>NC_045774.1:16950000-18200000 GCF_008692025.1 Phocoena sinus
AGCACAGGCTCCAGACACGCAGGCTCAGCGGCCATGGCTCACGGGCCCAGCCGCTCCGCGGCACGTGGGATCTTCCCGGACCGGGGCACGAACCTGTGTCCCCTGCATCGGCAGGCAGACTCTCAACCACTGCGCCACCAGGGAAGCCCTCAGCCCAAGTTTTGAGGCACAAAGAGATGAAACAACTTGCCCTCAGATGCAGAGCTAATAGGTGGCAGAGGTGGGATCTGGACCCAAGGTCTGACTCACATCTGTGAGCTTAAACCAGCCCCCTCACCGGGCAAACGCCTGGCTTTCCCGAGGCCAGAGCCTCCTTCCTGTCTAACTTTGTTTAAAGATGATGATCTCAAGGGACTCACAGCAAACACACGCCTCAAACTTTGGCCCTTCTCCCAGGGACAAGGCTGGGGAGAGAGGGTGGTGTGGAATAAATGACAAGAAGTCATCTAAGCAGTGGTTCTTGGTCAGCTTATGTCCAGTGAGAGCAAAAGTCATCTTTCTCACAAGACTTTGTGACACATGTTATTTCAATGGACTGATTTTTGTCTCTAGTCTCTCCATAAGCTACAGGTCTAAAGAATCATTACGGGGCTTCCCTGGTGGCACAGTGGTTGAGAATCTGCCTGCCAATGCAGGGGACACGGGTTTGAGCCCTGGTCTGGGAAGATCCCACATGCCACGGAGCAACTAGGCCCGTGAGCCACAACTACTGAGCCTGCGCGTCTGGAGCTTGTGCTCGGCAACAAGAGAGGCTGCGACAGTGAGAGGCCCGCACATCGCGATGAAGAGTGGCCCCCGCTTGCCGCAACTAGAGAAAGCCCTCGCACAGAAACGAAGACCCAACACAGCCAAAAATAAATAAATAAATTTATAAAAAAAAGAATCATTACGTCTACTCTTCTAAAGAGAATTTTAATGTCTCTATTTTACTATCATTTTCATTTCAAAATTACATTTGTTAAAATTAAGAGGAATATTGCTTCCTCTTCCCACCCAGCCAAATAAAAAAGAAATTTGTAGAAGGTGTCTATGAAAGTCTGAATAATCATCTCAAGGCTTCAAGTACACATTAAAAGACCTGAATCAATAGAAGTTATCTTTGCCATAGTTATATTTAGAAAGATTTAGAAAAGTGCTCCTTTTTTTGACACAGTGTAACATAGCATGGCATGAACATGCTAGCCCAAGCAAAGAGGGTAAAAAAGCTCTCTGGCAAATTACCGCTAGGCCATACTTCTGCTCTTTCTCCTGGTCAAATTAGAAGTCAAATGAGTTGGGCTTCCCTGGTGGCGCAGTGGTTGAGAGTCCGCCTGCCAATGCTAGGGGACACGGGTTCGAGCCCTGGTCTGGGCAGATCCCACATGCCTCGGAGCAACTGGGCCCGTGAGCCACAACTACTGAGCCTGCGCATCTGGAGCCTGTGCTCTGCAATAGGAGAAGCCGCGACAGTGAGAGGCCGGTGCGCCGCGATGAAGAGTGGCCCCCGCTCGCCGCAACTAGAGAAAGCCCTCGCACAGAAACGAAGACCCAACGCAGCCAAATAAATAAATTAATTAATTTTAAAAAAAGAAGTCAAATGAGTTGAGTAAAGCTCTTCCTCTGTTCAAGAAATAAAGAGTCAAAGCACACATCCAACCATGCTGTATTTAAGGCTAGCGAGTATAAGAATTAAAGCTACAACAAGCAGAACCATTTTCTAGCCACAAATCAAAACGTACCTTGCCAGTGAGAACCCTTTTCAGCTGAAACCCGTATGTTGTTATAAAAAACAAATCCTTTAGGAAGAGAGATTCAACGAAAACATGTCAACACAGTTAAAAGCAAACAGTAACTTACATTCAGTAATGTAAGTTATTTTAATGCTTGGAATCTATTCTCTCTTAAATTTCCTTATAAAACCAACAATATAAGAGCAGAAAGACAGTAGAAAGAAGGCCAACCATTTACATAAAGATACCTTTACTGGACTTATAATGTCAACTTTAATACTAAGGTCTATGTGAATCCTCACACAGTTTATGCATCCAATAAATATTTACTCAAAGTCAGCAAAAATATGAAAATCTTGTTTTTAAAAAATCGCTGGTACTATCTATAGGTGGAAGACAATTCTGTAAATTCATCATGTATTGCCATTAAAAAAATGACAATGTTGTTTGGGAATCAGGTTCCCCCAAACAACAAAGCTAATAATATTGGTTTCTATCTTCCTTTAACACCTTTGCAATATAAAAATAAAACTTCTGATAAATTTTAACTTATAGGCATTGTCTAGAAGTTCACCCTAGTAAAAGAAACCTCTTCAAAATAAGAATTATTTTCACTTTATTAATTATATTTAAGAATAGCCAAGTTTTAAAAGATCTGGTTCAACCCAGAGTCCTGGACCCTAAAAAGAGCACCTTGCATTTACAGACATCTCTTGGATAAGCAGAAGCATCGTTCTGCCCCCGAAAGGAACACCCCATGAGCATGAGCTCTGTTCTCTGACCACATTCTGTATTAAATGATTAAATCGTCCATCTTTTTCTTTGGCCGTAATAGAAATTAGGCCATTCGCCCCAAGAACCACTAAAAAAAGTAACTCTGTGGAATGCTCTCCTGGCCTTCAGCACACTATCTTTTAGAAAGTTCTAGATTAGACTAAGGCTATAGCAACCTCTTCCTCCAAAACAACAGACCTGAATCTTCTGGTTGGAAGACAATGGCTGTAATTGAGGTAGGTGAAATGACTCTGAAAAGCCGCAGTAAAAACCATCTGCTGGTGAGGGCCAAGTTTATGGTTTATAATTTTAGAAAGCCCCCAAAAGATTTAACAGTCTTGCATCATGCCAACAATATGGGGATATTTTAGCTGTGACCTTGAAAGTCCTCAATCAGGGAAACACTTAAAATAGTATTTTGTAAAAAGTGGAAGAAATGACCACCTGATGTTGTGTGTTTGTTACCCCAAATCTGGACACAGTTCAACCACCTGGCTCCCCAGGTTAGTGGCAAAGCTATATTCAGAATTGGAATGAAAGGTTATGCGGAGATGCACATACGGATGTAAGGTATTATTATAACACCACAGTGATAACATAGCACTCTTTGCACAAATATTTCCCAACTCTAAGTTTCCCCAAATGTAAAAGTGATCAATTATGAAACGATGACTTGATTTACAAAATAATTCACTTCACAAAACATTTCACCATAGTTGCTTCACCCTGGTAAGGAGCTCCAGATACAGAAACATAATTCCAACTTTTTCTGGAACACAGTTTGTATGAAGTGAAACAACTGAATGCGACCAAACTGGATGTCTGCAATGGACTCTAAGAGCTCTGGTGCTTTACTGTCCTTGTTGTTGCTTTACTATTTCTTCATATATTATATATTTAAAAAAATAATTTGAATAGCATCATAATCAAATAATTTACAATTTGACATTTTTCGGCAAGAGAGTTCACTGCAAGTATTTCAGGTACAGATCACCAACTCTTGCCTATCACTTTTGTAAAAACAAAAACTATGATTTACTAAAATGCACGCCTTGAGTAAAACAACTTTAAACCCCAGTAAGATAGAGAGCACAATTTCTTTAAACATTTTCTTAATCAGAAGGTAAACTGAACCTCAATGCACAAAGCTGAAAGCTTAAAATGAGAACTCTTACAACCTTTCCCCTGCAGGAGGCGAAGGAAAACAAAAGTCACTAAAATAAGATGAAAAATATTAAAATAAACGTTCAGATGTTTAATGAGGAATCCAGTTAAGTACTCAACCAGAAATTCTTTTTAAAAACTCTAACACTCACAACAGAAGTTTGTTATTAATGAAAAACGGCAGAGAACAGATTCCCCTCTGGCAGAGAGAAAGCTATATTTCACTTCCCCTGGTAACTATCTTTAGTACTTTATACTCTTGGAAACTGAGAATGTGAATATGGATTTATTGTGAAGTAACATGCAATTATCGAATGCCAGTTCTGGGGGTGGGGGAAGCCTATGAATCAATGCAAATGAAACCCTAAAGCACGACAGGCATCAATATAGGCATTGAGGTCCGGTGACAAAGGCCCTATGATCTCTGCAACTTTCATGGCCTGGGCATTCCCCACTATGGCCAGTGGGCTATTTGCATCTCAGTATAGAAAAGAATCGATAGAAAGCTGAAAAGCCCTGGCCCTCGCACAAAAGATAATCATAGCACCGAACCCAAGGCAGCTGGAGTAGGACACAGTGGGAATTATCTGAAATAAATTACCCAGCTAGTAGGCAAATGGAGCATCCGTAAGAAGGAATATTTTGGATGGAGTTTCTTGCTGAGTCTCCAGGAAAACATGGGACAGACTAAAGTCAGGGTGAGAAGGGCAAGTGTCACGTACGTCGGGATCACAATCAAGTACAAGCAAACTTCGGTGCCAACGGTTCATTAGCATGAAGTAATGAACAGCGTGACTGAACATGGGTGTGGGTTGTTTGCACAAAGGCGGCGAGCAAACTACACAGAGTAAACAGCCTTTCTTCAGAAAACTCTCCCCACTGCTGACTAAACTGTCTTCACCTACATCTTTCAGCAAAAAGACAAGTCGTTCTAGAGCTTCTGGGAAATTGTGCTGGAAGTGGAAGGAGCGTATCGTACCCCTGGCCCTCCCTCCAACTAGGAAAGGCTGAGTTTATTTTTGAGCCGTCTATGAAGAAACAGTTTGTAAGGAGTTAATAATGTAATCATGTACGTGAGTCTGTGTGAGCACATGTGAGGCGAATTTTAACCTCTGCACTGCAGGGTAAACTCCACTGGGGCAGGGCCTCTCTCTCTCATTCACCTTTGTAACCTGGATACCTAGCATGAAGCCTAGCACATAGCAAGCTCTCTGCAGAGCCTCCACAGATGCCTCCTAAATGAACAAAGAAATGCTCAAGAGAACGAATGCCCAACTTTTAAGAAGTACCCATTTCATTCTGTCAGCTGATATCAAGGTGATGGTTGTGATTTACCCTCTGAAAGGGGTTCAACAAACCAATACTTAATATAATACTTTCTTAGCAGCTTGTTCAAAACGTCTACAGTGCTCTATTTATAGTAACTTTTTCCTAAATGAGATAAGCCTCTCTCCTTACCATCTAAGTATGTGAGGTTTTAGTACAGGACTGTTTCTCTGAATGGATAGTCTTGTAACCTCTCCCTTGACTCAGATGCTATTAATCGGGACAGTATCCAGTGAGACGGACACTAAAAGACCCACTATGGACAACTGAGGCTGTGTGCTCTCCCCCGAGTTGGGTTTGAATCACATCAGTCCTGAGTTACGATATTTATTCTTCATGATTCTTTGGATTCATGATTTACATTTATATTATGTTAGAACTAGGGGATAAGAGACCCCAAAAGGCACAGTGAAAACCATGGACATGGTTCCTTTGATTACCTCAGTCCCAGGACATGCTGCTGGCTAGCATATGACACATTTATTATTATAAATAATATAATATCAGTCCCCTCCACACAAAAGCAAACCAAGCAGAGCTTTCAAATTAATAATCCTTTGGGTTTTTTGTTTATTTGTTTGTTTGTTTTAGCTGCAATGGAATCTGGTGCTTGATTCAGGAAATCAGGGACAAGGAGGTAGTGGGAGGGTTATGTTTACTAATGATATGCCATCATTTGTTACTTAGATGCAAAGAAGTGTAAAGACTGAGTCTATAGTCTCAAGACATAAAACATGCTCTTAAAGCAGCCAGGAAGGATGACCATTCAAATACAAGTTTGTTGACTGAATATTTCTCAAGCAGGCTACATAAGCTGGACACTGAGTTAGGCACTCACTGGAGACGCAAAGATAATACAGCTGCCTTTCTTGCTCAAGGAGCTCACAATTTCCATGCAGGTTGAAATACATACAATTAATTCTGATACTCCAGGATAACTGTTAGGTTTCATGTAGCAAGCTAGTTTAACAAAGCACAGAACAGGAAGCTATAAAAATACACTTGAGGATGCTAAAGTTTCAGAGGAGGTGGCAGTTGGACTTCACCTTGAAAGATGCATAGATTTTTACCTGGAAAAATTTGCAGGAAGACATTTTAGGTAGAGGAAATGCAGAAATTAAAGCAGAGAGTGTGAAATTACAAGGTATGATCAGTAAGGCATTCAGGGTCCAATGCGGATGGAGTGGAGACCTACTGGAGCAAGGGGTGACAGATGCGAGTAGAGAAATTGATTAAGGTCAGATCACAGAGGGTCTTGAGTGTGCCAGGAAGTTTGGAATTTATCTTGTAAAACTGGAAAACCATCAGGCTTTTCTGAAACACACGAATGTAAGAAGAGAGGTACGTTTTGGAAAGATGACTGGCTGTATGGAGCACTGACAAGAGGAAACAAGAGTCTAAAGAAATGGAGGTAGAGTTGCTTCCAGACTTTAAGGAAGAGAGGACCTAACAAACAAAACAACTGCATAGTAGCTACAAACTACTCAAATAAACAAAATCTTGAAAACCAAAAAAAAAAAAAAAAATTGAATAATAGATGAAAAAGATTAACTCCCTCCATTCTCACTCGATGCACTTTGATGATAGCACCATGAAACGTCTATCTGAAATTCTGGAATTCTACTTCCTATGATCTTGGTGGAACTCCTGAGAAGCAATGTTTTGGTCACATTAAAATAGCATGAATAATACAAGGTATCAAAACTGGAAAAGAAGAAGAAAAATTGTCTCTATTCACAGGTGACATGGTCTTTAGGTAGAAAACGCTAAAGATTTTACACACCCCCCACACCCCCCCACACACACATCTGTTAGAGATAATAAAGAAATTCAGCAAAGTAGCAGGATACAAAATCAACACAGGAAAATCAGTTCCATCTTTATATACTGGCAATAAAAAATTCAAAAAGGAAATTAAGTAAACAATTTCATTTTATAATAGCATCAAAAAGAATAAAATACTTAAAATTAAACGTAACCAAGGAGACAAGACTTGTACACTGAAAACTACAAAACAATGCTGAAAGAAATTCAAGAAGACATAAATAAATGGAAGAATAGCTGTGTTCACGGATCGGAAGACTTCATGTTAAGATGACAATACTACCCAAATCAATCTACAGGTCCAATAAAATCCCTATCAAAATCTCATGGCACTTTTCACAGAAACAGAAAGACCCATCCTAAAATGCATATGGAATCTCAAGGGACCTTAATAGCTAAAACAATCTGAAAAAGAAGAACCAAGTTGCAGGGCTCACACTTCCCAATTTCAAACCTTACTATAAGCTATCTTAATCAAAACAGTATGATGCCTGCAAAGGAAAGACATATAAACCAAAGAAATAAAATAAGAGAGCCCAGAAATAAACCCTCACACATATGGTCAATTAATTTTCAAAAAGGGTGCTAAGACCATTCAATGGGGGAAAGGACAGTCTTTTCAACAAGTGGTTCTGGGAAAACAAGGTATCTACCCACAAAAGAATGAGGTTGGACCCATATGTTATATTATATACAAACATTAACTTAAAATGGGTCATAGACCTAAACTTAAAAGATAAAACTATAAACTCTTAAAAGAAAATATAGGAGAACATCTTCACGACAATGGACATGGCAATGATTTCTTAGTTATGACACCAAAAACGAATGTAAATTGGACTTCAAAATTAAAAACTTTCCTGCCTCAAAGGACGCTATCAAGAGAGTAAAAAGGCAACTCATAGAATGGGAGAAAATATTTACAAGTCATGTGCCTGATACAGGATTAATATCCAGACTCTATAAAGAACTCCTACAACTCAACAACCAGCAACAAAACAAAAAACCCAATTCAACAATGGGCAAATAACTTGGATAAACACTTCTCTGAGGAATGTATAAAAATGGCCAAGCACATAAAAAGATGCTAAACATAATCAGACACTAGAGAAATCAAATCTAAACCACAATGATATCATTTTATACCCATTAGGATGACGTATCAAAAATGGGAAAATCACAAGTGTCAGTGAGGAAGCAGAGAAATTGGAACTTTCACGCAGCTGTCAGGAATGTAAAATGGTATAGCCACTGTGGAAAACCATACAGCAGCTCCTCAAAAAGTTAAAACATAGAATTACCGTATAATCCAGAAATTCTACTCCTACGTATATACGGAAAGGATTTGACAGCAAGGATTCAAACAGACACTTGTATACCAATGTTCATAACAGCAATATTGACAATAGCCAAAAGGGAGAAACACCCAAGTGTCTATCGACAGGTGAATAATTAAACAGAATGTGGTATATATGTGCAGTGGGATACTGTTCATCCATAAAAAGGAATGAAGTTCTAGTATAGCTGTGACGTGGACGAGTCTTGAAAACATGGTGCTAAGTGCAGTAAACCGGACACAGTGGGAAAAATATTGCATGATTTTACTTATATAAAGTACCTGGACTAGTCAAATTCATAGAGACAGGAAGCAAACTCTGGTTGCCAGGAGTTGGGGAAGGTGAGGAGAGAATGGAGAGTTATTGTTTAATGGTTATGGAATATCTGTTTCAGATGATGGAGAAGTTCAGGAAGTGGGTTGTGAAGATGGTTGTACAGCAAAGTGTATGTACTTAATGCCACTGAATTGAACACTTAAAATGCTTATAATGATAAAATTTAAGTTGTGTCTACTTTACTTCTATTTAAAAAAAAAAAACACAAAAACAGCATGAATAGCGCTGTCCCAGCTACCAAGTAAAGAAAAGAATAACACGTCAGAAGAGACGCCTCTTTCCAGATCCAGGTGGGAGTTGGTTCCTGCAAAAAGAAGTCTAAAGGCTCAAATTGTGTAGGCTGTCCCTTTTTAGTAGGAGTGGTTAAGATGCTCAAAGAGACAGCAAACTTACATTGCAGTTTGATGAGCCATCGAATGGTGGGTAAGAACCGTCTGGCCAGTCAGCAGGGTCCAAGGCAGCTGACTGCCGGTGCTGGGCCTCATACTCCTTGAGCTGCAACAAGAGGAAATGGAAGATTGAAATGGAAATGATGGCCAAGGCTGTCTACCAAGCAGCAGAATGAATCCTTTGGGCACCTTCTTCGCACCACTGTTGGCGCAGCCAAAGACAAGGGTCACCCAAATGAAAGGAGAAACACGTCCTCCCCTGCAGGTTTTCACCTAAATCAAACCAAGAGACACAACAGACTCTCTGTGTTCTGTGTTCCAAAAAGAACCTTGATTTTCCTTCTCCAACATCTTCCAACATCAAAACACCTTTCTCAGTTCAATTATAAGTTCGATAACAGAAATTGTCTGTAGCTTGACCTTTGGGTTACCTCTCTTTGTGGAAGACAAAATGTGTAGACTAAGGACATTTTAGTAAAACAGAGGTAGAAGCCTGAAACTGATTTTTAACAATCGCTTGCTTGTTTTGCTCTAGGCTGCCTCATGTTACCAGTTCAACGTTATCACCTAACAAATGTTATGGGATTTATTGGGGAGCCTATGGATGAGAGGAAAATAGCAGTTAGATATCTAGAATATGTTCAGAGACATTTAAAGTTTGGGCTTAAAAACTAGGTTTCTACTTTTTGAAAAACACAGAAGGACAAAATGAAATATTATAGAAAATTAACAAATTTAACCTAGCAGAATTAGATGCAAGATCTTTCAGAATGGCCAATGTGAGAAGTTCCAGGTGTGTTTTCATAAAACACATAAAAATTTAACTCTGTGTGTAATACAAATAAGTTGTCCCAGCATAAATTCTGTTAAAAAACAGTTTTTAGATATGAAGTTAAGACATCGATCAAATCATGTTCCATGAATCAAGACACCAAAAAGCAGATACAATCTGACCTGACAGCCCAGGAGATGGTGCCAGGACCGTCCTTTTCCACCGGAGCTGTGTGGACGTGGCAGTGCCAGTCCTCTAGGAAAAAGCAACTTTCCAAAGCATTATTTCTACTATGAAGTTCTTTTCTGTGCATACTTGTGACAGGAAATGGACAAGGGGGAGGCAGATAGTATTATTAACAGGTAAGGGCTCCCAAATAACTGGAAGCCCTTGGGCAAATTACTTAACCTCTCTGTGCCTCAGTTCCTTCACCTGGAAAACGGGATGACAATCAACTATATCACAGGACTATTACCAGAATAAAGTAAGATAACGCAGCAAAGCTCTTAGTATCCTGTACCCATGCAACAGACTTTTTATGATGGTATTATTATCACCCTCGTGGTTTCAGATAAAAGAGAGCTCAAAGTTCACATCAACTCCAGGTATTTGAACTTTTGCTATGCAGGTGCTTAATATTATTTTAATCTTTCTAGTATATTAGGGGGATTAATATTGTTCTAATCTCTGTAATACATTTAAGTGACATATTAGAATGCTCTTCCTTTCCAGATCTATTGGTTTCTGAAGTGCATTATCCTTCCTGTATGATCGAAATAGCTGCCTCTGAAAAAGGGTGTTATCATTTGTTTTCTCAGGGTCTCTGCTCTACTTTCTAGGAAGCACTAAATAAAATCTTCATCTTTAGGAAAACAAAACAAATTCCTCACTAGTCAATCATAAACAGACTTAATATTTTTCTTTTGTTATCCGTCCATTTCCATCATTGACGTTGGTGCCTAAGAGTACATGTGCTTCTTCTTCTTTTTTAAAAAAATTCATTTATTTATTTATTGGCTGCACAGCTTGTGGGATCTTAGTTCCCCGACCAGGGATTGAACCCGGGCCCTCAGCAGTGAGAGCGCGGGGTCCTAACCACTGGACTGCCAGGGAATTCCCCGTGTGCTTCCTCTGATAAAGATTCAGATTTGTGCTCTATCCAAATTTACCTTGTTTTTTAATTTCCTAATTAAAAAAAAAAGAAAACCAGGATCTCTAACAATTTTTTAAAATGCATTTTACAATGAAAAAAACCTGGTTATTGTTTACATAATCACATTTTTGTATTCCACTCTGCTCCCAAAGACAACTGACGATGTTCATTTGAGAAACTTGTGTATTTTACAGCAAATTTATAGAGCTTTAGTTTAATTCTGGAAGTTTTAAAATAATGACATTTTAAAGTGTGGGTGTGGGTGTCGGTCTGCCTGTCCATCTGTCTACCTTCATATCTTATTTTCCCTAGTCACATAGTTTTCTCACACTGGAAGCCTATGACGTGATTCTTAGAGGAATGGCCATCTGCAGTAGGTTAATGCTTATTCTATCTTAAAGACCTTTATGGAGAGAGATTCTAAAATGTTTCCATTTCTAAGAGCACTTATTATAAAGAACATTTCTATTATATTTAATCTGAATCCCCTCCAGCTGCGATTTTCATTCATTTTCTTTTATGCTCTCCTCAGTAGATATGAAAACAAAACACTGTGCAGTACATCCTAAAGAGGTACTGTCTAATAACCCTTCATATACTTGAAGACAGTGAATAAGTTCTTTTCTGAGATAAATTCTTTCCGATTCCAGCCCAAGAGACCTATTTAAAAAAACCCTCAATCACTTTGTTGCTCTCCTATGAACTCTCTCCATGAGCCGCTCTAGCTGTCCACATTCCTATGATTGATGCACAATACCTGCTACGAGGAAATAATTTATATAGGTTCTCAGCTCATAATCTTGTGCTCTGGTATAACAGATGCCCAGACTCCCTTTAAAAGACTGTTCTCTGATCTCCCAATTACTGTAGATATGGACTCACATCTATATACCCTTCTCAGGAGAACTATCCGTGGTTGACAGGCGTTGTCTCCCCACAGATGCCTAGAAGGCTGTTCCCTCCTCCCCAATCAGCTTTCAGCCTCTTTTTCTCTGGCAGGACAAACTCTACAGTGCGATTCACCTTCCAGAGCTCCCCACCCCTCCCTGTGGGATCAGGCTGAGGCTGAGACTAGACTTCTCCTGAAATCACATCTCTGTCCACCTTCTTCCTCTGCCTCTCCTGCTTCCCTCTCTCACTTACAGGTTTCTTCTGAAAGCTTTTCTTCAATAAACCATGTGCACAGGAATCCACATCTCAGGCTCTGCTTCTAGGGAACCTGATGTACGACAGCTGGCATCAAGAAAAGTTCTCCATGCCAAAAACATCAGTCAAGTCAGTGACAAACATCAAGTTTTTTGTTTTCAAATCCCACAAGGACTTTATTTTGGACTTCCACACAGATACGACCTTGAGGAACCCAACACATATTTATCAGGTGGATAAATACATAATATTTAGTAATTAGATCAAATTACATGAGCAAGTGTTTAGTATCAATATTGATACATTATTTTTTAGGGAACATGACTATTAAATCATGGTCATAAATCTCTCTCAATTTCCTTAGACACTGCTTCCAGTTCAAAATGTCAAAGGACGTATTTTTCAACAACATAGCTCCATCATGGTTGAGTGCCATCATACCAAAACAATACTGCTCTCCTTTATGCAAAGCTTTAAAAGTGACTTTATTCCTCACCCTCCCAATCTCACATACACCACATAAATTACCCAGATAAGTTAATAACCTGTAGCTTCCAAGTGTCTCATGGGCTTTCTATACCTTGCAGAACTAGTCCAACACTTGAATACCCTGAACTTACTCACCGAGAGCTATGAACAGTCTTAAAATTAGCACCTGTAAATGGTGTTGTCTAGAATACGCTAATACTCTAGATCCCCCTAAACGATTTTTTTTAACCAGTGTGCTGGACTCCTTACAGCATACAGAGTAAGTAACCATCATAAAACCATTAGAAAATGTTTGAAATGCCATTAGATTTGATGGAACGATTCAGTTAAAAAAATATAAAAATCATAAGTTAAGCTGCTGTCTTTTTAAATTACACACTGTGTACACAGAGTTATCTTGTAAACTTCATTCTCTTCAAATGCTTTTGCAGCTGACAATGGTGTTTCCCATATTGCTTCTTTGCAGCTATTTTCATCTTTGTATTGACAACTGGGTTTTCAGGAATGTGAATCATAGCTGTATACTTCACAGGGGGAAAATACTCAGCAGTGAGATCAAATTCATATAAACAAAGCACAGTGGATCAAACTGTATTCATTTGAACACAGGCAAACTTTTCCCCAATACAACGACGCATTGGGGGATACACTCAGCTCCAAATGGCACACAGGCAAACTTCTCTCCTGATGCTGGTCGTCCTATCAGGATTAAAGTCTAGACATTCTATATGGGTCTTTTTCTTCCCCCCCAAGCTTTCTAATTAATTCATTTAAATTCATTAATGTTGCAAAACTACGACGTGGAACAAATCAGGACAGAAGTTATTGTATTCCTAACAAGTCAAAGAAAAAGAAAATATTACATCTTCTTGGTAAATCAAGACCAACCCTAGTATTTCTTACAGGGACCGCATCAACATCTTGCACACACAGTCTTCAGAACTGAATTTCTCACACTGTAAAAGAAGAGCAGTAGGCTATGCAAAGTCATGTGAACAACGGTAAAATGATCACAGTACATTAGTTGTGTCTAAATGGCAACATGTGAACTTACGGTAAAAAAAAAAAAGTTTGAATCTTTGAAATGTATGTCAAAGTACACTAGTGTCTAATGAACTCTGAATTGTGTTCCATGTGCCCCAAGGGCTGTGGAAGTCAGTGCCCTGAACACCACAAATATTTACTAGCTATAGTTTATGTAAATAAACTGTTGAAGGGGCATAACTTTAGAAAATTCAAATACAAAAAGTGCAGTGGAGCAGCTAATTAACGTTATTTTCCAAGCTCCTCCTTAGCTACGCTGAATGTAAAAACACATAAAAATTTCAAAATGCAAATGTTTTAACCTCTTGCAGAATGTCTTATAAAACAGAATTAGACAGCCACCTGAAACAGATTATAATAATTCTTTAGTAACATGAAAGCATTAAATACCTATGGGTCTTTTAGACTCTGACTGACAGTGGGAGAAACACATGTCTGATGCCCTGAAGGACCATTCTTATCATGGTCATTACAGAAGGTCTAACTCTTAATGTTTCTTTTATACAGCAATCAAATAAATTTTAGATACTTGAGCTGATCATAAGTTAAAGGAGGGAGATCCTTCATTTTTCTTGAAGTGTTTTGTCTCTGGCTAAAAGGAAGCCCATCCAGACACTAGTAGCCAAGGACGTATGTTGCCCCGCCAAGAGCAGACCAACAAGCTTCCCTGTTACTTCATCATCTGTCAAAGGACACCCACCTTTGTGTGCAGAATCTAATAAAGTTTGGAGAATGTCATCAATTTTTTCTTTCTGTGTTTCTAGATTGCTTATAGGAAATATTATTGATGTCTTGATGAGCTCCATCCTAAAATTAGGCAAAGGCAGCCAGCCTGGCAACAGACAGACTCCATGGCTAAAATCTCCATCCAACCTGCATACAGCTGTGCCACCTTTTCATAGAGTTGACTTCTGATTTCCTTTCCATGTAAACAATGGCTAGCTGTTAAAATTATCAGCTCAGAAAGAGCATCAAACAAATTTTTTTCTCCCCAACTTTGAAAGTATTCCTTTGTTTCTTTTTTGATTATAGAAACGTGCTACCTGAAGTTGACTATGTTAAGGACATTTTTAACATTTTCTTCTGCCCCAGGAAAACTGGGTTAGATACATCCTATGCAACTCCCTTTCCAAACACAGATGGTGTCAGATGCCTGCAGACATCTTCTGCATTTAGATCTTCAAATTTACAATTATAAACAGCAATGTAGCAGCATGACTCACCAGAACGTAAGTAAACATCTTGCCTACCATGGTAAAATTAATACAGGTCCGTGTTTCTCATATGCATTTTCTAGGAATTCAGCTGGACTTTTTTCAAGTGCTATGACATGCTCGAGGAATGGCACTGGAGAGATGTCTGGTGGACTTTTTGCCCTAGCTGGCAGCTAGACGGGGTGGCCGAAGGCATGGTGGAGCAAGGAGACCAGACTGAGGGTGAAGGGCAGGCATAGGTGGTCACCAGGCACTGCTTCAGTCCCCCAGAGACGCTGGAAGCAAGATCACCTCTGCTCCTCTGAACCAACAGAGCGAGAGAAGCTGGCAGATGGGCATCTGGTGGAGGCCTTGGTCCTCAGGTCTCCTACTACACGTCCCACCTCCCACTCCCCTCAAGCACTTTTTTTTTTTCCAGCATTGTCTCAGCAACAAATCGAACTTCTTTTTTTAACTACTGAGGTTTAGAGTCAGGTATACTAAACTAAAGTATGTCTGGCACTGTTTCAAGGTTTCAGACCTTCAAGATTCTGCTTAATGTTAAAGTCGTAACTCATTCAATGATTCCTTAGTGACTTGAAAGTTCTCAACCTGCCTAATTTATGACTTGTCTACACCATCCCGAACCAAGTATTCAAAGTCAGAATCCAAGAATTAGTCAGCCAGTTGGTTGGGCGACAACAAAGCAGGAGATCTCTTAAGAATTGTTATCTTGCTATCACAAACACTACTCCGGTGTCCTAAAGGTCAATTAGGCTTCTTTCAGTGCTTAATTTAACTCAGAGAAAAAAAAATGACACAATAAACTGTAATATCTACTCAGAAATGAAAGTAAGCAAAAGTTTAAGGTTTACAGATAAAGCTTGACTTTTAGGTTAGTCAAAGTTTAGTTTGTTGAAGGCATCTTACAGAACTAATGCTTATAATGGTTGCATTTACTTTTTCTTTGGTGGTTATTTAGTAATTTATCATTATCAATCTCATCAGTATATTCCCATACCCTTTTGATGTCCCTGTTCTAGTCTGTTTGAGCTGCTACAATCAACCACTATAGACCGGGTGGCTTATAAACAACAGAAATTTCTCACAGTTCTGGAGGCTGGGAAGTCCAAGATCAAGGTGCCGGCAGATTTAGTGTCTGGTGAGGACCCACTTCCTGGTTCACAGACAGCATGTGTCCTCACGCAGCGGAGGGGGGTAAAGGAGCTCACTGGGGCCTCTTTTACACGGTCACTCACCCCATTCATAAGGGCTCCACCCTCATGACCTAATCACTTCCCAAGGGCCTCACCTCCAAATAACATGACTTGGGCATTAGGATTTAACATATGAATTTGTTGGGGGGGGTGCCGGGGGTTGGGGTGGAGGCATTCAGTCTGTTGTAATGCCCCAATATTTGTCAATGTCAGGAGGTCAAGCGCTCACAAATGAAAACCACACACCTGCACTCTTACCCTAGCAAGTGCTTCTTCAATGCTGATCATCTTTTCCTTGACCATCATCATCAGCTGAATCCGTTCCTCATCACTCATCGTTATCTCGCTGGCAACATAACCCACATCTTCTCCTGGAGATCGAAGAAGAAAAACAATAGGAACAGGTGAAGAAGAAAATAAAAACGATAAGACAGGATGCCAGTCTTGAAGGCTTGTCATCTAGGACTAGAGAAGGACGTAATTCAGGTGCACCGTCTAGCGCTGTTACTGATGGAGCCACAGGACCAGGAATGGGCTGCTTTGTAGGAAGCCAGTGAGCCTATCTCGCTTGGAAACAAGCTCTAAGAACGAACGGATGTTACCATGGAAACAAATCCTTCAAAACGATCAGAGCTTTTGTGATGGAGGGTCTAGTGGAGGAGTTTTGGAAGAAGGCTGACAGGGCGTTTGGAGTGACAGGTGAGGCAGAGAACTAATTTAAAGACCCGGCTAGAGGGCTTCCCTGGTGGCGCAGCGGTTGGGAGCCCGCCTGCCAATGCAGGGGACGCGGGTTCGTGCCCCGGTCCGGGAGGATCCCACATGCTGCGGAGCGGCTGGGCCCGTGAGCCATGGCTGCTGAGCCTGCGCGTCCGGAGCCTGTGCTCCGCAACGGAAGAGGCCACAACAGTGAGAGGCCCATGTACCACAAAAAAAAAAAAAAAAAGGACACGGCTAGAGCGAACAAGCACTCCAAGGCTCCTTCGGCTGAAGGTTCTCTGCGTCCTTCCATTTCAAACACGAACAAGAAGATGTTTTTGCAGAGGAGGGAGAGGAAACCCTCTTTCACAACAGAGAACTGGAAGGTCACAGCGTCTGCTGCAGGACAAAACCTTCATCCTGGTGGAAGCCTAGATCCCTACTAATCTATTTGACTGCTGTTCCTCAGGGGACACGTGTAAATAAATATAATCTCAGGTGTGAAACATCTGGAGATCATTAGAAGGAAGGTACTATCTATGCATGTATCTGAAAGTATCACTCTCATAAATATGTTTCCAAACTGTGAGGGGAACTCAACTTCTAGCTCAAGACTGAAGGCAGGGGGCTTCCCTGGTGGCGCAGTGGTTGAGAGTCTGCCTGCCGATGCAGGGGACACGGGTTCGTGCCCCGGTCCGGGAAGATCCCACATGCCGCGGAGCGGCTGGGCCCGTGAGCCATGGCCGCTGAGCCTGCGCGTCCGGAGCCTGTGCTCCGCAACGGGAGAGGCCACAACAGTGAGAGGCCTGCGTACCGCAAAAAAAAAAAAAAACACAAAAAGACTGAAGGCAGGCAGAACTGCAGAGGGAAAGAGAATCCCTCAGTTAGGATCCTTTGAAAGTGTTTTCTTGAAAAGCGAAATGGCCATCACGTCTCATGCATGTGAGCCACGTCAGCGTACATGCCTCTGGTCAGCATGTGGGGAGAGTGTGTCGGTGAAGGTGGGCCGTCACGCACAGCCGGAGTTCTCATGCCCCGTCCTTCTCCTCCACCGTGTTGTTCCCATCCACACCTTACAGGAACCAGTGCCATCAGGATACTCGGCTCTAGCTTCATTTGCCCGTGGTATAGACAGATGGACTGAATGGGTCTGGCTGCAGACTTGTGGGAACCCATTTCACTCAGGACCTACCTTGGAATTTATGTTCCCCTGTGTTTCCTTATCTCACTTCCTTTTTGTAATCAATCAGCCCAGAAACACCACTCAAGTGCCCTTCGCCACTGAGCCCCTTGTGCGGGAAGAGTAATGGTGTGAGCCAGGGGAGGGGAGAGCCTGCAGCTTTGATGCATTTTACTATCTGCCTCGCCTCCAGTGGTGGAGGGGAGTGGTGGAGAGAGTTGCCTGGGTTTAAAAAGAAATGAACGTTGAGCCGGTAAACTGTTGGCTTCCTCCCTCCATCCCCTTCTCTCTCTTTCGCCTTTTCTTTCTTTCTAAATAAGACTTTGTTAGAATCCAAGGTTTACTTTGAATCGTAAGTGATGCTGGGTGTGTCTCAAAATGAAAAACTGGGAATGCTTAAGAATAACTCTCTCACAGCAGGACAACTTAAATAAGCCCACTGATGGCTGCCAAGGAACCCAGGTGTGCCACTGACACACACTGTGTCCATTTTTCTCATTTCCGTGTGTAGGAATAGCTGGAGAAGCATTCTGCACAGGCTAGGACACCAAGATTTTGTAAAAGAAAATAAGTCGTGTCAGTGGTGAGCAACTAAAAATGTTCATCTAATGATAACCTTATCCAGCCAGACTGGAATCTGGAAGTAGCTTCGTTTCCCCTCCCTGTCTGAATACTGGAGAAACATAAATTATACAACTGGGCCTCAAAGGGATGACATATTTACTTACTATATAAACAACAACAAGAGACACAGCTAAGAGGAGGCAGGACTGCCTTCACAAAGCAGCCCCGGCAAATTCCCATGATGTCAGCCCATTAGACAGAGTTTCCAAGGGTAACAACCCCATAACTGTCCCTGCCACAGAAAAGCATCAGCAGTTCTGAAGATTGCAAAGGCCCCAAGTGGCAGGGCAGGGGGGAGGGTCCAAAACTCATAAATGCTAAGACTTTCTGGACCTTTTTAGGGTCCATCTTGGCCAGTAAAGATCTCCCTGAGGTTGATGTGATTGAGAAAAGGAAAGATTTGGTCTTTGCTGCCAGATCTGTAAAAGAAAGGACTGCGAACTCTTTCCATTTTGATTTCTTTGATTTAAAAAAAGAAAAAAAAAAACAACCCACTGGGATGAAGTCTTAAAGTAATGATAGGAATGTCAGAAAGGCTGCACGGCGTATGGGCACATGCAATGACTTATTCTAACTTACAGCATCCATGTAGCTTAGCAGCCCAGGCTTCTTAACATTTTAGAGCTAAAAGGACCTACTCTCTGCTAGCTGTGTTACAGTACCTTTTGAAGTCTGTCTCATTATTCCTTTCTGATTCTTTCGGAAGTTCTGCCAGAAATACTTATTTTTCTTCTTCCAATCTCCTTTTCCTTTAAAAAAAGAAAAAAAAAGGCACAAGCAACAAATTCATTAATAACAAAAGTAGCCTCTTCCTCACAACTCACAGCTTGTAAGAATACTTTGATTTCACAAAAAGACAGTTTTTCTCTTTCAGTTTGTGAAAAGACTTAGAAATGCCTATAAAGTTGTTTAAAAGAAATGCAAATTTCCTAAGAGCAAGAAATGGTACAGTAGGGTTAAGATGAGAAATAAAGAAACATCAAAAAAGCAGGCAAGGGCTTCCCTGGTGGCACAGTGGTGGAGAGTCCACCTGCCGATGCAGGGGACACAGGTTCGTGCCCCAGTCCGGGAAGATCCCACATGCCGCGGAGCGGCTGGGCCCGTGAGCCATGGCCGCTGAGCCTGCGCGGCCGGAGCCTGTGCTCCGCAACAGGAGAGGTCACAACAGTGAGAGGCCCGCGTACTGCCAAAAAAAAAAAAAATGAAAAAGCAGCAGCCCTATCTGCTCTCGTGGACGGGGCAAACCCAAAGCTGCGGCTTCGTCACCGTTCGGCATCTGGTTGCTCCACGGCCACTGGCAACAGGGTCCAGCAGAGTGATGCGCTGTTGGTTTCCGCAGTCTAGACGGGCGGTGCCAGGCAGTGTGGCACAAAACAGACCCGTGGAAACCCCGCACAAGGGGCTCCCAGGCTAAGGGCATTATTTGTCAAAGTGGGATGCCCTCCTTACGTTCTGACAATCCCCAAGATTCTGAGAAGGAAACTGGAGTCCACTAGCCTGAAGCTGCCTCTGTACCCAGAATGTGGAAGGTGCCTGCTGCCTCTGGGCTAAACACAACAGCAAATATCAGCCATGAAAGGTCAAAGTGAAGTAGGATTATCACTACTTGAATCTTCCTCACAAGCAATCTGGGAATAGAATGTATTGCTTGTAAGCTATACTCTCCCCTTCTCCCATTTTAATGTTTCTGAAATGGAGGTGCAGCTTAAGAAAAAAATGGCAAGAGCTAACATTTATCCCGCACTTAGCATATCCAGGCACTTTGTATCTAATGGCATATCTCATTTAATACTCACTCACAATGAACGTATGATGTATCCTTGTTTCCATTTGTGGATGAGAAAACCGAGGCTTAGAGAGGCAAGTGACTTGCCCAAGGTCATAACTAGTAAAGTTGGTAGTCATGATTCAAATCCAAATCAAAGCTTGATTTGAGCACTTACGCACCTAATCATGATTACTTTGCCAGGCTTTCTTAGACCCAAACAGAAGAAATGTTACAAAATCAAGAGTGGATTTTATAACACCTTATTATTGTGCATAATCTTTCATTCAAAAGTTCCAAACAGAAGGATTTATCCTAAGGACATGATCAGGGATAGGCTCAAGGATTTTTAGTGGTAGCATCATTTCTCTGTGATAGAGAAAAAACTGCCAACAACTTACATGCCCAGCAGAGAAGAGACCGGTTGATTCAATTATGGCACATCCAATAAGACAGACTATTACGCAGACTTAAGAATTTTACTGTACAAAATACTCAATCATGTAGGAACATGCTCAGGATATATTCAGTTGTAGAATACGATCCATATTATGTTTTTTTGAAACCCACACAAATTCAGAAAAAGAGAGGAAAGCTATACATCAAGATCTTAACAATGTTTATTTCTGGGTGGAAGGATTCTCTGTGGTTTTTGTATGTTCACATACTTATGTGTTCCGCAAAGTATTAAAAGAAAATAATTAATTAAAAATGGTTAAACCAAGAAAAGTGGTACTGACCTACAGAGCTGTCTTCCGAGTGTGACTTATGAAGAGGATTCCTACAAAAGAAAAACAAGCGTGATTACCAGGGAGCTTTACCTTCATGTGAGGACTGAAAACCCTCCTAACTAGTGGTACCCGGCATCAATCAGCTGAGGAGAGCCAGGGAAATTTCTATAGAATGTTTATCAATGGCCTTCCCCAGCCATCTGCTGCCTTTCTAGAAACCGGCTGAGGTGCCATTTGTCAACACTAATTAAAGGCTCACTCCAGGGTAAGACCTATATTAAATGAAGGGAACGGACTTCACTGGCTGATGGCTGAAGTGCCTTCCACTTCTGTGAACCATTATTCACATGTTAAGTTACTGCCACTGAGAAGTCTCTCATGTAAGTGGGAAAGAGAAGGTAAATAAAAATAAGAATATAGACCTGGCAGATGAGTAAAGTGGTCACCTGGAGGACAAATAGGGGGGGTGCAGGGGTTTGTGGACATCAAGCAACAGGAGATTGGATGCCCCAAGTAGGGGGGCAGCTAGGATGCAGCTCCTCTGGTCCCTTGCTGCCACCTGGCAAGTGCACTACGTGTTTCTCTAGATCTTCCAATTTCAAAGAGAAGTCAGAAGTCTGCATTTCTTTTACAAGAGCTCCACATGTTTAAGGATGGCAAATAACTCAATATTTCTAAAAATGCGTCCAAGTTCATTAACACATGTCTGGGCATCAGATTCGGCCCACACCCTCCCCGACCCTAGCTGCCAGTGGGTGACTGTCGATACAGATGAACTCAAATAACCTGAAAAGTGAACCCAGCCCCAAACGCAGGCGACCAAGCCTTTCTCCAGAATATACATAGACAGATAGCAACGTAAAGGAAGAAGGCAGGGAAACCAAAGAAAGTGAAAATTGGTTCTCTCAAAAGGGGGAAGAGCAGGGCTTCCCTGGTGGCGCAGTGGTTGAGAGTCCGCCTGCCGATGCAGGGGACGCGGGTTCGCGCCCCGGTCCGGGAAGATCCCACATGCCGCGGAGCGGCTGGGCCCGTGAGGCATGGCCGCTGAGCCTGCGCGTCCGGAGCCTGTGCTCCGCAGCGGGAGAGGCCACAAAAGTGAGAGGCCCGCGTACCGCAAAAAAAAAAAAAAAAAAAAAAAAAAAAAAAAAAAAAAAAAAAAAAAAGAGAAGGAACAAATACACAAGCCAGGAAGGTGCTCAAGGCCACAGAAGTAGGAGCAAGGCAAATACCAGCAGACAGCTGAGTAGAGTTGGCTAGTTGACTGGGGATTAAGGCAGGAAATCCTTCGAAAATAATATTTACGCTAAGGTTTGAATACTTAAATTTTGTTTTTTAAATTTTACTCTGTTGCATTTGTAGCTCAAAGTCATGGTAATACGCCTCAGCCCACCCTACTTCAACTGGCCATGATCTACCAGCACCATCGTCAAGCTTTCTGTAGATGCCCTCTGATGGCAAAGGAAGTGGCACATTTATTTTTATACTCACACTAAGGACCTAACCGCTTACAACCAACTATATCAACTATCCCTAGCTCTTGATAAACTACTTACCCGTGTAATAAACTAAAAATATATATGTCTTTCACCTTTTCTAAAAGAAATATTTTCAAGGGAAAGTGGTCTAAAGAAATAGTACTTTTATTCAGTCCTTTGTTGATTTAGAATAATACACTTCATCGAATTGTAAGGAATTCTGCCCATCGTTTAATCCAATCCCAATTTTACAGAAAACCATGGTCTCCAGAAATTACAGAAGTGGCGCTCGTTTCCCTGACTGGTTACAGACCAGCAAGGAGCTGTATGAGGGATCACTAGACCGGTTGTCTTTCCAAAATACACCTGACTCTCCCTATCTGCATGAAGTGTATATAAAATTGCCTGTCTCAGTACGACTCTTCAAAAATCCAAAGGCTCATTTCTAAGTTTTCAACCCATTTTTCACTTGTTCCGCCCAATGGGAATATCTAATACTGTAAAAACACTCCAAAATTCATACTACAGAAAAGTTATGTTCTCACAATTACATAGTTATCACAAAATATAATTGTATTTTCCTCTATAAAAGCTGGCTTACAACTTTTTCATTATTTTTATCTACCTTCTTCAAATTATCATGTGTTTTGAATATTTACCCTTGGGTTTGCATTTTTTAACCTATTTGTTAACATAAGAGGTGCTTCTCCTAGTCATCATTTGCATTTCCCCCAGAATGCCAGCAGATGGCACTGTAGCTTCTTTATTCAACTTGCTTACGGTAGCCAGTGGGGATTTTGTATTTAAAATTTCACCAGTTCACAATCTAGATACTGGTCAAAGATAGCAAGCCAATGTTTCATAAGCACGAGGCCCAACTCATCAATTTACAAAGGGGGTAAAATGATGCCATATCAAGTTTAATTTGGATGCAGTGAATTTTCCCTGCCAACAGAAGCTGGCAGAGCAACAATGCAAAATGCCATCTCCTTTCTCCTTGAGACTGATTATAAAATTCATCCAGCAGGAACAAAAATCAATGATGTCACCAAATTCCAAATTCGGATGGCAGCAGGTGGAAGGGGTCATTTACTGATTCCCCTGGTGGAAGAAATTAATGCTCAAAAGTCAGTTCTAAAGAGGCCTCCTCAGGCTTCCCTCGTGGCACAGTGGTTGAGAATCCGCCTGCCAATGTATGGGACTTGGGTTCAAGCCCTGGTCCGGGAAGATCCCACATGCCGCAGAGCCACTAAGCCCGTGTGCCACAACTACTGAGCCTGTGCTCTAGAGCCCGCGAGCCACAACTACTGAAGCCTGCACGTCTAGAGGCCACGCACCATAACGAAGAGTGGCCCCGTTCGCCGCAACTAGAGAAAGCCCGCACGCAGCACTGAAGACCCAATGCAGCCAAAAATAAATAAGTAAAATAAATAAATTTATAAAAACAAAACAAAGAGGCCTCCTCGTAATACATCCTTCCAGCCAGATACTGCAGACGAAAATGGCAGCCTATTTCTAGCCATCACTTTCACTGTTAACAGGGTAAAAAGGATGGGGATTTCCATGCAGATTTCAACGACTGGGAAGCAATAATTAATATTCGGTTGCACCTTGAGAATCTATGAAAGCATTTAATAGTTTTGCATTTAAAGTCTCTGAACTCAATCTTAGCACCTTTTCATCAATAACTACTACTATTAGACCCCAAAACTGCATAAGTGTAAACTTTCCTCAAGACCCCTAAAACTACTCTAGTTCTCCCTGAAGGTCAGATTCATTTCAGAAAATTATAAGGAATACATGAATTAGATCAAAAAATCAATTTAAGGGACAGCATCCCCAGAACGGAACCAATTCCTTTCATCCTACACTCCAGTCTTTAGCAAATTCTTTGTTAAATTGCTTCCTTCCTTCATTTTCACTCATTCATTTATTCATTGCTTCTTTCATTCAATAAATATTTATCAAGCTCTCATTCTGAGTCTGGCATCCCTGCGGCACTGAGATCATAGCAGTAAATAAAAGAGGGGTAAGATCCCTGTTCCCTTGCAGCTAGGATGGGGGTGCAGATCAAGAAGTAGGGAGAATTCTAGAAAGGATGGACAGAGAAGGCCTCTCTGAAGAGGTGACAGGTGAGCAGATACCTCAATGATAAGCTGGCATGACATCCACTCCCTCCACTGGGGAAGACTGGTAGGGAAAGAAAGGAGGAAGTAAGAGGTCTACTTTGGCCACGTCCAGTTTGAGGTGTTTGTTGAACATCCCTGCAGAGATATTAGTGAGATAGTTGGATATGTGAGTCTAAGTTCAGGGGACTCATTGAGGACTGGAGTTAAGAATTTGGAAGTCACCTGGATATTTAAAGCCAGGAGACCAACTGAAACCGAACAGAAGCTGAGACTGAGCTCAAGGGCAATCCAATTTTTATGGGTCAGGAAAAGAAGCGGAAGCAGGCAATGGGACTTCTGGGGAGGGGCCAGTGGAGAGAAGGAAAACCAGGGAAGTACACTTTTACCTTTCTGGCTAGAATAATACTAAAATCAATTTAACACAGATGATGACGCCATACAGGGTAAATTCTAGGTTGCTCTATTTTTCCATTGAATCTATTGCTTCACAGCAAAGATCCACATAAGACCAGAATGAAAGAGGAAACTAACAAAGGTCAAAACGAAATTCTTCACGTTTGTATATAGGAGTCCACCTTGCCTAAGGACACAGAGGTGGTCAGAGACTTAACTGTGTGTCTGAGTCCAAAGCTTCACCCACTTCACTGAACTTACTGCTTCTCATTTACATGAAAGAAAATCACATCACATGATACACTACCCTGGTTCTTGGGTAAGTTCCTGGAATGACACTCAGAAGGATTTGTGAGGAGAGAGCACGTTTTCAACCCCAAATGTGAACATGGCCTATGGCCTATACACCAGAAAGGTATAACAAATGCCCACGCATAAAGGAATTCCTAAAATAGACTTTGTGTTTTTGTTCTGATGGACTGTCCAGAAACTTCATTATAACCAAACAAAAAACAAAAGAAAAACTGTTCTAACCTCATTTCTAAGGAAGGACCATGTGTTACATGTTACTGGAAAATGTATACTTAAGAGGTTTTAAAGGTTCCTTTATCTTGAGTCTCCGGAAATACACTAACATACATTATTAGTTTATTTCCTGCTGGATTTTGAATCAGAGCTTTTGCTGTGTCTGGGTCTTTGACTGCATCATCCCCTGGCCTGCCAAGGCAGTCCCCAAAGCCAGCAGCAATTTTCCTCAAGATGCAGAAAAAGGACTGAGGCATCTGTGTTATTAAATTATACGTGCACGGGGGAGGAAGAAGAAGGTAAATGGGTTGAGGGCCTTTTTAGTAGTTAATATTCTCTTTTGCTTTATTCTTTTTTTTTTCTCGTTTTGGCCGTACCACGTGGTTTGTGAGATCTTACTTCCCTGACCAGGGAATCGAACCTGGTCCCCAGCAGTGAAAGCACCAAGTCCTGACCACTGGACTGCCAGGGAATTCCCTTCTCTTGCTTTATACCTTTACCTAAATATAACAAACTACTCACATTTGTATTTTTCATATTTAGTGACAAATCATTTTGTGTAAAATAGGTAATTCCTTAATTTGACATTTCTTATTATCCTTTGGGTAGCAAAGATATTTTTCATACAGGAGCATTTCTTCTCTATTTAATAGGAATAAACATGAAACAAAATTCAGCTCACACTATCCACTGTCTGCCATGAAAATTTAAGGGTCACCCTTCCCCCCGCCATGGGGTAAGGGCTGGGATAAGGCATCCAACATGGAGGGTCCCCAGTGCTGGGCGCTCACTCGTGGGGTTGGGGGGTTGCAGGGAGTGAGTGCCTCCTTAAATTCCGTGCCCTCCGTTATCTCTTGCTTTACCCTTGATGGGGCCCTTCCCAGCCAATAACCATTATATTCCATACACACAATGGAAATCAGCTTGCCAATTTACTGGCTGGGATGGAAGGTAACTCTCTTGCCAAGTGGCTGGCTTATTGTTCGAACTCCCTGAATATTCAGTACCGATGAAAACGCTGGTGACATGTTGTCACCCTGGTGAACACACTCTCCATACGGGCTTTTTCTTTCATTTCACAGTCTATTCCTGGCCTGTGCTTTCTGGCTTTTTGTTGCAAGGTCACCTTCCTAAGTGATCAAGGCAGAAACCAAATCCAAGGCTGTGGCCGACACTGCACAGGCTCAGTGCTCACGCGCTCAGGAGTCAGGCCCACCCGTGACAGCGCTGCCGCAAACCTAAGCCATATTTTCCCTTTTTATGTGCAGTAAAACTGTGGTGTAAAAACTGTACCTCCCTTGGTGGGTTGTTAGGAGAATTACAGGAGACAGTGAATATAAAGGGCTTAGGGCAGTGCCTGGTACTTGGTGAGGTCCCAGTAAATGTGACCTCTTGTAACTACTCCCCAGAGCTGCCTCAAACACACGAATATGCTTGGTCTTTGGGCAGGATTACACCACCCTCATCCCACTGAGCGCTGCCGCTACTCAGCCCCTATTCTCGACTCCAGCAGTTTCTGAATCCCCAAGGTTCCTCTTTCTTATCTTTCTTACATTAACTTGGCTCAAAAAATGTGGACGGATGTAGTGATTTCTCTTCCTCTTCTCAATCTCACTTCATACAAGCAATTCATGTTTTTCTCAGAATTAAAAAAAAAAAGACAGAAACAAAAACCATCTAACACAGCATTGTAAGTCAACTATACTCCAATAAAAAAATTTTTTTTCATTTCAGTTTCCAAAAAATAAAAAGAAATCACAGCAACAACTGAACAAGATTCCAACACACTTTATCCATTTTTTCAGCACAGTATAATTAATATTTGCTTATGTCCTACTGTCTTCCTTAAGCAGTAAGAACTGTACCAAGTTAGACGACTGTGTCCAACACAGTGTATACTAAATAATCCCTCACTTATGTTGAGAAGATTTCCATGTGGATGCATATCATGGGAAATAATCGGAGCCCATCAATCATGTAATATTAACTCTCCAAAAGAAATGGCAGGGTTTCCAGGTTTAAGAATGGATATTGTCCCAAAGCAAGAATACCAGGGAATTCCCTGGCAATCCAGCGGTTAGGGCGCCTCGCGTCCACTGCAGGGGACGCAGGTTCGATCCCTGGCTGGGGAACCAAGATCCCACAAGCTGCGCAGTACAGGCCCCGCCCACCCCAAAAGAGAATACCACCTAATCTTTAATTCCAATTTCATGAGGGTCTCTTATCACACAAATCAAATTCTCACACTTGGAAAGTGCTAAAAGAACATTTGAAAGGTTTGAAATTTCTAGCCATGAGTTTTGGCCTCTTCAAATTTTTCTTATTCTACCCTCTGCTTTATAATATCTTTGGTTTTAAAACTGCCATCAGGGGCTTCCCTGGTGGCGCAGTGGTTGAGAGTCCGCCTGCCGATGCAGGGGACACGGGTTCGTGCCCCGGTCCGGGAAGATCCCACATGCCGCGGAGCGGCTGGGCCCGTGAGCCATGGCCGTTGAGCCTGTGCTCCGCAACGGGAGAGGCCACAACAGTGAGAGGCCTGCGTACCGCAAAAGAAACAAAACAAAAAAACCCTGCCATCAGAATCAGTTTAGGTGAGCCTATTCCTTCCATACAAGATGTCTCAAGAGGAGCACCTTATCCAGAAAAATAGAAAGACACAGCCAACCTGGGCGTGCAGCTTGCCTTCTAACAACAATGATTTTTGTTATCCCTCAGTCCTCTGCTAATTACATCAGGGATGTGGAAGTTCTAGGTATTTAAACAAGATCTCTTCTGCTGCAAGGCATGCCTTTTTTTTTTTTTTTTAACACTAACTGTCCTCACATAGTTAGAATGGACATAGTGATTCCTCTTCCACTTCTCAACTGCCCTTTACGAAAGCAGTCCATGTTTTTCTTAAAATGAAAAAAATACACGAATGATTGGACATGATGTCAACATGGAGATGCATGGGCAGCTCACTGGTATCTAGACATGAATGACATTATCTCTAATGTTTCTCTGAGGCCACGACCCAGGAAGCAGCCCAGCACAATGGCTCACAAGGTGGGTTCTGGAGTCCAGTTGCCAGTGTTCAAAGACAGCTCTACCATTTACTAACTAGCAACTCTGGACCAGCCACTTGGTCCCACCGAATCCCAGTTTCAGCCTATGCAAGATGGGGACAATATTATTACTGATCATATGGGTTTTCTAGAGGTTTCGGCGAACTGTGACTTGCATGGTGTTTAGAACATGCCTGCATGTGATACGCACCACACCAAGGAGCCAGCGATCACGACTGCCAGCCTCTGCTCTCACCCAGCTCTCCTTATGGGGTCAAGTCTCTCATAGGCCTTCTCTAGAACGCACTGAGTTTCTCAACATGGAAGGGTTGGCTCTCTGGCACCTCGGAAGTGACAACAAGCTCTCCAGGCCAAGAGCAGGGCTCCACCCCTGTTGAGTCTGCAAATCCTTCACAAAGGTACATTGAAAGAGATGTGTGTCCTTTCATTCACCAATTGGTAATTTGTGCCGAAAGTTAATGATGCAGGACACTGTCAGAAGTTTGAGTTTCTTGTCTTAAAAGCAGCCAAAAGCCATCTCTCCACAATGGAGGCCCATGGCCTAGTTGTGTCACTGCCACAACTTCACTCCCGCTAAGACTATACAAAGTGCAGAAGTGCAGAGCTCAACATGCCCACAGATGGGTGCTGGGGGCAGGGAAAGACCAACCTGGGATCCCAGATGGTCATCCTCCAAGGTTTCCAAAGCCTCTCAGTGCGTCTCCTCTTTTCCATCTGGGCCATATTCTTCATCTGTGGCCTGCTGGGTCTAACCTGTCTAAAACCTGGCTGTGGATGCCAGCTGTGATGCTCACGGCACTGCGGAAAGTACCGGCATCTATCTCAGCTCCGAGAAGTTATAAATGCCTTCCCAAGTCCTTCAGATTTAGTAACTTATCTTCAGAATATCCACGTGACACAGTGGAGGGTATGTAATATTATCTTTTTATGGAAGTTCATATAAAAAGGCATCAATAACTAATCAGTCTCTTAGAAAAACAACCAAGGATGATTTCTTGCTCAGTGTTTCATGTTTGGTACAGATAATAAAGCCCTGCGCAGCTGGATGAAGGAGATGCACACAGCACGGTCCATACCTTCAGGAGCATACAAGATAATTCGGTAGATTATACTGACACACTGAGAGATACGAACAGTTGAGTGAGTGCTCATCACTGGCAAGGCCAGTTGACTTCCATTTCAATATCCATTCTCGTCTTCATTCTTACTGGGAGAACGCTGATTTTGCTTGGGTGGCAGTGTGCCCTGTTAAATTACTTACCCACCCACACTCCCTTGCAGCACGTGGAGGCCAGGTGTCTGGGTTGCCCGAGAAGACATAACTGGAACTTTACAGCAGGGTGTTTCTGGGAAAGCTAGTGTTTTCACAGTGAGAAGAAACGACTCAGTCTTCACACGTCTTTTGCCCTTTGCCCTCTCCCTTGGTCCTGCCTGAAACATGGGCAGAATGCCCCAGCAGTTGTCATTTTATTATAAGGAAGAAAGTCACATACTAAGGAAACGGGAGTGGAGGAAATAATTCCTTGGAATACCTACCTCCAGACTCCTTGCTATATGAAAAAATATGCCCCCCTGTGCCTCAACACTGCAGATTTGGTTGTTAAGAAGTAAAGATGACAAACTTCTATAAAGCATTGTTCTGGGTTTATCAAGCACATTCATATGTATCGCAGCAGATTTCAGGCTCTCAGAGACCCTGAAAAGAACTAGCCCCATTGCATAGATGGAGAGACTGAGGCCCAGAGTACTCATGGAAGTGACTTGTCCCTAAGTCACGGAGCTGGGGCTTAAACTCAGCTCTTCTGACATCCAATCCAATGTCCTTCCCACTAAAAACCAGATTCACGATACTGTGAGCCCAAAGCCAAAACGATGTGCATTTACTGGCACTGACAGTGCAATTTAAGTTTGTGACTTGGCTGCAGGAGGCTGTAGCCCCAGGTCAAGCTCTGACTTTCGATGTTTCCTCAACAGGCATACAAATTAAAGCATTAAAAAAAAAAAAAAAAGAGGTCTTGAACTTCTGTTCATTCTCGTTTTGGTGTAAATAGTAAAAACCAATGCCTTCCTTTAACGACCTCGATGCGAACTTTTTTTTTTTTTTTGGTTGCGTTGGGTCTTCGTTGCTGCGTGCAGGCTTTTCTCTAATTGTGGTGGGCAGGGGCCACTCTTCATTGAGGTGAGCGGGCTTCTCATTGCAGTGGCTTCTCTTGCTGCAGAGCACGGGCTCTAGCAGGCTTCAGCAGTTGTGGCACACGGGCTTCCGTAGTTGTGGCTCACAGGCTCTAGAGCACAGGCTCAGTAGTTGTGGCGCACGGGCTTAGTTGCTCCGTGGCATGTGGGATCTTCCCGGACCAGGGCTCAAACCCGTGTCCCCTGCATTGGCAGGCGGATTCTTAACCACTGTGCCACCAGGGAAGTCCCAAATTTTATATTTTATTTAGGTTTTTATTATCTTCAGAATTACTAAATTACTGTCAAAACCAAAATAAAACAAAACAGGATTTTATCACATTATTTTCACCACAAAAGCTAGTTTTTATAAAATGAGAACAAAAAAACCTGTAAGTAGCTTTGTTTACATTTTTAATGGCTGCTGTTTATTCCGTAAATAGAGCACAATTATTCCTTCCTTCTAGTTATTTCCCCTTTAAAATTTACTGCATATGTGTAATAAATATGTGGTCCAAGAAAGGCTTTTCTGCAAGGAAACGTGGCTGAGATTTGAGGCTGGCTGGATCAACAGGGAAGCACCTGCCTGCTCCTCTGGAACGCCGTTTGGTTATCAGTATGCGTGACGCAGGCCCCAGCTCAGGAACGGGTGTGGCAATGGCCCCTGTACCACTCTGCCTGGTACAGGGTGCATATGGGGTAATTTATCCCAGCAGATGCTGGCACAGTAAGGAAAACCACCCTTTGGTATTCTTATCAAATTTGCATGGACCAGCAGGGAAAGCCAGGCTGCAAAGAGCTGGCCCCTACGCGCCAGAGCCTCAGGATGGGGAGACAGGAGGAAAAGAGGCTCCTTTCAATGACCTCGTCAGTCTGTTTCCATGGTGATGGCTCCGGAAGCGGGTCAGAACTTTCTCAGTGGGAACAAACAGTGGCTCCCATTCACCATCACCCAAGCCACGCCGGCCACACTGGCCGCTGTGCCATCTGGACACAGAGGAACCTGGGGAGGGATGTGGGGTCCAGGGCTGCTGCCAGCCTTTCTTCTGTCAGCTGTTGGGAAGGGAGCAGGGGAGTCAGTGAAGCCGCCTCTGAAGGCCAAAGCTGGAAGAGCCGCGGGCATGCCGGGCCCTTCCTGATCACGTGCTGGAGGCACAGGGACCAACCACCTTCTAGGACAGGGGCGTGGGAGCCACCTGCCAGCCCTATGTCTCCTGGCTGGCAGCACAAAGGATCGGGTCCTTTCCACAGTCACCACTGACACAATCTTTCTTTCTTTTTTTTTTGGCAGTACGCGGGCCTCTCACTGTTGTGGCCTCTCCCGTTGCAGAGCACAGGCTCTGGACACACAGGCTCAGCGGCCATGGCTCACGGGCCCAGCCACTCCGCGGCACGAACCCGTGTCCCCTGCATCGGCAGGCGGACTCTCAACCACTGTGCCACCAGGGAAGCCCTTTTTTTTTTTTTTTTTTTTTTTTTTCACTTTTAATTCCTTCAAGACACAGCTGATGAAAAACTTTTGGATGTTATAAATGCTATGAAAATGGGAACTCAAGCTTTCCTATCTCCTCAGATCTCATTTTTTTAATTGAGGTACAATTGACGTATAACCTTATGTTAGTTTCAGGTGTACGACACAGTGATACGATATTTATATATATTGTGCAATCATCACCACAGTAAGTCTAGTTAACATCCGCCACCATTCAGATCTCATTTTTAGATCCCCACACATCTCCTCTGTAACATCCTCATGCCCTCCACATTCAAAGCCATTAAGGGGCTGCCGACTCCTCCCTGAACTTTGTAGTTCTGGCTGGTCTCACTTTGCTCTAGGATTGCTTCACATCCTTCCTCCTTCTGATTCTGTGGCTTTATCTGAAGTGACTCACGAGCACCTGCTAGAGATGATACGGACACCAGGCAGCACTGCCAGGGACACCATGACGATAACTGACATCCACCAGCGTCATCTGAGCGGCCCCGGGATCCACTGGTGACTGAGGTGTGGAGAAGCACAGAGCTTCAATCCCCCTGACGAGAAACAGGTTTTGGCAGAGTTCATAAAGCCAAGCTGCTGCTTGAGAACCTCCTGGGAAACTTGTTACAGGCTCCAGAGTTCCACGTTTGGAGAATCCAATTCATTGGGGCTGGGCGGGGCCCGAGGGTCTGTCTTCAACAAACTCTCCAGCGGACTCTGCCTCGCGGATGTGCTTGGAACCACTGTTGTAACCCGGTAGAAAATGGGAAACACGTTCCCCATCCTTCCTTCTCCACCCCCTCCTTGTATCCTTCTACTCCACCACCTCCAAAATATGGAAAGCAGTACTGCCAGCAAGGTTTTCAGAAGAGAATACAGAATACACTAAGCTAAAACAAGCAGCCGATATGCTTCAAGCGTTATCCTGACTGTGAGGTTTTATTTGGACAAAGCTTTTTGAGAAGGTCGGGGCGGGGTTGAGCCTTGACTTGGGGAGCTGTGGTGGGTCTGCAGTCCATCACCTTAGCTCAGCTGGACTACGTTTCCCAGATCCCCTCCCCCAACTGGGTCAGCGTGGGCCACGTGAGATGTTTCACGTGAGATGCGCAAAGCAGAAGCGGTGTGGTAGCTGTTTTCTTTCTGGGCTTCAGGGTCAGTGCAGGGCATGAGGCCCTGCTGAGGCCAACACATGTCGTCACGTGTCCCCTGGGTCACTGAGTGGCAGGGCAGCAGCTGGGCTGCAGTGCTCGCATTCCTGTCCAGTCTCCTCCTCGGGGTCTCCGATCCTGGGCCTATGGCTTGTTTCCCTCCCGGGGAAGGACGCCAGCTCCTCCTGCAGGTTCCTGACATTGGAGCTTGCCGGGCGGTAGTGAAGGTGACTGGGTTTCAGCCCATCCTTGCAGGCGGCAATCTGTCCTCTCTCCTCACTTTCCCACATCATTTCTGCCCCAAGTGCCAGTCCTGCGGACTTCAGGCCACATCACCGGACAAAGAGGGAGCAGCCCCCCTAGACACACGAGGTCAAAATGCTATAATGACGTGATCCTAACGTCTGCTTCTCCAACAGAACCCTGACGGATGGGGAATTTATGTGGCTCTCGGCCCCGCCCCTCCCTGCAGGGGTGGGCGGTCCCTCCTCCTCCAGTCCCTCGGCACTGTGCACACAGGATATCCTATCACTGTGCCTTTTCTTCGGGGTGTCAGAGGACGGCGACCTTTCCTATCCTGTCCATCGTTCCAGGGCCTAGCATATTTGTCCATACGGCCGAAACATGAAAAGTGCTTATTCAATTAAACTTCACTAGAGGCCTAGCCCATCACTTGTCTTCCCTAAGTGCATCCATCCTTGTGTGGTCCTGGTGGTGGAGTCTATGATAAAGGCCTGGCGCCGGCAGGCCTGGCGCTGGATTGGAATTCCACCACTGCCTCAACCAAGGTTTGGACTCGTGATCTTGGTGTGTCATTTAGTCTTTCTAAACCTCGGTTTCCTTAACTGCCAACTACCATCTACATTATAGTTTTGTTAGGAGGATTCACACACACGTAGGTATGGGTCCTCCCTTATTCCTGCTAGGAAAGGAATGCTATTTATTTACTGATAGCCCCCCTTCTCCCCGGCCCAGGGTCCCGGTCACCTCTCCTGCAGGACAGACAATCAACAGTGGCCACCTTTGCGTGCTAAATACCTCCTGCGGTCACTCGATGCAGCCCAGGCACATGGACTCAAGCTGGGCTGGGTCAGCTGGAGGCTCCCTCACCAGACGGAGCTCGGGGCCACAGAGTTTTCAGAGGGAAACAGCTGAGGTGGAGGATTCTGGCACAGCTGCTCTTACTTGGAGTCCCTGCGTCCTGGAATGTTGAGCCCCTCAAATATGCTGTGCGATGGAGCACACACGTGTGCGGCCCACACAAACACATATTTCAGCACGTTGCGACCGCACGGGCTCTGTGAAAGCGGTGGTTGTCTCCCAGCCCTCCCCCACCCTCCTATCTTCGGGGCGTTGAAAGGACAGGAAAGCTCATGGGGGAGAGGTGCATTGTAAGTAACCGTGGCCACTACGAGCTGCGTGTCTGGCACCGTCTACTGAGACGCAGGATGGAAACCACAGGTGCACTGCCGTGCAGGGCAGCACCCTACCTTCTGCGGCTAGGGAGAGAACAGCACCTACCTAGACAGGCACAGCACTAGGTATTTCACACAACCACCCTCGGAAGGAGCTTTTATCCTGCACGTTTTATCGATTAGGAACCCGAGGCTTGGAGAATTTAAATCCCACAACTAGCAGAGCTTAAATTCAGGCTCAGGTTCTGTCCAACACCAAAGCTGACATGAGCGACAGTGAACGCGGAGAGTCCGTGCAACGCTGGCCGGTGCCCGGCATGCTTCCGAATGGGTCAGAAAATGAGCAATGGCCCAGGCTAGAAGGAACCCGGAGACCCCCTGACTCAGACTCACTGCCGTGTCACTGGGAGCTGAAGCCTGGAGGGGTGACAATCACAGACAGACCGGAAGCCCAGCCCCTGGACAGTGACCTTGCCCTCATGTCCACAGCCTTGGCAGATGGCTACCGCTCAACTGATTAAAGCAAAGGAATACAGAATACATACGCTGACGCCTGGCTCTTCGCGCAGCCTACTTATTTTCTGAAACTTAAGTTTGCTGTCTGCCTGTCTCACCTCGCCCCCTCCTCCCCGTGAGCTCCAAGGACCAGACACTGGGGGCCCGAGTCGCCTGTGGTGCTGCTCTAATGGGCCACGAGCACCCACCTCCCTTTCCTGGGGCGGGGGGACAGTGGGGACACACCCACCTGAACCGGGCAGAACCGACTTGTGAGCCATTCACGAACGTGCCTCCACAAGGCTGCTGCACTCCCCACACGTGCTCTTTCCCCACGGGAAAGTAGTGGCGTTCCCCTCCACACCCCACAGCTCTGCCACGAACAGGATGTGGAAACGGGATGCATTAGTCTCGGCTCCGGGGGACACGGCTTGACCTGGGTTTCCAAGCGAACTCGCGGGCCTCACCAGCAGTTCTCACTGACTCTCGTCTGTTCCCAAGGACGACTGATAACCAATCGCCGTGCCTGTGGGCTTCTAGAGCTCACGTTTACCAATGAGAAAGAGAGCCCCGGCCCGTCACACAGGAGTCCACGTGACTACAGGCCTCAGCCCCTGCCCTCAGGGGGCTTCCACAAACGGATGAAGCCTGAGCCCCTCTCCTCAAGCCCAGGTGCTGGGGACGAGCTGACTGAGGAAGAGGTCCCACTTCAAAAAGAACTTCTGAAATTTCTTACACATTTCAGGATTTCTTTTTGAATTGACAAAAATACTCCAAAACTGACGGTGGTGACAGTTGCAAAAACCCTGCGAATATACATTCTAAAACCCGCTGACTTGTATACTTTTTAACAGGTGAGTTGTACGGTATGTGAACTATATCTCAATAAATCTGTTACTAAGAATAAAATAAAACAAGTGTACTTTCCCAACAAAATGGCAGGTTTAAAACATTTTCAGGATTTTTAAAATTAATATTTTGTGTGCTTCTCCATATCATACCTTTATCTGGAGATAGTATGTGGAGCCCAACTTGAACAAGACTGCAGAATGGAATCGGGTGCGAAGGAGAGGGGCAGCTCTTAGAAAGAGATCTGGGGATCTGTGGAAACTACCATTCTCTCCACTACATGTTTTTTAAAATGCTTTTAACAGGTCTCTTTTTAATCCTAATATTCACGAGCAGAAAGCACTGACTTCATATGACACTGCTATCATTTTAGGGAGACACTGGCATATGCTAGCTAACAGGTGAGACCAAAGTAGGTCTTCTGTAATTCCGGTCCTGGAGATAATCCAGTTTTAATCTTACTTCCAAGTACTGGGGGCATTTAATAAATTTGATGCAAGTATTTAATGAGCACTTGCTCTATGCAAACCACTGTTCTCAATATTAAAGAAAATCCAAAGAGAGGAAGAGAATGAGTTCATGGCCTCAAGGAGCCCACGATCATGCTGGGTTGGGTGGGATTAGAAAAGTGCTCAAGGGGCTAGAGCCAGGGGCAAGGGCATGAACTTGGGTCAGACGGAACAGACAGTGATAACAGACAAGATTGTTGAGCGCCTATTAGATGCTTGATAGCTGACTGAGGCCAGTACTGTAAATGGTTATCCTTTTTATAGTTGTGGAATCTGTAGATATGAAGGTAAGTAACTAGCCAAGAGCTGAAGAGTTGGAAGAAAGCACCTGGCTATGAACCCAGAGAATCCGCTTTCAGGCCAGGCATCTTAACCCCAAGGCTATAACGGCACTTCGACCAGATTAGGATTTTTGTCTCTTGCTCTGGGACCTTAGGCAAGGTACTTATCCTCAAAAATAGTACGTATCTCAATGAGTTCATGAAAAATTAAATGATAACATACAATAAAAGTGACTAGCACCAGTGCCCAATACACATAAATAACCCAGGAAGCAGTGCTATAATGTTGACAACAATGATGATGATGATATCTGTGACAGTACATTAAGGGACATCAAATCCACACAAAATTGCTACTGGATTCCAAGAGGTGGAAAGAATACAGCCGGTGACGGGACTGAGAAAGCATTCAAGGAGAAGCAGTCCTTAAAACAGGACTTAAAAGAAGGAAATGCTTTCAAGGCAGGAACTCCAGACAACCCAGGAGGCATTTGGAAACAAGAGCATCCCCTGGGTCTGGAACTGGGTCATGTGGCTGGGAAACTGGGAGATGCAGCAGTAAAGATGAGCTGGTGCTCTATGGGGGGGAGGGGGGAGGAGGAGGTGAGGGGGGGGCGGGTTTTGATCACAAAGGTGAAAACCTGCAGAGATCCTAAATTCTAAGTGTCCCTGAGGGGATCTCAGCATCCTCTCTCAGTGTGACGGGACCTAACTGCCTAACTGTACTTTAGGGAGTACCTCCCTGGATGCTCTTTCCCAGTTCATGAGAAGAGTGTTAAGGGTCTCACGTGGAGCAGGGAAGATGAAAAGGAGGGGAACAAGGGAGAGTTATAGAAGTAGAGAGAGCAACAAGGTTTGGCAGTTAGGTTCTGGAATTGTGGAAGAAGAGCGGGAATAAGATGTAAAGGCTCGGGCTTCCCTGGTGGCGCAGTGGTTGAGAGTCCGCCTGCCGATGCAGGGGACACGGGTTCGTGCCCCGGTCCGGGAAGATCCCACATGCTGCGGAGCGGCTGGGCCTGTGAGCCATGGCCGCTGAGCCTGCGCGTCCGGAGCCTGTGCTCTGCAATAGGAGAGGCCACAGCAGTGAGAGGCCCGCGTACCGCAAAAAATAAAAAAATAAAAAAGACTGCAAACAGGCAGGTCACCAGATGGGGGGATGGTGCAGAGGGAGAGGCGTAGATTTGACGTGGATGCCCAAGACAGTAGTTCAAAGCCACGGGTGGGGTAGGTATCTTGGGAGAACTTGCAGGCTGGATGAAAGCTCCAGGGGAACAACCAGAGTAAGGGGTGGGCAGGGAAGAAGGGAGCTGCCAAGAGTGGGCATAAAGTGAGGGGGGAGAAACTGGAAACCACAGAGTCATGGACACTAAGGGCGGAGAGAGCAGCGTGACCAAAGGGAAAATCAGTGCCAAATGCAACAAGCATCTATGAGGGGGAGGGGCCTCGGACCTTGGAAAGAGCATCTCAGCAGGGAAGGAAGAGAAGAGTCCAGCTTTAGGGGAAAAGTTTAGCAACTAGGAGGGGAGAGAAATGCAATTGTGGTTTGGGAGGATGGAGAGATTCTCATGGGGTGGAGAAGAAGTGGTACGTACCAGTGTACACTCACCCACCCAGTCACGCATGTATCCAACACTACTGAAAGCCTTTTATGTAAAAGATCCTGGCCTTAGCGTGGGAGTTGACACACTCACACACACACACACAGTCACCACATAGGAGCACCCACAAGTGCAGTCCACTGCAACAGCAGCAGGAGAGCTCAGGGGTTACAGAGTCCAGCAGTGGGACGCTTCACCTCCATCTGCAAATCAGGGAAGACTTCTGGGAGAGGCAAGACCAGAGCTGAGCTTTTAAGGTTGAATGGAAGAATTTCCCTGGCAGTCCAGTGATTAAGACTCAGCGCTTCCAGTGCAGGGGTCCCACATGCTACACGGCCAAAAATAATAAAAATAAGGTTGAATAGAGCTTGCGCAGGTAAGGGGGGTGGGGAGGACGGTGAGAGTAGGGGACAGGGCACCACACCAGAGGAGCTGCAATCAAGAGGCTCAGCGTCCGCGGGAGAATATGGCCCATCTGACAGATTGCAGGAGCTCCACCCACCTAGAGCAGACGGAGGGAGGAGGCATCCAGGCAGGCAGAGGGTGGATGATGGGACGCAAGCAATCTGGAGAGTAGGTAGCAGGTGACACAGCGTGGGGGGGGGGGTGGACCAAAGGGGACACATGAATGCCTGCTGGGGCTTCTTCCCTGGAGTCTAGAGGAAAGAGGAGGGGAAGACAGATTTTTGAGGGGGAAAAAAGGAAAGCTGACACCTTCCAAAGAGTCACCAGGACTTCCCTGGCGGTCCAATGGTCGGGACTCCACACTTCCAATGCAGGGAGCGCGAGTTCGATCCCTGGTCGGGGAACTAAGATCCCACATGCCATGTGGCACGGCCAAAGGAAGAGTCACCAGCTTGCCGGATGAAACACTTCCGAGAGTGAAGCAAAGCCAAATGGAATAAATGCTTGCACAGAATATTTATAAACTCTAACCATTTTATCCGACCACAGAACACAGCTCCCTCCCTTTTATTATATCTTCCTCTTCCATCATGCTACTATATTTTTTGGGCTTTTTCACCACAGGTAATGAAAGAAAGGGAAACGAAATCAGAGAATTTTCAACTCTAGTGAAAGACTTAGTAGAAAAGAGTTTATAAATATTGGCTAAGGTGAAGTTTTGAGATTTATTTTGGACCTTCCTGCCTCTGTAGATAAATGAGAGACCCGCCTTATATAAGAATAAAACTTGTTCCTACTTCCGAGGGAAACCAAAGTGGAGGTTTTAACGGCTGCTATTTACATAGTGTTCATGAACTCAATTCACCTCTCACCTCTCTATCTGCACGAGCAGTACAACTACAGGCATTTCGGAATTAGACCTTAGTGGTTAGGAGCATGAATTCTTAAGTGGGAGCCAATCTGGGATCTGTCACATATTAGCTGTGTCGCCTTGGGCAATTTATCAACCTCTCTGTGCCTCCGTTTCTGCATTTGTCAATGGGAATAAGAGGACCCAGAACAGTGCCCTGTGCTCACAGCTGGTGCTCTGGGAACAGATGCTGCATGAAGAAATGAGTAGGGTAAAGTGGAGTGTGTCGTACAGGGTTTCTAGGAAAGCTTTGCATGGGAAGTGCCTTTGGCTTTCTGCCCTTTTACCTTCTTCCCTTTACCCTGCTTCTCCTTCCCTGCTGGAAGATGCAGCAGCATTTTAAAACCAGAGGGAGGGAGGGAAAAGGAAAGGGAAAGGGAAAGGGAAAGGGAAAGGGAAAGGGAAAGGGAAAGGGAAAGGGAAAGGACAGTCTGAGTTCCTGAAGGCTTGCTTGAGCCACAGTGCCAGCCCTGGACCTACCCATGAACAAGAATGTATCTAGTGAAACTTGTATTAGTTTATGCCACTATTTGTCAGGTTTTCTGTTACCTGTAACTAAACTTTGTTGACTGAAGAAAAACACACAACATAAAAGTTGCAAGTTAAGTTTTATTTGGAGATCTTTCTGAAGACTATAGCCCAGGGGACAGCCTCTCAGAGAGCTCTGAGGAACGGATCCTAAGAGACAAGGGAGGAACCAGGATATATAGGATTTTAAAATTTTTTTTGGCTGAGAAAAAAACACACAGTTGAACATCAAAAGATTACTACTAATCACCAAAAAAACCCCAGACATTTCAAGTTCATTATTTTAGTGGCTTTCTATGTATGAGAAGATGCAAGAATCTGGGCTCACTGAAATTATTCCTTAGGTATGCATCTTAACTAATAGGGCCAGGATCCAAAGCACAGAATGTCTCCTGGTTTTTCTCCATACAGAATTCCCTGGGGTGGGAGGCACTGCCGTGGCTGACGGCTCCATCCTTACAGAACTGGGATGGAGGCACCACATTCCCTGCCCACACCCACTCTGAATAGGTACAGTTACAAAGATGTTTTCCAACAAAAATGGCTTGCTCTCAGTTACTCTTGAGTAACAAAAATTTTAACTAACATTCACCTTTTCAACCAGTCAACACAAATCCAAGATTGGTGTAATAAAGTGGATAGTCTCATCAACAGGCAATGCAAATAGATATAAATAGAAGAGGTTCAAATTAAAGCTCCTTTGGCCTCCTTTATTATATTTTCAGTGAAAGCATATGGAGGGCCCACGGACTGTAAGAAAATCAGGATGAATGAGGACTCTGTCACACTGGGAAGGGGGCTGGGAGGGGGGCGGCTGGCAGGTCCATTCCCTCCCTCTCTCCCTCTCTCTCTCTCTCTCTCTCTCTCTCTCTCTCTCTCTCTCTCCCCATCCATCCCTCCGTCCATCCCTGCTTTCACCATGCAGGCTCTGCACATCTTGATGCCAGATGGGCCAAGCCAAATAGAGCCCAAGCAGCCCCCTACTTGTCCGGCTACCCAGGTGCTGTCAGGTCAGGTGTATTAGAATTCTCACTGCTGGTCTCCCCCAACAAAACCCACCTCCTGGGTGTTTTCTTGCCAGAGTTATATTCCTGTAACTTAAAACTTTAAACCTTGTGAAATGCAAAGTATTACTGGGAGAGGTGATGTATTTTTTAGAAAACAGACATTTGCATCATAATTAATGCCTAATACTTTTCTTACAACAGGTTTAACTGGGGGAGAAGGGAGGGCAGGGGTGCTGAGGCCCCTGAGACCACTGTGGGGAGAGGGGGGACTGGATTCGGAAGGGCGCATCAACCTCTTGGCTCCCCTGTTACTGCTGCCATCATCTATGCCTCTGCTTCTAAGGTGGTGCTGCTCTTGGATTTGTCCACTTTTGTTTACTGAGTTCTCCTGCCTTTTGAATAAAAAGTAGGAGAAACCATCTGCCAATAAAACAACACTGCTGACTCAGAAGGATATTTTGGTTGGCAGATACTCTGCAGACACTCACCAGACACAACCAACTGGTTTGCCAGGTCGTCCACCAGGGCTTGCAAAGTTACCAGCAAGGATTTTCACTTGAAGAATAGCAGGATTTTGCATTTCAAAGTACTTGCATTTTCAAGTAGAAAAATACAAATAATTCAATATAAACACTACATCAAACCTACTCAGATTATAATCTGACCTTGAACATCCAGGGTGATACCTCATGTTTAAAAAGACAAAAAAAAAAAAAAAAAGTATCACCATTTTGCAGCCACCACAGTAAAAACTGATTCAGGCAAGAATCACTAAAAGAATCTAAAACCATTAGGTAAAAATTTAATGAGGAACAAGACATTTACATAGTCTCAGATTACCTCCCCACAGAATATTTGTTAATTACAAGAGAAAAGTGTAACTTCTTAGAAGAAACCTGACAGACATCACTCTAACCAAAAGATCAGAATTAATATCACCGACGATGGGACAAACTGACATCACGATGTAATGCACTGTAGAGGCCACAGCACCAGAAATGCATTACCTGAATCTTAAAAAAAAACAAGAAACAAAAAAAAAACCCAGATCAAGAAACATTTCACAAGACACCTAGCCTACACTCTCAAAAAATATCGCCAAGAAAACCTTTCAGATTAAATGTGCAAGAGACATGACATGTAAATGCCATGAGTAATTTTTTTTTAAGTGCTGGATTGAAAAACAAATGCTATAAGAATTATTATTGCGACAACTAGAGAAACTTGAATATTAACTGTATATTAAATTTTTTAATTTGGTAATTATATTGTGGTTCTCTGTAAGATTGTCCTTGTCTTAAGAGATACATGGTAAAGTATTTAGGAGTGAGGGTCATGAGGTATGCAACTTAGTGAGGTAACAGTAAAAATTAATGATATTACACAAGCGTGTGTATGTGTGTAGGAGAGAGAGACCAAGCATGCAGATTGGTGAGTCTAAGTAAAAGTTATATGGGAGTTCATCACACAATTCTTGTAACCTTTCTGTAAGTTAAAAAACTTTTCAAAAGTTTTTTTTTTTAATTAAAAAAAAAGTGTCATTGTTTCGAAAACCATTTAAAGGGAAGTGGAGGATGAAATGGATTGAACTTTTCAAATTCTTTAGAAACAACTAAATTTAAATAAACTATTTAATTTAACAGAAGCAGAGCGGTAGTATTACAGATGGGAGGTTGGGGCTTGTCAGCAGCTCTGTGTGTGTGTGTGTCTGTGTGTCTCTGTGTGTGTGTGTGTCTTTGTGTGTGTGTGTGTGTGTGTCTCAAAATTGTTAACCTCAGGAGGCTGTCAGTCTTTCTCTGGGCCACAAGCGTCATGCCACATTTTACTAAGTGGAGGTTATAAACACAGAAAGAATGACTACCCACAATTGAGGGGAAGGAGAAATACCCAGCCTAAATAAGATTAGTACAAATTTGGTGACCTGGTGAGTCACTTCCTCTTAGGAGGAAAGGCAAACATCTCTTGCCCACTGAAATATTCAGAGAGTCTGAGAGATCACCTGAGTTCTCAGCCTGAATCATGCCATTTATGTAGCAAACCAGGTCAGAAAAGCCCACAGCCCCTTCACTCAGTGTTTCTGCCCACACTCGGTTCAACACCACCATCGCACCTCCAATTTCAAAATCCATGTCAACTCAGCCCTCTTGGCTATTTCAGCCTCCACGCTACTAAGTTCCTGGGAGAATACATGCAACTAAGACAAAGGAAATTCCTATTTACTGCACATTTACCTTCCAACCTTGAGTGAGCAAAGGCCTTGGTTTCCTTTTGCTCATCACCCCTAACATTCCTCAGGCCTGATCCAAAGCTGCTTAGTGAGAACCGAAGCTTTGGCACACAGCAGCCTTCCCTCCTGGAAGCCGCGTCTGTGCCAGCAGCACACACACGTGGATGGATTACGCAGAGCTGTGCTATAAAGCACACACACGCTCGCCTAACGTGTGCTTTTCATTCCAGAAATACTTGATGCCTAAACCACTTCTACGCCTCTCTTGGCCTGAAACAGTATGAGTGGCTCTGTGCCAGAGGAAGTGTCTGTTTAAAGATGTGGACTTTCTCAAAAGTTCTTTACCTCAGAAAACCATAAAGAGAACATTCTACCATAATTATGATAGAATAAAGTAGAAGAGGGAAAGGTTATAGGGGAAAAAAAATTGCTTTGTTTTGTTTTTAACTGGCCAAAAAGAAATACTGGAAATATAAGATGTAACATAGAATTATCTTCCATGAGAGTAAAAATTACAGGGTCCAAGTTAGGACAAGGAGGCAAACATACTACCTTTAACAGGAAAGGGTAGTGAGCCTTTGTAATCTGTCACAAGCATTTATCTCTGTTTTAAGGTCACCCACCAAAGCAAGGTACATAGAGGGTATTGTAATCACCGTTTTATTCTGGAATGTATTCTATTTTTGTACCTTGCTTCTTTATGACTTTCATCCTATATCAGAAACCAGTGTAAAAGAAAAAAACCATTCTGGTTGACTCAGCTGTCCTTTCCTTTTCTCCATGCTCACTTTCAGATATTTAAGCTCACTTACCATAAGGAGTGTAAAATCAATTAACGCTTTGCAGAATCCTCTGCATCACCAGTTGAATTACGAAACACACTCATCCATCTACACACACACACACACACACACACACACACACACACACACACACACACCCCATGTAAGGAAAAGGACATCAAGCTCTGTAGTACATACACAATATTATGATCACCCATTTCACGTCCCTCAGGATGGACCTAAAAGACACCTTAGAAATTCTGCTCCTGGACAGAAGGAAGAAAACTTACTTTCTTTCCACTTCTGGTGTTGACACGGTGCTACTGAAGCCCAGTGACTCCTAGGAGAGAAGATTCACAGTGTCAGTGCAGGCCGAACAGCAGGCTTCATCTGATTTGCACATAATACCACTTAAAAAAAAAGGACGGAAGCAAAAATAGATGATTAAAGTCACTGTGCTTACTTCGATCTGGGACCGCAGCTGAAGTGACGTTGGGCTGGCTTCGGGTTTCTCCTAAAACAGAACAGATGCTGGTTTAATGAGACTTCCAAACGTGGCACACACCAGAAGACAAATAGTTGTGTAAGAAGAGATGGGGGGATTTGGAAAATGCTAGGGTACGGTGGGAATAGATGGAGGAGATAAACAGATTTTCTGGAAAAACTATTTTTAAAATGAGAGCCATACCCTTTTAAAATTGAACTGTTTTCCAAACTTCATCACTTGACACTGTTGATAATTTTACTGCAGAAGAAAAAAGCACAATCTAACTGAAGGGTACTAAGAGCTAATGGTGAAATGATGCTCTGGATGTGATTAGACCGTCATCAGGACACAGAATTTACTATGATCCATTTGTGCCATACAGTCATAAAGAAGAGGCAGAGGACTCAAACAATTTTAGAGATAAAGTCATAGAGTATAACACGCATTTTATGGTTTTAAAAAAAAGAAAAGAGAAAAAAAAGAAAGAAAAAAGAGAGATAGAAAGAAAGAGAAAAAAGAGATAAACCTGTTACCTGTGATAAAAAATAATATATTGAAATAAGCTTTGACAACAAAACAGGATAATTACACTATTAGAAGTGTTAGAATATGCCGTAAGAAAATGAGAGTTATACTAGTAAATAGAGCACAGAGCACCGCACTGATAATTTTTCATAAGTAGAGAAAAATTTTAAATCTAAATAGGTGCTAAAGCGGAGGTTCGCATCTAAGTGTCATCCAAGTCCAGGGTGGTCCCCGGCTGATCAGCAAGTCCTAAGCAGGATGATGGGCAGTTTTAGAGGAAGGAGTAATATCACTAATGTTGTACAAGTCTGAACTATCAGATTAATTATGAGTATTTCAATAATCCTATTGGGTTCTTAATGATTGCTATCTTCTTCACCACTGTATGTGCACCATATGAAGACTGTTTTGTTGGTCTCAGCTAACATTCAGGAAATGGGGGCAGATCATGCAAATTACGAATTCTCACTTGCATCTAATTGTTCATTTTTTTTCAGGTTGCTTAATTCATCATTAGCACAACTGCAAATCTAGATCAATATTTTAAAACCTAGCAATGAAACAGTAACGTAAGTGTAACTCGGAGTGAAAGTATAAATGTAAACAAGGTAACAGGAATCCAGTACAAATAAAGAAGATAAAATGAATGCATTGGGGTGATTAAATCGGAGAACAGGATGATTCTTAAACACTGAAAAAGTGTTTAATGGACTGGCAACCCACTCATCTCCAGTCCCAGGACCTTATTTGTTATGAAAAAATATCAGAGTGGGTGTGAAGCCTCAATGAACTTCTCTTTGGTTAACATCCTCCTGGTTTTTATTGCCACCTTTGTTTATAATGATCAAATTTATATTCTGTTGCAAAACAATGTATAGAAATGTTTGAGTTACATTCCAAGCCCAATTGGTATGATGTCAGACTCAAGTGCAATCAACAAAGGGGATGTGTATTTCAGAGGTTCTTGGTGCTTAGAAACCAATCACAATGCCCTGATACCTAACCTCTGAGCATTATGGCATAGAGAAATTTACAAACGTAAACAGCAGGAGGTAAGCAAAGGTACAGCTTGCAATTTTTTCATCTTAAGTCTTCCTGTTCAGGAGTCGGAATGGAAGCCTCCGCATTCTGACACACCTCTATTAGTTCCTCTGAAATGGTCCCTCTAACCCCCAACTCCATAACCATCAACACAAAGTAACTGATTCGACTCTCTTCCCCTCCTCTGTTCTTAACTTTCTTCATACTCTGAGTCTCTACATTACTCGGTAACGTAGACCATGATAGGAAATTACCTGCCTTTATTGTACATTTTTATCTGCACTTTTCTAATAAATTTTATTTATTGAGTGTATCACTTGTTACTCCACACCATAAACACAATGTTTACGGTATATTATGCAAAATGTACCCATTCCTGCATACAAAACTGATGCTTGTTACCAATCATATTAAATGTTCGATGATCTGGAACTAATATTCTAAACAATTCATTTTCACATGTTAGTTTGTCACTTATAATAGACATTTGACTGTGCTGTAGCTACTTAGGAAATTGGTTGGGTGTATAGTTTGATATACAATGTATTAAAATTCACCCCATTAAAATAACGGACCCAGTGATTGTTTCCATGCAGAACATCTGTTTCACCAGGAACAGGATATGTTTAACAGGAGATCTTGCACAATGATGTTTCTAGTGGGTTTTTTTCTTCTTTTTCCCCAGAACATGCCACAAAATAATGTTGTTCAGAGCAAACATTATTAATTTCATCTCTCAAGGAGAGATGACCATCATTGTTAAGAGGCATTTCTTAGAGTAAACGTATCCTAAAGTAAAAATATTACACAATTGAGGAGAAGCTTGTAAAATAATCCACTAAGTTAAGGACCCATACGATGTTTGGTGAGAAAACAGAATGGACTATGGGCAAAATTCCATCATTATGACATTGATGGATGTCACATGATATTAATGACAAACATACAAAAGACTATCATTCTATCATGTTCTCGCGAATGTGATGAAACCCATGTGGACCTACCATCTAGCCTAAGAAATGGAACGTTACAAATAAGAGTTAAAGCTAGCAGGTGTTCTGACGTACACTTGGATAAAACACCTTATGTACAGAGCATGAAACAAATCTTGAAAATATGTCATACACACTTAAGGAAAAAGTGCTGGACAACTTTTTATTCTGTTTACCTCTTAAAAAACTTAGATTTTTTTTCACAGCACAGTGTGAAATGAAAAAGTGTGACGGAGTCAGGCAGAAGGAACACCAGTCATGTGTGCAGCAATAAAGGGTATTGCTTACGTAATTCAGAAGGACAGATTCAGGTCAGAATGGGCAGAGAATTTGCAGCAACGTGGATCGATCTAGAGATTATCATACTAAGTGAAGTAAGTCAGACAGAGAAAGTCAAACATCCTATGATATCACTTATATGTGAAATCTAAAAAAAAAAATGATACAAATGAACCTATTTACAAAACAGAAACAGACTCCCACAAAGCAAACTTACAGTTATGAAAGGGGGTAGGGGAAGAGGAATAAATTAGGAGTTTGGGATTGACAGATACACACTACTATAAATAAAGTGCATAAAGAAAGTCCTACTGTATAGTACAGGGAACTATATTCAATATCCTGTGATAAACCATAATGGAAAAGATTCTGAAAAAGCATATATATATATATATATATATATATATATACAAATAACTGAATCACTTTGCCGTACACCCAAAATGAACACATTGTAAATCAACTATACTTCAATTTTAAAAAATTAAAAGAACTATTGGGGAAAAAAAAAAAAAGAATGGGCAGAGAAAGGCTCCTTGACATCCCTCTTCCCTGTCCAGTCCCCAGATTAGGCCAGCCCCTTCTCTGCTCCCAATTCAACCAGTGTAATGAGGAGAAGGGGCAGGAAGCCATGGTTCTGGAGCTCCAGCAGAAGGAAGTCCTGATGAAACGGGGAGGTGGAGTAAGAAGAATTAAAGAGATACACCTGATTGCCCAGCCACTAACTACTTTATTCTGGGACTAATGGATGGTCTACAATACAATTCCTGATTTGGAAGTCATCACGTTGATGGAAGTCATAAAAATTGTGAATACCATCAAAATCACTGAGTATGTATGTATCTTTGGGGCATGTTATGATAAGTGATGATCCCTGAGAAATAAGATTCTTCTGTCTCTCATTAACATATTCTGACTGTTCCAGTTGCTACTGCTGTGTAACAAATCATCCCAAACTTAGTTATATAAACCAACAAGAATTTTGTTTTGCTCACAGATTTCGCAGGTAAGAATTCAGGAAGGGCACGGAAGAAAAGGCGTATCTCTGCTCTATGATGTCTTCCTCAGCTGGGAAGATTCAAAGGGGGCGGGGGTGACTTGATGGTTGGAGCCATAATCATCAGAAAGCTCACTTACTCACATGTCTGAAGGCTGATGCTGGCTAACAGCTGGGACTGAAGCAGGAGGTATCAGCTGAACACCTAATACATGGGTGCTTCCAGAGAGAGAATACCAAGAGAACCAGGCAGAAGTGTATTACCTTTTTTTAAGAAAAGTTACAATTTATTTTCTTTAATTTTTATTTTATATTGGAGTATAGATTAACAATGTTGTGTTAGTTTCAGGTGTACAGCAAAGTGATTCCATTATCCATACACATATACAAATACACTATCTATAACGGAATCACTTTGCTGTATACCTGAAACTAACACAACATTGTTAATCAACTATACTCCAATATAAAATAAAAGTTAAAATAAAATATATAACCAAAAGGGCCTATATATAGCACAGGGAACTCTCCTCAACATTTTGTAATAACCTAAATGGGAAAAGAATTTGAAAAAGAATAGATATATGTATATGTATTACCTATTATAACATAGCCTCATACAGTGTCACTTCTGTTGGACCCACAAGCCCTTCCGGAGGCAAGAGTCCAAGCCCCATCTCTCACTTGGAGGAGGGTCAAAGTCACATGGTAAGAAGGGCACTGGGATGGGAGGTATCATTAAGGCTGTTTGGAAACTACAGTCCACCATACTGACTGCCAAGGAGATGGGAGTTCAGGTAAGTTTTTGAAACCAGGAATGAGATGAGACTATTTATTCTTGACAATGTCCTGAAACATTCTTTTGTGATTTTTATAGAGTTTACTCAAGCAGCATATCATGGCAATATATTTCATCCTGAACTTATCACATAAAACAAAAAAGAAGCAGACACAGATACACAGAACAAACTAGTGGTTACCAGTAGAGAGAGGGAAGGGAGGAGGGGCAATAGAGGGGTAGGAGGGAAAAAGAGTTATTAATGGTATTGTGTGAAACTTTTGAAAATTGTAAAGCACTATTGAATTTTTTTTTAAAGTTGAAGTATCACAGTGTTTTAGGCTACAGTTATTATTTGTCTCTTATTTCAAACTTACTATAGAAAATCTCAAATATACAAAAGGAAGGAGAACAGTATATATAACAACCTCCCAAATGCTTATTACCTAGCGGCAACAATTATCTACTCATCAGGATCAACTTTATTTCATCTATACCTTCACCCATAATTCAGCTCCACCCTTTTACTTTGAAGAAAATCCCACACACCGTATCATGAAATATCACAATTTTTTTTGTTTTGCAGGATGTTAGTTCCCCCACCAGGGATCAAGCCCGGGCCCCCTGCAGTGAAAGCATGGAGTCCTAACCACTGGACTGCCAGGGAATTCCCTCACAATTTTCAACGTTAAGGTTTACCTACCAGGGTTTCTTACATCCTAACTGTGGCTCAGTCTTGAGCAAATGGCTCAATTATCAAGAATTCGACTCTTTCCTAGCACTGGAAAACTTTCTTTGGTTACCGCAAAAAAAAAAAAAAAAAATCACTTTCAACAAATTTAGATATTCCATCTAAATGTTGCAAAAGAACATGAAGAAACACACTCCAACTTGAACACAACCACAGAGTTCATTAGAGAAGGACTCACTACTGTTTCCCAGGTATAAATCTATCATCCTAATAATTTTTGAGTATGATATGCTCATTGACTTTGCTCTTGACAGAGTATTCTGAGCAGTATTTTATGAGAAATAACTCCAAACGTTGGTCCATGTTCAATATGGACATCCAGGGAGCCACACAGTACTGGAAGCTGAGCCTGAACCTGTAACTGTAGGTTAGGGTATCATAGCTTAGTTAAAGTTTAAAAAATTTAAAAAGAAAGTGGATGTATGGAACTTGACCTATGAATTAAACTGCTTATCACTAAGCAACATGTGTATGCCTTAGTTAAGAATGACAAATATCATTAACATTACAAATTCTTAGTGTTTGTAAATTACAAACGCTTAAGGAAACCTCCCTAACTTAATGAAGTATGAACAGAGAAAGCCAAAGCAAAATATAAATACTGCCCAACATGGGTGCATGTAAGTATGTGCATAGGAAAAGGTCTGAGAGGATCTACACTTCTATTCTCTTTGCCGCTTTTTACAAGCATGTAATCTTGCATTGCCTTTATTATTTCTTTTTCTAACAATGGAAAATCAGCTTAAAAATACAATCTCCAAACCAGACTTACAGTGGTGATAATTTTGCAATTATCATACATACAAACATCACATACAAATATCAAATATTATGTTGTACTCCTGAAACTAACACGATGTTTACCCCTCCTGCTTTTCCAACTGTAAAGTTTGTTTGGCTTTGAGCACTGGCAGCATTGAGGGGGGTAGAGGTGTGGCGGAGGGTATGTCAGTTATACTTCAATTATTTTTTAAGTTGTAATAATAGTATTATAAATAGTAAGAAATGAAGAAAAAAGGTTTCAAAATTAAACAAATTTAAATTTAAAAACAAATGATTACTTATAATATGATATCAATACATAAGTATATCATATGATATCACTTATATGTGGAATCTAAAAAAAGATACAAATGAACTTATTTAGAAAACAGAAAGAGACTCACGGACATAGAAAACAAACTTACGGTTACCAAACAGGAAAGATGGAGGTGGTAAATTTGGAGTTTGGGATACAGCTACACAATACTATATATAAAACGGATAGGGACCTGGTGGCGCAGTGGTTAAGAATCTGCCTGCCAATGCAGGGGACAACGGTTCGATCCCTGGTCCAGGAAGATCCCACTTGTTGCAGAGCAACTAAGCCCGTGTACCACAGCTACTGAGCCCGTGCGCCACAACTACTGAAGCCTGTGTGTCTAGAACCCGTGTTCCGCAACAAGAGAAGCCACCACAATGAGAAGCCCAAGAACCTCAAAGAAGAGTAGCCTCCGCTCATGGCAACTAGTGAAAGCCTGCAGGCAGCAACAGACCCAAAGCAGCCAAAAATAAATAAATGTTTAAAAAAAAAAAAAGGATAAACAACAAGGTCCTACAGTATAGCACAGGGAACTATATTCAGTATCTTGTAATTCTTTTCCTATAATGGAAAAGAATCTGAAAAAGTATATACATACATATATATATAACATATTGAATCACTTTGTTGTACACCTGAAACATTGTAAATCAACTATACTTCAATTTAAAAAAAAATTAAAAATTATAAAGTTAGTTATAAAAATTAAAAATTTTAAACTGCAATCTCCAGATTCTATATATGTTTTAAAATTATCTACATGTATATGTTTATAAATGTATGAGAAAACATCTGAAAGCATTCCTAAACACCAATGATAGTTCCTGCAAAGGCCACTGTATTTCTGAATTTTTAACATATTTTCAAGCACATATTAAGTTTGTATTTTTTAAACATAATAACCATTCTAAAAAATTAAATCTGATAATTTTAGTTTTATCTCAAAAATTAAAACTTAAGAAATATCAAAACTTCATTTCTCAAATTAGGCCATGCCCTGTTTAAAATTCTTCAAGTGTTAAAAGTTTTAATAACTAGTGTCATAAAGCTATGGATGAATTTTATGTTTAATAATAAAGGTCCATGATGATTTTAGAAATAATCTCATATTCATAATTTGAATGTAAGAGACTAAACCATAGTATCATACAGTTTTTTTTAGAAAGGAATCTGATGACAAAATTACTAGGGGAGAAAACCTCAAATCCATTTCTTATCAACTTGGACAATTTCTGGAAATAGTTCCCTAAATGTTTATTACGTCTAACATAGAAGCAAAAAAACGAACAAATGTTTCAAGATGAAATCACTGGTTTGCCAAAATCAGAACCAAAACCAGAACCAAAACATGAGAGCACGTGTGTGCTTTCACCAGCTCGGGCATGTGCACGTGTGCCCAAACACACACACACACACACACACACACACACACACACACAAAGGTCACACCAGTAGGGCATGGGTCAAATAGAAAACTAAGGTTCTGACCCTGATAGGCTACATTTTCACTCTGAAGTGCTACAACCCACTGTGCAATACACCAGCGTCAAAAACCCACTCAGGGCAGAGTAGGACCAGGAAAGCCAGTATCCTGCCCTCATCCTCACCCCAATTTTGTTTCCACGTTCTTGTGGAAACCCACACCTCTCCCTCCCTTAATGGTGGCAGAGCTGGAAGCCAAATGAACTTTACAGCTGGAAAAGCAGGAAGGCTAAACCCCTCTCCTATTCCAAAAGCAGAGAGGAAGAACCTCAGGCGCCCACCAGCTCTGCTTGGCATCAAGTTCTCCTCCTCCATCCTGGGTACAGGAAGGAGGCCTCGAAAAAAGTGAAAGGACTGAGCGCTTACAACTTTCAGCTACAAGTGAAACGCCACATGCTGTTATTAATGTGTTCAATTAATGGAGGGAACCAAGCTCTGAACTGCTGGGCAAAGTTGCTGCTGGTGGTCGATTTTAAGACGCATGTGGCATCTCTCACTTGACAAGAAGACTGAAGTGGTGGTACCTCCCGTTGGCCGAGTCTCCTCCCCTGTTGTCTGACTCCTCCATTCCAACCCATCAGTGTGGCACGTGTTCATTTTCCCAGGATTTAAACCTCAACGTTTTCTTGGGTGTTTTCTCACTCCCCATCACATCAGCTACTAGGAGCTGCTGCTTCTCCCTTCACATGGCTTCTTGCATCCCAGCCAACCCATTCCATTCCCACAGACCCCAGCTTCTTTGCAGTCCTCCCCTCACAGACCTGGACCGCGCTGCACAGGAGGGTGGGAGGTGATGACGCCAAGCCAGGAGAATTGAGTTCCAGTCCGGCTCCCACTTTAGACCTCCGTTTTATTTTATTTGTTTTTTCCAATGGTAATGAAAGAGAAATGGACCATTTGATTATCTTTAAGTTCCTTTTGGACTCTAAAACCCCAGGATGGAGCAGTGTCATGCCCATTCAAGCACTACTGTCCATTAAATCTTCTTGAAATCCTAATGCTATGCCTTTGCTATTTAAAGTGCTTCTGGAAGCTTGTTAGAACGGCAGTCTTGGGCCCCACCCCAGACCTCCTGAATCAAAATCTGCATTTTACCAAGACCCCCAGGTGATCCGTTTGCTCATGTCACTTCGAGAAGCACACTGCTTTGTACTCTGTGTCCTTTCTCCGTTCCAAAATTTTCCCAAAATGTGGAAACACAATACCAACAGGATAAAGTCCACATTTCTGAAGGAGAGGCCATTTGACCGACAGGCCGGATCATAAACTGGGTGCTGGGTCCAATGTCTTAGAGACCGGGTGCTGGGTCCAATGTCCCCTAAGTGCTTGCTGTCCCAGTAGTTTCACTTCTGTTTCCTTTCCACCCAAACCCTAGTCATCCTTCATCTACAAACCCACCTCCCATTAAACCTTCACTGCCCAACTGTGCCTTAAATGCCATTCCTGAGGGTCTCCCTACATGTAGCTACTCTTCTGCTCGCTTATTTGCATCGTACTCCCTCAACTAGACTGTAAATGCCTTTTTTTTCTTTTTTTTTTGCAGTACGCAGGCCTCCCACTGTTGTGGCCCCTCCCGTTGCGGAGCACAGGCTCCGGACGCGCAGGCTCAGCGGCCATGGTTCACAGGCACAGCCGCTCTGCGGCATGTGGGATCTTCCCAGACCGGGGCACGAACCCGTGTCCCCTGCATCGGCAGGCGGACTCTAAACCACTGTGCCACCAGGGAAGCCCTGTAAATGCCTTCTTAACGGGGATTCATTGTACCCACATACAGACAGACAGACACACACACACACACAGTCTCACAGTCCAACAAAAACTATTCAGCACTTATTATGGACCAAGCCCCATGTGAAGTGCTAAGGAGGCAGCAATGAACAAGACGAGGGTCCCTCTCCTCATGGCTGTTACTTTCTGAACAAGAGAGGAGCTTGATGGGTATCTATTGGTTTGATTTGTTTAAACTGGATTACTTTGCCAGTAATTCTGACTCTTCCATTAATTTTTCATTCCAGTCCTACTGATTGGGACATGTATTTTCATGCTTTAAGATTTCTTTCGGGTTGCAGAGTTAGATCGGTAAGTAAAAGCAATTCAACAAATATTCTCAAAAAGATCTACAACTCAGACCTATAAGAACTTAAAAAGACCACGTTAAGGTACTGAATCACTTTTAGGGTAAAATCTGTAGTGGTCTGTGTGTTCTAAATTCGGTTGCACAGGTTGTCATATCTTATTTTACCTAAATCGTTCATAGGTGAAACAGGAAACGTTGGTCATTTTCAGGCTCCTGTAAATAAGCTCACCGCCCAGCATATCAAATTTTTTCTAATGAGTGAAAGTGAATGGAAAACTACTCTCATCCCACCACATCAAAGAAGAAATGTTCCGAGGAAAAAGCTTTTTTTTTTCACAGTTGAACGCTATTATACTAACTGCAGCCTTAAAACCCAACTATAATGAACAGAGCAGTGAATTTCTATAAGCATTGATAAGAAACCAAAAGTGGCAATTCCAACCTAGCCATTACTGCTCTGTGGCAACTGAGTCTCCTTGCTGCATTAGTCCACGTTCTCTAAGCATTTGTTACACATTTATTAGACCTCTCCACATTCCAAAAAGTGACTTAAAATGCCTGATAAACCTTAAGTGCAATATTGCCTGATAACGTTAAAAAACTAATGTCAACGATACAAAGGGGAGAAAAATCAAGATTGTGCAGTAAAACTGGTCCACGAATTAGGTTAGTTCCCAAAATTCAGGTTATGGATTCTACACTAAAGACAGACCACACGTTTGGGGCTAAGCTTCTAATGTTTAATGCAAAGGAGACATGATCGGTTAGATTGACATTATCCATCGTGAGAATGAGAATTTCTCCTCTGGCTTCTGGCAGAGAGGACACTATATCACACTAACCAACATCACAAGCCACGCCCCTGCAGAACTGTCCCACAAGTGCTTTAATTTCAGCAAAGCTGGAGGTAGGCCTGAGATCCCCTAGTGAAAACCAAGGGACCTCCCAAGGGGACATTCATGAAATGCACATCCTCCTATCTACTGCAAGTACCCAGGACAGGGGCAGAACTCAGTCTGGGGAGAAAGCAGGGTGAGTTCTGACATCTCGAATCATGACTATGCTGAAACACAGGGGAGAGTCAGCGAATGTTAGATGAATGGGTTAAAATCAGGGATAATTTTAATCTAACAGTGTCAAGCTTGGTACTCTCATGCCTCATTTCAAACAACAAGGCAGTATGATTCTTTAATTTCTAAACTGTCTTAGGAAATGATATACTAGATCTTTCAGGCTACAACTTTAACAGTGTTGAGTACATAGCATGCACCAAGCATCTTGAAGACAGGTAGGAATAAGACCTAAACCATTGCCTGATGATACATCATTTCAATAAAATGCATCACGGCAGAAGAATGCACCTTTTACTACGAACAAAGTTAACACAAGTATGCCATGTCATATAAATGTAAATATTAAAGACACAGTGTCATGAAGACATTTTAATCACCCTTTTAAAAAAGTTGTGAGAGAATTCCCTGGCGGTCCAGTGGTTAGGACTTGGTGCTTTCACTGCCGGGGCCTGGGGTCGATTCGACCCCTGGTTGGGGAACTAAGATCCCGCAAGCCGTGCGGTGCAGCCAAAAAAAAAAAAAAAAGTTGTGTAATTCAATTTTTCATTTTACTAGCAGGACTTGGCTTATGAAGACCAACAGACAAATGGCACCTGCATTTCCCAGTGGTGGATACGCACAACATCCAGCGCCTCTGGATGGCCCATCCAATCTCACTGTTGTGAGAACAATGTGCAGTGATCCACACTCACCAAGAGATACTCTGGGTACATCTAGTTGCTGACTGGGATCGATAAACCTGAGACAAAAGTCACAGAAAGCAACTAAACGGGGCCCACTTATTTTTAATTTCTCTCCGTGTCTCTTCATTTGCTCTTTCATCTAACCACTCCTTAATTTAAAAACTAGTTATTGGGCTTCCCTGGTGGCGCAGTGGTTGAGAGTCCGCCTGCCGATGCAGGGGACACGGGTTCGTGCCCTGGTCCGGGAAGATCCCACATGCCACGGAGCGGCTGGGCCCGTGAGCCATGGCCACTGAGCCTGCGCGTCCGGAGCCTGTGCTCCGCAACGGGAGAGGCCACAGCAGTGAGAGGCCCGCATACCGCAAAAAAAAAAAAGTTATTGATCACACACCGTACGCTAAGCACTGTTCTAGTCAAGAAGGATAAAACAGTGAAAAAAGACAGTTGCTGCCTTCATGGAGCTTACATTCTAGTGATTTCTAAAGTCACTCATGGGAATCATTTGCACTTAATGTCTAAATCACAGGCCCAGTCTTCCTTCTGTTCTAGCACCAGGCATGATATCTGGACAGCTGTGCTCAGCGTTGGATCCCAGATTTTCCAGATGATAATGAAAACCAGGAGAACCTTTGTTAGAAGGGTGTCTAGAAATGGAATCATATGAATGAGATCAATTGGAGGACCTGGAGCTGTTTACTCAGAGAAGGGAAGGAGAATGAAAACATGGTAAGGGCTTCCAAGGAGAGAGGGCAGACAGCCGCCTGTGCCTCTTCCCATACAGCACAACAGTAACAGGCCGCTGCACACTGAGGCACTGAGGAGGGGTTGAGTGGGAAAACATTTATTACGTGTTTAAATAATATATACTGATTATACCAGAGTATTAGTGAAAATGTTAAATTTTTCCTGTGGCATGCGGGATCTTAGTTCCCCAATCAGGGATGGAACCCATGCTCCCTGCAGTTGAAGTACAGAGTCCTAACCACTGGACCGCTAGGAAAGTCCCATGAAAATATTAAATACTGAATTGGTACAAAACTTCCAAATAAAATCTTTTTAGTTTTTTAATAGAACTTCGAGCTTACTGAAAAATAACTTTAAAAAAATTAAATTATATGATTGAAATGACTGTAAGCTAAGTTAGGCCAAAACTTTTAGTGATGAGCTCTTACCACTCTTGTTGGTCATTACTAACAAGGAATTTTATTCACACAACTAAGTCATCAAAATTGTTTTGTCCATTTCTATAACCACTGAAATACTTATGGCAATTTACATTGCAAGGATCTAACAGCACTTTGCCCAATGTCACAGTGAAACTGCTTATGAAAATGTAACAGATTTCAAATCTAGTTAAAAATTTTCATATTAGGTATTACAAAATGACCAAGTTCTAATGTTCATCCTGAAACTAGCTCAGCCACACAGGGCCAGAGAGTCGCTGTGCCACCGTGTCTGACCGCTGCACCTTGGACTACATGCCTGAACCTTGCTCCAAACTCCTTCAACAGCTCCAAGTCCCCTTGCCCATGATGTACAGGAGCAGAGCGCTGGGCAACTGGCTGACGAACTGCGTGCCACCACTGAGCCTGCTGCCAGAGGAATCGCATATCAAGGTCCCTCCTTGGGACCATGATCCAGTGAGCCCTAGAACAGAGGTTCCACACTTAGTACCCTGCAATCCCCTGGCTTGTTCGACACTATTGCTGGACCCCTCCCCAGAATTACAGATTCAGTCCATCTGGGATGAGCCCTCTAATTTGCATTTCTACCAAGTTCCAGGTGATGCGCACACTGCTGGCTGGGGAGCTATACTTTGAGAACTGCTGCCCCAGACAAGGCTGCTCAGAGCTGACTCTAATGTTGGATTCAGTGGCCTGGAGGTTGAAGGGATCAGTATACCCTGAGTCACACCTAAACTCCAGCCTGGTCTTCACTGCTCTAGAAGGGGATGACCAAGACTAATGATTGTTCATTTTATTTAATTTATTTATTTATTTTTATTTTTTGGCCACACCATGAAGCTTGTGGGATCTTAGTTCCCCGACCAGGGATTGAACCCGGGTCCTCGGCAGTGAAAGTGAGGGAATTCCCAAGATTGATGATTTTAAAGTAAAAGGAAAGAGGTAGGCTCAACATTATTTAAAAAAAAAAAAAAGGCAGGTAAAGCCAGGTGTCTGATAATAGAATGAATTATTTACAACATGTAGAACACATATAACTGGAGCGTTTGAGCATTACCATGGGACTGTCTACTGACTGGGAGGGACTGTTTTTCAGAAACAGATCCAGACCTCTGTCGACTACAGTGATTGTGCTAGAGTGTAATCGTTGGAAATTAAATAAGCCTTTGTGGGAAATTTTACTTTTTACATTACACTTTTACAGGAAAATGAACAAGTCCTAACCCAGTGACTCACGTGTTTCAGAATGAATAATCTTCAGAAGTTGGTGACAGTCTATAACTGAACAAAACTCATGTATTCATTTATTCAACCCATATTTCCTAAGTGTCACCTCTGTACCTAGTTGACATGCTGGGTACTGGAAGTATAAAGAATAGTCACTGAACTTCAGGAGCTCATGATCAAGTAAGATGAACATAACTGAGAATATAAAAACCCCAAAGGGTTCATATCATCACATAAATAACACCTGCTCTGATTAGTAAGCAGACTGGGTGTCTGAATATGGGTTTTACAAAATTATGTAGCTTCACCAAACTGGAGATACCAAATTTAAATGAATCCTCTAAGATACTGACTCACATTTTGTCATGATTTAGAGCATTATTATTGTTGTCTTTGCAGCTATAAAAATCAAACGCTGGGCTTCCCTAGTGGCACAGTGGTTGAGAATCTGCCTGCTAATGCCGGGGAAACAGGTTCGAGCCCTGGTCTGGGAAGAACCCACATGCTGCGGAGCAACTAGGCCCGTGAGCCACAACTACTGAGCCTGCGCGTCTGGAGCCTGTGCTCCGCAACAAGAGAGGCCGTGATAGTGAAGAGGCCCGTGCACCGCGATGAAGAGTGGCCCCCACTTGCAGCAACTAGAGAAAGCCCTCGCACAGAAACGAAGACCCAAGACAGCCAAAAATAAATATAAAAATAAATAAATAAATAAAAGATTGCTATTTAAAAAAAAATCAAACACTATCATAACATTTAACCATTGTTTTTTCTCAGACTTTGAATCATATTTTCAAACCATCTTTAAAAGTTTTTTAACCACCTTTTAAAAATTCATTTATTTATTATTATTTTAAATTTATTTGGCTGCGCCGGTGTCTTAGTTGTGGCATGCAGGATCTTCGTTGCCACGTGCAGGATCTTCAGCTGCGACATGCCGGATCCTTTAGCCGCATAATACGGGATCTTTAGTTGTGGTATGTGAGATCTTTTTTTTAGTTGTGGCATGTGGGACCTAGTTCCCTGACCAGGGATAGAACCCGGGTCCCCTGCATTGGGAGCGTGGAGTCTTACCCACTGAACCACCAGGGAAGTCCCCAAAGTTTTTTAAACATCTTAAAAAGCCTCAGAATCAATGATAATCAATGACAATACAGTGTATTCTGCAATCATCAGCCACAAAGTTTTACTTCTAAAAGAAATGGACTTTTGAATTAATAGCAATGATGTAAAACATTTAAAAACACATTGGGATTGACATATATACACTACTATGTATAAAACAGATTCCTAATAAGAACCTGCTGTATAAAAAATAAATTAAATTTTAAAAAAACACATGCATAGATGTCATAGTATTTGATTAAGAAGAGTAAGAATAAAATAAAAATTGGAATCTCAGAAAGTTGAGACAACTGCCAAGTTTCAGCCCAGGGCAAACTTTTTACTGCTGTATTACGAATGCTTGAAAAATCCGATTTATAATGGAAACACAGGCAGACCAAGCCCCAATGTAATATACATAAATGATATGTTTCTGTTCTTGTCCACTGATTTTCCTCCTTTCTAAGCATTAATCTTTGAATGCCTCACTCTATGTATTACTGAACTTAGTTCAAAAGCAAATGAAATCTAAAATACCCATTTACAGAATGGCTAAAGTGCCACGTTGAAATTACTGTGATTTATCTGTTTCTTTAACGGTTACTGTAGCAAATGTACTTCATTGCTCAAAATTATTACCTGGTGGCACAGTTTACTCTGGTTTAAGCATAAATCTATCCCCCCGTTCAGAACAGCAGCTGTTTGTCAGGATCTCATTCCTGGTCCACTCATCCACAACCACGAGGCTCGACTTTTTATAACCCGAAAGTGTATCTACATGTACACTGAGGTACATAGAGATGGCACGCATTTTTTGGAAACCAATTAAATTCACGTGCACCACGACTACTACATTGGGGGAGGAGCAAGGTAGAGTACCATTTGCCCAGTACTGAGTTCGATCCCTGTGCTCACATGCTTACTCGTACCTGCATGACCGGCAGCTCAGGCACTAAACGCAGCCCTGTCTGTAGAACTATTATATTTCTTGGACATTACTGCTTGCAGGTACTACAATCACAGCAACTTAGCTGTTGCTGCTGTGGTTATGGAGAGAGATTCTGGTTTAAAATCCACACCAAGAGGAGGGCCTCCTCCTCATTTCCTGTCACGTGATTTGGTTGCTGGAAAAGTTGGGGAAACCGTATATTCTCCACCTCGGGAAAATTTTGCTACATACATGATAATAGACTAAATGGCTCAATATATAAAGGGTGCTGATAAATAAGAAAAACAATACTTTAGATAGGAAAACTGGCAAACGACTTTAAAACATGGGCCACAGAAATAAAGATATTAAAAAACGTGTGTTCTTAGAAATAATCAAAGAATTATGATTGAAAACTCTGAGAATACTTTTCACCAGTCAAACTGGTAAAGTTTTCTTTATCCTGATAATGTTAAATACTGGGAAGTATGACATTTTAAAAAGGAGCACAGATATGTTGTTAATAAAAGTGCAAACTATACAATATTTCAAGATGGTAATTTTTATTTTTTTTTTTGCGGTACGCAGGCCTCTCACTGCTGTGGCCTCTCCCATTGCGGAGCACAGACTCCGGACGCGCAGGCTCAGCGGCCATGGCTCACGGGCCCAGCCGCTCCGCGGCATGTGGGATCTTCCCGGACTGGGGCACGAACCCGCATCCCCCGCATCGGCAGGCGGACTCTCAACCACTGCGCCACCAGGGAAGCCCCAAGATGGTAATTTAACAGTGTTTGTGGAGTCTTTAAAATGTTCTTACTTTTCAACCTGCTAAACTCATATCTAATAATCTACCCTAAGGATGATAAATTATGAAAGTGAAGATGTACATTTAAAGATATTCATTGGGAATTCCCTGGCAGTCCAGTGGTTAGGGCTCCGTGCTTCCACTGCAGGGGGCAGGGGTTCGATCCCTGGTCAGGGTGCTAAGATCCCGCAAGCTCCGAGGCCAATTAAAAAAAAAAAGAAAAAGATATTCATGGTTACTTATTTTTATAATAACAGAAAGCACTTAAATAGCTTGAATTGAGGGATACTTAAATAAACTATGGTCCATTCACAAGATAAAAAGGTTTATAACCATTAAGAATCACAACACCGGAGAATATTTAACAAGGGAAGAGTGTTCCTTATAGAAGGTTAAGGAATGTAAGCAAGCGCACAGTATGACAGCTTGATCCCAATGTGTATTTGGGTAAATGGGTGGATATATACAGAATGTAAAGTCCACTGGGGCAGGCAATTCTGTATGTTTTGTTCACTGTTGTATCCCCAGAACCCAGCGGTGTCTGGCAATTCAAAAAGTAGCTACTCACTATTGAACAAATATATATATACATACACAGACAACAGTCTGGGAGGAAATATGCCAACATGTGGTTAAATCTGAGATGGGGGTAGGGATTAGAGGTTTAAACATAATTAGTTTGTTTTTTAGGCTTTTCTGTATTTTCTTATTTTTCTATACTGTGTATATACAGTATAGAAAACCAGAAAGCAAGACAAAAATGTTTCTATTTAAAATGTATTTTTCCTAATATTATTCCTTCTAGACCTAGAGTCAGATTTGGTTCAAAATTTACACATATACATAGTACACTATCAAGATTCCATACCATAACTGGGACTTAGAATACCCAAGGCATAGAAGATGTACGTTAATTTTTTAAAATCTCACATGATGACTGGTTCCTTTTCTACAAACAGATCTTTGTGTGGAACACTTGTCATTTAAAGATACATTATTCGACATACAAACACACACTTCATAGTACCTTATGTTTTTAAACTGCATTATAATATTGAAGATTCTGAAACATCAATAATTTGGAATTTTCCTCATAGAAAGTTTGCTCTACTTTCCCTTTCTCTTAAACTGCCTTGTCAAATTCTCCTTTTCCCCACAGCATGGAAAGATAAAATTAGATTTCCTTGTTGTCTCTAAACTAACCTCAATCACCATAAATATCACTAGGGTGTTAATTAGAAAACGGTTATTTCATATGAGATTATGCATACAATATGCACGGAGAATTTGCACGTATACAAACAGTGAGCCAATTTGCCCCTAGCAAGTAGCATTTTGTCCTTACGAAAGCAAACAAACAAAAGCCACAGAAGAGAACAAACAGGAAACACATTTGGACCTGATCTCCAAGGGCAGAAAACAGATGGACAGCCCTTCCCTAGCCTCTGTAGCAGGACAGACAAAAGTGCAAACCCAATGACCAGTGTGCCTGGGACACCGGCTAGGAGATCTGGCTGTGTCCCTGAATACGACATGTCCCTCCCAAAGGCTGAAATGAACCTAGAGATATGATTGTGACTTGGAGAATCAAGAGAATAAAAGAGTCTTGCATGGTACAGTCAGGTCTGTCAAAAAAAAAAAAAAAAGATGTAATCCATGTAGCGATACAGTAACACTTTGAAATCACCCAAATTTTTCCCTTCTATCAAGCCAATGTACGCAAACTCAAAGCACTAACATGACTTTTTCATTCATTCCATAAACTTCAACATAAAGGGAACCCACGGATCAGAGTGCTCACCTTTACCACAAAACCCTAAGCTGGGAGAAACGGACAGCATCCTAGTATAAATTTTAAATGTAAAACATATAGATCTTGAAAGTTGCTAGGAAGAGTCTCTTTGAAATATTCCGAATTTTAATCACCAGACACATTACCTTAACAACTCATGAAAATGCTGATCACACTAAAGAGAAAATGATCTTTGGAGGATTCTTCAGTCCTTTGCCATATAGTATTCACAGAGCAATAAGTAACCCCCTCAAATCTTACCAAAGATATTTTAATGTTGGGATGAGCAGTGCAGCACAGGAGAATGACTAAACAGGCAAGAGATGGAAAGGCGGGGATAACTGTCAGGCAAGATTCGACGCTGGGGAAAAGACTGGTGGCATCAAAACTGTCGAGGCCTTTAAAGTCGTGATTTGAAGTCTGGAAGTTAATGAATATTTTGGACAGACTTTTAGGAAAATTAAAGACGTTACCCTCTCCGTGGGCCTTCCCCCATCCCCTAAGACTGTCAGGTGCTCCCATCACACCATTTAACCACATTAACACTGCAACGGTCTCTATTCGTCTACAAGGATTTCACGGAAGGTTTCTGGGCTGAGGCTGCTCACCATTAACCATCCCGAGAGACCACAGCACAGAAAGCCTAGTGCCTTTTACACTATCAACTGAATTAAAATTTCTATTATGTTTTTAATCCCTAGGTATTGACATTGTATAATTTGATCCACAAGCATGAGACAGACAGTATGTTGAGAAATAAAGACAAGACAATGACAGAAACATGTTCAAGGAAGGACAGACACCTTGTTAAGCTCTCTATATCATCCACGACACGTGTCAACGGTGTTGTTAGGGACCACACAGACTGCCATTTGTCCTTGCTTAACGTGAGTAGGCAACCGGGGGAAAAACTGGAGAAGTTTAGGGACACATAAAAACAAATAATTATTTTCTTGAAAATCCTCTCTTAAATATTCAAATGGTACCCATTGTAAAAATTGAACTGATGGATTCAGTTATCCACACAAAGGTACTAGCAAGTAACCAAAGAAACAGCAGCAACGAACTCCTTGGGGTTACCTGGTATACCTCTAAACACCAAATAATTACCAAGTGCTCATCAAGGCTTGTTCTGCACTGCATCCCACTTCCCCACCTGCTGGCTGTCACTGGATCTCCACCTGTAAGTTGCACGCCTGTCCCAGGGCCAGTTCTGTCTTGAGGAGCAGGTACTCCCACGGTACTTTCTGATTCATCATCATCATCAATGTGGTCATCACCAACATAATTACCATCATCACCATTGTCACCATCATCCTCACCCTCACCATCTTCTTCACTCCACTGCCATCATCACCAATGCTGACTAAGCACTCACTTGGTGCCATACACCATTCTAGGCACTTTACATATATTATTTCATTTAATCAATTGGAATACCTTCTGAGGTAGCAAATTTTACTATTTCCATTTTACCAACTAGGAGACTGAGGCAGAGAGAGATTACAGACCACGTGCTAGAAGTCTACTGTCCCTGTTCTCCTCCCCTGCTCTTCAGCCTGTACCCAAGTGTTTTGCTTTGTTGTTTTCTTCCTTCTAAGGCTTTGTTCTGATAACTGCCAATAACCTTGGTCTTCTCCCAAGACAGGGGTTCTGCCCCATCCTTGGTCAGCCTGATGACTCAGTCCCTGCCACCTTCTCATAGGCTTAATGACGGACAGGCATCCATTAGGAGCTGCTCTCAGTTTCCTGGTGCTGCCCCTACCCGACTCCTCTGTCCATAGGACCCCATCACCTGCTGCTTACTCAGACTTGAACCTCCTGCTGGAGACCTGAGCCCTCCAGTAGATCCCTGACACGAGGCCACCACAGTGGGTAGGTCTATACCCAAGATCTGGTCTCTTTGGCTTGTTTCTGATCCTGCCAACAATCATTGGCCTTGTTGGCAAAACTCTGAAGTTGCTAAGGGTGGTAATGAATCTCACATAATAATTAACCACGTCCCAGGGAAGATCTTGGGTTCTCTAACTATTTCAATTGTACTCCAATGAAGACTCATTCGCTCTTGAGACAGCACAACCTCAAGACACAAAGACAGTGTTCCGAGCTGGTGCTGGACGTGCAGCAGTTCCCTCCTCCTGCAAGACACTGTGGAGCCTGCCACCTGTCAGAGAGTGTGCAGTTTAATTAGGTAACACTTGTGAAGGGTTTTGCAATGTGTAGCACACATGTTGTCCCGGGAGCTCACACATGGCATTCCACATCGCAAAATTCAAGAGCTATTTTTAAAGTCTCTCTACCAGTTGAACAGAACCTAGAGTATGTCCTTTGCAGACTGTTGTCAACCCAACACTCTTTCACTGGAATACCTCGAGAAGAGCGCACAGCTGGTGGGGATTATCGAACAGGATACAAAGGACACTTAAAAAAAACTATTTACAAGCAATGTCTAGTTTTCAGAGAAACCTCAAAGAGCTTGCTTTGTTTCAGCCAGTCCTTTGAAAACAAGCAATTCCAATGGGGAAAGAGAGAACCTATTGCATCATGTCTGTCTAGATGTCATTTCCAGGTAGGAGGGTGAGTCACGGTGGGGGCCAGCTGAGGGGACTGAGAAGGCTTCTGGGATGGCCTGGAACCTATAAACACTAAGGCCAGCATCTCTGAGGCTCTGGCTAGACTTACTTGGTCAGTTAAGCCAAGCGCCTTGACGGCTGGAGGTTTAAGTGGGGGATCACCTCTACCTCTTCAGACTGGAATTACAGAAAGCTTCTCTGGCTTCAGGAAAACTATTTTTTTGTAGTATCTTTGTCTGCTTTTGGTATCAGGGTGATGGTGGCCTCGTAGAATGAGATTGGGAGTGCTCCTTCCTCTGCAATTTTTTGGAAGAGTTTGAGAAGGATGGGTGTTAGCTCTTCTCTAAATGTTTGAAAGAAATCACCAGTGAAGCCATTTGGTTGTGGACTTTGTTGGAAGATTTTTTTTTTTTTTTTTTTGCAGTATGTGGGCCTCTCACTGTTGTGGACTCTCCCGTTGCGGAACACAAGCTCTGGACGCACAGGCTCAGCGGCCATGGCTCACGGGCCCAGCCACTCCGCGGCATGTGGGATCTTCCCGGACCGGGGCACGAACCCATGTCCCCTGCAACGGCAGGCGGACTCTCAACCACTGCGCCACCAGGGAAGCCCCTGTTGGAAGACTTTTAATCACAGTTTCATTATTTGTGATTGGTCTGTTCATAGTTTCTATTTCTTCCTTGTTCAGTCTTGGAAGGTTGTACCTTTCTAAGAATTTATCCATTTCTTCCAGGTTGTCCATTTTATTGGCATAGAGCTGCTTGTAGCAGGCTCTTACGATGCTTTATATTTCTGCGGTATCTGTTATAACTTCTCCTTTTTCATTTCTACTTCCATAAATTTGAGTCCTCTCCCTCTTTTTCTTTGTGAGTCTGCCTAAAGGTTTATCACTTTTGTTTATCTTCTCAAAGAAAGAGCTTTTAGTTTTCTTGATCTTTGCTATTGTTTTCTTTGTTTCTATTTCATTTATTTCTGCTCTGATCTTTATGATTTCTTTCCTTCTACTAACTTTAGATTTTGTTTGTTCTTCTTTCTCTAGTTCCTTTAGGTGTAAGGTTAGATTGTTTATTTGAGATTTTGCCTGTTTTTTGAGGTAGGATTGTATTGCTATAAACCTCCCTCTTAAAACTGCTTTTGCTGCATCCCACAGATTTTAGATCGCCGTGTTTTCATTGTCATTTGTCTCTAGGTATTTTTTGATTTCCTGTTTGATTTCTTCAGTGATCTCTTGGTTATTTAGTAACAAATTGTTTAGCCTCCATGTGTTTGTGTTTTTTACATGTTTTTTCCCTGTAATTGGTTTCTAATCTCATAGAGTTGCAGTCAGAAAAGATGCTTGATGTGATTTCAATTTTCTTAAATTTACCAAGGCTTGATTTGTGACCCAGGATGTGATTTACCCTGGAGAATGTTCCGTGTGCACTTGAAAGTGTAATCTGCTGTTTTTGAATGTCCTATAACTATCAATTAAATCTATCTGGTGTATTGTGTCATTTAAAGCTTGTGTTTCCTTATTAATTTTCTGTCCAGATGATGTCCATTGGTTTAAGTGAGGTGTTAAAGTCCCCCACTATTATTGTGTTTTTGTCGATTCCCTCTTTTATAGCTGTTAGCATTTGCCTTATGTATTGAGGTGCTCCTATGTTGGGTGCATAAACATTTACAATTGTTATATCTTCTTCTTGGATTGATCCCTTGATCATTATGTAGTATCCTTCTTTGTCTCTTATAATAGTCTTTATGTTAAAGTCTATTTTGTCTGATATGAGAATTGCTACTCCAGCTTTCTTTTGATTTCCATTTGCATAGAATATCTTTTTCCATCCCCTCACTTTCAGTCTGTATGCGTCCCTACGTCTGAAGTGGGTCTCTTGTAGACAGCATATATATGGGTCTTGTTTTTGTATCCATTCAGTGAGCCTGTGTCTTTTGGTTGGAGCATTTAATCCATTCACATTTAAGGTAATTATCGATATGTATGTTCCTATTACCATTTTCTTAATTGTTTTGGGTTTGTTTTTGTAGGTCCTTTTCTTCTCTTGTGTTTCCCACTTAGAGAAGTTCCTTTAGCAATCGTTGTGGAGCTGGTTTGGTGGTGCTGAATTCTCATAGCTTTTGCTTGTCTGTGAAGCTTTTGATTTCTCTGTCGAATCTGAATGAGATCCTTGCCGGGTAGAGTAATCTTGGATGTAGGTTCTTCCCTTTCATCACTTTAAAGATATCATGCCACTCCCTTCTGGCTTGTAGAGTTTCTGCTGAGAAATCAGCTGTTAACCTTATGGGAGTATGTTATTTGTTGTTTTTCCCTTGTTGCTTTCAATAATTTTTCTTTGTCTTTAATTTTTGTCAATTTGATTGCTATGTGTCTCGGTGTGTTTCTCCTTGGGTTTATCCTGCCTGGGACTCTCAGCGCTTCCTATTTCCTTTCCCATGTTAGGGAATTTTTCAGCTATAATCTCTTCAAATATTTTCTTGGGTCCTTTCTCTCTCTTGTCTCCTTCTGGGACCCCTATAATGCAAATGTTGGTTCGTGTAATGCTGTCCCAGAGGTCTCTTAGGCGGTCTTCATTTCTTTTCATTCTTTTTTCTTTATTCTGTTCTGTAGCAGTGGACTCCACCATTCTGTCTTCCAGCTCACTTATCCGTTCTTCTGCCTCAGTTGTTCTGCTATTGATTCCTTCTAGTGTATTTTTCATTTCAGTTATTATACTGTTCATTTCTGTTTGTTTGTTCTTTAATTCTTCTAGGTGTTTGTTCTTTAATTCTTCTAGGTCTTTGTTAAACATTTCTTCCATCTTCTCGATCTTTGCCTCCATCTTTTTCTGAGGTCCTGGATCGTCTTCACTATCATTATTCTGAATTCTTTTTCTGGAAGGTTGCCTATCTCCACTGCACTTAGTTGTTTTTCTGGGGTTTTATCTTGTTCCTTCATCTGGTACATAGTCCTCTGCCTTTTCATCTTGTCTATCTTTCTGTGAATGTGGTTTTTGTTCCACAGGCTGCAGGATTGTAGTTCCTCTTGCTTCTGCTGTGTGCCCTCTGGTGGATGAGGCTATCTAAGAGGCTTGTGCAAGCTTCCTGATGGGAGGGACTGGTGGTGGGTAGAGCTGGGTGTTGCTCAGTTGGGCAGAGCTCAGTAAAACTTTAATCCGCTTGTCTGCTGATGGGTGGGGCTGAGTTTCCTCCCTGTTGGTTGTTTGGCCTGAGGCGGCCCAGCACTGGATCCTACAGGCTCTTTGATAGGGCTAATGGCAGACTCTCGGAGGGTTCACGCCAAGGAGTACTTCCCAGAACTTCTGCTGCCAGTGTCCTTGTCCACACAGTGAGCCACAGCCACACCCCACCTCTGCAGGAGACCCTCCAACACTAGCAGGTAGGTCTGGTTCAGTCTCCCCTGGGGTCACTGCTCCTTCCCCTGGGTCCTGATGCGCACACTACTTTTTGTGTGCCCTCCAAGAGTGGAGTCTCTGTTTCCCCGAGTCCTGTCAAAGTCCTGCAATCAGATTCCGCTAGACTTCAATGTCTGATTCTCTGGGAATTCCTCCTCCCATTGCCGGACCCCCAGGTTGGGAAGCCTGATGTGTGGCTCAGAACCTTCACTCCAGTGGGTTGACTTCTGTGGTATCATTTTTCTCCAGTTTATGAGTCACCCACCCAGCGGTTATGGGATTTGATTTTATTGTGACTGTGCCCCTCCTACTGTCTCACTGCGGCTTCTCCTTTGTCTTTGGATGTGGAGTATCTTTTTTGGTGAGTTCCAGTGTCTTCCTGTCAATGATTGTTCAGCAGTTAGTTGTGATTCTGGTGCCCTCCTCTTATCATTTTCTTTAGCTGCAATGCAGCAGAGACTCAGAAGCAGAAACCACTGTGGGAACCAGCGCTGGGAGGAAAACTGGAACTCCAGGAGCTTGACCAGATTCCTGTAGTAAACACTGGAGAGAAATCTTCTTGTGCTTCCCGCAGTGAGAGGGGAAAAGGAACCATCTTGAAATACACCAGAGCACTCTTTCTCCTCAGGAAAACTAAAAAGTTTATTATTAATGAATGAGGGCAGGTCCCTCATCCCCTCTTTAAGAATGCCTCCTTCTGCCAATGAGAACCCTGTGATTGAGTGGGTACATTTAATGGGTTGCCTTTGGCTAACAGTTTTGTGGGTAGTTCCCCCAAATCGTTGTAGTCCTCCAATGACAGCCACTAGGGTTCGCTTACTTTCCCCCGGGCTTTCCCTTCTATGTTTTTTTAAAATAAATTTATCTATTTTATTTTTGGCTGCATTGGGTCTTCGTTGCTGCACGCAGGCTTTCTCCAGTTGCAGTGAGTTGGGGCTACTCTTCGTTGTGGTGCGTGGGCTGCTCATTGCGGTGGCTTCTCTTGTTGTGGAGCGTGGGCTCTAGGCGCACGGGCTTCAGTAGTTGTGGCACGCGGGCTTAGTAGTTGTGGCTCACAGGTTCTAAAGCACAGGCTCAGTAGTTGTTGCGTATGGGCTTAGCTGCTCCACAGTATGTGGGATCTTCCCGGACCAGGGCTGGAACCCGTGTCCCCTGCATTGGCAGGCGGATTCTTAACCACTGCGCCACCAGGGAAGTCCTCCTTTCTGTGATTAACTGACCATAGTGACAGCTCTCTGGTGACCTGTGTCCTGCTGGCTCTCAGGCGATTGTCACCAATTTTTAAGTTGCTGAAGTTTGCAGGGGCAGGGGCTGGCATGTTCTCATACCCATTCACAGGAGTTCCTAGTGGTCCAGTGGTTAGGACTCCCTGCTTTCACTGCCGGGGGCCTGGGTTCGATCCCTGGTTGGAGAACTAAGATCCTGCAAACCTCGTGGTGCAGCCACCCTCAACAACAACAACAAAAATCCATTCACGTCTCACGCTTATCTAAGCTCTGACGCAACAATGCTGATCGCACCAAATGACAGTCAAACCTGAACAGTGATCGTCTTTGGTTTTTTTTTTTAAGAAAACTACCCTGTGGTATATTTCCTGCAAAGTTAATAATTTTCTTCAAGTGTTGCTTTATCAATCTTGTTTTCTCCCCGACATGTGTGACATAAGAAGGGCGCCTTTTAGAGAAAACCCTGGGTCAAAGCTATCGAACGTCAGAAAAGTGATATTCTTCCCTGGTGCTTCCTATTTAATAGACGGAAGCAGCACAATATATGAAAATCAGTACCCAGGCCCCTTCATAGTAACCAGAATTTCCTAGGCATACACATGATCATCATAGACTAATATCAACATGTAAATCATGCAGATGACACACAGGCACCAATAGGACTAAGTGATTTCCTCCCCCAAATTAAAAATATTCAACACCAGCTTTCTAAATTCATTTGCTAATGGAAGCCCCTACCCATTTGTCACGAAAAAAAAATGAAAACATTCTGCGGTGTCGGATGTCAGTGATGTTGGCTCACACTGAGCACGGCCAGGCAGTATGCTTGGCACCTTACAAAGAGTGAGAAATGTATTCATTCTTCCTGGACCCTACAGAACATAATAAGTGCCACAGGGACAGACACGTGACACATTTTCTTCATTGCTGCAGCCCCGGTACCTGGCACGTAACAGGTGCTGAATAAATATTTGGTGAATAAATTAAAAGAAAAAAATTCTCCGTAGTTCTCACTGCAGCCTTCAAAGGTTGAGATTATGTTTATCTCCTTTTTACAGAAGGAGAAACTGAGGCTCGGAGACATTAAGTAACTTGCTCCCAGTCAAGTAAGTGGTAAAGTAAGTGGCTAGTAAGTGGTAAAACCAGGATTTCCCCTCCCCTCTGCCTGCCCTCCTACACTCAAGCTGAACCACTCTGCTCTGTTGCCTAACAGTCTCCTAAAGTCAGTTACCTACTAAAACCATTTGCATCCAACAAAATGTCCACATGGATATACAGCTGACCCTTGAACATCGTGGGGATTAATCTGCATATAATTTAGAGTCCATATCTGAGGCTCCTCCACGTGCACGGATTCAACAAACCACGGACAATGAAGTACTGTAGTATCTACCATAGAAAAATCTGCATATAAATGGACGCTTGCAGTTCAAATCCCTGTTGTTCAAGGGTCAACTGTACAGGCAGGAACACTCCAGAAATTCTTCCCGTGATATACTTTCTGACTGTGCCTTATGACCTAACACTTAGCATGTTTGGGGGCTCAAAGCTAATTATCTGGGTGCTTCCTCTATTTCTTTACGTAATTACCTTTCTTTTTAGCAAATATTATACAGACAAAAGTAGAAACACAAACCTTCTGGGATGACTTTCGCCTGCTGTAAATACGAATGATGTGCCCTTGGAAAAAAGGAGGATCAGAAAGCCACCCAAACTTTAAATATTTTTCATTCTCCAAACAGGGAAGGTCACACTTCTTCCACTGTTTTTACACAGACTTCATAAAAAGGAGGAGCAATTCCCCCACATATTTATTCTTCCTTTTTATTTTTTAATCATTACCATTCTTTTCTTCCCTTCTTTCGGCACACAGACCTGTTCAGCTCTCCCCACAGAAAGAAAAATGGAGGACAGCGGAGGGGAAAGGAGAAAAGGGAAGGAGGGAGGCAGGCAGGAAGGGAGAGTGAGAGGGAGGGAGGTTGGCTGGGTACCACTCTACTCATTGCACTCGTTCCTTCAGCACCAAAGAGCAAACTTCTTGAATGAATTTTCTATACCCACCGCCTCCATTCACCTCCCATGAACCCATTCATTTCAGGCCAGACATCAAGTAGGTGCCAAGAAGATGATGATGAATAAATCTCAGAACGTATCTCTCTCACGCCAGCTGCTCCTCTAAATCTAAACACTGCCACCATTCTCAGGTCCCTGGCTGTACAGCTCCACGAGAACACCTGGACAGGACCTCAACCTCCATATAGTATAAAGTGAGCCCCTGATCTTCCGCACACCCCGCCTTCGTCTTTCTCTTACCTGCAAAAAGCCACACCAGGGACTTCCCTGGTGGTCCACCGATTGGGACTCAGTGCTTCCACTGCAGGGGGCATGGGTTAGATCCCTGGTCAGGGAACTAACATCCCACATACCTTGTGGTACGGCCAGAAAAAAAAAAAGCCACACCAGCCTCCCAGCGTCTTCACTTATCCCTGTCCCTTCCAGAGACTCAATGAAGTTCTAAGCTCTTCCAGCAGAATGTTTCTTGCCTCCGTTTCATCATTTCTGTTTCCACACCTGGTGTCTTTACTCAGGTTTCCCTTCCCTTCCATCTGGACTGGAGCCACGGCCTTCTCACTGCTCTCTCCTCCCAAATAGCTGAATGTACTACTGATAAATCAGACTTTCCAAGAACATAATGCTCGTGCCATTCTCCTAATCAAACATTTTCACAGGTTGCACCCTCCTACATTGTTGGTGGGAATGTAAATCGGTGCAGCCACTATGCAGAACATAGTGGAACAGAGGTTCCTCAAAAAACTAAACATTGAGTTGCCATATGATCCAGCAATCCCACTCCTGAGCACGTATCTGGACAAAACTATAATTCGAAAAGATACATGCAGCCCTATGTTCATACTAGCACCATTTACAATAGCCAAGACATGGAAGCAACCTAAATGTCCATCGACAGAGGAATGGATAAAGAAGATGTGGTACATATATACAATAGAATATTGCTCATTCATAAAAAAGAATGAAATAATGCCATTTGCAGTCGCATGGATGGACCTAGAGATTATCATACTAAGTGAAGTAAGTCAGACAGAGAAAGACAAATACCATATGATATCACTTATATGTGGGACCTAAAATATGACACAAATGAACTTATCTACAAAACAGAAAACAGACCCACAGACATAGAGAACAGAAATGTGGTTGCCAAGGGAGAGGGGGCTCAGGGGAGGGATGGATTGGGGGCTCAGGACTAGCAGATGCAAACTATCTATGGATAAGTAACAGGGTCCTATTGTGTAGCACAGGGAACGTCAATATCCTGTGGTAAACCACAAGGGAAAAGAAAAAAAATTATTCATACGCTCCCTCTTAAAAACAGAACAATGTCAATTATTAAACTGGTGTTCAAGGCTTCCATGATACAGGTACAGCCTACTCTACAAGTTACTTAATCTCACTAATTTCATTGAAACTGAAATGCACTAAGCTCCCTTGAACATCCAAACATGATTCAAACTAACTAAATACTAAAGTAGCTCAAACTACTAAAATTATAATTAAGTTTCACGCATTTGTTAAGAAATCAACACACACACACACACTAAGGTTCACAGTTTTTAAAATGGTAAACATTCCCCTAGAGTCTCATCATTAAAACCTTAGTATTATTCAGAATCACTGAGTTGCTTTCTTTAAGAAATGCCTCTTTCTTTTTTCCAACAATAATGATTTTCCTGTGATTCTTTCCCTATATACTACTCCATGATCTAGTGTTCCAACTCTGGGGGACTTGTTGCAAACTGCAGAAATGATGGCACAAATTATAAGTTTAAAAACCAAACAATAAATCTTCATTGTATCATTTTATATCATTTTTTAAGCAACTTTTTTTTTCCTTCCATTCATGGATGTTTTAGGGGTAACTGGAGTCTATTAAAGAATACTTATCTCCAAGTGCCAGGGCCTAAGTAGATTACTACTATTGCCAGGGAGAGTGAGGTGCAAATGAAAATTTATGTGAAAGACACTTGGTACTTCCTAAGCATTTCTTAAGTGAACTCTGATTTTCTCAGTCCTTAAATCAAAATCTAGCCAAAACGATCCTTCATACTTATAAAACTGTAAGCCTCTTAAACATCTTGAAATATGGTTCGTCAGACATATACATGCTTTTTTAACACCTTAACTACAAGTCATAACGAGTCGTAAGTATCAACGTTCAGTCTAGCTTCAGGCCATGAAGGATATGTAACAACATGAATTTTACCAAAATGGAGATTAAGGATTTGAAAAACGAATGGAAAATCCATCAAGAGTATAGCCTGCATAGAAGCTTTGGCCAATATTCCCATTATGGTCTCTGAGAATAATATTCCAAACAACTGGGGATTTCATGCTTCATATTAATTTCATCAAATTTTACATAGAAAATTACTAAAAACTCAAAGGACATTTCTTTTTATTTCCTATAGTTTTATACACAGCCTTGCACATGGTGAAGACTCAATACGTGTTGACTAAATGTAATTGCATAATGGTGAATTACATAAAACTAATTTTATTCATGTGTGTTTGTATAATGGAAAAAATTTTTTATATTGCATTTCTCTTGGACGCCAGGACACCTAGTAAAGTGCTCAATCAGTATTTAGCATTGGGTTGAATGACAGGATTATATATTTAATCATATAAATATAAATTCATGACATTGCTTAAATAAAAATACAGATCTGGGGCTTCCCTGGTGGCGCAGTGGTTACGAATCCGCCTGCCAGTGCTTGGGACACGGGTTTGAGCCCGGGTCTGGGAAGATCCCACATGCCGCGGAGCAACTAAGCCCGTGTGCCACAACTACTGAGCCTGTGCTCTAGAGCCTGCGAGCCACAACTACTGAGCCCGCGTGACTAGAGCCCGTGCTAAAAGAGAAGCCACCGCAATGAGAAGCCCACATGCAGCAACGAAGACCCAACACAGCCAAAAATAAATAAAATTTTTAAAAAAACAAAGAAAGCACTAAAAAAAAAAATACAGATCTGGGAGGCAATTTTTATATCTGTGCCTCAGATTTATGGGCAAAAGCTTTATTTTATACCACTGGGTAGCTTGTGACACTACAGAGTGTTACAATATAGGTTATAATGAGATCCTTCTTAGAATACCTGTTACCTCTAATGTGATCTAGTTGTTTATTACCTCATAAGAGTTCCATTTACTATAGAATGTGAATTTTTGTGCAACTTCTAATTTAGATTGTCCTAGAGAGAAAATGTAATGGTAGTAATATGGTTCCTTGGTTTACAGGAAGGTATGGGTCTTGTCTCAAGAGAACCGACTGAGAACTTAAAGAACTTTCTGAGATTAAACAACAACTATTCTAGAACACAAGTGATCTCTTTTGTGATTTGAACATGCAAGCATTAAAAATATAACCATGAGCACTGCTTTCCACAACATTGCCTTTTTCTTATAACAAAAGCACACTCACCTCGTTATTTTATCCGTTTCTCATGGTGAGTACTCGTTGGGATCACTCTACAAAACAATCTCTACCAGAGATGTGTTCACAACCTTCAACTGACATACACCAGGAGGTTTTCCAAAGACATCTTCCTGATGGGAGAAGTAGCAGTACTGGTTTCAGGCTAAGGGTGTGTTCTGTTACGGTCTGTGGTGAAAGCGACTCTGCAAGGGACCAGACTTGGTCATTTGAAACGACCTGCCTCCAGGAGTTCAACTTTATTGAAAGCACAGGGAACCTGCCTTCACGACCTGCCTCTAGGAGTTCAACTTTATTGAAAGCACAGGGAATCACTTTCTGCTGTCTGGCTTTAAATACAGATAGTAGTTTTTAAGGACAATCTTGAAGTCACTTAGGTATGAAATTTCTTAGCTAGCCCCAAGGTGACGTTGGTATAAAAATTCCTCCCTTCTCTTATGCTCTTATTCTTCTCTTAATTCTCTTATTAGAACATTGATGGCAATTTTCATAGCATTTTCTGACATTTTAAAGAAAACAAAACCAAACTTGAGAGTTCATTTAAGCAAAAATTAAAACTGGAGAATGTTTAAATTCAATATTGCTATTCACACAATACTATCTTCTAACAACTCTTACTAATTGGGTATACAGTTAATAATCGTTGGCCTCTACAAGGTACAAGTCACCATGAGGCACCAGGTATTGTGGCAAATGCTCTGAAGGATACAGGAATGCAATTAAAGCCAGTCATCTTGGTGCTTATAATCTGGTAGAAGGGATGAGACAAGTAAATGAATAATAATAAAAGGTAGGAAAGAACAGATATCATATGAAAAGTAACATAAAACTGCAACAGGAATTCAGAAGGACAAGTGTCCCTTGCCTTAGGGAACCAATGAAGACACTGCAGAGATGGCACTGGAGCAGGATGCAGTGACACATGTAGAGGGAAAATGACTGTCTAGGCACAGAAAACGGGGTAGAAGGGAGGCAGAGACTGTTTTTCTTCACAACAAATCTCTTGAAATTATGCGATAATGAATGTACTTCATAATAATAAAAGCTAAGGGAGTACCTTACACCATATACAATAAATAACTCAAAATGGGTCAAAGACCTTAAATATAAGAGCTAAAACTATAAAACTCTTAGAAGAAAACATAGGGGAACATCGTTTTGGCAATGACTTCTCGGATATGACATCAAAAGCACAGGCAACAAAATAAGAATTAGATAAATTGAACATCAAAATTATAAATTTTTTTATACACTACTATATATAAAATAGATAATCAACAAGGACCTACTGTACAGCACAAGGAACTCTACTCAATACTCTCTGGTAACCTATATGGGAAAAGAATCTGAAAAATAATAGATATATGTATATGTATAACTGAACCACTTTGCTGTACATCTGAAACTAACACAACATTGTAAATCAACTATATTGAAATATAAAATAAAAGTAAAAAAAAAAACAAAACTTTTGTTCATCAAGGGACACTATCAACAGTGTAAAAAGGCAACCCAGGGAATGGGAGAAAAATATTTGCAAATCATACATTTACTTGATAAGGGATTAATATCCAGAATACATAAAGAACTCCTACAACACAACAACAAAAGCTACCCAATTTGAAAATGGGGGAAAAAAATGAAAAAACCAAAAAACTTGAACAGACATTTCTCTTAAGAAAATATACAGATGGCCAAAAAGCATATGAAAAGATGCTCAGCATCACTAATCATTAGGGAGATACAAATCAAAACCACAGTAAGGCATCGCTTCACATCCATTAGAATGGTTACTATTCTTTAAAAAAGGAAAGAAAGAAACAAAAGAATGAGCATCAGCAAGGATATGAAGAAAGTGGAACCTTTGTGCACTGTTGGTGGGAACATAAACAGTATGGAGATTCCCCAAAAAAGTAAAAATAGAATTACCGTATGTTCCAGGAATTCCACTTCTGGGTATATACCCCCAAAGAATTGAAAGCAGAGACTCAGAGAGTTAATTGTACACCCATGTTCACAGCAGCACTATTCTCAATAGCCAAATGGTGGAAGCAGTTCAACTGTCTATTGATGGATGGACGGATAAATGGATAAACAAAATGTGGTAAATACATACAATGGAATATTATTCAGTCTTAAAAAGGAAGGGAGACTTCCCCGGTGGTCCAGTGGAAAAGAATCCGCCTTACAATGCAGGGGATGAGGGTTCAATCCCCCGTCAGGGAACTAAGATCCCACATGCCTAGGGCAACTAAGCCAGCGCGCCACAACTACCGAGCTCACGCGTCTCAACTAGAAAGCCCCCGTGCCACAAACTACAGAGCCCACACGCTCTGGAGCCCACGCATCACAGCTAGAGAAGAAAAAACCCACACGCCTCAACTACAGAGAAGTCCTCACGACGCGACGAAGATCCCACGTGCCACAACGAAAGATCTCGTGTGCCGCAACTAAGACCTGACGCAGCCAAAAATAAGCAAAATAAATAAAAACATAATAAATAACTCTTTAAGAAAAAAACAAAAAAAGGAAGGAAATTCTGACACATGCTGCTACATGGGAAAACCTTGAGGAAACTATACTAAGTGAAATAAGCCAGTCCCAAAAGAACAAATACTATATAATTCCACTAATGTGAGATGGTTAAGAGAGGCCAAATCCATAAAGACAGAAAGTAGAATGGTTGCCAGGAGCTGGCGGGGGGGGGGGGGCAGGGAGTGGGAAGCTATTGTTTAGCAGGCCTCAGGTTTCAGTTTTGCAGGATGAAGAGTTCTGTCGATGGATGGTGATGAGAGCAAGTAAGAATATATTTAAAACCACTGAAATGTACACTTAAAAATGGTTAGGATGGCAATTTTTTTTTTTTTTTTGGCGGTACGCGGACCTGTCACTGTTGCGGCCTCTCCCGTTGCGGAGCACAGGCTCCGGACGCGCAAGCTCAGCGGCCATGGCTCACGGGCCCAGCCACTCTGCGGCATGTGGGATCTTCCCAGACCAGGGCACGAGCCCGTGTCCCCTGAATCGGCAGGCGGACTCTCAACCACTGCGCCACCAGGGAAGCCCAGGATGGCAAATTTTATGTTATGCGTATTTTACTAGAGTCTTTAAAGAAATAATTTTTTGAACTGAAAAAAAAAAAAAAGCTAAATCAAACTAAAACAAGTTCAACCCTCCTTACTGACCCTCTTGCAATGAACAACGCCTTCCTAGACCTGAGAAGGGCCTGCCCCTCCCCTGGCCTCAGATTCTCCCTGCTCCTCTTTGCCTTCTGGCCAATTCCCTAGGGCCAGATCCTTCCTGGACTACCTGGATTCCTATTCCAACCTCTTGGCACTCAAGCTCCACAGGTCACCTGTAAGTTGTCGTAGAAGAAGACATACATATGTTGGCTGTCTCTCTGTTGGGTGCTGATGGACAAGACAGCATTCTCTCTAAGCTTGAGCACTGAATTTAGAAATCTGTATACAAACAGTAACATACATAACAACAAACTAAAATAACACATACCAATTGCATTTATTTATAACTTCTTTTTCAACTCTTGCAGTTCAGAAACAGATTTCACTCACATCAGTGAGGGCTGCACTGGATCTCCTAACAATGTCCTTTACAGGTATTCTTTGAGGTGCATATGGTGAGAATTCCAACCAAAAGAAACAGGCAAACAAACACAAGCACTGCTGAACAAATTCTTATCTGACTAAAATGCTGGCTTGTGTTCAAAGTTTGCTTTTCCTTAGGTCAGACCAGGTGACTGGCACCCAGTAATGAGAAATGCCCATCTGGCCTGTTCTACAGCCCTGCCCCTTCTTCATTCCCATCCTCAAGTCAGTGTGACATGGGCGTAAACACATCTCCACCTGGAGAAAATGGCTCTAAATTCTCCATTGCTTTGGAGGCCACCGCCCAGCACAAGATGGGTTGGGTTCCAAGGATTATCTTGTCAGTTTCTCTTCTGAGGGTTCTTTTTTTTTTTTGAGGTAACAAAATTGAGCTTTAATCTTAGCAAAAGTGGACACATCCCAAGGTCAGGCCACCCAGTCCAGTTTTTCTCAGGATGTGCTGGGATACAGATGCAGAGTGTACTCCCAAGTTTCTATGGGAAAATGGAGTCCAAGATGAATTCACCCCCAGGGGAGTGAGGGAGGGTGCACAGCCTCGAGGTGTCACTGGTGGCCATTTTCACCTGGGCAGTGAAGGCCCAGGGGTGAGGATGGGCTGCAGGTGGATGGCGGACCAGGTGGTGAGAGGAAGGGATAAAGGCAGGAGCAGGTGAGTGAGGAGGGGGTGGGAACACTGAGGAGCAGATGCGGAGGAAAGGTAGCGGGTGGGTGCGAGAGTTCCTTGGCATCTTGCACTCTCAGCCCTGCTGCAAACCAGCCCTGAAGTAGAACAGCGGGGGGCGGGGGGAGGGGGGAATAGGGGCAGAATCTCCTGTCCTCCTCGTGCCCCTGAACCAAGAACTACCAACGTAGGGGCGGGGGCATGAAGAGGTGCGGGCAGAAGGGGCATCTTCTCTGGTCTTCTTCGTCCCTGCTTGTCCCCCTCTAGGGACAAGATATTTTCTACAACCGTGGTCACCATTATCTGCTGATGTTCTCTCTCTGTCTCCCTCCCCCACCCCACTCTCTCCCTCTCTCTCTCTCTCTCTCTCTCTCTCTCTCTCTCTCTCTCTCTCACACACACACACACACACACACACACACACACACACACACGTAAACACTCACCCACACATGACCCCAGGGTGATCTCAGGCAGGAGGTGAGGACTACAATGCCAGGGCGGAAGGAACAGGCAGGCCTATGAGAGGGGCCTCCCTGTGCCCCATTTTCAGGGTATGCAGCACAAAGAGGAAAAGAGGGGGAGGAGAGACAAGAGGCAGGAGGAGAGACCCTGCATTTGAGCATCTGCTCATTGGCAGGAAGGCCTGTAAACTAGGGGCTTTTGGTCCAGGTATGCTATGGACAGAATCAACCGTCTGTTCCAAGTCTATGAAGAGCTAGTGTTGGTTCATTCCTGGGTCCTCACCCAAGCTTCCAACACTTGCCTTATTACTGGTTCCCTGTCCACTATTCTGCAGTTCCATGTGACCATACAACAGGCTCTCACTTGCGGAGGGAGGGAGGGAGGAAGAAAGGGCAAGCTGCTGCCTTGGAGAGGTACGGACCTCACAAGCAATACACAGTGGGGGAGGTGAGGGCGCTAGGAAGTCAGTTTGGAAAAGATGCCGGTACCAAATGCACTTTTCTATTGTACTCCAGTTTTTACAAAGATCATCCTCATTGGATCCTGGGTTTTCACATTTAGATATCCATTTTAAGACAGCAGCCTATCCCTTAGAACCATACTAAAATATAGGTTTACATAAGCAAATTTTAAAGCAGGAAAAGACTTTTTTTTATTATCAAATATACTTTCATTGGGAGCCTTTTCTCCTCTAATCAGAAGTTTGAACCTCTTAACATATTTTACGTTTTTATTAGTCAATGGATTCATTCTTGTAATAAAGGCACTTTTCCCCAGAATTATACTTTCCAAAATTTACTGCTTTAAAAACTTTCTTATTTATGCTTACTTTAAACACTAAGAGTAATAAGAAAGCCTCACTTTTTGAGGATAGAAATTCAAAGATGTTCAAAATGCCATTGTCATTGTCATTCATTTCACAGCTATTTATTGATCATCTAGTACATGCTGGGAACTCTTCTAGCCACAGAAATGCAGTAGTGAAGAATGTATTTATTATACACTCACTATAGAAAGGTGAAAGACAGAACACCAAGTACTGTGGGATTCTGAAGTAGACTGTGGTACAGACTGCACAACCTTGGGAATACACTAAAACCAGGGAACTGTACACTTAAAAGAGTGAATTTTATGGTATGTGAATTACATCTCAAAAAAAAAATCATTTTACAAAGCCCTATGGGAGTGTTCTGAAGGGAAATAATATGTACTATGTGCTTTCACATGTTAGGTATTCAATAAACGCTTTACAAAGAACACTATCAGCTGTGATATTTAATTAAAAGAAGATTCCTACTCGAAAAAAAAATATATATATAATCTTGGTTATTACTGTAGTCAGCATTATCATTCTAACTATAAGTGCCCTTATAAGTCCAGCCCTGTTAAATTCATCCAAACCTTAGCTGTTTCCTTGTGTTGATCCAGGTTATGGCACAGAATAATCTGAGCAATTGTACAAGTTCTTGTCCAATTACTCAGAAACCAGCCTTGTGCTTGATTTTAGGTTGTAGAGTCCCGACCCTAGCGTGAGGCACCTGCTCCTCCAGACCAGTCCAGCTAAGCTTTCCAACCAACAAGCATCACCATCTTTACCTTTTCTATTGTCCTAATGCTTAACGCATCTCCAGGTGAATGGATGGATACTAGAATTTGCTGTAAGCAGATCTCTATGTATCACCCACTTATGAATATGACTAACAGAATCTTATCCTTGGATGTCTTGTTCTATTGCAACATGAACTTCCTGAAATGAGGCTTATATTTTCTGTGACTAAAATCTCCCCCATGACACCACCTACGTTACTGAGACACGCCAGAAAAACATTAAATATTGTTTTTACTTTGCTGTTTTTACCAGTTCCCTGTATTCACGTTCAGGAAGAATAATACGTGCCATCATTTAGCTACCTCTAAAATAGTTATTACATAATACACTAAAATTACAATATTTAGAACCCTCTAAATATTCTGTTAAACTACATTTTCAAGAAAAGGATACAGGTAAAACAGCAAAATGTTTTATTTTACTTTATTTACTTTCTTTATTATTTTACCTTTCACGTTATTTTACCTTCTTTAATGGAATTCTTGAAACGTCTATTACCTCTTGTGTTCTGTAACAATGTAGGGAATATAATTTAACAGATTCTTTTTAATTTACAAGGTTTTTGGCCCCTCTTCTAAACAGTCAGACTGTCGAGATTCTTGAGTTCTGTTTACTTTTTAAATGTTCTGTGTCTCCATTTGTGAACATTTCCTACCACTATCAGATGACCATCTCTAGCAATGAGTCAACCCTCTTTTAATTTACTGCTTCTACTCTGTCGTAGGTAAAACATCATGTACGTTCATTTGTGAGTGTCACGTATGTTCATTTGTGAGTGTGTATTTGTGTGTATGTAAAGAGAGAAAGAAGAGATGAAGAAGTAAAGAATGAACAAATAGAAAATTGGAAATTCCAGGAAGCTACTTAAAACCCAACTGTTTAGAATTGTTATCCTTGGTAAGTATTAGGAGACTTTAAACTTCTACTTTAAGGAATTTTTGTGAGGTTTTTTAAAAAAAAAATTTATAATGAGTGTATTATTGTAATTTGTATAATAAAAATTACTTTATATTATATTATTGTTTATAATATCACACATTTAAATTATATTACCCAAACACTTAAAGTAATCTGTAAATCAAGATTTACTCCCTGGGGAGGAGTGGGGGAGGAGGAGGCGGGGAGGAGGAGGGTGGAGGACGGGGGAAGGGGGGGGAGGAGGCGGGGAGGAGGAGGGTGGAGGATGGGGGGAAGAGGGGGGGAGGAGGCGGGGGGGGGGCAGGAGGGGGGTAGGGCTGCTTTGGGAAGAATCTCCTGAGAATAAAAATGCAAGGTTAATGCGTGGCCTGGGGGGCGTTCAGAGATTTTGCACTGACCTCCTGGTTTCAAATTCCATCTCTGATACCTACCAGCTATTAGATTTTTAATAAGTCCTACTTACTTAGTATTCCTATTATAACTAATACTTATTATAAATATTCACTGAGCCCTAGCATGTACCCGGGAACTCTTCCTGGTGCTTTACAAACATTATCTTATTTAACCTTTACAACATCTGATGAAGCAGCCCTGTCATCCCCATCTGACAGTGCCCAAACCGAGGTTCCAGGCAGGTCCCAAGCAGTAAATGTCCAGACAGGTGGGTGACACAGCTTCCCTACCAAGTTATTTGGTCTCTCTTTGGGAGCATTATTTTCTGCCTCTGCCCAACTGAAATCATAAGATTACTAATACCCTTCTCATAAGGATATTAAAACTAAATAAGGTAGTACATGTGGATGTCTCATAACCTCCAATGTACTTTTTATTTTTTTTTACTATTTTTAAATTTTATTTATTTAATTAATTTATTTTTGGCTGCATTGGGTTTTCATTGCTGTGCACGGGCTTTCTCTAGTTGCAGCGAGTGGGGGATACTCTTTGTTGCGGTGCGCGGGCTTCTCATTGTGGTGGCTTCTCTTGTTGCGGAGCACGGGCTCTAGGCGCGTGGGCTTCAGTAGTTGTGGCACGCGGGCTCAGTAGTTGTGGCTCGTGGGCTCTAGAACGCAGGCACAGTAGTCGTGGTGCACAGGCTTAGTTGCTCCATGGCATGTGGGATCTTCCCGGACCAGGGCTCGAACCCATGTCCCCTGCACTGGCAGGTGGATTCTTAACCACTGTGCCACCAGGGAAGCCCCCAATGTACTTTTAAAATGTCATTATTACAATAATTATCAGCATCGTTGTTATGGCCTCCTCACACTTTACCCTTCCTTTCTAGTTACCGGCAGTATTTTAGGTACTGAGTTTTACACATGTTAGGCTATACTGATGATCAAGGATACAAAATAGCTTCATTGATAATTATCAGAAAATCACCAGCATTTAAAAGATTCATCAGAAACACTAAATGGTGAGTTTTTACTTAAGCTAAAATTCTCCTTTAGAAAGAAAGTTTTAATCTTCATGAGTCAAGTAACTGACTCCAATGAAGAATTCAGATAAAATATCAAAACAGATTCCAAAAGATGACAGAGATCAAAGGAGTATCCTGGAGAAGGGAAACCCACACCCCAAGGAGAAAGGATATCCACACACAAACAAAAATACCCTTTGAAATCACAGCTGGAAATCTGTCTTCCTCTTGGCATCTTTGTTAAGAAGCCATGTCTCTTTTATCGCACACATTAAAAAATAACATACACTCCCGCAAACACATCCAGATGTTCACGAATATTCATGATGTGCTTCCAATCTGGTTTGGACATGCCCTTGATTTATTTTTGATTAAGTTCCATCACCTTCTGCTGGGGTCCATGAGATGGATGACATTGCTGTAGCACAAATTTTGAACATCTTCATATTCTAAATAATTGCAGAAGGTCTCTCAAACTATCCCTTAGAAATAAATGATTTATGCACAAACCTCAGAATAACCAAAGACAGAGAAACTGGTTTACTCCTGAACCCAAACTCTAAGACCACTTCTAAAGTTGATCAATTAAGCCTCCACTTCTAAAACAAAGGTTGACATGGGGGATGGGGGGGAGGGCAAAAAACTACAATCTGATGTCCTTCTTCAAGTAATACAGTGAGACTTGAAAGGAAAGGCAACAGACATGCTCTGAAGTTACTAAGATGTATTTTCCAGTCACCAAGTTACTCTGTGTCCTTCCAAACACCAAAATGGTTGAAAAGCCAGAAAGACCAAATGAAACAACTGCATAGAACAAAGTAGCTCAACATTTTACCATCTTGCTTTCTTCTATTTGAAATAAAATTCTCGAAACTTCCAAATGGGAAAAAAAAAAAAGGCAGCTCCAAATCAAAAACTACTGCTGAAACCGGTATAATAATCTTCTCAAAACAGGTGGCCAGAGAAAGGTCCAGTCAATATACTTGGTGTTCCGGAGCCCAGTTCTTTCTGTCCTTAGTCATTTCAGTTGGTTCACAGGAGCTGCGGTGAGAGATCCCCCTAAAATATGGACCTAGTCTAGGGAGTTCCCTGGCGGTCCAGTGGTTAGGGCTTGGCACTTTCACTTCCGGGGCCCAGGTTCGGTCCCAGGTTGGAGAACTAAGATCCCACAGTGGCTAAAAACAAATAAAATAAAATAAAATATGGACCTAGTCTACAGCCATAGCACCCTGATCACGCCCCATCTTGTCTGATAAAATGTGGACCTATAAGGTCAGAAGGCCACTGTGAGGTGTGTGTTCTGACACCAGAGAAGGCTCAAAACTCTGCTCCAGGTGACCTCCTGTCCGGGGCCTGCTCACATCTGCGTAATCCCACTCCAGACCCAACTCTTGCCATTTCAACCAAGCTGGGCCTTAGAGGACAGGTGGATCAACCACTTGGCCTGGGCCACTCAGCCTCTGCCGAGGATCTCAAACTTAGACCTTTGACAATAACAAAAAACATTGTAGATACAGCTACAGAAACCCATTCTTAGGGCCTGAAAATAAGGAAACATTCATCACACTCCTTTACATTTTGTCTCAAGACCATACTGCCTCTAGTGTGCCACAAATTAGCATGTGTAAGTAGCCTATAATTAGCTTGTGATTAGCATAAATAAATTACACTGTAACCTTCCACGTTAAAAGTGTTTAATTGTTAAATGTAGACACTGAGATCACACTATACTTTTGGTAACCTGGTTTTAATATTCCAGGGCTCCAAAATGCGCCTGGCCTGGGCCTCACTTAACTTTGAAAGGTCCCGATTCCGAAAACAGTGACACTCCTTTCCCCTCCAAGCCCAGATTCTGCCATCAAAAAGTGGCCTCTTTAATTTCTTGGCTTTTTTCCCCAATTATTGTCAATTTGATTAACATCTAGGAATGCTCTCTGTTGTATGTAAATGAAAACAACTACAAAGTTCAGACTCTTTTCCCTTTCTGGCAAGCATTTATACTTTGAGCAGAATGCTATTTTGGTGTTTAATCCCCTGGGCACATTGTGTTTATAAATGCAAACAAACAAAAACCAGTCATTTCTGAATGCTCAGGAGCAAAACCAGAAAAAGAAGCTGATGCTGTTGATTCCTATTTGAAAAGTCTGATGAAGACGGCTCAACTATTCTATCACACACAGCACATCTCATCTGTCCATCTCCATAATGGTATGAGCCGTCTACAAAGGTCTCTAAGTTTAAGAGGATGGAAGCATACCTAAACTGATCCTAAATACAATAAAAATCTTCTTAATTATGAGAGGTACGGGATGCCAAGATCAAATCTGGCAGCCCAGAGACCTATTCATATTTATGTCCATGTTAACGTAGTGCAACGAACAAAACAATGCTAAGTTGGGACTGGGCATTTGACTACAACTGGGACTTTGTCTGAGGAGCCCAAGCAGAGAACTGTATTACCATCTGGCTTAAGACATAAAGCCTCAGTGTATTTTGACATCAAGTGTGTAAATCCCACAGCAGAATGTGGTTCAGACTCAACTGTCTAAGGCCCATCTTTTCTGACTGCAATCTGCAAATCAACAGTAGCCCAAAGCTAGCAAATAATATCCATTAAGACAAAACGAAACAAAACAAAAGCAAATGCCCTGGTGCAACAGTTGGGCTTTAGCATTTAGCAGTTGAATATTCAAAGTCAGGACAATTTGCAACACAGCTCACATATTTGTCCTGGGGGTGAGAATAAGAATTCAGGTAGCCTCCTGGGGCAGCCAGTGCTCCCTAAGCACTGAGGTGGAGGCAACCCTTATCTTTTCTTGAATATCTTTTCTTGAATATTCAGGGAGCTCAAAGGTACAGGAAACCTGTTTTCCACAGGCTTTGCAGTCTCTAGCAAATAACAAAAGAAGAGCAGTCAATAAAACAAAACAAAACTCCCCACGGAGACTGGACTAGCCTGCATGACTGGGGAAAGCCACACCTTGGCCCAGCCGGTCAACTATTGCAAAATGGCAATTATTCTTGTTTTGTCTTGTGAATGGTGATGAATCAGAGCAACGTTCTATCTTTTTATATCATTAATGATCCAAGGACCTGTGAAAGGACAGCATGTATCTTTTCTCTACACACCTGTTTATGCCTTAGGTTCCAGTCCTAGTAAACTTCTCTCAGTGGCCCATAAAAGCCACATTTTCTCTCATTTTTGACCTTTTCACTAACTGTGACCTCTGCTTTAAATTACTCTGCACTGTCTACACCTCGCTCCCCAACCAGATTAATCTTCTGTGTTTCCTTACAGTTGGGCTTGGATATCACCTCCTCCAGGAAGCCTTCTTTGATTTTCCTAAACTGGGCCAGGGGCTCTCTTGTGTACTCCTGTAGGGCATTTTAATAGTCTGATTAGGGAATTCCCTGCCAGTCCAGTGGTTAGGAGTTGGCACTTTCACTGCTGTGGGCTGGGGTTTGATCCCTGACCAGGGAACTAAGATTTCACAAGCTGCACAGTGTGGCCAAAAAAAAAAAAAAAAAAAGTCTGCTTACTTGTCTAAAGCCCCCACTAAACTGTGACATCTTTGTGGACGGGGAACACATCTTTACCTGTATTTCTGGAATGACAACATCTCAGATGCTTGACGCTCATTTAATAGTTTTAAATAATTACATACACAAATGAATTCAACAAATACTTACTGAGCACCTATTATGTGCCATGCACTGTTCTCCATGCTGGAATACAGAAAGGACCAAAACAGACTGACAAAAATGCCTGTCCTCAAACTAGGATTTCCTGGGAAGGGATATGAGGGAACTTTGTGGGGTGTCCTGCATCGTGCTGGGGTGTGGATAACATGCCTATATCCACTTGACAAAACTGGCTAGCTAAGATGCAAGCATTTCAATATGTAAATTTTACCTCACAAAGAACTTTAAAAAAATAATAATTAAGCAGGCGTGAAGGGGCTTCCCTGGTGGTGCAGTGGTTAAGAATCTGCCTGCCAATGCAGGGGACACGGGTTCGAGCCCTGGTCCAGGAAGATCCCACGTGCCGCGGAGCAACTAAGCCCATGTGCCACAACTACTGAGCCTGCGCTCTAGAACCCAAGAGCCACAACTACTGAGCCTGCGCTCTAGAGCCCGTGTTCCGCAACAAGAGAAGCCACCACAATGAGAAGCCCGCGCACAGCAACGAATACCCAGTGCAGCCAGAAATAAATAAATAAAAATAAATAAATAAATTTTTTAAAAAAGCAGGCGTGAAGAGTAAAGATGAAGTGAGAATGGCAGGATGCTGGTAACTGTTGAAGCTGGGTAAGAGGCACAGGAAGTTTGTTATAGTATGCTGTTTATATATGTTTGATATTTCACAAAATAAAAGCTAAAAGAAACCTCTGCACTCAGGTGAGTAAATATTAATGAAGTACAAATAACGGATACTCCTGCATCATGACAGGAGTTTTTGAACCAGGAATAGAAAGGAAGGAAGAGAAATGAACAGTTATAGGTCACTTACAATGAGGGACCAGGCATGCTTATAGCAGTTTTCTCATTTAATCCTTGTAACAACTTTATATTTTTACCCCATTTTATAGATGGGGGAACTGAAGCTTAGAAAGGTTATACAACTTGCCAGTTAAGTACAACAGCCAGAATTTGAACCCAAGTCTTCCTGACTCCCCCAGTCTCCTTCCATCATGTTTCTCACATCCTTTTGCCACTGCGACAATCACCGAGGCCAGGACTCCAGCTTGGGCGTGGGGTGGGAGTGGTAGGGTCTGAGGAAGCCCCAAGAATCACCCCTAGTCACACCAGACACCACTCTTACTGCCTCCTGTCTTTGTCCAGAATTATACCTCAAAAGATTAAATTACGAAAATTGCTAGGAACAATAATTATGCCCCAGAATCATTCCTACACCCTCGGCAATGGTTCTGATATCACATTTCTCTGTGATAATACGTAACAGTCTCAGTCCTCAAAGACCTGGGTGAGTCCTGCCTGGGCTCCTGGCTCTTGAGGCCCACACAGGTGTGTTAACAGTTTGGCACAAACTGTAAGTCACCTGTAAGTGGCACAGAGATCCTGTAAGTGGTGACTTCTCTGTCAAGACTGTGATACACCAACCACTGTACAAACTTGTTTCTGCCAACATCCAAGCAGACTCAGCCGCAAAGATGCCGAGGAAGCTGACATGGCCGGTAATAAGAGGCTGCCTTGCATGTGTCCCTCTCCTGGCCATGGTGTCACTCTGACAGATGTCAGACTTAGCATCACTAGACATGGGCCCATTATGGACTTGGAAAGCTGCTGTCATTTCCAAACGCAGCTTCTCACAGCCAAAAAAACACACAGTGCTCAGGGATATGCCCAAATGTATGGAAATATGGGCAACTTCCCTGCTGTTCCCAACCACTAATGTCCTAATCCCCAGCAGAGGCAAGGGCTGTGGTCCAAACACACGGTTCCTTTAGGGCCCACTTGGTGCTAAATAGAAACTCTCATGACAGTTATAAATCTCAATCATAATCCGTGCTTATGCTGTTGAATTTTCACCCATCTGTACTCTCTCTGTTACCTTCATCTAAACTAACTGGCCCCCAAAACACTTCATCAAATAAGGGCTTTATTCCAGTCAGGGGCCAGGTGATTAGGTCCTGGAGAAGTAGTTTGATATCCAGTCCCAAATCAAAACCTTTTATTTTTCAGGGTTAAGTCAAGCATCTCTGTGGGCAGGGTGACTTTTTGGCTTGTTTGTTCTCCAGTTGACATGTAATTAGCTCTTAAGGACACTACATTTTTGGACTTTTAAAAGCCAAACATCAATATTCAAATATCTATTCTGTCTATAGAACATTTCCTCAATCTCCCAAATTCACCCATAGGATGTGAAATGAAACAAACCCATAAAACCAATTTAAACCATCACCCCAAACTCTCTGCCCTCAAAGCTGTCTCTAATGACTTTTTCTACAGCAGATACAACAAACCTAATGCTATTGTTTTCCCTATAAATTGTTTTATGTGCCTAACATGTTACTATTTCCTCTTAGTGCTTTCGGTGGATTATTTCCTCTCTAAGTCATCTCATTTCTGCTTTTTTCTTTTTTCCTTTCTGCATTTTTTTTTTTTTTTTTTTTTTTTTCCTTTTTGGCTGAGCTGCACCACATACAGGATCTTAGTTCCCTGGCCAGGGATCAAACCCATGCCCCCTGCAGGGGAAGCACAGAGTCCTAGCCAGTGGACCGCCAGGGAAGTCCCTCACTTCTGCTTTTGACAGGGCTGCCCGCTAGCACAGAAAACAAGTATTAAGCTGCAGGCCCTCAGACCCCTAGCTGCCCCAAAAGCCTAGCATGCAAGAAGTTTGCCTACTTGTCTGAAGGCAGAATTCTCAATCTAGAAATACAGGTAAATTCTGATGCAATAAAAAGTGGCGTTACGAAAAAAAAAAAAAGCATTACGGACTGAAAGTTGCAGCTTTTCAAGAAAATAATTTCCCATCAGGACTCAATCTGTGATGAGCTAACCACCGTGAGAGGGAACTTTCCCTAAGTCGCCAGTGTTGCAAGCATGGCCTCAATGATGACCTTAAACAACCTCTAACTTCTGGACTCCTGAGCCGTGTGAAGGACCAAGACCATCTAACTTGGTCTTCAATACTTGCCTGGAATCTCATAGAAAGGGAACTGAATATGCTGATCTTACTTGTCTCACTAACTACACTTTAAAGGATGAAGAGAGTTTCCAGCTAGCTCCCATCAATTGTGTCCACCACCACATTCCTGCACCTTTGATGAGAAGTAATTTAGCTCATGCAGTGTTTTCTCCCCACACTGTCTTTTGCCAAAGCTCTGGAACAGAGCACACCAAATTAGGCCTCTCTGTCTAAATGGGAAGAAGTTATTTATTCCACTTCCAGGCAGGCTTCCTTTCCTACCAAGAAGCTGCTTTCCAACGTTCCCAAACACTGTGGAATGACTATGGTAACCCCAACTCTTAACCAGCTAGAAGGTGGGGAAGAGCAGTTGAGCATCGTATCAAGGATCATCTGTCAATTCACAGCCATCATTTCCTTGCATGGTGAAATGTCCAAGGAAGCCACATAGTATCCTATTATTCGAGGTCAAAATTGCAACATTCAAGAACTCGGTGCAATAATGAAGTTGTTGTTTGGCTGCAACCTTGCCAAAAAAAAAAAAAGGCACTAACTGTGCCCCCACAGGAGAGCCTAATTAATTTTAACAGTCTTTTGCCACATGAGAATACTTTCTTAAAAGAAAGGAATAATGCCCCTCCCCACCCCCCTTCACACATGCCAGGGGACAAAGTTACAGGAAAGAAGCCCTTGGCAACAATGACGCCCATGTGCCTGCCTGGGCCAGGGTGTCAGGCTCCTGGGGTGATGGCTTTCTGCCCCCAACGGATGCTTCTCAGCCTTAATCGATTCCATCATACTAACTCCTACCCATGTTGAACACTAAATCAGTGAACAAAAAGGAAAAAGGATCAATAGTTATTTGACAGTTATGACATAAGAAATCTCCACGTGGACTGAATTAGGGAAAGAAATGAAACTGCACAAGAGTACCAGCATCTTACTTAGAGTGGAAGTGAATGACGTCTACTTATGGAATATATAGCAACTTAGAGCGGAAGTGAATGACGTCTACTTATGGAATACATAGCAACTTAGAGCGGAAGTGAATGACGTCTACTTATGGAATATATAGCAACTTAGAGCGGAAGTGAATGACGTCTACTTATGGAATATACAGCAGCGGTGCCTAAACTATTTGGTGGGTCCCTTATCCAATAGGTTTTTTCAAACATAAAAGGAATTTTTAAAAATATTTTTTTTGAAGGATCTTCATACTGTTTTTTTTTTAAATTAATTTATTTATTTTATATATATTTTTGCTGTGTTGGGTCTTCGTTTCTGTGCGAAGGCTTTCTCTAGTTGTGGCAAGCGGGGGCCACTCTTCATCGCGGTGCGTGGGCCTCTCACTATCGCGGCCTCTCTCTTGTTGCGGAGCACAGGCTCCAGACGCGCAGGCTCAGTAGTTGTGGCGCACGGGCTTAGTTGCTCCACGGCATGTGGGATCTTCCTGGACCAGGGCTCGAACCTGTGTCCCCTGCATTAGCAGGCGGATTCTCAACCACTGCGCCACCAGGGAAGCCCCAAAAGGAATTATTAATAAAAGAATTATCTGTTCCGAGTTACTAATTTTTTCATCTCTACTCGAAGTAGATTTATGGAAAATCACAAAATAAATAAGGATTCAATTGAATCAGTAGTTTTCAAACATTTTTTTAAAGGCAGAGGTACTGTTACTCAGAAAAGATCCACGTAGTCCCCTAATACATAAAAGATGCTTAAAAAGGAGCTGGTCCAGGGCTTCCCTGGTGGTGCTGTGGTTGAGAGTCCACATGCCGATGCAGGGGACACGGGTTCGTGCCCCGGTCCGGGAAGATCCCACATGCCGCGGAGCGGCTGGGCCCGTGAGCCATGGCTGCTGAGCCTGCGCATCCGGAGCCTGTGGTCCGCAACGGGAGAGGCCACAACAGTGAGAGGCCCGCGTACCACAAAAAAAAAAAAAAAGGGGTTGGTCCAGATAAGAAACCATGTTGAGCCTTTTCTTCTGCCTCTCATTCCTAAAATGGTCTTAAGGTCACCACAGTGAAACAGAACAACTTGAGAAGCACTGAACCAAAATGAACCCAAGACCTATATAGCAAATTTAAATTAATAAATGCAGAAGTTTTGGTAAGATACTTTCTAGTAAATGTACAACATGGAAATACCAGCACACATATAGATTATATAGACCTAAACTCTGTATTTACTGTTTATCACATGGAACTTCAAATGCTCCACTAATCATACACATAAGAGTCTTTATAAAACAGCCAAATGAATTTCAATGCACCTGAGAGAAGAGTTGTGTCTTCCTTGGTTATCTTGGTAAAATCATGAAAAATGGTGATTTCAAAGAGGTCTTAGCAACATGGAAGAACTATAATAAAATGTTAAGTAAAAAAGCAAGAATTACATTGCTGATGTAAAAATGCCCAGAAAAACACGGAACAGAGACTTGCTAAAACACCAATATGGTTATTGCTAGGTGAGAAATTAGGGTGGTTTCTTGTTTCTTCAAATTTTATTTTGTTTAAAACAAAAAGAAGAAAACAAAGAAGGAAGGAGACAAGGAAAGAACTAGCCTAGACCTCCTCCTTTGGGCTGAGAGTCATTAAAAATGTAGTGCATACCGGCCAACAGTAAAAACATCCTTTCCCCTTAAGCTAAAAAAAATTAAAATTCAAATGCAATCTTTTAATGAATACAAAAATTTGATCATTATCGCCCCAACTAACACTCATTCAGTCTGACAGCCACAGACCTGGGTTAATCCTTTCGGGATCTGAATTTTTTAACTCAAACTAGTGCAGCAGCCTGCAGAGTAATAACGCACGCGCAACCGTGAGAGGGCTGACGGAGGGGATGCTGGACCAGAAGCAGCCCGGCTGGGCAGGAACACATTCCCAGTGCCCCACTCACCACATCCAGATCCTGGGAAACCCGCCGTTTCCGCAGCTCCTCCATCCTCTCGCACACGTCGGAGAAACACGTATTGTAATAATCTGCATACTGTTGCGCCAGGTCATCGATGTTTCCCAGGGAGCCGTCCTGAGGGTGAGGAGGGCAGGGGGACGAAACGGGAAGAGAACAAAGGCGATCAGTCCACCTGCAAACGCCCCACACCATCTAGTCTTCCTCTGTGCAGCACTTATACTAATAACAACTGGCATTTTTTCAGTGGTGGACGTGTGCCAGGCTAAATTTTACATGCGACATCACCTAATGCTGAGGACAGCCCTGGGACACAGGACCTATTGTCCTCAGTGTGTACAGATGGACAAACATCTACACACTCAAAAAAGCTGAGTGACAGCCCAAGGATTGCACGGCTACCAAGCAAAGAAGCCGGGCCTCCAACTCAGGACTGTCTGATGCCAAAGCCACGGTTTTAACCCACATCCCTGCCTGCCTTGCAGGGCCAAGAAACCCCTGGGAAAGCCACTGTGTCGGTGCGAGGCACCCTAAAGCCCAGTCGGTGGCTGCATCAGAACCTCTGCGGAAGCGTTTGAGAAACCCAGATGCCAGGACACCACTCCTGGGAATTCTGATGGGAAGCTGAGAATTCAGAAGCCAACAGGGGATGCTGCATCTGGGACACACCTGAACCATGCCTCCCATGAGACCCTCAGAAAAGTGGGAACTCTTATTCCCTACATCATTCAAGTACAGAAGCAAGAGAACAAATTCAGCTAAATAAATAAGGAAACATATCTGTCTCTCCACTGAGGGACGGGCCCGGAAGCTGCTCTGGAGCCCACACTCCCGAGTTCACATCCAGCTCTGCGGCCACTGCTGGTTCGGCAGCCTTAAGCATGTTTCCTAATCTCTGGCAACGCTGGGATACCTCCCCGTGAGGAGTGATGAAGTAACGTGACATACTCAGAGCTTGGTCCTTCACAGTCCTCCTGGCACATAGTAAGTGCTCAATTTACTTAGCTAATAATAGTCACTACAAATAATGTTTCAGATTGTAGTCTTCCTTTAGGGGAACGGATTCCTAAATTCATGTTTGAACACATACACAGAGGATGACAGCAATGCTGTATACATTTGTAGGTTATGTCATTTTGTCTATTCATTCCTTCAGAGAAGCATCTCCCCTGCCCCTTTTCACCTCCCAACAAGGTCTTTCTTTGGTATGAATAAAAGACCCTACCAAGATAACCAAGGAAAATGATTTTACCAAGATAACCAAGGAAAACACAACTCTTAGACAACCGAAAAAGTACACACACATTTTCCCTGTGACAGACCACTGGTCAGCCCTGTCTCATAGTTAATGCCAGCACACCACCCTTGGTGCACATGTCTAAGACTGCAAAGCACACTTAGACGCAGACAGGCTTTGGGAATTAAGAGATCTTCAGTGCTGGTGCTGAAATCTCTTCAGAATAGTCATCATGATCTCAAAGTCTGCAAACATCAAGTGTCAATCAAAACTGAAGATGAAACACCAATGAATGTTGAATTCTCATGCTTTAGATGTACTTCCTTTTTAGAGTTTTTGCTTCTCTGCTATTTATACCGTACTGTTTCATTTAAATTTCCTTCACGCTAACTTCCTTTGTGCTACTGAAATAAAATTACAGTATATACAACAACAAAAAAAGAGTTCTTCAAAAGCCTTTCTGCTGGGACTTCCCTGGCAGAGTGGCACAGTGGTTAAGAATCTGCCTGCCAATGCAGGCGACACGGGTTCGAGCCCTGGTCCGGGAAGATCCCACCTGCTGCAGAGCAACTAAGCCCACGCGCTGCAACTACTGAAGCCCGCACGCCCAGAGCCCGTGCTCCACCATAAGAGAAGTCACCGCAATGAGAAGCCCCTGCACCGCAATGAAGAGTAGCCCCCGCTCACCACAAGTAGAGAAAGGCCGCATGCAGCAGTGAAGACCCAATGCAGCCTAATTAATTAATTAATTAATTTTTAAAAAGGCTTTCTGCTAAAGATCTCAAGGCCCTGGTCAGGATACGTGGGTCAGAGCAAGTGACCATCTCTATCCCACTTCTGCATTCACCAATTTCACAAAACTGACCAAGTGGGGAAACAGAATTGAAAGAAATGATTTTTTTTAGAAAAGATTCTTCCTTTGTTACCAATAAAGTGTTCTATGCTTGAGGTAATTGCCTCAAAGTCCCCAGTACAGAGCTAGGGATGGGAAGCTCTTTACAAGAACAGTAAGATGTTTGAACGTGTCTGGGCAAAAGTCAGTCCCTCCCCTCTGAGACAACAGGCTGGATGGACACAGTAGAGGTGGCAGGAGCTTACCCTCCCCCCAAAAAGGTTTGTCACGTTTCCGGTAGGGAAAATAAGAAGGAGTCAAATGGAAGTCTGCTGCCAGCCTCCGAGGAAACGCACAGAGGAGATCAGCCTACCAGTCTTTGCTTTACTGCCTTTGGTAGAGGTGAGGCTCCCGACAAATTGCATCATGAGTCGGATTACGATCCTGAGGTCTGCCCTGACTCGTCTCAACTCAACAGCACATGCCCCACGGGCCACAACATGAAAATCTACAACCTCCTGACCGGTCTTCTTGTCTCCTTCCCCATTTGGCCTCACCTACCTTGGATCCAGTCACCAAAGTGACCTTGCAAAACAGAGATCAGACCGGGTCTCTCTCCCCTAAGAATGATCCGTGCCACACACATCACACATTCTACAAATAAACCCCAAACTTACCAGCCCGGGTGGAGAAAGGGGCTGAGGCCTGCCGACGGGGAAGACCAGAGGAGCGAGAGAAGATGGGCAGCCCCTACAGTGGCCGCTCCCCCAGCCCCCATGCCACCCCCAACACCAAGAGAAAGTACTGGAAGAAACTTTAGGAAAGAGCGAGGGCGGAAGGGCTGCTCCCATGGGAGCATCTGTTCCAGCCAACGACCAGGACTATGACAGCAAAGTGCCCAGCGAGGCAAGGGCTCCAGACCACCGCTGCCTCGGCCACCAACTACTACTTTCTTGGACTAATCAAGGCCACCTGAAAGAATTATAAAAATGATAATTTATACAGCTTTGTTCAAATTGCTTTCTTTCCTTTCTCTCTCCTCTCTCATACATCCTAGGACACCTTCAAAGCCAACTGTTCACGTCACTTCTAAAGTTTCTAGGCTTCTGGTCAAACTTTTTTTCCTAATAGTGAAACAGTCTCATTCCCTACCCCTCACTCCCAATCACTCGGAACTCCCCAAATATTTGAGGGCCTGGGAAATATCTGTTGCTCGTGAGGAAGAAAGCAGCTGTTCAACTCAACTCAGGCCAAAGACAGCAAACATTTCACACCCTGCAATAACCACTCCTCACTTGATGCTCCGCAAATAATAATTTAGAACAGGGTGGCACAGCTGCCTCTATGTGTTTTCAAATCACTTTCCAGATGTTCAGTGAGTCCCCATAATTACCACTTTCATCAGTCTTGATCATTTAAAGCCAAGAAAGACAAAATAATTTTTTAAAGCGTGTGTGTGTGTGTTTTTTAAGTACGTCTTGTCTGCTATGCACAGAAAGGAAATTTTTTCCATCCCCATCACATGGAACCAAGGAGCCACATGACTTTCTCTTCAACCACTCCAAATCCATGCTTTTTCAGGACTGTCTGGAGACCCCTGCATCCTTTCTGTCCAACTTGTTCTTACTTGATATAGTACAAACCTCTTCGGTAAAAATATTTACTTCTATTAAAATATTTGCAACATTAGTCTCTAGGGAATTTAAATAATGCAGTTGATGTTTTAATAGCACCACACCTCGTACATCTTTTTTTGGGGATGTGATGTTCATGTCTGACTGAACACCCCACAATGCTAATGCCAAGAGGCATTGATGTTACAAAATAAACTTCGAAATATGCAGTATGACTTTATAAATTTTGATATTTATTATAATAAATACATTAAACTACTTAAACAGATTCCTTTTTTTTTTTTTTTTGCGGTACGCGGGCCTCTCACTGCTGTGGCCTCTCCCGTTGCGGAGCACAGGCTCCGGACGCGCAGGCTCAGCGGCCATGGCTCACGGGCCTAGCCACTCCGCGGCATGTGGGATCTTCCTGGACCGGGGCACGAACCCGCGTCCCCTGCATCGGCAGGCGGACTCTCAACCACTGCGCCACCAGGGAAGCCCCCAGATTCCTTTTTAAACTTTTTTTTCTTTTAAGGTGTTAACAGTTTCTACTGTAGAGTGTATTACTTGTCTAATCTGTTTCGTTTCTTATTTTCCCCCTTTGGTTTCGCATGCATTAGGCTGAAACAATATTAGCTCTGTGTTTAGGAACTCAGAAAAATCTTATTTCCTCAGAATAGCCTTTTTAAAGTAAATTGTGAAATTCTGTGACGCATAAACTTTTTTACAAGAATTTTCCCATCACTGTCTACCAAAAAAAAAGATACATGCAAATTCAAGCTCTCTTCCCGTTTCTTATTACAAAACCAGGTCACAGCATTTTTCCATATGACCATCCATTTCACTTAATATGAACTTAATTTAAATCTGGGTCCCACTACCAGCGTCAGCTCAATGGAAGACTAACTTGTATAATTTTCCTATGAAGCCACAGCACACATTTATACCAAACACCCATCTTTTTTATACAACCAACATAAAAATATAGAGATAAGGGGCATTGTACCAAACAGTTCAGATCGGGTGAACTGCTGTTACAATTAAGGAGAAAAGAAACAGAGCATTGTTCTCTCAACAATTGATTTAATAGCATGTCTGAATTTTTACCCCAATGTACTTCTGTCTCTGGAAAATGTGAAAACTGAAAGTACTATGAAAACAGAGGCATTTGTATCATTACTTTTTTCGTTTTTGCTCTCTTCTTTCCCCAGATGTCATTTATGCTTTAGAATATCTTGACAAAGTTTAAGGGGAAAAAAAGAAAAAAACTTCTCTGAAAACACCAGGAGACACAATGTAATCTGTACTGCTGTATGCAGATTACATGCAAATGAATGGAAATGAACTCTTGGTCCTGCGATTTTATCTATCTGTAAAGACAGAGCCCTAAGGGAAAACTCAATGTGTTGCTCTGAATCCCCAAAGTTGAGGGGAAGAAAGGGAACAGGACTCCTGGCTCATTTATTTCACACATCTCTACCTTTTCTGTCTATAATAGTAAGTACGTACATGATATATTTTATGAAATATAAATTATATGTTTTATATCCACTGCTCACTATTGTTTGGGAGGGGGATGAAGATATATTCATATATAGAAATACTTGCATCAGCCCCCTACCAGATAAATCCACTAAAAGAAATCACTACAATAAAATAAAGCCTAACTGATTTCTTGAATGACTTCACAATGCGTTCTCACTCTTAATTAGCTTGTGTAAAGATTTTGAGGTGATAAACACTTCCAGCAACCTTTCAGGTGAAGTTGCTACTACCATAAACAAGACTTTAATTCCGGTTTCCTCGTTCAGCCTCACCGAACCGGTGAGATGTCAATGTTTGCACCAGCTCTGTCATCCCATCCTGCCATATCATTCTGGAGAAATTCATTGAATATGTAATAACTGATCTCAAATATATTTTCTCTGAGGTATCTCTCTCAGCATTTCTGCAGATGGTTTGAGCTGAAATACAGTTTGTCTCAGGAAAGTTTTTTACACATAACAACCAAAAACATACACCAGAGGGACAAATTAAGTCATACTGGTGGTGAGAGAGGGCTCTGGGGGCACACCCACATGGCAGGCGGCTAGAGGAGGGCTGATTTCACATCTTCCACTCTCCTCCCTCCAAACCACCGAGAACCTGCCGGAGCCCATGTCTAACTCTTGCTTTGGCAAATATGATCTTGGTGCCCGTGGCCCCCACTATCATGCATCAGTGGTCTCCAGTTAACATAAATCCCTTCCTGAAGCATGAAGAACAGCCTCACAAGCTGCCAGTATTGGCGATCCCCTCCTTCCCAGCACTCTCTCAGCAGCTGCTTCCAAAGGCAGTGGTCTTCAGGGACTTCCCTGGCAGTCCAGTGGTTAAGACTCCGCACTTCCAATGCAGGGGACGTGGGTTCAATCCCTGATCAGGGAACTGGGATCCCTTCCCACATGCCACGGGGCAACTAAGCCCGTGCGCCAACAACTACTGAACTCACGCACCTCAATGAGAGAGCCCGCTGGCCGCAAATTACAGAGCCCAGGCAAATCCACATCTGCTTCTCATCAACTCCTACCTTGATGCCATCGGTGACCTACAAGAGAAGCTGGAGTTCTTCAGATGGCTCAGGACCCCCAGAAGATGACGGAGACCTGGCAGGACCTGGACTCGCTGGGGGTCCGGGCACCACTTCACGCTAGCAAGGTAGATCAGTGACACCACAGGGGAGCCACCACAGTGCCCAGTGCCCTCCACTAATCTTCAGAGTCTGAAAAGTATGGCTACTGCCGATTCACTTCTGACTTCTGGGTTGACACAGTCCTAAGTCATCACACAGTCCTAAGATATTCTGTGACATCTGAGACCAGCATTTGTTTAGACAACATTGCATAGCACAGAAGAGTACAGAACAGAACAGGAAATGCTGGCATACATCCCATGAAGAAACAGGACTGTTTCCTGCAACATTTTTTTCAGTTATGTGTGTGTATAACTGTACCGAATCACAATGTAAAATACATCTTCCAGTGAATCTGTGGCCAAAAGTTTGAAAGTCATTGGTGGAGTCTGTCTCTCGGGCTGCACCCTAGGGGTCCTCCCACTTTCGAGTCCGTTCTAGAGCTCCGTGCACATGGGTCTCCTCGGGACTCTCTCCCTCCTCCTCGGCTTACCCCTAAATGCAGATGCTCCCCAAAGGCTCTCCCTGTGTTCTCTTCTTGTGGTCCCTGCTCTCCTGGGGGAAAGCTCATCTGTGGCTGACCTGATTTAAAGCCACAACAGAAGCATTTTTTTCCTTCTCCTCTTCCACCCTCAGGCTCAGAGCAGCCTGCTTGACCCCAGGATACGAAAAGCCTGAGATCTTTAGCAAAAATGTTATTACCAAAATCTTATGCATGAACTAGTTATCCCTAATTATCTGCTGGGTATGTGCTGGGAAGGGATTTGAACAGCTTGGTTTAAATATGAACAAACTCAGTTTACAGGCCATGGAGAGGAGTAGCTACAACAAAATGGAATGAAAAGGCCTCCTCGTGGGGAGAGCGTGTGCTGGCATCTTTCACGTCATGATGATTGTCAGGTGTGATGAACAAAGTGATCAGAGCTATAAAATTATGTTCTTCAATCATCAACAACTAATGGGATACTTCATTAATTCAAATAATACTTACTGAACACCTATGGCATTCCAGGTGCTGTGCTGGGTGCTAAGTATACAATATAAAATCAAGAAACGTGAATGCTAATTATTACTGGACAGAAAAGCCAAGTATGGCTGTATTTTAAGGCAGTCATATAATTAAGTCATGGAAATTTGTTGAAGGGATTTACTAAACCGTGTGCTTAGTATAAGGTCTTTTTGGAATTAAAGGCTTTGAAAGATCCCATTCGCTGGGCTATCGGTGGCTTAAAAGGAACATTTCACAGGAACCTTCAGAACTTGAAAAGCGCAGGGAAAAGACTAGAATGTTGACAGTTGGTTCTAAAAACCTCAAGTGCAGATTCTCACTTAAAATGGACAAGAGGATTTAGCAGAGGACAATTTTAGACTCAACTCATTTCTCCTTTCCAAACTGCCTGAGCTTAACCGAATCACAGATTTGGGAAGAACAGCAGAGTGAGCTAGTTGGGTGGGAACGAAGTCAGAATTTCAGACCAGAGTCACAGATTTTGATGAGTATGACTCACACTTTGCACTTTCTCTGGCTGCCTCTGGCCCATACTCATGAGGATATGGGCATTCGCAGGCATTGCACCAATCAAAATCTGACTGGGGGGAAAACGTGATCTATGATATTCTTAGAAACCTGGAAAAGAATAGATTGATCTTAGAACAATCCTGAAATTTCTGGTTAGGATGTTAATTAAATTTTGCATAACGTTTGAGTTTGCTACATTTTATGAAAATTATATTCTACCCTGGCTTTAGCAGAGAGTCAGGAGGTGTGGTGTACACGGAGTCAGACGTGCACGTGAATCCAGTTCATTTCCGAGGACTGCTCCTGAGGGCAGTGCGACTGTGTTGTTTTTGCTTTTCCTTTAAATTTTTTAAAATTTTTGGTTGCATTGTGTCTTCGTTGCTGCGTGTGGGCTTTCTCTAGTTGCGGCGAGCGGGGGTTACTCTTCGTTGCGGTGTGCGGGCTTCTCATCGTGGTGGCTTCTCTTGTTGCAGAGCATGGGCTCTAGGCACGCGGGCTCAGTAACTGTGGCTCGCGGGCTCTAGAGCACAGGCTCAGTAGTTGTGGTGCACGGGCTTAGTTGCTCCACAGCATGTGGGATCTTCCCGGACCGGGGCACGAACCCGTGTCCCCTGCACTGGCAGGCGGACTCTCAACCACTGCGCCACCAGGGAAGCCCAGAGTGACTGTTAAGTGAAATGTGGACGTCCTGGTGACCTGATCAAACTGAAGGCATCACGCTTACCACCCACCATTCAGTGTTATAAGTGCTAGTATTGATTAAATTCTTTCTTGGTGATGCTGCCAAAATTCCACATTTTTAAGAAGCGGCAGGTAGGGACGTCCTTGGTGGTCCAGTGGGTAAGACTCCATGCTCCCAATGAAGGCAGCCCGGGTTCGATCCCTGGTCGGGGAACTAGATCCCACATGCGAGCTGCAACTAAGAAGCCCACATGCCACAACTAAAGATCCCATGTGCCACAACTAAGACCTGGAGCAGCCTAAATAAATAAATATTAAAAAATAAAAGAAAAAGAACTGGCAGGTAATACCTAAAGAGTGTTATCAATAAAAATTCACATGACTTACAAACCTGAGGATACTGAACACGTGGCCCATTACCGAAAAACTTTGTAGCCCTTAACTTATATTTTGATAACTCTTAAAACTCTTTCTTCATCTCCTTAGCTCTAGACAAATGCCTATGCCTATTCTTCCTACATATTCATATTCCAAACTCTCCATCCCCACCAAACTTTCATTCTGGATTCCAGTAGTCCAGAGATTAGCATCAACCCATTTGATCCGTGCCAACATTCACAGGGTCATTCACTTATCCCCGAAGTTAAGAGATAACTAGGTCTTATAATGTGTCATAAATAAGTGCTAATATAATATTTCTTCTCCAATATCTCTCAATGTCTCAAAATATTTCTCCATCCTAATCCTAGCAGTGTTTCAAGACATCAACCAAGGTTCCCAGCTATTCACCCCCTCTCCAATCCCATCTCATTTACGACCCACTCTATACCCCATGCCCACTGTAACTTTCAAAATATAAATCTTGAAAACTATAAACGTCTCCTAGTGAAGATGTGACAAAGTCAGTCTGCTGCTGACCATACAAAAGTCTTTTCACTTGTACTCTGTCTGCCTTTCTAGACCCCCACCTGTGGCTCCACCTCCCCCATCCATGTACCAGTTTTGGCCAGATCAAACTACAAGCAGTACTACATCATCCCCGCTCCCCCCCATACTATTTCTTCTGCCTGGAACACCCGTCTTTCATGCCACTGACCCTGCAGAGAGCAGCCCATCCTTCGCAACTGCACCTGACCTTCCCACTGCATAAGCATAACTCACACATTCCCCGTGAGGCCTGCGATTTGCTTCAAAGTCATGGGGGGAGGGGAGAGGAGTATAGATGAAACAAGATTAGCCATGATTGATAACTGTAGTGCTGGCATATGGCTGTTCTTTAACATATTCTCTCTACTTTGGTACGTAGTTGAACTTTTCCATTTTAAGACATTTTTAAAAAGTGACTCTCGCTCATTTACATGGTGGTTGTCCCCAGCACACTTTAAAGTCCTTGAAAGTTGAATCTGGGTCTTATTTTTGCAACCTCAGTCCCTAACACCATGACAACACCTGACACTTGGCAATTACTCGAGAAATATCTATCGAATATACGAATGAATGAAAGAGGGAAGGAAGGAATAAACCAAAGTTAGTAGAATGATCTCTCCCCTTCCTGAGGGTGCCGGATAACGATAACATTCATTCTGTAACTATGTGATGACATTCCATCCACCAAACCAGCATGTCACATACATATAATGGTGACCTTTCACAGGCTCAGTCTCCCTGCCCCCACCAACCTTACAACAGCAATTCGCTCTAATGGGTAAAACATTCAAACACGGAATATATCACTAGAAACAATGAACTGACTGAGGGTGTGGGAACAATAAAGGTAACTCCTCTGACTCAGGGGATGGCCTAGCCTGTTCCCAGAGGAAGAGCTCCTGGGGTTGGCTGATGGATCAGTGCAGAGGTGTGGCAGGACAGGGGCCAAGAGACAGAAGAGAACCTAGGTTTGAAGATTCTTCATGTATAGGAATTAATGATTCCTAATAATCCCCACTTAATGCTGATAATTCTCAACATGTTAAGGGTCATAGATCTTGGAAGAATCCCATGGAAATTTTTTATCCCTAGAAGATTTAGGACAAAATTTCTTGGTGCAATGGGCTTCAAGGTCTAAAGGTTCAAGATTAAAGTCTCACGTTCTTCTCTATCCTGACAGAAAAAGCAATTAAAGTGTTTGGAATTCGTGTAGTATAGGGAACTCTACTCAATGCTCTGTAATGACCTGTATGGGAAAAGACTCTTAAAAAAGAGTGAATATATGTATATGTATAACTGAGTCACTTTGCTGCACACCTGAAACTAACACAACATGGTAAGTCAACTGTACAACAATAAAATTTTTTTTAAAAGAGGTGTTTGGAAACAAAGAGAGTGCCTTCCTTAAAAAGGCACTGAACACACCCGGAACTTTTCTGGTTGAATCCTCTGCATTAAGCTCCCGTCAGGGAAACCAGTAGGAAAACACACCTGGAATGCAACTGGCTCGGGTGCTGTAAGAAAGCAAATACCAGAGCAACGCTGTGGCCTCTGAAACATGCATATTCCCTTTTTTTTTTTTTAACAAATTTATTTATTTTATTTTTATTCTTGGCTGCACTGGGTCTTCGTTGCTGTGCACAGGCTTTCTCTAGTTGCCTGGAGAATAAGCCCTGCATATTCCCATTATGGGACTGAGCTATCGTGAGCTGAAGAGATACCTGTTTGTTCCTATTTACTGGAGATGATTTTAGGGTCCTTCGCTCATGTGACACCAACTGAGTGGTTTCTTTCCAAAGTCAGGGAGAAACCAGTTCACCCACTGCCCTGGAAAAACTCCCAGTGGTCCCCAAACAACTCTTCACACACCTAGCCCCTTCCCAGAACATTTCCTGACTTAGCTTCTGACATTTGCTCCTCTGACCAGCTCCTTGATCTCCAGGACACACACAGTAGCAATCAGGGCACTAAGGACTTCATTGAGGACTCAAAGGCCTGCTTGTGAACGTGAATGTAGGGTGAACACAGAAAATCTGGCTTCGTTCTGTACCACATTCTGACCTTTCACGTATAGGAATAATCAGATTTAAAGACAAAATTACTGCTCTCGTTCCGGGCACATGCGTGAGTATCACTGTATCTACGTATCTGTCCATCTACGAATGTAACCACATAAAATATTACATGACATGACAGCCATACTTTTACTTCAATTTTTGGGGAAGACAAGTTCTTTCTTAACTACATCATTTCCCCTCAAGATGATTTCAATTTTCATCATAAAAGACTTTCATGTTCGCCAAGAATATAATGTGAAAATGCTCTGAAAAAGCATCTTAAGCACATGGATCTGTTCTTACTCTTAGATTAAAAACATCTTGAAAGTTGACAGTGAAGACGATTTGCTTTCTACCGCATTCTATACATGGTTACAATGAAAACTTGACGGGCTTCTTAGGAACTAAGTGAAACAACAACAAAAATCTAAGACGAATTGACACCATTCTAACTAAGCCAATTATCACAAGAATGAAAATATTCAATTTGCTAACAAGCTGAGAACTTACTAACATCACCACTGGCTTTTTCATGACACCCGCAGTTTACATTTCTAACATATAGTTTTCTTTTTTTTGGCTGCATTGGGTCTTCGTGGCTGCGCCCGGGCTACCTCTAGTTGCGGCGAGCGGGGGCTCCTCTTTGTTGCGGAGCACGGGCTCTAGGCGCACGGGCTTCAGTAGTTGCGACTCGTGGGCTCTAGAGCGCAGGCTCAGTAGTTGTGGCGCACGGGCTTAGTTGTTCCATGGCATGTGGGATCCTCCTGGAACAGGGCTTGAACCCGTGTCCCCTGTGTTGGCAGGTGGATTCTCAACCACTGTGCCACCAGGGAAGCCCTGATGTATACTTTTTTAAGAGTAATTCCCTTCATCAAAGAATTAACATTTTTCCTCACACCTGTCAGAATGGCCATCATCAAAAAGAACACAAATAACAAATGCTGGTGAGGATGTGGAGAAAAAGGAAGCCTCATACACTGCTGGTGGGAAGGTAAACTGGTGCAGCCGCTGTGGAAAACGGTACAGAGGTTCCTTAAAAAATTAAAAGTAGAACTACCCAACAATCTAGCAATTCCACTCCTGGGTATATATCCGAAAGAAACGAAAACACAAATTCGAAAAGATACATGCACCCCAATGTTCATAGCATTATTTACAATTGCCAAGATATGGAAGCAACCTAAGTGTCCATCAACAGATGAATGGATAAAAAAGATGTGGTATATATATACAATGGAATACTAATCAGCCATAAAAAAGAATGAAATAATGCCATTTGCAGCTACATGGATGGGATTAAGACATTACCATACTAAGTGAAGCAAGTCAGAAACAGAAAGACAAATACCATATGATATCACTTATATGTGGAATCTAAACAAATAAAACAAACTAGTGAATATAAGAAAAAAGAAGCAGACTCACAGATATACAGAACAAACCTGTGGTTACCAGTGGGGAGAGGGAAGGGAGGAGGGGCAATACAGGGGTAGGGGATTAAGAGGTACAAACTATTAGGTGTAAAATAAGCTATTAGGTGTAAAATAAGCTACAAGGCTATATTGTACAATATGGGGAATAGAGCCAATATTTTAAAATAACTATAAATTGAGTGTAACATTTAAAAACTGTGAATCACTATTTGTATACCCATAACTTAAGTAATATTGTACATCAACTATACTTCAATTTAAAAGAAAGAATTAACATTTTTATCTACTCATCAGCCAAATCTTGTTTCTTGCAATAGCTTTACAGGTCAATGTTTGCTCTGACATAGCCCCCTCCTTCCTATCCATGATCTTGGATTCACAAAGAAACACTCTCACTAAAGGAAATTAATGAGTTAAAACACATCTGCCGCCTGCCTGCCTGCCTATCTGAACCTTTTTATTCTTCTTAATTGCTGCATTAAAAAAGGGCAATTTCACTTTCTTCTCTGTGATATGTATGGGACATTTTTATTTTAATTGTTTGCCACATTGCGGGGGGGGGGGGGGGGGCTAGCCTACAAAGAAAATTATATGCACTACTCAGACAGGCTGGGACCTGGGACCTGGGACCCTTTGCTGCAGTGCCTGCACCTAGACAAATGTCTCCTCCAGCAACAAAATACAAATAAACTATAAGGCACTAAAAATAACTGCATGCATGTGCAGTTGGGGCAAATTATGGACAAAAAGATACAAAAAGATGAAAAAGCCCAACTGCCACTTCTGAAGAGCCAGGAGCAAAGGCAGGGGGTCGGGAGCAAAAGCAGAGTACTGGGCATGCCCCCTGCACACAACACCACCAAAGGGGTGGGCAATCCACCAAAGCCCCCCCTCCGGCTGGACCCCTGGACACACCCCTACCCTAACCCCATGAAAGAAACCAGCTCATCAGGCCCCCCTTCGGGGAGCAAGCCTGCAAGGGAACCTGTTGTTTGCTCTCAGTAAGGGGCCCCAATAAAGCCTTGCGTGTGTGAATTTCTTGTCTGGCCTCTGATCAATTTCTAGCGATTAAAGAGGCCAAGAACCCTGGTTGGTAACCCTATCAGGCCTCTTAAAGGGTTGCCCAGTTTTAAAATGCTGATTTTGTCAGGATGGGCTGTGCTTTTCCGTTCACAAAGCACAGCAATTTAACAGCTGTTTTATTCTGGGAGATCAAAGACTGGGCTGCCTCCTTTCAACCCTGCGCACCCTCAAAACACAGCAGTTGGAGAGACCCTGTTAGAACCTATTCGGATCCTGCCCCTCTCTTCAAAAGCCCTATTCAGGCTCCCCTCTCACTCAGAGTAAAGGCCTCCATCCCCCCATGACCTGAAAGACCCTCCCCATCTGCACCTCCAACCAGCACCTGTCTCCTGCCTCATCTTTTTTTTTTTTTTTTTTTTTTTTGCGGTACGTGGGCCTCTCACTGTTGTGGCCTCTCCCGTCGCGGAGCACAGGCTCCGGACGCGCAGGCTCAGCGGCCATGGCTCACGGGCCCAGCCGCCCCGCGGCATGTGGGATCTTCCCGGACCGGGGCACGAACCCGCGTCCCCTGCATCGGCAGGCGGACTCTCAACCACTGCGCCACCAGGGAAGCCCTCCTACCTCATCTTATGACTCTCCCAGGCTCACTGCCCCCAGGGACACACTGGCCACCTCTTTACTTCTCCAACGGTCCAAACCCACCAGCCCCAGCCCGGACTTTGAACCTGCTCCTCCCTCGGCCTGTTGTGCTCTTCCCACAGTTACCTGCCCTCCCCTCACCTCCTGCAAAGGTGACTCCAATACCCTCTTCTCAAGGGTCGTCCTAGCTAACACCGCAACCTCCCTCTCCTGTACGCACAACCTCTAACCCCACTCTCTGCCTTATCTTTCTCTTTACCACTTTGCAGCATCTAAACTAGTTTGCATGACTCCTAACTTTTCCAGTCTCTGTCTCCCGACTAAAGTGTAAGGTCCACAAGGGCAGAGATTTTCCTCTAAGTTTTGTTTACTGTTCAGTGTTGAGGACAGTGCCTAGGAGACTCTCGATATAAATTTGCTGAATGATGAGTGAAAGAATGAATGAATGAAATAGAATGCTCAATCCACAAGCACTGTGCCAGACACTATACACTCAGGCCCTGGGGAAGATGGACATAAACAATTCATATACTGCTCTACATTTTAATTTATTTTTTCTAAATAACAGATCTACTCCTCAGTCCTCAGACTTAAAGTAACTGGCAAGTTTTAGCTTCTAAACGCCCATGGCTTCATCATAATTTAAAAGGCCAATATTAACTCCGCTGGTGCCTTTTGTATGTGTATCATCCTGTTCTCTTTGTACGGTTTCTAAAGAAACAAATGGAATATATAGTTCAAGGTGTTAATTACATCAGCTTATTAAAAACAAACTCCCAAGACGTGTCAGTTCTATCACTTAGCACTTTTATGTTTATGTAGTTTATTCGTTTTGTAAATGTGAGAAAGTCAAACATAGTAAGACTGCAAAACAGCCAGTACCAAAGGAAAATTCTTTCTCTTACACAGACAGGCCTTTTAAAGAACTGGCTCCAGTATGCAAGTTTGAAAATGATTAAAGGACATGGCAGTGGAAGCAGGTTTTTACATGACAGCGTTTCTGAATTCGTAGTAGGGTGATGTTCTGCTTCCTTATGTAATATAAACAATTTCACATAATCAGAAGAGACGTATTCACAGTATTCCACACTGTGAAAATGAGTGAGGACTGTTTCAAGACATTCTGTATATCCTGATTATAAATGATCTAGCTTAATAATGCCAAATCATTTTTTATATTAGATTTAGAGAGAAAGTTCTGTAAAGACTCTCAAAAGGCCATTAAAGTTAACTCTTCCCCAACTGCAGCTACTTCACCACCCTCCTGGAAACCTGGTGAGTGAAAGGCTTCCCGCCCTATTACTCTCTTTCCTTACTTTGCCAGCACCTGAACCCACAGGGCCTCCTGGCTCCATGCCCAGACTGAGGTCAGATGTTGTCCCCACCTCCCTATAAACAAGTGTGGCCACAGAGGCTTGACATGAGTCACCGGTGACAATGCAGAAAAGTCAATTTGAATTTCCATAGAAATAATTCAGAAAACATCTAAAAAGGTATTAGTCAATTAATTTCAACCTCATTTCATTTTTTCCTAAAGATGAGCCCAGTGACTTTAGCCTCTTCTCTCCCATCCCCCCTTCCGTGGCAACAAAACCACTAAAATGTACGAAACGTGGAGGAAGGAAGAGCGTTAGCCATTCCCGAAAAATATAGTTCCATGAGGCTGGTACTCGGACAGCAACATTCAAAGAGATAACCAATGGAAAGATACCAAGCCTGAGGTACTTGGCAATATACTTCACTAGATTTTTTTTTCATTATAAAATTTTACTTATTACACAAATATATTTCAGTCCTCATTGAGACTACCATATTAGGTTGGAACACATTTTTGAAAAGGCAAGAGACCCTAAATAACACCAAACCAGAGAGAGGATTTAATAGGAGAACACCAAGATGGCACTGTTCAAAGACATGGAAAGAAGAAGTCTGAGATGGGAACATCTCAGCCCACTACACTCAAAGAGCAGAACTCAAGGATTAGTGGCTGGGACTAATATTTCAAAACTTTCCAGGAATCCCCTGGCGGTCCAGTGGTTAGGACTCCATGCTTCCACTGCAGGGTGCGTGGGTTCCTGCAAGCCACAAGGCGCAGCGAAAAAACAAAACAAAACACAGCTTGCCACAGACTACTTCTGTGTGAATTTCTTCCCGAGGCCAAATCTTGCCAACTATCTTTAAATAGACAATGATAGCTAATCACCTACCAGTTTCTTAGAGTTGCACCGGATTTTATCCATATTCCGCAATTTGTTTCTTAATAAAAGATGTCCGGGGAATTCCCTGGTGGTCCAGTGGTTAGGACTCCATGCTTCCACTGCAGGGGGCCTGGGTTTGACCCGTGGTCAGGGAACTAGGTCTTATCAAATTGCCATTGGTGCTCACGATGTTATATCATGACCAACTCTGGATTATCTAGCTTCAAAATTTTTACTGCATCATAAAGACATTGCCTTTGTCCAGGCAGAAACAGTTTCAGTGTGTGAAGCAGATACAACTACAAACAAAAAGCAATGTGTAGAAAGCCAAGAGATGCATGATAAAGTCCAGCTTCCAAAATGGCCTATTCCTCTTCCATGGCAGGGGGATATACCTAAAGGAAGGTCCCTCCTATGCTCTGTGTTCCCTTAACGTTTATGCAGTCACTCTACCTTGCATGGGTTTATTCCTAGTTCTTTCACACCTGCACATTCAAGTACTCTCTCCAATACATATTAGCTCTCCTGGGCCAATGCATGCGTCTTCTTGCAAGGCAACGCATCTATAATCCTTTGCAGTGCCTGCCACAAGGTAGCACAGGTAGGTGTTTAACAAAAGCGCAACGAATGAATCCTTATCTTGGGGAATATGGTACAGCATACAGCTTCAGACATCATATGGATGGCTTTAAAATGATTTGCTTTTGTTCCATTTGATCAAGTTTGCAGAATAAACTGGTAATAGAATGGGGGCAGGGTACGTGTGCATGCACGTGCATGCGTGTGTGTGTTGGGGAGGTTGAAAGATGAGAGGTAGAAGACAATTTAACGTTTATTGAGTGTATAAATACCTATATATGTAGATAGATGGATAGGATACATATACCTATATTATATCTCAGGTATTCTTGCAAGTTATTTAACTTAAAACATACAAGACAACATAGGTTTCGCTAACTGTACCATACCAATGAGAACAGATACTCAGGGAGGTAACAAATGTGTCCACTGTCACATAGCTCATGAAGAGCAGACCCAGGCTTCAAGCCCACCCCTGCCTGCTCCAGAACCTGACTTCACCATCCCAGGAGTATGGACTTAGAGCAGTTGGGCATATAACAAACCTTAGCTAACCTTACTGCTTATTTAAATCATCAAGCCATCCATTAAGGCCTTCCACAGAAGGTACACCTCCATTATATTTTTAAGTAAAAGTGAGGGTTGGTTAGTAACACTCCCAAGACTGCACAAGTGTACAGCTGAATCATTCATTCAACCACAAATGAGGAAACATATGCCTGGGTGCTTGGCCAGGCCAAACAAATTGGCACATCATCCAATCCATCGTCTCCTCCTGAGGCCGGGATCACAGCTCATCCAGCAGCCCTCGAGGGACCGGCTCGTGGCCCGGTGGGAAAAGCTGAGGCTCGGAAATGCTGACACAGCTGCTCTGGAGGCCTCTGAGGGGTGCCCCCTCCCGAGCTCTTTACGCCAGCACTGCGTGCAGGAGCATGAAATGGCAAACAGGCGCTGGGTGCCAGGGAGCAGAAACTCAGTGTCTCCCCACCAATTCCCCCCTCCCCAGTCTGGGCAGGAGAGCTGGCCTTGAAACTTACAGGCTGGAAAGGGTGGGTCCAGATCTAGGCTTGACCTCAGCACAGCGCCCGGAGGGCAGAGGGGGCTGTGTGTCATCACATCCTGGTCACCCCGGCCTGCCCTCCACCAGGACAGCTTCCTGAGGAAATCCCGATGGCTTCAGAGAAATGGGTGGCCCAGCCCAAGTATGTAAACAGGAGCAGCATGTTTTGTTCTCCGTCCCTGCACACCCAAGTGAGGTCTCGACTCCACAGCTTCTTTGGCAGCAGCAGGGCTGAGCAATGGCTTGGATGACTAGCATTTATTAATACAAGTCAAGTATGTGCATGGCTTCACTCAACGGAGGACCGCTTAAGACTGAGGCGGTCTCTCCTAAGCTTTTAGCTTAAGAAAGAATAATCACAATAAATAACAAAAAGACATGCAGTCTTAGGCATGTTCCCTAACCAAAGGTCAAAATGCTTTCCAGCCTGGAACTAGTCTACTCAGGTTCATACCCTCCTGGATAGAGATTAAATTCCATAGTCAGGACCAAGCTCCCGGTAACTCCCCTGAACTTATCAAGGTGCCTGGCACGTGGCAGACACTCAGTAAGGTTGATTGAATGAAGAGTTTTCTCTGTGAAGTGAGAAACTCCCTCCCAGTTGGCTATACACTGGCGCATAAGAGTATATATGCACACCAAGAGCACTGCACTAAAAATTGGAAAAGAAAAACAAAGGGAAATAAAACGACTGAGTAGAAAGGATGCTGTCCTACCCCATACCCAGCCCCTTTGCTCACATCAACCCCATCCACCGTATCTCATGTTTGTGCTCGTCCTTGGGAATTCTCCTTGGGACCAGGAGAGTCTCAAGGCCAACGGGGGCCCAACCTCTTCTCAAGATGAAACGGTACCTGGCTTCTGGTAACTCAAAATGTTAAACATAGGACTGATACATTTTCTCCTAAGGTGTCTTAATAATTATGGAATTTTTGTTCATTATACTCCGGTGTAGAACTGTCTCCCTTTCTCCACCCTGCCCATCCTTCCTGTCTGCCCATCTTACCAGGCACAGACACACAAAAAGAAGGGTGCTGCCAGACCCTGATGCTGCCAGACTGAATGGCAAGCCAGCACCTGGCCATCACAGACATCTCCAGTGTAGCAGTGGCTCAGAACTCCTTTTAGGAAAGAGATTCATGTATGCACCAGAGTGCCGTGGAAACCAATATGGGCTGTGAAGCCAGAATTCTTGGGTTTATTCTGGCTACACAATAAAGTTACACAGTTACACAGCTCTGTGTGACCCTGGACAAGTACTTAACCTCGCTCAACCCAATCTGTAAAATGGGGTGATAATGAGAGCACCTACATCTCATTTCACCTCACTGGACTGTGCAAAGTTTAAAAGAAATAACCCCCCAATAGCATTTAGCACAGTGCCTGTCACGTAATAAGCACTCAATAAATCTTAGCTAGTGTTACAAGTACTAAAAATCGAGAAGTAATTGTCTAAACAAAGCCCTAGGATGCACCTATCTGTAAAATATTTTCTTTTTAGAAACAGTAACACAGAGGTATTTGAGATTTTTTTGAGCCATTTAATTAAGTTTGGCAATTATTCCCCTACTGAGCTTTTTAAACACAAAGTTTCATGTAAATATTATTTGGAATCAGATTTTTAAGTACCAGAGACTGCACGTGTGATTTTGTAGTTTATACCAACTAGAGATATCAGCCCAGGAAAAAAGCTCTTCCCCTTGTCATCAACAATCATTTGGACAGTGGGATCTGCCTCTTCCATGTGTGGATTCTACCACCACCACAGGGTCCGACGTGGGTGCCCTGGTTTTCTCAAGCAGCTGAGAACAGTCCTGTCTGCTCACGTGGGTCACTGAGCACTGGGAACTCCAGCCAAATGATATCCTACAATAGTGACTGTGCAGCTTTTCGTCACTGTGCTTCCTGAGAGGAGCAATGAGGTCAACGTGAAAATATGTCAGCATGGGAAGGGGTAGAGGGAACACTGAAGGTCTTTTCTTAATCGATCAAATTAGAAATTGGGAAATTTCAAGAAAACTGAGCAGACTGATTTGGGCCATAAGCGTAAAAAGTTAGCTCAAGGGACGTCCGTGGTGGCGCAGTGGTTAAGAATCCACCTGCCAATGCAGGGGACACGGGTTCGAGCCCTGGTCCCGGAAGATCCCACATGCCGTGGAGCGACTAAGCCCGTGCGCCACGACTACCAAGCCTGTGCTCTAGAGCCCGCGAGCCACAACTACTGAGACCGTGCGCCACAACTACTGAAGCCTGCGCGACTAGAGCCCGTGCTCCGCAACAAGAGGAGCCACCGCAATGAGAAGCCCGCGCACCGCAACGAAGAGCAGCCCCCCCTTGCCGCAACTAGAGAAAGCCCGCGCGCAGCCAAAAATAAACTAAAAAATAAATAAATTTTAAAATGCTCTGAATTCAGAACACAATGATAAAAAATTTATTAAAATAAAAGTTAGCTGAAGAGTGTAGCCACACGAAGGCCACTCAACTTCTTTAGCTCCCCTACCACATACCCCCCCAATCCCTTTCACCTGTGAGCCTCAGGCATGATGCTAGCCTCCCCGCTTCTCTCATCCGCCACGCCCCCTGCCACCGAGAATCAGCAGCCCAGGCCCATCGTTTCTCCCAAAAACATCTCTCAAATCCATTCCCTCCACGACCTTAGCTCCCCACCGTCACCCTAGCCCTTGCTGGATCAAGGCTGCGTCACTGTCACGGTGATGGCTGAGTCCAGCACCTCTGCTCTGCGGTACAGGCCACACCGCCTTCTAGGGGAAGTGAGGATTCTGGTCTCCTCAAGAGGACAAGGGCACATGATCAAGGCTGCCCAACTGGGTGCCCTTCTGGTCCTAATTAAATTTCCCAAGTGGCCTTTCTCATTGGAAAGAGCATGTCATGGTAGTCCAGTCTGCTGGTTAGCTTTAAACTCTCCCTGTAAATCAGTTTAATGGCACTGGGTTTACCTTGATTTCCCATCCCCACCCTCACAACCCCAAACAATCTCCTTAGATGATCAGACAAAACACCTAAGTGTCATCCTCAGTTCTCTGTCCCCCTAACAACCAGCCCAAATTCAGAGGCTCTACCTCTAAGACCTATTCCACATCTGTCTACTTCTCTCCAACACCAGCACTACAGCCTGGTCCAAGCCACTGCCACCCCATTATAATCCGTTTTCCGCAACACTGCCAGTGGTCTTTGAAAAACATAAGTTCATTTAAATGCTCCAATGGCTTCCAATCATGCTTAAAATAAAATCTGGACTGTGACTGATGTATTCTGGCCCGACTGTCTCTTTGACCCACTCAGATCTCCAGCAGTCACTAAGCAATAACCTTATATGGGCCTTGTCTACGTTCCTAAAGTTCACCAAGTTCATTCTCATCTTGGGACCTTCGCAGCTGATGTTCTCTCTGCCTCAAGAAGTGCTCTCCCCCACGATACTCATTCCCAGCTCCTTCCTTGACCACCCTATTCAAATCTAGCCCCTTGGTAAACTGGATTACTTATTCCATCTTCAAAGAGCTGAGAGTTTTGTACAGAAGAGACTGCAGAAAAATAAATTACATAACATGTGTTTATATCCTGCCTTCTTTCACAGTGAATTTGAGGTGGCAATTCAAAATAAGTGATGAATACTTACACAGGTAAGGAAAGAGCCGTCCTTGGCCCAAACCTACATACCAGTCATGCTTTTACACAGGGTCCAGACATTTTAAGTCAAGACACTTAGAGGGCTGCCATCACCTCCCCAAGTCCGGACAAAACCTCCAAGTAAATGAAATTCTTCTGGTGCCTTCTGAAGCTTTGTTCCTCCCAAGTATCCAATACTTTCTCGTGCTTACACCTTATAACTAACTTCCGGGTCACAGCCTCTTCTCTGGTAAACATTCCCTCCTCAAAAATTATCCTGGGACTTCCCTGGCGGTCCAGCAGTTGAGACTCCATGCTTCCACTGCAGGGGGCGCAGGTTGGATCCCTGGCTGGGGAACTAAGATCCCACAAAAGATTTTTAAAAATAATTATCTCTTTCTAGCCCCATCTCTCCTTCCACTGAAGCTCCCTTTAACAGAGCCACATCACCGAGGGGCAGCAAGATGGAGAAGGTGCTTAAGGAAAGTGAGGAGACAGCGTTTGAATTCCTAATGAGAAGTGCAGGCATGGGGTCGGGGGGTGGGAGGCGACATCTACACTGTGACCACCCTCCTCAGCATCTTGGTAGGGAGCGCCTGGGCCCCCCCAGCAGGTCTCAGTAAAAAATTAAAAACGTAGTCAGAGTTCGAGCCAACAAATAAAATGGCTAATAGGCCTCCTAAAGACTGTAAATGTCAAACGAGTGATACGAATAGTGGGTGCTAACGCATATTCAGAGAAGAAAAATACTGTTTTTGCCACATCATGAGATCTACTATAAAAAAACAGTCCAGAATTGTAAATTATATAACAGTGAAGTATGACAGTCAGGAACTTGCCTGGTCAAAAGGGGACACGGTAAAATACTTGGAGAAAAGAGTTTTGTAAATCGTAGAATGTGCTGTCTTTTATAATACAAGTATCCCTCGCTCTTCAAAAGTTCGCTTTACACCACTTCACGTTTATGAAAGACCTGCATTAGGCCCTGTTCTTGCTAACCGAAGGAAACCCAAAGAGGATTTCCATTTTTATGAAAAACAGGAAAAAGGTAATTTGAGATCAGTGTACGTATTGCAGCGCACACCTCCTTCCCCGGGAACCACACTCAGTCTCCCAGCCTCAAGACGCCATAGCTCTGAACTGGGTCTGATCTGTGCTTTACCTCGATTTACAGTTGACCCTTGAACAACACACAACTGAACTGCATACATCCACTTCCATGTGGATTCTTTTCAATTAACATAGTACCTGTATTTTTACTTTACAGATCTTTAAATTAACTAAGTGTAGGGAGAGGTTTGTGTTCGACGAGAGATCACACTACATGGAATCAAAAGAACTAGGGTCTGGGTCCTGATTCTATCCTGTTTCAGCTTTTCCTGCCCTTGGGTGAGTCATTTATCAATTCTTTTGTTTTTGAGGCAGAGATAGCAGTATGCAGATTTTCGTGAATTTTTGATGGGGGTGGGCGGGCGTCAGACCCCCCTACCACCGTGTTGTTCAAAGGTCAACAGATGTACTTTGTGCATCTGTTAGCAAGATGTATCCTAAGGCAGCTGCTTCTTCACTTTACGCCATTTCAGCTTATGAAGTCTCAGGAACACTCTACTTCTGGATGGGAGGGTGGGTGATGGCGCGTGGGGTGGGGGATGGAGAGTTGGGGGGAGACCTCTACTGATACTGTATTGACTTCGTGTTTCATTGTTACCATTTTGCAGTGTTTGCTGCTGTCAAAACTCTTGGGAACAGTGCTATCACTCTATCCCTGTGTCACTAAGCCTGCCAATCATAGAGCCACCAGACAGAATTGACCCTCACCTTGACCAGGCACCAACAGAAATCTTCCTTTTGGCCTTGAGTCATCTCCTGCCCCAACTACAGCAATTTCTGGTTTTATATTCTTCTTGAATATTGAATCACAAACTCTGAATGTGCTCAGGGCAGCCAACGTTTGCATTTTTAACTCCCACATTACATTAAGGAGGTGTCCTACACCCTTTTTTACCCATTGCTGGGCTGGATTCCAAACTGCTCATTCTTCTGTCACTCCTTTAAGGGACTACACTCTGGTCCATGCGCTCACTCCATTGACTTCCCGAGGGCCCTTGGTGAGTATGTTTCCAAAGGAAGGTGTGGCAGCTGGGGGCCATCTCTGAAAACTTAAGGCGCCTTCTTCCTTTGGGACCATGAATCATCTTCCTTCTCTGTCTCAACTTTAAAATTTTCCTTTTCCTCTGCAAATCAGAAGTTTCTTAATAGGATGTCTGCTGGGCTGTGTAATAGTCTCCAAAGGGAAGTGATGAAGGTTTTGGCTTGAATCGTTGAACTAGAGTTGGAAGAGTAATCTATGGTAATGTACCACAGGGAGCAGTCCATTACCAGCAGGATGGGCTACAGATGATGTAGGAAATTTAATTTTCCTAACTCTTCATTTTTTATTGTACTTTACAAAAAACAGTTCTCTGAAAGCATTTATTCTGAATGAATGGTGGGGATTCAAATTAATTTGTTCAGGGGTCTGACCTTTTAGGATGAATATCCCAATAAGATTTTAATTAAAATGTCCAGTAAAGAATCCACAGAGAATAAAATAAAACACATGACAAAATTATTTCCATTTTCTCCATACCCTCTCTTACTTTCATTCCTACACCTCAGCAATCCCACAAGGAGTGGTTTCAGACTCCTCAAATCTTCCATCATAGGTAAGATACCTGTGGCATTCTACACAGTCTCAAAGACCAGGGAATAAAATGGTACCAGGAGAAGCCTCAAGTAGAGGTTAATGTTTTCAATCCAGAAACCCCCATCACTCCTTTCCTAATACAGGCCTTATGGAATACCATGATTCATCTCCCTCTTACTGGATTTGAAGGACTGAGGGCAGAAAATTCAAAGGGTGGCCCAAGGGTGAAAGAGTACAGCCTGATATTTACAGGCATCACCACCAACATTCCTTGGGGTCCATGTAGCCCCACCCCCCAAAGCCCTTTGCCAGATTCTCTGACCTTCCTCCCTCCCCCAGCTTATTTGCCCCCACCCTAGAAATCAGTTCAAGAAATCTAGCAGCAATGGGACATCTGTTTTGTCTCTGCAGGCTCTCCCAACTTCTCTTCTGGGTAGTGGTTGAGATGGTGGTGGGGGCAGCAGCCTTTGGAGGACTAGTTCAATTCTATCATTTCACAACAAAGATGTAAGGCACTGTTAAGTCTCCATTTCCTTATCACCCCCGCCCATCCTCCCCTCACTTGCATCTTTCTCTCTCTCTCTCTCTCTCCCTTTATGGATAGATATAATACAGAGAGAGAAACAGTAATAATAATGGTGTGCAGAAGAGGGAAAAGCTGTAGGCACTTGCCTGAGGGCTTATTTGGGTGAGAAGATGGGATACAATGCAATTTCCCAAGTCTACTTCATTCCTCAGCTCATCAGATGAGAGATGCTGGACCATCACGAAGGAAACACTTCCCTCTACCTTGGTCCCTCTTGTTACCCCCTAGCACTTGGGAGAGGAATAGAGGAGTCTGTCTTCCTCATGCCTGGCGGAACCACCCAAAGCCAGTAAGCGTTTGTTGCACAGGTGTCTGTGCTCCCCTGGTCACGTTCTTACTGAGGCTCACTGTTTACCTATCTTGTCAATTTTCCTTCTCCTCCTGGTCAAGGTATTGGTCTGTGCAAAGTACTAAAACTTTCCTGGAAAAAGTTCTGCTTTCTTTATCCCTTGCTCCTTTTCCCAACAGCTGCTCCCCTGTAGAAAGAAGATAACAAAGCGCCCATCTGTATCAGTTTTCTAGGACTGCTGTATTCCAAAGTACCGAAAACTGGGGTGACTTGAAACAGAAATGCATTGTCTCACCGTTCTAGAGGCTAGAAGTCCAAAATCAAGGTTTCAGCAGGGCCATGCTTCCTCTGCAACCAGTAGGGGAATCCTTCCGTGCCTATTCCTAGCTTGTGGTGGTTTGCCAGCAATCTTTGGCATTCCATGGCTTAATAGACGCGTCACTCTAATCCTCCATTTTCATATAGTTCTCTCTGTCTATATGTGTCTTCACAGCGTCTTCCCTCTGTGTATGCCGGTGTCTGTGTCCAAATTTCCACTCTGGATTAGGGGCCACTCTAACAACCTCATCTTAACTTGATTAAATCTACAAAGATCCTATTTCCAAATACGGCTGCATTCTGAGATTAAGACTGAGGGTTAAGACTTTAAGGGACTTCCCTGGTGGCTCAGTGGATAAGACTCCAAGCTCCCAATGCAGGCGGCCCAGGTTCGATCCCTGGTCAGGGAACTAGATCCCACATGCATGCCACAACTAAGAGTTCACATGCCACAACTGGGGAGCCCGCGTACAGCAACTAAGGAGCCGGCGAGCCACAACCAAGGAGCCCACCTGAGGCAACTAAGTAAGACCCAGCACAACCTAATTAATTAATTAGTTAATTTTAAAAAAAGGCTTTAACACATCTTCTTTGGGGGTGACAGTTCAACCCATAACCTCACGGGGTTATAGGGACAATGAAATGAGATAACGCATGGAAAGAGCCTAGTACAGTGTTTGGCACATAGTATATGATCGATCAGTCAGTATCAGCTGCCAACAATACTATTTTTATTATTACTCTTCTCTTTCTGCCCCATAGCATCTTTGCTAAAATGGCTTTATAAACAAGTCTTGACGGCAGGCACGTTTCAAAGAATATTCCAACTACTGCACAAAAATATAACCTCCAAATTCCTTGAGAAAAAAAATAATTACAATGGGTGACTGGGTGACAAACCGTAGAATGTTCCTTGTTCTATCCACCGAGCTCTGAAGCTTCAAGGAAGCGTGGAATGTAGAGCTGCATAGGAATCGATAAAGAAGTCCTCCAAAGAATCCGCTGACAACTGAATTTCTAAGTTCCTTTAGTTTGCAGAAAAAAATGTTTGATTCTATCCTGCACACTCTCCCTACATTGCCACGAAGAATATATGCTTATATTTTTAAATAAAAGTCCCATCAAGGACAATAGATACACAAAGCGTTAGAAAACCGTAAGCCAAAGAACCAGTTAATTGACTGCTAATCGTCTAAGAAGTAGTGACTTAAAAATTTTAAAAAGGTGATCGCCTTTAGTTTTAACAGATACCTCAGAATGTTGGCTCTATCCCTAGTTGTACAGCTGTGACTATCGTCACATCAAGGCACTGCCAAACAACCAGCATGCTTTTCTCTGCACTAATAAAACTTGTTTTGATTTAAATCTTCAGGGACACCAGAAGGTAGTGTGTCACTCCCCCAGCCCTCATTCATTTTAAGTCAGTTTCCTACCAAAACCAAGCTTTGGAGCTTCATCAGTCTCTCTGCTGCCAACTACGATGCATAATTCAGTACTTACTTATCTTGACCTAACTAGCAAATGCAGGAATTTAAACCAGTCTTGCTTTGGCTTGTTCACTTGGTCTTCCGCTGATCCTTTGAAACCATCTGTAACCTAGCGCCCTTGAGCAACTCTTGTCCCAGATTTTCCTTATATGTAAGGACTTGAAACAGAACACCCTTAAACTTGTCTGCAAGTAAGTCCACAGGTATACAAAGGAAAGGTTTGCGTGTCTTTTTAAAAATCTTGATTTTTAAAAAAAATATGTAAACCTAGTGTCATAAAACCAAACTCTTTCGCAGCTTGCAAAACTTTTTGGCTGACAATAGGAGAGTCTGCTTCTCCCAGTGTTGTGAAAGTGGGCCTTCCTGTTTTCCACAGTAGAAGAACTGGAAGCCGTGAGAACAAAATTCTGGCTTTTCGAGAATTTGTGGCAAGCCGTAACAATGAGACACCAGACGTTTGTGCTGCCCTCTGCCTCCTTGGAAGAGGTGAGCCTGCAAAGTCTTGAGTGTTTGCCACACTGACCCACCCTAGAGCATCCAAGACCCCAGGGACCAGGCAGCTTGGGTAGAAAATCGGAAAATCCAGACTAGGGATCACTTTGTGGCTTCATCCCCAAACTCTGCTCAAAAGATAGCAGAGCCCACATCCAGCTGGGTCTGGTCTACTTCGGAGGAGCATTTGAAAATACTTGCAAAGATATAACTTCAATGTTTCACCTCTATTTCATAGATGAAATAGATGAAAACTTAGAAGCCTAGAATTTACAGAAACCAGAATCAACCAGAAATTGTTGAATTACGGGTACTAAAATATGGGCAATGAAATGTCAGTGTGTTTGAAAAGGAAACCAGGAACCCTAGATTACTCACCAGGCCAGAGAACTGTGGCTGCCAACAAGGCTGGGTTTCTGGTAGCTATAAGGGCATTAAACCAGTCGATGCATGTAAAGGACACACCATGAAATGTAAGGAATTATATGCCAATGTAAGTATTATCATCTAATCTCTAGAGTAGCACTTCTTAAGAGTAAGCGATGTGACCTGCTGAAAATCTCTTGATGTCTAAGGAGTGTATTAGTTATACTTGCCTCCCCTCCGGTTTCTATGGAAACTCTTCCACCATGGAAGATACCCCGCTTTCTAAAGACACAAGCTCTGGAATGTGCAGTCTTTCAGTGATGTGACAAGCGGAATAGTGCTTTGATATAGAATGTGGAGGTTACCAGCTGACAGTCTGGTCTGTTGAAACAGTACATAGTTCTCTGCTAGTGCTAAAGTTACATCACGTGGATTTCAGTGTATCTTTCATGTACCTTTTATGAATCATTTGACACCTATTTACTTTAATGCTCATCGCATAGCCTCAGTTTCATAATATCCTAATCAGGGCAAATCACTACCATGCACCAGTGTTATGAGGGGCCTTTCATTAAGTCACCACCTGGGCACCACATGTTACATAACTAGAAGCAAAATGCTGCAGAGGCATTGATGACCTTTCCCCAGTAGGCTATGTCCTAAGGCTACACTTTTGTGGAACGTTTTCAATAAAACTGTATTTCACGATAAAATATGCTTTAAAAATGAAATGTCTTATCTCTCCAGCATCCAATGTTCGTCTTTACAGACTTTCCCAAAGTTTCAAATTCCTTCATGTTTTCTATAGATGCATAGTGAAATTACCCCCCCAATTAAAATGTATATAAGTGGCATACTGCATAATAATAATGAATAATAATCTTTCTCAAACCACAAGCAATCCCATCTTCTATCATGTTCACACTGACATGTGTTTGCAGGTTGCTTTGGGCTCCGGTGGGGGCACTACCGTATGACGCTTTTATAACTTCTTGATTGGAGACGGAAGATTCCTAATTAAGGTGCAAAAATACAGAATGAATGTTTAGCAACCCTGACAAAAACACTGGTTAATTCAATAAAACCCTGGGAGAATATTTCACAAAAAAGTTCAAGATAATGGAAGTAGATTTAGTACATCTACATGAGCCCAGCATTCAAAAAATAAAATCACTAGTTAAGTGGACGCTTTCAATATTTTACATGTTTCTAAGAAGTCAACTGTTAAAATGATCTCATATTATGGTGCTTCTTAGTCACAAGAGAACTGCAAATAGCAATCTGGATACCATTTAAACAGAAAATATGTTTTCCTTACAAATACCTTCTTGCCTCCAGAAAACCCTGCCTATTCACAAGTTTCATACATTTTCTCTCTGGAGTATACACATCATTTTTAACACCCATTTCCTAACATGAAACCTGAAGGTTAATACTTTGAAGCAATTATGCATTTGTTTTTAAATTGTGTATTCTAAAAAGGACATGTGACATACATTAAATCAATAGTTAATATCAATCCTAAATTGAACATGTGGAATCAGATCATCACTCCGTCTGAAGATGAGAATGAAGGGAAATTAATTCATATTCCAGCTAAAGGAGATTTAACCGTTAACAGCTAATAATAACGAACATTTATGATCTGCTTACCATATGCCATGCACAGTTCTATTGATTTAATTAATCTTACCAGACCCAATGATGTGAGTGGCTATCACCCTCATTTTACTGATGAGGAAACCAAGACACAGAAGGGTTAAGGAACTCACCCAGGTCACAGGTCCACTAAATGCTGAAGCCAGGATTTGAAGCCACTCTGAACTGCTTCCTTTGCTCTTAACTCCCTCACAAAATAACCTTTCAGTTTTCTAAGAGGTGTTTAATCAATTTTTTTGTTTTTAAATGTTCTCATTCTGTTACCCTTCTCTTGATTAAAACAACAAAAAAATTTAATTATATTTTCTTATTAAGACTTCATTTATTTAGCAGCTTAAGACTGACAGCAAAGTTGAAGGGAAGGTACAGAGATTTTCAATATATCTCCTACCCTCAAACAGGCATAGCCTCCCTCATTATTAATATCCCCCACTGTCATATTGTGACTTACAGGAGACAGATACTTGGTCTTCTTCCCAGCCCTGGTACAGGGGTCCCAACCCTTGGAATTTGGAGTGATAGGAGCATCTTTTGTCACTCACTAGGAATCCCTTCAGAGCACACCTGAGTTTATGCTAATGAGGCACCTAGGCTGGGGCTCCTAGATAGCCTCAGGATGGAGCTGGTCACCAGGAAGACCAAGTAATTAGAGGGTAAGAACTTTCAGTTTCACCCCCCCCCCCGCCCCCCGCCGCAACCTCCTTGAAGGGAAGAGGGGCTGGAGATTGAGTTCAGTTATCAAAGGCCAATATGTAATCAAGCATGCCCACATAATGAAGCCTCCATAAAAATCTAAAAGGGCAGAGTTCAGAGAGCTTCTGGATTGGTGACCACATGAAGGTTCGGGGAGAGTGGTGCCCCAGAGAGAATGGAAGTTCCTCGCCCCTTCCCACCTACCTCACCCTAAGCAACTCTTCCATCTGGCTGTTCCTGAGTTATATCCCTTCATAACAAACCAGTAATCTAGTAAGTAAACTGGTTAATCTAACAAGTAAATTGGTTTCCTGAGTTCTGTGAGCTGATCTAGCAAATTAATGGAACCCCAGGGGGGATGCAGGAACCTCCAATTTATAGCCAGTCGTTCAGAAGCACAAATAACAATCTGGACTTGCGATTGGCAACTGAAATAGGGACAGTCTTTGGGACTGAGCCCCTAACCTGTGGGATCTGACACTAGTAGATAGTGTCAGACATGAATTAAATTTGTGGGAAACTCCATCAGTGTCCACTGAGAATTTGAGAATTGCTTGGTGGTGTTGAAATAAACCCATCGTACTCATTAGAGTGGAACCTTTGTTACAGCTGATGAACATACAATGTCACATCATAATCACCCCAAATCCAAAGTCTGCATTACGGTTCACTCTTGGTGTTGCACATCTATCTATCCATCATTATAAAAGTCCTCTGTGCTCCACCTGTTCATCCCTCCCTCCCTCCAACCCCTGATCTTTTCACTGTATCCAGTTTTGCCTTTTCCAAAACGTCATATAGTCAGAATAAAAAACTTTTCAGGTGGGCTTCTTTCACTTCGTAATATACATTTAGGGTTCTTCCACATCTTTTGATGGCTTGATGGTTCATTTCTTTTTAGCACTAAATAATATGCCACCACACTTTATTTGTCCATGCATCTCCTGAAGGACCTCTTGGTGGCTTCCACGTTTTGGCAATTGTGAATAAAGCTGCTATAAACAGCTGTCTGCAGGTTTTTGTGTGGACATAAGTTTTCACCTTCTGCGGGCAAATACCAAGGAGTGCAACTGCTGGACTGGATGGTAAAAATATGGCTTAGTTATGTAAGAAAATGCCAAACTGTCTTCCAAAGTGGCTGTACCATTTTTCATTCTCACCAGCAATAAACAAGAGTTCCTGTTGCTCCACATCCTCTTCAGCATTTGGTGTTGTCAGTGTTCCAGATTTTGGCCATTGTTACAGGTGTGTAGGAGTATCTCATTGCTTTGTTAAAAAAAAAAATTTTTTTTTAACCCTGTGCATATCCAAAAAAAAGACATCTGTAAAATTGTTAATGGTTTATCTTTAAATGTGGCCTTTAAAATCCTCTGAAGATGGATGTAAGCCTATAGCGAAGATACTTATTCTTAAACTAGAATATTCCTTTCTTCTATATTGAAACACTACTTTTAAGAGCGCCCAAAAAAGCATAAAAACATTTTTTAGCTCTAGTGTGAAAAAATGTATCGGTTGACAGCAAGTCTTAGGCAAAAGTACTCAAGTCCCCAAAATTAACTAGGATAAATTTTTAAAGTAACTAGGGCTCAGGATACATACTAAATTTTTTTTATTCTGCCCTTCAATGATACTTTTAGTTAGAATTACAATTATATGCATTTCTTTTTCTTTCCCTTGTCATTCCACTTTTAATTCTGCATGCCAGGACAGAAGATGAAGCCACAGCCACAACTGGGCAGACAGTGATGTGTAGACACACTGGACCTTCCTCACTCACTACTTGCTGTAAAACCAGACAGACAATGGATGAAGCAACAAAATAAACCGTGAATCAAATCTATGTCATAGACACCAAGGAGAGCCACAAAGTACCTCTATGGACACATGGAACAAAAGTCTACAGAGCAGTCATTATAAACTCAAACGTATTCACGTTTTTACCAATCAGCTTAGAAAGGTGAAAGACAATAGGAGATCTCTTCAGAAAAGAAAAAATCAGGGATTACAGAGAGGAAAAACTATCTTATTATCAAGCTTTTGTCTTCCAAGTCTCTAAGATACTCTAAGGCCTGGGTCTCCAATCTCTGTGCCTGAGTCGTCTCTATTACAGGGCTTGACAAGCAAGAAGAAATACAAACTAGGTTATCTCTATGAGGCATCTCAACTCATAAAGAATTAATGCTTCCCAGTGAAACATCTTATGCAACAAAGGGTGGGACACTAGACAGCTGCCTAGGAGCAAAGCTAATGAGGAACAGACCTACAAATTTCAGATCTCATTACCAAATTAAATTAATAAATAAATGAGCATACCATCTGAGAAACGACAAATCCAGGTCATCATAAAAATACATTTTATCTCAAAATTAGTCAGAAGGTTCGGTTAATTCTTTTAGTCTTAGTCTATACTCACTGGTATTAAATGGTACAGTTAATTCTTAGTCTTAGCCTCTATCCATCTAAATTGATTATTTTGAGATCAATTTTATTTCTACCCTAAGAAAAGAATGTGTGTAAACCATGGGTAAGTACATCATACATCACAGTGGGATTATGATGGTTAAGTCTGAAGCATAAAGTACTCTTAAAAAGAATACATTAAGTAAACTGCTAGTTACAGGTTTTCCTCTTATGTCCTTTGTAAAACTGAGCTACAGATTTGCTTATGGATCGATATGCCCAGCTGAATATTTCCCTCTATTTTACTGTTCTCTAGAATTATCTTTTTTTTTTAACATATATTTCTTTTTTTTTTTTTTTTTTTTAATTAATTTATTTATTTTTGGGTGTGTTGGGTCTTCGTTTCTGTGCGAGGGCTTTCTCTAGTTGCGGCGAGCGGGAGCTACTCTTCATCGCAGTGCGCGGGCCTCTCACTGTTGCGGCCTCTCTTGTTGCGGAGCACAGGCTCCAGACGCGCAGGCTCAGTAGTTGTGGCTCACGGGCCTAGTTGCTCCGCAGCATGTGGGATCTTCCCAGACCAGGGCTCGAACCCGTGTCCCCTGCATTGGCAGGCAGATTCTCAACCACTGCGCCACCAGGGAAGCCCTAGAATTATCTTTTTTTTAAAAAAAATTTTTGTCTGCAACGGGTCTTAGTTGTGGCCCGCGGTATCTTTCATCGCGGCGCGTGGGCTTAGTTGTCTGGCGCGGCACGTGGGATCTTAGTTCCTCAACCAAGGATCAAACCCACGTCCCCTGCACTGGAAGGCAGATTCTTAACCACTGCACCACCAGGCAAGTCCCTAGAATTAGCTTTTAAAAGATGGTATTAAACATCATTTAGCTATAGCATTGTGTGTATATTGTTATAAATAATAATTCCCCTCTTTAAGGAACCAAATCATTTACTCCAATACAGAGAGACAGGTAAGTAGATACGTGTACACATAGATGTGTCAAGATAGATACTTCTTTAGAATGAAAAGAAAAAAAATCACAACACTACAACATGCCTAAAATCTCTTGCATTAACCCAGCCTACTCTTGAGCATAAAAGAATTTATCAGAAGTAAATTACCATGAGCAATCCTTGACTCCTTATAAAGTAAAATATGGGGACCAATAGAAGCCAGGTGATAGATAAACTGGTATGTTTCATAAACATTTAATCCAAGCTCTCATCTTCTCTTGCCTGGATCACTGAAGTAGTCTTCTTCCAAATTCATCACCAACTCATCACCCCCAAAAGTCACTTTTCTAAAAAGTGATCATGACACATGTCAATTTAAAATTCTGCAATGGCTTCTCACTGAAGCCTACAGAATGACTGCAGCTACTTCAGCACTCAGGACCTGGCACCCACCTCAGTGCTCTCTGCTCTCCCATCTTTCTTTCCCTTGGCTCTGTCCAGAAGGCCCTTCCTCTCTTCTTTCCTCCTTAGCCCTCACTGGGAAACACCTCTCAGGTAAAGCCTGCTCACTGCCAGGACCCAAACTGAAAGGCATTTCTGGGACTGGACTTCCTGCACCAGCACCTCCGTCAGCCCTCCCCAACTCCGGGCCCTTTGGGGCGATCTGCATACTACACTGCAGGACTGGGTATTTAGGGGAGGGGCAGTGGGCGCTGTTTTCCCCACAGAACTACTGTCTTTCTGGAAGTCAGGGGCATGTGCGGCTAGTACTTAGCTCAATAGCTTAAGCAAAAAAGATTGACAGTCAATAGATGTCTCGATAGAGATGTGAGAGAACGAACTATAAAACTGCAACTAGGAGTTACTTTCCAGGAAATAACACATGATCCAAATCCCAGCTCCTGTTTACCGTCTGGGTGATTCAGGACATGCACGTTTACCTCTCCACTGTAAAACTGGGACAAAAATGCTCACTGGTCACAGTGAGAGGACCAATTAAGGTTAAGTTTGGGAAGGGCCCCACACAGCACCAGGACTCAGCCCTTGTGAGCACTGCCTTCCCCTCCCCACGTTGCTGCATTCTATCATTGGAAGTTGAGAGTCAACGATGGTGAACAAGGATGCAGAACAAGCCAGGTGGAAGAGGGAAGGGTTACAAGGTAGAGAGCGGCAAATGAAAGCAGGATGTGGGAAGACGGAGAGCATGAACAGTCGCTTTAATGCAGAGGCCTCTTTTTAGCTTTTTTTTTTTCTTTTTTGGCTGCGCCTTAGGGCATGCGGTATCTTACTTCCCCCACGACCGTGCCCCCTGCATTGTGAGCACGGCATCTTAACCACTGGACAGCCAGGGAAGTCCCAGAGTCTCTTTTGACAGCAAATTAAGGACCCCAGCCAGAACTGTAAGACTTAACTTTGGCAAAGAAATGAAAATCGATAGGTCTAAGTTCTGGTCCCTACGCTGCTGCCCCAAGCCCTTCCATCCCTCCTCTCTAAATGAGGGAGTTGAGGACTCACTTCCAAGGTGTCTTCAGTCAGTGTCTTCCGCTACATCACCCTGCAATCTCTCTACTTATATAAAAGCCATAGGCTTTCAGCCGGCTACCAGGGACAAAGCATAAAGATGAAGTCAGAATATTGGAAACTGGGGCTGACTCTCAGATTCCAAGACCTAAAAAATTAAGTCATTAGCTGAAGGGCTTAAGGGAAGACACCACCCAGAGAATATGTAAATTACACACTGGTCTGTACAAAGGAGTTTGCATTTTAAAAGCCCTCTAGGGATCTCACTGACACCTCCCCTCCCCTACACTTTGCCCAAAAATACAGAGCAAAAGGAAAGTCTTTTAAGGGAAGAAGACTTCAGTAAACAGCAAGACAGAATGAACCTAGCCGATAAACTTAAACAGAATGAACCTAGCCGATAACTTAACCTAAAGATAAACTTAACAGATAAACCTACTACATTCTTTTCTGTAGCTTGAATAGGAATTAAGAGTAGGGGAAGGTCCTCCATGTACAGTTTGTCTACACAATGGATATTTTCCAAGCATTGCTAGGAAATGGGTGTAAATTGTAGGAACATTGCAGGGAAATGTAAGGTTTGGGGGAGGTGCATCTTGCAGGATCCTGCAAACAATAGTCACTTACTAACTCCCTTCCCTTCCTCTCCCTTCCCAATGAGACCAAGTAGCTTCAAAGGCCTGGTTCTGCATTTAAGGAATCCTCGAATTCTGGAGGAAAAATTTATGAACCATCACAAGTTACCAAATGGATACTTGGGGCTGAAAACATGATCTACCTCATCTGATAACCTCAGCAATTCCTACTCTTAAAAAAGAAACTACTCTCCCCCACCCCAAAAAAGAAAAAGGAATGCTTTGTCTGCAACCAGGGAGTAAAGATAAAAGAGTAGAATCCCATAGGATTCTAACTTGTTCTGCAATTCTCAACAGAAGTCTAAGCATGTCATCGTGAAAGGTGACAGGCTTTGAAAACGCAGGCAGACCACACGCTGCCGAGTTAGACAACAGAATAGCGTGTTTTGCAAGAAGGCCTCGGTTTAATTGCTCAGGGTTTACAAACATTTCGCAATTTGCCATTACATTTTCAGTGGAAGTGCCAGGATTTAAGTATGCATGATGCAACTGTCCAAGTGGTAGCTTTGGCATAAGCAGAATTTATTAAAGTCTTCATAAATGCGCCCCATTAGAGCCAGGGCATGAGTCTTTACAGAACTGTATTTTGGAGTGGCTTCTGCATTTAAGAGTACATACTTTTTTCCTTTCTCACTCAATAAAAGCATATTCTCAGCACCCAGTAAGGCCCAAGCCCTGCAGGTAGAAGAAAGACTGAAATACAGACCATGCCCTCCAGGCCCTCACATCCATACTGGTTTTGTAAACTCATTTTCTCTTGACTCTCTATTTACACATTCACTTGTCAGCATTTTATTCATTCCAACACACTCAAACATTTTCATGCCATAAATTATACTATTACTTCTCTAAATAAGATGTCTTGTTAGCGATTATATAAAAGCAACTGATTGGTGCTGAACTGGGCAGGGCTGAATTAATTTAAATGTAAAATGTGTCCCAATGAACTCAAACAACCATCTTGTATTTACCGAGATCAATGCCTCTGGGGCAACACTCTCCCCCTTCCCTGGGTTTGAACCAACAAAATCCAAGGGGGTAGGGATGCCGAGGGCTTCTCGCTGTATGGCACCTTCGGGAAAGAGGAGCTGTGCTCTTCATTTAAAAAAAGTTTTAACCTAATAAGCTTTGAAGTTTACATTTTTACACTAAGAAGAATCTAAAAAATAAAGTAGCAACTGTCCCTGAAATCTGCTAAGTATGATGTCTGGATGTATAATTCCCCTACTACCTCTACTCTCCTAATCTTCCAAACAGCATTTGCCGAAAATGACTGGATGCCATTACATTTCTACCAAGTTGATCTGGGATAGTTAACTATGGAGCATCATGGCATCAGGCTCCTGACCGGTGGAGGTCAGAGAACTGGGGTGCAGTCTGACGTTGCCACCAACAATGAATACGTGCCAGAGATCAAGTCACTTCAACCCGTCTAGGCTGACAGATGATTGCAAAATGCCATATTTTAAATACAAGATGAAGGAAATGGTGTCTTTTATCTCAGTGAGAACAGAGAAAGTCAGTTGTCAGTTTCGTGTCTTGATACATTCTTCCGAAGATATAGTTTCTTATAAACACTTGGATGGCAGCTTTCTAAAAGCAGAATAAAGATCCTTTTCCCCTGGTGACTTCTTACAGGCATGTACAAAGGACAGCAGGTAATCTACGTCTTCTTTGCCTGCTTTTTCACTAAGGAGCAATCTTGATGCCCAAGACTTAAAGCAAAATAAGACCTTATAAAAGATGGGAAAACACGGGTGAACACTACCTGTTTGGGACAATCTTTACCGTCTTTCAGCCTCACACGGAACTACGAGCTCTGTAAGAAGCACATGTTTGCTTTTCTCCTGCATCTGCCTTTTGAATAACAGGTTTGGGCTTCTTGAGCCCCACCCCATCTTCTAACTCAGCCAAAGAACACTCTGCTACAACTGACCCAACAGCGCTGGAATCTGCCAGGGAAGGGAAAGCAAATCTTCAGAAAGTGGTCCATGCCACCCCGGCCCCCTAACGACCCTGAGCCCACACGTCAGTTCAAGTGAGCATCTCTAACCCTTCCCTCCCCAGCCCACACCCTAGTAAGGGATGCAATGTGATGTCATCAAGCCAATTTTCTCAGTGCCTGAAAATTTACAGAGTGAGACCTAAGCAAGAAATAACAAGATAAGCTTCCTGCCTGATAAACTTAAAAAACAATCTATCACCACAACTTTTATATATATGTTCATCGGGTTTTCTGGAATTTCACTGAAGGCCCACATTCATCAGTAATGTTCAGAAAATGCAAAAAGCGTTAACTTAAATTTTTTTTAATATATATTTTTTTAAACATTGGAGAGTCATTCTGAGATGGCCCACACTCTATGGAGTGGGTATCTCCCTGAATAAATCTGCTTTCAAAAAATAAATTAATTAAAATAAAACATCGGAGAGTGAGACGAGCAGATAGAAATCTTTGACCAACCTTCCCTGGCTCTCTGTACAGGAATAATCATAAATACCGAAGGACACCTGAAAATGGAATAACTGGGACTTTAGGATGTCTGGAAAGTTGAGACACAAGATCATTTGCAAGAAAAAAAAACAGAAAGACAGCTATTCTTTATTAAGCACCTACTATGTATCAGTATAGAGCACTAGCTATATATCAGCTTAGCTAAATCTCAGAAAACCTAAGAAGCAAATCTTTGCTTCACTTTTCAGGTAATGAAACAGGTCAGTGGAGTTGGGTACCTTGGCCAAGATCAGGCAGTCAGTCAATGGGAAGGCTGGGATTTGAATCCAGGCTAACTCACTCCAAAGTCCAAAAGCTTAATTACTGTGCTAAAAATGGTTTCATCATTACCAAAGAAGAGTTTTCTATAAACTACACCTCCTCCTATTTAAAAAAAAAAAACAAAAACAACTCCAAGTAAATCTAGAGCCTCTTCCAATGATCTACACAACTCCCAATTCCGAATCTTTCCACTGAAATGGACTTTTTAATGTGTGGAGTAAGATGTCTGACTGTAAGAACCCCACCCATCTGATTCCAGTCTACCTGCCTACCTAGAGCTCCACCAAAGCAAATCTACTAATTCCTCAAGGCACTGAACCCTGAACAAGTAAAAGCTTCATCCGCCATGCCTAAGAACTATTTTTCAGAAATTATGCCAAATCCACGGGCGGCTTTAGTTACTGGACATTTCAAAATGCATGACAATACGGATTTAGAAAAATAAGTCTTATTGTTTTTAGTCCCAAACACATAACAAGTATCCTGTAATTCTACAAGTTGAAAAACTGCAAACAAAGTAAACTTTCTGTGGTTCTGAGTAAGGAGGTAATTGTTTTCCTCTCCTGGTCAGACAACACATGGTGAAGAGATAAACATCAGTAACATCAGCCTCTTCCCAAATCCGACTGTGAGAGCACATCAGCCAAACAGTATTTATTTACATCTATTCTTTGAAGGACTCTGTCTTTTCCGCACCAACTTCTCAGCAGGTGTCCCAGATTAAACTGTGGAATATCATACCCGTTTGTTTAAAAAATATATCTTTGATGTGATCTGTGGCTGGTTATCTTTTTAATTAGGGTTTGAAATCCTAAACCGTGTGTATTTAACCCCCTAAGAGCTACAGCCGGAGAAGGACGACTCCGAGGGGTGGGCTTGTCGAGTCTGCGAGCGCGAAGGGAGCGCCGCGGCGCCGGGGTGCTGCCTGCTCCCGGGTCCTGCGACCCGCCCTCCCCGCGCCTCCGCTTCTCCAGGTAACTCACCAGGATGCCCATCACGTCGGTCCAGAGCCGGGAGAACGCCTCGGACAGACCAGCGCCCGCCTCAGGCTCCGGCGCGGGCTCGGCTTCGGGCTCGGGCGCCGCGCCGGCGGCTCCCGCGTCCTCCTCCATGTCCGGGTCCCCGGGGCGCCCTGGCCCCGCAGCCGTGCGCGCCCGGTCCCCGGCGCCGGTCCCCGCCCGCCGCGTCACCACCGAGTCGCGCCTCCGCGCCACATCCCAAGCGGCCCCGGCCTCCGACCCGGCAGGGGCCCCCGGCAGGCGCCCGCACCTCGGCTCTCGGTGGCGACGGGCCGCGCGGCTGACAGGTCCAGAAACTTTCCCAGCCCGGCTCGGCAAGCTCAGCTCGGCAACCCGGTAGCAGGAGGCAAAGTTCGCACCACCGAGTTTTCCGGCGGGGAATTCTGGCGGCCCAGAAGCAATGCAACCCGCTGCAAAGGCGTCTCTTCCTGTGACGGGGACCGACTAACTAGGCACGAGACTTATTTCTTCCAGCAAGTCTGGGCAGGGCCCCGCGGGGTGACCGCGGCGCCTCTGGAACTTGGAGGGTACTTCCCGGGCCCCCTCTCTTCAAAATGAGCTCTTCCAGCTCCACATGACTCTCTTCCCTTGATGCTAAAGAAAGCGTTTAGCAACAAAAGGTGCTCTGATGTCAGGCTCTTTGCATGGAAATGAGCCGCAGACAGGAGAACAAATCGCCTGTTGAAAGAGCGGCCGAGCTGCTGTCTCCCGCCTGCACAAGTTTCCAATCACGCTATTCACTGGCACAGTTTGGGTCACAGAAACTCGAGAAAGTTAATCTTTAAGCTGCTCCTGCCGAAGGAGTTCCCAAGTAGTGTAGTTACCCCGCACACCTCGCCCCTCCTGAGGTCAAGCGACCTCAGGAATTACAGCTCTGCTTCTGGCAGCCAAGACTTGGAAAAACAAGTGTGAAAGCTTGGGCACGAGCCATTGTTTGTATCGTGTTTATTACAAGGGGGGACATTTTGGTTCCTGGGCGGCCACAATGCCGTGCACTGCTCGGGGTGGCAGCTATTTAGGGGGAACGCGCTTTGGGTTTTAATGGTCCCTTTACAGTAAGGGCATAGGGAAGGGCCTTTTTCAGAAGGAAATGTTATGGTTGTAGCCATTAAGCCAACACACCTGGGGCCCCGTGTGTGTTTTTCTAAGGACGAGATCCATGACGGATTTATTTTATGAGGGAAATAGCCCTGTAGATGCATTTCTCCTTTTGTGATTGTTTCTTTAAAAGCCACTCAAGAATTCTCCCTGGGAGATGACAGTCCATGTCACATCGGGTCTGGTGATTGATCACTTTGTGAAACAGTTCAGAAACTACAATGAATTGCCCGTATGTTAAAGGACTGAGTGGAGCAAAAACCCAGGTGAGGTGCCCCAGGGAGAGAGCCCTTGCTTGTTTTAGAGGGCTCTGGCTGTCTTTGTTTTTTCCTTCTGAACCCACATGAAAGGAGGGGTACAAGATCACGTCCCTTGAAATTCCCCTCCTAAAGCGTTAATTACGGGATCCAAAGGATGAATAGCCCTTAGAAGAAAGTTCAAAATTGAAAAAAACTGAAAAAAAAAACTTTTTCAAAGGTAATTAAATTTATACGCATAATCCCCGATGACAAAGAAACAAAATGCAAAAGTTTCCCCTTGATAGGAAGGAGGCATTGTGTTGAAGTGGAGTGCTGGGTGCAGAGTCAGTATGACCAGGCCTGGTGCTTTTCCCTTGGCTGAGGCTGGAGTTAGATCAGGTGCGTGTTATAAGATGCTGGGAATCCAAATAAATTCATTAAAGCATTGGTGGGCTTTATTATTATTACTATTATTATTACATCTATAAAGACATGAAAATAAGTAAACGATAGGAAAAGGTAAAATAACCATTGAGTTGATTTTATGTATACTTAAGAATTTCAATGTATTAGCCATGTGGTACCTTACTCAATTCAAGAAAATACAAAGGAGGGACTTCCTAAGTGGTCCAGTGGGTAAGACTCTGCGCTCCCAATGCAGGAGGCCAGGGTTCGATCCCTGGTGGGGGAACTAGATCCCGCATGCATGCTGCAACCAAGAAGTCTGCATGCTGCCACAACTAAGACCCAGCGCAACCTAAATAAATAAATAAATAAATAAATATTTTTTTTAAAAAAAGGAAGAAGAAAATACAAAGGACGGTGCTGCTTCTACAGGGGGCAGCTAGTTTTCTGCATCAACACCTTCTAGCAAGTGACTGAGCATGAAGTCAAATGAGCAGGATGGTGGGGGTAGGACTCTCCAGCACCAGTCGTGAGTCTTTCTTCTAGACTCATCAGATCACCTGAGGGCAAAGCATTTAACTCTTCTGTGCTGCAGTTCTCCCATCCTAGAGGAGGCAAGGCCACCCTAATTGCCATGTACCTCCTCAGAGGAGATATTATATTTCAGGGTCATCTAAAGATAGGTACCATTTGGCAACAATACAAACACACATATCAATATAACTAAATCTTAGCCAGCATTTTGGTACTTAGAGAATCAAGCTACCCTAGAGATTTAAGCTCCTTGTCCTGGCATTCCCTAATAAATGGATAAGAAAATAAGTAATACATTTGAGGGGGAATGTTGCTACCTACAATTTTGCTGTCTGTACATAAATATGAAAATTTGAGCATTTTTCTACTTGTAGTACGTAATAATATTTTTGACCACCTGAATAATGAAGCTGAACCTTTTCGCTTATCAAGCTTCATGATGCTTCTACTCAAAATGAGTCTGATTACTTCTCCCAGATTGAGTCTTTTCTCCTTTGGTTAATGTCAATCGTCCAAAAATTCCTTCAGGGGCTTTTTAACAAAATATAAAGAATAATTAGCAACATCACAATCACCATCAAACTATTTCAGAGTCCCGTAGGGTACTGTTTACAAAGAGCTTTTTATAGTAGAATTATATCCCATGAGGGCGGGACAGAGCCTTGAAGGTGATCTTGAATGATCACTCCAAGTGAACACAGCTACATTGAGCAGAATCAAAGTCAAATGACTTGATTACTTTTAAAAGTTCTTTCATCTATGCTGTAATTTATTTGATTCCCACAAAGCTCTGTAAGGTGGGCAAGTGTAGATGTGCCATTAAAGACATGTATAGGGAAAGTATACACATAGGAATCCTGCTCTCTCTCCCTTTCTCTTTCCATCAGGGCTCTCCCTCATCCAGCTCTGTGGAATTGTTATGATGTTGGTAAGTGAACTCCAAGGACAGAAAGGGATCTAGAAGAGAATTTTCTAGACACCTAGTAGAGACCCAAAAGTTGACTGAAATCAATTCTGTGGGTTCTGATAAACATTTATTGCAATGAACTATCAGAATGCAGTCAATGAAAGTAAATATTGGAAATGCACCTGTCTCAGTAAGTGTTCCTTCTTGGAAAATTAGTCATACAGCTGCACATATATGCGTGCAACACGGAAGTACATACATACACACATACACATATAAATGCAAATACTGGATTGCTTTGTAAAAAATTGTTCCTTACTATGTGGCAGGATTACAAGTTTAAAAGCCACTAGTCTAGAAGCTGCAGGGTGTTGCCTGCAGTCTACTTAGGACATAATTTTGACATAAGTAAAAAAATCTATTGCCTGGCAGTAAAGGTGGAGTTTGGCAGTAACACAAATATAATGGGTTCAGGACAGAGCCCAGTTTGAATTTTCACTCAGGTTTCTATTAGACATTGGGCAAGTTATTTATCTCATCTGTAAAGTGGGATAGTTCATCTACTTAATACAGTTGCTATGGGCTTCCCTGGTGGCGCAGTGGTTGAGAGTCCGCCTGCCGATGGAGGGGACACGGGTTCGTGCCCCGGTCCGGGAGGATCCCACATGCCGCGGAGCGGCTGGGTTCGTGAGCCATGGCCACTGAGCCTGCGCGTCCGGAGCCTGTGCTCCGCAACGGGGGAGGCCACAGCAGTAAGGGGCCCGCTTACCGCAAAAATATAAAAAAATAAAAAATTTTAAAAATATAAAAATAAATTAAAAATACAGTTGCTATGAGGTTGTGTGTGAAAATGCAGGCAGTAATTCTCTATGAATTAGAACTTTTTCCCCCCTTTCCCTCCCCCTATTCACTCATACCACGAGGTGATATCTATAAAATTTCCCTGTTCATACCTGTCTCTTGGGTCACATAAAGGAGTAATTCCTAGCCCTGGAATGTGGCTGCTGAGTGGAAGGGCTGGGAGGTTACCTCTGGCAAGGTGGAGTCATAAGGGCTATTCAGTTTGGAAGTAAAGGTAGTAATAACAGTAATATCGATGTTATTTATTGAAAATCAACTCTATGTCAGGCACTGTGTTTGATGTTTTAAAAATATTTTATTTAAACTTTAAATAGAATTTATCACTTCTCACTATGATCCAACCCTCCCACCCGCTCACTTCCCATTTCAGTACTCTGTTACATCCATCCATTGGTTCAAGCTACCAACCTCAGAGACATGCTTGAATCCTTCCCACACCTCACCATCACTCCCATCTAACCATGGACAAGCCCCGTGGATCCTACTTCCTAAATATGTGTCAAGTTCATCCACTTCTCTCTGTCTCCACTACCACACACCACCTTAGTCCATACTAGCTCCATCTTTTACAATTTTTTTTTTTTTTTTTTTTTTTTTTGTGGTACGCGGGCCTCTCACTGTTGTGGCCTCTCCCGTTGCGGAGCACAGGCTCCGGACACGCAGGCTCAGCGGCCATGGCTCACGGGCCCAGCCACTCCACGGCATGTGGGATCTTCCCGGACCGGGGCACGAACCCGTGTGCCCTGCATTGGCAGGCAGACTCTCAACCACTGCGCCACCAGGGAAGCCCCATCTTTTACAATATTTTATCTAGATCAGTGCTTCTCAAAGTGTGGACTCAAGAACAGAAGCATTAGCATTACCTAATTTGTTGGAATTTGTTGGAAATGCAAATTTCCGGCCCCAGCCTCCAAGCCTGCAGAGTCAGACACTCTGAGGATGGGACCAGTGACCTGTATTTTAACAAGCTCCCCAGGCAATTGTGAAATCTGCTCAAATTTGAGAGCCACTTGAAACTATGGGAATGTCAGAATAAGGAAAAGGAACACATTGCCAAGGGAAGGTGAAGTTGTAAAATATAATATGTTGAAAAACTAAACCAGCGGATTGCTTTTTAAAATTAACTGGTAAAAGAAACCATCATGAGATATGTGAATGGAGATCCCCAAATCAGATGTTCAGAGACATTTGGCTTTCAAGGGCAGACGATAAAATATTAAATGTATTTATTGTAATAAAGTGTATTATCCATAAGAATAGTACACATTTTAGGAACACAGCTTCATTCAAACACTTGTTATGTTTTAAAGACAACACATTTTCTACAGAAAAAAATGTGAGATTAAGCAGTGATTAATAGAGAATAGACTTGAGGACACAGTGGGGGAAGGGTAAACTGGGACGAAGTAAGAGAGTAGCATGGACATATATACACTACCAAATGTAAAATAGATAGCTAGTGGGAAGCAACCGCAAAGCACAGGGAGATCAGCTCGGTGCTTTGTGACCACCTAGAGGGTTGGGATAGGGAGGGTGGGAGGGAGACGCAAGAGGGAAGAGATATGGGGACATATGTATATGTATAACTGATTCACCTTGTTATACAGCAGAAACTAACACACCATTGTAAAGCAATTATACTGCAATAAAGATGTGAAAAAAAAAGCAGAGACTAAATCCAAAAGATTATAAATAGTCCAATTTTTTTTTTTTTTACCATACTGCATTCTGAAATTGAGCAATGAAAACAGATAAACTCATTTAATTTTTGCCTACGGTCAGCAATCCTCTCTGGCACTCTAACGCGGGGCATTCCATAACGCCTAGGGCGGGGGTGGGGGGTGGGGACTAACTTCAAGGAAAGACTGAAATGCCAAAACATTTTCCCCCTTGACAATCCCAAACACATTTTTTCCACAACTGCCTTAAAAGTGAGCCAAACCCCTGCTAAAGCATTACCTGTTTAAAAGCCTTTTCATCATGGAGTATTTGGTAAGAGAGACTGAGAAAAGAGCTAAGAGCAAACTAAAGAAAAAATTAAAACCAAGTGAAGACAGCCCAAACAGGCTAGGGAGAGAAGGTAAATAAACAAAATGATGATTCAGGGCTATAAATACTTTTCTCTGAAATCTCTTCTTCCACTCTGATAAGCAAGGTTACTAGCCTAGCCAGTTAGGTTTTCCTCTGTGCTGATGCTATGTAAACACCACGGTTCTGCCTGGGAATCATTCCATCAGGCATAAAACGACGTGACTGATATTTCATCTTGCATAGTTGGGTCAGACTAGGTAATTTCTAAAGCCATTTGTAATTCTGAAATACAAGGATTCTGAACTATTCAGTAATACACATTATAGACAAGAAGCAAAAGACTCTGAGTGGGGTACCAACATTGAATTCACAATGTTTAAGGCAAAGGACCCAAAGACTTCAGCCCACCATGAAATAACTTCTGAATTAACATAGGAGCAGTGTCTCCTGTGGAGAGCTGTGAGATTCTCTGAGAGCTACCTGACACTGAAAAGGAGAAAAAAAGGAAGCATGGAGAGAGAATGGTCTTTAGAATCATACTCCCTGCTATTTATCTTTTTAGCTTAGGAGAGTGTAAGAAAAAAAAAACAAAAGGAATGTGTTAATAAGAGACGAAAGATTATGTTAAATATTTCCAAATTACGCAAGGACAGTCTAAAAAAGCACAGCTGGGAAGTATCATCCACCAACCAAACTGCTTCATCAATCTTGTCTATTTTATAAACTTTACCCAACGAGAATGCCTACTTGGCTGTCTCTATTGCTTATACATACTTGTGAAAAATCTTTTTTTTCCTATTAAATGTAAAAGCTCCAGTTAACACTATTGCTCTGCTTCTTTTTTTTAAAATTTTATTTATTAATAATTTATTTATTTTTGCTGTGTTGGGTCTTCATTTCTGTGCGAGGGCTTTCTCTAGTTGCGGCAAGCGGGGGCCACTCTTCATCGCAGTGCGCAGGCCTCTCCCTGTCGCGGCCTCTCTTGTTGCGGAGCACAGGCTCCAGACACCCAGGCTCAGTAGGCGTGGCTCATGGGCCCAGCTGCTCCGCGGCATGCGGGATCTTCCCAGACCAGGGCTCGAACTCGTGTCCCCTGAATTGGCAGGCAGATTCTCAACCACTGCACTACCAGGGAAGCCCCTGCTCTCCTTCTTTGAAGTGCAATGTTATATACATAGAACAAAAGATTCTCACTCACAAAATGAATCCCAGAAACCATAGAAAACTATTACAAATCCTACCCAGAACTGAAGTATTATCCAGAATACTTCGGTTGAACAACGAGAAAAAATAATTTATAATTAATGACATTTTTATATGACTATTAAAAAAGGAGGGAGGCATTGAACTGAGTATAACATTCTGGAAAAAATATGTGTTGACTTATTAAAGCAAAGGAAAGTGTGATGTCCTTTTCACTACACATTTTTTTAAAGAGTCACATATTTACTATATAAATTACTTGAGGAAGAACCACAAGTCTTAGATGCACTGCCCAGCCTGATGGTAACTCTGTATACAGCCTTGCTTTACTCTGTTCTGTGTCTTTCATGGGGGAGCCAATATTTTGGGTCACAAGCAGCAAGATTTTTATACTCCTAAAATGTACCTGATGGCTATTGAAAAGAGACACTCCCATTCTTGTTTCTAAAGGAATAAAGAAAGGAAGCAAGGAAGGAAGGGAGGGAGAAAGGCAGGGAGAGAGAGAGAAAGAGAAAAGAAATCTCCTAACTTTCCCTTTAGCTATAAAGTTCTATCCTTTTAGAATCTCAGAAACATATCTTCCTTCTTATGCAATCTAACTCCCTTCCTTTCCGTGTATAGTAAGTTTTTCAGTCTCCCCTTAGTCATTCAAGGCCATTTTCCTCTTCTGGGTACTTTCTTTCAAACTGCATTTCCTGTGACACACAGAGGCACACGCGCATGTGCGCGCACACACACACAAAGGCTCAGTTATCTCAGTTTTTCTGAGCCGCCTTATACAATTGAAGATATAAATAAATGAACTTGGTGAAGAACTCATCAAAAGAGGTGGCACCATGAGAATGTCTCAATGAGCTTCTCACATATAGAGAGAGAAGTTTGAGTGACAGGACATTGGGGTCATGGCTACTTCTTTAAATAGTGCCTTGGTCAAGCTAAGTGAAACAATTCCCTGTTTTAGGAAGCACGTAACATGCTCTGCCCCTATGGTGAGTGCTGGCTGGAATGGGGATTGAAATTTAAGAGAAATATTAATATGGATAAGCAGGCCCCAGATTTTCTGCACCATTTCCCTCTCAAGGAACACAAATGTTTTTAAAGGAGCAAAAAAGTAGGTTGTCTAGACATAAATTTTTCCTATGCCTTATAAATGAAACAACTAGGTGCTAGCTCCTCTTTATCTAATGAATGTTCTCAAAAATCAGATGATGTTGATTCCAATTGCAAAGAGACACAACAAAGGCCCCTTGTTCTAGAAATGAGGTCATTTGGACAGTCTATCCATTAAGAAAAAGCCTATTTTGCTTTAAGAGGTCACCTATTGGGGCAGGAAATCCATCTTTCAGCCAGTGCACTAACATCTGGCCTAAGTCTTCTGGGCTGAAATGTCAATTTCCTGGTCTAAATGGAACACACATGAAAGGAAAAAAGATAAAAAATACAATTTTTTTTTTTGGCCAAGCTTCATGGCTTGCAGGATCTTAGTTTCCTGACCAGGAATTGAACCTGGGGCCCCGGCAGTGAAAGCACCGAGTCCTAACCACTGGGCCGCCAGGGAACTCCCAAAATTCTCCAAAAAAAAGAATTACTCTTTAGTGATCAAAACAAATAAACAAAAACTGTAAAATACTTGTATGAAAATTTTCTTTCTGTAATAACTCCTGAAAGGTAAAATTAAGAGGCTAGAGATTAACGACAGCAAAGGAACAAATCAATCATTCACTAGTACATTCATAAATAAATATACTTTAATTTAGAATGACTAATCATGATTCATGATGATTCATCCCAAGCTGGGCCAGATTTGCTTTCGTATTCTACTATGAGGAGGGGGAGGGGAGGAAGTATACTAACTAAATTAACAGGATAAAACTTAAAAAAGAGAAGTAAAGGGAGGATATTTAACCAACACAAGAAAAAAATCTTCTCAAGCTGGTTAAGAGTGCCATAAAATATTTCATGTGTAATTCTTCTAAATAAGCCACTCAGTTTATACTACTTTTTGTACCCTTTCAGAATATTCCATAGTTTTGACTAGTCTTCTCCTACTGGTTCAAATTAGAGAGATCTGGTCCATCATTCATTCATTCACTCATCAGGCAACAAACACTAATTGAGCTCTAGTTATGTCTGACATCACGTTAGGTATTCACAAAAGACAGCCCTGGTTCTCAGGAGTATTTAATCAGGAGTGTAAAATCCTTAATTTTTTGAAATTAAATTGTTAAATTGTCCGATTTAGGTTCACTTTATAATTAGTGGTGATGTGGAGTCTAGAAGAGCGTGAAAATTGAGAAAAGGCAACTTTTCAGTCATACTACTAATCTAGGCAAGAGCTACAAGGATTAACAATGGGGGCACTTAGCACACGTACATCGGTTCCTGCCTGATCGCACACTGCTTTTTCAGCTTGACTTTCTGTTATGATCAAACATAGAGTTATTTTGGAAGGCTCTTATCTACTTTTCCCCACATTCTCTGTATTTCCTATTTTCTGCTTCTCTGTTTTGTTCAGTCTGTTCATTTTCCCTGAAATACTCCTGCTTTCTCCCTCCAGCTTTGTTGAGACATAATTGACCTATAACATTGTGTAAGTTTAAGGTGAACAACTCGTTCATTTGTTACACTTACATATATTGCACAATGGTTACCACCGTACTGTTAGCTAACACCTTCATCACCATCGTATCCCGTAATTACCATTTCTTTATTGTGGTGAGAACATTTAAGATCTACTCTCTTAGCAGCTTTCGAGTATATAACACAGTACTATTGACTATAATCACTATGCTCTACATTGGATCCCCAGAACTTACATGTCTTATAACTGGAAGTTTGTACCCTTTGGTCAATACCTCCCCAGTTCCTCCACCCCCAGCCCCTGGAAACCACCATTCTAACCTCTATTTCTACGAGTTCGGCTCTTTTAGATTCCACATATAAGTGATATCATACAGTATTTGTCTTCTTTCACTTAGCGTAATGCTTTCAGGTTCTTCCATGTTGTCACAAAGGGCAGGGTTTCCTTCCTTCTCATGGCTGAATAATACGCTGTGAATCTATCTATCATCTATCTATCTATATCGATATCAATATCGATATCTCACATCTTCTTTATCCATTCATCTATTGACAAACACTTAGGTTGTTTCCATAGCTTGCCTATTGGGCATAATGCTTCAATGATCATGGGAGTTCAGATATTTCTTTGAGAAGCTTTTTCATTCCCTTTGAATATATACCCAGAAGTAGAAATGCTGGATCATGTGGCAGTCCTGTTTTTAATTTTTTGAGGAACCTCCATACCGTTTTCCATAGTGGCTCTACCAATTTACATTCCCACCTACAGGTCACAAATGTTCCTTTTTCTCAGGTATCCTTATTTTTTTTGAAAGAGCCACAGGTGATTATGATGGGTAGTAAAGGATGAAATCCACTGGTGTAAGTGAGAATGTAAAACTGAGAAAGACAGAACTTGGGGAACACTACCATTCAAGAGAACAACACGGGGTAATGACACAGTGTCTGAATGAAAGTAGTCCCAGGGGTAGAGAATCATGGTGGCATGATGTCAAGGAATTTGAGGGTAACAGGAAGACGGGAAGGATCAGCAGTGTCCAACATTATGGAAACGTCGATAGGAAGAGTTATCAACTTAACATTCATTTTAGCGGTCACTAGTAACTCTGCTTAGCCAGTGCAATTTCATTGTAGAGGAAGGAGTAGAAACAAGATTGCAGGAGACTGAGGAAATGATGGGAGAAAAGTAGTGAAGAAAGATAACAGAAGGGGTCACAAGGTTTGAAGAAATATTTTTAAGCATGTGAAAGGTTTGAGCGAATTTATAAGGCAAGCAGAAAAGGAATAGAGGAGGAGAGATCGGAAATTTAAGAGAGGGTGGTACTAGAATAAGATTCCAGAGGAGATGATGGTGATGATAATAATAATTTACATTTTTGAGAAATTATTGTTGGCGGGATTCTCTTGTACAGAGTCCAAACAGACTACCCCTTTCCTGTTAACACAGGTTTCCTACTCAATAATACAACAAAATTGATCAGATTTAAGCATTCTAAGAAAGAATTACATTCTAGTCACATTTTGCTGATGCTAGACCCAGATCTTCACTGGATTTTAAGATTTTTACAAATCCTCATTCATACATTTCAGATATTTCAGTTCAATAAGCATTTACTGAATGTCTATTCTGTACTTAGTGGAAGGTATTTAAGCATTGGGGAGTATGAAAAGTCACAGATTCTGATCTTGATGAGCTTAGCCTTGTGAGGGAGTCACATAAATACTCCCAACCCAGTGTGATAAAAGAATCCATAGGCCCTTTATGAACTGAGAGACCGGATGGTCATGGCGGTCTAGAGGCATCATGGCAGCCTTCCTGTAAGAGGCTTCATCTGAGTTAAAGCAGTCTCAAAGGAAAGGTTGAAATTAGCCAGTCACATGGGAGCTAAGCTGGTTTCAGACTATGAGAACAACAGGAAAAAAGGCACAAAGACATAAAACAATATTATGTGTTGGAGGAACTTGAAGTTCTCTGTTTTAAAAAATGCTAGTGAGGGAATGAATAGCTAGTCCAAAGCTCAGAGAATGAGGTGGTCAGTCACACTGCACCTAGAGGTTAGTCTTAAGGCTCTGGGAGAGCTCATCCTTTGTATTTTAATGCTTCCTGATTTCCTTTCTGAAATGGTAACCTTCATTTTACTTCCCAAGTGCACCATGTACTGCTGAGGGTCCCTGGGCTGAACAGGCAATGCCAACGCCTGCAATAACAGAGTACACATGAAGAGCCACGGGCACATTAGGGAGGGAGTTAAATTTGGAACACTTCACTAATGTGCAGGTCATACCTGCCCAAAGGCCATGCTGATTCTTTTTCTTTCCAATATTAGTAAATGGGCCACCTCCCTTGATATTTCCTAGCAGCAGTACCAAACAGCTTCATGCAGAGAATCTCGTCTTAGATCTCCCCACCAACACTGTGATATGAAGTAATTTTCAATCTTCCTGGTTCTCAGAGTCCTTAACTCTAAAATGAGGAGGGGGGGAGATATTTGAGGTCTTTTCCATTTCTAATGTTCTATAATACTGTGAGTGAGTATTTTGGTATAGGAATTGTCTTAGGGAATAAGTAAGTAAGGAGATACCAAAAGTCTGGGGAGGAGGAAAATGGCTTTCCTGGTTAGTGGAAGGTATTTATATAACAGATGGGTTAAGCCATCTGGAAGATACCCCTTATAAGAAATGGCTTATGCATGCATTCTTTTTTTTTTTCTTTTTTGTTTTGTTTTGCGGTACGCGGGCCTCCCACTGTTGCGGCCTCTCCCGTTGCGGAGCACAGGCTCCGGACGCGCGAGCTCAGCGGCCATGGCTCACGGGCCCAGCCGCTCTGCAGCATGTAGGATCTTCCCGGACCAGGGCACGAACCCGTGTCCCCTGCATCGGCAGGTGGACTCTCAACCACTGCGCCACCAGGGAAGCCCTATGCATGCATTCTTGATGAGACCAAGTGTTCCTCAATTCTCCATCTAGAAATCAAGCAGTATCTCCAGGAAAGTGGCAATGGAACGTGACTGACATAAACAAAATTACAAATGTAAATTGGTACGAGATTCAGAAATTTGGCAGGATGCATCAAAATCCATAAAAATGTTCATATCCTCTGATCCGGTATTTAGACTCCTGGGAATTTATCCTGGTAAATTATTGGAAAGGAATCAGAAGCTCTGTGCTCAGAGGCTTATTACTGCACTTTTAAAAACATTTAAAATTTAGAAAGAAGCTTCATATTCCACAAGAAAACAATGGTCAAATAAATGATGATGTTGAAGGAATAATATCTATTGATTAAAATGTCAATATAAAGAACATGTAACAGCACGAAAAAATGTCCTCTGTATGAAACACTGAACTCTGAGAAATCTGGAGTGCATGTGTGCAAAGGTGAGATGAGAATCTACAAATATTATATGTCAGTGTTTGTAATTGAGTAGGAGCTCAATAAATATTTTTTGAACAAGTAAGTAAATGAAGTAAAATGAAAACTGGTGATGCATTAGGATGGTGGGATCTTGAATTAAATTATCTTTGAGAATTTTTCTATTTTTGTTACTCTGTTGTTTAATGATAAGCACAAAGTTAATGAAGGTTAAACATTTATTAAATGTTTATTGTGTACAGATCTGGTCCTACAGATAATATATTTTGCAATGCTACTTATTCATCACCTTCCGAAACATGCCTGCTACTTTTCCACCTCCAGATTCAAGCCTTCATGGAGTCAATTTCAATGCCGGCCAGACATTTGAATGAATGAATGAACACCTCAACAAATGAGTGGCAGAGATTGAAGCACAAGATACTGGTACCTTAAACCACACGGTCTCTGGTGTGCTGTATGGTCAGGAATTCTCAGTACTCACTCAAAGTCCTAGACTTCGAGACTCTCTATGTAAATAACTGCAAGAATTGGAAGGTTTGAGTTCCCGAAGCTGAGAGACAAAGAGAGAGTTCTTCTCAAAACCCTATCTTAGAAAGCATAAACTTGGGCTTCCCTGGTGGCGCAGTGGTTAAGAATCCGCCTGCCAATGCAGGAGACACGGGTTCGAGCCCTGGTCCGGGAAGGTCCCACATGCCGTGGAGCAACGAAGCCCGTGCACCACGGCTGCTGAGCCTGCACTCCGGAGCCTGCGAGCCACAACTGCTGAGACTGCATACCTGGAGCCCGTGCTCCGCAACAAGAGAGGCCACCGCGATGAGAAGCCCATGCACTGCAATCAAGAGTGGCCCCTGCTCACTGCAACTAAAGAAAGCCTGAGCGCAGCAACAAAGACCAAACTTAGCCAAAAAGAAAAAAACAAATACCGTATGCAGCCAAAAATAAAATTTAAAAAAAGGAAGCATAACCTTTTCAATTACTTCTGATCATTCTTTTTTTTTTTAACTAATTAATTTATTTGTGGCTGCATTGGGTCTTCATTGCTGCACGTGGGCTTTCTGTAGCTGTGGAGAGCGGGGGCTACTCTTTGATAAGGTGCATGAGTTTCTCATCACGGTGGCTTCTCTTGTTGCGGAGCACAGGCTCTAGGCACACAGGTTTCAGTAGTTGTGACGTGGGCTCAGTAGTTGTGGCTCGCGGGCTCTAGAGCACAGGCTCAGTAGTTGTGGCGCACAGGCTTAGTTGCTCCACAGCATGTGGATCTTCCCAGACCAGGGATCGAACCCGTGTCCCCTGCATTGGCAGGTGGATTCTTAACCGTTGCGCCACCAGGGAAAGCCCCTTCTGATCATTCTTGAATGCCTCAAAGTTTTTTTGTTTTTTGTTTTTTTAATTGGGGTATAGTTGCTTTACAATGCTGTGTCAGTTTCTGCTGTACAATGAAGCCAATCATCTATATGTACACATGTATCCCCTCCCTCTTGGATCCCCCTCCCACCCCCATCCCACCCACCTAGGTCACCACATAGCACTGAGCTGAGCTCTGTGTGCTATACAGCAGGTTCCCACTAGCTATCTATTTCACACATGGTAGAGTATATGTGTCAAACCTAATGTCCCAATTCATCCCGCCCCCCTTCCCCCACTGTGTCCACACGTCCATTTCCTATGTCTGCGTCTCTATTCCTGCACTGCTGATTGGTTCATCTGTACCATTTTTCTGGATTCCACATATATGAGTTAAAATGTGATACTTGTTTTTCTCTTTCTGACCTTCTTCACTCTGTATGACAGATTCTAGGTCCATCCACATCTCTGCAAATGACCCAATTTCATTCTTTTTATGGCTGAGTAATATTCCATTGTATATATGTACCACACCTTCTTTATCCATTCGTCTGTCGATGGCCATTTAGGTTGCTTCTATGTCCTGGCTATTGTAAACAGTGCTGCAATGAGCATTGGGGTACATGTGTCTTTTTGAATTATGGTTTTCTCAGGGTATATGCCCAGTAGTGGGACTGCTGGGTCATACAGTAGTTCTATTTTTAGTTTTTTAAGGAACCTCCATACTATTCTCCACAGTGGCTGTATCAATTTACATTCCCACCAGCAGTGAAAGAGGGTTCCCTTTTCTCCACACCCACTCCAGCATTTACTGTTTGTACATTTTTTGATGATGGCCATTCTGACCAGTGTGAGGTGATACCTCACTGTAGTTTTGATTTGCATTTCTCTAATAATTAGTGAAGTTGAGCATATTTTCATGTGCCTCTTGGCCATCTGTATGCCTTTTTTGGAGAAATGTCTATTTAGGTCATCTGCCCATTTTTGGATTGGATTTTTGATATTGAGCTGCATGAGCTGTTTGTATATTTTAGACATTAATCCCTTGTCCGTTGCTTTGTTTGCAAATATCTTCTCCCATTCTGAGGGTTGTCTTTTTGTCTTGTTTATGGTTTTCTTTGCAGTGCAAAAGCTTTTAAGTTTAATTAGGTCCAATTTGTTTACTTTTGTTTTCAGTTTCATTACTCTAGGAGGTGGGTCAAAAAAGATCTTGCTGCGATTTATGTCAAAGAGTGTTTTTCCTATGTTTTCCTCTAAGAGTTTTATAGTGTCCTGTCTTTTACATTTAGGTCTTTTTTGTGTGTGGTGTTAGGGAGCATTCTATTTTCATTCTTTTACATGTAGCTGCCCAGTTTTCCCAGCACCACTTATTGAAGAGACTGCCTCTTTTCCATCGTATATTCTTGCCTCCGTTGTCATAGATTAGGTGTCCATAGGTGCGTGGGTTTACCTCTGGGCTTTCCATCCTGTACCATTGATCTATATTTCTGTTTTTGTGCCAGTACCATATTATTTTGATTACTGTAGCTTTGTATTTATAGTCTGAAGTCAGGGAGCCTGATTTCTTCAGCTCCATTTTTCTTTCTCAAGACTGCTTTGGCTATTCGGGGTCTTTTGTGTTTCCATACAAATTGTACACTTTTTTGTTCTAATTCTATGAAAAATGCCATTGGTAATCTGATAGGGATTGCACTGAATCTGTAGATTGCTTTGGGTAGTAGAGTCATTTTCACAGTATTTATTCTTCCAATCCAAGAACATGGTATATCTCTCCACCTGTTTGTGTCATCTTTGATTAATTTCATCAGTGTCTTATAGTTTTCTGAGTACAGGTCTTTTGCCTCCTTAGGTAGGTTTATTTAAACAATGGAATGTACTGCAAAACGTTTACACGTTGTAGCATTTCCAAAACGGAACAGGAGTGCACTATGGCAAATTTTTAAGGAATGGAACCTGAAGGGACCCAGCGTCCAAGAAAAAGCAAGCGGGAGATGTTGGGAGTCACATTTTAAAAGGTTTTCTCAGTATTTCCTCAAACCTCCTTAATAATAACAAATATTCAGGAGCCACCTTTTTTGATCCACCCAGAGTGTTTAACTTTCCTGGTTTTGCAGGTCTGATGATAAATATGGTGTCACAGATTAACAAGAGCTCTTTATTGGACTGAATTTTATCACTGGCTCATGCACGCCCAGATTCCGTGGAGGCCACTGGAATGGCTCATCTGTATCCAAAAGAAGTATTTAGCCTTTGGTCAGCAACACAAGCAATTTCACCCTTGATTTTTCTTGGATACAGCGTCTACCTTCTTTACTATTCATCTCAACATTTCCCAAGGAGAAACACTATTTTTGAAGTTGCTCTGTGCCCTTGGCTATTTCTCCTGATTCCTTCCCTTTCCAGCTGATTCAGAGTGGAGAGCATGCAGCCACATGCTATATCTGATCACCGTTATACTCCCCAAGGCACAAACGACAGTATTTTTAAGCACAGCAATCTCAGGGGTTCTATTTCAGTAGCTCATGTGACATAAAGAGCCTCACTTTGAGGCTCTTTCACGCATACATATACTCAAGATACACCCCCCCTTTCCATAATTCTTTAAACCCTGACTGTCCCAGAGCTTAGCCACCTCGGCAAAGCAATAATCAATACTCCCTGCATCATCTCAACATATGGTGGCCAGTTTCTCCCAGAAGTATCTATGACTTATGAAGGAAAACCAGCAAAACATTTCATAAACCCATGGTGTCAAACACCACTCACTTTCCTGGTCTGTAAAATAAAATGTCTAACTTTCAGTGCCTATGAGATGAAAAATTGAGAGTCCAAGTGCACACTGCCCAGCATTTCCTGAGAGCTTTCTTCTAATCACAGATGCATTCTGGGCAAGCCAATTAATCTGGGCACCATGCCCCGAAGTGGGTTGTGTACTGCTCCATGTCACTAACAGCATGACATATATCTATGCCCTGCACCCACTTAATTTGTCCCTGGCTGGAATACATGAACTTTTATTTGTGTTATTATCATCATATCCTGTCTAGACTGAAAACAGCTACAGAGCGACTCCCTTCATATTCAGTGAATTAAAAATAAAGAAGCTGGTCTCTACCCCCACTGCCTCCGCTGGGAAAGCTGGTGGGTTTCCACTCAGCCTCTCCCATCTAAAAGAGGAGAAACAGAGGGAAGACCAGGGAAGCTGCTTCCAACTGGAAAAACCTAGATAAGAGCAAAACTTGACGTTAAATAGTAAACACAGCGATCCGACTGCAGTAATATTATATTTTAAGTAAATCTCTTGGAAAAATAATGAGGTTTAAACCAAGCTAGGCAGCAGTAAAGTTCGGACTCTGTTTTGATTCTAGTTTGAAAACACTGATGTGCCAGGAAATTGGTGAACAAAAGCATTACTGTATCCTCAGAGTTGTGAGTGGGGGAAGAGGCTGTGGGGCTACAGAGCAAGGATTCTCAAAGGCAGAAGTGTTCAGGGGTGTGGCAGGCGATTCGTTCCCTGAGATTTTTGACAGGCTAAGAAAGCTCCTACCACCAAGGTAAGAAAATCTTTTCAACTTAAAATATTTTGAATTTATATAAAACTGACCAATCACTGGGATAACTTGCATCAGAAACAAACAAAATCTGTCTATTTAAGGATTCATCAAAGGATCTAAGGTGGTGGTTGAGCGCATAGACTTCGACTATTTAAGTTCAACCTTAAACCAGCCTCAATTTCTTCAATTATAAAATGGGGTTAATGAAAGTGTCTATGACATAGTGTTAATAAGAAGAATAAATGAGATAGTTTGCAAAGAATTTGATGCTATGAGTGGCACATAGTAAATGATCAATAAAAATGTATTAGCTACTTTTATTATTATTGTGTGGAAAAGCAGTTAATACAATATCTACCTGGCTTAAAGGGAGCACTGAATAAATGAGAATAGTGGTTATTAAAATTTTATTTCAATTCTGTTTAGTACTAATGATAAATAGCTGCTTTTAAAAAACATGTATACAGGGCTTCCCTGGTGGTGCAGTGGTTGAGAGTCCGCCTGCCGATGCAGGGGATACGGGTTCGTGCCCCGGTCCGGGAAGATCCCACATGCCGCGGAGCGGCTGGGCCCGTGAGCTATGGCCGCTGAGCCTGTGCGTCCGGAGCTTGTGCTCCGCAACGGGAGAGGCCATAAAAGTGAGAGGCCTGCGTACCGCAAAAAAAAAAAAAAAAAAAAAAAAAAAAAGGATTAAAAAAAAAAAACATGTATACAGGAGGGTGGGAGGGAGACGCAAGAGGGAGGAGATGTGGAGATATATGTATATGTATAGCTGATTCACTTTGTTATACAGCAGCAACTAACACACCATTGTAAAGCAATTATACTCCAATAAAGATGTTAAAAAAACCCCAAAAACCATGTACACTATTTTTCATGAGTAGCTTTGGGGCTTAGGAGAGAATAAGTTATTCTAACTCCATCCTCTCTTTCTTTCCCTCCTCCTGAGCTCAGACACAGTAATGATGCTGGGTGGAGAGGAGAAAGGAAAATAGACATCTATTTCCAAACTTGGTTCAAGGGCCTAAAATGAAAACGTATGCCATTGATTAGAGGGAAATGACCATGAATGTCTTAGAAATAACCCCTAGACTCAGGCACAAAATAATACACTCATCAGGCTCGGTAAACTCCTCATTATCATATAAATTGTTTTCAAGGCTGATCTAATAGGATATGATTAATAATTGGGATTTGTTTTCTTCCAAGAAGCTAAATGATTGAAGGGAACCCATACAATTTAAAAGACAGTTCCTAAACTGATCAAGTGAGTGTTTTCTGCTTTGTTTTGTATAAACAAAAGTATTCTCATTAGTAGGCAGAGTCCTCAGGGGTGCCACTGAGTGAGGTAGTGTACGTGGCTGCAGTCTTGGCATTGTCTGTGTTCACTATAGGAAGTGGGGCTGCATCTACTCACCATACGGCTTATGAAATGAGAATTGCAAAAATCCTGGCTGCTCGGGGACAGAACTTCCGACTTCGTGTTGTTTATCCTCTGATTAGAATACCTGGTAGAGAGTCCAAGGACTACTTGAGCTACTCCCAGCTCTTTTCACTTCCTCTTTGGACCTTTTCTGAGAATCACAAGCTCATTACTGGTGTAAATTTAATGCAACCCAAACTGCTTATGAAAATCTGGACAGGAAAACACTGAGCTTATGCTAAAGGTAATTTTCAGAGAAACAAGGTTTCCTTGTCCAAGTTGCCCAAAATTCAGAGCTCTGCAAGGGGGAGGGAAGGACTTGCAAGTTAAGGGAAATAAAATCAGCAAAATAAGGCCTTTGATTACGAGTTAACACAATGTGTTCTAGCCAGTTACCACAATTACAGCTCTTGCTCTTCTGCCAGAAGGAGCAGGTAGCAGTTTCTAATTCCACTGCCCACCCTACACCAGGCATGCAGCCTCACGCACACAACCACCAAGGCCCTTGTCAATTAGAAGCAACATTAAAATGACATCGCATCTACTCACAAATGTTGATGAGCTCATGCCACCTGTTGAGGGGCTGTGGGACAGTAAAAGGGTAAAGACACGCGACACAAGTTTGTATATATTTAAAAATTTTTTTGAATTATTATTATTATCTTTGGCTGCATTGGGTTTTCGTTGCTGCATGTGGGCTTCTCATTGCAGTGGCTTCTCTTGTTGAGGAGCACGGGCTCAGCAGTTGTGGCTCACGGGCTCAGTAGTTGTGGCTCGCAGGCTCTAGAGCACAGGCTCAGTAGTTGTGGTGCACGGGCTTAGCTGCTCCGTGGCATGTGGGATCTTCCCAGACCAGGGCTCGAACCCGTGTCCCCTGCACTGGCATGCAGATTCTTAACCACTGCGCCACCAGGGAAGCCCAGGTTTGTATATTTATATTGACAAAGAGCCACTTCATTCAATGTTCTCCCTCCACTTCCACCTTCTACTCCACTGTTTTGCCAGAAATCTTCTGAATAGCTTTGCAGTGGTATTTTGCACCCAGAAGAGTGTTAGTTGTATTTAAATACCAAGCCTCAAGAATCACAGGACATTGTGAAACGTGTGCCATACCTCAAGTAGTAGAAAAAATTAGCAGGCTAAGTTACCCTCGAACCATCCTCCACATGCATTCACAAACAAGCACGAAGAAAAACTGAAGCCCAGTAGTCTTAAATTGGAGCTAAAGGTGAATTTTCTCAGTCAGGGTGAATCTAAGACACTGGAATGAGTATAGAGATTATCAAAGCTCTTTTCCAAAGATCTGGACAGTAGGAGAGTATGTCAGAATCAGGATGTCATGTCAGCTTATGTGAGCTTCCATCCAGCCTCTGCTCACATAGTTTCCCTACAATATCTAAGTCCAACTTTGGGGTTTGGCTCAGATGGTATTCCCTTTCTCTGCCACTAATTCCCATGATCTGTTTTTTTTTTTTCGGGGGGGAGGGGGAGGTCTGGTTATCATTTGGAGTGTCTCTCCTCAGTCACTCCGCATGCCCTGGATTTCTGTCTGCTGACACTCAACCTGTCCTTCAAGACATAATCAGATGCCACCTCCCCTGAGAAGGATTTCCACAGTACCACCATCTCCCCAGCCAGAGTCTCTTCCTCCTCCTCCATGATCCCAGAGAAGTATCCTGCAAATCCCACTCTCACAGCACTTCACACACTGCATTTAATTTTATCTTACTACTTTTTAAAGATTCTCTATCTTCTTTTTTTTTTTTGCAGTACGCAGGCCTCTCACTGTTGTGGCCTCTCCCGTTGCGGAGCACAGGCTCTGGACGCGCAGGCTCAGTGGCCATGGCTCACGGGCCCAGCCGCTCCGCGGCATGTAGGATCTTCCCGGACCGGGGCACAAACCTGTGTACCCTGCATCAGCAGGCAGACTCTCAACCACTGCGCCACCAGGGAAGCCCTTATCTTCTTTTTTTAAAAAATTGAAGTATAGTTGATATATATAATATAATATATATAGTTGATATATATAATATATATAGTTGGTATATATAATATATATAGTTGATATATATAATATAATATATATAGTTGATATATATAATATATATAGTTGATATATATAATATATATAGTTGATATATATAATATAATATATAAAGTTGATATATAATATATATAGTTGATATATATAATATAATATATATAGTTGATATATATAATATAATATATATAGTCGATATATATAATATAATATATATAGTTGATATATATAATATATATAGTTGATATATATAATATATATAGTTGATATATATAATATAATATATACAGTTGATATATATAATATATATAGTTGATATATATAATATATATAGTTGATATATATAATATAATATATATAGTTGATATATATAATATAATATATATAGTTGATATATATATAATATAATATATATAGTTGATATATATAATATAATGTTAGTTTTAGGTGTACAACATAGTGATCCTAAAAATACATTATGAAACGATCACCACGGCAAGTCCAGTAAACTATACACAGCATTTTAATTGTTAATTTGCTTCCTTGTCTCTTCACTGTGAGCTGCCTAAGGGCAGGGACTCCATGGTCTTTTCATTTTGTTATTCTCAGTGCCTAGCACAGTACCTGGACATAAGAGATTCTCAGTGAAGAGTAAAACAAAGTCAGCACCTGTGGAGTACTTCCTATACTCCAGGCACTGTTCTCAGCATATTAATGATAGAATCTATTCCCCGAGGTTTTTAGAACTGACTTAGATAAGCCATTTCCAAAACCTGGTACAGACTAAATGGTGAATAAACTAGCAAATTTTATTTCATGAATTATTCAGTTCTTAGAACATATTTTGTATGCAGTGCTACTATTTCTTCTCATTTTAAAGATGAAGAAATGGATACGTACAAAGGTTAAGAAACTTGCCGAAGGTCACGCACTCAGCTTAAGTGCCACAGTGGAGTTTTGTTTTATTTTACCATCACCTTCATAGTTTTTGACAACTAAGTACTGTTGTTAGTATTTCTTCTTTTTCTTCCAAGTCAGGTTTATCGAGGCATAATTTATATACGATAAATTGTATACCTTTTACTGCACGGTGCTGTGTTACAGTCATGTAACTACCACCACAATCAAGATAGGGGACAGTTACACCACCCCAAAGAATCCCCTCATGGACTGAAGCCATGAACTCCTTTCCCCACTCCCCGGCTCTGGAAAACACTGATCTGATCTCTGTCCTTTCCAGCTTGCCTTTTTCAGAAAGTCACATAAGTGGAGTTATACAGCATGCAGCCTATTGAGGCTGGCTCCTTTCACTTAGCATTTGAAGTCTGTGAAGCATTTGTGATTCATCCATGTTACTGTGAGTATCAGTAGTTTGTTCCTTTTTATTGCTGAGTGGTATTCTATTGTATGGATGTACCCCAGTTTACTCATTAACCAGCTGAAGCATGCTTGGGTATGTCCCAGTTTTTGTTGATTATGAACAAAACCATTTCTAAACATTCGTGGACAGGTGTTGTGTGAACATAGGTTTTCATTTCACTTGGGTGAATACCCAGGGGTGGGATTGTTGGGCCATGGGGTAAGTGTGTATTTAATTTTATAAGAAATTGCCAAAATATTTTTCAGAAGTAGCTGTACCATCTTGCATGCCAATAAGTAATGTGTGAGAGTTTCCTTTGCTCCACAGCCTTGCCAGCACTTGGTGTCAACAGTTTTTTTTTTGCTTTTGGTTTGTTTTTTAAAGTCATTCTAATAGGTATCTAGGGGTATCTCACTGTGGTTTTCATTTGCATTTCTCTAATGATGAGTGGTGTTGAATACCTTTTCATGTACTCTGTTCAATATTTTGCCCATTGAAAAATTGGGCTGTTATCCTATTACTGACTTTTAAGATATCTGAATATATATTCTGGATACAAGTCCTTTATCCGATACGTGCTTTGCAAATATTTTCTCTGTCTGTGGTTGTCTTTTTATTTTATAATGTCTTTCAAAAAGATTTTTCACATTGGATTAAGTCCAACTTATCCATTTTTTCTTTTATGGATCTTAGTGTTTTATCTAAGGAATCTTTGCCTAGAAGAGCCACAAAACATTTCTCCTATGCTTTCCTTTGGAAAATTTCCTAGGTTTAAATGTTTACATTTTGATCTATGATCTATTTTGAGTTAACCTTTACATAATACATGATGTATGGCTCTAGGTTCTCTTTTTCTTTCACTTATGGATTTCCATCTGTTATAGCACCATTTATGAGAAGGAGCAGAAATTTGAACTGTAGTTTCTCTGCTTCTAGAGGTCAAGTTCTTACTATGTAAATCCTTGTTCTATGTTTATGTATTTCTTTAATCTTCTGCTGGATCATAAGCTCTTTGACAGAATTCACTATATCCCTCATAGCAGAGTTCCTTGAACATAGCAAACCCTCACTAATTACCCCTGGACTGACTCTTTAGATGGAGGATAGAATAATAATCACTCAAAACTGGCCAGTCCTTGTTCTCCCTTGCCCAAGAAAGAAACAGTATCCTCATACATGTTGCCTGTGTGTTTAGAGCTCTGACCCACCCAGCAGGCAGGCAAAGGTCACCTGTCCAATATTTACAACTGACATCCATACCCTAAGCCTTTTAATACAAGGATGGAGGAACTAGTCTTTTCCTCATATTAACATGGGTCTCAGTCTACCGGTGGCAGGACGATAATTACGTTTCTTCTGACAGCATTCCAGCCTGATATACAAGCTCTGGCTGTCCTGAGGAATGGCCATTTGCCAGTCTCTTCTGGCCAACAGGCAGGGCTAGTTCAGAAGCAATTTGGGGGCCAGAACTAGTGGGTGGAGGAAGGAAATATGAAACCCTAGTATAACAGAGATAACTGACATCTTGTGTCTGATCCTAGAGTAAATAAGCAAGTGTGGCAAGTCCTCTGCATGATCTTTAGCTCCATGGATTTATAAGCAAAGGCCATTCTGTAACTCACAGAGGGCAAGACCGACAGACCATTGCTTGGCCTTTGCCACCGAAAAGGCAAGAGGGTCTTGCCCAGTCCACCTGAGAAGATTTTGCATTTTTACCCCATCACTCATTTTTTATTATCATAACCTTCAGTTCTCATTCAATATTCCACCTTTCCCAAGACAGCATAATTACAAACACCAAATCATTTCTGGTGGGGCCATATAGAGGAAGAGATGCTCACAGACTGAAAAGGAACGATTCCATTTTCTTTCTTCTTTTTTTTTTTTTTCATTTTTTTAGGCTGTGCCACATGGCATGTGGAAAATTAGTTCCCCGACCAGGGATTGAACCCGTGCCCCCTGCACTGGAAGAGCAGAGTTTAACCACCGGACCACCAGGGAAGTCCCCATTTTCTGATATGAAAAACTGGAGAGCAAGAAAGAAAAGCAGAAACTATCTAAAAAAAAGCTCTCAAGTTTCTGGTAAACACTGATATAACACAAGCAAGGTTTTTTCCCTAGGGCCCATTACAGAGTAAGTTTTCAGACATGCAATATTGTTAGCCATTATTATGCATTTTTGCTTTTTTTTTTTTTTTTTTTACCATTTTTTAAAAAACTGTGGTAAGATGCCATTATTATATCTTATACAAGGTGCAATGCACATACACATGCGTGTGTGCATATGTGCACACACAAACACACATGAGACACTAGAGAGAGAGAGAGGAATAGAGAGAGATTAGGAACCGAGAGAAAAAGATAGGGCATTGTGTGTGGTTGGCTGCACATCTTGCTTCCCCAGGCTAAATCTCCAAGGCTTCAGCCTGTGTCTCTTCCATGATCTCAATCCTCGTATTATCATAGAGATTCCGGGATCACAGCTCCTTTTCAGTGCTCTGCACATCTTGAACATTCAGAGTCAGCTGGGTTATTTCAGGGAAAATTACATAAAATATATTTGCTGAATAAACATTAATGGAAAAGTCATCAGACACTGAGCGAAATGACCAGTTAAATCAAATTCTACCAAACAAGTGATATGCTTTCCACCAAAACAAGATAAAGCCAAGTTAAGTTGACTAAGAGGCTGAGCAAAAAAATTAATAACCTAATTTAAAAAGCAGCTGCCAGGCTTCCCTGGTGGTGCAGTGGTTGGGAGTCCGCCTGCCGATGCAGGGGACACGGGTTCATGCCCCAGTCCGGGAAGATCCCACGTGCTGCGGAGCAGCTGGGCCCGTGAGCCATGGCCGCTGAGCCTGCGCGTCTGGAGCCTGTGGTCCGCAACGGGAGAGGCCACAACAGAGAGAGGCCCACGCACCACAAAAAGAAAAAAAAAAAAAAAAAAAAGCAGCTGCCCATTAGCAACATAAGGAAGATGACAGGCCATTCTGGTAGGGCTGGATTCTCAGGACAAATCATACACCCTCCTCTGGAGCCTGAGGATCAGCAGTGGGTGGAAGGGCAGTAAATACAATAGGATGCATGAAAATATTGGGGCAGCCATGGAACCTGGTTTATACATATCCTCTTCCAGGAAGATGTCATTTTTTAATGGGTTTGACAGCTTGGTATACTGTAAGATCTTTTAGGATAGGGCTCTCAGCTTCCTCTCCAGTTGCCTTTTTTTTTTTTTTTTTTTTTAAATATTTATTTTTATTTATTTATTTGGTTGCACCGGGTCTTAACTGCAGCTCAAGGGCTCCTGAGTTGCGGCTCGCTGGCTTCTTTAGTTGTGGCACGTGTGCTCCTTAGTTGCGGCATGTGAACTCTTAGTTGCATCATGCATGTGGGATCTAGTTCCCTGACCAGGGATTGAACCCAGGCCCCCAGCATTGGGAGCGCGGAGTCTTAACCACTGCACCACCAGGGAAGTCCCTCCAGTTGCCTTTGAGGGTTGTGCTCAGAATGTGGCAAGTGGCCAGTTCTCTGGCGCACCCAAGGATAACTAAGAGGCACTGTCACCACATATGCTTAAAAACACCGAGGTCGGGTCATCGTGCACATATGTACTGAGCACATTGCACAGAGTTGATTCCCAGAGGTACTGACCAAGTCCTGTGGCCAGGATGAAGTTCTCCCAATCCTTGGGCACAGCTGGCTTCTGAGACTCAGTGGGCTAACTACTTGTGATGCCACTGAGTGAACTCAGACCAGCCTCACATGGCCTTCTTTTTGGACAGCAAAACAAAAGCAACAAGGCAGGGGTATGGTGATGCTCATTCAAAGGCTCCTTTCAATGGTGAAGTCCATTATCTAGGCAGTGAAGAGAACCTGGACTAACACATAATCCTGTCCTCCCTTGGTACACTAGACCAGTGGGTCTTAAACTTTACGCTGCATCAGAACCTTCTGGAGGGTTTCCAGAGGGCCAGGGCTGGGCCTGAGAACTTGCATTTCTAGCAAGTTCCCAGCTGGTGCTGATGCTTCAGGTTCAGGAACTACAATTTCTTTTTCTTTTTTTTTTTTTTTTTGCGGTACGCGGGCCTCTCACTGTTGTGGCCTCTCCCGTTGCAGAGCACAGGCTCCGGACGCGCAGGCTCAGCGGCCATGGCTCATGGGCCCAGCCGCTCCGCGGCATGTGGGATCTTCCCGGCCCGGGGCATGAACCCGCGTCCCCTGCATCGGCAGGCGGACTCTCAACCACTGCGCCACCAGAGAAGCCCCAGGAACTACAATTTGAGAACCACTGCATCCACATTGGCTTGGATAACATTTCCTACCTCTGCTCCTCTAAACTTGACACATGATGGAAGCTTCAGAATTCACTAACTACTGAATGATTCCATAGTAAAAGAAAAAGAAAAAACAGTGAAGCCAACAATGTTTCACTTTTACAGAGGTCAGAGTTTTGGCAACCTCAAGGATTTGGAACATAGTTGCAAACTCAGAAGGAAGATAACTCCTTAAATTGTTAAAATAAGCCTGTAAAAAAGTCATGGTACTCTGTAGGGGGTGACAATACAAGAGAACCCCTTAGGTCTGAGTGTAAATTAAGCCAATACATATTGCAAGATAATGACAAAAGAAATATGAGGGCACTACCATCAGGCTGTATTATCTGCAGGGGCAAAATGTCCTATGTGACTTGGTATCAGCCCCTGTGGTCACCACTATATTACAAGTAAAACACAATAATCCATTTTCCTAAAATATTAAGGCTCCTCTTGTAGCAACTCCCTCCCACTGTTGCCCCAGTGTCAATTAAAGAAAATATAAAACGGCCAATAAGGAATTCTCCCTGGATGTGAGAGTGCAAAAAGCCTTATAGCTCAGCTTGGGACACACAATGATTTTCAGCTGGAAGAAGTTGTCCTGAGGGGGCTGCTGGGTGATACGTTCCATGGCCTCGCTCTCAGGGGGAATGGAGGGGTGGGGAAGGAAATCTGCCCCTGGCTCAGCCCTGAGGGGACCTGTCTGTGTTCCCAGGTAAGGGAAAGAGGCTGTGAAAATTGAAGGAAAAGATTACTCTGTAAACCCAAGGAAGGGCTGTAAATACTAGTGTGGAGAGACAGCCCTCCTGTGTCAACAAGATCAAAGAACCCCCCCTCTCCTGGAGATACCTATTGGGGGCTGAAATAACAGCTGATTTTGAAAGGGCCACAAAGTACAAAGCAGAGCGCAGCACAAGCAACAGAGAAGTGGAAGCTGTGATGCTCCTTGACAACCAAGGAGAGGCTTCCTAGAACCCAGTTAGAGGCTGGAACCTTGGTGCTTAGAGACTAGTGACCATCAGCTCCTCTAGATCCATCTCTGCCTCCTTTGCCATCTTTCTCCTGGGAGGCTGATGTCTATTGATGGTGCCCTGAGTCCTGGTCCTCTGGCTTCCTTTGGGTTGGGTCAATGGTGGAGGATAGGAGAGTGTAAGGAGAGAAGGTAGGGTAGGGTGTCTATCAATGTCTAACAGTGCCAACTCCTGCCAGGGTTTTAACAGTTGCTACCTTCCTCTAAGCTTGGAACTCAGCAGAGGTGAGCCCATTTCCAGGGTTATGGTTCTTGACTTAACAACTGTTTTCCCCAATTTTCCCTTCAGGCTTCGAGGTGGTACAGGCTTCCTGCAGTTACTAGTGTCTGGTGCTTCACCATCCCTCGTTCTTTATTTTTTTTTAATTTATTTATTATTAATTAGTTATTTTGGCTGCACCAGGTCTTAGTTGCAGCTCGTGGGATCTTCACTGCGGCACGTGGGATCTTTAGTTGCGGCATGCAGACTCTTAGTTGTGGCATGTGGCATCTAGTTCCCTGACCAGGGATGGAACCCGGGCCCCCTGCATTGGGAGCGCAGAGTTTTACCCACTGGATCATCAGGGAAGTCCCATGCTATCCCTTGTTCTTTAATCCCTGCCACACTTCTGTGAAATAGCACTTCATTCAACTCTCATCAAACCCTTTGAGTCAGCCTGCTGTCTACTGCCTGGGCCCTCTGAAATAGAGATCAAGGTCAAAGCTTCCTCGGATTGAGAGTGAGCTTTGGTGAGCTCCCGACTGTAAACTCGGGAACAAATAGAATCATCAGCTTTCCCAGGTAACCCTGTAGCAGAAGGTAATGAAGACAGAGGACTTGGGGAAATTAGTCTCAGCTCAGGAATGTCAATGAGAATATGACTCTAAAACAATTACCAAAAGCATATGAGCAGGGGTTAAACAGCTGAATACATTCTGAAGAAACTGATTAGTACAGAACATAGGAGTTATTTTAAGAAAGTTTTCTAGAAGTTGTGAATTTTTAAAGCTAGGTCTTGAAAGAGCAATAATAATTTTTTTTTGTTTTTGGCCATGCTGTGCAGCCCGTGGCATCTTAGTTCCCCGACCAGGGATTGAACCTGGGCCCAAGGCAGTGAAAACACGAAGTCCTCACCACTGGACCGCCAGGGAATTCCCAATAATAAAATTATTGAAAAGATTTGAGGGATAGTATAAGTACTGGTAGATTTAGGAGGGAATAAAGCAGGATGCTATGTCCTATTTTTAAAAACAGCTTTTTTGAGATATAATTCATATTAAAATATAATTCGCCCATTTAAAGTGTACAATTTATTGCATTTGAGCACATTCCCAGGGTTGTAAAACCATCACCACAGTCTGATTTTAGAACATTTTCATGCCCTTGAAAAGAAACTTTGTACCTATTAGTAGGCAATTCTCATTCCCTCCCTCCAAGCCTCACTTCAAGCTCAAAGCACCACTCATCTATTTTATGTCTCTATAAATATGCAAACTGAGAATATTTTATATGAATGGAATCGTACAATATGTGGTGTATTGTGACTGAATTCTTTCACTTGGCGAAGTGTTTTCAAGAGTCATGTTATTTATTCATTTATCAGTTGATGTATACTTGCGCTGTTTCCATTTTTTCAAAATAAATAATGTTGCTCTGAACATTCGTATACAAGTTTTTGTGTGCACATGTGTTTTCATTTCTCCTGGGTATATCCCTAAGAGTGATACTGCTGAGTCATATGAAAATTCTGTTTAACTCTGAGGAACTCCCAAACTGTTTTTCTAAAGCAGCTATACCAGCTTAAATTCTTACCAGTAATGAACAAGGGTTCCAGTTTTTCTGCATCTTCATCAACTCTTGTTATAGTGTCTCTTCTTGTTTATAACCATCCTAGTGGGTGTGACGTGGTATCTCAACGTGGTTTTGATTTCTATTCCCTTAATGACAAAAGACGTTGAGCATCTTTTTGTGTGCTTATCGGTCATTTAAATACCTTCGTCGGAGAATTATTTCTTCAAATCCTTTGCCATTTTAAAATTGAGTTGTCTTCTTATTACTGAATTTCATTAGTTCATATTCGGGATACAAGTCCCTTGTCAGATATGTAGTTTGCAAATAGTTTCTCCTATTCCGAGGTTGTCTTCACTTTCCTGATGTTATTTCTTGCACCACAGAAGTTTTTATTTTTGACGTAATCCAATTTATATGGGCTGGCCAAAAAGTTCGTTTGGGTTGTTAAGCTGAACGGAAAAACCTGAATGAACTTTTTGGCCACCCCAATATTTTCTTTTGTCACTTGTACTTTGGCATCATATCTAAGAGACTATTACCTAACCTAAGGTCACAAAGATTTATGTCTATGTTTTCTCCTCAGAGTTTTATAGTTAGCTCTTACATTTAGGACTATGAGCCGTTTAATTTTCGTGCGTGATGTGAGGAAGGAGTCCGACTTTATTCTTTTGCATGTGGATATCCAGTTGTCCCAGCACCATTTGTTGAAATGACTATTCTTTATCCCATTGAATTGTCTTGGCATCCTCATCGAGAATCAATTGATCATATATGTTAGGGTTTATTTCTGGACTTTCAATTCTATTCCATTGATCTATATGTCTTTCTTCATACCAGTACCACACTGGCTTGATTTGTAGTAACTTTTGAAATTGGGTATTGTGAGTCTTTCAACTTTGTTCTTCTTTTCTCAGAATTGCTTGGGCTATTCTGGGTCCCATTACAGGGGCTGTGTTGAAACTGTAGATCAATTTGGGGAGTACTGCCATCTTACAAATATTAAGTGTTCTGATTCATGAACATGGGGTGTTTTTGCTTTTAATTAGATCTTGAATTTCTTTCAACAATGTTCTGTGGTGTTCAGTGGATAAATCTTTCACTCCTTTTGTTAAATCTATACCTAAGGGCTTCCCTGGTGGTGCAGTGGTTGAGAGTCTGCCTGCCGACGCAGGGGACACGGGTTCGTGCCCCGGTCCGGGAAGATCCCACATGCCGCGGAGCAACTAAGTCCATGTACCACAACTACTGAGCCTGTGTTCTAGAGCCGGCGAACCACAGCTACTGAGCCCATGTGCCCCAACTACTGAGCCTGCACTCTAGAGCCTGCGAGCCACAACTACTGAGCCTGTGTGCCACAACTACTGAAGCTCGTGCACCTAGAGCCCGTGCTCTGCAACAAGAGAAGTCACTGCAATAAGAAGCCCACGCGCTGCAACGAAGAGTAGCCCCTGCTCACCGCAACTAGAGAAAGCCCACGCACAGTAATGAAGACCCAATGCAGCCATAAATAAATAAATTTAAAAAAAGAAAAAAAAAATGATGGTCCAAGAAAATAAAATTGAGTCTTCTCAACCATAATTCTAAAAGAGTCATGTACCACAATGTTCATTGCTGCACTACTTACAATAGCCAGGACATGGAAGCAACCTAAGTGTCCATCGACAGATGAATGGATAAAGAAGATGTGGCACATATATACAATGGAATATTACTCAGCCATAAAAAGAAACGAAATTGAGTTATTCATAGTGCGGTGGATGGACCTAGAGTATGTCATACAGAGTGAAGTAAGTCAGAAAGAGAAAAACAAATACCGTATGCTAACACAGATATATGGAATCTCAGAAAAAAAAAAGGTCATGAAGAACCTAGGGGCAAGACGGGAATAAAGACAGATCTACTAGAGAATGGACTTGAGGATATGGGGAGGGGGAAGGGTAAGCTGGGGCAAAGTGAGAGAGTGGCATGGACATATATACACTACCAAATGTAAAATAGCTAGTGGGAAGCAGACACATAGCGCAGGGAGATCAGCTCAGTGCTTTGTGACCACCTAGAGGGGTGGGATAGGGAGGGTGGGAGGGAGACACAAGAGGGAGGAGATATGGGGATATATGTATACATATAGCTGATTCACTTTGTTATAAAGCAGAAACTAACACACCATTGCGAAGCAATTATACTCCAATAAAGATGTCAAAAAAAAAAATTGAGTCTTCTCTCTTTTTCCCTTGGTCAGGCTAGCTAAAAGTTTGTTAGTTTTGTTGATCTTATCAAAGAACCAACTTTTAGTTTCATTGATTTTCTCTATTGTTTTTCAGAGTCTGTTTCATTGATTTCTGCTCTAGTCTTTAAATTTCATCTCTGATTGCTTTGAGTTTAGTTCGCTCTTCTTTTTCTAGTTTCCTAAGCTGGAAGATTTGGTTATTGATTTGAGATCCCTCCTCTTCCTCCTCCTCTACCGCTTCTTCTCCTTCTCCATCTTTGTCTCTTCCTTCTTCTTCTCCCCCTTCCCCCTTCTGTTTCTTCCTCTTCCTTTTGTTACATAAATTAGCCCATTTATTACGGGTTAGCAATGTTTCAAATGGTAGAGCTTCTAGTGTTTTTTTAATTACTTCAGTCTTCTGATGATGAATTTACTGTGATGGTAGAAGTGGTGTTGTAGGTCCAGGCACCACCAGCTACTACTTTCACGCAGGAATTAGAGTGCCAAATCCTCACAGTTCATCTCTTTATCTTGCTTTTGCCATAGAAAAGCAAGTGAACTTAGAATGCAGGCTGATTTCAATTTTTTTTCACCAATTTCCCAAGGTAGAAACCATAAGGGTCTTGTGTTTACTGATGATTCTGTCCTTCTTGGTGGATTTAGCCATGTTGCTGCAAACTGAGCCCAGAGAGCTTTTCTTCTTCTTTTTTTTTTCGTGGTACGCGGGCCTCTCACAGTTGTGGCCTCTCCCGTTGCAGAGCCCAGGCTCCGGACGCGCAGGCTCAGCGGCCATGGCTCACGGGCCCAGCTGCTCCGCGGCATGTGGGATCTTTCCGGACCGGGGCATGAACCCCCGTCCCCTACATCGGCAGGCAGACTCTCAACCACTGCGCCACCAGGGAAGCCCCCATCTTCTAATTTTCCTTGCAATTTCTTCTTTGATCCATTCATTATTTAAGAGTGTATTGTTTAATTTTCCTATATTTGTGAATTTACCACATTTCCTTCTGTTAATATATTTCTATAACGTCAGAAAACATACTTTGTATGATTTCAGTCCTTTTATATTGAGTCTTGTTTTATGGATTAGCATATGGCCCATCCTAGAGAATGTTCCACTTGTGCTGAGATAAATGTGTACTCTGCTGCTGTTGGATGAGTCATGTTTTTATTTTTTAATCAAGTTTAAAGTACAGAGGTGCCTGGAATCAAACACATTTTCATCTCCTTTACCTTATCCATGGTCAAACTGGGAGAAGAATAATTTCAATCATTTGTTACTAGATATATTGAAAGATATAGATATACATAGGTATAGACTATTTTTGCAGCATGGGGACATATCATGTGACTTTGAGAATAAGGCTGTATGAAATCATAGCACCATGGATCTAAGGTTTCCCACACTCACTTTATGATACAAATATCATGGCAAATCCTAGAAACTTAGAAGACTGGATTCTATGATTCCAAAGGTCCCCTCTAATGTTAAAATGGTAGGCAGATACTTAACTTCTCCAACTCTCACTCTGATCATCATTATTAACCAAGAACATAAGATGTTATCTTAAGGTTCTTGTGGAAATTAAATGATGACTTTTTTCATTCAACAAGAAATGACATGAAAATGACTTAGTAGAGTGTTTGGTACATAATAATCATTATGTTAGTTGTTTTCAGATACAGATGCTATTTAGATACAGAACATTAGTTAGGTTTTAGATATAGAACTGCTATTGCCACCAATAAAGAATGGTTTATCAGCTAGTTTTCTTCCCTCAAGTAAAACATACAGGGAACACTTTGTACTGCTTTAAGATTTTTGAAACTCTGGCCTGAGCTTGTTTCCTTGCTCTAAATGAAGGGAACAGAATATCTTATTTCTGGGCAGCAAAGAGTTGTTTTTTTTTTTAAACAATTCTATGAAATTTATTCTAGGGTACCTAAAAGCATTGGACCACTTGGTGAGGATGTTACAGAGAAAATAAGCATCTGATGGACACGGGCATGTCAGACTAGATAACAGTTTACACCCTTCCAACCTTGAGTCTGCTGAGACAGACAAGAGAGGTTATGAAAATGAGTATTAGCGTGAAGTCATCTTGTGAATCTGATCATACTAATGAAAAAAGGACACACTAATCAATTTATTTCTTGGACCTATATTAAGGTTTTTAGCCTTCCATATTCAGTTTACTAAATCATTTCTGACAGTGTGTTATGGTAAGGTAGTCATAGGAAAGAGTTAATTATTTCTACCCGAAAGCAATTTACTACCTCTCAAGTGTAGAATAAGGACTACAATATGTTGCTAAACTGATATCCATGCATCAATGGAAACAGGCCCTAGGAACTTAAAGTTTCATCTCCTCCCCAACATCTTGACAACATTCCCTGCTCCTAGAACCCTCATTCAAGTATGGGGAGAGGATGGGACAGGCACCCTGTAAATTTACTCCTATTTAAGAGTTGAGAATTTGTAACTAAAGATAACGTCCTGAATTAATGTCTTGCTTCTTGTGCCCCCCCAATTCAGTTTGACCTTTCACCCCAAAGGCTTTTTAAATTTATATAATTCTCAGGCATAAAATCCTGAGAACTTCTTAAAGGATTTAAATGATATCAGGATGTACAATTCTTGTAGCACCAATAAATGCTGAAAAATAAATATCTAAAGTCTAAATTACGAAAAAGAAATCTTTATAACATCATATTGCCCCACAAAATATCATTCAGCTTCCTGGGATTGGTTATAGTCTAAAATTCACACAGCCTCATAAAACCATTCTCTAAAGTGAAGACCCAAGAGGACAGGGAAGTTTTGTTTTTTTTTCTTTCCTTATTTCTCCCCAAACCTTCAACGATGTCTAGGATAGAATGAGTGCTCAATGGATATCTGTTGTATGCATTGAATGAATTCCCTCCTTTAACACACAAACATTTATCTACAAAGTATTTTAAGTGCTTGCAAAATGTCCTGTATGCTTTATTTATGAATAACGTAATGATATCTTGACTTGAGAGAAAATATGATTATCTGCTGGTTCTCTGAGAGCAAATTTATAGACTTAAAGTGGGAAATTGCCAAATAAGAAATTATGGTAAAACTTTTTTCAAGTCAGCAATTCACTGTATTTTCTTTTAACCAATGCTATTTCCCTTAAAACTGGTAAGTTACAGCCATGCACTAATTTTTACCGAAGGTACTGCTGCTGTGTTACATTGATGTTTCAATAGGGTTACCAGATAAAATACAAATAATTGCACAATAATTGGTACAAAAATATAAATATCGCATGGGGCATATGTGTACGAAAAAATTATTGTCTATCTGAAGTTCAAATTTAACTGGACATCCTGTATTTTTTTCCTGCTAAATTTGACACCCCTAGCTCAAAGTAAATATCAGTGCTCTCATCTTAAACTGTTGTCACAATCAAATACAAGTTGCTTAATAAATAAATCCATAACTGACTGTCTTATCATTATCTTTTCTCAGGAAAATAAACAAACTAAGGAAGCAAATGGCTTCCCGAGTGACGGCAGTGGTGTGACTCTCCACGGGGCCTCTCCTTTGTAGTTCCCTGAGGTCAGCAGCGGCTCCGTGGGGCAGTGCTACACCCGGACCCAGAGTCCTACCCTCTATGATGAATGAATCCTATTTCACGTTACAGGCCCTTATCGGTATGCTTTTCCGGATGGACCTAGAGACTGTCATACAGAGTGAAGTAAGTCAGAAAGAGAAAAACAAATATCATATATTAACGCATATATGTGGAATCTAGAAAAATGGTACAGATGAACCGGTTTGCAGGGCAGAAATAGACACAGATGTAGAGAACAAATGTATGGACACCAACGGGGGACAGTGGGAGTGGGTAGTGGGATGAATTGGGAGACTGAGATTGACATATATACACTAATACGTATAACATAGATAACTAATAAGAACCTGCTGTGTAAAAATAAATAAATCAAATAAAATTCAAAAAAAAAAAAGACAAAAAACCAACAGAAGTTTCTTCCTGCTTTTGGAGGAGCAGCGCTGGCCACATGAAAATGCTAGAATTCAGCAACAAAGAAATTCTCTTCTCTAAAGACCTTTCTTCCCTTAGCTTAACCTCACACAGAGGTTAACCCTCCACAGCTGCACATCTTTGACTCTTGACCTTTGCCTTCACAAGTATAAAAATGTGCCTTCAATATTCTGCTAAAATTTCCAAATCCTTTAAACAAGAGGCAGTCAGAGCCTCCACGCGGTGACTCCTGTCCTCAGCACACTTCTTTCCCTTGCCCCGGCCTCCTTCCTCCAAACTGCCACCAAACGAGCACTGAACACGGTATGTACAGAACTCTGGATACCTGGGCTCTGTAGGTCCCAGTGTGCTACCTTTCCAGCTTGACAGAGCAGCATGCTTTTCTTTTCCGTTTTTTTTTTTTTTTTGGCCGAGGCACGCGGCTTGGGGGATCTTAGTTCCTTGACCAGGGATCGAACCCGGGCCCTCAGCAGTGAGAGTGTGCAGTCCCAACATCTGGACCGCCAGGGTATTTCCGACAGAGCAGTATTCTAAGATGATCATCCTTGGGTCAATAATTCAAGCCCCCTGAGCCTCAGTTTTCTCATCTATAAAATGGGGCTCATAGAATCACATGAAATACTGGGCCAAGGAACATAGTAAATGCTAAGTAAACATCACTATTACTCATATAAGAAGAATGTATTGAAGAATATGCAAATATCCATAGAAATTTGCTTTCTAACAAGCATTCTCTCCTTTAATGTAACAAGAATTTTCAATAAGTTTTAATGGTAACTAGAAATGGCTTAATAAAGTCAATACATATAAGTGGTATTAGAATAATATGGAACTTTAAATTTCATTGTTTGGAAGAACACTAAGCAGTTGGCTTCCCAACACTTACAGGGAAATTACCAGAACTGTACGGCGTCCTAGTCTCCATTGCTCTAGTGCCGAGGATGGAACATAGCCTGTCAGAATGTCGGATGTGAGAAATTGCACCGCGGGGCAAGGTGTGGGCAATCCAGAGTTGGCTCTGCCCAGCAGGTGAAGCACTGCTGTCATCACGCAGCCCTCACCTGGGCTGGAGTCTGAGGGAGAAAGGCATGCTGGGAACAATTTCATACTCTTCTTCAAGCACCTGCACTTCTTCAGATGAGGGGAGAGTGCACTTCCGCGTGCCTCCACCGTGGTGCTGACCATCAGCTTAATCTGAATGTGACACAGGCCACTGAGGAAATGCCTCTCTACCCTGTGGGGTGGCTGCCTTTCATCAGTACTCAGAAAGAAGGTGAAAGAGTTCTTGTTAGGAATAATATTGTTTGTTGCGGTTTTTCTCCATTTCTCTCTCTCTCTCTCCAAGGGAGAAGAAGCTGAGTTAAGAACAGAAATCAGAATCTGGAATCTGCTCACCCCAAGAATAATGGATCTATTCTGCTCAAAAAAATGCCTTGATTGTTGATGTGTTTACTTCAGCTCCTTCTCTGAAATTTGAGGACAAAGCAAAATTGGGAGCAAGGAGTCTCTGTGTGTGTGTGTGTGTGTGTGTGTGTGTGTAAGTGTGCACACATGTGTGCAGAGAGCTCCTTTCTCTAAGGGTTCAAGATGCCCCTGTAATGAGCCTGCCCACCCCACTGAGGCATCAAAACTCATTACTTTCCCCCAAAGCTACATTTAAGCCACCTTTAAAGTGGATAGCAGGACACCTGGGGCTCATTTAGTTCATTATCCTGGGCCTTTGTTTGCTCATCTATAAAGTGAAGACACTGGATTAGACACAGTCTCAGACCTTTCCAGATCCAAAATGCTCTCTCGTGATGTTACTGCAACAGGGACAGTAGATTAGAATTTACTCACAAGCAAAGCAAAGTCAACACTGTGTGTGTGTGTGTGCGTGCGTGCACGCACGCGTGTGTAAATGTCTTATTAACACCAAGGACTTACTAAGCATTCATGAAATTTTCCTTTGCCTCTTTCAAAAGTGGGAACCATATTCGATGCATTTTAGTACAATGGCTGTGGTAGTGGGTTTTAACTCCCATTCTTTGGAAAAGGTAAATGTCAATGTGTAGCACAGAGAGTTGAGGCTAGAAACTACTGAGGTGCTGAAGACTTCAGAAAAAATCTGGTGCTTTTTCCAGGTGATTTTCCACCCAACAAGATAGAAGGGCAGTGGAAATTTTCAAGCCATGTTTTTTTTTTGCCCCACGCTCTTTCTCCATTATGAGTGAGGGCTTGGGATTTGATCAGACAAGCTGAGGTTCGCAGCTCTGCACTGACATTTATGAAGTATTATTTAAAACCTGGGGCATTAGTGTGTGCAGTCCTTTCTGTGTAAGAATAAAAATAACAGCAGCCACCATGCATCAAGTACTTAGTTATGTTCTAGGCTGGATTCTAGGTAAATGTTTTACCAAATGTTATTTAATCTTCCTACATGTTGGTGAGAAAGGACCTATTACCATCATCCCTATTCGAACTTCATCCCAGCGAGAAAGGATCTATCACCCATCCCTACAGAGCAGTTGGGTAATTTCTCCAGGGCCTTAGTAGTAAGGGAAGAACCCAGGATTTGTACAATTCTGACCGTGAAGAACATATTCTCAACTATTCCTGGATTCCGCCACTGGTCTCCATTTGGTCGCCAACCGTGTGACGGTTTCCTGGCTCTGTGGCCTCATTTGTATTCTTGTCTGCCTTCTCTTGTGGCCAAAAACACATCTGCAAAGGAATTCATTGGCCACAGAACTGAATTTCTCTGTGCAAAATCTAAGTGGGCCACTCCAGAAACATGGGAGTGCCCAGCCCTTCGCAAGCATCCTTCTTTGATGGGGCCAGCCCAGGTGCGGCAGGCATACACACGTCATGCTATTCAGAGAACACATTCCCCTTGGTCTCCCCAGAATCGTGGCGAGGGTCCAACTGCAATTCCAAGGTTTCCCGTGAAACATTCAGCCGCCCAAACTAGGCCAATGACTCTTTCTCAGGTTTCTCTTGCTCCCAGATGAACCTTAATGCTCTCCGAGTGTATAAGAAGAGCAAATACTCCCTAAGTTCTGATAAAGGAATAGAACCTTTCCTTTTCCTTCTCTCAGGATAACTGGCATGGTTGAACTAAGGTAGGGGCCACGTGACAGCCCAGATGGCAAAACACAGTGTTCTGTGACCTGTGGGAAGCCTCTAGCTGATGGCTTCCCCCAGGATTCTAACTCACTTTGCCTTTTGGACAGGCTACAGGGTGCACGCAGATTATAGAAAATTTAGAGCCTAGCACTGGTGGCATAAATGACATTTCTCAACCCCCCTCCCCATCCAGGACTCGCTCTGGGTCTCCAGCATCTACGTGCCCTCGCCGCCTGGGAGGGAGCAGCTGCGGAGAAGGGCAAGGGTGCCAGGTACAGGGGAAAGCACCCATTCACAGCGCTGCCCAGGGTCCAGGTGCAGCAAGTGGAATACCGAGACTTCCCTGAAGCCCTTGCAAGACAACCTGTGCACCTGCATTCCGAAGGGAAGAAAAGCAAACAGTTCAAGGCCACTTCCTCGAACCAGGCATTTATCGACAGAATTGTAACCCCACTGGGGATGTTTCCTAGGCTGCTGACTTGTTGCAGGCAAGGAGCCACACCTGAGGAGACAAAGGGCTGTTTCTTTGCTTCCCGCTAGTCCAGGGGTGATCTGGTTCTGAGCACATCTGGAGGGTCATTGTCAGCACCACTGACCACCTATAAGGTTTGGATCATCTCGGGTTTGCAAGGTGCTCTGTGGCCACTCTGTAGGGACCTACATCCAGGTTTAGTGAGCCCTTCCCGACCATTATAGATCATGGTAGATGTGATTCCCCTCTCTGGGCTCCTGTTGATTTGAGTAGACCTTTTAGAGCCTGGCATAGAGCCTATGATTGATGGAATTCACATATCATTTGCCTTCGTTGCTCTGCCCCGATTGAGCCACGTCCTCAGTGACTGAGCTCCCGTGAGACTCAACATTTGAGCAGAATGTCCTTCACAGCTCTCTTCCAGGTGCGGAGACTTCTAGAGGCTGTGTCTGAGTCGTACAGCCCATAGGCCAACACGCTCAGAAGTGATGGAAGGCCGAGTATTGCTAATATCTGTAATGATGTCCATGCACCAAAGAAAATCCAGTTTCTGTGGAAGGTGGTATTAGCCCATATCCCAGGATGAAGCAGGGTTGGGGCCTGGGGGAGATGGGTGTCACCCTCTGCCAGTGGTGGGTGACAGGCAAGCTCAGAACTCAAGGCAGGGTGTGGTTTAAAACCTTGAAAAAAAATGAATTGGATAAGCATTCACATTGGATGGCTTAGTTATATAGCTTCCCAAGGCAGGAAACAAGACTAAACTATGTCTTCCAGCTGCATGATACTATGAAAAGATCAACACAGAAGACGGTTCTGTCTACCTTCTAATCTCAAGTAACACTTAAAAACACTTCATTAAGTACATTTTACAAAGGTATTTCCTTCCTGTTCCATATTGTTTCTTTCTTTCTTTCTTTTTTCTGCCTGACCTTGCTACCAGTGTTAAAGATGCCAGCTGCTCTTTTTCAGGAGGAACTTAACTAAATTCTTTTAAATCTTAGTATCTATTTTTCTTGCTTCTAAACTTTTCTTCTTTGCCATGTCTGGATTTTTCGGTTCTTTTTCTTATACCGAGTGTTCAAATGCCCCCAGGAGACCAGCAATAACAAAGATAACAATAACTACCTTATGCCCCAAGCTGTGGCTTTCTTAACCTCAGCCCTTATTTCTGGCTTTCATTTGATTTCAAAGAGCGTTTCACTACTTAATAGATCAGTCACATCTTGCCTGTCCCTCCATCTCTCTTGGTTTTCTCCTGAGAGCTGGCTTTGCTTAGCATTCTTGGAGAAAGCTTGGTCTGCTTCATCAGATGGGTGAATGGCTCTCACAAGGTGGAGGCACTGAGGATGGACAGATGGGAGGAAGTAACTTCCGTTACTCACATTAGATTGAACCAGGTGAAACTGCCAATACTGGACCATTTTTTGACCTATAAACATAACTTCATAAGTTTAAACTAATGTAGGAGTTTCGGGCTCATATTTATGCAGTCAATCAGTTTTCCTATAAGTTCTATTCAGCCAGAGAGAATCGGATGGTCTTGCTCACTGAAGGCTCCCTTCATGCTGAATTCCACGTTTTTCTGAAGATGATAATAGCTAGCATTTATTGGACAGTCCTGCATCTTCTCATGTGATCCTTACATCAACTCAGTGAGGTAGGATATATGACTCCCATTTTACAGATCTGAACACTGAGGCTCAGAGAGGCTGCGTGAAGGCAGGTCTGCCTCACTCTACCCCCATGCACTTTTCCCTCTACCACACAGCCTCATCTTTGCATTAACCTCTCTTCTTTTTTTGGCCGTGCCTCACAGCTTGCGGGATTTCACTTCCCTGACCAGGGACTGAACCCAGGCCCGGCAGTGAAAGCACCGAGTCCTAACCACAGGACCATCAGAATTCCCCAACCTCTCACCTTTTTAAAGCTCTTCCTGATATTATTCCTTTTGAAGTGATTTTGCCTAAAACAAATATGGGCAAGTTTTCCACCACCTGATCTTCACTGGGCTGTAATTGTTCAAGAGATGATGGTGATGCCTCCCTGTTGACAGGGAAACTGTAGGAACAGTGCCACTTATTTACCAATCTCTGGTCCCTCATTTCCTCAAGTATTGATAGAAATACTTTGGCATTATAATTTTTTGAAGTTGTAGGCAGACGACCGATTTGTATGTGTTACAAACAAACTGGGAACCCAGAGCATGAATGTATGTTTATAGATGCCATCAAATAAAATCTAAGAAATTAAATTAATCTGACACATACTTAATGAAGTACATAATCATTATTATGTTTCATGGTAATTAGGCACAAATGGGATGCGTTCCACGTAAATAATTGTAATTGGTTTGACTGTGCATAGACTTTTAGGTTTTTATTTTCTGATCACATTTAGTTTTTTAAGATCTATAAAGGGTGTCAGTGTGGACCTGTGTTCCCAGATTCCATCTGTCATCACCACCACCACCACCACCATCATCAGGTGCACTGACCAGTACAGGTGTGGGTCTTGCACTCCTTCCCTCAATAGTTAGGATTTCCTTGTCCCCTCCTTCCCCAACCCTAGCCTAGGATAATTGCTTCTTGGGTTGTAGGAATGCCCCTTGTACCTCTCCTCCTGCTGTGCTTCTCCCAGACTCACACCCTGAAGGGTTCCTTCAGCAGCTGCTAGAGCTGTACTTTTCTGTCTCCTTGGGTGTCCTGGATGCTGAAGGCTTGAAGTGACTAATCTCTGGGCTTCACTGTTGTGGATGAGAGTGAGGCTGGGTTTAACGTGAAAGAGGATGAGACAGACGCAGGAAGGGGAAAGAAAGTTTTAGGCCTGGGCTGCTGACTGAGTGTGGGATTTCCATGTTGCCAGTGACCCTATTCATATATGGTTGAAACCAAGGGGAATTTATTGGATCCCATAACTCAAATATCAGGGGTAGATTCCAGGGCTGAGGAATATCTTTAGGGATCTGTGTTTCTCTTTCCCTAAGCTTTGCTTTTCTCTGTGTTGATTTAATCTTAGGCAGGCATATCTTCATGGCGGGAAGATGGCCACCAGCAGCTCCAGGATTAAATCAACCATCTCAGAAACAGGAGGGAAAAAGCACCTCTTTTTTCAGTAGTTCCAGCAAAATTCCTGAGATCAAGTGTGATTTGCCTGGCCCTTACCTGAACTAAGCAGAGTGGCCGTGGGCATGTGGTGCTCTCGTGAATGGCTAGGCCTCCGTCACAGGAGAAACTTTAGATCTGGAGGTGGAGTCAATCCCACTAGACCACGTAGACAGATAGTGGGCAATAGTGGGCTGCAAAGGAAAATTGGATGCTGTTATCAGAAAAGGGATTACAGAGTCGGGCAGATTATAGAAATTACAGATGTCCACTCTAGCTGGTGAAACGGAGGGCAGAGAGAGCACAGGTAAAATGGCCTGAGCCCCCATATCTCAGAGAGTTGGCTCAGAGAAGAGGAAGTATGAGGATTAAGGTAAGTAGAAGAAATGGGAGTAGATATGATCTCAGTGACCTATTCTACCTATTAAGTAGGTCTTTCAAGACCTTAAAATGAACAAAAGTTTTACTTTTCTGTCCTTTAAAACATCTCCCTCCACTGCATGCTGTTATTTGAAATGTCTTTAATCATGGACAACCCTTTATTCTAAAAACAGGGAAAACAGATTTAAGCGCAAATGCTCTGGGAAAGGCAATACAGAGGTATGAATGTGTTGCAGCCAAGGTAGAAATGAAAATATCTTATCATGTCTTGTTTTGATAAGGAAAAAGAACAGGGAAAGAAATGCCATTAGAAGAGAAAAGAAAGACGAATTGTAGATGATTAAAGAGAGAAGACAGTCAAAACTCACTTCCCATATTTGTCAATGTCAACTCAGTTGATCCAACACAAGTAGTGGCCACAAGACTGACCTTAGTGGAAATTCTATAATAGCATGTTTTTACTATTGATCTCTTTGCTTTTAAAGCTTCTTACTTTACTGAATGAGAATGGAACTTTCCAAATTTAGTATTTGCTCTTAGTTGGGAAGTCTCTATAGCCTGGACGATCTTGGCCCAGTTAGGTCATAATTCAAACTAGTGAGAAGAATGCAAGATAAAACATGTCACAGGAGAAATTCGCTGGCGCTCAGTCATATCCAGAGCCTTGGCATGCCTTAGTAAAGTTCAGCTTTTCTCCCCCTTCTCTGATATAATCTGCGTTTTGCTAAACAGGACTTAAACAAACTTGAACTTTATTCCAGAAAAGTAAAGAGAAAGCTTTGATACCCTTGAAGGCCCTTACATTTCAGAAATTCAGGTTTATTCAATATTTAAAAGACACTGAAAACTGGTACACTGTGCTCCCCTCAGTGTGACACCATCTTAATTGTACTTTCAGTGAACGAATGAGTGTTTGGGAGGCTGATCCTCCCAGGGACCTGGCTCCCAGACCTGACCACATGGGTTAGACCATCACTTGAAGATATTCTGAAGATTTCCCAGTAGGGGTTAGTAATGTGAGGACCACAGTCCACAGTAATGTGACACCACAGTCCAAGCATTTTTATGATATTTACTCTTGCACGTGAGAAATATTTCAAAGAACTTCAACATGGGCCCAACGATATTCTAAAAGCACCAATAAAGAGAATCAACACTACAAAATGTTGTCCTAATTATCCTGGGCTTTTATCAAAAATACTAATATTCTGGTCAAGTAAAATGACAGGAAAATGTCAGGAATGGTAGGGGGTAGGATTGTGTAAAGAAAAAGGTAGTCTGGAAGACAAGATGCCTTTTCATCTCTTTGGTACAACATATTGAAATCTATAATAATAATTTTTAATTGAATTCCCAATTCTTAACTTGGAGAGAGAAGGGAAATTCTTACCATATGTTTGGGCATCAAAGACAAAAAGCTAAGGGTGTTGGCTGTAATCATAGATAAAAATGAACATGCACTGAAACTTAGACTTTCCTCACAGAGTTCATGATTATTATTTGCATTCACAGCTGCTAAACAACACATGTATGCGGACAGGATAGAAATCAAATCACCCTCTGGTTATATATTAAAGGAAGTAGCATCTCCAGCTCCTATTTCCCCATGTACAATACTCATTACGCCTGTTTCTAGGTTCCTATTTTCAGTTGTTCTCCGAATCCAATGGCTTTATCAGTAACAATTATCTATGTCTCTGAGGCTAATCAGCTTAAAAAGAAACATTTGCCTGAAAGCCTCCTCTTTAAGTTTACTCTGGATAATGGCAAAGGCTACCACTGGCTACTGTGAGGACCTCCATGGGGGCCCCATCCAGACAGATGCATCAGACAGGCCTGGAGACTCCTGTGGAGGGGGGCCCCTCCCTCTAACCATCTCACTGCCTTTTACCCTCAAATCAACAGGAAAGGAAGACAGCAGCAAAAATCAGGTTAAGGGCTCTAAGCTTGAGACTGTGAGGCATCTGAAATCAGGTAGGATTGGGTAGGACCACACCTCTACACACGGATGGCCAGATGGCTGTGTTTGCACGTTAGTCATCCATCATAGGGCTGCCCTGCCACTTACTCCACCTTCCTGGGTCAACACCAGCTTTTCCCTCCCTCCTCCTTCCCTGCCTGCTATTAGCTCAAAGTATAACATGCTTCTCAAATTATGGATTATATCAGGTGACCTGACATAATTAACCCAAATAATCCATTGAAACTGACCTAGTATCTGTTTGTTTTGCACAGTAAAATGGAAAAGTTGCACACTGTGGGAGATTTGGCCACTTCCAGTTAACTGCCTCTCTGCTACCCTAAAGGCTGGAAGGTGAAATCTCTAAGAAATTTCTCTGGTCTTTGTTAGGTAGCCAGGTTTGGATGTAAATGATCTGGGCAACATGTATGTTGGCATTTAGAAGCATAGACTCTGGGGCCAGGTGCTGAGAACCAGGTGAGAAATCATAATCTGATTGCTACCAGGACATTTTTCTGATGGCTCGACCAGGGGTGTGTGTGTGTGTGTGTGTGTGTGTGTGTGTGTGTGTTTATCCTGTGTATGTGTCAGCTCTAGGATTGGCGTGGAATTTGCCGAGAGGTAGGAAATTACAGAACTAAACTATCATTCTTGAGGCTGGGGAAAGGTGCCTGAGGCACACACCCGTGGCAGGTAAGAAATAAAGCGGTGGGGGGATTTTTCTAAGCTGGGAGGTTGTTCTTGTTTCATGTGAAGATGAATGTGTAGTTCAATCCCTTCCCATGGTTTTTGTATTTTTAATTATACTGGGTTTTAAATAGTCAATTTAAAGACACCTGTGTGTTGTTTCTTTTTACACCTCTAACCTAGGAGACTGTGTTTCTGGGACTGGGACAGGCTCAAGCATGACTCCCATGATCCTCTGCTGCAGGGATGCTCATCTCACAGGCACATCCCAGGGCTGCCCTGTCACTTAATCAGCTTTCTCAAAGTGATTGAAAAGCACACTTGACACACGTGCCCTCTTCAGAGATCAAGTTATAATTAAATCCAGGAAAACTCTCTGACAGCTGGAGCCCAGGTTTTGAGTTTGGTATGTGTTCTTGCAAAAGCCCGCAGCCATAGCTGATGTGTCGCTGCCACATGCCTGGTGTGGGTGACCCTGGAATGTTTGTTCTGCCTACAGTCTATTTTGCTTGGGGAAAATGAAAGCCCACTAGTAAAGTAAATTTGCTTTGAATACAGATTTAATCATTTTCTCACAAAACTGAAGCTCTCCGTGTTCCGGACAGGACAAAAGGTTAGTTCGATATTGTGCCAACAAACAAGGAACCATAACTAAGTAGTTGAGAATAGGTAAACACAAATGGCTTGGGAGAGGGGGAAGTGTCTGGTGGGATGCCAGCGTGGGGACCAGATTTAACAGCTTCATCAAAGGGAATGTGTTAAATGCTCATTAACTGAATTTACAAATGATCCCCAACTGGGGGGTGTTGCAAACAACAGAGGAATAAACACACACACACACACACACACACACACACACACACACACACTAATTACATGCACACGTGCATACAAAGCAGGAAATGAAGGAGCCTTCTGCTTGGAAAATAAATCCAAGATAAAATAGTTTTAAATATAGACATTCAAAGAAAGCATTAACATAGATTTCATACAGGATTAAGGGAACAACTTGTCAATAGTAAGCTGCTGTCTCTGGTGAAGGTTATTGGGCCACTGCAAAGGGTAGGAGGGGAGACCGTGCCCATGGTGGCAGGGGGCGTGCACATCCCCAAAGGAGCCTGGAAAAGATCTGAAACACGCTCAGAAGGAAAGCAGGGGCCACTGGACACCAACGGAGGCAGAGTAGAATGCTTGATGGTAACAGGCCACCAGATTCTAAATATTTGTTCCTGAAATCCCTAATTTTCTAGGGCTTCAGGAGCCATTGACCCAGGCCACACTGTGGGTGTTGGTGGTGGAGGAAGGGCCACAGTGGATCACACTGGCACCCCACCATCACCCTACAGATGCTTAAGAAGCCATTAGGAACAGACTTCTTAGGGGATTGTTCTGAGTGTTGCAGAGGCATCTTGAGGGAAAAAAAGCGCATTCTAGATCTTCAGCCGCATCCTGATGGCATCAGAGACTCAGAGTGAGAACAGCACCTCTACTCGCGCCCCAGCCCTGAAATCTGACCCTCTAGTCTTCCCCTGCTGACTCCTGGGGCAGCACGTGGAGGGAAGGCAGGGTGGGTCAGCAGACTGGCCGATGGGACAACTGGGCTGCAGTTCTGCTTCTGCTGCTAAATATTTGTGTGCCTGGGGGCAAGTCTCTGGACCTCTCTCTCCGGGTCTTAGTTTCCTAATAAGATCAGATTTTCTTACTGGAGAATCCATGAATTAGCTTCAGGGAGATCTCAACTCCCTTGTTCGTAAACATTTTATGTGAATGTGCACATGTGCTTTTTTAAAGAGAAAGGACACATCCTTTAGGAAAGAATCATATTTTAAAAGATGTTCATGATGTAAGAAAGTTAACAACCACTGACTATCACTGGATTATTCCTAAATTTAGCTGGCGCTAAACTTCAATCCTTACCCCATACAATCCCTTCCATCTCTAACCCGTATAAACAACCAGAGGTTCAGGTAACAGAGCAAGAATCTGAGGCACCTGCCTATCATAGGTCACCAAACCTATAATCCAGACATCTTAGGTGTGTTTGGACTGAAAACCATTGGAGCCTCTTGGCTCAATTGGTTAGAACATAGGAAAAGTAAGTTCAGGGTTGCAGGTGTGATTCATGCTTAGACCGTTTCTTCACTTGAAAAGTAGAGAAAGGGGGAAACACTTCTACCAGAATTACCATAGGAAGCCCTACTCAGGCATCTTGGAACTTAAGGAAAATAGTGGAAAAGAGAAAAATATATAGCGTCTCATGGCTTTTTGAAAAACAAATGTAATGTCATACCATGTCCTCAGCCAAACCTTGTCAAGGGTCCTCTGGCTACCACCCTGTGAAATGGCTTTCCTTGGGCCCGCAAACACCCAGAGGCCACAATGTAAAGTAATACAAACGTGGTAGGGTGCTAGGTGCTTATCTCCTTTAGCCCATGTCACAACTGTAGCAGGTGGATAGTGTTAGCTTCATCCTCATTTTCCAGGTAAAAAAGGGGACTTTGGAAATGGGGAGGCAACTTTCTAAGGCCACAGATGGCAGGTGATGGAGGCTGGATTCAAATGCAGGCAGTCCCACTTCAGACCTTACCTACTGGTTCAACAACTGTGTGGGATTCCCATGAGGGCGTGAGGGGAGAGGTGAGAAGGGCCGGAGCGGGAGAAGGAGGTGGCATCACGTATGTTCCGGTGCGCGTACGTTCCTGCTCCTGTGGGCACCCCATAAGTACAGTATGGATTGGGTACAGAGCTGCTTGAATTTTACCTCCTAACTACTTCCTTAGACAATTACTCCAGCATATTATGTTTCAAGGCCAAACAAGTCAATCTCTCCCTCTCCCTCCCTGTGTCCTTACCCCTCTCTCTTATCCTCTCTTATTCTCTAACCAAAAGACCCTATATTCTTTTTTTTTTTTTAAAAAAAACACCCTTTTATTTCTATATCTGTAAAAGATGCTAAGTGACCTGAGTTCTCTTTGTTTGTTTGGCCTCACCGTACGGCTTGCAGCATCTTAGTTCCCTGACCGGGGATCGAACCCATGCCCCCTGCAGTGGAAGCACGGAGTCCTAACTGCTGGACTGCCAGGGAATTCCTGACCCTATATTCTTGAAGTTCTGTTGCTTAAAAAGTCTGTGAGGGACTTCCCTGGTGGCGCAATGGTTAAGAATCCGCCTGCCAATGCAGCGCACACGGGTTCGAGCCCTGGTCCGGGAAGATCCCACATGCCGCGGAGCAACTAAGCCAGTGCACCACAACTACTGAGCTGCACTCTAGAGACTGTGAGCCACAACTACTGAGCCCGTGTGCCACAGCTGCTGAAGCCCGTGCGCCTAGAGCCCGTACTCTGCAACAAGAGAAGCCACCACAATGAGAAGCCCGCGCGTTGCAATTTGGAGTAGCCCCCGCTCGCCGCAACTAGAGAAAGCTGGTGTGCAGCAACGAAGACCCAACGCAGCCAAAAATAAATAAATCTATTTTAAAAAAAAGTCTGTGAGAATATAAATTCAGAATAATGGCTACGTTTGTAGGTGAGGGAGGGCATGTGAGAGGTGAGAAGTACAGAGTGCCTTTAGATGTATAAGTTTTATGCTTTCTTAAGCTGGACCATGGGTATGGACTTAATGGTTTGTATGTTTTCATCTGAAAAATGTGAATATTATTAAATATTAAACAATCTTTTTCACAGTCAGCCTGAAAAAAGATTTACTTGGCCTTAAAAATGTTCATACCACTTGACTGAGCAGCTCCATTTCTGGGAATCTATTGTGAGGAAATAATCTGAAATGAGGGCAAAGATTTATATGCCAAAGGTTCATCACAACGTTATTTCTAATTTAAAAATCTTGAAATAATTTAAAAAGCCTAACAAAGAAGAATGATTGGGCAAATTATGCTGCATCTGTGAGCTGGAATATTATATATACTTCAAAAAAAAGATGCTTACGAAGTGTTTTTAACGGTATAAGGAAACACATTTGATGAAATTTTAAGTGGAAAATCAGAATATGAAATCACGCATAAAATAAGATTTCAGAGCTCTGGAAGAGACTGAAAGAAAAAGACTTGAAAGAACAAGGCAAATAGTGGGCACCTTTGTGTTGTACAACTGTGGCCCTTTGGACTTGTTTTTAAGTTCTAATTTTATGCAACTGAGTATAAATTACTTTTATTTCGTTTTTTTTTTGGCCACGCTGCACAGCCTGTGGGATCTCAGTTCCCCGACCAGGGACTGAACATGGGCCACAGCGGTGAAAGCACAGAGTCCTAACCACTAGGCCACCAGGGAACTCCCAGTATGTATTACTTTTATAAAATGGAAAAAATAAAACTAAAAAATTATCTGCTTATTGGTTCTTGTCATCAAAAATCTTCTGATATGTTCCTGTATTGGCAATTGGGATGACTTTTGTTCCTTAGCCTAGATAATGTGTTCCTGCTGACAGAATAACTCACAGGGTTATGGACGGGCCTTCTGGAGTTCCTGGTCCCCAAACAATTCAGTGTCTCCTGTTTTGTGTCATCTATTCCAAGACTAGATGGAGATGAGGAAAGCCCAGTAGGAGACCCAGGTAGATACACATGCTTCTGACCAAGTAGGGAAGAACTATGGTCATGTGAGGTAAGGGTGTGAGGTTTCTCTGGCATGTACACACACACACACACACACACACACACACACACACCCTCGCCTCCCCACAGTGTCCCTGCCCACATTCCACCTGGCCTGCGTGCCACAGGAGGAAGGTATGTGGCAGGAGTCCAGGGCCTCTGAGGCAGCTGTCTCAGGGCCCAGGTGGCTGCAGGGCAGCAGTCACAGCTGGCAGGTGGAGAGTGGGCGTGGGAGGGAGTGCGAGCTGCTCTGGGATCCTCTCTTCTTCATGGTCCCCTCCTCCTTCTTCAGTTCAGTCATTCACCCCAGAGGAAAGTGTCTGGCTAGTTTAACCAGCTGCGGACGGCTCAGAATAAGGAAGAAATAAACCTGGGCTTAGCTGCAATCAAACGATAAGCCTTGTGGAGTGGGGTCCCCAGAGAGAGTTGCGAAGCAGCTGGTTGAATCTCTTCAGGTTTCCTTCCAGGGATACGTGAGTGTCCTTCCCTGCCCCCTGGATACATCTCTAGGTGTGTCCTCACCGCAGAGAAATGAGCTATGCTTAGAAGCAGAGGCTGCAGCTGGGGAGAGGGCTGGACATATTATAGATGGAGGAGAGGGCAAAAATGCAAAAGGCACCACCTGGGACTCCTTACCACAATCTTGATCAGATGTTAAAAATATATATATTATGTATATTTATTATATATATAATATATTTATATACTTTATTTATCTTATTTAATTTTTGGCCGTGTGGAATCTTAGTTCCCTGACCAGGGATCGAACCCGTGCCCCTTGCAGTGGAAGCGCAGAGTCCTAACCACTGGACCGCCAGGGAATTCCTCAACATACTTTAAATACATATTTACATTTATTTAAACTATAAATGCGGGACTTCCCTGGTGGCGCAGTGGTTAAGAATCCGCCTGCCAATGCAGGGGACACGGGTTTGAGCCTGGGTCCGGGAAGATCCCACATGCCACAGAGCAACTAAACCCGTGTGCCACAAGTACGGAGCCCCCGTGCTGCAACTACTGAAGCCTGCGCGCCTAGAACCCGTGCTCTGCAACAAGAGAAGCCACCGCAATGAAAAACTGGTGCACTGCAACGCAGAGTAGCCCCCGCTCACCACTAGAGAAAGCCCGCGCTCAGCAACAAAGACCCAACGCAGCCAAAAATAATAATAAATAAAATACACAACATAAAGAAAAACAAAACAAAACTATAAATGCTTTAAAGATGTTTGATATATATTTACATATTTTTAAAATATATTTAAAGATGTTTTTATATGTATCTGTTTGATATGTGTATAGATACATGCTTTTTAATCTTCATAATATCAGGCTGAGGTTAATAAGCAAAATTTATTAAGTCAAGTAGTACTCAAGGCCTTACTCCCCTTCTTCCCCCCCCCCCCCACAGAGTTCCCTTCTTCACCTGCTCCTTCCCTGACACAACCACTCTTAGCTCTTTTGCTTCTTTTATTTGTTTGTTGCTGGCATTGTCATCTTTCTAAATTATGTGCCTATCCTGCTATTTCTTAGATTCTTTTCCCCCGCTACAGACATTATCTATTGACTTCCTAATATGAAAGATGATGATTTAACATTCCATCCTGCCTCCTTCCCCTACCCCTCCTTATTTTCCCTTTTTTTATCCTCCCAGTGTAATGATTGTGTTACCTCAGGGATTGAACCCAGGTACTCTGCATTGAGAATGCAAGATCTTATCCACTGCAGCACCAGGGAAGTCCCGATGTAACTATTTTGACCCCTTATATGCTATAAGTCCACCCCACACTTGACCATTTCTAGGTTAGAAGTCATTTGTACCTCGGAATTTGGAAATTACTGTTCTTGGCTTTTAGGGTTACTGTTGAGCAGTCAATGCCATTCAGATTCCAGATGGTTTATGTGACCTTCTTTTTGCTTTCTGGCAGCCTTTAGGGTCTTCTGTTTATCCCTAGTGTTCTGAAATTTCACAACGATGTGCCTTACTCTCTATGTTGGGTGCTAGGTGGGTCTTTCTAATCAGGAAACTCCTTTTACTTCCGGGAAATTTTTGTTTATTGTTTCATTGATTTCTTCCATTTTGTTTTTTGTTTTTTCAGCTCTCTCTTTCCAGAACTTATTATTTGGATATTTGACCTATTGGACTGACCATCTAATTTCCTTAGACTCTGTCCCATTTCCTATCTAGTTCTGTCAAATTTCCTAAACTTTATCTTCGAAGCCTCTTAAAAATTCTTTCTGTTTTCAGAATATTCTTTTTTTTTTTTAATTGTATTTGTTTTTCTTCCTCTTGCCTCACTGAGCATACTCAGTGTGTATATACATGTATGTATACACATAAACAAAAATACAAGAGAACAAATCCATACTTTTATTTATTCACTTTTCAATAAGTTTAAATCTTCGAAGGGTACAGCATCACATGGATTCTGTGTCCAATGGCCTTAGGAGGAAGGTTGCTTTGGAATTTGGCACCAACGGTGCCGCTGGTTCCATGAACTTGAGTTACCTTTCCCCAGACTACTCTGGTTTTGTTGGGTTTTCCCACCAGGAGTTACTGTGTTCGGGGAATTCCCTGGTGGTCCAGTGGTTAGGACTCTGTGCTTTCACTGCAGGGGCCCAGGTTCAGTCCCTGGTCTGGGAACTGAGGTCTTGCAAGCCATGGGGCACGGCCGAAAAAGAAGTTACTATGTTCTTTGCTTTGTACACAAAAGCACATCTCTTGGCTAGACAGAATTTAGTTTCATCTCGAGCATATACACCTTCAATTTTCAGAAAAGCTGTCTGCTCCCTCTGGTTCCAGGGACCCCGCTTCTAGCCAGCAAAAAAGGCCTTGGACCATAGCCTTCCAGATATATGTCGTTTTAGAAGTCCTGTTCCCAGCAGGCCTCCACAGGCTCCAAGATGGCTGAAAGAGCCTCAGTGTGTATTTTCGATGCAATTCTGTCCCTCAGATTGTCTCTGCTACCTTTGAGTTCATTTTCCCCACCCATCTGTTTAGCTGTCTTTCACGTCCACTGCTTTCTCCTGTTATCTGATGATTCTTTGTTTATACTTAAGACTGAGGCACCAGAAATCAGATTGGAAGCGCTGCATTGTGGGGCTTCCTTTCCCAGAACCTTCTTAGGGTTCTCAGTTCCAATACGCTTCTTCCTGTGGGTGTTCTCCACACCCCACACCCCATGTAATTAATTTTCAGTTGCCTCCGTTATATTCCACATCAGTTGCTACTGTTTCCCTCAATCTGTGTTCAATCTTCCCAACTTTTGTTGGCATTTCTCATTTCTGTTATCCAGCCCCCTACCCCGCATCATTGCTGTTCTTGTGGTTTTATTTTATTTCCCTCCTTATTTCAATTTTGCTGCGATTTGAGGAGGGAGTGGCGACAAAGAACATATGTTAATGCAATGTAGTATGTATAACGAGACATCATGCTTCTCCTATGTCTTATTATCACACTTTCAACACGCTCCATATCAACAGTCTATCTCAAAAATGGCTGAAAAGGTATCTCTTTTGTAGAATGTGCTCAGAGGAAACAACTGCCCATCAAATTTTCTTATCCCAAGATATCCTTCTTCTGTGACACTCTTTTGATCTATTTCTTCATTAAGGTAATAAAAGGTTACCATTTACTGAGGACCTACTGTGTGTACTTTACACTCAATATGTCTCATTTCATCTTCACAGAATCCCTGCAAGGTAGGCGTTATTATACCCATTTTACAGACAAGGACTGTGGCTCAGAAACTTTTCCCAGGAAACTCAGCTGACAAGATGTGGAGCCTAGATTCAAGGAGGCATCAGTCTAACTTCCAAGCTGACTGCTCTTTCCAGGGCACTTTGCTGCCCATCCCCAGGGGTTGTTCAGTGCTTGGTGACAGCTGTGACAGCAGGAGTAACACACCAGGAGCTCTTTGATAGAATATAATTTCCATGCAGGTAGAGCCCTCACCTGCCTTGTCTACATCCATCTCCCAAGCACAAGAATAATACTTGATGCACTGAAAACACACAATCAATATTTTTTAAATAAACCAATGAATGAATGGATGAACATGATATCCTTTAATTCTCAGAGCAACGCAGTCATAACTCTTACATTACCCTTTCATAAAAGGTTAGAAAACAAGTTTCAGAAACGGGATTTCTGTTTCCTGGGGATCTGCCCTTTCTAGGAAGTGTTGTTTTTATGTAATCTGAGGAATAACCCGTGCTAAGGTGTCAGCTAGGACCTGAGAGGATAGCTGAGTTGGCTTGGCTTCATGAGTTCAGAATTATTCATCATTGGAGAAGGTGTAGAGGAAAGGGAACCCTTCTACACTGTTGATGGGAATGTAAATTGGTGCAGCCACTATGGAAAACAGTATGGAGGTTCCTCAAAAAACTAAAAATAGAATTACCATATGATCCATCAATCCCACTCCTGGGCATATATCCAGACAAAAATATAATTCAAAAGATACACGCACCCCTGTGTTCATAGCAGCACTATTCACAATAGCCAAGACATGGAAGCAACCTAAGTGTCCATCGACAGATGAATGGATAAAGAAGATGTGGTACATATATAGAATGGAATACTACTCAGCCATTAAAAAAGAATGAAATAATGCCATTGGCAGCAACATGGATGGACCTAGAGATTATCATACTGAGTGAAGTAAGTCAGAAAGAGAAAGACAAATACCATACGATATGTGAAATCTAAAGTATGACACAAATGAACTTACCTACAAAACAGAAACAGATTCACAGACATAGAGAACAGACCTGTGGTTGCCAAGAGGGGGTGGGTGGGGGAGGGATGGACTGGGAGGTTGGGATTAGCAGACGCAAACTATTATATATAGAATGGATAAACAACAAGGTCCTACTGAGTAGCACGGGGAACTATATTCAATATCGTGTGATAAACCATTATGGAAAAGAATATGAAAAAGAATGTAAATATGTGTATAACTGAACCGCTTGCTATATAGCAGAAATTAACACAACAGTCTAAATCAACTATACTTGAATAAAATAAATTAAAAAAACAGAATTATTCAGCATTCATTCAACAAAATACTAGTGACTGTTCATTATGTGCTGGACTGGGAGACTGAAATTCATTAAATCTCATCTTAGCTTCACAATAATCCTGCTAGGTAGCTAGTCGTTCTAAAACCAGACTCTTAAATATCCATTTGCCAACGAAGAGTTCGCTTAAAATTCAAACTCTGTTTGAGAATCTGGACTTCATTTTAGTGTCCTGTGTTTTCTTGGCATTTTGGAGCAGTTTGATGGTTTTAAACAATTAGTTCCGGGGCTTCCCTGGTGGCGCAGTGGTTGAGAGTCCGCCTGCCGATGCAGGGGACACGGGTTCTGCCCCGGTCCGGGAAGATCCCACACGCCGCGGAGCGGCTGGGCTCGTGAGCCATGGCCGCTGAGCCTGCGCGTCCGGAGCCTGGGCTCTGCAACGGGAGAGGCCACAACTGTGAGAGGCCAGCGTACCAGAAAAAAAAAAAGAAAATTAGTTCCTTAAAGGGCACATCTAACTTAATTTTGTATTTCTGTTAGGTATTGCTTGAACTTGCACGATTTTTTAAAAATAGTTCCTTAAAGGGCACATCTAACTTAATTTTGTATTTCTGTTAGGTATTGCTTGAACTTGCACGATTTTTTAAAAAAGATGGGATTGTTTTGGACACTTGAAAGTGCCTTTTGACCTATTTTTGAATAGTTAAGCTCTTTTAAGTCAGTTTATGTAAAAAGCCTTTTATTCAGAATTTAAATTAAATTAAAACTGAATTTAATTTAATGATGTTTATTTCCAGGACACCTGAATGGTTGTAAAAATGCTCCGTAGGGGACTGACGTTACATAAGATATTCTCCTGCCAGGCTGTAATGAGTAAAAAATGAAGACAGACACCTAGGCAACCCACTTACTACCCCATTCCTCTTTTCCTACTTCCTCTCCCACCACTGCTGTCCAAGGAGGAGGTGGGGCTCCTCCTGGCTCCCTATTTTTGCCAAATGCTATGTTTCCTTGATCTCTTGAGTCAAAGGAAAGAACTCAGGTGGGTCACGGGTCACTGAGTGGAAGTATTGGAGGCAGGTAAAACTTCTGGTAACTTCTCCAGCAAGCTTACCTCCCTATTCATCCAAAAACTATGCCCTAAAACATCAGTGGGGCATGTGAAAGGCTTAAAATAGGAATGACTAAAACAGCTAGAGAGATAGATAACTTTGTAGCATTTGTAGTTACTTTATTAATTGTAGAAATGCTTATAATAATCCAAACAGGTAGCAAAAGGGAGAATTACATTCTTTCTGCCTGCCTAACACATCCTTGGATCAGAATTTGTGAAATTTGGTAACTAGTTGAATGTGTCCCTATTTTTTTTTTGTCCCTATTTTTGATGGGAGAAAATGGAATCAAATTGCTCAGAGCAATTTGAGGGAGAGGTAAGAGCTCAGCGTTAGGCGTATGAGTAATGGAATGACTTTAGAACATGGACCTGTCAAACTCAATGCTCACAAACTGTATACTTTGTTACTTTTTTAATAGGTCAAAAATAGATGATTCTTTAAAAAAAAAAAAAGCACAACTGTATCTATTTTCGTATTTGGAAAACTACTGGGGTGTCAACCTAATTTCAGAAAGAATTTTTTTAGAATTCCCTGGACATCATCTGGAATAAAGATGATGTCCTTCCGACACTGCAGTGCTAGGTGGGTGGCTAAGCTCATCTGACCCTCAACCGCTGTGGGTCCCCAGAGATTCTGATGAGTGTCCCTGAGGCTGACTTACTGGTCTGGGCATGATGAACTAAATGTCCTTCCATGCTATAAAATTCTACCATTCTAACTTTTCAGGCATTAAAATTATATTTTGAAAAGCACATCCATAGGGATGGTCATCACCAAAGTGGACTTCACGACGTTGCTGACCGTGACGGCTGAATCGGCCACCTGATTGTGCGATAAGCCACATCAGCTGCAGGTACATTCTTTTTAAAAAAATATTTATTTATTTATTTTTGGCTGCTTTGGGTCTTTGTTGTTGAGTCTCTGTTGCTGCGTGTGGGCTTTCTCTAGTTGCGGCGAGCGGGGTCTACTCTGTGTTGCAGTGCGTGGACTTCGCAATTGTGGTGGCTTCTCTTGTTGTGGAGCACGGGCTGTAGGCATGCGGGCTTCAGTAGTTGTGGCAGGAGGGCTCAGTAGTTGTGGCACACGGGCTCTAGAGCGCAGGCTCAGTAGTTGTGGTGCATGGGCTTAGTTGCTCTGCAGCACGTGGGATCTTCCTGGACCAGGGCTTGAACCCGTGTCCCCTGCATTGGCAGGCGGATTCTTAACCACTGCGCCACCAGGGAAGCCCCTGCAGGTACATTCTTGCGTGAAGTGTGCAGGCTCTGGGACCAGACTGCCTGGGCTCGAGCAGTGGCTCCCATACATCCCAGTGTGTTGTCTTTCCTTAACAGTAAAATAAGGATTGTATGTACCCACCTCACAGGGTTGTTGTGAGGATAAAATGAGCTAATATGGGTCAAGAGCTAAGAACAGTGCCTGGCACCTGGTAAGTGGTACATTAAATGTCAGTCAGGAATGTATTTCTATCATTTTTATTTACGTGAACTATTTGAAATCACACAAGGTGCTGTTTAGTTACCAATGCACAGGAGTGCATTCGTAGGTATGGTAAATGGACAGTTGCTCCTTTTATTGGGACTGATATATATACACTAATATGTATAAAGTGGATAACTAATAAGAACCTGCTGTATAAAAAAATAAAAACAAAGACACCCACAATTGCCCCTTTTAGAATCCCAGAATGCAATTTCCCAGCAATGCAAGTGCGCATCTCTTCCTTTCACTTTGCAGCCACCTCTACCAAACAGCTTTCTCCTCAGCCCCTCGCTCGTTTCTTTGCACGTACATACAATTTTCCTTCTTCCTCCATCATAGCCGACTTAATTCTGCTTTGGGAAATTTTTTTCCCAATACTTAACTCACAAATCCCCTGAACCCTCTTCTTCTTTTCCCTCACACTTTCAAGTTTATTTCATTTTTAATCACCCAAGCGATGTGGGAAGTGGCTGGTAAAAGCTAGAATCAGGCTATTGACAGTCTGCATCAAAATGAAGGGGGGAAGTTGCAAAAGGAGAGTGTCCAAGGCTGGAAGGAAGGGGCCCAGAGTCCTCCTGGTTTCAAAGTTCTATGTCTGCCATCTCAGATTTTGATCCATATTTTATGACCACTTACCTTCTACCTCATGTGGGTTAAGCACTAGACTAGAGCTTTTAGGTGGATTATCATTTGATGCTCATGGTAACTCCTTGAAGTTAGGTATTACCCCCAGCTTACAGATGAAGAAAAGCAAAAATAGAGAGGTAAATAACTTACCCAAGACCACATAACTGGAAAGTAGAGAACTAGAGTTAGAACCCATACATTCTTATTCCAAGCTCCATTCTCTTCCCACTATTCATAATGCCTCCCTTACATAACCGTAGAAGTAAAATAATAATGGTCAAATTTCATCAGTGTCATGCCCTTGAAACTACAAGTTCCATTCAGAATTCCATAGAAGTTTCTATATAGCTCTTCATCCTCCTCTAAATAAATGAACTTTTTATCCAGCGCTCACTGCATCCATCCATCCATCCATCTATCCTTTTATTAATTATTTACTATTAATATATTCCAGCATTGTAATAAGTCCTGAAGAAATCCCTATCTTTAAGGAGTTCTCAGTCTAGGGAAGGGGGCCACGTGTAAATAAAAATTTACAATATAATGTGGTGAATGTTAATACATAGTGGTACTTATAAGGTTTTAGAGAAATGCAGGAGGGGGGGAGGGGAATTTCTAACTTTTCCTAGGGGCAACTTTTAAAACTAGGATCTCTGGTACTTTAGAAGGTCAGGGAAGGAATCACCTGAACTCGTGCAAAGTTTTCTCAGAAGAGTTTATGTCCAAGGGAGGAGAGAAGTGAGAGTTTGACTGGGGCATCACAGAAGAGTTTTAACTGTGTTAGTGTTTGAGCTGATCAAGAGTTTGCCAGGAACCAGAAGAGGAAGAGGATATTCCAGGCAAAAGCAACTACAAATGGAAAAGTACACGCAAATAATTTGCTAGGACTCCTACCTAGAGTACCATTCAAAGGAGTAACAGGAGACTAAGCACCTAGGATAGGTGGGTTTGGGTAAAGAAAGGAACGGTATGCAAGGCCAATAATTAATTCTCAAGGGTACTAAAAATGCTCTCAAATGCATTATTACAGTTCATTGTAAAATTGATTCTTCAATGCCATTAAACAAAATGATAGAAGGTCCTTCTGTCCATTTCCAGAAAGTTGCAACAAATTCTCTATATTTTGGGATAAATTTGCATTCAGGAGTTGAGCTGGGAGCCTAACCTTGTTTCTGGGGGATAATGTGTTCTGAATTCCAAACAATGGTTTACAAAACTCTGGAGAGCCATGAGGCTGTGACTTGGCATATAGTGGCACAGCCTTAGAGACAGGCCTGATGTTCAAACACAGGGCAGGGAAAGAGGATATGGCCCCAAATGAAGACTTGCTTGTTACTCTAAAAGGGGCAAGAGAGCTTTCTGGAGGTGAATTTTACTTGAGGTAATAGAGGTTAAATTTCTTTTCTTTTTTTTGGCTGTGCTGTGAGGCTTTTTGGATCTTAGATCTTAGGTCCCCGACCAGGGATTAAAGCCGAGCCCTCGGTAGCGAAAGCATGGAGTCCTAATCACTGAACCACCAGTGAACTCCCTAGAAGTTAAATTTCTGACATGGGTTTCACCCTGAAGTCTCTGCCACATTACTTTTATTTTCTTCCCGAACTTCTGGGGTTGAGATTAAGTAAGTTAGTGAAATTAAGATACATATAAATATAGCTGTATCTCTATATAAATATCTATATCTGTATACTCATCTGCCAGAGAGGAAGGTGGTCTGAACTGGAAATGTTTCTATAGATTTCAAGGCTCACTCGCCAGTCTCCTCAGCTAGGACAGAAGCCATGTTTCTAAGCCTGAGAATTCCCCCTTCTGTCTGAGTTGATCAATACATCTTTTTGCATCCTCCGGCACAAAAACCCAAATGTGCTTCCTTTTCTAAAAGGGAGCCTCTGTCTCGCTGGGATTAAGAGAGCATAGTCCCATGACACAGTCTGCACTCAATTTTTGGCATCTGAAAAACCTTCCCCCTTTCAAGAACTGTGGGCAACCAGTCAAGAGGGAACAGTACATTGGCATTTGGACTGAAAATCTTACCTGCCAACTGGGCTGCTCTTAATGTATTTTTTCTGAAACTGGGGGAAGCACATGTAACAGGGACAGGCTTTGTGCTATCGGAACATTTTTGATGAGCACATCTGCACTGAGTTGAAGGGGAAGCCGGCCAGCTGTGTTTGTTCACTTTCTCCTGTACCAGCTTTCCTCGGACTCTTGAACACTCTCGTAGGGCAACTGTTACCTCTCAAGACTCATATTTCATTTCTTTACTTTATTAATCCCACAACCGCGGAATCACACATTTTATATGTAGTTGCTCTAACTGACACTCTAGCACGTTTCTCTCAATTACTCGTCACCTTCTATACTTTAGTTCTGGTGTCAATCTTGCCAAGAAAGTGAGTGGAAATTGACCCAAAGAGAGTTTCACTAGCTTCATATGTTCAGACTGATACTTCTTCCAGGGTTCCCTTCCACAACGTTATTTTCATTCAACACGTATTTATTGGGTATCAGCTGTACCAGGCACTGTCCTCAGCTTCTCAGAGAAAAGGGTGAGCAGAATAGGCTTCTGGAAGTAACCCGAGAGGCCTCCACTCACCAAAGCCCAGTCCAGACCCGGAGAAGGAGCCAGAAGGGCCTCCGGAGCCTGGCTGGGGCGGGGGATTATGGGGGTGGAGGGGCGGAGGGGAACTCAGCATCTATGCCTCAAGCTGTGGGGTACTCAGACCCTTGTTCATAACCACTGTTGCCTTCTTTTTCCTTTAATCATTTTTGATGAACAAATCTAATCTCCTTTTTAATTTAGAAGAAAAAGAACCTCACATTCTATAACAGAAGTTTTTCAACAGAAAAAGAAGGAAAAAAGTTGTTCAGCCGGCTGAGAAGAAGACTTCAGTAGGATATTAAATGCTAAATAGTTAATCAGATGGTCCCGGTCCCCTGAGGCTTGGAATATGAAGTTCAGAGTTCCATCCTTCATTCCTGGCATATGTGGAAATATTTTAAAATAATTTCATAGATAAGCTGAGGGTAGAAAAGCTCTCGCTTTTTAACAGTAAAAACTTTTCTTGGCTTCCAGAATCGTTTTAGAGTCTGGGGGGGGAGAATTTTATATAAATATCTACATAATATTTGAATGTATCTTATATAAATGATAAGTCACAAAAACGCAAAACCTGGCAGAGAAATTTCTGGACAGCGGAGGCTTCTTAGCCTCTTGAAATTCTGATCGATTCATTGGTGGCACTGAAAAGCCCACAGACTGACGGTTACTTTATACCTGTTAGCTGTAACAGTCCCCTCCCGAATATTCCTGCCCAAAGGTCAGAAGGACATTTCCTTACAGAAAAGCAGTCTTAAAGTTTGAAAACACACAGCCTACATACCCTGCCGTCTAGGTCCTCCATGAAGGGAGCTGCCGTGTTGCTATCAGGCCATACGTTCGAATGTTCTCCAACTTCCTTTCTGACTCAGATCGAATGAATTCGCAGCGCTGATGTAAGGCTCTTAATGGCAATCTGTTTTCAATTCAGGGCAGATGTGGGACACTCTTGTAGCTCTAGGGATTATCAACTTTAAACAAATCGCCTTTAGGATGATAAGTCAAGAGGCAGTAACTGCTTCCTGAGGCCTCCTTGGGGTTCTTTCCAAATGCTTAACATATAACACAAGAACTATGGCTCAAAAGCAGGTTTTGCTCCTGAGGTTCCCAGGCTTGAGAACGAGGCTTGCAAATACTCCTCAGAAACAGAGCTTGTAAATACATCTCAGAGCGAATTCAGATATTTTTGTAACGTGCCAAAGTGATCAAAATGTTCCTGCCCCCCGTCCCCCACCAATCTGTCTTAGCACTATGTTTAGTCCATGGAGTAGAGCTTTTCCACAAATTGAAATTGAATTGTTCTGGTTCAGAGTTTTCTTGGCTCAAAGGAAGGAAGGGGAGGATTATTCCAAGACTTCCACAGAGAAACATCCAGAAATCAACTTAACATGATAAGTTTAATGTTCTAGAATTAGTGTTCCCGTGGCATGAACTGCCTACAACTCGGAGCACCCTCTGTTCGGAGACCACTCTGTAGGGCTGGCTCATTCGCCAGGATTTAAGACTCAAAAAAAACCCATAGCGGGTGCTTAGTATAGTTTAACCCCATTTAATAAACCTGAAAAGAGGTTTAAAAAAAAACTACTAACTTGCAAAAAATCTGAAGGAAAAATTTTAAGATTTTTAAACAAAACTTTCCCCATAAAGCACCCACAGATAAGTTTAGGTATAAGTAACACTAGTGAAGAGTCAGAAAATAGTCACAGTACATTATATATTTAGAAAACACAGTCTATTCTTTAAAATTAATGAGTGTGACATAATGAAGCTACGTGGCAAAGCATTAAGTCACCCACCAATGAACACTATAGCTACAGTTTCTCTTACCTTCATGGGGAGACAGAGATTAAACTTCCACTAGCTTACACATGTGCTAAATAACCATGGAGCAGCATTACACGAGGGTGTTAAGAATTCTGGATGGGACATAAAGGGACCTGTCCCCAGGTTTCTTTAACTCAGTGGCTGTGGACAAGCCACTGCCCAGGCCACAGTTCCATTGGTAAAGTGGCTGAATTAGGTGGTCTCTAAAATCCAAACCTCACGTATCAGTTATGATGCATTCATCAAGACTTGGTAGAGAACAGAGGGTAAAGGGCTTTTCTTTCTTTTGTTTTCAAGAATAATCACTAAATGCCACTAGGTGGACATCTCAGACAAAATTTTTTTCCACCTTGAAGCATATATTTATAAGTATGGCCACAAGGCAGGTTTTAGCTGAAAAGTTGGATCTGAAGGGTAAAGAAAGCTACTACCTTATCCAAATCAGACACCTAGATTTTTTTATTTATTTATTTTTTTGGTTTTATGGGCTTCTGGGGAAACAGTTAGCTAAGGCATACTCCAGAATTGTCACCCTGCTTACGGGCATCAGTAATGTACTCACTTAGCAAAGTTATTAGGATTCGTTAATTTTTTTTTTTTAATTAAATGAGGTAAGGAAAGTCAGACGTTGTCAGTGAGCAGTGGGTAGTTTCGATAGGTAGGGTTAAGGTGGGGGATACCTGGTATGGAGGATGGAGAGTGTGATGTGGTGAAAAAAGCATGGAATTATGAGTCTAGTTCCAGGGCTACTACTTCTACTACTTAGCTTTGAGGCCTTGGCCACCTGACTTCTGTTTTCTAGGTGTCCATTTCCTCATCTCTACAAGGAAGGCATTGGTCTCTCCATCCTCTTAGTCGCCCAATAATCAAAAAAGAAATTCTACCCCATAGGATGTAGCTTTTATTTTAGAGTTTGACTCTCAGAAGCACTGAAGCCAAGACTATAAACTCAGTGTACATCTGATAACAACTGGAGATCAGGCAGATCTGCAGTTAACCTGTGATACGATCTTTTTTGCAACTGTGGGAGATCCTCACTCACCTGCAGAAAAGAGCTCAGATATACCAGTAAAGTCCTGTTACATAACATCATAATGATAAACATTTCCTTTCCACAAACTTATTTACATTCTCAGCTATAATTTGATAATATATGAACATTTAAAAAACCATGTGTAACACTGGCATTGTGGGTTGAACTGTGTGTGCCACCTCCCAAATTCATGAGGTGAGGCCTAACCCCGGTACCTCAGAATATGATCTTCTTTGGAGATAGGGTCTTTACAGAGGTAACTTAATCAAATCATTGGGGTGGGCATGAATTCAATGTGACTGGTGTCCTTATAAAATGGGGAAACCTGGACACAGAGACATGCTTAGGGAGAATGCCATGGGAACAAGAAGACAGCAATGTACAAGCCAAGGAGAGAGGCCTGGAACAGAGCCTTCCTTCACAGCCCTCAGAAGGAACCAACCCTGCCAACATCTTGTTTCTGGACTTCTGGCCTCCAGAACTATGAGACAATAAATTGCTGTTGTTTAAACCACCCCATCTGTGGTACCGTATCTGTGGTACTGTAACGTAGTAACGTTACAGCAGACCGAGCAGACTAACAACTGGCACCCTCTGAACAATGACTGTGCATTGTCTTACATCCTACTATGTGCCAAACACTCACATAAACAAATCAAGGTACTCTAGGGTTTAAGACTGTGAGAGCTGGAAGAAACGACCATTGAGACTGGGTTGACAGTGGACAAAAGCCATCAGCAGCATTATTTTTGTAGTTTTTTTTTTTTTTTGAGGTACGCGGGCCTCTCACTGCTGTGGCCTCTCCCGTTGCGGAGCACAGGCTCCGGATGCACAGGCTCAGCGGCCGTGGCTCACGGGCCCAGCCGCTCCGCGGCATGTGGGATCTTCCCGGACCGGGGCACGAACCCGTGTCCCCTGCATCGGCAGGCGGACTCTCGACCACCGCGCCACCAGGGAAGCCCTTATTTTTGTAGTTTTAAAGATGCCTTCTCGCCCCCTCCATTCCAACACACAATGTAACACGACTGATTCAACAAAGCACACAAAGTACAAAAAAATATAAAAACCTAAAGAAGCCCAGTGTTGGGGAGGGTGCACACCTGGGAACACCCATGGCTCTGTTTTTATTCAAGGTACCGTGTGCTGACTCATCACAGGAGTTGGGGTCACCTCTGTTACTCTACCAGCTCCTCCACAGGGCGTGCCAATCCAAGCATTTACGATATACCCTCTTATTAATCTTAAGAACTTTTCCCCAAATCAGAACAGATGAAGAAATAATGTGCTATTATTTCCAAAAAGTTAGGCTACACTGATTCTCTCTCTTAAGGCACATTATCAAAAATAAAGGGAAAAAAAATAAAGGGAAATGAGAAGAAATGGGCATAGTGAATGCATATTAAAGCAAGCATTATTACATAGAGCAAGTTGATAATAGTTTCCAAAGATAAAATTCAGACCGGATCCAGCACCATTATTCTCAAATGCCTTATCTGGCAAAGTTTGGAAGTGAGTACGTTTTATAAAACCATTATGAAGGAAATGCAAATACTCTGAAGCTATATATTAATTAAAATCAATCTCCATTATCTTTTGTCTTAACAAGCTCAGAATCAAACATAGTCTCTATTCAATAGTGACAGTACTCATGGCTCAAGTAAAGCTGAGACAAAGGCGGGACTCCAACAGTGCAGCAACTAGGAAGGAGGAAAGTTTTACAGTGAATTACTAGGCCAGGCAAGTGGATGTGGCCCCAGGGGAAGTGGGAAGATTCTGCAAGATGTAACTTTTCAAGGCAATGTTAGAATGTTCAGTGGGAACTGACAGACCAGTGATTCTGGCAGTTTGATGCTTTCGAAACAGTGAGGAGTGGAATTATCTGTTGCAATGCACAATTAGCATTGAGCTGAGTTTTGCAACTTGAATATCAGCAGTTAACATTTTCCCTTCAGGTTTGCCTTAGTAACTTGTCAGGATGTTATTTACATTAAACCTGATCTGCTTCACTTTCCCACGAGAGCTAAAAGTAATAACTTAGGCTTTATAGAGCTGTACAATATATATCTTTTGTAGGGGAAAAAGTTTTAGTTACGACTGTCCCATTCCCCTGGTCCACACCAAAACTTGAGTTTATTATTTTATTTCACAATATTCAAATGAAGTCAGTGGTTCTCACCCCTGTCTGCACATTAGAATCAACCAGAAGCTTTTAAAAATCCAGATACCTAGGCCACAGCCCAGACCAATAAAGTCAAAATCTCTAGGCATGGACCCAGGCTCAGTACTATTTCTTTTTCCTCCCCAAGTGATTCCAATGTCCATCCGAGTCAGGGAATAAAATATTTCTTTCTTAAATGAAAGAATTCTTCTTTTGGTGCATTGCTTGGCATTCCAAATTGTTTGATCAAGAAAAGTTTCAAAACATTGAAAATCTTATCCATCGGTCAAGATTTCCTGAACTAGAAAGGGACTGGTGATGATTCTTGCACAAAGAGAAATAGCTAACAGTTGTGTTATTTATTGTTCACATAGTTGGTTAACACACTTTTGCCTTCCATTCATACGATTCATAAAGTTTCATGTGGTTTAGAGATGAATCAAGGTGAAGATTTAATTTTTTTGGCCACGTCACGCGGCATGCGGGATCCCAGTTTCTTGACCAGGGATGGAACCCCTGCAGTGGAAGCATGGAGTCTTAACTACTGGACCGCCAGGGAAGTCCAAAGTGTGAAGATGTTAGATGATATCCCTTTTAACTCTCAGACTATGATTCAACACAGTATTTCTCATAATGGTCTGCAGAGAAGAGGCAGCTGGAGGTGCTTGTTGAAAATACAGATTCCCAGTTCCTTCTTTGGAGGGTTGATTCTGTAGTTATGGTGGGTCTCTGGGGCTCCTTATCACCAGGCAAGCTTGAAAAATATTTTATTCCCTGACTTGGGTGGACATTGGAATCACTTAGGGAGGAAAAAAAGAGTACTGAGCCTGGGTCCACTCCTAGAGATTCTGACTTTATTGGCCTGGGTATCTGGATTTTTAGAAGCTTCTGGTTGATTCTATTGTGCAGACAGGGGTGAGAATCACTGACTTCATTGAAACAATAGTCATTTAAGTGAAACAGGTGTGAAAGCAATGTCTACCATTCCCATTAAGATATTCAATGTGCTTTTACATACATGTGTCTCACTTGAATCCTTGAAAATCTGCTGAGGTGGGAAGAGTGGGCATTTTCTTTCTCGTACAGATAAGCAAACCAAAACTCGGAGAGGTGAAGTGGTGTGATTGAGGTACCACTAGAAGTAGAATTATGGAACTGGTGACATCTGTCTTATGGATTCTACTACCTTGCCTATGTTTCTTTACTCCTTACTAGCTCACCAGTTGTCCCAGCCTTCCTTTAAAAACAAAACAAAACAACACTTTTGGTTGCCTAGAGCGACCAAAAACTTACATCAGAATTGTTATTAATAATAATACTAATAACCACATCAGCAGCTAACATTGGGTCCTTTCTATACATTGTGCTAAGTGCTCTGCATGCATTAGCTAATTGTCTCAAAGACTCTGTAAGGTGGGTTACCATTCCCATTTTACAGGTGAGGAAACTGAGGCTTAGAGAGTAAGTAACTTGCCAACGGTCACGTTCCTATGCAGCACTCTTCTTATTTCATCTAAATCTCTTCCTATTTTCCTTGCAGCTAACCGAATTTCAGCAAGTGGCAGAGAGAAAAGGATCTGATAAAGTAATTCAGAGAAAGCTATTATGGACAATTACAGATTTCCTGAATCATATTGCCACTTCTAACGTGGAGATCAGATCTTTTAAGAAACTTCTCGAGCCAGCCATTCAAAAACGTGAGTATCCAGCACTTAAAGAGTTCATCTGGAGAATCATGGGCCGTTAATTCCTAACTACCTGCTTTGTCTATGCCTGGGTTAACCGTGTCATCCCAGAGACAGTCCATAATACACTGACTTGGCGTCTGAGGGCTTGAGCCTGAGTCCCAAATGCTTGTTATTTGCTGTGGGATCTTGAGCCAGTCCTATCCAGGATGTGGCTTAATGCTCTGAGAGAATCAGGCCCAGTTGGAAAATTAATCAATATTCTCATCTTTCTTTTTCTAAGGTTTCCAAAGTACTGAACTTATTTTTCTTCCCTGGCTCTGTCTGTTGTCGCTGTTGTTCTTGTAACCATTTTTACTGTTACTATATAAATGAGATATACTGTACTAGATACTACACAATAAAATGAAATATACAGTATATTTTACCAATAAATAAAGTGCCTAGCACAGTGCTTTGTAGAGCAAGCAAATATCTGAGACATCATCGCTGTTGTCAGCATCATTCAATGTATTATTTGTCCATCATAATTAATTGCTGATAGTATAGAAAAACGTACAGAAATAGTAATACGTGACAGTGACTGTACATTTACTCCCTTCACATGTACAGAACTTATTTTTCTTATTTAAGTATGCAGAGCTCAAAGTAAATGAAGTCAAGGATCAGGTTCCTAGAAGTTCAAGAGGATGTGTCTTCTGTTTAGCTACAAAATCTCTTCCCAGAAATTAGGTACTATTTCATGACGCTGTGAAGAGGGAAAAAAGGTAAAAGAACAGAGTTTCTTTATCCCTCCAATTCTGAAGACTGTCACCTGGTGGGGGGGGGGGGGTCCTAGCTAACTTCCTGCAAAGTTATACTTATGTAACGATTGAGGAGAAATTATTCTTTTATGTATACTATAAAGAGAATAAGGCTACTGGGTCAACTGACGGAAGCTTAAACTGTGCATCCTCTAATATATAAATCTCGATTTATTCAACAAATATTAACTGAGCACTTACTCCGTGCTCCACGCTGGGAATACAATGATAACAAAGGTCCCTACTCTCACGAAGCGTTCGTTTTTAGGTGGCACACGGACAAGCGACAAGGACACAAACAGGCTAGTAGAACAATAACTGTACTAAATTTCTAAAAAGAAACCATCAATGGGCTGAGATGGAGACTGTTGGCAGAGGTATCCTCTTCAGATAGAGCGGTCAGGAAGAGGTGACTTCGAACCGGAACAACATGAAGTCAGCTATTACGTGTGGGAAGAAAACCACTGCAGGCAGAGAGGTTCGTGAACGCAACGTCTCTGAGGTGGGGAACAATGCTTGGTGCAGTCGAGAAATTGGAAAAAGTCTAGTATAATTGGAGTGCAGAGAGCACGGGAGAAGGTATGACATCAAGCCGCAAGATGATCAGGGGCTGGGTCACCCAGCCCTCTGGGCCATGGTAAGGAGTATGGATTTATTTTAGGTGCAGTAGGAAGCCACTGAAGAATTTTAAGCAGAGAAGCAGCGTGATCTGATTTGTGTCTCAATGTAATTCCTATTGCGTGTGGAGAACGGACATTGAAGATAATGATGACCTTTCTCTTCCCATGGCTGCAGTGGTTGAGAGTCCGCCTGCCGATGCAGGGGACACGGGTTCGTGCCCCGGTCCGGGAAGATCCCACATGCCGCGGAGCGGCTGGGCCCGTGAGCCATGGCCGCTGAGCCTGCGCGTCCGGAGCCTGTGCTCCACGACGGGAGAGGCCACAACAGTGAGAGGCCCGCGTACCGCAAAAAAAAAAAAAAAAAAAAAAGTTAAGACACTCAAAATTCCTCCTGGGCCAGCTCAGAAATACATCCTCCATTGTCACGTACCCTTCTCTTTCCATTGACCAGACAGGGGCAGGAAAACAATAAAAGTCAAACTCTCTTTACCCCACGATAGTTTTCTTTTCAGGTTTCAGTTCAACGCAAAGCGTATTTCTATGGTTGAGTTATGAACTCCAAAAACAGAGGCTTGTCATGGAAATGCAGACAGACGCCTCACTGCAGCCACGTTCCTGGGCGCCGCTATAGTCATCAGTTTTAATGAGAGCTGTCAATATCGCCTCCAGCAGAATGGTTGCCCTGGGCTGACGTTCTGGGCTGTGCACAGGTGCTCTCGGCCAAAAATGTAATGTACGTCATTACGTTATCAATGAGGCACAGATGCGCTTTCTGTCTGAACTCAAGGTGGTGTTCCTGCCGAGTGTATAAGTCTTTCAGCGGGCCCGGGGCTGTTTGTATCAAAATGCTGTTCTAGCTCAGTGAACCTGAGAAGTGCATTCTGCTTCTCCAGGACAGGAGTTTAGAAAACATGCTTAAGTTAAGAGTGCAAGAAGGCTGGGCTCTCAAAAGGCAGGTACAGGATTTCTTAAGAACATGAAACTCAGCCCAACACCTTCTGCTTTTTCAGTGAAAACTTCAGCCGCTGCACGTCCATTCATTGACTCCTCGGGATTTTTTTGGGCACCCACCCTGCGCAGGTACCCTGAAGAAGTTGAAGATGATTCTGTCAAGGACCTTGCCCCCAGGCACTCTGCAAATATTTCTGCCATTTCTGATTTTCCCTGCCAACTTCTTTAGAATTGACTCTCAAGATCTGGGTCTGCGCTGCCACTCCCTGAGACTCTAGTTCTAACATTATGGTGTTTTTCTACTGAGTTCAATGTTTAACTTAACTTTACATCCCCAGCGGTGTCTCCTTTTTCCTAAGCTTGAAACCCCCGTTCACTGAACTTTTTGTTATTCAACTTGGTCCCTAGGATCTATCTGACTTGAAGCCAGGTTTTTCTTAAAGCTGGCAGCTCCTGCAGTTAGCCTAGCTTCTTACCTTGGCTCTGCCAAACCAGTGTGGATACCTGGATGCTGAGAACTGGCTTTGAAGGGCACCCAGGGGCCACCACCGACAGGGCACTGCACCTGCCTCTGTTCTCAATGTGAAGTCACCTGTCAGGGATGGAATGGTGGCTCAGGGAGAAAAAGGGTACCTCCTCCACACAGGAGGGAGTTTTGACTCAATCCTGACTTTGAAAGTGACATTGCCTTCCTTGCTGTCCAGGAAAACTGTTCTCTTACACAGAAGCTAAATGGTGAGAAAGGAGATCAGTGCGCTGGCTACCATGCAGTCTCCTTACTGTCATTTCTGTTTTAAGCACAGAGATGGACACAAGACACAAGGAAGACACTGGGAAGTGTGTGTGTGTGTGTGTGTGTGTGTGTGTGTGTGTGTGCGTGTGTGTACTTGGAGAAGCGTGCAGTATTTTCCTGGGCCTCTGAGAGCATCCAGCTGAGGAAAACATGAGACCAGCAAGGTCAGGACCCAGCATTACCCAATCCTCTCTCCTTCAGCTTGTTGTACACCCCTCGACTGATAACCAAAGATGACAGAGGCCCCTGAAGATAAATGGGCGCTCTTCTTCGCCATTTCCTTTCCACCCCCATCCCCATGCCTTACTTCAGGTTCCCGCTTCCCCACCCCCGACTAATCCCCACTCCTCCTTTGAGTAATGGTTTGGCAGTGGCATCACGAAGGGGTGGCTGGTGGCATTAACCCTGTCTCCTGGCCCCTCATCCCTCAGGGATGTGGCCATTGCTGGGGAGCTCAGGACTGTCGTTCCTGCCATCTGCCTCAGAGCCCCAGAGCTCTGGGCCAGCAGCAGTGCCCTCGTGGTGCAACGGCTGTTCTGCATGGCTGGCCTCGCTAGAAAGTGAATCTCTTGACGGGCAATTTGCTGCTGCCACCTGTATCAAGAAATCTTTTGCTAAGACTGTGAAATGCACGAGACCCCCTCTCTGCTCCCAGGCTTAGCTTTCACATGTTCTGCTTCTCCTGAATGTACATTGTCCTGTTTGCATTTCCAGCTGGTACTTGAAATATTCTGATCACCTCTCCTTTCTCCTAGGCAGATAGTCACATGTTTTATAAGTGGTAGGAAGGCAAGGAGGCAAGGACATAAGGGACCCAACAGGTGACAGTAGGAAGTAAATGTCAGATGTGCTTCTGACTCAGGAAGACTTGGGCGGTGCTGCAAGCCCCTCCAAGAGAATCTGAGTTTGGATGAAATGCAGAGGTGGAAGGGTTGACTCTCTGTCTAGGGATTTACCGCGGACTCTCTCTTGTCAAATATCAGGTGGAAATCTTCCTGATGATCACCTCAGGGCTAGAAGATTTGGACAACACATTAATATTTACAAAGTGCTTTTTAGGAGCTGTACCAACTATTATGCAAATTCAAAACAAGTTACATAAGAAGCTGATTAATGTTATTGTATTAATATATCAAATGTATAAACTGTATCGTAAGATTTTTTGGGGGCAGGGGGAGGCAGGCAACTATAATATGATTAATGTAAGTTAAGTGATATTTTAAAATAATTTATATTCAAAATAGAAATCTTTTCCAATGAATATTTCATAATTGAAAAATTAAGCTTCTTCAAATTTCATGAAAATTGAAAGGAACATTATGAAAGTGGTATCCTCCGATCTCTATTCTTTTAATATTTTCAAAAGATCATATATTTCAAATAGATGAACATATTATATTTAATCTTGGACTAAGAAAATCTGGTTCTTAAATATGCTATTTTGTTCAGAAATTAAAAACGAGGGAAATAATAATTTTAAAAGCCAAGCTTGGGACTTCCCTGGCGGTCCAGTGGTTAGGACTTCGCCTTCCAATGCTGGGGGTGTGGGTTCGATCCCTGGTCAGGGAGCTAGGATCCCACATGCCTCACGGCCAAAAAGCCAAAACATAAAACGGAAGCGATATTGTAACAAATTCAATAACGACTTTAAAAATGGTCCACATCAAAACAAAAAAAAAATCAGAAATTGAAAAAAAAAAAGACAAGTTTTACAGTGCATTGAAAGGATGTTAAAATGATGAAAAGTGCCTTAGTCTTTAAAAGACCTCATCGTATCCCAACCAAAGTCCTCCTCCCACAGATAAGGTTTGGCTCACTCTTACTGTAAGGGGCCCCAGCGGTGAGAGGCAAGGTCTTCTTCATGACAGGGAGTCAGTTCTCAGCCATATTTCTGCCAGGCATTTCTTTTTTCTCCATCGACCTTATAATTCATTTATGCAGTTGATAAAAATGTATTAAGCCAGGTGTGTTCTGGAGGGACAATGATGAGTAAGAACAGTCTTAGCGCTGCCGCATGGAGTGAAGAGTGACAGGCAGTGAAGCAACAGCAATGGAACCAGGGCTGGGATGGGAGGAGAAGGAGGGTTATCTATGGAGCCTTCACCAGGAGCAGATCCCACAACCCTGAGTACTGGTGAGAATGTAGGGGGTTCAGGACATTGGGCCCTTGCTCTGAAAGAAGAATCCAAGAGAGATCTGGATTTTCTCTCTGCTCACACAGTTCATTTGAAATTTGAGGACAGTTTACACAATTGGCATCGGCAACCCCATCTGTTCCTAGAATTTTGGCTTAGCCCTAGACACAAGGAACACCCTGAGTGTGGTGGATTAACTTTGGTTCTGTTTAATTTTCCTAACCAAAAACATTGGTCTTGAATGACTCCAAGCTCCCCTGGAACACGGGCTGCCCCCCTTTGGGTATAAGCTTCCCCCCCATCCTTGCAGACAACAATCTTTGAGTGCCGTCCAGTTATAACACACAGGCAGCCAAGGTAACAGAGGTGAATAGAAATAGGAAAAATACCAGGCTGTTTGCATTGGGACATGGTAACCGTGAAATGAGCAAACATTTAATTTTGTTTATTGAGGTCAACATGAAAGCTGTTGAATCTCTTATAACAACTTTGTGACATTTGATGCATGCCTTTTTGAAACACCTCAAGCTGAGCTTGTTGTTCTGAAATGTCAGAATGTTCCATCCTGGTAAGCAGTCAACTCGTATTGAGTTCTCCCTTTGTGCAGAACGCTGTGAAGTGTGGCTGAAATGCATAAGGGGGACGAAAGAGGATACAATGAAAACTGGAAGCTGTGAGTCAGGAGACAGCGAAAACAATCTGAAAAGCCTTTCTGGTTTTGCTTGATTTCAGACTGCATTCATGATCAAGGGGGAGAAGCCCACCCATACTTTCCATGCGAGCTTTACTTTTATGGCCCCCTTCTCAATGCAAGGGGTTACTTGGGCAGTAAATTTTGCCCACTGAGTGAGGTAATCTCAGAAATGGCAGCCTGAATTTGTGAAGAAGCTGTGTGTCATCTTGGACCCAGGCAGAGATCTGCTAACCTTTGAGGCCAGGAAGCCTTCAGACAGGGCCTGGAAGAAAGGCAAGCCAACAATCTCAGGCCTCACCTCTTGCTCCTTTTTTCCATTTACCTTTGATGAGGGTATGTTGGCAAAATAAAATATTGAGAAGTCACGGGAATTGCCTGGTTGTCTAGTGGTTAGGACTCCGTGCTTCCACTGCAGCGGTCATGGGTTCAATTCCTGGTTGGGGAACTAAGATCCCACATGTTGCGCGGTGTGGCCAGAAAGAAAAAAATACTGAGAAGTCATAATTATATAGAGGATAAATGAACAGGCTTTGGAGTTCTGAGGTTTAAACCAAGGCTTCACTATGATTAACTCTATGACTCTGGGCAAGTCGACCTCTGTGAACCTCAGTGTCCACATCTGTAAAATGGGGGTAATAATAATATCTACTCAGGGGGTTATTGTGAGGATTAAATGAGATAACAAATATATAAGTAGGTTAGCCTAGGGCCCAGTCCAGAAATGTTTATAGATGTTAAGCTATTATTATCTATAATTATGTCAACTCTATGGGAAAAAAAAAAAATCACTGCTTTAATTAGGATTCCTTAGTTTGATAGTTCCAAAAATTGCCCAGTCTAACACAAACAAAAAGTTATGTGCATTCTAACAAGTTAAACATGGGAAAACAAAGTATTCATTTATTAATTCATTTAACAAGCATCTATGGAGCATTTTGTACGTGCTCAGCCACGGGCGAGCCACTGAGGGTGCAGACATAAGAGTAACGGCTCCCATTTGCTAGGAACTTGAGTCCAGTGGAGGAGAGCAACACATAAACTCACAATGACAATATAGCATGTGTGCTTAATACATGTGGCTTGGCAGATCTATGCTTTGAAAACACAGAGCTCAGGAGAGAAGAGCATGTAATACCAAAAGGATTACATGCTGATTACACTCTAACATTCTCATTCTAAAGGAATGGAAGAGGGAAGTCAGGAACACAGGAGAGATTACTGCAGGCCCTGCCTCACACCCTGCCGAGCTCCCAGCCTTAGAAACTGGCTTCTCCCCAGCCTGGGATGTCATTCTTTGGTCTTTAAGATAAATGCTGGCCTTGGACAGGAGCTTAAGGCCAATCCTCTGTAACTCAGGTTTAAGCCAAGTTTGCAGTCAGGGCAGCCTTGACCATATGCCCCCAGTCCGATACCTTCTCTTCTGGCCTGAACGTTTAGAATCAGAAATGGGCTCTTTCTTCTTTGCACATCTTTAAAAACTCTAATATTGGCTGTGAACTCCATGCTTATGGGTGGAATCCTGCTACCTCTTAAAGACTTTACCAATGACCTTTCCTGCTCCCTAGGGTCTGTGTTGGTTGGTTTGTTTTTGGTAATAGCTTTACTGACATATAATTCACATAGCATACAATTCATTCACTTAAAATGTACAATTCACTAACTTTTAGCATTATTCACAGCTCTACCATCACCACAATCACCTTCAGAACATTTCATCACCCCCAAAAATCCTTTGCACCCCTTAGCTGTCACCCCGATCCTCCTATCCCTCCAGCCTCTGGCAACCACTAATCTACCGTCTATCATTACAGATTTGCCTATTCTGGACATTTCACATAAGTGCATGCTACGGCTCAAATTATAGCCCCCTAAATCCATATGGTGAAGTCCTAACCCCCAATGTGACTGCGTGTTTGGAGACGGGACTTGAAAGAGGTAATTCAAGTTAAATAAAATCATAAGGGTGGGGACCTGATCCAACAGGACTGGTGTCCTTTTAAGAACAGGAAGAGACACCAGGGATGTGTGTGCAAAAGGAAAGACCATGCGAGGGCACAGGGAGAAGACAGTAGTCTGCTAGCCAAGGAGAGAGGCCTCAGGAGAAACCAAACCTGCCAAAACCTTGATCTTGGACTTCTAGCCTCCAGAACCATGAGAAAATAAACTTCTGCTGCTTAAGCCCCCCAGTCTGCGGTACTTTATTATGGCAGCCTTAGTAGATTAGTGTAGTAGATTCATACAATGTGTGGCCTTTGTGTCTGGCTTCTTTCACTTAGCATAATGTTTTCAAGGTTTAATCCATGCTGTAAGATGTATCAGTACTTCATTCCTTTTTTGATGACAAATAATATTCCATTGTATGAATAAACCATATTTTCTTTATTCATTTTGATGGACATTTGGATTATTTCAACCTTTTGGCTGTTATGAATAATGCTGCTATGAACATTCATGTACAAGTTTTTGTGTGAACATGTTTTCATTTCTCTTGGGTACGTATATCTTGGAGTAAAATTTATGGGTCATCTGGAAACTCTATGTATAACATTTGAGGAACTGTCAAACTCTTTTCCAAAGTGTCTATACATTTTACTTTCTCACTAGCAATGAATGAGGGCTCCAATTTCTCCATATCTCTGTTAACATTTGTTACTGTCTGTCTTTTTGACTGTAGCCATACTAGTGGGTATGAAGTGGCAGTTCATTGTGGCTTTGGTTTGCACATCAGTAATAACTAATAATGTTGAGCATCTTTTCATGCGCTTATTGGCCATTTGTATATCTTTGCTGGAGAAATGTTTATTCAGATCTTTTGCCTACTTTTAATTAGCAATTAAGTTTTTTTAGCAATTAATTTTCCATTTGACTTTTTATTGTTGAGTTGCAATTATCCTTCATATGTTCTGGATACAAGTTCCTTATCAGACATAAGATTTGCAAAAATTTGTCCCATTCTGTGTGTTATTTCTTCATTTTCTTGAAGGTGCCCTTTAAAGCACATACGTTTTAATTTTGATGACATCCAATTCATCTAATTTTTCTTTTGTTGCTTGCACTTTTGGTGTCTTATTTAAGAAACCATTGCCAAACCTAAGGTCATGAAAATTTACTCATATGTTTTCTTCTAACAGTTTTACCATTTTAGGTCTTACATTTAGATCTTTGATCACTTTTTTTTTTTTTTTTTTTTTTTTTTTTAAACATCTTTATTGGGGTATAATTGCTTTACAATGGTGTGTTAGTTTCTGCTTTATAACAAAGTGAATCAGCTATACATACACACATGTTCCCATATGTCTTCCCTCTTGCGTCTCCCTCCCTCCCACTCTCCCCATCCCACCCTTCCAGGCTGTCACAAAGCACCGAGCTAATATCCCTGTGCCTTGCGGCTGCTTCCCCCCAGCTATCTACCTTACTACGTTTGTTAGTGTGTATATGTCCATGACTCTCTCTCGCCCTGTCAAAACTCACCCCTCCCCCTCCCCATACCCTCAAGTCCGTTCTCCAGTAGGTCTGCGTCTTTATTCCTATCTTACCCCTAGGTTCTTCATGACATTTTTTTCCCTTAAATTCCATATATATGTGTTAGCATACGGTATTTGTCTTTTTCTTTCTGACTTACTTCACTCTGTATGACAGACTCTAGGTCTATCCATCCTTTGATCACTTTTGATTTAATTCTGTATATGGTGTGAGGTAAGGGTTCAACTTCATTCTTATGCATGTGGATAGCCAGTCACCTCAGCATTATTTGTGGAAAAGACTATTCATTTCCCCATTGAATTGTCTTAGGAATTTGAATAAAAAATCAACTAACCATAAATTTGAAAGTTTATTTCTGGCCTCTCAATTCTATTCCATTGATCTAGATGTCTCTCTTTATGCCAGTACCATACTGTCTTGACTGTCTTGATAACTGTAGCTTTGTGGTAAATTTTGAAATTGAGAAGTGTGAGTCCTCCAACTTTGTTCTTATTTTTCAGGATTGTTTTGGATATTGCGAGTTCCTTGAAGTTCTCTATGCTTTTCAAGGATCATCTCTCTCTGGTGCCTGTTGCCAGGATTTATCTGCTGGCTGAGGCATCTGAGGTTGGCCTGCAAATCTGCCAGGCTTACCATATGTGCTGGTCTCTGTATGCCTCAGTATTACTTCGTCTGCCTGAATAGACTTTTTCCAGCCCCTGGAGCTGGATCTTGTTAATCCAAGTTCTTGATGGGTACCTTGTGGGGGAGGGGATCTCATTCCAAGGCCAGCTCTCGTGGTGTTTTAAATAAGATTGATATGTTAGGTCTCATGGTTCACTATAGAATCCTAAGAATTAATTAGCTTTGACGGACAGCTTGTTAAGTGTAGTCATGTTACGGCTGTTGTGTTTAGATTATAAAAATAATATTGTCGTATCCTAAAAAAAAGCAAACAGGGAAAAAATCATAACCCATTTGTTAAGGTTATAGTGTAATTATCAATGATCTAATGTATGACTGTAGATAGGCTCTTTTTTCCTCTGTAGTAAGGAGTTTTTGCATGACTTTTGGAAATTAACTTGAGTTGAGAATTCCACTAGGAATTTTTTGGTATCTATTGTTTCCCTTATGGTTTGAGAGGCCATTCACATTTTTGGAGGCATAATCAAGCAAAAACCATACTCTTGGCCTAGGAAGGCCTTTGTTACATTATAAGGGTGCATTCACAGAAATATATTTACTTGGATTTATTTTGAGGTTAGGCTAAGACTTAACATGTAGTTTGTCTTTATATTGAACTCTTTCCTCTCTAAAAGCATACGTGCATTTACAAATGCAGCATCTCATCCTTAGAACGATTCTTAAGACTGGCTACAGATGTTCAGTTTAAATCGATTTGGCTTCCGAGCCATCTGAATAAAACGTGCCGCACCATTTACTGAAACCTGGGCTCCGAAAATCCGGGCACTCATATTTTCTTCAGGATGACCAGCAAGGGGCACTAAAGCCTAGCATCTCTACCTTGTTCCCTCCCAACAACATGAGAGGTTTCAGTAAGCAAGTAATTGGGCATGAATATGGAAGCTGTGCACGTTTATAGTCAGATCCAAACACTGGTAGCAGTCCCTTTGATATTTTTCAAGGGTATTGATATTTTTTAAATGAGAAAAATTCTGATTGGGTAAAAAGACAGCAAAACAATTCCAAATACAGAATCCCTCTTTGTTTGCCAGCCGTAATTCTCCTGTCTAGTCAATACTATTAGGTAAACCAGCAGAATCCTGTCATTGCTTCTCTATGAACTACTGTATTTTTTTCCACCCAGAGAACATAATGGCCTCGCCACATAACGACTTCCTAAAAGGATGAACTACTTGATGTCACAGTGACAAGCAATTATTACAGAGGCCTACTGGCTGGTCTTTTTTCTTCTTCCCTTTAAATTTTGCCTGCCTATTTATTTCCATCAGCTAGTAAGGATGACTCTTTTATGGTTTCAAATAAAGGATGCAATCTACATGCTAGGCACACGTTATGAATAATTCCCTGTCATAACAAGTCACGAATGTCCTTCAGAGACTGGCACGAAGTTACTGGAGCTGTTTAATATTTGGTAACGGGCTTTTCTTTTTAATTTTAGCTTTGATCCATGCTTAATCACCTCAAGGTGCTGAAACACTAAGAATGACAGCATTCAATAATTAGTTCACCAAGCTGGAAGCTGAGACCCATTATTCTTTCATTCTAAATCAAAGAAATAGTTTCCGGAAGCTCTGTCCACTTATCAATATTATAGAAATGATTGCATGTAAAGTTAATGAATTCAATATTAATGTTCAACTGTAGGTCAATCAATGTATAATACTTTGAGAAAAATTCATTCCTTTTTCAAGCTGGTTTTCTTTTAAGACTTAGGTTTTGGGGACCTTGTTACTTGCAGCATGTGAGAATTATATTAAAATGGATCGCATAGTTTCTTCAGCCAGCTCATTACAGCCCTCTTCCCCTCAAATACAATCCTAAGCCTCAAACGGCTGATTACGTAAGAACCCTTAAGAAGTCTTAGCTAAATGATGGGCAGTTCAGAGTATGATTTCTCATATTTTTCCCTCTGGTAGCCAGAATTAGAAATTGGAGGTTGCAGAGCAAAGACTTGTAAGGGGCTGAGGCAGATACTGAGAGTGAAATGAAAAAGAGCAAGAGAAAGAAAAGACCGTGGATTGCGTGTTCTCTGAGCAGCCCCGAAGGTGTGCCCTTTCCACTCCCCGGGTCTTTCTTCTCTGTGACGCGGGGAGATGGAGACAGAGGCCATACACGCCTGGCGTGGTTAAGAGCACAGACCCTGGAGTTAGTTTGCCGGTGGCATATTCTGTTGTGTAATTTTGGGCAAGTGACTTTCTCATGTAAGCCTCGGTGAATTCTTCTGTACCGTGAAGATTCACTCATTCATTTAACAAATATTTATCAAACGCCTGCTATATGCCAGGCACCGTTCTAAGGATCAAATGAGAGCATGAAGGCGAAGCACTTAGCACTGTGAAAATAAAAAATGGCTATTATTATCTATTGAGAATCTACTGTGCGCAGGCCCTAGGCCATACACTTTGGGCAATTACTTAACCTCTTTCTGCCTCAGTTTTCCTCATTTGCAAGGGGGGAATCTTGTCTCGTATGGCTTTTGTAAGGTTTAAATGAGGTGATGTATTTTAAGTACTTAGTGCCTGGCACGTAATAAATGTTATGTAACTGTTTGCTATCACTACCTCAGTCTCTAAGTAACAACCTGGAGACGTAAGTGTCATTACCATCACTTTAAGGATGAGTTTACTGAGGCTCAGGGAGGTCAAGGTCAAATGGTCGGTAAGCCTCAGATTGACGGTCTTATCTGCCTGGATCCAAAGCCTGTCTGTGCTTTTCCCAAGGAACCTTGGTGCCTCCTAGAAGCCTTGAGCACCCTGCTTGCGAACACACAGGCCGTTTACACATGAACTTCCTTGTAGCTCTGAAGTGCTACCCCCCTCAACCCGCGTCCCTCTGAGTCTCTCCTATCAGTGCGCCTGTGGGCGGATACACAGACGCACGCGCACACACACTAGCATCCGTAGTCTTTGCACTTTGCATTTGTTCTGAGCAGTGGCTCCTCTCCTCACAGAAACTATGCCACCAGTTATGCATCTAGCAAAGTTGCCGTCCGCGGCTATAGAACCTGTATACTTTTTTGCCAGGTGATAAGTAAAAAGCGTAAATTTAGTTTTTCAATTTGTGAGCTTTCTCAGGAAGAAAGCTATCTTCCTGGCTTGCTCGTTCATTCATTCATTCATCAAAAATTCACTATTAGCCAAGCCCAGTCCTGGGTAAATTCTTAAATTTTTATTAACCACACTCTATGTTTTCTCAGTACGTAAAGTACTGGAGCCTAATTGTAGACCTTGTACAGATTAGTTTAAAAGGAGAGAATGCAGGAAAAGACAATGTTTGTTTGTTTGCTTTTCACGTGCCAGTGGTTGTCACTGACTGTCAGCAGACGATAGTTCTATCAACAACTCACAGCTTAAATAAGAAGCATATTTTCCCGCTGCGTCCTTTGTATATCTTCCCCTTGGGAAACACACAGCTACAAATTATATGGAGATGCTTTAGAGCTAAATGAATCTCCCTCTGAGAATCCTGGGGGAATGTGACTGCTTTAATAAACTATTCTTTTAAACCGTATGAAGTTGCAAATGTTCTGAAGAGCATATTATACCAAGCTGGTGATGGATTTGTGGAAAACGAAGTTCCATAGTCAAATATAGTAACTGCTTCTTTTGTAAAAAATTACAGGCCCAGGACTTCCGTGGTGGCGCAGTGGTTAAGAATCCGCCTGCCAATGCAGGGGACATGGGTTCGATCCCTGGTCCGGGAAGATCCCACGTGCCACAGAGCAACTAAGCCCATGCACCACAACTACTGAGCCTGCGTGCTGCAACTACTGAAGCCCGTGCACCTAGAGCCCGTGCTCGGCAACAAGAGAAGCCATGGCAGTGAGAAGTCTGCGCACCGCAAGGAAGAGTAGCCCCCACTCGCCGCAAATAGAGAAAGTCCGTGCGCAGCAACGAAGACCCAATGCAGCCAAAAAAAAGAAAAAAATTACAGGCCCAGTTTTCCCCTCCAAAGTACCTGACCCAGGAGGGAATAGATTTTGAGGATTTGTACCCATATGGCATGAATTCTCAGAGTTATGCCCCCAAAGAGCTATAAGTTTTGAGAATGCATTTGCTGTGTGTTGTTCACTGAGCATCCATTCTTTATTCTTTTAATAATATTTCAACTATCCCCTGGGGAAAGGTTCCTACTGGCTCTTGATTAAAACAAAACAAAACAAAACAAGACAAAAACAAACAAGAAAATTCCCTTATTGTCTTCTCCCCTAGTCTTTTGGGAACATGTGCTGTGACCATTGCTAACTGCTACCCTCACTGGGCTTCTTCCTTAGGGTTTCTTTTTGGGAATGCCCTAGAAGGTAGTATTGCTTAAGAGATAAAGACTTCTGTTTAGCTCCGTTATTTGGAAATATAGAGAGCATTGTAAAAGGAATTTTAAATATTTCTGACTTGTGTTAATTGTCACTATTAAGAGGTTACCATGAGGTTTCTGTCAAGAATTTGAAATAAGGGGCTAACGCTGAGAGTTAAATGGCAAAATCAGTATACAATGCATTAGAGATATATACAAAGTGCCTTAAAGAGAGAGACTTGTTAAAAATATTTGCCAATCACCGTGATCAGAACAGATGTTACAGTCCCAGCTTTCATCCTTTTGTTGCTGGAATGTGGCTAGGTCTAGGTTTTCCCATGGAGGGAGGGCCCAGGATGACCAGTGTGACAGGAGTCAGGAAAGCAGCCCTTTATCAACTAGTACAGAAGCATTTCCATAATTATTTCCAGATAATTAAGTATTTCCATAATTAAGTATTTCTGTATTTAACAACTGGTTTGCAGAGGTGGATTTTCTAAGTGAATAGGAATCTTGCATGGGAATCTTCCAAATAAATCTTCACTTTCATACCTAATTTTTATTCATAAAGGGGTATTGTTTCTTTAAGAGGTCTCACAAACTTGTACAAGCTTTAGGCCACCACAAAATCAGATGCACACCAGATGACTTTAAGCCCAGTCAACAAGGTTGGATGGCAACTACGGAAGGGGTGTGGGAGGGGCTAGCTCTGGCTATGCCCATGTGCGTGTTCACTGGCCACTGCACTGGGTGCTCTCGTCCACAACCCTTATGGTCCCATCATCATGTCAGGTTTACCCACTTTAGGAGGTGGATTCATCAGACTATCGTTATAATTATATCCTGGCGTCATTATAATGTCTTATGATCTTTCGTCAAACACTAATAGAATTTCTTCTATTTCATGCTTACCAAGGAACCTCGTGATTATACCTAGCTCCTGCGGTGGCTGCCTTTGAGAGGCTGGCCATTGGATTTAAGGGTGTAGTCCCTTGGGCAGTTCTGTTTCTCAGAAAAAATTAATAAACTGGCATTCTATTTTATTAGTTATTATTCTAATTATTTGGCCAAAGTGAGTCCACTTCTGAGAGACAGTCTATGCGAAGGTTTCTGAGACTGTGAAGCTAGACTTTGGAGCATGATTAATTGACTAAAATAAACATCCTGTCTCTAGGGACAGATACTCCATTGCATTGCCCTTGGCCTTCTTCCTTTACACTCAGCAGTATTTTTACTTCAGCAGAACTGTTTATTTGTCTCCCCCCACTAGACTGTAAACTCCTCGGGAATAGGGGCCATTTGTATTCCAAATAGTATAAATACATAGCACAGAATAAGAACTCAATAAATATTTGGTGAATGAGTGAATGGTGCAAGAAAAAGTGTGTGATATCCTTTGGATACTAGTAAACTAGTAATGATGTAAACTTTTAGCTAAATTTACAAAATCACTTTGTTTTTAACCAATTTATTTCTTCATTACAAAACTATTCACAATGCTTTGGAGGTTGAAGATCTTTCATCTGTTTGTTGACAAGTCATATCAGATATATTATAAACCTAGCCACTGTTGATATAAAGTCATCTCTTCCTTAATTTTTTTCACTACAGTATAGTCCCTTTATTGTCTTATGTCTACCAGATCTGCAAATATTTTGGGGAACTGGAAATCATTTTCTACTTGGCACTTAAAGCTAGTGATGAGAAGCTAGGTATACTAAGAATAAACCAGTTCTGGGATGAATTCCTTTATTGAAGAATGTGCAAAATAACCCAGATGAATGGTATTGATGTTATTACACAATATTTTCATCACCCAGAAAAATCTACTGTTGGTTTTAAAGTCACACACACACACACACACACACACACGTTACCCCATTACATGAAAATGTTGAGGCAGAAGTTGAGGGAAATAAAACAATTCTAATGGAAATAGCCTTTTTAAAAAGAACATTCAGAGGCAAATGAATGAACTGAATGCTGATGAGAGAAATAAAAATGAAAAGACTTCTACTTCTCCACAGCTATACATTCCTGTGAGATTTTATTTCTGAGTCTACTCTCTTGTCAACCCTAAAGGATATAAGTAATCTAAGAAAGAAAGAGGAGAGAGGGAGAGAAAGGGAGAGAGAGAGAGAGAGAGAGAAGTCAGAATAAAGTATGAGTGTGTGTGTGTGTGTGTGTGTGTGTGTGTGTGTGTGTGTGTGTGTATTAGGAAAAAGAAGATGCTTCACAGCTTAATTCTTGTTTTTTTCTCAACTTGAAAACCAAACCAAAATAGAAACTCCATCCCTCTATCACTAACATGTATTCTGAAAAAAAAAAAATCCTTCAGTTATTATGAACTATATTGCTGGCTCTGTAACTTGCCTTATTAAAGAACAGAGGAGAGGGTGTGGAGAAAAGGGAACCCTCTTGCACTGTTGGTGGGAATGTAAACTGATACAGCCACTATAGAGAACAGTGTGGAGGTTCCTTAAAAAACTAAACATAGAATTACCATATGATCCAGCAATCCCACTACTGGGCATATACCCAGAGAAAACCACAATTCAAAAAGACACATGTACCCCAATGTTCACTGCAGCACTGTTTACAATAGCCAGGTCATGGAAGCAACCTAAATGCCCATCGACAGACAAATGGATAAAGAAGATGTGGTACATATATACAATGGAATATTACTCAGCCATAAAAGGAACAAAATTGGGTCATTTGTTGAGACGTGGATGGATCTAGAGACTGTCATTCAGAGTGAAGTAAGTCAGAAAGAGAAAAACAAATATCATATACTAACGCATATAGGAACCTAGAAAAATGGTACAGATGAACCGGTTTGCATGGCAGAAACTGAGACACAGATGTAGAGAACAAACATATGGACGCCAAGGGGGGAAGTGGCGCTGGGGTGGGGATGGTGGTGTGCTGAATTGGGCAATTGGGATTGACATGTATACACTGATGTGTATAAAATGGATGACTAATAAGAACCTGCTGTATATATAAAAAAAAAAGAACCCCAGCAGAGACAACATACAATGCATTTACAAGGGGGAAATTAATTACTCTAAGTGAACAATTAATATTTCCAAATCAGTTGTCGCTTCTGTTAGATTGACACTTTGTGCCTCTCGGAGGGGAGACAGGGAACTTTCTAGGCTCAAGCAGACATCATCTGGCCTTCAACTTTGTATCACTTTTCAATGGTAGCATGATCACCAATGGTACCCATGCTATAATATCAAGAACTGATTTTATTAGCAGCACCCACCACTTAATTACAGGCTACCTGGTATCACCTTAGCTTCCTTGATAGAGCTGAGTTTGGGAGAGAAGCAATCATTTGGGAATTGTGCTTGTCTTGAGAAACAGAAGAGTTAATGTTGTTTGTTTTCATAAGCAGAGAGGAAGTTATCAACCCTGTGGATTCTAAAATTCTAACCCTCAAGAGCTTTTAACATTTCCTCTTTAAGGCATCAAGCAGCTGTTTCTCTTGGGAGGGCTCCTGGAAGCCAACCGAGCTGAACATGGGGTAATGGAATGTGGGCTTGAAAAAGGAATGCTGAGATCCAGCTTCTAATCACAAACACACACACACACACACACACACACATACACACACACACACACACACACACACACACACAGAGTCACCAGAACCTATGAGTAGCTCAACTGAAATCCTTTTTCCTTATAGCCACGCAAGGCAAGAATCCATCCTCTCCTCTGTCAAGTGGAGTGACCTTCCTCAGGCCGCCTGAGGGGTCCCTGCTCACAGGAACCCTGCGGCTAGAAGCACAGCTGCGATCCAGCTGCCTCTGAAAGAGCAGGCCACCTGGAATACAGCCCCAGAAGAAGCGACAGCCACAGCGCAGTAGAGGCTCCTTCTGCAAACGCTGTGGGAATGCATCAGGAGTCCTCCCTGTTACAGAAACTGGAGGCCTCTAGCTGTCCTGCTTGTTCCCTGCCATAGCTTGTCTCCTCCTGGTGGAGCTGCCATTAGCTCCCAGGAACACGGGCCCCCTCTCTGAGTGTGTTTTCACTTATATTATCATGATAACCATTAATAGTAAACAACCTCCTGCCACTGGGTGCGTTCCTCCAGCAATATCGAGTTGCGATATTCTACACGGTGTGTCTTGTTGTGGGAAATGCCATGGCCTGTGAATAAACCTGGGCTCTCCTGCAGGGAAGGGAGACATTTTCTAGTGTCAAATGTGCAGGGAAAACATGGACTCGAGGACAGGAAGCTGGACCTTAGTAGGTGATTAGGTCTGGGCTTCCAGGAGTCTAAGCATGCTTCCCTGCAGGGTAGGAGGGGACCCTGACCTTGCCACATGGATGCAGGCCTAGAGCTGGGAAGGGAGGCCCATGACCAAGCTCCATGTCAAGGGCATCTTATACAGCCATGTGTTACTTGATTTCTTTTGCAGGAAGACCCTCTTTAAATGCTCCAGCTCTCAGAGTGTTTTGGAAAATTCAAAGAATGGTCTCGGGCCAGCAGTTGAGAGAAGAGTTAGAGGGAGGCCGTGTCCCTGAGGCTGGACTGGGGGTCACAGGAGAGACTCCAAATCTTTGCTGAGTCAGTCCACAGGCCTCCCACGTGGCTGAACAGTGGGCTTCCCCACATCACTTCTCATCATCCATTTCCACAGCCTTCCCAGTAACCAACACGTTCATAAGCTCAACAATGGCTATCATGACTGTTTAGAGAGCTAAGAGTTCAAATCCAGCTTTAGGGGACTTCCCTGGTGGTCCAGTGGCTAAAACTCCATGCTCCCAAATGCAGGGGGCCCAGTTTTGGTCCCTGGTTAGGAAACAAGATCCCACACGTCACAAGTAAAGATTCCGCACGCCACAACTAAGACCTGGCACAGCCAAATAAATAAATATATATTTTTTAAAAATCCAGCTTTAAAGCAGGATTTCAAGTTTCCTGATCACATCCAAGTCTCCCACCTGACGTGCCAATTGAAATATCCTGTTTTTATAGGTGGTCAACATATGGGATTTATACCATCAGTAAGAGTAAAAACAGCACATATTCAGTGCCAACAGGAGAGAGCACACAGGTTGGTACAAGCATATGGTCACCGCTCATGGTCCTTAAGGAAGAAACTATTTCCCTCTCTGTGACTGGGCTAGTTCATATAGAAAAAAATTCTTAAAAAATCTGTGTCTAGCTGTAGATGAACCAATGGCATATGGGATCCTGAGGCACCCACAGTATATTCCGCTAAAGAAAAGAGAGCAGAATAAAATATAATATGCATTTTTTTAATAGTGGCAGCTGCCTTTTTCAGAGAAGTACTAACCAGATATTAAGGTCACTCCTGAACCAGTAAATTGCCTTGTGAATGGTAAACCCTCTTTATGTGAAAGTTATAATAAACATTGGTGTGTGAGGAGCAAGTGAAAGAGGACTTGGGACGGAAGCAAACACGCACTTTCCTTGGCCTTGAGAAATTAGATTGAACACTAGAGATTGGAGCCTTTGTTGTTAGGGGAGAGATTCTGAAATCACTGGGACATGAAAGCGTTCTCAGCCTCATTCCAAGCTACCAAAATGCAGGGTCCAAAGACACTCAGAGTCTCATAAAGTGTCTTGCCAAGAAAAAAATGGAACTTTGCCTTCTTGGCTTCCAAAAAGAGGGTTTCCATCCAGGTTCCCACTGGAATGGAGAAGTCATTCACATATTTTCCCACCCTTTCTGGTCTCTCTGAATCACAATGGCTTTATTTTAGCTTGTTATTTACAAAAGGAAAATGGTCCCTTAAAATCAGGCCGAAGACCAGTCTTCAGGTTAAAAAAGAAGGTTAATAAAAATAAAAGTATATAATATTGCAAGATTACCACTATGGAATAAAAATTATGCACAGAAAAAATATTGGCAGTGAATAACACAAAAAGTTAAGGGTTGTTGTCTAATGGAATTAAATAAGCATGTTTTCTATAATGAAGGTGGTTTCGTGGATAAATGGATAAAACGTACCCTTCCCCACTCTTATTTAAAAAATAAATCCATGAAGAAAAATTTTCATTTCCAAGTACTACTTGTCACTAGTAGTCAAGTCCTCACCATCTGCTTGCTGACTAACTACATAGCAAGAGCCCAGAAGACTACAGTTAATCCTGAATAGACCTACATTCTTTTAAAATGTCTACACTCAGAAACAACTAAGGCACCAAGGAACAAACAAAGGTTACTCTTGACTGTTTTATTTCACTCTTTCTATCAGATTTTCAGTTATGAGTAAAACTTACCACAATAATCCATGGATGTGGGGCTCACACCAGTCATTTCTGACCCAATTCTCAGTTTATAAAAATAATACCTAACATCTATTGAAAGCTTGTTTTGTCAATAATGGAGTTGTGTGCTATAAATGTATTATCTCCTTGAATCCTTACACAGTCATGTAAGGTAGATACTGGAGTCAGTCTCATGTACAGCCGAGAAGGTGGGGGCATGAAGTTAAGCCAACTTCCCAAGGTCACAAAGCTAACAAGTGGCAGAACAGGCACTGAACCCTGACCATGTGACCCTAGAGCCCACACTCTCCACCATGAAGCTTTACTGCCTTGTGAAGCTGTACGATATTGTGCCTTACCCCTTCTTTAACTGATGTTCAAAATTCTCTGTTGAAACATCTATAACAGGATATAAACATGTACCCTGAGGCTTCACAATGGGCATGTTCCGGGGAATGTCTTAGACACAATTTAAGGTGTCCATAAATCTGAAGTTTTAAAAGCAGGAGGAGATACCATTTACCTAGTAGTTTTCATCTCAAAGAACATCTATTAGGAAAATTCTAGCAGTGCAATGGCATAATGTCTGACTCAGCGCTTGTGTGTGTGCGCCCTTATGTAGAGACATTTGGACCGTGAGAGGTCGTAAAGTGTATTTAATCCACCTCTTCAGCTAGGTTAAGAGACTCGCTCAGGGTCTGACAACTAGTTAAGAAGGTGGCCAGGATGAAAACACAAGTCTCATCTCCCATTTCAGGACTCTTCCAACTGTTTCTTCTCATCTTAAGCCCAAGAACAGAGAGAAGCAAACTGGAGCAACAGAATTTCAATGATTACTTAGGATCTGATGGTTTTAGTTCTAGTAGATATTTTTTCCCTATGATGGGCTTTTTTTTAGAGTTTGCCAAAAATAGGTCTGTGGAGACCATGAAATGTTTTGTATATGAGAGAGGGAAAGAGATAAAAACATAACTTAAAAAAAAAAGATGACTATGCAGGCAAAAATAATGGTATGGGAAATTAAATCCCATGCCTAGAGGTCTGAAGCTGATAACTTTTCCTGACCCCAGTGGGAAGATATTTTCCTTTCTCGGGGAGCACAAAATCATTGGCTATGCTTTCTCTCTCCCTTGGAAGAATATGTCTTCTCCCTATTAGTATAGGACAGATCAGGTGACAATAAATCCAATCTGGGACTGACATTAAAAATGTCTTTCTCTTGATCGTGCTGTAAAGGCTTCAGCCCCAAGTTGGCGAGCGCTGAGAGCTGACTTGGAGGCGGAGGCCTGACACACAGAGTAATGCCTGTGGTATGAGGGGGCCGTTACCCACCAGCAGCCTCGGGTGTGGGAAACTATTCCTTCAACTCAGGGAAAGCAGCCCAAACTCTGCAAATTTGATCTCCTTCTTTTGCCAAAGAGCCAGCTACAAGATTCTGGTATCCATCACTATTATTATAACTGTAGGGGGAAAAAAATGACTTAATTGTAAAACAGTGACCTCACCCTAATAACCACGGTCTAATCATTTCTAAAGAAAGCTGCCTTTTTCATTTCTGCCAACTTGCAAATGAAACAAATTATATCCGAACTTGATTATATTCATTAGTGATAATTCCATGAAAACAGTGAGGATTTGAATTTACCCTATACTTAACCCAGACAACTAACACTGCTGTGCAAACCCTGGGTCAAGTGATCGATGTTGTGTTAGGAGAATATGTGTCCCAGGCTATAAGCAAATGAGTGTGCCTCTTCCTCAGTGAGATGCTGATTCAGGTGAGAAAAAAAAAGCAAGACACCAGAACGCTCCTCCTCTAAATTACGTAGTTTAGCACCTTTGAATGTTATTTCTCTGATTTAACTCTGCAGTTTTCTGTGGGAGAGAATGACACATGGGACAAGCCTACTCTCTCACGGTCACATGTCAACATCCTGGGAGGCTGAACTGATGCAGGTTACGGAGAGGCAGCTTGAGGGTTGATTATGCCCTGACGTCGGTCGCCTCCCATGTACCTGAGAGGTCGCGTGACGTCTTCTGGATGGCTAGGCATTCCATTTTAGGAGGGAGGCAGAAGACTGAATAAGGGAGAAGAGAGAATAAAGAAGCACTGTGACAGAATGACAACACGTCCTAACATCGTTTTTATTAACCATTTTTGAGCTGATTTCTATGTCATTGCCTGGAGATTGATTAGCAAGGTGCCACTTTTACAGAAGAAAGAACTAAAATGGAGAAGGACAGAGACAGTGACATAATGACTTGCTTGAGATGAATTAGCAAATCAGAGCAGGACCTGGAGAATCACTCAAATTGGCCAATACCTGCTCCTGAGCTCCGACAATGAAATGAAGTTCAAAATTTGGAAAGGAAGAAGATGCTAAGCCAGCTTCCCTTCCACTGTGGTCCAGCTGGTCAGACTTCTTTCAGATCCACGCCCTGGGTCATGAGAGAGCGTGTGGGAGGGTCAGTGCTAAGCCAGCACTCCCTCCAGGGAAACATCCCAAGGCCAGGTCACAAAGAGAACGGGTCAATATTATCTCCCTATCAGAAGGACCACATGACGTTATAGTATCATTTCCTTCAGGAAATGTCAACACCCCCAAATTATTTAGCCACCATGAGCCCCTACGGAATAACAGCCTTCACCTAAGACTAAGGAAATATCTCTCTCAGTCAAACAAATATGCTTGGAATCAGCGAGCAAAAATGTCTTCTCTCACGTGAAGTCCCTCAAAGTAGTATGCGGTGATAGAAGTTCAATAATTCTAATATCCCCGGTTGAGCCAACCGTCTGGCTCGACAAACTCACAGGCCAGTAGAGTGCCTGGTACTTTGCAGGGTCTCAGTTTGTGTCTCTGCTTCCATCTGACCTTGACCCTGCCCAGCTTCCTATAATCTGCCTGCTAACTTGGTTAGTGAATGACAATTCCCAGAGTAATTTTTTGGAGGTATTTTTGAGCTGACCCACATTGATTTTTCCCCAACTAACCTGATATGCAAGTTGAGCCAGTAGGAGAGAAGTGTATACAGTGGTGATAAGGATGAAGTATATGTATTTAACAAATATTGATTGAGAAGCCAGTATATGCCAGGTATTTTTCTAGTCCTGGAAATACAGCAGTGAGTAAAACTCATAAAACTCCCTCCTCTCATTTAATTTATAATTTAAAAAATTTTTTTAAATTTATAATTTGATGTGGGTATATGTGTGTGTAATTGAGATGGGGGTGGGTAAGACATAATGGCCAACATAAGTGGAAAATTTTATATTGTACGTTAGAAGGTCATGAGTGTTATCAAGTGAAACTAGGAAAAGAGGATAGGAAGTTTTGAGGTGAGAAGTGATAGATGTAATTTAAATAAAGTGACAAAAGAAAGCCTGGTGAGAAGGAAACTTTTGTGCAAAAACTTGCAAGACAAAGTAGCAATCCCTAAGTCCGCCTGGGGAAGAGCATTTCTGGCTCTGAGTGTAGAGGCTCTGAGTAGGGCCACCACGATGCCCATTTTTGGGGTGTGGCATCCTCCTGGTATTCTAGATCAACGGTGTCCACTGGAATTGTATCACGAACAGGGGGCAGTGGGAAATGTGGCAGACCTGTCATGAGGTGGGAGCATTCTGCAAAGAGCAAGGGGGTCAGGGAGAGAGGGACAGTCAGAGGGAAAATGGAGGCCAGGTATTTTCAGGATCTTTTTGACTAACTATGTGGGAAGGCTAGATGACTACACAGGGAATTTTTAAACAGCCCCATTGCTCGCGGCTTCCGAGACCACAAATTCTAAAAATAGTCAGGCTGTTCCTCGGCTACTTGGGTTTAGTAGCTCGTAAGTGAGTTCCATGAGGGAACTATAAAAGTGGGCATGCCTTTATTTGCATGGTAGCTTTTCAATTCTCCAGCCCCTGCTGAACTTGGGAATAAAAGTTGCCATCAGAACAGATACCCATTATAATGTGCTTGCTATGTTATTTGGAATATTCAGCTCTGCTCTAGAGGCCAGGAAAACAAGTGGAATAATGAAATCCACAAGAAATCTTAGGCAAAGATAGTAAGTAAGCTCATTCCTTATGCAATACAGGCAAACCTCATAGCATGTATTAAGTATAGGTAGAAAGTAATTTAGAATATGCTAAGACATATTGAAGATAAACAGAGTAAAGAATTAGGTGATGCAACAAAGAATGTCACCTATAGATAGAAATGGATGGAAATATCAGGGCGTAAGTCTTTTTTTTTTTTTTTTTTTTTTTTTTTTGCGGTACACGGGCCTCTCACTGTTGTGGCCTCTCCCGTTTCGGAGCACAGGCTCCGGACGCGCAGGCTCAGTGGCCATGGCTCACGGGCTCAGCCGCTCCGTGGCATGTGGGATCCTCCTGGACGGAGGCATGAACCCGTGTCCCCTGCATCGGCAGGCGGACTCTCAACCATTGCGCCACCAGGGAAGCCCTTCTCTTTTTTTTTTTTCATAAGTCTTGATCATACTACCTCTGGGCTGACAGCTACATCACCCCTATATTATTAGCCATTTATCAGTGACCCTCAATATGGTCCCATTCTGGCCCCACAAGAGCTGTGATCAAAAGATGCAGATAGGGCTTCCCTGGTGGCTCAGTGGTTGAGAGTCCGCCTTCCGATGCAGGGGACACAGGTTCGTGCCCCGGTCCGGGAAGATCCCACATGCCGCGGAGCAGCTGGGCCCGTGAGCCATGGTCGCCGAGCCTGCGCGTCCGGAGCCTGTGCTCCACAATGGGAGAGGCCGCAACAGTGAGAGACCCACGTACCGCAAAAAAAAAAAAAAAAAAAAAAAGATGCAGATAACATCTACCATGTTAAACATGATCATTGGTAAGCTACAGATTGTGGACAGGGGTCCTCATCCTTGCATCTCTCCAGTAGAGCAAATGTGCCTCATTGGTCCAGGGGGCCATCCCGCTATGGGCTCCCTTGCTCAAACCTCGCCTCTGGTCCCATACCACCTCATCACTGTGGAGAAAGAGACAGGACATATGGACCTTCAAAATCCAGGATTCGGATAGGGGGTGCTGCCACCTGCTTGCACCTCGTCCTGGCAAACTCACCCCTTCTCTTTCCCCTTGCTTTTCTCTCTGTGTTTTCAAGCAATTGCATAAGCTATGTGCTTCCAGCATCTTAGTTCAGTCTTGTACCTTCCTGTTCTGTGACCTTTGGGATAATTTCCCACATACCACCTCACCGTTTTCTTCCCACACCCTTACTACGGAAGTGTGAAGCCCAGGTGCTATGAAGTTCTTAACAGTCCCTGTATTAGGTTATTATTCCCTGAATCCTGACATTCATAGTGAGTGAGCAAGGTCCTTCAGAGTCCTTGTACAGAAGGAAGCAATTTTAAAATATAAAGAGAGGGGCTTCCCTGGTGGCACAGTGGTTGAGAGTCCACCTGCCAATGCAGGGGACACGGGTTCGTGCCCTGGTCCGGGAAGATGCCGCGGAGCGGCTGGTCCCGTGAGCCATGGCCGCTGAGCCTGCGCGTCCGGTGCCTGTGCTCTGCAATGGGAGAGGCCACAACAGTGAGAGGCCCGCGTACCGCAGAAAAAAAAAAAGAAAAGAAAAATATATATAAAGAGAGAAAAAAATAAGCCTACTGTGTTTCTGCAAGTATCTTTTATATTTTCGTTAGTGGTATAGACTTTTCAAAGCTTGACTAACTTTCTCCACCTATTAGCTTGGAGGGTCTAGAAATACCATGTAACTAGCCAAGGGGGAAAATTCAAGGCCATTTTGGAACCAGAAAGAGCTCTTCTGAGAGTCAAGGTCTTGGCTCATGAGATTTCTCCTACTATTTGCATGTACTATTATCTACTGATTATAATTGCTAGAAACATGTTTGTACTGGTCCCTTTGACGAAGTGGGCTGAAATAAGGAGTTGTGGGTTTAACTCATCATAATGTATAAGAGTCAACCCTAAGGCCCCTGGACATGTTATTAAAGCCTGGAAACTGCTGAGTTAGTGTACAACTTAGACATCTAAAACTGAGACACAAATACCTCTTTTTAAAATTATGCAGTTTCTAATCAGTTTAACATGTTCTGTGGCAAATAATCATTCCAAAGAAACAAGAGTATTAGCTATCTCTCCATAATTGAGTAGGTCAAAAAGGACAATAAGAGGTTATAGTGACAAAAAATATCTTTTTGATTAGAGAGCTTTTATTTTTCTGATTGTGTCTCTTCTTTCCATGAGGTGATTACACCTGACCAGATTAAGCATATGATTATATAAGGTCAGCAATCAGGGTCTGTTCATTTACTTACAACCCCTCGCCTTTCCCCTTACCACCTGCCAATTGCCTTTTTTTAAAAAAATGACATCAAGGAAATGTTACATTGGAAATCTCTATAAAGTGCATTTAAAAATTCCCAAATTTTGGGCTTCCCTGGTGGTGCAGTGGTTGAGAGTCCGCCTGCCGATGCAGGGGATGCGGGTTCATGCCCCGCTCCAGGAAGATCCCACATGCTGCAGAGCGGCTGAGCCCGTGAGCCATGGCCGCTGAGCCTGCGCGTCCGGAGCCTGTGCTCCGCAGCGGGAGAGGCCACAGCAGTGAGAGGCCCGCGTACCGCCAAAAAAAAAAAAAAAAAAAAAAAAAAAAGAAAAGAAAAACCCCCAAAGTTTTAGGAACCTAAAAATTAACAAATGTGTCCCCAGAGAAGAGATGAAACTTCTAGTTGATGAGTAACTATTAAAATTATTTAGAAAATTATTTAAAAGTTAGGACAAAAAGACATTTCCAGAGTCAAATGGTCTTCAAAGAGTAGTTCTTGTAAATCAGCTCTTTTTGGAAAATTTAAAAATTATTTAAGCTTTCCAAACATGAAGAATGCCAGCTTTCAAAATCTCTGTGCAACGACATCACAACATTTAAATAGAAATCCAATTCAGATGACAAAATACAATATTCTTTTTTTTTTTTTTTTTTTTTTTTTTTTGCGGTACGCGGGCCTCTCACTGTTGTGGCCTCCCCCGTTGCGGAGCACAGGCTCCGGACGCGCAGACTCAGCGGCCATGGCTCACGGGCCCAGCCGCTCTGCAGCATGTGGGATCTTCCCGGACCGGGGCATGAAGCCGCGTCCCCTGCATCGGCAGGCGGACTCTCAACCACTGCGCCACCAGGGAAGCCCAAAATACAATACTCTTACTTACTACAGTCTTATTATTGTTGGGGCAGAAATTCTAAATGTTAGCAAATAGAATAGTGGTACATTAAAAGAATATTATACCATTTACCGAGAATATATATTTCTCAAACAAATATCTAGCAACAAGTTTAATGGTAAAACATTAAAAGTTTTATTTTCATATCCAGAATAAGAATTTGATAGTAATGCCTACCATCTCCACAATTAATACTGTTCTAGAAATAGTCCATGAAATTTGACACGAGAAATGATAATTTAAGGGGTAAATATTGGTAAGGATGAGAAAAACATTATTATTAATTGCTGCTTATATTATTGTATTCCTATCAAATCCAATACAATCAACTGAAAAATTTACAAAATAATTAGTTAACATATAAAATGTCATTAGGAATAAAATAATCAGTTTTGGCTTTTCATCTGTTCTTTTTATTTTTGAATTTTTGAAATTTATTTATTTTTTATATGGCATGTTCTTATTAGCCATCCACTGTATACACATCAGTGTATACATGTCAATCCCAATCGCCCAATTCAGCACACCACCATCCCCACCCCCCATCACTTTCCCCCCTTGGGGTCCGTACGTTTGTTCTCTACATCTGTGTCTCAATTTCTGCCATGCAAACCGGTTCACCTGTACCATTTTTCTAGATTCCACATATATGTGTTAATATATGATATTTGTTTTTCTCTTTCTGACTTACTTCACTCTGCATGGCACACTCTAGGTCCATCCACGTCTCTACAAATGACCAGTTTCATCCCTTTTTATGGCTGAGTAATATTCCATTGTATATATGTACCACACCTTCTTTATCCATTCGTCTGTCGATGGGCATTTACACTGCTTCCATGACCTGGCTATTGTAAACAGTGCTGCAATGAACATTGGGGTGCATGTGTTTTTTTGAATTGTGATTTTCTCTGGGTATATGCCCAGTAGTGGGATTGCTGGGTCATATGGTAATTCTATGTTTAGTTTTTTAAGGAGCCTCCATACTGTTCTCCATAGTGGTTGTATCAGTTTACATTCCCACCAACAGTGCAAGAGGGTTCCCTTTTCTCCACACCCTCTCCAGCATTTGTTGTTTGTAGAGTTTCTGATGATGCCCATTCTAACTGGTGTGAGGCGATACCTCATTGTACTTTTGACTTGCATTTCTCTAATAATTAGTGATGTTGATCAGCTTTTCATGTGCTTCTTGGCCATCTGTATGTCTTCTTTAGAGAAAAGTCTATTTAGGTCTTCTGCCCATTTTTGGATTGGGTTGTTTGTTTTCTTAATATTGAGCTGCATGAGCTGTTTATATATTTTGGAGATTAATCCTTTGTCCATTGATTTGTTTGCAAATATTTTCTCCCATTCTGAGGGTTGTCTTTTCGTCTTGTTTATGGTTTCCTTTGCTGTGCAAAAGCTTCTAAGTTTCATTAGGTCCCATTTGTTTATTTTTGTTTTTATTTGCATTACTCTAGGAGGTGGATCAAAAAAGATCTTGCTGTGATTTATGTCAAAGAGTGTTCTTCCTATGTTTTCCTCTAAGAGTTTTATAGTGTCCGGTCTTACATTTAGGTCTCTAATCCATTTGGAGTTTATTTGTGTGTATGGTGTTAGGGAGTGTTCTAATTTCATTCTTTTACATGTAGCTGTCCAGTTTTCCCAGAACCACTTGTTGAAGAGACTGTCTTTTCTCCATTGTATATCCTTGCCTCCTTTGTCATAGATTAGTTGACCATAGGTGCGTGAGTTTAGCTCTGGGCTTTCTATCCTGTTCCACTGATCTATGTTTCTGTTTTTGTGCCAGTACCACATTGTCTTGATTACTGTAGCTCTGTAGTATAGTCCGAAGTCAGGGAGTCTGATTCCTCCAGCTCCGTTTTTTTCCCTTAAGACTGCTTTGGCTATTCGGGGTCTTTTGTGTCTCCATACAAATTTTAAGATTTTTTTGTTCTAGTTCCATAAAAAATGCCATTGGTAATTTGATAGGGATTGCATTGACTCTGTAGATTGCTCTCGGTAGTATAGTCATTTTCACAATATTGATTTTTCCAATCCAAGAACATGCCAATTGCCTCTTAAAATTTTTGTTCTGTGCAGAATTGAGTTCTGTGATTAAAATTGACATATAATTATGACACAAGTGGCCCTGAGGTGTGGACCTTTGTTTTCATTAGAAATCTGAGTCTAAATTTTATGGTAGAGGTGATGACTGAGGGAGATAGAGAGTCCATGCATTGTCAGGAGATGGTTAAAGGAGTCTCCAAAATTAATTCTATTCTACTATATCTTGGGGGAAAAAATAGCCCATGGCCCCATCAAGAGTGAATTTTAGAGCATATTTCAGATATTTTCAAAACTGTTGAGAACCAGGATTTTCAGGTCCTGCAAGGTTTTTTTTTACTTGGCCTTAGCTCTGACTCTACCTCTCATTTTTTTCTTGTCCTTACCTCCCTGCCCCCACTTAGCTCAGCCAAGCACCAGACATTCCCAGAGTGAGGTCAAGGGTCATGCCAGACCCTACCTGCCGTGCAGAAACTTCACTGGCAGAAGTCAAATATGGATATTCCAGTATGGATATTCAGTATAAATACACACACAGACACACAATTAAATTCAAACTTACAAACCTCTTGAATCAATTAAAAATTCTGCTAAGTTTGCTAGTTTTTTTGGTTAAGATGTTTCAGAAGGACTACAATGCAGAATGCACATAGAACGAAGTAATTCTTACTGAATTTGGTTTTGCTTTAAAACTAAATTTAGGACCTTTTAATTACCTTAAGTGGTTCTCATTTTACAGCAAACATGACTAAGCAACTCTTTTCTCTTTTTGTATGACTCTGATAAATGGAGGGGCGTTTAGATAATTTAAATCAGTGTGCAATTAGTTGCTTAATTTCATTCTCCCTCTCTTGTCTGTAAGCACCAAGTGGGTAAGAACTGATTCTTGTTCCTCCTCGTATCATCAATGGCTGGTACATAGTACACACATGATACATATTTGTAAAAGATGTGGATGGAAGAATAAAAGGAAGGAAAGAGAAGGAACAGAGGTGGGAGTAGGGTGGGCGGGAGCCTGCATGAAAGCTTCCTCTCTTTCTCTGGCAGACCAGAGAGAACAGCAGGTTGACTCTGCAGCGTGGTGACTTATAGCACCTAGAAGAGCTTGGATTCTGGTGTCAGACAGACTGGGTTTCAATCTTTGTTCTGCCCCTGCCTGTGGCTAATTACTTAACGTCTCAGACTCTCAGTTTCCTCATCTATAAACTGGAGAGAATACCACCTGCATCAGAGCTTTGTTGTAAATACTAAATCATAGACTCTCCATAAAAGCTCTCAGCTTGGTGCCAGGCTCAGAGTCCTGAATAATGAGACCCTAACTAAATGCTCGTTTTCCAAGGGGCACTGACTTCATGGAGTTTCAGGCATACAAGCCTGTAAGGTCTGGATGATGTGCAGAAGGACTGAAGGATAAGAAGCTAAATGCCAAGTTCTCCAATTTTCCTTGTCTACAGTCTGGCTCAGAGATTTAATATTTTCTTATCTTCAGCCATCTCTTGAAGGACAATCCTATCTACTGATCTAAGGTTCAACACCACATTTTAATTATCTTCTGTACAGTTGGATGCTCTACTTTATACTTTTTAAAATACTATTTTATGCTCAAGTGTAACATATTCGACAACACCAAGTGAAGAATCTCAAACTAGTGTCTCCTCTCCGGTCTCCTCTCTGTTAATTTTACTTTCATTCTCTCAAACTCCAGGCTCAAAGCCTCAGAGTCAGTGATCCTTGACACATCTAGAAGAGTGGTCAAACCACGGCCTCTTGGGTCAGTAGGTTTGAGCCGAAATCTGAACCTGGACACTTACGTGCCGTTGGATGGATGAGCTTGCGGTTTACATCCATCAAAACCCGCTTTTCCTATTGATTTCTCCTTTCCTATTAATAAGTGCCTCTTCTCCCCACCAATTATTAAAGCTTGAAACCTTAAACTCATCCTTGGCAACATACAAATTCAATAGCTCCTATTCTTCTTCCTTCATATGATCTCTCATACTCATTTATCTTCCTATATCTGCCACCACAACTCATATCCAGGTCATACAGGTTAAGAGCATGGACTTTGGTGTCCAACAGAACTGGGTCTGAGTGAACACTCTGTCACTTGTTTTTTTTTTTGAATCCCTTATTCATATTTTAAATTATTTATTTATTTATTTTCTGGCCGCACAGCACGCCTTGCAGGATCTTAGTTCCTGGACCAGGGATTGAACCCGGCCCACAGCAGTGAAAGCTCCGAATCCTAAACGCTAGACCACCAAGGAACTCCCTGTACTCTGTCACTTTTTAACTGTGTGCTGCTGGACCATTTACTAAACCCCCCTAAGCCTCATTCTTCATCCAGCAAAAGGGATAATAATAGTAGCCATCTCATATGGTTGGGGGGATTAATTGAGATAATGTCCAATGACAATGCCTAGTTTCTCACTGCTATCCATACCCACATATCATAGAGTTATATTATCCTCTATCCAATGTTGAAACTCTGTCTACAACATTACTGATGGATAGGTCATCTGGCTTTGGCTTGAATCTTTTCAGGGATGGGTGGATCAGCATGTGAGATCTCTTTATGACTAAGCTTAGTTGTTATAAGGTTCATCCTTATATTGAACTGAGGTTCCCCTTGCATCATTTCACCTTCTGGAGTAATAAAGTATTCACGGAATCATTTTCCACATTACAACAGCCTTGTGAGTCTATGAAATCATCTCTTATGCTCCACTTTTAAATTTCACCTTGCAGATTTAAACATCACAAATTGCTGGAAGTTTTTTCTTGAATGTCCTCTGGTCCACTCGACTTTATCAATATCTTTCTTAAAATATTTTGTCCTAAGCTGATCATGTAAATGCAATGGACCCAGAATAGGCAAAACAGTCTCTAAAAAGACAAACAAAGTTGGAGAAGTCACACTTCCCAATTTTGAAACTTAGGACAAAGCCACAATAAACAAAATCATAAAACTCCTAGAAGAAAACATTGAAGTAAATCTTTATGATCCTGGGTTAGGCAATGGTTTCTTAGATAGGACACCAAAAGCAAAAGCAACAACTACAACAACCAAAAAATAAGTTAGACTTTACAAAATTAAAAACTTTTGTATTGCAAACAATGCCAACAGGAAAGTGAGAAGACAACCCACAGAATAGAAGAAAATATTTTCAAATCATATATCTGATATGACTTGTGTTCAGATTATATAAAAGACTCAAAACTTAATAATAAGAAGATAAATAACCCAATTAAAAATGGGCAAAAGATCCAAGTGGACCTTTTTCTAAAGAAGACACACAAGTGGGGACTTCCTTGATGGTGCAGTGGTTAAGACTCCGCGCTCCCAATGCAGGGGGCCCGGGTGCGATCCCCGGTCAGGGAACTAGATCCCACATGCATGCTGCAACTAAGAATTCGCATGGCACAACTACGGAGCCCATGTGCCGCAACTAAGACCCAGCGCGACCAAATAAATAAATAAATATTAAAACATAAAGAAGACATACAAGTAGACAATGAGCACATGGAAAGATGCACATCATTTGTCATTAGGGAAATGCAAGTAAAGACCACAGAGAGATACTACTTCCCACCCACTAGGATTGCTATAATCAAAAAGACAACAATAACAGGATGTGGGAAAACCAAAAACCTCATACACTGCTGGTGGGAATGTAAAATGGTGCAGCAAATTTGGAAGACTGTTTGACAGTTCCTCGAAATGTTGAACATAGAGTTACCACATGACCTAACTATTCAACTCCCTAGGTATATACCCAAAAGAAATGAAACATATGTTGGCACAAAAACTTGAACGTGGCTCATTATGCAGAAGAGCCAAAAGCTGAAAACAACCCAAATGTCCATCAACTGATAAATGGATAAATACGTACGGCACATCCATACAACAGGATATTACTCAACAGTAAAAGGAATGAAATATTGATGTGCGGTATAAAATGGAAGAACTTCCAAACATTGTTCTAAACGAAAGAATCTAGTCACAGAAGACCACATATTCTATAATTCCATTTTTATTAAATGTTCAGAATAGGGAAATCTCTAGTGATGGAAAGTAGATTAGTGTTTGCTGAGGACTCTGGGGATGGTGTTGGTGGCTGAGGGGGAACAGAGAATGACTGCTAATGGTTAGAGGGTCTCTTTTAGGACTGATAAAAATGTCCTAAAATTGGTTATGGTGATGGTTACACAACTTTGTGAAAAAATATATGTATATAACCACTGAATTATACACTTGAAATGAGTGAATTATAAAGCTGTTTTTAAGAAATGTGTGTACAAATTTAGCATTGTACTCTGCTTTGATCTGACCAATATTTCTTCGCTGGGATTCTTTGTTATTTTTGAGGCCTATACTTTATTTTTACATTTACAGCACTATATTTTAATTGTATTGTCACAAGCTATATGTCCCTAAGGACAGGAATCATTTTTATTCATTGTTATAGTTCCATATCCTTGGATAATATTTTGTGCAGAGTGTTTAATTAAAACATGTTTATTGAATGGATAAATTTTAGGCTAAATGAATGTAGTTTGCATTTGTTTTAGGGTAAATACCTTGCAGGTAATCTCAACTAATCCTGCTCAAGTCTCTTTTCATGTGGATTGCTGTTAAGCCAGGGCAATTCCATCTTGTGCTTGGGCAATACATTATTTTTTAATCAAACTGAAGAGCTTTACACTTATTTGGTAAATTTTCTCTTCTTAGATAACATCAGTCACTCTAGCCAGTTAAGACTTTCTTGGATCATTTCTCTGTTTCTAGTATAGTCTCTATTTCTACCTGCTCTGCATTGCAAACAAATCTGAATAGGCACACTTATTATTAAAGACTTACAAGTTTATTATTAAAGACTTATAAGGCTTTCTCCAAGATGTTGATAAAAACATTGAAGAGCAGAGAGCTGAGGCCAAAGACTGGTGGAACATCAAAAACCACCTGAAGATAGATTAGTGAATGGCTCTAGCTAACTTGCCTATAATCTAGTCCAGTGGCTAGAACTTCCTTGCGAGTGTTTTTCCACCCACCTTCCTAAACCCACCTGAGAAGCTCAGATCCAGTGCCATCTCTTTCATGGACCATTCCCTGATCATTGCAGCCAGAATCTCTCTCTCCTTCTATTTAATTTGTTATAATATTTGTTTGTACTCCTGTTGAGAGATTGACCTCACACTACCTTGAATTATAACTGTTCATGTACGTGTCTCGTGTCTCAGTAGCTGTTCTAGACCATAAGAAACTTAAAAAGAAGATTGGTGATACCTTTGATACTTTTGCCTCTTAGAATTTGTGTGCTTAATAAGTTTTATAAGTAACAGATAAATAAAATATTCAGTGCTGTTAGAATGACTATTAAATGTCCATACCTTCAGGGGTTAGATATCTGAAAAACTATGTCAAATATTTAAAATAAATTGAAACAGTCCATATCAAAAACCCTGCTAGAGTAGGTACCTCTCCCCAGTCTTCTTCAATAATTCATGACATAATTTGCAAAAGCATCACACATTATGTTTAAAGTTTAAAGAATGCATCATCTTAGAGTTTTCAAACTGGTCCATATTAGCTTGAAATTTAATTTTTCTTGCACTTGTATTTTCTTTGTTTTGTTTCTGTCAGTCTTGGTCCAATGCTTGGCTAACTGCTCTGCCATTTTATGTTGATGTGGTGCTTACAGGTGTGTTTTTGTAGCTGTGTTCTTCCATTCCTCAGTTCTACTGGAGTGTAGCCCGATTAAACCTCTTCTCTCTGCACCGTGTCACAAAATCACCTTAACAAAAGGGTGAACAATAACTGTTGTGGTATTCTCCCATTACAGGGGATGAACACACTGAACATGTGTATAAAAAGTGGAGGACTTTACATTTTTGCAATATAAAAATAATTTCTAAATCATGATTTCCATACCGTGGCTGGAGAGGGATTACAATCTCCTCCTTGAAATTTTCATCACTTACTCAAAAAAAATTTCTTGAGTGCCTACCATGCGCTGATTACCCTGTTCCAGATGTTGGATACACAGCTGTGAACAAGACAAATACAGTCTGCACTCTCAAGGAACTTACATTCCAGCGGAGGCGAGAGACCTAAAACAACTTTGTACATAAAATCTTTTCTGACAGGTATTAAGAAAATAAAACAACATGATGTCTGAATTCTACGTTGCTCATTTTAAAGGCTAGAGTCCCTACGACTCCAATGAACATTTCTGAATTAATAATTCACACTTCATAGATCTATACTTATGCCAATATATGTTCAGTATGGCTATTTCTCAACAGCCAGCTGACACGGCAGATCACTGCCCACCCGAAACTTCCGTACTCAATAATCCAAAATTCTGTTGGGTTTACACTGTTCCCGTGGAATTTAGAGGCTAATCTGAATCCTCTACACCAACCAGAATAATCCTATTCTCTCTGATTGTGATTGTTTTAGGCAGAGGCGTATGACTCAATCTTTGTTAATGAAACTAGAGGTCTGATGTGAGGCTTCTGAGAAGGATTTCCTGGCTCGTAAGAAAAAGGAAGACACAGGAAGAGGAGGTGGTCTTCTCTACCCCTGGAAATCTGGTGATGCTCTGGATGAGAAGCCTGTACCTGTGACAATCATCTCGCAACTCCAAAGACGTCAGCTAGGGTACAAAACCTACATGCCGAAGAAGGCACAGAAGAAAGAAGGAAAGAAGGGATCTTTTTTTTAAAAAATTATTTATTTATTTATTTTTTGGCCACACCTCACGGCTTGTGTGGGATCGAATCTGACCAGGGATCGAACCTGGGCCCACGGCAGTGAAGGCACCGAGTCTTAACCACTGGAGCACCAGGGAATTCCCAAGAAGTGATCTTGATGACAGAGTTGAGCCGTGGAACTGTCCAACCCTGGAGTCACCCCACTTTGAGTCCTCTAGTTACGTGAGATAATGCCTTTTCTGTTTCAGCAGCCTAAAGCATTTTAACAGATAAAAGTAGATACAAATGCACATACATAGTGAGCAGTCTGGCTGGCTGATTAAATGTGTGTGTAGGCATAAGTTATCTCCCCTCTCCATTTATGACTGTAACATTTATTTTTACCTCAGGCAAAAGCAACGGTAGAATTAGAAAATTTCAGGGTTGAAAATGAACATCTGAATTTACTACAATTAAAAAATCAATTCAATATGTAGTGGTATTACAGTAGAATAAAATAGATGCTTACAGATTTGTTAACTGCTGAAGACATAATAAGACATCAAATAAACCAATTTTTCTTTAAGTTCCTTAAGAAAAAAATCTGATGTTGAGTCCAGTCTTTCATTTTATCACTGGAATAAATAGAAAACAGCCATTGCAATCAATCGCCTGTTTGTTCCCCCAGAGAGCTCGCCCACAAGCATATATTACGTATGGTGATGAGAGCGGAAACTGGGCTCCTTTTCATACTGTCTTTTCTTCTAAACTACAGTTTCTCCTTTTAAATAAAATGAAAGCAAAAATGCTAAACTACTGCTGTCAGAAAATAGCTTTCTCTAAAAGTGAAATGCCAATTGTCTTGCAAATATTTTCTGTTTCTCATTTGCAATTTTCTACTGGTCACTTTGATGTAGTCAAAGCTTCTGAATATTTATAAAGATTTGTTTGTTTTGTTTTGTTTTGTTTTTTTGGAGAAAGACAAGAAAGGCAGTAACAACCTTACTGGGTCGTTATTTAGCAATTCAACCTTTATTTCAAAGGACAAATGGTAAGGAATTATACTTATAAAAAACCTCAATATATAGTCTTTATACAGTTACTTTTGTAAGTGTAACTCTATCCATAACCTTTGGTATAGTGCAGTTTGGAACACAGTTATAACTAACATCTGAGGCATGGTGGGTAGAGGGAGTAGATGGTATAGTGATGAAAATAGCCTCTCGTGCTTAAAACAATCACAGGTCTTCTTTCCACCAAGAACCAGTGACACCTCCTGCTGGAATCATCTTCCAGTTTATTCTTTCTATCTTACAAACCTGCAACAAGCAACCATAATACATATTTCTTCCTGCTTGCTTCCCTTAATCACCAACCTTCAGTGGCCCTTGGGAAGATAAAAAGCATCCCCCTTCCTTCCATCCATCTGTTTGGTAGAAAGAGGGAAGTTGTGGAGGAAATATGGGTCATCTATACACATGTCCAGCTTTTTAAAAGGAATCAGTTTCAGTATCCTCAACTTCCATGTATATATACATATATTTTTTTAATTAAAAAAAATTTTTTTTTCCGAAGATGACTTACATGAGAGGGAGCTTGGTTCATTATTGTTTAGAAAAGATTCTAGTAAAATTGTTCCTATCAGTTTAGAAAGAAGAAAAGCATACCCATCACCTGTGCCAACTCTTACTCTAGTGCACTGTCCAGGGGTACAAACATTTTTGGACAGTTAAACAAAAGTATAAATAGAAATGACAGTTTGAGGAGCCTCTTTTACTGATTTGTCAAGACAACTTAAATACGTCTGGCTTATTATCTTTCCCCATCTATACACAATTCTGTAAAACATTGGTGCTGGTAAAGTGATATTTTCCATCATGTAGGGATGGATGATCTCAATTCCAGACAGCCAAAGCAGTATAGCCTACTGAAGTTGATCATTTTAAATGCAACTAGAGTGCTTTTGGGGAGTCTACCAAAAATTTGGTGATATATTTGATAAATCCACACATCAACACTTTATGTAATTTCTTTGAGATCTGTCATGCTTTATTATATAAGGTAGGTAAAGTCTTTTCTAAAAATCAAATCATGAGATACTTTTGGCAATTACAGTCGATCCTCATCTCATTTCAAATTTTCTACCTCCTAATAACAAAAATAAACTTACTTAAAGTTATAATACAGTTTTCAATATCAAATTTAAACTGTGTGAGTTACATGAACAAACATTTTCTTTAGTAGGTAGAGAAGCAAAATCGGTTAAAGACCAGTAGTTGATGGATTCTTATGGTCTCCATCATGCGGTCACTTCTTTCTCTCATCAGCGGAACCCCCTGTGTTTGAACTCAATTCTTTTTTTTTTTTTTTTTTTTGCTGTACGCGGGCCTCTCACTGCTGTGACCTCTCCTGTTTTGGAGCACAGGCTCAGCGGCCATGCCTCATGGGCCCAGACTCTCCGCCGCATGTGGGATCTTCCCGGACCGGGGCACAAACCTGCGTCCCCTGCATCGGCAGGCGGACTCTCAACCACTGCGCCACCAGGGAAGCCCTGAACTCAGTTCTTACTCATGAGTGACAAGGACCAGAACTACATCTTTCCGGACAAGAGGGGCCTTTCTTTCTAGCATAATCAGAAATGTTAAATTTTTTGTTTGCACAGCATTTTGAGACTGAAGGCACTGTTCCAAGAATGTTATCAATATTAACTTGTATAATCCTACTTTCAGTGCTAAGGGGGTCACTATTATGCCTTCATTTCACACTTGGGGAAACTGTGGCAGCTAGTCAGTAGCAAAACTAGCATTCAAATCTAGTCCACCCGGCTCTCTCAGGCTGTGCTCTCAATCACCGCTACAGCTGCCTCTCCAGAAACATTTTCAAGTCTTGGGTCTTTTTAGGAAGTTCTCAGGATCATCCCCTTCTTGCTTTGGCCACACCTAGAATACGTCCACTGTTTGATGATGATGAAAACAATAGCATTCAGTTACCTCTCATCTGAGAATCAGTTTCCATGCAAAGTGTTATTTCCTCATTATATAGATAAGGAAAGGAGGAACAAAGGGTCAGTTAAGTGAAAATGAGACCAAGTTGAAAATTTTATAGAAGTCCCCAGCCCTGTGATCTAATCATAAGAAAAGTTTCCATTCTCAGGAGTCGCTAGGGAAACAGATTTGAAGAGAGAGAGAATGAATATCACTGATGGGAACATAGGGAGAGAAACCTGAAATGCAAAACTCTGTGCCTGCAGTGAGGTCATGGAAGCAAAATGATTTCATATATTCATTCAACTTCCTGTGTGGGGAGTAATGTATAATCAGGTACATAGTCATAGGCATAATGCTGTGGCTATTAGCTTGGTAAACCAGCTGTGGGCTGAGCAAGGTGAGGGCCCTCGGTGTCTCTTCCCAAGGCGCGTGGCCCCATTTTCCTTTCCAGCTGGGGAGCCTGACTTGAGACAAGTCACACCGGCTCTGTGCAGGCACACTCCCTACCTAAGCAATCGCTTGAGTCACTTGCCTGATTCCCAGGTTTTAATGTAGGCGTGGATGAAAATGTATGGAATACTTTCACGTTGCTAGGCTATTAAAGACAGTGATATTGATTGTGTCTGGGGGGAAAAAATCCTAATCGTTAATTTATCTGCACAAATTCACTATTCCTAAGCTACCTTAGAGTCCCTTTAGCCTGGGAATTCATTTGATATTGTGGTCTACTGATGCAGTGGAGGTAGACAAAATCTAGGTGTCCCACAAAAATAAGAACAATCGTAGGTTGGGAGGGGGAAAAAATCAAAAAGCTCAACTTGTTTTGAATTTAAGACGAGGGAAAATAAAACTTTAAAAAGTAAAAGGGAATTCCCTGGCGGTCCAGTGGTTTGGACTCTGCACTTTCACTGCCGAGAGCCAGGGTTCGATCCCTGGTCAGGAAGCTAAGATCCCACAAACTGCACGGTGCGCCACCCCCCCACAAAAAAATAAAGTAACATAAAAAATTTTTTTTAAAAAAGGGAAAAGATTCATATTTTTCAGTTTCATTTTGTGGGTAGTGAAGATGTAAAGAAAGAGGCTGGGGAAATGTATACAGAAAAAAAGGAAGGCTAGTGCCGAGGGTGAGGCTTAGAGACCAGCGGGCAGAGGAGACTATAGAACAGGGAGAGATGGGGGGAAAGGCTCAGTCATTGCCAAGTGTTTTAATGGACTTGAACTTCTGTAACTACATTCTGTCCGCCACTGTTGTCGCTGCCCTTTGAAATTCTGATTAGCCAATTAATCACTGTTCTCAGCCCCCATAGCTCACCAAAGAGAAAATTATGCTCCTGGTGTAGCCAAAGCAATATCACCCCATGTCTAGATGAGCTCAAATAAAACCAGTCTTAGAGTTTCCCTCCTCCTGCCTTAAGTAGCCACAGTAAATTCTAGGGCACCCAGGTCATTTTCAGATAAAAACGCTGCCTACAAGTCAGACTTTTAATATGTACCCTAAAACTTTTAAATACAGAGAACTCCTCTCTACAGACTGTATTTTTAGTTTGACTCTGTTCCCTTTCAGATCTATTCGCTCACCTGTATACAGCTATGCAGAAGATATCTGTGCAGATAGGGGACATAAATTCAGTACTAAGCAAGCTCTGTTGAAGCTTTGTCATGTTAATACCAGCCACAAATGAAAGTAAAATTTTATTTTTAGACTTAACCTCATAAATTGCCCAAAAGCAGTTTCTTTATTTCCAGCTGATTTATTCGAAGAAAACAGGCTCAGATTTATTGGGTCTGTTAATAAAAATAAATTAAATGACCTCCTGTAGTTTTGCTGCTATTTATTGATCTCTTTCAAATTTAGTAAGCAATTCCATCTTCAGTAAGGCGTGTTGAATGAAATGGACTGTGAATGCAAAAACGGAATGAACATTTAGAAAGCATTTTCAAGTCCCAGAAGTAGCTTTAATAAATGAGAATAAATTAAATTCACATCACTGGAGAAAAAAAGATGGATTTTGTCTTAATGGTGAACTACACAGAAACACTTTATTGGATGTAGGATCTATTGGACCTTTTTAAGAAGCCAGCTCATAGAATGCATTGCTGCAGCTCTGATGAGTGAAAGGTCCATCATAATCTGTCTTGTAACCATACCTTCTGAGATTTTGAGAAATTACTTCTAACATCATTAGGGTAATTCACTCCTGTCTTCCCCATCCAACCCGTGAAACTGCTATAACCACCACTACTGGTAGCAGTAGTGATGATGATGATGACGGTGATGATGATAACATGACTTCAGAATGAGAAGAACTATGGGGTGCTTTCCAGAATTAGATGACGTGACCTTCATATTACCAAACCCACATGTACGTTTCAGTACATTTCCTATTTCACCTTCGTTATGGTTGCCACTATCAACCATCCCTTTCTTCTTGAAACTACTTTGGCTGACCCAATACCACGCCTCATTCTGTACTATTTCTCTGCAAAGTTCTGTCTTCTTCTAGGTCTTCCTTTTAGGATCTCTTGACTTAGCCAACTTTTTAACCTGTAACTTTAAGCTAAGCCTTAATTAATGAGGCTTCCCAGGGCTTTGCCCTGGATCTTTCCTTGGTTTATCCTTTTTCTAGGCAACCTCCTTTACACCCTTGGCATCAACTAACTCCTATATGTTGATTTCTCTCTCCCCCTTTTTCATAACTCACCACTCAGTCCTCATCTCAAACTCAGTATGATTAAACCTGACTCGGTATTTTCCCTCTAAATACATTTCTACCTCTGTATTCCCCAGTGATACCGTGATCTACCCAACTCGTAATGGGACCTCTGGGAATTCCCTGGCGGTCTAGCGGTTAGGACTCCATACTTCCACTATAGGGGCCATGGGTTTGATTCCTGGTCAGGGAACTAAGAAGATCCCACGTGCAGTGTGGCTCGGCCAAAAAAAAATGGGAGTCCTCCTCTGACCTACACAACACAGGAACTGTTTTCTCAATTCTTTCAACAATAGCACATATCTAGAACCATTCTAGATGCTTAGGAGGGAAGTGAATTAACTACACACAGTAGGTGCCTCTGGACATCAGAGCTTGATCCTCTCCAAGAATCCAGGCTTAGAAAGGTTGCATCTAATCTGAAACCCAGCAGCCACCAGAGATGGCTCCATCTCCTTCATTTCCTCCATGCAGTTGTCATCTTTACCCAATTTTTCACCCTGACTATACACACAGGGAGGCTTACGTGTGGATTTGCTGACTAAAGCTGTCTACTTCTTATCTTCCTGATAGAAATCCTCTTCCCTCCTGTATACAGAAAGCTTCATCCTGACTTAAATCCCTGCCTCCATCTTTGCCTTCCCTGGTTTCTCCTCCCCCTTCACCCCAGGTCACTTCTAAGAGACAAATTTGGTCATACGCTTCTGCTCAAACCCTTCAATGACTCCTCCTGGCTTTCAGATTAAAGTTTAAACTCTAGCATGATCAAATGTATTGTCAACCCTGTCTATGTCTTCACATTTCCCACCAACCCCACCTCCCCAAACCCAGGCTGTAGTCAAAACCAACTCTCCCCAGGTAGAATTAGGTTTCTCCAATGGCTTCTGCAGCGCCCTGCACAAATCACATTCTATTGCCATCATTCACTCATTTAACAAAATTCACAGAGTGCCAACCATATGCACCAGGAAGGCAGTTATGAGCAAAACGAAGTTTTCGTTCTCATGGAATCCAATTCTACATGGACAAACAGTAAACACATGAACAAATTAATAAAACAGAGTAATGGGATAATAAGGGACTTGGAAGTTCTTTCATTAGGGAAGTTGGGGTAGGTCTCTCTGGGAGGATAACATACGAACTAAGAAATAAGCAACAAACAAAAAGAGGCAACAAGAAAAAACCTGCTATAGAGAGAATAGCAAGTTCACAGGCCCCTGAGATTGGAACAAGTTGTTTGAGAGACGGAAAGAAGCCAGGGCAGGCTTGAGAAGTCACTGAAGTAGAGGATGAGAGGGAGAGATCCGGGAGATGCGCTGGAGAGTCAATGGGGGCCCGGTTACGGGTTTAGATTTTATTTTAATTGCAGTGGAAAGCCATTGGAGGGTTTTAAGCAGGGCAGAAAGGTCTTATGGCAGCTGGTGGGGAACAGACCATAAGCAGGCCCAGAGCAGAGGCATAGTCCAGATTAAAAGTCATGGTGCCTTAAACTGGGGTTTTAGCAGGGAAGATTGCAGCATGTGTCATATTTGCAATATAATTTGGATGTAATACCAATGGAAGGTGCTGATGGATTGTGCATGGTGGGTGGGTGTTGACTCTTTTTCTAGCCTATAAGCTCTTTAAGGGAAAGGCCTGTTTCTTCACATCTGTATTTTTAATTCCATCATGGTGCCTGGCACCTAGAACGTCACTAAGGCTGGTTTATGAATGAAACAAGCTAAGAGGAAATTACATTGTAGCTGGGGGTTGTCAGTGCAGGCTTTATGGTAAAGGTGAGAATGGACCTGTAACTTAAAAGATGGGTAAAATGTCAACTGGTAGAAATGGAAATAGAGGGAAGGTGAGCTCCTAACATTTCTGGATCCTGGGACAAGAATACAAGTGGAACCCACATACCTCCTGTCTTAATATTTTTAAGTCTTAAGTCAAACTAACAGACTGTTAAAATGTGCTCTACCTGTTTTAAAGTTATAAGTGAAGCTAAATAAAATACGCTCTGTCCTTTACCTTGACAAATACGCTTTATAATCACTAGGCTCTGGAACTTGGCAGTGGAATGGGAGAGCCAGCCCCCGGCCCCTGGATGAGGCATGCCCCCTGCCCATCCTACCCCAGGTCCGTCATATGCACACATGTAAACACCCAGGCCTGCAAGTCTAAGCTCAGTCCACTTACCACTCCTCCCCGCTCCCCCTCCCCGCCACTGCGCAGGCCATGAAAGTTGCCATCGGGCCATCGGAGCAGGGAATTCTGGGTCTCAGGTGTTCAGCACATGGACTACAGGGCAGGACTTGGGCTCAGGGAGAGCACATCCCCTTGGGCCTGCCAATGTGTCACCGAACAAGGAGAAATAAAGCCAGAGCAAGGCCCCCTAGAGTGTGAGGCTGGAGTAAAGGCCCTTCTTACCTGGATCTGAGGGTAGTGCTGGTTGAGGGGGTAAACAGGGGGAACCATGAGGCATATTAAGGGGATAGGGAAAGACTAGTTTGTCTGGAGCAGATAACTCATGCAGCCGAGTAGAGATTAAATCCTAGAGGGATAAGAATTTGTGGGTAAAGAACTTTGATCCCATGGACAATGGAGGGTTCTGAACTCTTAAGTAGAGGAAGACATGATCAGACATTTGTGTGCAGGGAGAATGAGGAAATGGGAGAGAGATGAGCAGAGTGACTTGACTGCAGAGTTTAGGGTACGAAGTAATGAGAACTGAAAGCAGAGAGAAAGGAGTTCGTGTAACATCTAAGAAGAAGAGACAACCAATTAGATGCAGGGGGCAAGGGAGATGGAGAAATTGGGCCGAAGATGATTTTGCAAGAAGAAACGTGGCTGGCTGCATTATTCCTAGTGCTATGCACTGAACGTTTGTGCCCCCTCCTAATTCATATCTTGGAGCCCTAATGTGATGGTATTTGGAGGTGAGGCCTTTGGGAAATAATTAAGTCATGAGCTTGGAGCCCTTAGGATGCGATTAGTGTCCTTATAAGAAAAGGAACAGAGCTCTTTGTCATGTGAGGATACAACGAAAAGACAGCTATTTAAAAGCACCTTGATCTTGATTTCCCAGCCTCCAGAACCATGAGAAGTAACAGTCTGTTGTTTAAGCCACTCTGTCTATGGTATTTTTGTTATAGCAGCCCGAGCTGGCCAAGACACTTACATAAGGCTCCTCTTTCTGAGAAGTCAGGACCTGGCGTGGGTATGCTTTGATCACTGTTTCTGCAACCAGTGCCAAGCCTGACTTCTCAGGACTCCTATGAACCTGGGTTCTCTCTCAAGGTCTTTTCAAGTAAGCCCCCTCTGCACCTCAGCACCTCTATCCACCATCAGGCTGAGTAAGGGAATGCAATTTTAGCTATGAGTTCTAAGTTATGTTTACTTGGGGGTGGGAGGGGGATGTTTCAGAGATTATAAAAATGTAGGCGTCTTTTAGGAAAGGATAAACAAGTCAGTCCCGAGGCAGGCACCCAGGTCATGGTCAGATAAGGTTAAATAAGAGATGACAGGGTGATGTGGACTCCAAAGTATCTGGGTTTGACCCTGCCTCTTACCAGCCACATGACCTAGAAAGTCTGGCCCGGAACTTCTTCCAAAGTACTGTAGCATGAGGGTTTTCTGTCCTGACTTGGGTGCTAGGAGTAGGGGGGGTGGGGGCGGGGGCGGGGGTGGGGGAGTTGTCCCTCCAAGGTGCCAACCCCAGCCCTCCTTCTGCTACGCCAAAGAGGCGAGGACAAAGGCCAGGGAGCTTTGGCTGCAACAGTCAGATGCATCAGGGCTGCAGTGTTGTGATAGAACCAACATATTAAAGGTCTTTCCCACTATAGAAATTTATGCCATTTGATAGAAAAATAACAGTTTTCTATTTTACATATTGGAACAGAAAATAACTTGTGGCCAAAACCTCCATAATTTTCCTTGTGATGTTATTTTTTTCGTGTGGGCTCTTATTGTGACCATCGGTGGTGATGCGCTAACTAGTTGTTTGTCACTAGTTCTCTTCTTGTCCTCTTCCCACCGTTGCTTGGCATCTGAGTTTGTTTTTCATTTCAATCAGTGGCACACAATTTCAAGCAGATGTTTTCAGAAGTGCTTGACTTTTAAGCAGAGTATGCAGTGCTCTCTTGATGGTGCCACCGCCGCACTCAGCCCCAGATCTGGTTTGCAAATGAAGATGCTGGTGCGCTAGTCGGCTTGATTTTGGACTGATTTCCACGGGGTTGTTATTGCTTGGACCTACCCTGGAAGCCTGTCAGCATTTTGAACCTGCCCACGCTATTTTCGGGGGGTGGGGGGGGGGAGACACAGGCCCAGCACAGACTGTAGGGCTGGGAAGCACACGCTTTAGAGTAGGGCAACCTGCGTTTGAACCCTGCCTTCACTGCATGCTGGCTGTGTGATCACAGACAACGCTTGCAAGTTTCTTGTCTGTAAAATGGGGGTAAGAATGGACCAGCACCTCATAGGCTGACAAGCGATAAAGTGTGTAAACCATTTCGGTTCAGTGACTTACATGGAGTAAGCACTCAGTTCATCCCAAAAGAGTGGTATTATTTCTGTCTAGATTTTAAAAATCCTTACAAGAGTCCTACGGGGTAGGTTGCTATTAATATTATTATCACTGGTTGTGAATAAAAAAGCTGAGGCACAGAGTGGTTAAGTAACTTGTCCAAGGTGGCACAGCCAGTAAGTGGCAGAGCAGTCTGGCTCCAGCGTATCTCTGGGTCGCTGTTTGGTGCTCGGTGGGGCTGGGTGGTACATAACAAGCAGTGCATACTCTATTTCAGGCACCAGGAGTAAGCACTTCACAGCACCGGATTTTATTTAACTCCCTAACCTAACTCCCTTGCTACGTTCTGGGGGATGCTATGACTAGCTTTGTGATAGAGATGAGGGAAATCAGAGGGTCAAATGAGGTCAGGGAGGACTATGCTGCTGAGAGAGGCTGGCCCCCAGTCTCTTTCTCTGCACGCCGCTGGGCATGGATCCTTCAGAGCTGACGGACCTGAGCGGTCATCTCATATAAATGTCCCCAGGATGCCAAGGGGGCTCCTGGAGACCCATGGGTTGGAGCCCACGTGCCCTGACTCCAGCCCATTGTTTTATGTTTTTGTTCATGGTATTATGATAACAATATCAATGGCCACTGTAAGTAATTCAATATACTTCATGTTTTCTTTTCCTCCGGCCACAAGTCTTCTAATAATAAAAAGTTTCTAAAATGAATAAGTATTAAAAACCTAATTTGCACAAGCACGAGGAAGTCCAGAAGGCCAAGTAAACAAGAAATCTGGGCACTTTTCTTTAGAAAATAAAAGTAGTAGGGGAAAAAAAAAAAAAGCTAAAATGTGGTAAAAGTAGATGTGAGAAAGGAATACTGCAAAATTCCTTCATGTTATCCATATTCTGGAAAATTACTGTCCACAGTTACATATTAGAAGATAATTCTGGTTATAGTTCTGCCAGGAAAAAGGTGGTTTTTTATTTCTGAATTAGGTATTCTTTTTGCTAATTCTGCCCACTATATACGTACCATAAATAAATTTTAGTGCTGTGGAAAAGTACAGGCATGCTCTGTGAGTTGATTCTAACTGACTTTACATTTGAACCTTACATCTGGGGATACAGTAAAACTATGCCATAAGTCATCATCAGTAATAAGACATTAAAATGTCGCTTTCCATGATACCTCGTACACAGCTGTTTATTACTAAGAATCTCATTTTTAAATGTTTTAACCTATTACAAGTTTCCTTGTTACCAGCCAAAAGGAAAGGCAGCCCGGCAGAGTCTCTCTAAATGTCCTAAAGACAGCCTCTCTCCTCTCCAGAGCGTACCTCCAAATCCCAAGAAACACACAGCATTAGTTTTTGCCAAGTACGTTATGGAGGACCTATTTTCCATTAAGTTAAGCCAGTTAGTCTTATACACTTTCCCTTTTTTAGAACCTCTGCTTTTGTTTGATACACATTTGGAAATTTTATTGATTTCCAAGAAGCTAAGTTCTGCACAATTTAGCAGAACCAGGAAAGGTATCGACTGAGTTTCCCACCGATTTTCAAATGGGATCATTTTCTTTCAAACACTCACTGGATTTCGGTTGGAATGAGACAGGTGGTTTTAGGCTCAAAGCTATTCAAGGCTGACAGAATAATAAAGCAAGGCCAGCAGCCTTTCTCACAGACACCCTGTGCAAGTGCTGGCAGAACCCTGCAGGCTCTGCCCTCTACCTCTGCAGAGACAGGTGACAGGTGATCCCCACACTGACTTCAGATGAACCTGGCACCTCCGGGCTCCTGGGGACCCAGGGTGACTGATACAGGCCCACCTACCTCCCTAGAATGTTTTGGTTTGGAACACATCTGAGTCCATTCACCTGTGCTGACCAAGGGCCACGACTGGGATGGACAAGGTGCCAGGGTGCGGGCAGGTGGGATGGGTCCAGGCATTCTCTCGGTCTTGCCCATTCAGCTCAGTTCAGCAGAAACACACTGAGTCCCTGCCAGGCTGCCATATAGCACACAAAAAACTCTTTGTCACGGAGGCTTGCAATCTCCCTCTCACGCAAAGCACTTTGGTAATATGAAATTCGTCTCCCTCCTCTCATCCAAGCACTAAGTCTCTGATAACTTAGAGCTGGGCGAAAGACCAAATAAATATACATCTTGGCACATCTGGGGACCCAGTTGTATTTAAGTCCAAATAATGCCAGAGAGGGTTCTTGTAGGAGAACAGAGTTGGGAAATCATTATTATCCTGTACGATAACATTAGCTGACGTGTGTTGAAAAAGACAGTGTGCTAAGTACTTTACATGCATTATCTCAATTAATCCCTAAAACATCTCTAGAGGGAAATACCACTTTTAATACAATTTTTACAGAAAATGAGGCATAGAAGTAACTGTCGACAGTCATTTAGCTGATAAGTGATGGATTTGAAACCCAAACCCGGGTTGGATTAACTCCAGAGTCTAAGAATGTAACCGTTTTTGCTAATCTGCATTTATCATTTAATCTTGTCTATTAACATGTGGGAAATGAGGAGCATACACGTGTTCTCCTCATCTGAACATGTCTTTTTTTAACTTCACATCAAAATGCATGCACCGTCAGTTTCTACCAATTACCAAACGCACAAATCAGAAACACAGCTCAGCCCAGTGTCATGAGCCATGGTTACTCTCGTTAGAGAAAAACCCGCTCAAATATATCGCACTCGGTGTGGAGTGACAGAACTGTCATAAAGGTAATCATGTAAAAAACAAAATCTGCCATTATCCAGTTCCTGAATTTCTGAGGAGTTGTTTTCTGTGCCAGCTAGCGATGAACACCCTTCTTCTATCCATCATTCCCAGTTTTATACTATTGGGACTAGGATATCATCACTATCAAATCAGAGATGTACATGACTAGGAAACATTTAGTTTTAGGCTTAGAGTCCTAGTAAATCAAAAGAGCAAGACGGAAAATAAACTATAAAGTTACGATGTCAGCTGGAGATTCTTTATAGTTGGGCCTCGACAGTGGTTTGCAAGTTTTAGTATTGCAGATGGTGGAAAGCAATCTGCCCAGGAGAACCGAAGTCTCCAAGCGCACACAGACCAAAGATAATTACAAGATCCTTGAACTGAAAGTCACCTCTATTGCAATCCCTGCTTTCAGGACCATTTTGTTGTTTATATGAGCAGAGAAGGCAAAGCCTTTAACAATACCTGTATGGGTAATTTACTTGAGAAGTCAGAGGACTCAACCCCACCCGGTCTTTCCTCTTAACACCCTAACACACACACACACACACACACTTTGGCCAGAGAATTCTAGGCTTCTACAGAAATTACATCTTAACTGAGTCACTGAATTAATTAACTGAATTAATTCAGTTAATTAATTAACTGAATTAATATAATTCAGTTATAATATAACTGAATTATATTAATTAAAACGATCTTCACTCTTTAAAGTTGAATTTTGCTATAACTTTTTTCATGGAAACTTTACTAATCCTCTAAAAACTGGGAACAGAGATTCTTAATCTGGGGTTCGTGGATACGCTCCCCTGAAACAAGATGAAGTATTTACTCGGTGGAGTTGCACGTGCAGTATCCCGCGGAGAAAGTTCATAGCTTTCATCAGCTTCTCAAAGGAACCTGAGACCCCTTAAAGCCCCAAAACTACTGTCCTAGATACAGGTCCTCTAGTGTAGCTGAAGGACATGAGTTAAAAAAGATCCTATTTCACTCTTACTCAGCACTTTCCAGAAGTTCATGCTGACAGGAGGTTCTAGCCCAGCAGCTGCTTCTTTTTTATAAAAACCAAAACAATTGTCGGAGGTGTCAGCGTCAGGGACAGGTTTTAGCAGGAGAAGGTGACAGTATCTCTGAGTCCCCTCCCCAGGAGCCACTGCTGGCCACCCTACAGTCCCTGTCAGCACATTGCATGGCGCGGGCCTGTGCACAGAGCTGGGTTTCAATGCGTGGGGTTCAATCCTCGATCCGTTACTTTCTATTGGTTGCATGATCTTGGTCAAATAAATGCTTCCCTATCCTATTTTTTTCATCTATAAAATGGGGAAAATAATAATATCCTCTCAAGAGTTATGTAAGGATTAAATGAGATAATGTGGAAGTAGTGCATGACACACAGTCACCTATCTGAAACCCTTGGAAACAGATGTGTTTTGGAATTCAGGTTTTTAAGAAATGTAATATATTGCTATCCTCTACATTATTTAATACCACCAGCATAACCCATAATAAATGGATATTTCTACAGCAAAACTATGAATATTCACATTAAGAGGGGTGAACCAAGATTACAGACAGCCTTATGTCAATTCAGGACAGGTTTTGCCACCCCAAAATGTCAGTTTTCAGAGCATTTTGGATTTGGGGATTGAGAATAGGCAACTGTCAGCCTGTTTGGAAGAATCCTACTTTCTTCAGTTCCCAAGGCCCTAATTCTTGTCATTGCTGAGTCACCAACCTTGGCTTGTCCTCATACTTCTATTCTCTGTGCACTGGCGCTGGGCCTGTGGCTGAGCTGGTACCCAGTGTATTTCTCTTACCATAATGCTCATTTGAACCGTGTTCCGCTTGACCCGTGGCTCCCCTCTCCTACTATGGTTCTGAGTGAAGAAGACTCCTCTCTTCTCTTGGCTTTATCTCAACCTCTCCCAGTTCCCGAGGCAATCTCTCTCCCACAGCTCCCCTGTTCCAAGGGCTGTCCGCCTCCTGTTCAATATATTCTCGGAAACTCTCAAAGTTACTCCCAGTGACGTTGGCAGGTACGCTGGTGAGAAGAACACTCTTCTCCTGGAGACAGACGAGACATTCCTCGGTTTCATTCAGGTATGCCTGAGAGCTGCTTGAGAGGAATGCCGTGGCAAATCCTCCCGGACAGCACTCTGAGCCTCTCTCCCCCGTTCCAGAGTGTCCCAAGAGAAAGAAGATGGGCTCCAACATCAACAGAACAGCCGAGGGTGCCACTTCTAGGGGCTCAGTGACAGTTAGTGGCAGGTAGCAGCTACCGAAGGCTACCCTCATACTACCTGGCCGTGGGATCACACGGTTTAGTATTGGTGGTGCAAAGGGGACGATCAGACATATGGGGGTTTGATTTCTCCTTCTTTCACATGCTGTGTGACCTTGGGTAAGTTACTCTAAATTCTCTGGGCCTCAGCTATAAAATGGGGATAACATTACCCACTTGACTAGGGCTGTAATTAGGAGTATGTCAGCTAACCTATATATAAATGCCCCAATAATTATCCAGTCCCTTCCTTAAGTGCCCTTCCCTAGACTTTCCCTCACTAGTCCGGGAGACCCCTGAAGGGCAGGAACAGATCTTCTCCTTGTATTTATTTCTAGCGTGGGTTCTGGCCCATAGCAAGCAAGCCTGTAATAAAGTAGTGAATAAATGAATGCAATTGTTTTTGCAGTTGGTAGCACACCTTTAGTTCCTGCTAAATCAGATATCCACAATTTGAGAAGAGGAAACTAGGGTGAGAATGCCTGAGCCAGAGCTTCCTGGTCCAAATAACCATGTTTCCCTCTGATGTGGACAACAGAGGTAGACTGCACAAGCTCTTCCACTCAATAATAATGTTTTGTTTTTAAAATGGAACTTTTAATTTTATAGACAGAGTATTACATCCTAGTAGCTAGAATGAAAAGTCTTTCTTCTACTCAACTGTCTCATTTAATTCTTATTACAACTTATTTGGTAGGTAACATTGTTGTTTCCATCTTATAGTTACAGAAACAGAGATCTGTGTTCATAACTGATGCTTACCATTCGTATTAATATAATCCTAACCAGTGTATTCTTCCTTTTTCTTCCAGGTTTACTGAGCTATAATTGACATACAGCACTGTGTAAGTTTAAGGTGTACAGCATAATGATTTGATTTGCATATCATGAAATGATTACCACAATAAGTGTAGTGAATATCATCTCACATAGATATAAAATTAAAGAAATAGAAAAAGTTTTTTTCCTTGCAATGAGAACTCTTAGGATTTACTCTCAACTTTCATATATAACACACAGCAATGTTAATTGTATTTATCATGTTGTACATTAAATTATATCCCTAGTACTTATGCATCCTATAATTGGAAGTTTGTACCTTTTGACTACCTTCATCCGATTTCCCCTCCCTCCAAAGTGTTGCATTTTTAAAAGATGTCTCAATTTAGAGTAAGACTTGAAGATCTACTACAACTCAATACCTCTTTCACTAATCCTCAACTATTATTAATTAAACTAATTAATTATTAATTTCACTAATCCTCAACTCTTATTAATTAATTTAATTCTAGCATTCTCCTGGGTTCAAGCAGATGATAGTGACCAAACTAATTCTAAAATATTTTGTAGACCCCAAGATTCATTTAGGGCTTTCACTGGTGTCGGAAATTAAGACACCTCGGATTCAAGCAGCTTTGCCTATAGTTATTCTCCTGTTTTCTTGGACTAGAGAAGAAACTAAATGATTCCAATTTATCCATATAGAAATCAATGATGCTGTTTTTGCAGCATTTTTAATTAGCCTCAGTTCCTTACCTGTGAAGGGGACACTAACAGTATTTGCCATGCTTATGCGAGACACCCGTGGAAACACCAGGGCTTTGCCAGCTGTGAAAAGCTGCAGCTGCTAGATGTAACCTTATTGCGATAGACTGCCAAAGGTCCTTTCCAGTGCTAATTTTCCATAATTCCAAGATTCTGTAGTCCAGCAGTAAACAAGGTTTTTACTTACAATCTACATTTTTCTTTCTGTCTGATCCTTATTTTTGCTGTGTCTGAAAGAAACTTTGGGGGAAAAAATGCAGTGTGCGTGTGTGTTTCTTTTTTCTTATAGTACAATAGTTCCTCCCTTACCCAAGGTTACACTTTCTGAGGTTTCAGTTACCTCTGGTCAACTGCAGTCTGAAAGTGTGAAATGGAAAACTCCAGAAATAAACAATTCTTAAATTTTAAATTGTGTGCTCTTGTGAATAAAGTGAGGAAATCTCGAGGCTTCCAGCTCTGTCCTGCCCTGGATGGGAAGCAACACTTTGTCCAGCATATCTCACCCTCATTAGTCACTTAGCAGCTGGCTCGGTTATCAAATCGACTGTTGTGGTATTGGGGTGCTTGTGTTTGATTAACCCTTACCTTACTTGATGGCCCCAAAGTGCAAGAGTAGTGATGTCGGCAGTTTGGATATGCCATAGAGTAACCATAAAATGCTTCCTTTAAGTGAAAGGGTGAAAGTTCTTGATTTCATAAAAAAGGAAGGAAATCATAAGATAACGCTAAGATCTACGGTAAGAACAAATCTTCTATTTGTGAACTTGTGAAGAAGAAAAAAGAAATTTGTGCTAGTTTTGCTGTTGCAATCTGCCAAAGTTACAGCCACAGTGTGTGGTAAGTGCTTAGTTAAGATGGAAAAGGCATTAAATTTGTATAAGATAATTTGAGAGAGAAACCACATTTATGTAACTTTTATTACAGTATGTTGTTATAATTGTTGTATTTTATTATTATTGTTGTTAATCTCTTACTGTGCCCAATTTATAAGTTAAACTTCATCATAGGAATGTATGTATAGGGAAAATACATGGTATATAAGGTTGTGCCTTGATATCTATGAGGAACTGCCTCCAGGACCCTGGTGGATACCAAATTCCGTGGATGTTCATCTCTTATACAAAATGTTGTAGCATTTGCATATAACCTATGCACATTCTCCCTATACTTTAAATCATCTCTAGATTACTTATAATACCTAATACAATGTAAACGCCATGTAAATAGTCGTGAATACAACCTAAATATTTTGTAAAACCCTCTGGTGGGATGCAAATTCAAGTCTTGCCTTTTGAAACGTCCTAGAATTTTTTTTCCAAATATTTTCAACTTGTGGCTGGTGAAATCCACGGATGTGGAATCTGAGGCTACAGAGGGTCAACTGTATAGGGTTTGGTACTATCCGTGATTTCAAGGCATCAACTAGGGGTCTTAGAACGTACTTCCCATGAATAAGAAGGGACTACCGTACATTTTTTTTTTTTTTTTTTTTTTTGCCTATAATAGAGTAAAACAAAAGGCAGTCTCCATGAGAAAGCACTGTGACTAGAATCCAGGTAATAGAGGAGAAAGATCAGAGAGAAAAGGGAGCTGAAGTTAGAGGAGACTGGAAGGGCCCATTTTTGAAGAACGAGGGAGACACACTGGTTGGAAAGCACTTCCGCCGCTCTGATAGGTAATACAATGCATTTCTCCCCCAGAAGACATTGACAGTGTAGGTAAAACATGTTGCTCTGGAGGTTTGGAGGTAAGATGCTCGATATAGCTGACAACGGGTGAGGACCATGTGGGGGAATGAAGATGTATAAATTCCTCACACTCAGCCTACGTGATCTGGCGCTCCTTCCAGGATTCCAGACCATGTATACGCTTAATTTAGCCTGGCCCTGCACACTGCTCCCCACGAAAAGGAAAATCTCTCTTAATTTCTCTTTTCTGGCCATTCCCTTTTTATTTCTGTCAATAGAACCTTAAACTATGCCTAGATAGAGGCACACGGTCACACAGATGAGTTTACTTCATCTCTTCTGACGATGAGAGGCAGGTGTACATGATGTGAGATGCAGAAACAGCCTTTGATTAATATTTCAGTCACAGGAGAGGAATTCGGCTACAAGATGAAGGCGTATTAAGAAATAGCTCCCAGACAAATGGACTTTCTGAGTTCATCTCGAAGCATCCAACATCAGATTCACACTGCGTCAAAATTCAGATGATTTATACAGTCTCATTAGGTTCTATTAGTATTAATGGGAAATAGGCATGTATATCGATATATGCATTAGTGCAGGCGGATTTCCCAAAGGATTTTTGCTTTGGGGCAAAAGCTATTATGTGCACCTTCTCCACAATGGAAATAGAATTATATCCGCTAAATAAGTGCAGTTGGTCCAACGAAGTGACCACTAAAGCCTGGGGCTTGAAGCCAGCTCAAGCTGGAGTTTCTAGGTTTAGCAGGTTAGTGACAAACTGTTTTTGTTTGTTTGTTTGTTTTTTGGCTGCGCTGCGAGGCTTGCAGGATTTTAGTTCCCCAACCAGGGATCGAACCCAGGCCCCCTGCAGTGGAAGTGAGGACTCCTAACTACTGGACTGCCAGGGAAGTCCCAATGACAAACTGTTAAGCAGACTGTTTATTCTGAACCTGAACCTTTGACTCCAACTGACAATTGCTCTAAAAGGACAAAGAGGAGGAAATAAAATGATATTAATACAGTTTAGATCTAGGGTATTGTTAGCTTTGCAAAACTGAAAAGCAGGGGGAATTAACACTAGATACCTCGTGCTCTCCATGCTGTCCCCGCTCACCACACACCCATAAAGCTCCCAGCAGCACACAGAGTTCTCTGTTCTGTTCCTGCTTCCTTCTGCCACACCTCCTCCCAGAGCCTTCTTTCACACTATGGTGTGAACATCTAATAGCAGCATAAGTGTCATCCATTTCACTAATAAACTTGGCCGTGTGACATGACAGGCCTCATGGAAAGGGAAAGAACTTTAGAACTGATCAGTTCTGGGATGGAGACGGAGAATCCAAGAAGGGTGGTCATAGCCAAAATCAAACGCTCCATTGCTGTCCCGTGCAATATGGTAGCCACTAGCCACATGTAGCTAAAGAGTTTAAATTTAAATTGGTTAAAATTAAAAGTAACAATTTTCTTCCTCAGTCTCACTGGCCATGTTTCAGATGCTCAGTAGCTACATCTGTCTAGTGGGTACTGAATTGGCGAGTGCAGACATAGGACATTTCCACCATCATGGAAAGTTCTATTAGACAGTCTGTTCTAGTGGGAAATGGTAAGTCAGGATTGTGACACCCAATGATGTTTCCCAGGAAAAATCCAGTCTAATGGGCAGGGATGCTCTGTCAATGCTTAAACGGAGCTGGGGAGGTCTGTCTGGTCCCTTTGTTTTGGAACAAGAACGTGGGCAGTGGCTGGGTGTTGGTGGGCCGACAGTGAATAAAGGAAAACCGTGAACAGTGTAGGTACCTTAGAGCTAGGGTTGATCTGATCATTAACTCTACAAGGACTAGTAGAGGATAAGAGATGCTGAGGAACTCAAAACACTGGGGTTAGATAGAACATGAACATAAATTTTAAAAATTACATAACATTTGTGTTAATAATTATTAATGATTATTTTCTATTTTTGCCAAGTGTCTTAGTCTGCTTAGGCCGCTACACCAAATTACCATAGACAGGTGGCTTAAGGAACAAACATCTATTTTTCATTGTTGTAGAGGCTGGGAAGTCCAAGATCAGGGTGCTGGCAGAGGCAGTTCTTGGTGAGGGCCCACTTCCTGGTTTGCAGTCAGCTACCTTTTCACTGTGTCCTTACTTGGTGGAGAGCAGAAAGAGAAGCAAGCTCTCTCCTGTCTTTTCTCATAAGGGCACTAATCCCACCTTGAGGACTCTATCCTCATGACCTAATTACCTCCCTAATTACCTCCCAAAGACCCCACCTCCAAAACCCTCACACTGAGGATTAGGGTTTTTCAACAGCTGAATTTCTGGTGGGGGAGGATAAACATATAGCTCCTACCAGCAAGTTATACTACTGACATAAACTTTCTTTTCAAAATACAGTTATTAAAATTTCAAAGGGGGTAAATTTAAGGAAAAATATTAGATGAAAACTAGTATGGGAGCAAAGAGCAATACGGTAAAATTCCTAAATGTGGTTTGCAAAGGACGGAACTTTGAAACACTGATCCAAGGTAAAGGGTCTGGTCTGTTTCTCAGTAGGGCCACCTTAACCATCAGGGGCACCAGGCACAATGCCCAGAACCCACAATGCTTTTAGAGATCCATGCCAACATGTTAATTTCTTTCAAGGAAATTAAATTCTGGAGAAAAAATACACTTTCAAGTCAAAGAAATGTCTTAATAAATAATATATATATATATACATATATAGTATGAACACATTTGTCTTTATACCAACACAACTGTAAAACATAACTTTCAACATTTTTTTTTTTTTTTTTGTGGTACGCGGGCCTCTCACTGTTGCGGCCTCTCCCGTTGCGGAGCACAGGCTCAGCGGCCATGGCTCACGGGTCCAGCCGCTCCGCGGCACGTGGGATCCTCCTGGACTGGGGCACGAACCCGTGTCCCCTGCATCGGCAGGCGGACTCTCAACCACTGCGCCACCAGGGAAGCCCTTTCAACATTTTTTAATGGAGGAAGTGGCCCACAAAGCCAAGAGTGCCTGGGGCCCATGAAAATCATACCACCACCCTGTTTTTAGGTACACATGGGAGGAACTTTGAGGCAACGGGGACACAGAAGGGTAGCATTTGCTCAGCAGCATAATCAGTGGGCAGGGGTGGGGGACTCGGATTTCAGCAGGAAAGCGTAAGTATAAATCAGAAAGCAACAGCAGCATCCCACGCATGCCCGCCAGCTAAGCACGGTGTGAGCTAAGGTGCAGTCAGCAGACAGGGTGCCCAGGGCTCAGCCCAGGCCCACCAGACACCAGGCTTAGGACAGTAGGACTGACCCCAGTTCAAGTGATCACTATCTGCAGGTCAGGATGGGTTCTGGGAGTGGAGAGGGCTGAGCCTTCGGGGGAAGTTTCGCTGGGGACAGAGGAAAGGCAGGATAGTCAGATCATGGGATTTCAGTCATCATCAATTAGGAAGACCTATTCGGACTATTTAGCCCTGAAATCACATCATGGCGTGTAGGGACAATCACCTACTTGGCCTGAGTCAGACTTCTTACGATTATAAGAAACACAAATGAGAAGCAGATATACACATACACACACAGGCGGCAACTCCCAAACACAAAATGTGACTTGGGAATGTTGTCAGATATTCGTTTTGGAAAAGAAGTTTATGAAACAATTACCTAACGCACCCTGAAGGCAAAGACTGCCTAAGTGAAGGCTGACTCCAGAACCTCTTGACAAGGTCTGTGATGAAGGGGTATAAATGCCATTTCAAGTTGGAGAACTGTGGCTAAAGGCCAGGTATGCAGACCGATTCTATAATATCTTGTAGTTTCTCTCTCTTTGCCAAGTGAGAAGAATGACATTGATAAATCACCCTATTATAACTTGTAAAAGAAAAAAGGAACAGGTACTTAGAGAACGGACCAATACACACCTGAAAAAGACAAATGGCTGCAGGAAGATGGCCGATACAAGCTGGAAATTAGTGATACCCGCTGTGGGAGGAGCAGGACAAAACGTAGCTGACAGAGATAATATACCAATCTCACGAATGTCCATCGATTCAGGTCACCTGACAGTCTTCTTGGAAAAAAGTCTCAATTACTATTAATATACATGAAGACACCCTGAAAACTATGACACATCACGCAAGTGCAAGGTATCATTATAACTTAACCAACTGAAGTGGAAAATTAAAGCAATTATCTATATACTTTCATTTTAGGCTCAAGTTTTGGGATATTTGGTCAGGACTTTTCTTTTTTTCTTTCGGTTAAATGGTCTAGATATTTACCACTCTAATGTACAGAATCAGCAAAAAGAGTGTTTTGATTTTCTAAACGCTCCAGCTTTCAGGGGGACTCAGAATGACCACGTAATGATAAGTGCCACAGATACCTCTCCTCTGTGAAACTGGGTTATTTTGTGCTGGTGAGCGTGTTGGTTTCTACAGTGGCATCCAGCACCTAGGCCACAAATGGCTTCCTTCTCAAACCTCAAGGGTTTCTGCAAACCACGTTCCAGTGGTCTGTAGAAAGCACTGTCCTACATTTTCCATTACCTCAGAGTTGGGCCAAGTTGGCCTGAGGGGGAGTCATTAACTGCTTCAGTGTCTTCATGTGTCTGAGTAACTACAAATATATAGTGCAGTTCAGCAGTGGAGGAGGCCACACGGGGAACCAGGGCGAAAATTCACGGCCATTTTCTCTGGCAGCTGTCAGTGCTTAGCAAGACCCAAACTGAAACCTTCAGTTGCCAACGGTTCTAAACAATACGCGTCCATGTTCCCGAGGTGGAGGGGCCCCGTGGGGGCCCAGGCTGAATGGGGGTAGGTTGGGTGAGAGGGACAGAATGGAAGTGGATAGAAAAATGAACTTCTGAGATATGAATAAAGAAAGGAATGGATTGATGGAAGGGACCCGTATGTAGGTTTCTGGTGAATTGCTGGTGATACTGTGGAAAGTGCACGTGGCGTCCAAGCCCATTTTTACTTCAGGAAAACTCATTCTCGCATTCTGCAGCAGGTGCTACTATTTGGATTATGAAGAGTAGTAAGCCATATGGTGTGGCAGAAAGGAATCACACGTCTTTTCACATGGACAAATATTATCATTCCAATACATAAACACGTCAATATAAGTGTTTTTTTCTTCTGGGAGCAGTACAGCCCCGATCTCATTTATAAGAAAATGACTCACTCCGGATGTGCAAAAATTACCTGCCATGGTTATTACTGGAACCTGCACCAGTGGTCTCCTCAAGTTTTTTTTTTCCCCTTATTTGCAGGAAGACAGGAAGAAAGGGGGGAAGGGAGGGAGAGAGGGAAGGAGGGAAGGAAGGAGGGGAAGAAAGAAAGTCAGAAAGAAAGAGAGAAAGAATGGAAAGCTGGTCCAAGGAAGAGAGGGCACCCTGTTCCTAGCTCCGCACCTAGAAGGCAGCCCGACCCCAGAATGCTCATAACTGAGCCAGCTAAATACCTCGCAACCAAACCCAGGAGGCAAAGGTGGAAAAGACTTAATCAAGCTACTTAGAGTGGTCAGTAAAGGCCTCTCTTGATTTTATTTTAAATGTCTCAAGGACAAAGCATCCATCACGGACCATACATGCCTCCTAACAATCTATCTAGATCTTCCATTTCTTAATTTGGTCTTGTTACTTCTCGCTGCCATTTCATTTTTCTTTATTCTTCCTTGCCCTGGAACTTCCTAGATAAGGTTTTTCTCCTGAGAATCTACCACTTTTGGCACAAGCTGTTTTGTAATCAACCCCAAACTTCTCTTGCTTATGTCTCTTCCTGCCAAGGCTGGGTCATTGTCTTCCAAGGCTTTCCAGTGTCTGGCTTTTTAGGCCCACGTGTGTCCCTGCAGGGCAGACGAGCCCACTGGACTCAGGGAGAGCCGTCCTGGGGTGCTGTTTGCAGGGAGGGACAGAGGGGCATGGCTCTGCTATTCAGGTCCTGTGTCCACCAAGGGTCAGCCCTAGTAAGGTGGAACCAAAGGAAGCCTCGGAGGGAGAAGACCTGGAGGAGACTGGGGGGACCTAGAGAGCTGTGCTTGATGGAGACAGCCATCCTAGGAAACAGCACAATGATGGACGATACTACTTCCATGGTAGCACAGTTTATAGTAGGTCCTTTCCCCCAGTGTGCAATTCCTATAAGTGAACAAACTGGGATCAGTTTACCAAGTGAGCCTTCTCTCATTCTATAGAGTCCAGATGGCAGATTACGGAAAAAAAATCAAATCCCTAGGAGTCTAGGATTAACACATCCACACTACTATATATAAAAATAGGTAATCAACAAGGACCTACTGAATAGCACTGGGAACTTTACTCAGTATTCTGTAATAACCTATATGGGAAAAGAATCTGAAAAAGAATACACATATGTACATGTATAACTGAATCACTTTGTTGTACACCTGAAACTAACACAGCATTGTAAATCAACTCCACTCTAATAGAAAATAAAATAAAATGAAAAAATGGAATCCAGCATTCACCTGCTGCTTGCTCAGCCCGTACCTCAGGGGCCATCAGCTCCAGGGCCATCTGTGGCCAGGCCGGTGAGCATAAATGGATGAATCATCAAGGCTAAGAGAGAGTAGGGGCTATGGGGAACTGGAGGATGGATACATTCAAATTAAAACACCTAGCGGCCCTGCATACTCGCAGCAGACCCATCTGCAGATGCGTTCAGCCTCGGGGCCACCAGGTTGTAATTCTTGCTCAGAAACCCATCACCCTCCTCTGCGTGGGCACCTCCCAGGTTCCTCCACGGGCAGCCCACTCCATCTGTTCTCCCTCACTCTCAGCTGTGCTGGTCTCAATCCATACCTTTTGGCCAATGTCACATCCACTGTCCCAAGGGTATCACTTACAGTCCAGCCCTTTAATAGGCTGCTGGGTGGAGGTGAACAGCGGTGGACCCAGCAATCTGTGTTTAAGCCAGGCTTCCAGGAGATTCTGCTGCAGGCTCAAGTTGTTTTGGGGTTTTTTTTTTATAAATTTATTTTTGGCTGCATTGGGTCTTTGTTGCTGTGCGTGGGCTTTCTCTAGTTGCAGCGAGCGGGGGCCACTCTTTCTTTTTTAACATCTTTATTGGAGTATAACTGCTTTACAATGTTTTGTTAGTTTCTGCTGTACAACAAAGTGAATCAGCTATATGTATACATAAATCCCCATATCCTCTCCCTTTTGCGTCTCCCTCCCACCCTCCCTATCCCACCCCTCTAGGTGGACACAAAACACCGAGCTGATATCCCTGTGCGATGCAGCTGCTTCCCACTAGCTATCTATTTTACATTTGGTAGTGGATATATGTCCATGCCACTCTCTCACTTCATCCCAGCTTACCCTTCCCCCTCCCCATGTCCTCAAGTCCATTTGCTACGTCTGTATCTTTATTCCTTTCCTGCCCCTAGGGTTGTCAGAACCATTTTTTTTTTTTTTAGATTCCATATATATATGTTAGCATATGGTATTTAGTTTTCTCTTTCTGACTTACTTCACTCTGTATGACAGACTCTAGGTCCATCCACCTCACTACAAATAACTCAATTTCGTTTCTTTTTATGGCTGAGTAATATTCCATTGTATATATGTGCCACATCTTCTTTATCCATTTATCTCTGTCGATAGACACTTAGGTTGCTTCCATGCCCTGGCTATTGTAAATAGTGCTGCAATGAACATTGTGGTATACGACTATTTTTGAATTATGGTTTTCTCAGGGTATATGCCCAGTAGTGGGATTGCTGGGTCATATGGTAGCTCTAGTTTTACTTTTTTAAGGAACCTCCATACTGTTCTCCATAGTGGCTGTAACAGTTCACATTCCCACCAGCAGTGCAAGAGGGTTCCCTTTTCTCCACACCTCTCCAGCATTTACTGTTTGTAGATTTTTAGATGATGGTCATTCTGACTGGTGCGAGGTGATACCTCATTGTAGTTGTGATTTGCATTTCTCTAATGATTAGTGATGTTGAGCATCCTTTCATGTGTTTGTTGGCAATCTGTATATCTTCTTTGGAGAAATGTCTATTTAGGTCTTCTGCCCATTTTTGGATTGGGTTGTTTGTTTTTTTGATATTGAGCTTCATGAGCTGCTTGTATATTTTGGAGATTAACCCTTTGTCAGTTGCTTTGTTTGCAAATATTCTCATTGTGGTGTACAGGCTTCTCGTTGCGGTGGCTTCTCTTATTGTGGGGCACAGGCTCTAGGCACGCGGGCTTCAGTAGTTGTGGCACTCAGGCTCAGTAGTTGTGACGCACAGGCTTAGTTGCTCCATGGCATGTAGGATCTTCCTGGACCGGGGATTGAACCCATGTCCCCTGCATTGGCAGGTGGATTCTTAATGACTGCACCACCAGGGAAGTCCCCAAGCTCAAGTTTGAGAACCTCTGCTCTCTCCGGTTGCTCTCATCTTCACTTTGCCATGTGCCTCAGTTCGCCTGTATTCTTCCTAAATTGCATGCCTAAAACTAAACCTTGACCCACATAGACTATTATCTCATTCATTTTAGAAGAATAAAGGGGCATTATGAAGATTAAATTAGATAATACCCTTGAAATACTTAGCACAGTTCCTAGCGCTTACTAAATATGTAATGCATGTTAGTTATTATTGTCATCATTAATCAATGTGTTGTATTAATTATACGAGTTTTTCAGTGTGGTCTAAGACCAAATGAACTTTTAGTGTATGGTAAGTTTCTACTGTGGACACTCTGTGTCAAATTCCTCTAGAGTTTCTGTCTCTTATTTACAACTCATATATTTACATAGTGAATGGAAAAGTAAAACCTGTATTTAAAAAAACCCCCAAAACAAAAAAAACGTGTACTGAAAACAGTAGCATAAATGGTAGGGTTGAAACACCCTCATTGATGTAAGGAAGTGATCTTGTTACATCAGCTAAAAGCTGCACAGGTTTGGGGAGGAAGACGATAGATCCCGCCCCAAAAGGAAGGAAGCAATCACAGAGGTACGATTCCTTTGAAGTGGTGAAAGGAGAGATCAAACATAAATTTTAAGCTTTCTGATATTTCAAAGAACACAGAGAATCTCTTTCCTAACCCTCCTCCAATTTTAAACGCCCTGCAAAATCTCCACCCTTCTTCCGTTTTAGTTAAAAGACTATTTTAAATAGTAGAAAAAGTAGAAATGCCAGCCTGTGCTGGGTCTGTATTAAAATCCGCTCAATAAAGAATTCTGACTTTCATTGAAATAAGAGCTAAAGGAGGGCCAAGAGGCTGACCTTCACGTCGTTCACGAGTGACACCGATCACCTGGCCTTGGCACGCGCATGGATTTCTCGCAAGGATTTCGGCAGGTGTTTTCTGAATTGCATCCAGAATCGCACTGGACAGAAACGCAGCAGAGGTCGCCGAAGCCACATCAATAATGATAAGCAGGCTGATGGCAGCCCCCTCCGGCCCGCCCTGTGAGCCCACGGAGATCCCATCACCACTGAGTCCGCAGGAGGCAGCGTCTGCAGGAGCCTCTAGCCAAGTGCCAAAGTCATGTTAACACACTGGAGATGGACACTCTAACAGTGCAGGCCAGAGGTCTAAGGGAATGAAATGAGCTTAGGAGAGGAAAGTGGAGGGGAAAAAACGCACAGTTTTTTTTTTTTTTTATCAGTAGGTTTCATTTTAAAATTTGGGATATTTTCAATACAAATGCTTACAGTGTTATATCACCACTGCCATATTTTCAAGTATACTTTTTTTTAAAGTTAAATTGTGCACAGGGAACTCTGCTCAATGTTATGTGGCAGCTTGGATGGGAGGGGAGTTTGGGGGAGAATGGATACATGTATCTGTATGTCTGAATCCCTTTGCTGTGCACCTGAAACTATCACATTGTTAATCGGCTATACTCCAGTATAAAATAAAAAGTTAAAAAAAAATAAAGTTAAGGGCTTCCCTGGTGGCCCAGTGGTTGAGAGTCTGTCTGCCGATGCAGGGGACACGGGTTCGTGCCCCGGTCCGGGAAGATCCCACATGCCGCAGAGTGGCTGGGCCCGTGAGCCATGGCCGCTGAGCCTGCGCGTCCGGAGCCTGTGCTCCACAACGGGAGAGGCCACAGCAGTGAGAGACGCCCGCGCACGTATCAAAAAAAAAAAAAATTAAAAGAAAAAACTATTAAAAGTACTCTGCAGGGACTTCCCTGGTGGTCCACTGGTTAAGACCTTGCGCTCCCAATGCAAGGGGCCCGGGTTCGATCCCTGGTCAGGGTACTGGATCCTGTTTGCTGCAATTAAGACCCGGCAAAGCCAAATAAATAAATAAATATTAAAAAAAAAAAAAAAAAACAACTCCAAAGGTGAAATAGAACATGTGTACGGCCCCTTAAAGTTCTCCACCTTCTATGATTCACAGTTACCTTTAAAACCTGTCTAGGACTTTTCAGTCTAAACACGCAACCTCTCGATTTTCTTCACTTTTGTACTTGTGATAACTTGCCTCCCCTTTTAAGTTCTCAGGTGAATTGTGTACCTCTTTCTCTTGTGGATAGAGGAGAGTTTAAGTAATACAACTATGTGTATGCCTGGCAGAGTCGATCATCTAAAGCAAAGGATGCTGCCAGGTCACCAGATTTCAGTGGGCAAATCGATATGAATAAAGCCAGAGAGGGGGAGATGTGAGAAGCAGACGAACTAGAGAGAAACTAACACAGTGAGTGTGAAAGAATAAAAATGTTTCATGTTTAGCAACCAATCGCCAAGAAGGAGAAATGGGAAAATCTACCTACAATGTCATGAAAACAGAGAGAGGAGGAGTTTTGAGAGTGCAAAATGTTCCATGTGGCAGGAGTGTTGCTAGCAGAGAAATTTTGTTCTGAGCTCTTAGGATGGGCACTGGTGTCTTGAGATTTTTGTAGAAAAGATTTGGCTAACTCAAGGAACAGGGAAGTATCAGAAAGGTTTGCTGGCCTTAGGAGTAGATCTAAGGAGAATTAGACTTCTCTTTTATCCTAAGCAGAGACAGACTGTTACCTAGTACACACGACAGCCATCATTTCTAACTTGATGTAGTTTACACCCCACAGGATCTCATTCATCAACCAGCATTTCATATTTTTCCTTAGAAATATGCTTCTTTCTCCCTGTTCAACTTATACCGCTCTGGCCTGGGACCCCGTCACCTCATGTTTAGGTCCTGTAACAACAGCTTTCCGACGGCCTCCAGAATCTTCAGAATCCAATCTATGTGGACAGACTACTTTTCCTTAAACACTGCTTTTACCATGCCATTCTACTGCTCCCATACCTTCCACGGCTCCCGAGTCTTAACTCCTTTGCTTGGCCTCAAGGCTCTCTAGGATCTGCTCAAGTTTCTCTCTCCCCGACCCTCACATGCATTTCCTGTTCAGTCACTCAGTACTGTCCCAGCACCAGGGGTGTTTCCGCATCCCAGCATTTATTCAACACCATCCCCTTCACCTGGATGCCCGTCCCTCTCCTTTCAAAATTCTATCCATCCTTCTTGATCCATTTCCCTCATGAAACCTTCTCCAACTTCCCTGACTTCAGAATCCCTGTTGCATTTAGTGTGTGAACCATGCACCTGGATACTCTTTTATATATTATTTTGTTCTCTAATTGTTTCGTGTACATATAGCTCATCTCTCAACTGTATTTTGACCTTCGTGAGTCAAGAGCATGTCTTCTTCCTCTGTGTTTTCTGCAGAAACGGGAAAGTAAGTACAGAAGCCAGACTCGGTGAGCACTTGCCTGATGCTCTGTTCAGTTGAGCTCATGTGGAGAGAAGGAATGGGGGTGAATGGGGATTTCAGGTTGGAAGAAAAGAAAAACGGTTTGGGTCTCGGCGGTGATGACGATCACACAGGACTACAGTTACCACTGTTTACTTCCCCCAAACACCTGTGCCCGTATATAGCACCCACTGGCGACTGCACCCTCATATTTAATCCGTCCGTGCTGAAGCTGGCGTGTAGAACCACTGTGCTAAGTTGTGTGCAGGGCAGGGACCTGATCTATCAACTGTCCTTGAACAGCACGCAACCTTGGGGATTTGAAACTGCACCTGGAGGCAAGCTTCCGAATTTGAACTTGCAGGGGCTGCTCTTATCCTCTTAGAGGAGAGGATTATCTGGTCCTGTCCAGCACGGAGGTGAAATTTCTAAGCGACACAAGCAGTCTGAAAGACCAAAGACACACAGAAATTCAAATGCACTAAGAACAAAGAATAACTAGGGAATTATCCATAGAGGAACTCCTCTGGTCCTCCAGGCAGAGAAGGCTGAGAGCAAATGTCCGACACGATGGATGAAAGGGCCTGCTTCTGATGGCACAGGCTTATACTTCTCACTCCCACACTGCTCGCTACTCAGACAGCGCCTAACCCATCCTTAAATCTCTGGGTCTCACCATCTACGCAGTTAAGGTAACACCCCGCTGACCACAAGAGAGGTTGGGTGCATTAATTATGATAGAAGGACACTGTGAAAGTACACCAGCCTCTCCAAACTTTGATGCACACAGGCCCCTGGGCAGCCATAGGATCCCAGTGAATTTCAGTCCCTCCTGCCCTGGGCTGGGCCCGTCCCTGGCTGTCTGAGTTGGCAGGTATTTTACCTATTGCACAGCCCGGAAGGAGCTCAGGGGAGACTGGTGAGCTGCTGCCGGCAACCTAAGGAGGTGTCGGGGCCTGATGGCCTGGCGGTAAGCGGCCACCCACTTGCCAAGGGAACTGGTGACAACATGTAGTTGCCGAGATGGAGCCGAGATGGAGCCAGACGCTGAAGAGCTTCCAAAAGAGGAGAGAATTTTCAAAACGGCAGTTTGAGTCATCAAGGTTGAAGAGAACAACAGGCGAGCCTGAATTTGTGATAGGTGTTTACTGTACAGTTCTGATCTTCTCTCACGTGACTGACAGTATCTTACCTGGAAACTCCTCGGGCAAGGAACTGGGGGGGGGGGGGGGTCTAAGTGGGGAGGACCAATACCTGCACCTCACCCCTTTGTGTATTTCCTGAGTTCCAGCCTCTGCCTGGGCCCCTCCGGCTGTCCTCGCATCCCATCAGTTCCCAGCCCCTTGGAGCACAGACATCCCTTCCTGCCCTGAGAGCATGCAGGAAAGAGCCCTTTTTATTTTTCTGGTTTGTCAAAATGAGCTCCTAATCAAAACTAAGGCATTTAAACAATCGAAATATTACAAGAGCATAGAAATGGTTCCGTCTCCAGAATACAACTGATTGATAATATTTTGCTAAGTGAATGACTTGGATAAACGAAGGTGGATGTCTCCAAAGCTTGCATATGGATCTGAAAATTGGGCCTTTTTAGTTATGTCTGGGAACAGTATAGTATTTTTTTACCCTGATTTCTGCCAGCCAAGATATAGCATTTAAACCTAAGACACCGGGCATGGTGAGCATTCTTTAATGAACAGAAGTGATTATTCTAGAAACCAATGTTTTAATTTGTTCTTGGAGTCAACTTTATGTTATAAAAGAAGATAAGTCATACTGCCAGGGAAAAGACAGGTAGATCACATTGCTGCCACCAAAAGAGACTTTTTTATTCCGATCTAAAAATCACCCAAGTCTGCAACAGAATCTTCTATTTCCAGTGAAGTTCAAATTCACATTAGAAAGGAGAAAACACAATGAAAAGTTATACTATGGAACAGTGAGATATACTAACTGAAAAAGCACTGCACTGGGGTTGGGGTCTAGGATCTTGTAACCCAACTCTTGGTTCTTCAAGTAGGGGAACTTCAGTTTATTCAGTTATAAAATGAGATGATCAGCCAGGGTCCCCGAGGCCTGGGAATCTGTGTTGTTCTGGCAGCCTTTCAGAACCTGACCAGTTCATCTGAAGTAAACCCAACAGTTCTCAGTGACATAAAGAGAAATAAGAGGTCTGAATATGCCCAGTCCAAAAATCATAAAAATTAGCTTTAGACATTAGTATGCGCCTTTTTCATGCTCTTCTGATCACAGTATACATTATGATCATTATATATATACACACACACAGACAGGTGTATTTATATAATCCTAAATGAGATACATTTAAAGAAAATCAAAAGTAAAAATGCAACCCAGAGTTCCAAGAAACGCTTCATCTGTGTTAAAAACCTAGTTCGACGTGACAATCCCTTTCTATCAGCGAATCGTGTTGCTTCGATAAGGTAATGTCTCGCGTGCCCACAAACTATGCGGTATGGTTCATCAATAAAATTAGAAAAATCTACACCCAAACAATTCATCCAAAGTCATTTATCACTAATACCATTTGGTATGTAGAAGGCATGTTTCACTTTAAAATAATGAGCAAGGCTACAGTCCTTTGATTATAAATTCCCCTTTCATCTTAAGTTTATGAAAAGCCACAAGGAAAATGCCCAGCGTGACGCCCTTGATATTTAAACACTTCGTTCCACTTACCGTTAGTTTCCTCCAAAACTCAGCCTCCCTTGCAAAATGCTCCATATTGAAGAGATAAATTTCGTGTTCTGCCTTGTCAAATGTGTCACTTGGACTGCTCCAGTGACTGAGCACAGGGAGGCAAACATTTCAGCCAAGCTGCTTTCACAATACTGATGGTTTGCTTTCTCTCATCGCTGAGAGTCTTGGGAGAAATGAAATTTACATACGTTGGGGTGAGATGGGTGTGGGCATTTCCCATAGTTATGATTCAAAACCGAGTTATGTTTCATTCAGGGAGATAATAATATAACTCAAAGAAGAAAAGTATCCCTTAGCATTGCTGCCACTTAAGACACGACAACTCCTATTGCCTTGTGCCAATGCACCACACCGCAGTCTCTGTGCCAAGAACAAACCTACAGTGGGTGGTGTCAGCTCCTTCTGGCATTTTTTTTTCATGGCAGACTCTAGTAACTATAAACCTCTCAGCTCACTTGAAGGTGTGCACAGTAACACAAGAATAGATATCTGGAATGCAAGTCTAGGGTTGCAAGGTCAGGGAGACAGCTTCTGACATTACTGTGGGCAAAATTAACCAAAGTCCACTACTACGTGATTCATCCTGTGTGTGCTCTGTTAGAACAGGTAAAATATGATTTTTTAACAGCCGCATAAAGATATATGTGCTTGTAATAGTCTCACTTCTTTCGTATGAGAGATTGGAGAAGAAATAACTTCCTTAAAATGTCCCAGAGAACTGGATCTGTGGTTATCATCGTAGGCATAACTCAGATATGAGACACTCCCGTTTTCATTAGTTCTGACTATTCTAACGGTCACTCAAAAGAAACATATGTGTAAATAGAGAGGTTTTTAAAAAAAAAAAAAACATTTAAAAAAATAAAAAAGTGTTTTTGGCCATGCAGCATGCGGGATCTTAGTTCCTCGACCAGGGATTGAACCCAAGCACCCTGCAGTGGAAGAGCAGGGTCCTAACCACAGGACGGCCAGGGAAGTCCCAATAGAGAGGTTTAACACTCTCTACCCACGATTCTTGCAAGCTGGAAAAGGAAAGGAAGGAAAAGCAGAGACTAGATAAAGCCTGATGGCAGAGACCTGGAAGAACTGAAGTTCTTTCTTTCTGGGCTTGCATGACCTTTACATGTTCAATGAACATTTCTCAGATATTTAGATTTAATGAAGTTGTCAAAGCTTCTGATGAAAAGCAAAACTCAAATGCACAAAATGCATATCCTTTGATAAACCTTCCCCTGAGTGTTCTAACAACATTTCCTTCCTTTGCCAGTTTCTAATTACACAGGACTTAATGAGCAGTGGCCCTTTACAGTAAAACCTGACTGTGGTCAACTGCTGAGCTCTACTTCCAAAGCCTGGGGTGGAAAATCAGAAGCCAACATCCTGCTGTTCCAACACAAAACAAACCACTTTGATAGTTATTCTCTTGCAGGAAGATTTTCCTCTCCTCATTTTAATATGGGTAGGGCTTTCTCAAACGCTTAGTTTTATAGAGTTTCACCCTGGAAAGCAGTTATTTATGTTTGGTACATTTTCTCCACTTCTTTCATGCCCCAAATTAGTTTCAACTTTGTCAGATTAACTGCTTAAATATAAAAAAACAACTACTGACAACCAAGGGATCTGGGGAAATGGAAAGGTGGTAAAGAAGAGCACATTTTCAAGAGAAGAAAGATGATTTTGTTGGAGGAATATCTAAAAGTACTTGTTTACTTTTCTTCCCTGGAAGCCCTGAGGAGGGCTATACTTAGTGTAACTCTTCCATGAACCACTGCGCCCATCAGAACCTGTTTTGAGGGTCCTGCCTCACAGCCGAGTCCATCTCTAACTGCTGTTTGTGGCCAGGGTGAGTCATTTGAACACTGGGCAACTTTTCCAACCACGTGAAGCAACTATTTCTCTCTGGCAGGGAGTCTTCTTTCCCACTGGTGAAATCTGATGTTCTATCTGCTTACTATTCGTTTCACTGAGTAGGGACATAGGTACTTTTATAAAATAGATACACTTCATATTAAATAGATACACGAGAAAGTTCTAAATTAAGTCATATGTTTTAAAAATTCAAGGGCATCTCGATACTTAAAGGAATCCATGGCACATCCACTTTTAAGAGGGAAAACAACTTTGCAAGTGTGAGGCTTTATAGACTGCATTGTCTTAAATTGAGGGACACGAGTTCAGCCTGCTGTGACTGACTCAACTAGTGTCACTGGAACACAAAACTGACTCTACAGGCACGTTTTGGTCGTCCTTTGCACAGAGAGTGGTTATGAGAGCTTTCCTGATATCAATGAATTTTACTCATTTGCAAACAATTTGCAAGAAAAAGAGGATGCAAAATCGGTTTACATTGTCCAAAAAGTTTAACTGATGCAAAGCGCAGTCTGTAAAGGATGAACCAGTGGTGCCTTGAAAATGTGCCTTCAATCCCCCCTACTTCCTTGCACAAATACAGTGGGTGGAGGACCCAAAGTCTCCTCTTGGTGAAATGTTCACTCCACTTGGTCTTGGAGAATGGCTTAGGCCCGCACATGGAGTGCAGTGCTGTGTTTGGTGCTAACCACACACACTCATAACAAAGTCTGGAGGTTTGAATTTAGGGTTGTTTCCCCCTCTCACTCTCTGTATCCTTCTTTTCCTCTCGGTCTCTGTGCCTCATTCACTGAGTGTGGTAGAAGCCAGACCCAGCTGCAAGACTTCCTGGCTTTTTTTCCCTAAGAGTCTGACTCCCAAAGGGAAGACTGAATTTAAAGGAAGGAGCAGAATATCTTTGAGAAACAGGTCTGGGGGTAGAGAGAGGTTCCAAGGCCCCAGGGAAGGGTGGTTCCCTGGCTTTGCCCTGGGGAAGCAGAGTGTCCCAGGGAGGAAGAGTTGTGGTGTGTCTACAGAGGAGAAACTGTAAGACTGTGACTCACAGCTTCCACAATGATCCTCATGCCTCAGGAGGACATGGGAGCAGCAGAGGACTGCTAGATGTCCAGGCAGCCCTGGAGGCCCAGGTGGTATGGTATCGGTGAGACCATGACAGACCCCACAGCCAAGGCCCCTCACCTTTCTGGGCACTTGAACCCCTTCCTGAATCTGGTGAAGTCCTAGAAAGGAGAGGAAAGCCCAACAAGGACAAAATGAAATGCAGCTGGGGGCTCAAGTTTGCTTTAAAGGAAATATAAATCAAGTCACATTTAGTCCTCACTTGAGTCTGAGGACAAGGGTTGTATCAGCTACTTATTCTGATGCCAAGCAACGTGGTGAGGCCTTGGGAAGTCTGCCATTTTTTTCTATGTAAGCAGGTGGAATCACATCTCTAGCGTTACAACTAGAGAGCTAGATAAATGCCGTGTATTACTTTACTCCTGGCCTCAAGGTCGCCTGGTAGCCTTTGCTCTTTGGGCATCACCTTGACCCTCACCATTGGGCTCCTGGGTGGGAAGTTTATTGCTGTTGTTTCCTGGCTCTGCAGAGGTAAGTGGCACAAGTTGAAACAACAGATGGTGAAATTTCTGAATTAGAAGTGGTTATTGTGTTCATTGTGATTTTAGCTTTTGCACCACAGTAGATAGAAAGCACATCTTGACCAAATAAAATTCTATGGCAGAGAAAAAGGTCCATTTAGGATCAATTATCAAAGGCCCCCTAGGATACTGAGCATGGCAAACTCACCCCACAATTTGATCTGGCCTTTCTCTTCCTATGTTAAGTGTGGCGGTTTCTGAAATGTACTGTACATACTGCCCATGTCTGTTACCAAACAGTTTCTGGGACCTTTGACAGGTGCAATTAAAAAATAAAAATTAAACAAAAACCCCTGCCATATGTGTTGGCACCTATCTGACAACATAAAACCAGACGTTCCTCAGTCTTTCCTGAATGATCCATAGAAGCGTGAGTAAAGCAAACATACTGAAACGTAAGTGAAAACCCAAAGCAATAGAAAACATCAACTCCCCAGTCTAGGACGCCGCACAGGTAGGGACTAGGGGAGCCTTCTGTGTCCTCAGAAGCAAGGTGCACAGAACACAAGAGTAAGAGAGGTGGGGTGATGAACAGCCTATGTTGAGGTGGATAATAAACTATGTGCTGACACTGTGTCTTCATTTTTTTTTTTAAATTTAATTAATTAATGGCTGTGTTGGGTCTTCGTTTCTGTGCGAGGGCTTTCTCTAGTTGCGGCAAGCGGGGGCCACTCTTCATCGCGGTGCGCGGGCCTCTCACTGTCACGGCCTCTCTTGTTGCGGAGCACGGGCTCCAGACGCACAGGCTCAGTAGTTGTGGCTCACGGGCCCAGTTGCTCCACGGCCTGTGGGATCTTCCCAGACCAGGGCTCGAACTTGTGTCCCCTGCATTGGCAGGCAGACTCTCAACCACTGCACCACCAGGGAAGCCCATGTGTCTTCATTTTAATCGGCTATTTCCGCAAGCAGCGTAGGGACATGGCAATTGTCACGTTGCTGTGGTCAGCTGCATCTTGTCCTGCATCAAGCTGCCCTTGGGGGTACTACTGGGTCCCTGCAGGCATGGAAATCTGGTCCATTTTCTTGTGTCTGTCAATAGGAGATGGTGAGGGAGGCCAGGAAATGGTGAGAAGTAGGAGGCGAGACCCTCTTACCACTGAGCAAACAGAGCAAAACAGAGGCCTGAAGGAAGAGTGTAGGGATACTTTCTGCCTGTGCAACTTGTGCTGGACATTGGCCATGAGGGGTCTCTGAAGGAGAAAGGAGAAAGGAGAGGAATATTTGTGTGCTACGTACATTTCTTGCTTCCTCTACAGCCTAAAGATTGATTTAGACCTAGCAAGCCTCGTAGGAGTGTGTGAATCTTTTCTGGACACAAATCCAGACATCAGGTTCAATTTACAGTGCATTGAAGGCAACCCTGCAGGGTCTGATCTAATCTCAGGATCAGAGTGAACTACCAGCCTGGGAATAACAAGAGCTTGAAGAGTTTCTTGCAATTGCTAAGAAGAGGGGGAAAGAGGGAAAGATGTTGCATGACACTTATTGAACATACATGGCATGTGCTGAGCACTTTACAGATGTTCGCATTTCATTCTCTTCATAACCCTGGGAGGTAGACATTAGTATCTTTGTTTTGCTGAAGAGGAAACCGAGGGTCAGAGAGTTACCTGGATTCTATGGTGACTCAGTTGGCAGTTGCTGTAATAGTGAAATTAGTGGAAATGGTTGAAGTGGCAGTAATGAAGACCAAGACCTCAATACGTGCTAGGAGTTTTACATATTTATTTCATTTAATTGTCCAACAACCAAGCAAGGTCTCACTCCAATTTTGCAAATTAAGAATCTCAGAATGTTCGGGGGACACAAACATTTGAGGGCATTAGCCTGCTGTGGCCCCCTTTGCCTGGCAAAGCAATAGAGCTATTCTTTTCTGCTTCACCCCTCGCCCCGCAAAAAAAGAATCTCAGAATGTTTCAATAACATGACCATGTTTATTCAGATATCAAGTCAGGATTTAAACCCAGGCTAATTTACTTCAAAGTTCATTGTATCACGTTGCTCTTTTCTCTTTAAGTTGTAAATAACCATACTGTTTTCATAAAGAGAAGGTAAAAAACAAAGTTTAAACAGAGAACAACTAAGAGGGCCTTGGATAAAAAGCTGGTGAAAGTTGCTGTGTGCTAGAGCCACTGAGAAGATACAGGAAAGGGCTACCTCTTAGAAAGTCTAATTGAGTTATTTTATATAAACACAGAAACTATGCTATGGTTAAATAAATAGTAATTGGCAATAGTTGAAAGCCAGAAAAGAATAGGTAGCCTATACCATCTGGCCAATATTTCTTTACTTATTAATTCATATTTCTTTATATCTTGCTCTCAACTATATCCCATTGTTTAAAATATAAAAATTAGTGACAGAGTCATTTAAAAAATCAGAAAAGGTAATTGAGAAGAAAATCTCTCTCAGTTATTCTTGCCTAGACAATCAGAGTATCAGGACATGGGGTCCTGGGCACCATGGCCCATCTGAGGCAGTTTACCCAAACTACAGACACAGTGCCAAATGCAGAATAAGCCTCTAGAAATTCACAACCCAGATCTACAGGTGGATGATGGCCTCTGACAGACACAGCAGCCCTGAGCTCGCCTCCTGGGCCACTCCTGCCAGGCGTGGACGTGCTGGGGCCCATTTCCTGGTCATAGTCCTTTGGGCATATCTCTCTGCTACCTTGTTCTCTCTCCTCATTCCCTCCCCTGAAGGAAAAGAGGGGAAAGTAATCATAAAATAAGTCACCTTCTGTTTAGAAAGCCTTTTTGTTTCTGACGATCCCAAAATATTTTTCTGGAATCAAATCTACCCATATGAAGTCAAGCAAAACATAGTATTTTGCATGTAGTGACAGGATCTAAATTTCTTGGTGATAGTTGATTAATAGAGTAACACCAAATTTACGACCCATTCTTAGCAATTATATAGAGTCCTAGAGTGTACAATATGGCCTCATTTTGTGTTGCTACAATTCTCTTGCTTTTGCATTACAACCCAGTTTCTGCTGGACAAAGATAGGGATGGCCAGGATTTGGAAACTCCAGTCCCCTCCTAACTCTTGGCAATGTAGATACCTCGTCTTTCATGGACCCTTCTCATAGCACATTTAAGGCAAAAGAATAGTCCATTGGTTTTATCCCGATACCCAGTGTATTTTCTTAGGCCATTAATTAAAGTGTTAATATATTTGAGCCGCAAAGACATCATTTACCCCTCTGGCTAAGTTTACACCAAAATCAGGCTTTGATATGTGCAAAGATAATTCTGACATATGCTTCCTTTCCTCTGAGCTCCACTCTGATTCCTGTTGGCCTTTTACTATTTAGCTTGTGCTGAAGTACCATACGTACATATGAAGTACATATCGCAGAGGTAGTTAAGATGGAGTGGGGGGGCAGTTAAACCATAAAAATAGAACCCCTTAAATTGGTCAGCCTGTCACTGCCAAAGGTCATTCACTAGGGAGAATATCTTGCTTTTATCAGATGTTAGTGTTCATTATTGGAAAGTTCTAATTAACAGTACACATTTCTTGAATATGTTGATTTAAAACCAACACCTGGTAATAGTCAAGAGAAGATATGGGTTTTTTGGTAGTTAAAAACTAAGTAAGCCAGTTAGAGGATGTGCAATCTCCAACTTTGGTAAGCCTAGTTTGGTAAACTCAGCCATTGTCTGTGGAAGCATTAGTTTGTGGGTGTTAAATCAGATCCACAGCTCCTTCCCATATGAGCTGCAACAGGCTATTTAAAAGGACATGCTAAGATCAGTCCTATTTGGAGGCAAGAGAGGGAAGGGAATGGCTTATTGAAACTGGGCCCGCCTAAGACCATCTAAGACTAGATTGGAGCTCCATGATCATGGAGCAAATGTTTTCAGTTGCTCCCTCTGCCTCTAGTGGAAGGCTGGGGGTTGATGTGGAAATATCAGAGCAGCACCTGCAACCACCTGACAAGGCAGGTGACAGGAATTCCTCAGCCTGCTCGTCAACAGCAGATTACCAGTTCCGGCCCTAATAATTGAAACTTTCATGAGGACACACCACCATCTTCTTTTAAACTCAATAACCAGCACCTACCAAGACTTATCCTCTGTCTCCTTAACAGTGACCCCCCCAATTCAGAGAACACCAAAAAATTCCATTACATTTTTTTCTCGAACACTAGAAAAAACATAAAAGGGAAGCCATTTCTAGGCACTGAGCCTAGAACACATCTACACTGATCTCCCAGAAAACTGGGGTTTTGAGTCATCTGAATGTTGATGAATTCATGTTCTTTTAAGTATAACCTGAGCAAACAGTTGATAAAGTTCTTAGGTCTTCTAAGTTCAGAGGCATTTTGAAAAAGTACAGGTGTTACATAAAAATGTTGTAGGGCTGGGGCTTCCCTGGTGGTGCAGTGGTTGAGAGTCTGCCTGCCAATGCAGGGGACATGGGTTCGAGCCCTGGTCTGGGAGGATCCCACATGCCACGGAGAAACGGGCCCGTGAGCCACAGTTACTGAGCCTGCGCGTCTGGAGCCTGTGCTCCACAACAAGAGAGGCCGCTTAGTGAGAGGCCCGCGCACCGCGATGAAGAGTGGCCCCCGCTCACCGCAACAAGAGAAAGCCCTCGCACAGAAACGAAGACCCAACACAGCCAAAAAAAAAAAAAAAAAAAAAAAAATGTTGTAGGGCTGGCTCTGCCCTTACTTTCTGGAATTGCTAAAACACAATGAAACCAAACTGAATTAGTCATACAGGACAGAAACAATCTGATGTGTAGTAACGCAGCCATTTCTACTATGCACATAATATCTATGTAGGGAAACAAATTGAATAGGTTTCCCTAACAGGAGTACATGTCTGGAGTCATGCTTGAGAATAAAAAGGGAAAACATAGAAGATCTTCATAGGCTGTATTTTTCTTCTGGACCATCTAAACATGCAGCTACAAATGTTTAAAGTTAGTTTAAATGATTATAAGTCCATTTTTTGGTAAGCATCACTGTAGACCTTCTCAGGTGTCCTTTAGATTTCAGAATAAAGATTTCTCCTATAAATGTCAACTCTTTGTCATCCAGCAGATGACTGACAGTGAAACACACAGTTAATCCTTTCAGATCTTTAAATCGTGTGCAGTCATTCCTAGCCAATGGAGCCAGGCATAAAGGTCCCCTAGCAAGGAACTGGCCTCCAATGAACATGCACAGATGGCTCCTGCCTTCTCTGGGTGTGCATGCCAGCTCTCCTGTCATCTGTGCTACAGCAGAGCCCCAACCCTTCCTACCGCACAGCCTCAGCAAGGTGCTTTTCTAGGGTTTGGGCAGAAGGGAGACTGGTTTGATTTGTGTCCGTGGCCATCAGCTTCTTCCGAGCCAAGCAGCTGTTATAGCTCAATAACGTGGAAAGTGGACGAACAGCTTCATAACCAGGCACATGGCCTCCCAGCCTCCGCTGGCCTCCCATTCATGGAGGACCACAGGTAGGGCCAGCCTGGTTCTAAGAGCACCAACGGGGCACATGCCCCTCATTGTCTAAGGCAGAAAGATGCCTCAGGAACTTGGATGTTTACTTCACGAGGCACCAGCACAGGGCAATTTATAAGAAACACAATTTCACACAGAGGGTAAAAAAAAAGGACATATTTGTAATTGACGATGGGGAGGCAAAACTCCGTGTTCTTGTTCTTTCCTAGTCAGTATGAGGACGTGAATACAGTAGAAGTGGCACCGAGGGGGCATTAGTTGCAGATTAGTTTCCCTGACTTACAAAACCTCCCCGAATAATTTAGTAATGAAGACCTCTTCTTTGAACTGTCAACTTTATTTATCTGTTCTACCTCCGTTCTGAATCAGAGTCATTTATATACTCTTTGTGGAGGAGTCCCATTCAGCCGAGAATACAGACGCTGTATGGATTTACGGAGGGAGGTGTCCTTTAAAGGAAACTAAGATGACAGTTTTTATCACATAGAATGTGACCCACAAAAATAGCTTTTTGAATTATTTCAGTGATAGACATACTCTATTTTGGTCTAGCAATCAGTACCATTATTTCTAACATTATTTCTCAAAACACCTTTAAAAAGCAGCCTTATGGCATTATTTTGTGTTGCAAACAAGGTCACTTGAAGACACTGGTGGGTCCTGGACAAAATAAGATCTGGAGAGGGCAGAGGGGTTTGGTGTGAACCTGACTGGTAGGCGGAAGACCTGGGTCTGGGCTGTCCACCAGCTGGTCGGGTGACCTTGGACGGCCACATCCACACTGCAGTTTTCTATTCAACCTGCTTCACAGGGCTTAATGAAATTACAATGAAAATGTAAATGCTCTGAAAATGGCCGTGGCAACACACAGATATGGTGGTGCCTCCTCACCATACCACAAGATACCCTCTTAGCTTGTACGAGTGCCCCTGTGTGTAGTTTTTAGGTCAAGGGAACAAACAATGTTGTGTTAATTTCTGGCGTACAGCAAAGTGATTCATATATATATATATTTTTTTCTTTTTCAGATTCTTTTCCATTATAGTTTATTACAAGACACTGAATATATTCCCTGTGCTATTCAGTAGGGCCTTGTTATTTATCTGTTTTATACATAGTAGTGTATATCTGGCTAATCCTAAATCCCTAATTTATCCCCTTGGCCCCTTTCCCCTTTGTTAACCATAAGTTTGTTTTCTATGTCTGTAAGTCTGTTTCTGTTTAGTAAATAAATTCATCTGCACCATTTTTTTCAGATTCCACATATAAGTGATATCATAGGACATTTGTCTTTCTCTGACTTGCTTCACTTAGTATAATCTCTAGGTCCAACCATGTTGCTACAAATGGCATTAGAAATAATAGATTCTTAATGAAACTTCTAGATTGATGGCTGGTCATTAGATGCTTTCTACAAGAGGACTTATAACACAGGAAACATTCAATCATTCACTCATTCCCTTTTTCATCCAAACCAACATTTCTTCAATCCCCACATGTTCCTTCAAAATCGAATTGGACTTTTCTGGAAGTTTTGAAACAATGACTTGAGAAACAAAATTATGAATTACAGATAAATGTTTAGAGTGAGAGTCCCTCCCTCCCAGTTATTTCTCTGGGTTTTTACTAGTGGCTCTTTAAAATAGACATCTACCCTGCAGCTTTGCTCCAGTTATCTATCATTGCATGCATAACAAACCAGCCCCAAATTTAGTGGCTTGAAATAACCATTTATGACTATCCTTCACAGTCCAGTGGATTTGCTGGGCTCAGCCGGGTAGTTTTTGTCCAGCACCTGTCACATGGCTGCAGTCAGGTGGCGACAGGTGTTGGAAGGGTCTAAAGGCCCACGTGGGCTAGATGTCCAGTATTGGCTCCCTTGCGTGGTTTGCAGTTGATGTTGGCTGTTGACCGGGAGCCCAGCTGGGTTGTCAACTAGAATGTCTACATATGGCCTCTCTATGTGGTTTAGGCCCACCGGCTGGATTCTAAGAGGGAACATCACAAGGTCAAGCATACAAGAGACTTGTAGCCTTGGAAGCTTCAAGGCTTCTTAAGACCTAGCCTTGGGAGTCCCAGACTGTCACTGCCACTGTATTCTTTTGGTCAAACTAGTCACTAAGGCCAGCCCAGATTCAGAGAAGGAGAATCAGACTCTACCTCTTGATGTAAGGAGCACCATGTGAATGCAAGGAGGGAAGGAATGGATGGCAGACATCTTGTAGACTTTCTATCCCAGGCTTCCTTGAGGCAAGTTCCCCGGCGACCGCTATCAAGTGGTTACTCTGTGCTTTATACAGTTTTACATGTTTTCTCAATTAATTCTCACAATGACCTGACAAGACAGGTATTATTAGTTTCCCTATATTAGACAAGACAAAATAGGCTCAAAATGGCTGCATGACTAGTTCATGGTCAAACAGATTATAAGCGGCAGAGTTGGATTTTAAATCCTAGTATGTCTGGCTCAAAGCACAGATTTTTCACATTATACAACCCTGCTTGAAATGATTACTGTGTGTGAATAATGTCCAAGGAAAGGAAAGATAAAGAGAAAAGAAAGAAATGGATAGAAGTGCTTTCATATAAGTGACAATAGTTCTCTGATGACAGCAAGCTCTAGGCCACAGCCTCTGTTGCTCTTTAGGTAATAGTTTTAGATGTTCAAGCCCCCACACATTCTTGTTTTATGAAAAACTATCTCTAATTTTAAATGAAGCATTTCAAGTGTTCATACTTCAGCAAAATGAAAGCCCTGGGCTTCCCTGGTGGCGCAGTGGTTGAGAGTCCGCCTGCCGATGCAGGGGACACATGTTCGTGCCCCGGCCCGGGAGGATCCCACATGCTGCAGAGCGGCTGGTCCCGTGAGCCATGGCCGCTGAGCCTGTGCGTCCAGAGCCTGTGCTCCGCGGCGGGGTAGGCCACAGCAGTGAGAGGCCCGCGTAACAGCCAAAAAAAAAAAAAAAAAAAAAAAAAGAAAGCCCTACGTATAATCAGAATTAAAATTTACTGCAGAGTAATACATTCTTATTAAATGGAATGAATGTTGTCTAGTAATTTTTAAATTATCTTGAAAATAAGGCTAACATTAATCTTACTATCAAATCTGAGCTTTAAAAATTAATTAGAAAATGTGATTTAGTATTATGCTATAAGCTAGTTGAATTTTTAAAGAAACATTTATATCATTAAAATAAAACATGACTCAGGGAACAGGCACTCACTTGTTTCAGCCTCATTTCCTTTCAGCCGCAGGGGGCAGCGCTGGTCAGTGGATGGCTTTTGTGTGTGTGTGTTTGTCCTTTCCTAACAAAAGGGGGAGAGTCGTTTCCTTCTCTGAAATGTCATCATCTCTGCTCTTTATTGCATGAAGTGTCCCTTCTCGAGAAGTCCTTATCTCAAACTCCACGTCAAATGGGGTATTTTATTTTAGGGAGAGAAAGATTGGTAAAAGATTCCCATGTTTCTTAAATTTTAAAATTCCTTATACAATTATTCCTACCCGACAAGAAACAAGTAGGACATAAAGAGAAGACAAAGATAAAAAGGAAAATCAACCATAAGCCATACCATGAGTGAAAGTGTCCACAGGAAATGTGAGCCGTCAGCACGTCTGTTGCTGTAGGTGTTGGTGCCTTGGACATGTAATCTTTGGGGGCAAGGGCGTTCCTTGGCTTTGGCTCACTTATATGTTACTGAGTTGCTAAGAGCTGAGGGGATAAATCCCTTTCTCCCCACAGTTTTCCTAAATGAGGAAGGGCAAAAATACAGCGATTATCTAAGCAGTGCTGCCCCCTGCTGGTAGTGGTTATGCGACCCTGCAAACAGACATTTCCTCTGTCCCAGTTTCTAGTTATCTGCTGGGAAATGTTTAGAGCTCTAAAGCTCTCAGAGATGATACAGGTCACACTACCCTTGTCACGCCACTCCTTGTGCTCAATGGAAGCTGCAGCCAGCCTTTGGAGGGGAAATGACCTATTCATTATCACAGCTTTAGTTCAGGTCTCTTTCTATACTGCCTAACTTCATGGAACACCCAACACCTGGAATTCACAGTTCTAAAATAGACAGTGCTTAACCTCACTGTGCTGTGTGTAAATATATTCTTTTTTTAAAAAAATAGTCTTGTGCTCTATGGTGAATATTATCCTTCAGATCTGACCCATTTAACTAAAACTATCAGATTTTCCTTAAATGCTGAAATATGATTCCTCGGATATATGTGGTACTTATGATTCCCTACATCTCTTTCCTGAAATAAAAATAATAGAAAATTTTTGTTACTATTCTGTAGTCCAGTTTCTGGGGGAAAAGATTCTTTCATAACTAGAGCCAGTGATTTAAGATGGAATTAAAAGAAGTAAATTTGATATTTACAGAGCCAGACCATCTTTAGAACCGTCTTTCTAAATATTCATGCATTTGGCTACGTTTTACTTAGACTTTATTAATATTTAAGTCTTAAATATAATTCAGATGATCAAAAAATTGCATGTAAAATTTTACTGGTCAAAGTTTATTAGAAAGTTCAGAATCTCACAGCAGCCCGGCGGGGTAATTAATTTAAAATTTCAACTGGTTCGTCTATTCTTTTGGTACCTACACACACTTGGGTTAACTGGTTTGGTTACTAGTTCCAAGATTGTGTCCATGTTACATTCATGGAGACGTTACACATATATGGAGCGCTTTTACACTTCCACATCTAGTAAGATGTTTTTCACAACTATAATATAATGACAACTGGGCAGATTTTGTGGTTAGAGATTCTTTTTTTTTTTTGGCTGTACGCAGGCCTCTCACTGTTGTGGTCTCTCCCGTTGCGGAGCACAGGTTCCGGACGCGCAGGCTCAGCGGCCATGGCTCACAGGCCCAGCCGCTCCGTGGCATGTGGGATCCTCCCGGACCAGGGCATGAACCCGCGTCCCCCGCATCGGCAGGCGGACTTTCAACCACTGTGCCACCAGGGAAGCCCTGTGGTTAGAGATTCTTAACTTCCTTTACCAAGAGCAAAGTCTATGGCCTTGAGATGCCTTCATCCTCTCTCTGGTCAAAGCCTCATCCCAAACATGGTGCCTACAAGAGGCTTTCTGTGACTCATCCCATCTGACTTTGGTTCCTCTCCTCTTGATAGTACCTTGGAATTTATGGTCTCAGTTCTTGACATGTTTTTACAGTGAAAATGGCTTTCTGTGTGTGTGTGCACGTGTGTGCACACACATGTGCTAGTGTGCTGTTGTAGACTGAGCTAAGCTGTATGCTTTCTGAAGGCAGGTGCTGAGTCTTTCATTTCTTTGATATTGTCCAGAAGTCCCTGCTATAACCTTCTACCAAGGTAAGAACTCAAATTATGTTGACCAAATGCATCTGACATTTCTTTTTTTTTGTAGGGGGGGCGCAGTTCATCTCATCAGTCTTTTTGCTTTGCTTTACTGTGGTAACAAACTTCTTTAAAAATTTTTTTTTTTTTCCATTTTTTGACTGCATTGGGTCTTCATTGCTGCGCACGGGCTTTCACTAGTTGCGGCGAGCGGGAGCTACCCTTCTTTGCGGAGCACAGGCCCTAGGCGCATGGGCTTCAGTAGTTGCGGCATGCAGGCTCAGTACTTGCTGTACGCGGGCCCCAGAGCGCATGGGCTTCAGGAGTTGCCGTGTGTGGACTTCAGTAGTTGCAGTGTGTGGGCTCAGTAGTTGTGGTGCACAGGCTTAGTTGCTCTGTGGCACACGGGATCTTCCCGGACCAGGGATCGAACCCATGTCCCCTGCATTGGCAGGCGGATTCTTAACCACTGCGTCACCAGGGAAGTGCCGCATTTGGTATTTCTTAGAAAACTGATTATAGAAAAAAACCTCAGCGAGGGTACCACACCACATCTTGCCCTTCTTAACAAATGTGTCTGTTCCTCCCAAGATGCTGTCTGCTTATCCTGCTGCCTGCCTGTTTTCTAGTCACTACCAATTAGCATAATTACCATCTCCAGGCTCTGCCCTTTATTGATCCTGGTGTTAAGGCAGTTTACAGTCCAGAGCCGTGCTGACAGAAGGTACAGATCTATTCACCAGGACCTCAGTAGAGTTTTGTGCCTTTTCTTGTTCTTCAGAATTGCTTTTGTCTGCTTTAGTTTTAGACTGTGCTTTCCTTTGTCTCATCTCCCCCAAGTTTGGTGTGGCAGAAATTCAGTAGACCACTTAACCCAGCGACAGAGAGCTGTGGGAAGACGCTTATGATAAAAGTTTGGTTGCAAGACAGACTAATGTGATCAACTTGTCAAAATAAGCTCAAATCCATATAAATAATCAGCAAGGTATTTATTAAACGTCATGGCCGCACCATATGGAGGGTTAGTCCGGGTTTTTTAGTTAATAGAAAGGGCTGAGGCTGGAGACCCTGGATTCTGAAAAGACTTCCCCCACGATGCTGTTAAAGAAATGAACTAATAGCAAGAAAGCTGGCAAAAGACCAGCCTGTATCCTGAACCATTGTCAGAAAAATGTATTCTTGAGCCTCTAGAAACTAGGGGGACATGGCAGCATTGCCTAACATAAAGAAGCCTGTTTCTAATTTATACAAGAGGTGCACCAAGCCAAGGAACTTACTATATATTAAATCATTAGTATTTAATAGTGAATATGTAGCTTGTGCATATTTGTATGCATAGAAATAAGCATCGACAGAGATGGTAGATCAAAGAGGGTAGATCAGATTAGGAAATTGTCTTAGCACAGGTATCCCAGAAAACCAGTGGAGGTTTTAAGGCCAGGAGGGCAAGTGGCTCAGATTTCTTGAGCCAGTTCCCATGTGGAACAGGCTGCCTGGAGCCTGACCTGAGGAGGTTTTGTACAAGGCTGCCAGGTGTGGGCACAGAGGTGTGTACTGCACAACTCCCGAGTGTGTCGGTCACACAGACACACACTATGCAACCTTGATTCTGAGCCCTCCCAAGGCTCCGTGGGAACAAATGTCTTGACTGATCCATTATGTTTACTGTGACACGAGAGGAGGAAGGGGATGACGCCTATTATGTTTTACACATCCCTGCTCTACAGCTGGTCCTTCCTGCTTTCATCTGTGGTCAGACACCAACCAAGAGTGACACCATGTCCTTCCCTAGCTGCAACTGCAGCATCTTTGTTCTGTGGAAACTGATGGGAATGGGGCATCAATATTATCTTTTTGTTTGTTTATTTTTGCGGTATGCGGGCCTCTCACTGCTGTGGCCTCTCCTGTTGCGGAGCACAGGCTCCGGACGCGCAGGCTCAGCGGCCATGGCTCACGGGCCCAGCCGCTCCGCGGCACGTGGGATCCTCCCGGACCGGGGCACGAACCCGTGTCCCCTGCATCGGCAGGCGGACTCTCAACCACTGCGCCACCAGGGAAGCCCAATATTATCTTCTTGTAGTTAGATTTATTCTCCTCCATGCTGGCATCTAAACAGCCAAATGAGATTTCACTTTATTAGAATGACGCTAAAATGACTATTTTTCCTAACCCATGTGGTACTGGAGAGAAATTTGAATGCTATGATTCCATTTGAATAATATCACTGTATATACACTTATTTGGTAATTTATTTAGCTGTTCATATGTAGGCACGTGCATAGGATTTTGGCCTTTATTTTGATTTAATGATACTCAGTGTAATGACTATTATTTTTACCTGCCCACCATCCATTCTCCCTGTAGAATCAGCCCTTTCTCACTCTTACCACTATGTTTATGGAGGTGACGCCATTCCCAGATCCGGGATGCTCAAGTGACCCCGAACTGGCCCATCAATCCTTTTTGTCCCTTCATCATTGTGTTTGATTTAGGGACTGTTAGGAATTGAACTGTTTCCCCTTTCCTAATTCTCAGTACTTCAGAAGGTGATCTTATTAGGAGATAGGCAATCAGGTTAAAATGTGGTTCTCAGGGTGGGCCCTAATCCAATGTGACTGGGGGTCCTATAAATGGGGAAATGTGGACACTGCGACACCATAGAGGGAAGACGCTGAGCAGACACGGGGAGAACGCCATCTACGAGCCAAGGCTCCCGGAAGCTGGGAGAGAGGATGGAAGAGATTTTTGCTCAGCACCCTCCCAAGGAGGTAACGACACCTTGATCTTGAACTTCCGGCCTCTAGAACTGTGAGAGGATACATTTCTATTGTTTAAGCCCCGCAGTCTGCGATACTTTCTTACTGCAGCCCTAGCAAAGGACTACAGGAGTGATCATGTGACTCCAGCCAAGCCAATCAGAATGAACCTCAGGATTTTCACGGAAGTAACTGGGAAAGACAAGATCTTTCCTTTGCAGTTGTGAGGAAACAAGACCGGAGCTTCTGGGGATGCTAAGTAGACAGATCTTATCTGAGGCTGGAGCCGGCACATCTGGGCAGAGCTGTAAATCCTGAGCGAGGAAAGTGGTTCCGATGACATTGTTTGAGCTACGGGACTAAAACATTTTGAAGCAGCTTCTTGGTCTTGCGTTTTCAGTTTCAGTGGCCAATAAATCACTGCCCCTCTTTTTTTCCTGTTTGCTTAATCCAGATTGACTTGGCTAATTCTCTCGCTCACTCACATGGTCCCAACCAAGTTACTTGGCACCTGAGATTTTGGGCATGATTGAGCTACTTTTGGGGTGAGAGCTGCGATCAGCTGGTTCCTGTTACTGCATAAATATGGCTCAAAACAGTAAAGAGAAATATGGAAAAAATTCTTCATCACTATGTTCTACAATATACTATATCACAACTACATGGATTGTGGATGCTTTCAGAGAGGTCATTCTCGGGCACACACAGTGACTTGAAAAGAATATGTATTCAACAGGGAAGTGTGAAATTAAATCGAATCATTTAAATATTACCGACACAGGTCAACTCTGTTTTTGCAGTTATCAACCATTCTTTCTTCATGGCTATTCCCAATTGACTCTCTATGAGACAGATACTTTTAAGAAGGATAGCTTTAGAAATATCACTTAACACTAAGAAATAAAAGTATTGGACATTTTAAGTTCATTGATGGTGAAAATATTTCTATAATCTCCACTTTGGGACCCTGTGCCAGTGCATACAGGACATTTTTTTCTCCTTTATGGAGAACAGTCACAGACTTGCCCAGTGAGACGGTTCTGGGTGGTGAGACAGACATGGAGGGAGTTACTGCTTGGCCAGCTTGGGGCTTATATTGAGAGTCACTGGTGAAAACCCAGCCCAGGACACCCGAGTGATGGCCATCTGTTGATTACTGGTTTCAATCCAAATTTTCAGTCTGGTACCCACATTAAAAAAGATATGCACATACATTAGCATCAGAATAATTAACCACTACAGCAGCTGTGCCAAGGGCAGAATGAATGGGCCATTTTAAATACACTGTCCATTCACGCCTAAAGGTGACCTCTGCAGTAATTCTGGAGCACACTCCTGGATGATTTGGCGGGCTTGGAGCAAGAGTCTGACTTGATGATTTCTGGGATAAATAATGGACTATTCAAAGCCAGAACCCAAACGGGGAAAAATATATATGGTTACCCATTATTTATTTTTGATCAAGGATGTCCTTTATCCAAAAAAATGATTTAAAGCAGCTACACAGTTGCACATAATAATACAGCTACCTCAAGAGGTTTAAAATAAAAACAAAAAAACAAGGCAAAGAGAAAATAAAGTGCATGAAAATCAGAGAGTGCCAGGTGTGAGATTAGTCTTAAAAAAGCATGTCCTATAGTCCTAGATATTTTCTAGCATGAAATATGAAGAGGAAAACATGATCAGTTCCAAGAGTGGGTCTTTATATAGAAAACACAAACAAAGAGAGAAACAAACAAAAACCCCTTGGTTCAAGTGAAGAAGAACTGCCTTATGTAGAGATGAGAAAGGAATTTTCCCTCAATGTGGTGGCACTTCAGGGATAGAATAGAAAGAAAAGCCTCTGCCCTTCCCTCCTGTGGGATGGATATCCCACACCTCCTCCCTTTTGTCTTCCCAAACAAAAGTCTTTTCCTAATAGTAATGAAAACAATGATACTGCGTGTTTACCAAGCCCTGACGGGGAGGTGGGCACTGTGCTAAATCACTCTGCTCACAGTATTTCAGTCCTCAGGACCACAAACATCTGACCGGCTGGCAGATAAGATGGCCGCTTCACAGATGAAGATTGGCTTGGGGCAGGAGTGACAGAGCCAGTGGATCAGTGGATCTGTCGGACTCCAAAGCTCCTGTCCTTACCTGCTGCAATATACAGCTTTTAAAGAAGAGGCTGAGAGATAACCAAGAACACATCTCTAGGTTTTTTCTATTACGGGTATATTTCCTTAAAGCATTTCCCCAAAGGCCCAGATTGTTTCTGCTGATTCCATCAGGAAAACGAGATGATAATCTGATTAACAGATCATGGGTGGGATCATAAAAGTTTATTGTGGGTCTTCCCTGGTGGCGCAGTGGTTGAGAGTCTGCCTGCCAATGCAGGGGACGCGGGTTCGTGCCCCGGTCCGGGAAGATCCCACATGCCGCGGAGCAGCTGGGCCCGTGAGCCATGGCCGCTGAGCCTGTGCGTCTGGAGCCCGTGCTCCACAACGGGAGAGGCCACAACAGTGAGAGGCCCGCGTACTGCAAAAAAAAAAAAAAAAAAAAAAAAAAAAAAAAGATAAAAAAAAGTTTATTGTGTACCATATTTTTTTTCATGAAATGAAAGCCTGAAATAGACCTTGAGAGCCTTCGTGTTCAACATACTCCAATGCAAGAGGCTCCACTTTGCTCTGATTTGAACTTCTCAATTTCAGGTTCAACAGAACTGAAACAATCAAGGGATGATTCCGAGCGTGGAAGTCTGGCCAATAAGACGGTTTAGGAGGGAGCCAGGCCGGCCCTTCATCCATAGGTCCCAGACCCGTCACACGTATAGGACTGACATGGCACGTGGTGTGCTGCACAGTGCACCTTCACTGGTTAGAAAGGGGAAAGGGACAGAGGACAGCATCCTATCCTTCACGGCCGAGGATGCTATGAGAACAGTGTGGAGGCCGCTTCAAGAAAGACACGTTTCTACGCAGTGTTATCAGCCAACATGTCAGAATGTAATGCCTTAAAAGGAACTACAACTGGTCTGTTTGGCAAAACTGTTAATGGGACAAAACACAGAGACAAATATAGGGCTGGGCTCTTCAAGCACTGCGCGCGCGCCCACACACACACACACACACACACACACACACACACTAGAGACAGAGAGTAAACTGATTGAGCTCATTATTGGCCAGTATTGTCACGTGTTGGATGTTTAGCTCCTCCATCTGTACCACTGTTCTCTGTCAGATCTCAAAGGTACAGAGGGCAAAATATGGCCTAAACGGGTTCTCCCAAAACCTAATATGGTCACACGCTCGTGAAAATTTCTATTAATGAAGGTGGTGAAGGAGACAAATATGGTAATGGATATAGAAAGAGAACACTACCTACCTCTGCAAGATCTGCTGTGCACTGAGAAGAGTTCAACACTGGGGGCAGGGTGAGAATCAGGAAAATACAGACGAGGCAAAAACTGGAAGGACTGAAGGATTCTGTGCAGCTACCTTGCCCGCCCCCATCCCCAGACTTCTGGCGATGAGTCTCCTGAAATGTTTTCTTAACAAGTTTGTTTATTCACAGCAGGAGATATTTCAAACTGATCTGTTTGAGGATGCATTTAATTACTATCATGTTGATGATGAAAACTCTTCTCACCCTCCTACCTACATACTTAATCGTATGTACACCCATCTCTTCTTACTAACTTCACTTCCCGTTATCTTTCTTTCCTGTCCAGAGCGAATCTTACATACCCTCTTGTTCTTCTCACTTCCTGTTAGAGTTTTCACCACCAACGATTCCCTTTCCTGTTTCTTTTTCTCTGTCTCAACTAGTATTTGCCCCCTTAGTTTATTCTCAAATTTCTCTCTCTTAGAAACACGGTATTCTTTAGTCTCGCTCATTTCTTTTCTATTACAGCTTCTACAAGGAAGCGTCTATAACACTGGTCTCTCCTTGGAGGCACGTAATCGCCCGGGGAGCTTCGATTGGTCTGGGATGCAGCCTGGCCATTGGTAGCTCCTAAAGATCCTCAGTTGATTCTAATATGCAGTCAAAGTACAGAACTACTGGTTTATCTTTGTTTCTATTAATTCCTCAAACGCTTTCACTTTCATAGTCTAATGACAAAAGTCCATAAATATTTTTCAGGTCTCCTTTTTGGTGACCTTGAAACTTCCCTACTTCTGGACACTTGACTGCCATCACTCCAACCATCATGCTTGTTTCTCGAAACTGCTATTTCCTCACTCATTAAAATGGCATCCTGCTTCACATACTCACCCAAGCTGGAAACCGGGGAATCATTGTCAACACTGTGTCTTCAGATTCTAGACTGTCACCAACTCTTGCTATTTCTAGCTCTTTAGGAGCTGAGTATCTGTCCCCTCTTGTCCATTCCCACTGCTTAGCTCAGGGTTTGATCACTGTAGCTGAGATTAATGGAAGGCTTTCATAATTAGTCTGATTCCAGTCTTGACCAAAGTTTCTCTACTATATGGTTTCCCTCTCCTTTTCCATGACCATCACCCCTTATTTCCATCTGGAGCACCTTACATCTGGCAACTGCAAGGTCCTTGTCACTGCATCTCTATACCTCTGGCATTGCACTTCTCAGGTGGTTTTGTAACAGTTTACTAGTTCCCTCTCAGACTGAGCTGCTCCAGGGGAGCGGTTTTGCATCTTTATACCCCTATGGCTACCAGAGAATCTGGTATATAGTAAGTGGTCAATGAATTTTAGTTCAGTGAATAAATAAATTAATATGCATTCTCTTCTGTCACAGGGCCTTATCTGACAGCTAATATCTGAACAACCTTTCCGGAGTGATTAACAAAGGCAGGCAAGGATGAAAGAAAGAAATGCAAAACACAGGCAATCCTGACCCCCAGGGAGGCTGAGCGGGGAAGGGAACAGAGAGATGACGCACATGCTAGGGAAAGTGCCACCCACATGAATCAGCTCTGCTTGAAGTGTACGGATTCCCTTTTGGGTCTAATTTTATGCATATAAGAGATCATTTCTTTAAGACAAGTTCAGTGCCACATACGAGTTTCATTACAGGCCAAATAGCACCCTGGAGACATAATAATAGCATGAACACATTGTAGATATGGCCTGGCTCGGTATTTGAATAAGGACTATATTTAATACAGAAGGAAAATACTCTGAGCACCTATGTCATTTGGAATAGGAGATCACTGTACCAGTAAAACTCAAAGGAAAGAAAGGTTTGTAGGGATGGGGTCCTCTCCTCCCACAGAAAGTGAAATGACTCTTGTTTAACGTTTCATTTCATTCTCCCTATTTCATGCCCATTTCATAGCAATTAATTTGAATTCCTATACGTGAGTGGCCATGACATGGGCTTCTGGTTGTCCCTTCTGTAAAACATCGATTTTATAGTCACGTGGAGAAAAATGCATTTCTTCAGCTTTGACATCAACTTGTCTGAGAGAAATCTGGCAAGAAGACTACTGAATCATCAACAGTGAATTGTGTACACTTTGGGGTGCAAACAGCTAACTGCTAATGCATTAATTAATACAACTCTTGGGCTCTTTTGCTTCAAGAAGCAAAGCCTATAAAAATCACCCCGTCACCTTTTCCCGACTCTCCCCACGCCCACCCCCTATCCCCCACCAACCCCCTTCTTCCTGGATGTTAGGAATGAGAAAATTAAGATAATTTGTGTGCACATTTCTGACAACCATTTTAGGGTTCTGTAATGATAAAGAACAATTAGCAAAGGCTTCTCTGGCTTCAACTAACCACTTTCTGGGCAAACGTTTTAATTCATGAAGAGGTTAATTCCTTTGGTTAAATCACGCAGCATTTAAGCAGAGGCTGCCTGGGAAAGCAAAGGACCATTCCATTTAGGTGTGTCTCTGTCCACAAGATGGCAGTAAACGTTTGCAGAGTTTCTAGGATTATTTTAGTCTTTTGTGCCTGAATGGGGTGCTGTGGAGTGGGGAGGGCTGTGGAAAGGGGAGTGAGACTTGGTCTAGAGAAAATTTTTATTTATTTGATGTTTTATATTTTTGTGTCAAATAAATCCAGTAGTATATCATTGATTTAAAATGCTTTCAAGTGGGTGACATCGTTTATCGTAACAGTTAAGCTGTGTATCATAACAAAAAATAACATAACTGTTATCCACCTCAACTATATGTAACAAAAAAGATGAATAAAAAATTAACATTTGGCTTGGAGAAATTATAGCATTCTATGTATACTGGCTAATAACCTGGAAAATATATGAACACATTGGTTTATTTCTGAATCCTACGTGAGTGAATGCTATGTGCAAGGGTTTTGGGTGATGCAAAAGTCCAGCACACGAGGGTCTTCTTCTCAAGAAGCTTGAGACCAGCAGAAAATATCAACATGTATTCACCTAGTTGTTATACAAGGTAATGGGTGACAGAAGGGGTTATGGATGAAAAGCTGTGACACTGCAGTGGTGGAGAGATTGCTTTTAACTGTGGGGCGGTGGGGGGGATCAGGGAAGGCCTTTTGGGAAGAAGGACACTCAACAATTGCCCTGAAGGATGCGTGGGATCCAGATTTGCAAACCGCATGCATATAGGTATGGGAGTAAAAGCACACCTAGGGCAGATGAGGAGTACCCAGGGACGGTCAGGTCAGTTGGCTTGGTTGCGAAGTGTATATAAAAGGGAGGATTGGCAATAAAGTCAGCTTGATGTTGAATGCTAGGTTCAGAAGTTTGGATTTATTCTGGAGGCACTGAAGGTTTTTGAGCTGAGGAGGGGTCTAGCAGCAGTGCTTCAGAAAGAAGAGCCTGGAATCTGCACAGGATGGATGGAAATGGAGAGAAACTTGCTGTGCAATGGTGTGTAATTCTGGAGAGAGGCAGTTGGGTGGTCCTAGCTAAGCTTCATCCTAAAGCCCAGACCATTAACTTCATTTCTTTAGGTCATTTTCCTTCTATAAAAAGCAAAAGGTTGGGCCAGGTGGTTGTTTTCAGCTCCAAAAACCACAGGCCTTGCTAGGATAATAGCAGGGGTGTAGGGACAGGGGAATAAATACAAGAGAGATTAGCAAGGCAGGCAAAAAGCACCTGGCCTCTGAGTGGAGAGTGAATAGAGGGATGTGGGGATGGGATGTTGGCAGGAGGGGAGCAGAGAGAGGGAGGGAGGAATACAGCTCATGCAGCTGGTTGCCTAGAAAGGCAGTGGGGGCCTAAGTAGAAAAAAGCAACACCAGCTCTGTGAAAAATACACTCTCAGCTTTGAACGTACCGGTACACGGGAACTATCTATAGCACAGAAATCATGGACAAAGGGATTGTTTAAATTAACCTGAATATTTGGATAAATTATCTGAACAGAGAGATAGAATGACTATTATAAATGTTTCCATTCTTTCCCTCTTAATAAATTCAGCACATATAACATTGTTAGAGAAGAAAGACTTTTAAAGGTAATATTGAAACAGAAGCAAAATAGGCAGTTCTTTGTGTACAAAGATGGCGCCCTGGACCCGCCTTGTGGGAACTGAGCTGGGAGCTCCTCTCCTGCTTGTGATGCAGCCTGAGGACCAAGCCACCCATGAACACTCACAGAGTGACAAGCACGCGAAGGACAGGGTGGAAGAAGCACCGGCTGAGTCATCACAGAAGAAGAATCCTCAGTCCGATGTTATCTCAACAGCTGGAACAACTCAGTGGTGAGGCAACTCTCCACCCAGTTCTGACCAGACGTTTGTGGGAAAAGGGCAAATGTGAAGCCGACAAAGAGTTATCAGGGAGTGATTCAAAAAGTGCAATTTCCAGGGCGAGATCAGACGGTTTCAGGCTCATCTCCTGGACCACAACGCTGTACAAGAAAGACTGATGCCCAGAAGGGTGGACTGGCGGAAGGGAAGGACTGGCACGTTGCTCCGAACCAGCAGAGATTAAGGTCTGTTTGATGCCGCTCGGTGCTGTGAGGTGAATGTGAAGTGGACGTTTTCATTTAGTGTGCTGGAAGTTCATTTCCAGAATGTTCACTCCATCAGCACATCACTTCCTTGACCTTTCTGCATAAACAGACATTTGCTATATAGTGAAACACACACGCACACGCGCACACACACACACACACACACACACACACACACGTAATCTTTAAGACAGGAATTTATGCTCCTTAAAAATGAAGCTAAAAGATTCCTAACCAGGTAGATTTTTACCAAAAAAAACAATCATTACTGGCACTCTGACCATCCTTAAATGCAGTTTGTATTTGGAACTGTGGCTGAATCTGCCTTTGATTTCCAAACTTTCTAAAAACCTAAAGTGCTTCTTCCCTGAGAGTCTGGAGTGGCCCAAACATCAGGGGCTGGAAAACTGAGGACAAATGACAGCTTTTGGAGACACTAGGAAGTTCCTCAACTTGTTTGTTTAATTTTTATTGGAGTATAGTTGATTTACAATGTTGCGTTAGTTTCAGACGTACAGCAAAGTGAATCAGCTATACATACACATATATCCACTCTTTTTTAGATTCTTTTCCCATATAGGTCCTCAACATGTAATGATTAAAATATTAACTATTCCTTAGTACCAACAATTTTTAAAAAGTACTGCACAACTTTCTCTTTCTCCTCCTTTCTTAAACCTACCTTTCCTTCTTATTTAAAAAAAAACATTAATTTAATGGTTAAAAGCAATGTTTTCTCAGGTGTGAAAGGAATTAGTAATTTAGTTTAGCTAGTGTGTTTAATATTCTGCCTTGGGATTAACCATTGAACCTTTCTGAACCCAGCCCCCCTCTATGTTCTCATCCATTTGGGGCCTCCCTTTTTAGGGACCTGTCTACCCGGTTGTGTCCCAAACCAGCCCGAGACCCTCAGCGCAGAAACCACATCTTCAGTCTTTCCTGCATCCTCACCCCCTACTTTGCTGGTGCCTGGTGCATGGGGCGCACTGCACATGCTGCACAGATCACTGAGTCACCCCTTTGCCTCTCCGATCTTACTCTACATGGGCTAACAGATGCATATTAACTAGAAAGAGTAACACCACACCAACACAGCACATAGTAGGAGGGTGAACTTGATGTTACATTTGTAACATCAAATTATAATCAAATATAATAATCGTAAATAATTTGGGGGTTACTCCCACTATCCCTTCTTCCCTCCCTCCTTTCCTTCCTTCCTATGTGTGTTAGTATCTATTATCTGTAAGGCACTAACATTACAGAATGTCGGAAGAAACCTGAAGGTGATCCAGGGCGACCCTTGCCTTATCATGAAGCAGCTCTACCATAGCCTTGATAAGAGTCCTGTGGCCTCTGCCTGAACACCAGCAACGATGGTAAACCATTATGGCTGCAGGCAGCCCATTCTGTGTGTAAACCCATGATTATGTATCAGGATGTTCTTCTTTACTATTCGGCACAAACCTTGGTCCCTGTAACTTCTATTTATCGCTCCTGCTTCTAACCTATAAATAACAAGTAATTATACGTCTTCCACATCAAGGTCCTTAGGATATCAGAAGTCCTGCGTCACGTCCGTTCTTAATCTTTGGATCCAAAGATTAAGGTTGTAAGGCTAAACTTTTTTCTTTCTCCCCTCGTTATTCTTTGTATATCTGGACCTTCCTTCCAGACATGTGGGAGCTTAGGGATCTGATGCTAGTGATGATGTCACCATATTCCGGGAAGCTGAACAAGGCCCGGATGGGGGGCGCTGCTTCCAGCTGTTTGCAGGCAACAGTCTGTGGGATGCTTGAGGGAGTGGGAGGCAGAAACTGTGGGAGATTCTTATACAGACACTGGAAAAACAATTAGCACCAGCCTCTGCCTTTCTCAAACAAGCCTGCATCAGAATCTCCCAGAGGGGAACACAGATGGCTGGTCTCCACCGCCAGATTTTCCAGCAGGTCTGAGCTGAGACGTGAGATATTGAATTTTCAGAAACTTCCCAAGTGATGCTGGCTCTGCTGGTCTGGGAACACACTTGGAGAATCACTGCTGTAGACAATGGGATGATGCTGAGATGCAGCAGCAGATGAGGACAGAAGGCTCAACATGAATTGGAAATTAACACAGGTCAGGCCTGACACTAGGGTGGGGCAAGTGAGGTGCCTGCCCAGGGCGCACAATGTAAAAAAGGGGTCAGCGTCCGGGCTGTGTAAGTATAGGGCCATGCACATGGAGAGCCAACTGCAAACAAGCTTGTGCCAAGCAAGCTGCTGGCCAGGATAGACTGCATGCTGCAGTGTGGCCTCCACGGTAGGTAGGATGTTGGCTCTCAAAGCTGCGTACGTCATACGGACATATACGAGGGTTCCGAGTGCCTCTAATATCCTGGTGACTACTTCTTTCAGCAGTGAATGTCACAAACACACCTGCAAACAAATTTCATGAAATTTAGGGCAGGGTGCTAGCAAGGTTGCGTTCTAAGAAACATTTAAAATCTAAATGTGCAAGAGTGCATTCTAAAATTCCATTCAAATCCTGAAAACATTCGAGTGGAATTTCTTTCTCCAGAAGTGAAATCACACAAAGGACGGCAGGTTGTAATAAATAAAGGTTGGGATCCATGAACTATTATCGTGTCATTTCTATCCTCAAAGGCTTTCCTGTCTCCTAGGAGACAGGCATGTAAAGAAGCGATTCTACATTGCAGAATGTGAGGAGCAGAGGCCCAGTAACAGGGCTACCAACCGACTGCCGTGGGGATAGAGAGGATGGAGGGGTCCTAAGGATGTACACGTATGTCACTGATTGTGTGCATCAAGTAAATTTATTTAAGAAATGTTGCCTCTGGGGCTTCCCTGGTGGCGCAGTGGTTGAGAGCCCGCCTGCCGATGCAGGGGACACGGGTTCGTGCCCCGGTCCGGGAAGATCCCACATGCCACGGAGCGGCTGGGCCCGTGAGCCATGGCCGCTGAGCCTGCACGTCCGGAGCCTGTGCTCCGCAACGGGAGAGGCCGCAACAGTGAGAGGCCCGCGTACCGCAAAAAAGAGAGAAAGGAATGTTGCCTCCACCTCTGAGAAACCTGAAATCGGCAGCCAGATGTTCCAGACAGAGAGAGATGAGAGGGAGGGCTGGCAATGTCCTTCACCAGCCCCAACGCCCTGACCACGTGCCTTCCTCCATAGCTGCTGGTGGCCTCGAGGGGCCCCTGCTCCCCCAACCATCTTACTGTTTAACATGAAAGAAATTCAATCTCAAGTTTGGCAGAAACTTCAAGGTGTTATCTGTTCCTCCCTCCAACTCCAGGTAGAATTTTACTTTCATAATCAAGACAAATAAGTACTAGCAATAAACTCTCTTTGAAGGTCTGCAGGGAAGAAGGCTTCACAACGCTGCCTGTAAGCTGCCACTATGGACCGCGTGTTTGTGACCCCCAGAGATTTCACATGTTGGGACCATAACCCCCGGTGGGATGGTGTCTGGAGGTGGAGATTTTTGGAGGTGATTAGGTTTAGGTGAGGTCTTGAGGGTAGAGTTCCCAGGATGGGATTAGCATTCTTATAAGAAGAGGAAGAGATACTAGAGCTTCCTTCCTCTCCACCATGCGAGGATACAAGGAGAAGATGGTCATCTGTGAACCAGGAGGAGGGCCCTCACTCTGAATGCAACCAGGTCGACACCCTGATCTTAAACTTTCAGGCTCCACAACTGTGAGAAATAAATGTCTGTTGTTGAAGCCCCCCAGACTATGGTACTGTGTTACAGCAGCCCAAGCTAAGACAGTTTCTTATCAGAGGAGCACTTCCTTTGCCTCAGCTGGCTCTGTCATTTCAAACTCCTTTCTCTTCGCCCATTTCCATTACCACTTGCTATTCCGCGAGAGAAACAACCACCAGCCACTTTTCTGGGAGTTGATAATGTCCCCCTTCAAGGCGTGCTAGGTGCTGGGGATGACTGGCAGCTCAGATTCCAGCAGGTGAAGTGAAGACAGAGCCTGAAGTCCTTCTTTAGGGGAAGCAAGAACTTCGAAGGTCTTTGATACTGAGCAAGTACCCTGGTTCCAGGCAAAGTAAGGAAGACACTGAGGCACGGCCCTGAGATGCTCCATTAAGTCTGGACCTTCTCTCTCACTGGGCTAGTGGATGGGTAACTTATTTGCAAGGCAACATTAGAACCTAGGCACACTTCAAATGATCTATTTCCTGCACTGATAACCTGGATCAATTTCCTAAGCTAGGAAGGAGGAGAGTTGGGTTTTAGCTCTGCCACCACTTCACACATGGTAACTTTCCCAGTGTGGATTTCAGTTTATCCATCTATAAAACAAGGGACTTAGGTTAGATAGGTTAGATATGCTTAAGGTCTCGTCTAACTCTTAAACTTTCTAAATGTCTCTGGTTTTGGAGTGCTAAATGTAAAAACTAGCCAAATTCTGTTTTATCTATTAGTGAAGAAGATGTTCAGACTTCATTTTGTATCTCTCTGTTCAAGACAAATGGACATTTCACACCAACAGCTTTGCTGGAGCCCTTTCACTAAAGGATGTTTTTCCACCCACCAAACTGTGCATTCCAGGCTTGCCAAACAACCTGAACCTGTCACTGCGTGTCACAAGGCTCATTTATTCTAATCCCCTCAAGCTCCTAGCCCTGTGGAGGGGTTTTCCTATTGGCAAACTCAAGGCTGACTAATGGGCAATTACAACAGGGAACATGGCGGTAGAGAGGGTTGGCAGAAGGGGACGGATGAGTATTACCTGCAGTAATTCACTAAATTCAAATCGGAAAATATTAACCTCGTTTTAGGAAAACACATGGCAATGCTGAACTTAGAGAGTTCAAATACCAAGGGGACTGAAACACGGAGCTTGGTGAAGACAAGAGGCACTTGTAACAGAAGCTTCACTACACAGCCCTTCGGTAAGTGGTGCCTTGACACCACGTGAGTCTGTGGGCTGGTTCCTCCTCAACAAAATTGTCATTTTAAACCCCAAACTACCCAGAATAATTTGCAGCCTGCTGACTGCAAATCAAAATGGAGCATACTGACTTCCCTTGCAGAAAAAGGCTGCCCCGGGATGCACTGGAGATGGTCAGAAAATATATTTTGCTCCCTGAGGCCTTTTCCCTGCTTTGTATTTCCTTGTCTCACTGCCCACCTCCTTCAGAGACTACATACAAAGGCTACACTGATTGGAATCAAGTTTAAAAGCATCGCCTATATTTGAGTGAGTTAAAGAAAGACTGCCTTGAAGTTAAGGAGAGCCTGCTGTGCAGTCTCAGTTTTCTAAAGCTTTACCTCCTAATCATCTTTCCTTTTAATACAGAGCCGATTTTATTTATTTATTTGCGGTACGCGGGCCTCTCACTGTGTGGCCTCTCCCGTTGCGGAGCACAGGCTCCGGACGCGCAGGCCCAGCGGCCATGGCTCACGGGCCCAGCCGCTCCGCGGCATGGGGGATCCTCCCGGACCGGGGCACGAACCCGTGTCCCCTGCATCGGCAGGCGGACTCTCAACCACTGCGCCACCAGGGAAGCCCCCGGTTTTATTTTTAATTTGTCCTTTAGAATGAGGGGTTTTTTTGGACTGAGGATTCACCTGGATTAACTTTAAGTAGGGCTCATTCAAACCCAGAGTATGCTATGCCAGTGGACTCTAGGGCTTCAGCTCCCAGTCTGGGTACTCTCTGTGGTTAAGAAGGAGGAAAGAAAAAGGGAAAGGTTAGTAGCAACTTCAGTGATTCTGCTAGGCCTCACCAGGGTCATTACCATTTAGACTCCAGTAAATGGACCTCCTAGTCTGGGATTCCCCAAATGGTTTGTGCCAGACTGCAGAACTGTCACATCAAGTGACAAGGATGAATATGAAATTTACAGCTACCAGTTACTGAACATTACCACTGAGCATATTACCAGGCGCTGTGCTGGTCGCTGCACTGACATTACCCTACTGGATCCTCAGGTCAGCTCTGTGGAGAGGTATTATTATCCTCACTTTCCAGGTTATGAAACAGAGTCCTAGAGGGTTAAATGACTTGCTTAAGGTCATATAACTAGGAGATAGTAGAACTGGGGCTAGAACCCAGCTCTGTTTGACTCTAAAATGTGTGCTCTTTCCATCCTCTCCCCTGAGCCCCCAGAGTAGAGAATATTCTATTGTCAATTTCACCTTCCAGTAGTATCGATATTTCATGCTCAATTGTGATCATAGTTACGTGGGAGCAAAACACGCGAGGTCATGCGTCTCCTCTTTACTAATGAAAAACTGGTCTATGATTATTTGTGCACATTTTTCTTTAGTATCTTTATAACACATGCATCAGTTTAATACCAAAGCAGAAGCTTTATGTATTGGGCCCTTGGTACCAATATATTTAGATTATGTATAGCTCTGAGCCTGTTTTACTATAACAGGGCCTCATTCTCTCAAATATATCCATCAACCATCCATCAGTGTAATATACATCACTCATTTAAGAACACATTTCCATCAGACCTTTTCTCACTCCATATGCGGTAACAGTGCATATGGCAATTACAAATTTAAGAATCAGAAGGCTATAAAGTGAACAATCCAAAAATGATTAATTTTGCTCTGTTAGAAAGCTGTCATTTCTGTTCTTATGAACTGATAATAATAACCTTGTCATTCCCCTGCTTCTTTTCCAGGATATAGGCTATGTATTAACTTGCTAGGGCTGCCATAACAAAGAACCACAAACTGGATGGCTTAAATACCAGGAATTTATTGTCTCAGTTCTGGAAGCTAGAAGTCTGCGATCAAGGTCAGCAGGGGTAGTTTCTTCTGAGGACGTAGGGAGAATCTGTTCCGCGCTTCTCTCCTAGCTTCTGGTGGTTTGCCGGCAATCTTTGACATTCTTGGCTTATTGACACATCACTGATCTCTGCCTTTGTGTTCTCGTGGCATTCTCTCTGCCTGTGTGTCCGTGCCCAAATTTATAAGGACACCAGTCGCACTGGATTAGGGCTCCAACCCCCTACACCAGTCATCCTACCTACTTAACTAATTACATCTGCGATGACCCTATTTTCAAGTAAGGTCACATTCTAATGTCCTGGAGGTTAGGACTTCAACGAGCATTCCGGGGGGACACAGTTCAACCCGTAACAGGCTGGTTGGACAGCAGGTGAGTCAGCATGTGGGAGGCCCAGCATCTAGCACACTCTGAGATCCTCACAGTGGCCCCAACATTGACGACGCACTGAGGCAGGAGCCCCAGGTCTGCCATGATGGTGCACACACACACTCTAGGATGGAGATGTGTGTTACCATACACTGATACATTGTAAAGCCAGGCAGGAGGTGCTATTCTGGAGATGTGAGCAAGCTGCTGCAAGAGGGTTGAACCCAGCACTGAATTTGCCAGGAATTGCTCGGGAGTCTTTCTCCAAATGCCTACCCCTCCTGATCAACGGCTCATCAAACTCAAAAAACAAGGGCAAAGTTTAAATATGACTCAATGTTGTTTGATATCAGAGCGCTCATGTACCTCTTAGCAGCCAAACTTGGAGAAAAAGGCTTGTTTTAAGAGGAATTGTCAATCAAGATTTTCAAAGAGTAGGTTTCCTGATCTCTTTGCATAACATTTTGTCCTTTTGGTGATTTGATTAGGAAGAAGCCTAAAGTAGAGTGTGATGGATATAAATGTGCTCAGCCTACAGATACATCTTAACGTTTTCTGGTTTCATCTCCCTTGACGATGTGAATCACATTTAACCAATATATCCCAGTGTAAATAATGGTATAAGAAAAGGATTTATAATGCTCAGCTGATGGGTTGCTCACGCCAAACAATACGGATACTTTTAAACTCCCACACCATAAGGCAACAGACATATCTTTAGTGTTGGCCAGAGTGAGAATGGACCTGGATTTGTAGTAACCATTCCATACCTTATAGCTTAAAATTTGTTGTATCCACAGCACAGCATTGATGAGTTCAAGCCTGAAGTGGTAGATGATGTTCACACATTGTGTCTGAAGTTTGTGTCTAAGGGAAGGGCAGTGACTATGTAATTAATTCCTGTGGGATGTCAGTGCACTTTTAAAATTTAATATTAATGGCAATCATAGAAAAGTACCATTGATATTTTAAGAAATAAAGAAAACATCACATATTTAAGTGTTTTATAAATAGCTAGAAATCATCCTCTTTTAATTATTCTACTTTCCTCTGGAAACATAATCCTCACACTCTAATCACAAGAGAGACAAATAGACACATTTATTAATAGCCTATGATTTAAATACACAAATGCCTCAGCTTCCTGCACCCGAGGGCTCTTTGTCATGGCAGTATCATTCCGTCCATGATTAATTCTGGGACCCCAAAGTACTCTAAAGGATGCTGGCAGAAACTTTGTAGCAAGTGAGGTGCAAGGTGCAGGATTAAATGACACCTCCTTTCCTGACACGGTGGCAGAGATTCTGTAAGAGTTGAGGAATTGGATGTCCCCATCAGGGAGACTCTTTCCCGTGGCCGCACCTCTTGAAAATTAGTCTTACTAAGTCCCCAGAGAGTCACTGAGCAACCACCCTCCCCATGAAAAGCAGAGGAAGTTATTGTTCTATTTAAGTCTTAAGGCTGAAAATGCACAGAGGATAAATACCCTGAAACTCTAAGTATATTCATTTGGAAAATCTGTCTTTAACAACTGCAGGATGTGGAAAAAGGATTTGGTATATTTGAGGATCCAGGTTATTCAGGGAATGAGAAGGACACTGGGCATGTTCAGGGTTTTGATCAGCTCTTAAGTGCCAAGCGCCTCCCTATCTCTCCACACAGATGTCCAGGGGCCCCTTAAACTTGACATGATCAAATGTAAAGTCACGGATTATCCCTCTCCTCTGTCAGACCCCTGTCATCTTCCTCCAGCACAGAGACTTCTGTTTCCAAAGGTCAGCCAGTGATGCCCCCATCCACTTAGTTACCCAAGCTCGGAACCTGGCCGTCATTTACTCCCCTCTTCCCCTTCCGGGGCAGCCACTTCCACCGTGCCCTGTTCGTTCTCCTTTCCAATGTCTCTGGATCTGTCCTTACCTTTTCTCCATTTCCTTCTCTCCTGCCTGAGTTCAGATGTCACCATCTCTCCCGCCTGAGCTCAGATGTCACCATCTCTCCCACGGACAACTTAACTGGAACTGGCCTTTCCGTACATAGTGCCCCCACCCCTCCCAATAAGCTCTGGTTTTCCCACTGCCAAATGCACAGCAGAAGTGGTATTACCTTCCTACTTCAAACCCTCTCAGTCTATTTCTGTCTACAGGGTAAAGTTCAAACCTCTCAGCTGGGTAGACAGTGCCTTTCCCCATCTGGCCTTAACCGCCTTTCTAACTTATCTCTCCCTTTGCTTGACCCTTTATTTTTTTTTTTATTTTTTTATTTTTTTATTTTTTTTAAATTTATTTATTCATTTATTTATTTTTGGCTGTGTTGGGTCTTCGTTTCTGTGCGAGGGCTTTCTCTAGTTGTGGCAAGCGGGGGCCACTCTTCATCGCGGTGCGCGGGCCTCTCACTGTCGCGGCCTCTCTTGCTGCGGAGCACAGGCTCCAGACGCGCAGAGCTCAGTATTTGTAGCTCACGGGCCCAGCTGCTCCGTGGCACGTGGGATCTTCCCAGACCAGGGCTTGAACCCGTGTCCCCTGCATTGGCAGGCAGACTCTCAACCACTGCGCCACCAGGGAAGCCCTTGACCCTTTATTTTGAAACAGATCATGCACCTTCATGTCTCCATGGAGTTTCCTCTGCCTGGAATTCCTTCCCCCGCTCTCCTATTGAATGCCAATTTATCTTCTGAGACCAAGTTGATTCTACCCTTTATTGGTCAAACCTGTCAAGACCTTCCTGACTATTCCTTGGCATAATTACTTCCTTTCTCTTTGTGCACACACACAGCATCTTATGCATTCTTTATTCTTGCTTATGAGAGAATTAAAATGTAACTCTATATTAGTCTCCCCTCCTAGGTTGCTTACTCCTTTAGGGGAGGGATTGTGTCTCATTTATTTTTCAATTTCTAGAGCTTGTCTGAAACATAGTTGGTACTTACTACTTTTTGATGAATGAGTGAATGGATGACTGAAGTCAAACCCATCATTTCCTTCACATTAGGAGAGGTTTTATCCTTTTATTTTCATATTCCTATTCTAGATAAGGAGAAAGGTAGGAAAGCCTGTCCTATCAGGTCTTATTATAAAACTACGTAGTATTGACAAAGAACTCGACAATTAGAACAATGGAAGAGAAGAGAGAGCCCCAAATGGGCCCAACCACAAACTTGAGTAATGACATTTGTTATCAGTGAGCAAAGAATGGCCTTTTCAGTAAATGGTGCTGGGGCAGTTGGTTGTCCATATGGGAAAAGAGTGAAATTGTATGCCTATCACCACACACAATATTTAATTCCAGGTGAATTAAAGATTTAAATGTAACAAGAACAACCATTAGTATGAGACTTTTAAAAGACAATAGAGGAAAATATCTTTATGATCAAGAGGGATTTATTAAATAAGAAATAAAAGAGCAAAAAACCTAAAGGAAAAAAGTTGAAATATGCTATATTAAAATTAAGAAAGTCTGTTCATGGAACTATAGCATAAAGAAAGTGAAAAGACAAACCATGAACTTGGGAAAGATATCTTTAACACATGCAACCAGGATTCTAATATGCTATTTAGCACACCACTCTCAAACATAAACAGGCAGAAAAGGATCTCCAGGCTTTGAGGAAAGCATTAAATGTGAAAAACAAAGATTACTGCAGCAAAAAGGAAAGTAAAACAACTTGGAGCATGTAGAGGATATGTTAGAAGAAGAAAACTTTGAAATCCTTGAGTATGCAAAGCACTGTATCTATTAAATAACAGGATGTTACACAAAAGAAAAATTCTAAGAAAGAAAGGAGCTCTTGGAGGAAGTTAAAGCTTAATGGCAGAAATGAGAAACGAACTTGAAGGATAAGAAGATAAAGTTGAAGAAAACTCCCGGAAAATAGAGAAAATGACAAAGGGATGGAAAATAGGAGAAGTAAATGAGAAAACACAAGGATTAGACCAGGAAACCCAATATCTGAAAAATAATCATCCTATAAGAAGAGGTCAGAGAAATTAAACAGAAGAAAACTATTAATGAAGAGTTGAAGGGAAATTCTTCAGAACCAAACGTGATTTTCCAGATTGAAAGACTCAAGAAGTACCCAGAAGAATGGATGAAAACAGCCCCTATCCTGGAATGGCACATTGTCATGAAATTTCAGACCATTTGCAACAAAAAGTAGATTTACAGTCTTGCAGAAAGAAAAATACAGCTTTCATACAAAGGATCAAGAATGGCTTCAGACTTTTCAATAGCAGGACTAGAAGCTGATGTTTTCAAAATTCCAAAGGAAGATGATTTCCAACCTACATCTGTCACCAGTCAATAAAGACACTTTTGCGGGACATCCCTGGTGGCGCAGTGGTTAAGAATCTGCCTGCCAATGCAGGGGACACGGGTTCGAGCCCTGGTCCGGGAAGATCCCACATGCCGTGGAGCAACTAAGCCCATGTGCCACAACTACTGAGCCTGCGCTCACACTACTGAAGTGTGACACAGTACTGAAGCCCTCGCGCCTAGAGCCCATGCTCCGCAACAAGAGAAGCCACCGCAATGAGAAGCCTGCGCACCGCAACGAAGAGTAGCCCCTACTCTCCGCAACTAGAGAGAGCCCGCGCACAGCAACGAAGACCCAACGCAGCGAAAAATAAATAAATACATAGACACTTTTGGATGTTCACGAACCAAAAATTTATCATTCGTGCATCCTTTCTCACAGAGCTACTGGCGCATGTGCTCCACCAAAACAAGAGTGTAAACCAAGAGAAAGGAAGACCTGGAGGCCAGGAAACAGGAGATCTACTGCAACAGAGAAACAATAGCAGTCCCTTGAATGAATTCCCTAGAATGACAGTCCCTAGAATGAGGTCCCTAATAATAGCTGCTGTAGCTGCTGACAGTCCAGATTAGAACAGGTCAGACGATTTCGTCAAGAAGGTAAAAAGAATAAACTAATATATTTGAACATTTTGAAAGGAGATTTACATAACTGGGGGAAATTTGGGGGTTGAATTCATGATGGGCACATAGAAAACTACATGAATGAAGAAATAAGTTAATTATTCATTATAAGGAAAATGCACAGAAAATAAAAAGTAATCATATGTACCACATGGCCAGGCTGTGAATGGTGTTCACATAGTCATCATTATATAAGCTCTGACTAATGATATAACCAAATATGATATAAGAGGAAGGGTGAGGAAGATGAGAAGTGTGAGTATGCATGCGGGGAGATGGGAGGTCTATGAAAGAGCTAAGTTTCGATATTTCAAAGTGAGAAGAAAATAGGTATTTTTCTAAAACTGAAAAAACCTATTAGTAACAATGTAAGCGTCGTGTTATTTAAAGATATATATGTAAGTATTTATAAAGTCCATTAAAAAGGCTGAAATTGGAAGTAGATGTTTGGGTGGGAACTGATTTTTTTTTAATGTATCAAGACGTGGTACTACTTGCCTCCTTATATGTTTGTGTAATATAGATAAAAATAACTAAAAAAAGTAACAATGGAATATATACAGTGTAAAATATTTTATAAAGTACAGAACCAAATAATGTATCACTTAGGAATGCATACAGATGTGGAAGATCATAGAGGAAATGATAAAATGAATGACAAAATAGATAAATTAAAAAAAAAAACCCAAAACACGAGGATAACATTAGCTGGAGTGGAGGGATAAGGATGGGGGAGGAACTTCCAGACAGACTCAACATTAGTAAAGTTCTCTTTCTTAAGTTGAGTAATGGGTTCCTTTGAGCATATATAAATTCTAAATAGATTAATTTTTATATATCAAACACTATATAAAAACAAAATATGCTGGCTTTGCATAATGCATTCATAAAAACAGAATATTGATTTCCTTTTTATCTATAGCTTGATTTCAGCCTTTAGTAGCAAATTTAGAAAGTTCACAGAGTTGACCATTATATGTAGACAGTGTCAGGAAATAGACTTATATCAGTCAACTGACATCAAGAACTTAACTACATGAGGATTTCCCGTATTTTGGTTCAAAGAATTTAACAAAAATAATTCTCAACTTATCTCCCTTTGAACTAACTAGAGAATGCCATGATTTATGTTTATGGTTTTTGTCTTTATGTGGGTTCTACTTGAGATTGATTGTGGCCAGTCCCACACCTTTCCTAACTGCTTTTCATGTTCACCTAAGCTACTCCACTACCCATGAGCACCAAGTGCCCTTAGCAGTCATATTCCCTTCTTGACTACTCGTGCTCAACTTGTCTGTAATAACAATGAGACGGACTGTTAGGGGAATTTCATCTTACACAGCACTGCTGAAAAACACCTCTAAGGTTTCCCCAAGTGATAGAAAACACTCCAAAACTTACAACAAGAGAACACCCAATCTCCCCACATGGCTCTAGTTGTCAGTAGCTTTACCTTCAATACCAATTGTTGGACAGTAATCTACTTTTATCCAAGTTTCAAACTGTACTTACTGGTACTCATTTGCACAGACTGAGAGACATTTATGTGGGATGCCACTGCATTGAGCTTTCAATATTTCTGATTTACATCTTTTCTTTGGATAGGACATCTCTGACATAGCAAAGCTACTGCCATAACGAATTAGATTGCATCTTTGCCTCTAATATTTTTGGATATTTTAAAATATTTTTAAAAATAAAAATAACTTAAAGCAATATTCAGTACTTATAGCCCAACAAATATTTACGGACTATATCTCTGACATGAATAGCTCTAATAAGTTAGTTTCCTAGTTGCTGACACCGAGGGGTGCGACAACCAAAACAGCTGTCAGACTAAGAATGCTGTTGTCACCATCAATTAAATCCCTTTGCTAGACAGCTCTGGCCACGCACCTGTTTTCTTTCCTTTTCTTCTTCTTCTTCTTTCATTTATTTTTTTAATGGAGAGCTACTCCCTTCTCTCTTATACTGAAAGAAAGGCAGGAGGGGAAAGGAACAATAAATTTAGCTGAAGGTCAACTAGGGCACCCCGCTAATCGCCCTCTCTCCTCCCATCACTGATTGCCTGAGAATAGGAAATCAGCCCAAATCTATTGTTGTGATCAGGGAGCACAAGCTATAATGTTGGTGAGTGAGCACACACTGCTTACTGCCTTTTTCCCTTCCAAGAGAAATAATTACTACGTGTAACTGACATACTTCGGAGCAAATACCTTCTTCCGAGCTCATCAGTGTGAAGGATGCAGCACAGCAGAGCTGGTCAACCTTGACGAGAACATGCTGCGGTCGGAGCCTCGATGTACCGACCGCAGCCTCTCACCCCTTGCTTCGCTCTGGTCTGCCCTGATTCAAGGCAACTCTCAAAACTATGAATGAGGTATGAGAGTCGGAATGTGTCGGTGTGTAAAGGTGGACACACCGAGGTACCCTGCATCTTCCTGCGCTTGTAAGAACGAGCGGGGGCTACTCAGTTCTAAGAACAGGCAGGACTGGTGAGGGGGAAAGAAAAAGCAACACGGAGCCTGGCATCCTGTCTGACCCACGTCTATCCTTCCATGCAGGAGTGAGCAAGGTTACCCAGAAGCACCTACAGAAACTGAGCCAGTGACCATTCCAGTCACTGGAATGCCAGTGGAATATAAGGCTTCCACAGGTGCCACCCACCTTCAGGGACACAACAGGAAATGAGTCAGGGGAATAATAATGATGAGAAGAAAAATAAAATGTCCTTCACTTTACAAAATGCTTACACACAAGTAATCTCACCTTTTTTGTGTGTGGTACGCGGGCCTCTCACTGTTGTGGCCTCTCCCGTTGCGGAGCACAGGCTCCGGACGCGCAGGCTCAGCGGCCATGGCTCACGGGCCCAGCCGCTCCGCGGCATGTGGGATCCTCCCGGACCGGGGCACGTACCCGTATCCCCTGCATCGGCAGGCGGACCCTCAACCACTGCGCCACCAGGGAAGCCCTAATCTCACCTTTTAATTGACCCTTACCTCTGGGGCAGAGAAGATTGGTGTCCTCAATTTAAGAATGAAGAAACATATTTGGAGGAGTAACGGTTGTGCACAAGGTCATGTGAAGGTCAGAGCTAGGCGCTCACTCAACTCCCGTCTCCTCTTGGAAAATGGGGACATTACCAGCTCAACTTTTCCTACTTAATACTTGAAAATGTTAGCTCTTGATGAGATTTGCTTTTTTTTTTTTTTGCATATTCTTTAAATGTTTTTTCCTTTACTAACATTACACAACCACTATGGTAGGTAATATGTTCTCAGAGCTGCCAAGAAAAAACCCATTATGACGATTAGCACCATTTACAAACCACCGTGAGATTTCGTGCTTCCGTAGGGTAGCAAGGGTCAAGGATATTTTATGTTTTTAAAGCTATCATTTACTTTTTAGGACATATTTAGTTAGTAACTTAATAGTCTTTTACCCTTTCTTCTTCATTTATTAAATGAAATTAATCAACTTAGATTAATTCTGACTTGAAAATGTGACAGCAATAACCCGCTGAGTGTATGTGTACTTTAGCTTTAGTTTTAAAAGTAAAAGACCACAAAATTCCCTTTAATCAAACATGCAGATACAATATAAAAAATCTAAAAACTCATATATTAGCCTATTTAGGAAACAATATATTGAATCAAATAAATACTAACAATTACAGAGATACTTAATTCAGAAGAGTCACTCAATATTTTGTAGCCCAACAGTAACAGATTATGAAACAGTATTATTAAGCCCTGTAGCCCAATATCTAATCTAAAGTTTGCACCTAGTCCAGTGTCTGGCCCAAATAAACCACTCAATCAATATCTGTTCCCTGAATGAAAACTGAATGTGTTATTTTTTGTAGACCCTGCCCATCATCATTAATAATTTTACAATAACTTTAAATGGATTTTTAAAGGCTTTAGCAAAACATACACTCAGTATATATATTTGGACCTATAAAATGAAAAGGATTCAGGCCACCCCAGTGATAAATAATTAGACATATACTTTGGCAGCATTATTTTAATTTTAGGAGAAAGTAGTCTCTGTTTAGACTTTATTTTTTATTTTATTTTAATTTTTTTTGTAGACTTTATTTTTATGAAACATTCCCTCATTTCATTTTTCTTCTGTTCCTACCACTCATTGCTTTTGCAATGCAATGTTCTTTTAGGAAACTTATAATAGTTTGGTGTAAAAAGCAGTGGCTCCATTGCTGGTGTTGTGTAGTTCCATCACAAAATTCTGAGTGTTCTGAATTCCACATTTTGCTTCGAACCACTGAGTTGACTACTAAAACGGTCATATTATTATGATATAAATAAAAAAGTAACAGTTCCAAATTCAGAGAGTGAATCTGAGGATTCACTCAGGAAAGGATCTCTTAACCTCTGAGATCCTTTCTTCCACTTCCAAGCCAATCCCAGTCCATTCATAAGGCTCCAAAGATTTTAAAAAATGTATTGAGTATTTATTCGGACCACTGTAAAGGTGGTATATACCACGGTGCCCATTCATCATTTTTCCAGACTCAGAATTAAGTTCTATTATCTCAGGGCCTAAGGCAGACTCAAACATAACTTCATTAGACCCATGCACTACAATTTTATAAGATATTCCTTTTTGTGGACACCAAGTCTGCCCACAAATATCACAAACTGTACAAAATGGTCATGTTTATTCTGATGTGATATTCCATATTATAGGCTGTTTTGTAACTTTAGATTTGTTGATCCCAGTAGTGGTATTATCCAGTTGATAAACTGATTTTCCTTTTGTTCTCACAGTCCCAAGTGGACTACAAACACATATAATCAGTCCCCAGCATACGAGTGAGCAGTGTTCCAGAAGTTTATATATGCGTTTGCAACTCAAAATGCATTTTCCCACAGAATCAGTTTTTTTAAAAAATGATAATTAGTTTTCAAGGGTAACCGCTAAAATCAGTTTAACTCATACTGAATTGGAAGCGTTTTGCTAACAGTACCATTTGTACTAGGTCACTATTTATGAAACTATTTCTCTGGGAAAATGAATTCTGAGGTCTGCCGCAGGACTGTCAGAAACACACCTCCTCTCCTTCGGAGCAGGAGACCCACCTACCTTCTGATTGGGGGCTGCAAAGGGTTTGCATGGGATGACTAGGCAGGTACTCCCTGGGGACAGGTACTAGGCAGGGGCAGGCATGTGCATGGCGTGGAGAAGGGGAGAACGTTATGTCCCTTCCCCAAATCCCTACCCTATGCCTGTCCCAGTCTCGTAAAAATCTCCCAGTATTACCCGTCTTTTTCATTTAGGAGCACACAAAGACTTCATCTGAAAGACATTGCGGCATCTATTGTGCTTTCAGGAACTCTCCATAGGTATGCAGTGCAAAGGGATTATGGATTGTATTAGAAAGCACGTCCCTCACCCACTCACTCATCAGCAGGCATTTATTGAGCCCTGTGATGTTCCAGTGACTCTGCCAGGTGCTGGGATACAGAGGTGACTAAGCCACACTTCTTACCCAAAAGCCTTACATTCTAATCAGGAGCGACAGGTATCTAGATAGACGTTATTATATACTACAGTGAACATAACATATTATACAAGGAAGCATAGAATATAAGTTCAAGGGGTCTTAGAGTATCATTGGGGATGTATAATAAACATAACTGGAAATTAAATCAGAATCGAGACCATAATATTCACAAAGGTCACAAAGGGAACTAGAAGCAAGAGCTAAATGAACGCTATACACCATTCCTTGACCATGGAGCCCCGTTTCCCCCCGTGGAATAGCCCCTCACATCTTTCAGAGCACAGCTGTGACACTGAACAAAATTCAAGGATATTCTGGTATGGAAAATCAGTGTATAAATTCTAGAGACAGAAATTCTAGTTAAGTCAGGTTAGCACATTTGCTATCTGTCCAAATATCTCTATAAAGGTAATAAAGTTAATAACAAAAATGCTATAAACACACAAGGGCTAAGACAGAATGAGAGAGCAGACAAGAGATGTTGATTAAACTCGTGGACAGCTGATGACAGGTGGTAACAGACTTAGCAGAGAGAGGAGACCCAAAACTCAAGGCTGTCAGCAGGGTGCCAACAAGAAACCCTGTGATTTGCACCACAGAATCCCAGAAGGCCTTAGGAATTGAAGGCAACAGGTGCCTGCTGGAGGTACCTGGAGCTGAAAGTGAAGAACTAGTTGTATAAAGTGTAGTGGGGCCCCTGGATCCCCTCCTGCAGCCTACGAATCCAGGCACCCTCCCTCTCACCTCCCAGCAGAAGCCAGTTTACTCTCCAGAGAGGATGAATCACAGAGGCTCTGGCTGAAGATGGCCAGGAGACAGGATGGCGAAAACATGGAGGAAAGAGTGCATTCTACCAGCCCCTCCTCCCTGTGCCCTCTTTACTCCTCAGAACACTGTTATCCATGTTTATCACCTCCAGGCAGGAGAGATTAGGTGATTCTTCTCTGGGGAAACTGATCAACAAAAGGTGGGGACCTGATTAATATTTGGAGTCTGCCAAAGCAATGTCCAGGTCCCCTGGCCAGACACAAGCTTCGTTTGTATACAAAAAGCTTCTGACCAGAATTTTAGCCCTTCACTCAGATATGAATGGGCCATCAAACATCATGGGACTGTGAGAAAACCCAAAACATGGAGGATGGAACTCCAAGGAAACAGATTAATTCAGGCAGCAGAAAAATATTCCTAAAAGACTATCATTAATATCTTTTGAAGTTGAGAAGCAAAGAAGGGGGTATTTAGAAAATAAGAAAGAGCTCCTAGAAATTAAAAAGGAAATGAAAGCAAATTTAATAATAATTTTTAAAAATTTCAATAGAAAAGTTGGAAGATAAAATACAGTATATCTTCCAGATAGTAAAACAAATAAACAAACAAACAAAATCCTGAAGAGATGGAAAATAGGGGAGAGATAAGAAAATCAGCATAGTATATCAAATAGGATCATACATTGAACTAAGAGGAGTTTCAAAAGGCAGATAAAGGAGAGAGAATGAATTTGTCCAATCAATGATACACAACAAATTGCAAGAATTTATGAAGAACAGAAATTTACAGATTGAAAAGGCCCACAGTGTTCCCAGTACAATAAATAGAAAAGATTTATACAAAGGCACAGCACTGTAAAATTTTAAGTTTACAGAGAACTTCTTAAAACAGTTTTTTTTTTTGGGAAACTATATCATATGTAAGGAACTGGGTATCAGAATGGCCCTGAATAAGAGTATCACTAGAAAACTTAAAACAATAGGCACAGACTTCAATAAATCTTAGAGAAAATCATTTGCCATCTAGAATATAATGTTCATCTAAACTATCAAGTGTGATAATAAAGAAAAGTCGTTTAGGGACTTCCCTGGTGGTGCCGTGGTTAAGAATCCACCTGCCAATGCAGGGGACACGGGTCTGAGCCCTGGTCTGGGAAGATCCCACATGCAGCGGAGCAACTAAGGCCATGCACCACAACTACGGGGCCTGCGCTCTGGAGCCCGCAAGCCACAACTACTGAGCCCGTGTGCCACAACTACTGAAGCCCACGTGCCTAGAGCCCATGCTCCGCAACAAGAGAAGCCACCGCAATGAGAAGCCCGTGCACCGCAACGAAGAGTAGCCCCCACTCACCACAACTAGAGAAAGCCCACATGCAGCAACAAAGACCCAACATAGCCCAAAATAAATAAGTAAATATATGTTAAAAAAAAGTCATTTAGACAGAAAAAAGTCACAAAAAGTTTACCCCATTGTAACCATTCTCAGGAAGCCACTGAATAATGCGCTTCACCCAAATGAGAGAGTAAATCAAGTAAGAGAAAGATATGGGATCCAGGAAACAGGAGATCTGACACAGGAAAGAAATGAAGGGAGTTCCCAGAATAATAGTGATGGTACTTCTAGAGCAAACATGGGGGTTAGAACAGAAGAGCAAGAGGTCCAGACACAGTGCTCCCCCCAAAAAAAGTGGAAGTAATTTTATTTTTTGACAACATGAGGAAGTTTTTATAGTTCTTTTGGAAAAGTTAGGGTTGAATTAGTGATGAGTACAAGGAAGACTATGTAAAGAAACAAAGTTAAGAGACCAAATAATTATTAACTCCAGAGAAAACAAAACATTGAATAAGACAGGTAATAATATTAGAGTAATCTACAGGGCTCAGCTGTGGAATAGCATTTTTTTTTTAAATTTTTATTTATTTACTTTTGGCTGTGTTGGGTCTTCGTTTCTGTGCGAGGGCTTTCTCTAGTTGTGGCAAGCGGGGGCCACTCTTCATCGCGGTGCGCGGGCCTCTCACTATCGCAGCCTCTCGTGTTGCAGAGCACAGGCTCCAGACGCGCAGGCTCAGTAGTTGTGGCTCACGGGCCTAGCTGCTCCGCGGCATGTGGGATCTTCCCAGACCAGGGCTCGAACCCGTGTCCCCTGCATCGGCAGGCAGACTCTCAACCACTGCGCCATCAGGGAAGCCCGTGGAATAGTATTTACATGACAGTTATCATGAGAACACTGATATAAATAAAAACTGTAATTGAAACTTCACTGGAAGTACGATGGAAAGAAATGTGTGTGTAAGAGGAGGGCAAGAAGGCTAAGATTGGGAAAACGAAGTCAATAAATAATGTCTGTAATTTAAAAATAGAGATATATCTATTTAATCTCATTACGTACTCACGTGGGGTTAAGTATCTAAAGGAGTTGAATGCAGTTGTCTCTGAAGAGTGGGAAATTAGGAGTGAGGAAGGATGAGACATGGAACACTTGTTTTCTTTATCAGGTGGATAGCACCATTGATCTACTGAAACTATCTACATGCATTGCTTTGATAAATATAAAAATTAAATGAAAAAGGAACTATGTCAGCAATGTGGAATATGCTTATGGTATAAAATACAGACAATAAAGTTGTGTCAATTCTTTGAATACTAACTATGTAAAAGGAACATTTAAACATAAAAATAGTTGGTTTTTACAATAGCGGCATTTAAAATGGGCAGTCTAAAAACAAAAAAAGGTAATCTAGTGCCATCAGCAAGGAGCTGTCACTTTGTAACTATTGCAAGTTAACAAAAGCCACTTTGAAGAATGGTTTACCACGTCACACTTTATCAAATGTTGGCAAGAGAATCACTTGTTTTTTAATTTTACTTAATTCATAATACACAAGTTCAATGTTTTGAATTTTTTAAGTAGGATAATATAATCTTTGCCTTATTGTTAATTTTGACTAAAATAAAGAAAGCTGAAAGTTCCCCGCTACGTATGTATTGATTTTTTTAGTAGAAGAAAGCAATTGACATTAAAATAAACAAAGACACTTCTGTTATTTTCATTTGCACATGTTTCGGTGCCACTGCTCTTTCTGATTCTATCTTCAGAACAGCGGCTTAGCACTTGTCTGACCCATCCACCTCCGATTTTTCCACTTTAAAGAGTGGATAAAGAGGCATAGAAAAGTTGATTGCCAAAGGTCTCCCGGTGACATGGATGAGATGTAAAACAACGTGGTTTGCTAGATGAAGAAAGAACAATATTTCTGAACTTTAAGCTCAAGGAGAAAAGCTGTTGAAGAAGAAAAGTTTTTGTCCCTGTTGTTCAAATAAGGATTAACTGTAATTTCAGAAAAAAGCTCAGAAGTTCAGCCACTTCAATTAATTTGACAAAAGGCCCCATTTTCCAAAAACGAAATAGAAATATTTTTTTCATTCTGAAACTACAATTTTCAGAACAGCAGAGAAGATTTTTTTGGAACAGAGAGAAAACAGGAAAAAAAAAAACAACCTATGAAATTTCTAGGAAAGTGAGAGACATGAGGCTACAGTTTTCAAATAACTGTAATGGAAACAACTTTTGCAGTTAAAAAAATATCTTTATGTAGGTGACTTAAAGCATTACACAACAGTGAAATCTCCTAACTTCTTCTACATTGGTATTTCTGCTACATCTGTACGCTAAATTTAGAGATTAACCTTTGTTACATTAAAATTTATCTCTGCTAATAGAATCACACATGCTGATTCTTGAATTTTTGAAAAATATAGAAAGCATAGAAAAGAAAAGTTATCCACAATCCTATCATTCAGAGATAATCACTGTTGACATATTGATGTCAACATGTCACCTCAGTCTTTATTCCCATGTGGATGAAAAGATATATTTATTTGTTTCTAAATTGGAATCATGCGATATATCCTTTAAATCTTCACTTTTATTTAATATGTAACAAACCTTCTCCAGATCACTAAATAATTGTCTAAATCATGACTTTAATTTTCTCTGAAAATTTGGAAGACAGTCCTGACTGCCAAACACCACGGTTCCCTATGAAGATAGTCTACCCTTTTACTGTCTCTAATTGGCTTTAAAAAATACATAAAGCATCAAATAATTATGCATGCTAGATAGGTTTGATCTTGTATATATGAAGTACTATTTTTACAAGTATAAGCCAGGTATTAAGGGATCTACATGGTTGATTATATATACTTTGTTTCATTAAACAAGCAAAAAAAAAAAAAACCAAGCAATTTTTATTTTCGTCTCTTGAAAAAAAGAAGATACAATTCACGATCCATAGCGATGGTGTTCTGGATGTCTCTTGATCATTACCAGAGGCTCCTTTTTAGGAAGGAATGTGCCAATCTATTTTCTACCACCAAAGCTGCATAATTCTCAATTCCCTGTTTTCTATCCATGATATGCCCATGCTTTTAGTGTCACTGGTTGGGTTCCCCAGGAAAGCAGGCTCTGAGATAGAAATTAGCATCCTGGAGGTTTCTTAGGGTTTCACTGTGATCAGCACCCATGGAAAGGGAGGAGAGAGAAAAGCAGAATTGGACAGCCTGAGAAGTTGAGCTGCGATGGAAGCCTTGGGCACCTCAGCGGGAGCTCTGACAATGGGATGACTCCTCCAAGCTGTAGCTGATTGGGGCAGGAGAGCCGAATCTTTAGCAGCCCCTCGTCAGTCACTGGATGCAGCCGCCCAGGAGTGGGTGCCATCTTGTGCAAGTGGCTCTCCTCTGCTGAGACAACGCCCAGTGGGACTTGACACTTGAGGGCTGCCTGCCAGCTGTTGCTGGAGATGGAGCAGCAAAACCTTCCTTCCTGACGGGGGCTCACTACAGTGTCTTCCTCCTCTTGTCTCCCTGGCTAGAAAACTGGGAGACAACTGAAATCACCTCTTTTCTTGATCAAATCTATCACCAAGCTTCTGGTTTGTTCCTCCAAAAAGTGTTTCAAATACATATATATATATTTTTCTCTAAACCCATGGCCATCTCCCTTCCCTTTTTGCCCCATGCAGAAGTTCACACCCAAGTTACTCTAGCAGCTTCCTAGATGGGCTTTGGGTTTCATGTTTCTCCCTATTAATACTTTTCACATACCACTGACAAGATCATTAATGCACTTGAACCGTGACTTTTATTATATTATTTCTATTTAAAGAATCTGTATTTGTCCTCTATTTCATAATATGTATACCTTCCAGTTTTCTTTGTTTGGCTTTCAAGGTCCTCAGAATAATAATTCTCAGCCAATCTCATGCTATGCAAACATACTCCCCACTGCTCTGAAACCCTCTAGTCACTCAGGGTAGTCTCTGATCCTGCCCAGGCCATACTCATGAGCATGCCAAGCCTTCTCTGGAACATCCCTCCATCCCCAGGCATGCCTGTCTACCCTTCTTGTCCTTTAAAGCTCAGTCCTGCCCATTTTTACGAAATCTTCTCTACTCTCGGCCCTTATCTATTCTCATTTTTCTAGTTCCTGCTTTACTCACTATATACACAAAGGATAGCACCTTAATTTTTCAACCATAGTTTCCCGTGTTCCAGTTTGGGCTCCCCTGCCAGACAATAAAAGAAGGCAAGAATTATTTCTTACACCTCTTTGTGCCCTTGGAGCGCTGGCCCCATGGGAAACTCTCGGAGCCCTGACTGATTAGTAATCATTGTCATGAATTTTCCTTAGAGACTTTAGAAGACATCCACATCTTCCTTTACTTATTCAAGCACTGTTTGATGAGACTCTCCTTCTTAGATGCTCAGCACATGAAAAGGCACATTTCGCCTACCTTCACTCCCACGGTAGCACAATGGCTCAATGTGGATTAAAGCCACTTTGGTTCAAATTCTAGCCCCACCATTTCCTAGCCATGTGGCCACTGACAACTTATTTAATCTCTCCCAGTCTCAGTTTCACCACTTACACATTGATGGTAACAACAGTAGTATCTACCTACTGCATAGTTTTTCTGTGAGGAATACGTGAGAAAAGATACTTAAATATTTATCACAATGCATGTAGTAGCATTCAGTATGTGATACCTACTGTATGTAACTCTGTGAAGGAAGCGCAGGGCCACTTATATCTAAGATGGTTATGTCAGGAGCACAGTGGATGGTGCACCACGCCTGGCAGAGCAGCAAGGCAGCAGCTCTGCTCACAGATGATGGAGCCCTTGCTTGGTAAGTGCACCCAACACCAATGGAGGTACTCTTGGTGGGACTGGCTACTGTAGAACCTGCTGCTGGCCGGCTGAAAGGCTCAAGGTACAAAGTGGATGAAGGTGCTCTCCAGAAAGGTAGGTGAGCACGTGTGAACTCAGCTGAATGATGAGAGACTGAATATACAGACAATGGCCAGACCATGCATAAAGATAGAGCTCTGACCCACAGGCTGCAGCACCTGGCCCATCGTCTATAGTAACCAGCCCAGGAAGTCAGCCTGCTATAAGTTAGACTTGTAGGAAGCCTGACCACTATCTCTTGTAAGAATCCAGCGAGCCAAACAATCACCCCTGTAACAATGGCCTCAAGATGGCTGGGACTTGATTAATAACTGACAGCTTTCCTAATTTTTGTCCCTGCTTCTAGCTTAGGACCAACCAGAGAAAGCCAGGTATGTACCTCTAATCAATCACACAGGATTCCAGTTAGTCACGTGCGGCTTCCCCATGTCACAGCCTCCATCAGGGCACACCTGAAGCCTCCCCTTCCACCACCGTGAAGCTTTCCCACTCCTGTGGCTGCCCTGAGTCTGTTCAAATGTGAGTGATGGCGGCTGACTCCCATGCTCTAGCAAGCTCTGAATAAATAGCCTTTGCTTTTCTCATTAGGTTGGTTTTCATTTGTTTCCACATGGGCCTATTTAAAACAAGGGCTTAAATGTTGCCCTGTCACCGGGTTTTAATTTGAACCAACTTCCAGATTGCAGAGGAACACAGCCTGCACTGTGCTGCCTACTCTGAATATACCCATGCAGGCTCATTCAACTGAATGTTGAGCAATTTTCACAAGATAAGTAACACTACGTGTCTCCGTTAAAAGACCTCAAAAGGGCTGTGTTTGTGCGATCATCCACGAACTTCTTTACATCTCTAAATGAGAAAGTATGAAACTGATAGTTCATTTCTCCATGTGATTCTAATTCAGGCTTAAATAACAATTTCTTGACGAAGGCAGTTCTGATTTTAGAACTGATGAGAAATTATTTTTGCTTTTTAACATTTGTAAATAGTCATTTTTCCATAGTAACAAGTAATTCAGTTAACTCAGGCCCCTTTCCTTGCAGTTTCTAACCTATGAGCAAAATTCACTCCAGCCTTCTGCAATATGCTTCTTTGTTATATGCAGGAAAACCTTGCAAATAAACAAAACAAAAACCCCAAGGATTTATAACTGGACCAGAAGATCATAGGTACAGAGTGAGTGATCACAGATCCAAAAAAAGGCCTGTGAGAAATGAGATTCCCACTAATTATTTGCTGAAGGAACGGTAGAAGGAGCCAGCTGTGGACGTAAGGACACACGGCCCAGGCATCTGTGCTCAAAAGGCAGGGCCAGATTGAGTGACTCGGAGGTCCTCTTCAGTTTCATTCTCCACCCCAGTCTGTACTCCTAGCCACTGCATTTAGGGGAAAAGGTCTTCTGTGAGGAAACCTGAAGACCAGGCAGGAAGCACTGGACCTAAAGAGTGAAGGACAGTTGTAGTTAGGCCTAAGGAAGAGCTGCCAGGCCATTCAGAACCCATCAACAGCTTCCTGAAGACAGCTGTAAATGTGTTCCTCGGACACGAGTTTTTCAAATTTAAATTTCTAATTTCATTTAAAATTTATTTTTAATACATGTAAGTAAATTCTTAATTTGTTTTACTTTCCATTTAAAGTTTTAATTAAAGTGTTTAATTTAAATTTTTATGAAAAAGACTATGAAGCAGTGAAAGCTAATGCAGTTTGAGCTAGGGAGTGGCTGGTACCCTGGCCCACAGCCCCCGTGGGAGCCAGGGCACCAAGGCAGGCTGCCCAGAATCCTTACTGCATGACTACGTGGGATCTGGGGGACAGCTTTGACAGGAACCTAGATTAAGCCTCTTTTAAAAATAAATGGAAACAAAAACAGTTCACTTGAAACTAATATAATGTCATGTCAATTATATGTAACCCCCCCGCCCAAATTTTTTTAAAACAAATGGAAGCAAAGACTGTCCCAAATGTTGTGGAGAAGGCCCAGGATACAGAGAAGTTTCCTCAAGGAGGCTTATCTGGATAGCCCTGCAGCCCTGACTGGTTACTGCGTAGAGGATGGGGGCTGGGGGTAGCACTGGGGAGGTTCTGATGATTCTGCGTCCCGGACCCCTTAGTTCCTCAAGAGATGGGGCTATAGAGACGAGATGACTCGGGCACCCTCTTAGGGTACAGACGCTGTGGTAGGGGTGGGCCGAGGGTCCTTCCCCACTTGCGTGAGAGCAGCTGCCAAGTTGGGGCAGTTGTATCGCTGCTTTGATGGCCGCCAAGGACAGCACTGGGTCACCAGGACCCCCAGCTGGAGACGGGGGCGTCCCATGATTTTACTGAGTGGGGCCTCACTTTGAAGGTTCCTGTGTCAGTCCCTGGAACCACACTGATATTCTGCCAGACAAGCAGGGGCTATTTTCGATTGTCAAATGATCTGCGGAATTCTAAAGCCCTGTTTGGAAAAGCTGCTGAAAGCATTCCGAATTAGAAACCCTGAGATGAAGAAAGTGTTTTGGAACTAAACGTAAGTGCTGGTGGCATACCATTGTGAATGTACTAAATGCCACTGAATCCTTCATTTTAAAACGGTGAACTTTATATGAATTTCGCCTCAACTAGAGAAAACGGAATTAAGGCGAGAAAAAAGAAAAACTACAGGAAGAAACAGGACAAGACAACTTCTACTTAGTAGCTGTCAGCAAACAGAGACCTCCAATCTCTTTCGTCATTCATTCATTCAATAAATGTTTGTCATGTTAATACAATCTTTTTTTTTGTTTCTTCTCTCCACCCTCAGCAAGCCAGCATCACCGCATCTCTAATTATTCTCCTGGTAAACATGTGACTTAACGGGCTCATCATTCTCTCTCTTTCCCCTGTGATAACCCTGCTCTCTCCCGTCGCTCAACCAAATGTTTACAAATCCCTCAGACACACACAAAAATTCACTACGTTCCCATTGCTTTGAAAAAGTACCAAGTGTTGAGACCTCTAGTTGCAACTCTACTATTTCTGGAAGCATCCCCAATTACCTCTCCTGTAACAGCTAATGCAACACCATTGAGGTCCAGCCTGCCAGAACCAGGAGCCCTGGCTGCCACACCCAAGGCCCTGGAACCCAGGACTGATCCTTCCCAAGAACATATGTCTCATTGGCTTTAGGCAAAAAGAGACTGCCAGGTACTCATTTCTTATAACCTCCTTAAATGCAAACTTCTTCCAGAATGTCAAGTTCCATTATCCTGAAATGCACCTTTAAAGGTAATTGACTATTAATAGATACCAATTGTACAGAAAAGACCAACAAGCATCTCTAAAGAGGAGACTAAGTAAATATAAGCCATTCTTTGCTGCAATGAATGAAAATTACGTATGAGTGAAAAGGTAGACTTTCATATCATTGGATTCAGGAACGAAGGGACAGGAACGTAAAAATCTAACTTCCTTTATTTCTATTGTACTTACGTGGAGATAAATGTCTGTGAATTCTATTTGATTCGTAGTTCCCATTTTGAGACCTCATAAATTATTTATTTTTATTTGGGTTGTGTCATCTCCTAGGATTTTACTTCAGTGTGTTTGCCAGGGATCTGTTAATTTTTATTTTAAAGGGGAAACATGTACAGAATCTCATTTGCTTTTAAAACATGAGCTAACTGCAATATTATCACTTCTCTTCTGAACTGGTTTTAAAAGAGCAGGTTGGCTTCTTACTTCAAGCCTGACTCTCTTTTTCCCATCTCAGCTTTATGTCTGTGCGATTTGTGAATTGTAAACAACAATCATTTTTTTAATGTTCTTAGGGAAATGCCTTGGCTGCATTTCAAGCCTTTTATGTATTCTCATGATGTTATCTGTAATTAAGCTTTAGATAATTAACATTCCCCACAAAATCGACATCTCTATATCTTTTCCCCTTGTTTGTTACAGACATTAAATTAAACTCAGCACCGCTTCCCCATGTCCTCCTCCAGATCCTGAAGGTCAACCAAGTTTTAATTTTTTCGCAAGTAAATAATAAATAAGTGGCGCATGGCCTGAAAAATAGCATTTAATCTAGTGGTTAATACTAGGGTTTGAGGCTAGGAAAGAAATTGTTCTTACGTAGCTATACTATTCCTTTGGCAAGCAGAAAAGGAATTCTCAGAAGCCTTCTCAGCCAAGTAATGGACTAAGACAGCAGGTGATACACGGGCGGTGGCAAGGAGGTGATTCAGCTTCACCTCTTCATGCATCCCAGCTACTTTCCGGGCGGCAACTTGGATGGTAAGCAGTTCCCAGGGTTGGAAAGGAGACATTCTGCCTTTCAGAGAGAATGTTAATATGCTGGGAAAGAGCTCACACAAACCATTTCACCATCATTTTGTTATTACAGCTATTAGGAAAATAGAAGCTCTGCTTTAAATCTAGATGGCCTATCTCTCTGTAGGAATTCCAACTCTTACAGAATCCACACTTCCTTTACGTTTGTGTAGATGGGGAGAACAGCAGAGTGAGACAGACTTGTCTAAAGCAGGTGGGATATAAATAAAAGCAGGGAGAGGCAGGAAAGGACCCTCCCCTTGAAGCTTCAGAGGGGTCATGGCCCTGCCAACACTTTGATTTTGTGTTTCTAACTGCCACAACTCTGAGAGACAACATTTCGGTCATTTCAAGCTACCCAGTTTGCGGTACTTCGTTACAGCAGCCCCGAAAAACTAAACAATGTTGTTCAAACTTTTTCCTACCATTAACAATAAAATTTTAAAAACTCAACGCCTCCCCAGCTGACACACAAAGAAAGCATGTGGGAGATGCGTAGAAACCCAAAGCCCTTGACGTTGAAGCCGTAGGACAAAACTTCTGTCTTTTCCTTGAAGAATTGTGAACCATGATGGGAATAAAAAATAATGCCCCCAGAACATAAGGGTCGTATTTAACTTCCACTGAGAAATAACTGAAGACACAACAGCCATGTTGAGTGGTGTGATCTTGGAGACGAGGCTCAGGTCTGCTACTGACCAAACCAAGCATTCAAAGACAGGGATGCTGCTGGCTGGAACCGATCACTTTTTTTTAATTTGTAAAAACTCAATACTCATCTTCAAAAGATTATTCCAAAGAGGGTTTGAGTGTAATTATTAAAAGGTAACAAATACGGTTAGTACAACAGAAAATGAATTAAAGCTGTTCTGGTCACACAAAGTATATAACGAATCATATTTGCTGAGGAAGAAGCTCAAAACCTTGGTATTTAAGATGAGGGGGATACAAAATGCCTTGTTAGGATCATAAATGGCCGATGCTGCAAACTCATTCTTCCGAAGAGAGTCAAGACCACTTTCTACCTTTCTGGATACAGACAACTAAGAAGAAGGCTATAAAGATCGTTATTTACAAAGAAACAGCAAAGCCAGCACTGTGTTATTACTGATGCTCGTTAATAGCTCAGATCTTCCACACTTACTTACCTGGGAAATATTTCAACTGCTCATGGCGACAGGATGACCTGTATAATATATGGAGTAGGGTCTCCATCTGAACAATGGAAGGAATGGGTCTCCATTCCTTCAGATTAGGGTTCAGGTATGCCTGGAGGTGCCTGTGTGATAGCTTGACAAAAGGTCCTTTTGTGAGAGACTGAGAAGCCCCCAGGGCAAGAATTAATACTGAGAGAAGAAGGAGATATACAAGGACAGGGCCTTGGCAAGGGGCACTGCTTCTGTGTAGAGCCAGATGCCTGTCATTTGGACTTAATTATAAATCACACCTGCTAAGATTTGTCAATAGCCGTAACTATTTCTATAGTACTTACATATTCTATAGGGAATTTATCAATGGCAATTTATACAACATTGTCTCCTTCCCCTGAGACTGTAGGGCTTTACCAAAATATCTCAAAAAAAAAATGTTTTGCTTTAAAACTAGTGAAACGTACATTTAAAAGTCCATGAAATTTATTACTCAGGGACTCATTTTAGCCATAAATCCAAAAGCTACCCATGAAACAAAAATTCCTTCTACCCAGGCATTTCTTACTGAAGTTGAAACAATATGAAAATGAATGTAACAAATTTAGACACATAGATTTTTTTCTTGAACAAGTCTTTCCACTTCTGAAGAAATGTCGTCTCAAGGGACCCAAACATGTCCAGGCCAGTGACTTTCTCATACACAGGATTTGGAGGGAGCTGGGTTTTCCTCGGTGAAAACACCCAGATTCATCAAAAGAAAAAACATTCTCACAACTAGCAAAACTCAAACCTCCAAGGAAACAACAGGTTTAATTTCTGAACTGTTTATATCCAGTGTTTTAAAGGCAAATACATTATCCACATGATAGAGTAAATATTTCTTTTATAAAGTAAATATAATTTTTATTCTGAAAAACTTAACGACAGACTCTTCCTCAAGGAAATCTGGAATTAAGAAAAATCTTTATTTAAGGCAGCCAATGTTTTGAATAAGTTGCCAAGTAGTCCTTAGCTTGAAAGCTTGCCAGGATATTTGGGAAAGGTGGAAACAGGGCAAGGTGAACCCCATATGAATTGTACATGTATGCAACAAAATAGTTCCCATTCCTCTTAGCTGCAGACTGGCTGGTTAGGGTGTAAAATCAGTGTGGATCTGGGGCTGGGATGAAGGGCTTGTTTGTAGGGCAGCGCTGGGCCCTGTTCCCCATGACACGCCAGTGAGGCCCACACTCTTGTCTCTGGGGCAGTCACCCTAGAAGGGCCCAGAGGGTAAGTAAGAACTCCTGTGCACAGCACACAGACTCCGGTGATGATAAGGCAATGAAAGGACGCATTTCCAAGACTGATGTGTTCTCAATTTAAATTTCAAATATAGGAAAATACCGAACTGTGCTGTTCAAATTGGATACCAAAAACTGTAGGTTTAGTTCCCCTAGGGCTCATGCATCAATCTTAAGGTGACGGAGCTAAAATACAACAGCAGGTAAAAATTAAATGGTTGTTCTACAAAAACTTTGGTAAGATATTGGGAGCTTTGAAGGCTCTCCATTATGGAATGTAGTCCTGTGTTTTGTTTTTGCTTTTGTTGTTTTGTGTCAGGGAGGGGGTGGGAGGTGTAGAGTGTTTTAGCATGATTATTGAACTTGGTTTGGGCAGCATGTAGCTGAGTGGGCAGGATAGGCCTGCGTCTGGACAAAGGAGAGGACAGGCCCTTCGGCTGCTGGGAAGGCAGTGCCCAGACAGCCCAGGAGGCGGCACCCATGGCTTGAGCAGAGGCAGAGCTGGTCTCCCAGGCCTGAGAACAGCTCAGACACACCGTCAGGGCATTAGGGGCACAGCAGCAGACAGAGAGGAAGAGAGCAGAGGGGACTAATTGGTTGCAGAGAAGCCTATGTATAAGCACATGTGAGCATCACATGGGGACTCTGGACATTGCACGTGTGTGTGCGAGTGTGTGTGTGTGTGTGTGTGTGTGTGTGTGTGTAACTCCGTAGATCTGAGGTTGCTGCAGTTTCTGGTGGAGCCAAAGCCACAGGCAGAGCCCTAGTTACTAAATTTGTGACCCAAGGTTTACTCCCTTGCTGCAAGGCCTAAGCAGAGAGTGGCTGTGGTACCAGTTCCTGCTGAAATATTACCCCTTGGTCACAACTTCCTTTACTTAAACAGCTGGAATAAAATGCTAAAAATACTCTGTAGAGCAATATAAATTTATGTAAAAGAAATACATTAAATCCAAATATTGCATAACGGGTGGATTTTTTTTTTTTTTTTTTTTGCGGTACGCGGGCCTCTCACTGTTGCGGCCTCTCCCGTTGCGGAGCACAGGCTCCGGACTCACAGGCTCAGTGGCCATGGCTCACGGGCCCAGCCGCTCCGTGGCATGTGGGATCTTCCCGGACCGGGACATGAACCCGTGTCCCCTGCATCGGCAGGTGGACTCTCAACCACTGCGCCACCAGGGAAGCCCAATGGGTGGATTTTTAAATATATTTTTCTCAAATAAAATTCATATAGATGTATGTATATATGTATATATATACACCTATGTGTTTATATGTGTGTGTGTATGTATATATATATATAACTGTTATACATCAATTAAGCCCTTAATACTTAAGAGCAAAGAGAATGTTTCTCTTTAAAGTTTTCTACTGTTGATGATTTCTAGGGAAGAAATGTAGCAGTGAACTTTTAATACATAGTAGGTTATTAGAATCAGCCTCACAATAAGGCATCACTGGCTCTATTTTCATCTGAAATAAGAGTTTGACAACTGCTTGGGAAATAGATTCCAGAAAAGGAAAATATTAAATAAGTTAAAGGAAAGCCAAAAGTATTTCACCTTCACTAATAGTCTAAATATTCACAAGACATTTATCACTATGAAATGCATGACAGTAAGTCTCTAATTAAATTGCTATTTCTAGCTCTTGAGCTACAATGAAAATTCTATAAAGGAGGCTATAAACCAGTTATCAAACTATTTTAATCACAGTTTGAATTAACACAAGAAAACAGCATCCAAGGAGAGGGCATCATTTTGACTGACACTAGACAGGCTTAAAATTCCAAACCGGATGGTACGTCCTACGCAAGAAAGGCCTGTTTCTCTTATTTCTATGTATGCACTCAGAGCATTGAATAGGGCTCTGCACAGTCAGTATTCTGTAAATCTTAAAGACTGACTTGCAAGAGTCTGCTAAAAAAATCATAGAAATGTCATTTAATTCAAGTTCCACATTAGAATATCCTATGGGGCTCCCTGCCCAGTAATCATAAACTCATCACGTAATGATGTCAGCAACTGGACATGCTCACAAACCTCGTGTAAAGGGATTAAGAGTTGCTAAATTTTCACAGAGAAAATCTTTCGCTTGCTGTCAAAAATCAAACACGTGGACATTGTGATTCAGCATCGTCATATCATCAGTCCAAGAACCAGAAGGGAAAAAGACATGATAAGAAAAAAATTAATTTGGAGGTTAGATGCGAAGAATGCTATAGTCTGACGGTTACTGCGGCATATTCTCCGTGGGTCCCCGCGAACCCACCCTAGCCATATGGGTTTCCAGAATCATACCTACAGATGATGATGGGGTCACCATTCAGGCTGCTCTCCAGAAAAAATGAGAGCAAGAACCTCTAAATAGGGGCATAAAAAACATTTATTCAACAATTATTTTTAAGTATCTAGTATGTGCCACTTATTGATCTAATTAGTTGGGTTCAAAAGGCGAGCAAAATCGGTCCTCTGGTTTTTAGGAGATTAGAAAAAGTCTGGAAAGAAAAGAAGTATCAAATACTTTGAAGAGAATGGAATATAAATCATGGAGCAGTTATCTTACTCATAAACATGCACTCAGCACTAGAAATGACACAAAGGCACAACTTTATAGCCTGGTTCTGCCTCAAGCCACCAGCTTCATCTTACTACAGGAGCTGGAAAACCCTAGCGAGGCTCCTCTAACGTCTGTTTGGGCTCTTATTTGTATTCTTTTTTTCCCCCTTTAAAAAAATTATCCTGATCTGACTCCTCCCTCTACAGTCTCATTGCTGCTATTGTCTTCTGGTCTTGGACCCTACCCAGATGTCACCAACTAAATAATGTGTTTAATTTTTTTTTTATTTAGGAAGTTTCCAAATGTGCACAAAGTTGAATTTGATTCATGATTCAATGAATGATTCATTTTCATTATATCAATACAATGAGTCTCCATGAACTCATCACTGAGTTTCAACCATCATGGTTTTCCCAATCTTGTTGCATCTATCCCCACCCTCTTTTTACAATGTCAATTTTATTTTCATTGCTTGAGATATTTCATTTTCGAATTGTTACTGATAAATTACACAGGATTTCCTGTCATGGGGCTTAATGCCTAGCAAAGAGCAGATCTCAAAAATATTTGCTAAATGAATGCTCAGTAAAACATTCTCTGCTTTTACAGTGGGAGGAGTTTTCAAGTTGTCTAGGGTAGGAAAAAAAGATAGACATTCTGAGTTCAGTGTTACAAGGCGAGGCTTAGGAGAATTCCTCTTTAGGATATGCTAATCTTGTCCAGGTTTCCCTGTTCTGTTTCCCACTCACAGCCCAGTAAAAGGAGGTCTTCAAACAGGAAAGGGGTTGGTGGGCGGGAGCATGCCAAGGTAGCAGAACCAAAGGTAAAGCTCATCTCTCTTGAAACATTTAATTAAAACAAACATAATAAAATATGTAGCTACTTCCCAGGGTCATAAGTGGTGCCACTTCCCCGGAAATACTTTTGCTCAAGCATATCTGATTCATTATGTAGGTTTCATCGTACCTCACATGCAGGCAGTATCGAAAGTACCAGTGCTAGACCTAGAGAATAAAGCAATACAAGTCTCAAAAAGTGCTGAACAAAACAGACGTGTGCTCTGGTGAGCTAGAGGAAGCCCCGCCATCTGAGCAGTATCCTGAATCTGAGTCCAGTCTAAATCAACTTAAAAAATTGCCAGTGAAGAAGAAACAAAATTTCATTTGTGGATAATATAGAACTAAGAAAAGCACTTAAGATGATATTCACCGAAAAATAATATAACAGGAGACCTAGTCTTATCCTGGCTTTCTGTCAATATCCCTAAATGACCATAATCTCAACCTTGACTTTTTTACCTATCAAGCAAAACCACAGTGAAATCCCATTTGTATGGACGGCACTGGAATTTATCAAATAGTATTTGAGTAATTGGCATGGTTAGAAGAAAACTGATCTGGGAATCAGGAAACCTAACTGTGTGACCCTGGGCAGGTCATTTAACCTGTCTGGGCCTCAGTTTCCTGACTGCACAATCGGAACTGACTACCATGTCAGAGGTTTTCTTTAATGTTTCAAAGCACGTAGGTAAGAGTGGAACGGCTCTTGTTGAAACAAAGGCAAGAAAGGAACTCAGAGTCCCACAGACCCAGCATTCCTCCCACAGTGAAGTCTCTCATGGAATAGCAGGGTTTTAGGATCCCTAACCTAGAACTGCTCAAGATTTATCAGCTCTAGAATCCTATGATTGTATCATGCCTCAATAAATCTAAGGTCAAAACTGTTTCTAAAATCATTAACGAAGGTAAATATGATTTTTTGGCGGATGAAAAATTATTAACATTTCCATGTGATATTTTAGTTTCTTAAAAAGGATCCACAGAAAAGGAAATGCTACAATGCTTGTTCCAAAGCTAAATCCGTATGCTTATTAGAATTTCTGCCCCATCTCAAGGTAACATTTTCTTTTCAAATTATATTTATGTTTTTAATCTCCGTTTACTAATTAACCATGTTTAGGTGGTAAATTATTTCACAACTTTTTTTTTGGCGGGGGCGCTGTTACTCAGTGACCTGTGGACAGGACAGGGGACACTGGTTAGGCAGCTGATTCTGCTTCAGATTCTTGTTCTGGTTGCTGGCTGCAGACAAGCTTATGTGCTGGGGAAGGAATGAGCTGGGGGAAATTTGAAGGGCAGAAGACCCACTGAGCCTGGCACTGTTCGCAGATACCAGATTCTGAGAAGGAAACTGCTGAGTCATGGGAACACGTTCTGGATCATCGCCAAGAGGAACCGCAGTCTTAGGTCCCGACATGCAGTTTTCTTTACCTTTGTGCATGATGCCTGTGGACTCCCGCCTCCACCTGAGGCTGCCGAGTCCCCCCCCACCCCAGAGCTCTCACAACTTTTTAATAGGAAAGAATACAAAAGGTTCTCTGGAATCACAGTTTTCATCTACTGCTGATCACAGAGATTTTCTGGCAGACTGGTGGTAGCCATTCAATTTTAGGAAGGAAATGCATTTACTACTTCTTCCACTGGCATCTCACTTGAGCAGCGTGAGTGATGGCGCCCATACAGTGGCAGGGTCCAGGAAAAATATAAACACTGTTGATAGAAATAGAAGTTTCCCCCCAGTGATGCATTTCTATATACACTATGTGTTATGGGCTGAATTGTGTCCCCCAAATTTGTATGTTGAAGCCCTAACCCCCAGTACCTCAGAATGTGCTGGTATTTGGAGATACAGCCTATAAGATGTCATTAAGTTAAATTAAGACTGTTAGGGAGGGCCCTGATCCAATCTGACAGGTGTCCTTTTAAGAAAACTTGGACACAAAAAGAGACACCAGGGATTTTAGCACACATAGGAAATACCAGGTCAGGTCACAGTGAGAAGATGGCCATCTGCTAGCCAAGGAGAAGAAACCAAACCTGCTGACACCTTGATCTTAGACTTCCAGCCTCCAGAACTGTGAGAAAATAAGTTTCTGTTATTTAAGCCACCCAGTCTGTGGTATTTTGTTAAGGCAGCCCTGGAAAACTAATGCACTATGTTTACATGTACATATATACACATACATACACTATAGAAAAGGACGTGTCTAGCTATCCATTCACACACACACACACACACACCCTCAGAGATTATTACCTTCTTCAATTTAAGGCTTCTTAACATCATTCACAAACAGCGAGAATGCCACCTCATCAAGTTATTTAGGAATTTAGTGCATTCTGATGTATGAATGGATGTTTTCATCTTATAGTAAAATGTGTAAGTTGAACTGGGAGAATATCCTATTTGTTTTTTTTTTTTTTTTTTTTTTTTGCAGTACGCGGGCCTCTCACTGTTGTGGCCTCTCCCGTTGCGGAGCACAGGCTCCGGATACGCAGGCTCAGCGGCCATGGCTCATGGGCCCAGCCGCTCTGCGGCACGTGGTATCTTCCCGGACCGGGGCACGAACCCGTGTCCCCTGCATCGGCAGGTGGACTCACAGCCACTGCGCCACCAGGGAAGCCCCTCCTATTTGTTTTTAAAATCATGTCATGAGATACAAGCCCCTTCTTGTCTATCCAGTTTGCTAAGAAAATTCAAATACTGTTTCCTGCTATGTAGGATGATATAGAGATGATTGAACAGAAAAAATCGGGAGATATAAATTTAATTCTACGATTAGATACCTTTTCCTTGGAGATCAGTGTTGCTGGATTGTCTTATGTTCAAGAGAATCACTGAAACAAGATTAAGAACTCTCCCTCTCTCTTTTTTTTTTTTTTTCCCAAGGATTTTGGAAGCTCTGCTTTGTATTATGTGATGATAGTAATAAATAAATAATTCCTCTGGTATTAATGATATTAACATTTCATGTAACTCATTCATTAAGTTCTCAAGTGGAGACCCAAAGCTATTATAATTCAGTACATAGTCACTTAGTATGAAACATATGCCTTCTCAAGCACTATATCCATTTTAAAATTGATAGTACCATCAGGTCTACAAGGTCCCAAGAAGAATTTCATTTGCCCACTCGTCTAAAGTGATTGTTCGATGTTCCCTGACCTTCAAAAGCTTTTCGTCATTTTTCTGTCATGTAGCTTAGAGGTTCTTTCCTCCATCCATTTCATTTAAATACGTGCTGTGGGTAAATCCAATAAACTAAGTAGCCATTTAGTTAAAACCCTCATGCGGTCAGAGCTCTAGGGAACATTTCAAGGCACCGATGCCCCTTCTTCAACTCTGATTTCCTAGATCATTGATCATCTTCTACCAGCTCTTTGAAATAGATCCTCTTGCCAAGTGCCCCTTAATCCCCTGTGTTGAAAGCAATGCTTGGTCTGATACCTAGAAGCTGGTGGTCCCCTTGGGGATGGATGAAAGGAGAGGAAAGTCCTCCTCTTCATGATTAATAATCTAAAACTCTCCTAAAGAGAGGTAAGAGACCCTGAAGGTGGGTGGGGAGAGCTCCGTTTATTGCCTCATTCCCTAAGGCACATCCAACAGGGAGGTGTTGCTGATAAACAATTCTCTCCTCTCCCTTTCAATGATAAATCACCTTGTCAAAGGTGCCTGTAGGCTTGTTACAACATTTTTCTTACTATTAGCGCTTCCCTGACTGGAGAGTACATGGATGAGGTTGTAGAGGAAGGTCAAGTGAAACCTAGGACCTTGTAAACAGTAGGTGCTTAATACTGTGGAATAAAAATGAAGCAATGAGGATAAAGCTGTCATTTTTTTAAAAATGTCAACTCAAAATACAGAATTACACTATATCCATGTTCTCTATTGCAGGTTTTAGGTTCACTAGTTCTACAATAAATGAAATAATTGGTTTTGACATGAAAACAGAATTCCTGAGTGAAATAAATCTGGTAAATGCTGGGTTAAATGAGAAGGGCTTTTTTTTTTACATCTTTATTGGAGTATAATTGCTTTACAATGGTGTGTTAGTTTCTGCTTTATAACAAAGTGAATCAGTTATACATATACATATGTTCCCATATCTCTTCCCTCTTGCGTCTCCCTCCCTCCCACCCTCCCTATCCCACCCCTCTAGGTGGTCACAAAGCACCGAGCTGATCTCCCTGTGCTATGTGGCTGCTTCTCACTAGCTATCTATTTTACCTTTGCTAGTGTATATATATCCATGCCACTCTCTCGCTTTGTCACATCTTACCCTTCCCCCTTCCCCATATCCTCAAGTCCATTCTCTAGTAGGTCTGTGTCTTTATTCCTGTCTTACCCCTAGGTTCTTCATGACAGTTTTTTTTTCTTAAATTCCATATATATGCGTTAGCATACGGTATTTGTCTTTCTCTTTCTGACTTACTTCACTCTGTATGACAGACTCTAGGTCCATCCACCTCATTACAAATAGCTCAATTTCGTTTCTTTTTATGGGTGAGTAATATTCCATTGTATATATGTGCCACATCTTCTTCATCCATTCATAGGTTGTTTCCATCTCCGGGCTATTGTAAATAGAGCTGCAATGAACATTTTGGTACATGACTCTTTTTGAATTATGGTTTTCTCAGGGTATATGCCCAGTAGTGGGATTGCTGGGTCGTATGGTAGTTCTATTTGTAGTTTTTTAAGGAACCTCCATACTCTTCTCCCTAGTGGCTGTATCAGTTTACACTCCCACCAGCAGTGCAGGAGGGTTCAAGAAGGGCTTTTTTTTATGTCACTGTAGGGACCGCTCACAACTTGGATCTCTGCGAGATGATGATAGTATTCAGTGATTCCCAAGCTTGTTATTGGCAGGATCTGCTTCTTCTGTAAGATATTTGAGAAGGGTTGCACTAAAAAGCTTCCAACTCACAGAAGGAATTAACTGTCTGTTGCCTTAAACTGATGGACACAGGATTTTAGATCCTCCCATTCACGTTGGTGGGACCAGGCCAGTAGCACTACCCCAGGAAAGAGCGCCCAGCTACCTGGCTGGCGTAGGCTCCATCTTTAATTTTCCACGAGAGCAATTCGTGTATGTATGGCAGAAAAATCAATGCCAAGTTTACCTCCAAATTTTTTCACATTAAAAATATATTTTTTGGACTGTAAGTATTTAGTATGCTGTTTAATAGTGGAGAAAGATTCTGTAAGGGAAAGGCGAAGAAGATAGGGTACTATAGTGGAGTTTCAAAAAGGGAGGGGAAACAAAAATAAAATGTGAGATAGAAAAAGCCTCCTTCTTTACTCCTCAGCTGGTAACAGAGCCTGACAGATGAAAATGCAATTCATATCAATCCAACATGAGTAGCAGGTGCCGTGGGAACGTGAAGCAAGATGCTTGCTTACGCTAAACTACCTGACGGGGATAGGGCTGGTTGTGGTATCCTGGCTGCAGGGTGTTCATTTTGTTATATAGTCAATGCAGTACATTTTCCAGTAACGACTGATTCTCATTTAAATATGCATCTTAAAAGGCCTGGTTATGTCTACCTATACGTTCAACAACAAAGAAATGATGAATGCATTAATCCACTCAGGGTTGTCACTAAAGAAATGGTTATGAACACTAGTTGCAATCCAGAAAAACTTAAGTTACACTGTTATTGGAAAATATAGAGACAAGCGTACGTACTTTGATAACATCTATCGAAAACTATAAAAAATAAGAGAAATTAAAGTGTGAATAGTGATTAGAGAGACAGATAATTCTTTTTTTTCCTCCTTTCAAAAATTTTTAATGTCGTTCCACAACTTATATTGTTGAAAAATGTATATGTTTTTAATGATCTAGTTTCGTTCTTATGTGTGATTTTGTTATACAGGGGCCAATATTTTTTCTTCAGCTAAGACAGCAGAAGAGGTGATTTATTGTACATGTTGTACATGCAGCCACAACTCAGAACAGAACTGGCCCAGAAAGTCACAGGTCCAAGGCAAAGGACCAAAGGGACCATTTTGATATGAGCAAGGTGGGTCTCTCAAAGGTGGTGGAGGCAATGGATGTTCTAGATCCACTGAGACAAGTTCTAGACAGTCGGCATGCAGTCCAACACTTGGTGCCAGCATCCCCGGCCTCTGGCTTTCCTTGTTTCCGCTCCTGTGGCTTCCAACAGTACACAAGCCGGCAGTTTCCTGGGACCTCTGCCTCATCTTTCTGTTTCTGCACTTTAGCCTGTGCATTCGCTTCTTCCTCCACTTGGCTCTTATTGGCGGGGAGGTTTCTCAGAAGATGGTGCTAAGGCCGTGAGCTTTTAACTTGAGTTAGTCATTTCAAGTTTTATAATGAAGACAAAGAGAAAAAAGAAAGATATTGATGTCTACACTTTTGAACAATTATATTCAAATTTCCAGGAGATCTCTGCTCTGTTGATTACTAGATGACTAAAGACAGTAAAGGCTGCTCATGCCGAGTTACGGCAGATGGCTTTGTTATAAACAGGGTATCCATGTTAAATTGACTTCCAGTAGCAGTTTTCCTCTATCTTCAAAAGGATGTAAAACATTCACTTTCTGAAACTGCTAACGGTTCTGCACAAGATTGTTTTCTTTTGTTTTGTTTTCCATGAAGGCTGGCATTCCAATTTTCACCAACCCTGGAAGAAATCTCAAAGAATAATGTTTCTTACATCTATCTCCAATTGTAGATATAACAAGACAACCTGCCACCACACGATAAGGATGTTTTTCCTTTTGTAGTCAGTGATAGAAATCATGTGCAGTATCAGAATGCAAATTTAATATATTATAAAAGCATCTCCTAAAACACAGACCTAGGACTCAACTTACTCGCTACAGTCACAGTCAAGTTTATCAACAGTTTGAAAAATGAGTGATGACACAACTGCTGCAACCCCTCCTCCAAACAAGCTCCAGGTTTTATCATGAAGAACCAACCCAAGAAATCAATGCCCAGTTTTTTAAAGATACCAGATTTGACACTTTGGCTTTTTATACTGTACCTTCAACGTAGAATCTATTTTGTCAAACAATTAAAAAGCAAACATATGTTATGCTGTTAGAAAATGATGACAACATACTAATCAGGTCTCTAAGCTCATAGCTTAGTATGATGACCATTTATTTCCAGGTGATTCTGCGTTATCCTCAGCCTGACCTGCTCACCAGTGCATCCCATGCTTAGTCACCCCAAGTGACTTCATAAATTATTTGTGTGATTATGGTCCCTCAATGTATAAAACAGACATCATTTCTTTCTTTCTTTCTATTTTTTTTTTTTTAATTTTCAGGAAAGAGACCTGTGGCTAAAAATCTAGAACTGAAATTACAGATTTTCCTATTTATGCCATTATGGAAGGAGAAATTTGCAGCAAATCAGAGTCCAAATTAGAAGAGTCCAGATTCTATTAATCATTTTTTTTTCCTGCCTCACTACTACTTGAGCTGGGACATCTCATTTCCTCTTTTCCTGCTCTTGGACTGGAATTTCACCTTTGGTCACCCCGGTTCTTAGGCCTTCAGTTTGGAACTGAATTACACCACTGGTCTCCAGCTTGCAGAGAGCAGATTGTGGCACTTCCTGGCTTCCATCATCACATGAGCCAATTCCTCATAACAAAGCTCCGTATATATCCTATTGGGTCTGTTTCTCTGGAGCACCCTGACTCATACAGTGTTCATTTCTTCTTTCACAGCCTCTGGACAATCTTGTTGTTGAAGTATTGAACGATCACTTGCTGAAAGCTTTGTAAACACAATACATTTTCTTTGTTTCTTTCTTTTTTTTTTTTTTTTTTTTGCTGTGCTGTGCAGCACGTGGGATCTTAGTTCCCCAACCAGGGATCGAAACTATGCCCCCTGCATTGGAAGCATGGAGTCTTAACCACTGGACCACCAGGGAATTCCCCACAACTATTTTCTTAATTCATTTCAGATCACTAATTCATGTAGTTTCTCTGATATTTTCCTCTTAATAATATACTCTAGTGATCTTTATCCAAAGAAGCAAATAGTATTAGTGCCAGGTGCTCTGTGCTCACAAGCAAAGCAAAATGCATTTACATTTGTAAATATCCACTCCTGGAATGTCATTGCTCCTTCTTTCTTTCTTTTTTTTTTTTCACATTTATATTTACAGAGCCATCAACCATCCCAGAGCAATCTGTCTTGCTTGTCTGTGCTCAACTGTGAAAATGCATCTTGATCTCCTCCTTATTCCCCAAAGTCATGACTCTAGCATAAAAGCAGACCTTTACTGCTAATTGGCCTGGTATTTTCTTGTCCCCAAAGCACATGATGCTCAGACCACAGTTCTCAAGAAAGAAAAACAGTAATTGAATATTTCAGTTAAATGCAAAATTACACTTTCCATTCTTCTCCCAGCTAAGGTAGGACTAGGATTTCTGAAAGGCCAGAATATCTAGAGGTCTTTTAATAACTCAGAGCAGAGGAAACATGGTGCTTTTATTCCTTTGTTCTAACTAAATGATGCAGTCAAATTCATATTTTTTATTTCCATTTCCATATTTTCCAAATATATTCTCCATGGGATACTGCTACTGTATTACATTTAGAATATTATTTCTTGGAGTTCATAATTTGTAATTGATTAATAATGCCCTTTTTGGTCAGCTTATGAGATGAGCTAGATTTTTTTATGCTTCAAACTTTGTGTACTATGTATAATTGCCCAGTAGTTTAAGATCACTTTCTCTTGCCCCATTAAAATATTAGAAAACAAACAAATCTAACTGAATGGTTTTCCCTAAGCTATTTATACTAAGTTAATAATCTATTAATAATATGCAATGGGAGTTAACACTGAAATAGAAAAACACACATTATTTTGACAAATTACCCTCAGGGTCTGATAAGGCTTAACTAATTATTTATGTACAGGGAAGAGCAATCTCGTAAACAAGTACACTCAGCCTTGCTAAACATGCTCAAATTTGGTTCCAATTCATCTCACACCTTCTAGGAACGACCAGCAAAACAACACACTGGCTTACAGAAAATTCCACGGGGTGCTGATTTCTCTGAGGTTGGGAGAAGGTGCTGACATTTGATTAAACAATCAGTAGGACAAAAAAAACAAAAAAGATACAACATTAAAATGTCATAAGATTGTTGCAAGATTTTCTTCTACTTTAGATCATTTACTTTGAGATCAAGGCCAGTTTTTCTGAAATATTTCAACTCTTAAAAAAAGATCACGGGGCCTCTGTTTAGGACCTGCCTGAAAGTGGATAGGTAACATGTCCAAGGAGGGCCTCTAGAGTGTGGAGTTCTGTAGTTTGGAGGCCTTCCCTGCAGCTTCCCTTGGCTGAGCTTGAAGAGAACCAGGGCCTCCCTCAAAAAAGACCATGCGGCTGACACAGTCTTGGTGCTCCAGGCGGGTGTCAGGCCTGTGCCTCTGAGGTGGGAGAGCTGAATTCAGGACATTGGGCCACCAGAGACCTCCTGGCTCCATGTAATATCAAATGGTGAAAGCTCTCCTGGGGATCTCCATCTCAATGCTAAGACCCAGCTCTACTCAATGACCAGCAAGCTACAGTGCGGGACACCCTATGCCAAACAACTAGCAAGTCAGGAACACAAACCCACCCACTAGCAGAGAGGCTGCCTAAAATCATAATAAGGTCACAGACACCCCAAAACACATCACTGGACGTGGTCCTGCCCACCAGAAAGAAAAGATCCAGCCTCATCCACCAGAACACAGGCAACAGTCCCCTCCACCAGGAAGCCTACACAACCCACTGAACCAACCTTAGCCACTGGGGACAGACACCAAAAACAACAGGAACTACGAACCTGCAGCCTGTGAAAAGGAGGCCAAAAACAGAGTAGGTTAAGGAAAATGAAAAGACAGAGAAACACACAGCAGATGAAGGAGCAAGGTAAAACCCCACCAGACCAAACAAATGAAGAGGAAACAGGTACTCTACCTGAAAAAGAATTCAGAATAATGATAGTAAAAATGGTCCAAAATCTTGGAAATAGAATGGAGACAATACAAGAAATGTTTAACAAGGACCTAGAAGAACTAAAGAGCAAACAAACAATAATGAACAACACAATAAATGAAATAAAAAATTCTCTAGAAGGAATCAATAGCAGAATAACTGAGGCAGAAGAACAGATAAGTGACCTGGAAGATAAAATAGTGGAAATAACTACCGCAGAGCAGAATAAAGAAAAAAGAATGAAAAGAATTGAGGACAATTTCAGAGACCTCTGGGACAACATTAAACACACCAACATTCGAATTATAGGGGTCCCAGATAAAGAAGAGAAAAAGAAAGGGACTGAGAAAATATTTGAAGAGATTATAGTTGAAAACTTCCCTAATATGGGAAAGGAAATAGTCAAGTCCAGGAAGCACAAAGAGTCCCATACAAAATAAATCCAAGGAGAAACATGTCAAGATACACATCACACTATTAAAAATTAAATACAAAGAAAAAATATTAAAAGCAGCAAGGGAAAAACAACAAATAACATACAAGGGAATCCCCATAAGGTTAACAGCTTAACTTCCAGCAGAAACTCTGCAAGCCAGAAGGGAGTGGCAGGACATACTGAAAGTGATGAAAGGGTAAAACCTACAACCAAGATTACTCTAGCCAGCAAGGATCTCATTCAGATTCGACAGAGAAATTAAAAGTTTTACAGACAAGCAAAGGATAAGAGAATTCAACACCACTAAACCAGCTTTACAACAAATGCTAAAGGAACATCTCTAGGCAGGAAACACAAGAGAAGGAAAAGATCTACAATAACAAATCCAAAACAATTAAGAAAATGGTAATAGGAACATACATATTGATAACTACCTTAAAGGTAATGGATTAAATGCTCCAACCAAAAGACATAGACTGGCTGAATGGATACAAAAAAAAGACCCGCATATACGCTGTCTTCAAGAGACCCACTTCAGACCTAGGGACACAAACAGACAGAAAGTGAGAGGATGGAAAAAGATATTCCATGAAAATGGAAATCAAAAGAAAGCTGGAGTAGCAATTCTCATATCAGACAAAATAAACTTTAAAATAAAGACTATTATAAGAGACAAAGAAGGACACTACATAAAGATCAAGGGATCAACCCAAGAAGAAGATATAACAATTGTAAATATTTATACACCCAACATAGGGGCACCTCAATACATAAGGCAAATGCTAACAGCCATAAAAGGAGAAATTGACAGTAATGCAATCATAGTGGGGGACTTTGACACCCCACTTTCAACAATGGACAGATCATCCAAAATGAAAATAAATAAGGAAACACAAGCTTTAAATGATACATTAAACAAGATGGGCTTAACTGATATTTATAGGACACTCCATCCAAAAACAACAGAATACATTTTCTTCTCAAGGACTCATGGAACATTCTCCAGGACAGATCATATCTTGGGTCACAAAGCAAGCCTTGGTAAACTTAAGAAAACTGAAATCGTATCAAGTATCTTTTCCGACCGCAACACTATGAGACTAGATATCAATTACAGGAAAAAATCTGTAAAAGATACAAACACATGGAGGCTAAACAATACACTACTAAATAACCAGGAGATCACTGAAGAAATCAAAGAGGAAATCAAAAAAACCTAGAAACAAATGACAACGAAAGCACGATGACTGAAAACCTATGAGATGCAGCAAAAGCAGTTCTAAGAGGGAAGTTTATAGCAATACAATCCTACCTGAAGAAACAAGAAACATCTCAAATAAACAACCTAACCTTACACCTAAAGTAATTAGAAAAAGAAGAACAAAACCCCCCCAAACTTGGCATAAGGAAAGAAACCATAAAGATCAGATCAGAAATAAATGAAAAAGAAATGAAGGAAACAATAGCAAAGATCAATAAAACTAAAAGCTGGTTCTTTCAGAAGATAAAAAAAATTGATAAACTGTTAGCCAGACTCATCAAGAAAAACAGGGAGAAGACTCAAATCAATAGAATTGGAAATGAAAAAGGAGAAGTAACAACGGACACTGCAGAAAGACAAAGGATCATGAGAGATTACTACAAGCAGCTATATGCCAATAAATTGGACAACCTGGAAGAAGTGGACAAATTCTTAGAAAACCACAATCTTCCAAGACTGAACCAGGAAGAAATAGAAAATATAAACAGACCAATCACAAGCACAGAAATTGAGACTGTGATTAAAAACCTTCCAACAACAAAAGCCCAGGATCAGATGGCTTCACAGGCAAATTCTATCAAACAATTAGAGAAGAGCTAACACCTATCATTCTCAAACTCTTCCAAAATATAGCAGAGGGAGGAACACCCTCAGACTCATTCTATGAGGCCACCATCACCCTGATATCAAAACCAGACAAAGATGTCACAAAGAAAGAAAACTACAGGCCAATATCACTGATGAACATAGATGCAAAAATCCTCAACAAAATACTACCAAACAGAATCCAACAACACATTAAAAGGATCATAAACCATGACCAAGTGGGGTTTATCCCAGGAATGCAAGCATTCTTCAATATATGCAAATCAATCAATGTGATACACCATATTAACAAATTGAAGGAGAAAAACCGTATGATCATCTCAATAGATGCAGAAAAGCTCTTGACAAAATTCAACACCAATTTATGATAAAAATCCTCCAGAAAGTAGGCATAGAGGGAACTTACCTCAACATAATAAAGGCCATATATGGCAAACCCACAGCCAACATCATTCTCAATGGTGAAAAACTGAAACCATTTCCTCTAAGATCAGGAACAAGACAAGGTTGTCCACTCTCACCACTATTATTCAACATAGTTTTGGACGTTTTAGCAACAGCAATCAGAGAAGAAAAAGAAATAGAAGGAATCCAAATTGGAAAAGCAGAAGTAAAGCTTACCTCTTTTGGTTTGGTTAGATGACATGATACTATAGATATAGAATCCTAAAGATGTTACCAGAAAAATACTAGAGCTAATCAATGAATTTGGTAAAGTACCAGGATACAAAATTAATGGACAGAAATCTCTTGCATTTCTATACGTTAATGATGAAAAATCTGAAAGAAAAATTAAGGAAACACTCCCATTTACCATTGCAACAAAAAGAATAAAATACCTAGGAATAAACCTACCTAAGGAGACAAAAGACCTGTAGGCAGAAAACTATGACACTGATGAAAGAAAATAAAGATGATACAAACAGATGGAGAGATATACCATGTTCTTGGATTGGAAGAATCAACATTGTGAAAATGACTATACTACCCAAAGCAATCTACATATTCAATGCAATCCGTATCAAACCACCAATGCCATTTTTCACAGAACTAGAACAAAAAATTTCACAATTTGTATGGAAACACAAAAGACCCCGAATAGCCAAACCAATCTTGAGGAAAAAAACGGAGCTGGGGGAATCAGACTCCCAGACTTCAGACTATACTACCAAGCTACAGTAATCAAGACAGTATGGTACTGGCACAAAAACAGAAATATTGATCAATGGAACAGGATAGAAAGCCCAGAGATAAACCCATGCACATACGGTCACCTTATCTTTTTTTTTTTTTTTTTTTTTTGTGGTACGCGGGCCTTTCACCGCTGTGGCCTCTCCCATTGCAGAGCACAGGCTCCGGATGCGCAGGCTTAGCGGCCATGGCTCACGGACCCAGCCGCTCCGTGGCATGTGGGATCTTCCCGGACCGGGGCACGAACCCGTGTCCCCTGCATCGGCAGGCGGACTCTCAACCACTGCGCCACCAGGGAAGCCCGGTCACCTTATCTTTGATAAAGGAGGCAAGAATATACAATGGAGGAAAGACAGCCTCTTCAATAAGTGGTGCTGGGAAAACTGGACAGCTACATGTAAAAGAATGAAATTAGGACACTCCCTAACACCATACACAAAAACAAACTCAAAATGGATTAAAGACCTAAATATAAGGCCAGAGACTCTAAAACTCTTAGAGGAAAACATAGGCAGAACACTCTATGACATAAATCACAGCAAGATCCTTTTTGACCCACCTCCTAGAGAAGTGAAAATAAAAACAAAAATAAACAAATGAGACCTAATGAAACTTAAAAGCTTTTGCACAGCAAAGGAAACTATAAACGAGACGAAAAGACAACCCTCAGAATGGGAGAAAATATTTTCAAATGAAGCAACTGACAAAGGATTAATCTCAAAAATTTACAAGAAGCTCATGCAGCTCAACATCAAGAAAACAAACAACCCAATCCAAAAATGGGAAGAAGACCTAAATAGACATTTTTCCAAAGAAGATATACAGACTATTCCTAAAAGGATTAATTTTCAGTAAATCTTTGAATTTTTGCCATTCAGGGAAGAATACATGGTTTTATTTTTTCTCAGTGCTGCCCCATTTAGATACTATCTCTAGCTCAGCAAGGACTTGTAGTGGGAGCATGGTTTAAAAGGGGGGAATGGGGAATTAAGTCATCATTCCTTTGAAGCTTCTAGAAAGTATTTCTAATGAAAATCACTTTGGGGGACTGAGGAGGTGCACATAGGCGGGGTTGGCATGAATCTAGTTCTTGAACGGGTAGCAGTCACACAGGTATTTGCTTTCAAGTTTTCCTTAACATTTGACAAATATATTTTATACATTCTTCTAAATGTGTATTTTATGATTTAAAAAGAGAAGAGGAAACACCATTTAGCTCTATGCCTGATTACATCCCCCCTTACCTACTCAAAGGTGAGGGTGAGACCACCGGCCATGTTTACACTGTTGAAAGTCAGCTCAACCATCTTGGTCTTCTCTACCAGACACAGGAGCAAAGGGGCAGGGGCTGGAAGCTGTGTACTTTTTCCAGCTTCTAAGTTAATTCTTTTTTTCTTTAAACGGAAGTATAGTTGATTTACAATATTGTGTTAGTTTCAGGTGTACAGCAAACTGATTTGGTTACACATATATACGTATATATCTATATTTTTCTTAAAAATTCTTTTCCATTATAGCTTATTATAAGATACTGAATATAGTTCCCTTTGCTATACAGTAAATCCTTGTTGTTTATCTATTTTATATATGGTAGTGTGCATCTGTTAATCCCATACTCCTAGTTTATCCCCTACGCCTTCCTCTTTGGTAACCATAAGTTTGTTTTCTATGTCTGTGAGTCTGTTTCTGTTTTGTAAATAAGTTCATTTGTACTATTTTTTATATTCCACATATAAGTGATAATCATATATTTGTCTTTCTCTGCCTGACTTACTTCACTTAGTATGATAATCTCTAGGTCCACCCATGTTGCTGCAAATGGCATTATTTCATTCTTGTTTATGGCCGAGTAATATTCCATCATACATATATATCTTCTTTACTTTTTTTAACCATTCATCTGTTGATGGACACTTTGGTTGCTTCCATGTCTTGGCTATTGTAAACAGTGCTGCTATGAACATTGGGGTGTGTGTATCTTTTTGAATTCGAGTTTTCATCTTTTCTGGATATATACCCAGAAGTGGGACTGTTGGATCATACGGCAGTTCTATTTTTAGTTTTTTGAGGAACATCCATACTGTCTTCCATAGTGGCTGTAGCAATTTACATTCCCACCAACAGTGTAGGAAGGTACCCTTTTCTCCACACTTTCTCCAGCATTTATTATTTGTAGACTTTTTGATGATGATCATTCTGACCGGTGTGAGGTGATACCTCATTGTAGTTTTGATCTGCATTTCTCTAATAATTAGCAATGTTGAGCATCTTATCATGTGCCTGTTGGCCACCTGTATGTCTGGGAAGATGTTTGCCAACAGTGTGACTGACAAGAGCTTAATTTCCAAAATATACAAACAGCTCGTACAACCCAACAGAAAAACGGGCAGAAGACCTAAATAGACATTTCTCTAAGTTAATTCTTCATAGTATGGCATCATTACTTTATATTGTTATTTTACTTGAAGTGGTAGTGAATTTGAGTCACATTCTGGCTTAAATCTAAGCATTAGAATACATTTCTAAAGCCCCTTCAGAGAAATTTGGAAATTCAGTTGCATTAACCAAACTTCTGTTTCCTGCTCTGGAAATGGCCAACAATATAGAGTATTCTCACATTTACTCCCTATGGGCTACTATATTTTAGCTTCTATTTATGAGGGGCCATACAGTATTAGCCTTTCTGTTTGTCAGATAAGTTCTTACTAGTATCACTGTTCAGGTACTTCATGGTCCACTATTGTCAAAACCTGATCTATAACACTTTTTAGAAATAAAAGACACCATGGCTTTTTGTTTTCGCATCTTAGCCTTCTTGAAAAGAGTTCTCCTTGTTCTTGTCAAAGAGGTAGTTAAAGCAGTAATCCTCTGAAATATTTTAACAAATCAAAGTAGAAAATGACTGAATATTTCCAAGCCCCTATCTCAGCCCACAGGCTCAGGAATATGAATTAGGTGCACTGATGTAAATGTTGAATCTTTAATATTTCACACCAAAAGAAATGCCTCCAGGTAGCTTTTAGCATACTGCTGTAATCTTGGGTAATGAATTAATCATACTCGTCCGTAACATGGAATGTTAAGGTGGAATTCATACCGAAGAGGACAGATCAGATAAGCAAGCACTTTTGCTCCGGAAAACTATTTCACCAGTACATTAGCGTTCAGAGCATTGACTAATCTCTACAGACTAGGATCTAAAATTAATATAGGTCCCAAAGCCTCAGTCTCAGAACAGCACCAGATAAAAATCCCAAATCAGACTGCTAGAAGTGCTTCCAAGGAGAAGAAGCACCCAGGGAAACAGTAATATTAATTCAGTAAATAGGAATCTATCCCACTTACCTTTGTTCTGAGGCCTTTTCTAATTAGCAACGTCTACAAGTCGCTTGTGGAGGACTGGTTCCCTTAACTAAAGAGGGTGTGTCTGCATGTACACCAATACTCCTTAGACCAAATTTCTGCCTAGCTGGGTGACACAGAGTTAATATCGAGGTTGACTGGAAATTTACATGCCCATGGCAGTCAAAATGAAGCCCAGGCCGACTCACAGGCCATCCTGACACACAGTGGGGGAGGTTTTGGCTCACATAATTTTGATTATATAGAATTATTTCGCCCTTTATAGACGAAAGCTGCTTATGTTTTGTTATCCACACCTCCAGTGAGCCCCCCTACTCCCTGTTATTTTATGGCTCTAGTCATTTCTTACAAGTAGTATTTGGGAGCCTAGGAAAAGCAGCATGGCGTTCGCCCTGAATGTAGTTACGTGCACGGAGCTGGGCTTGGGAAGAAGGGGCTAGGCTGACAGTCTCCTTGCTCATAACCTTGACCTGCTGAAGGGCAGGCCGGGGGTGAGCACGCCACCTCACTGAAAATCAGCAGGAAGGCGTCTTCTGAGAGAGGAGAACACATACAAATGGGTATTTCATGGTCCTGTATCAGTAAATTTCGTATTCGTTTTAGAGGACCATCGCTTTCATCCATCCATCCATTCAATCGTTCACTAATTCTTTTAACGAATTTGTGTTCCGATTCTGTAACATTTAAGGTACTCTCCTGGAACTGCAGATTAGGCAAAATATGATGTGGCTTCTGGCCTTCAGTTTGTGCATGAAAAAGGGAAGAGAGGGCGGGGAGGGAGTGGTGGAGAGAGTGCATGCCATGGTCGAAAGGCCGATCATAAACTTAACCTAAATTATTTCTAGTTTTATGAATTCCGTAAGATGAATTAATCAATCCTCATTACGCACGTTTCCTAATTTCAAATATAAACTTTATTCAGAAAGTATCACTCCTTTTTTTATATCATTATTTGGTAGCATAGAAATCCTACACCTCAGCCCCTTAAAATATAAAGGAAATTGACCTACGTGAATATCTATAATACAAGGTCAAGTGAGATGAGTACTATCAAAAAAGTACTATGTGCTGTGATAATTTACTTAAATCAGAGATTGCTCTGATCTGGAGGGAGCACACAGTGAAGGTTCCAGAAAAGGACTGTATTTCAAACAAGCTCCAAAGAGCCTGCAAGATTTCAAGGGACCAAAGAATCTAACAGTTCAAATGCCACATAGGAAGGACCTTGAGTGCTTGAAAACTGACTGGAGGGTCGCAGGGAGGGGTGCAGGATGGCTGGGAAGTGTCGGTGTGAGTGGGAGTTCTGGAATCTGGGGAGTGGGGCTGGTGAACCATTGACAGACACAAGGAAGGTGGGTGGGGGAGGGGCAGGGGCAAGTTGGGGTTTGGGAGCATAAGGGTAGGATGCACTAAGTTCGAAGGCTGGGGCAAGATCCTAGTGAAAAAGTCCAATAGAGAGTTTGAAACACAGCCTGCAGCCTTTTGAACATCTTTTAGTGCCTACATATTGGAGAGAGCTGATGTTGAAAGTATATATGTGATTTCGTGGGAATGAGGGTTGAGAAGAAAAGGGAAAAGGATAGAGACTTAGAGAATGTCCACGTTCAGGGGCAGAGAGGAAGAACAACTGAAATAGAAAACTGCAGCTTGTGAAATCAAGGAAGAGAATATATCAAGGGTTGTGAGAACACTGTTATAAAATAAAACTACTTGGAGTTTAAAAATTCACAGTATTTACTCAAATAGAACTTATATGGACTAAAGACTTTTTAAAAAAGGAAACGAATCTTTAAAAACTAAAAGAAACTACAGATGAATATTTACCTGGTATTGTTTTTTGTGTGTGTGGTACGCGGGCCTCTCACTGTTGTGGCCTCTCCTGTTGCGGAGCACAGGCTCTGGACACGCAGGCTCAGCGGCCATGGCTCACGGGCCCAGCCGCTCCGCGGCATGTGGGATCCTCCCGGACCGGGGCACGAACCTGTGTCCCCTGCATCGGCAGGCAGACTCTCAACCACTGCGCCACCAGGGAAGCCCTTACCTGGTATTTTAATGAAAAAGAACTTTCCAAGAGTAAAAGCAATGTGAGACACGACAACATAAAAATTGAAAATTTATGTAACCAGGACAATATTTTGCCAAGATCAAACAGATGCATTCTAATTTCCCCCTTACTCTGTGTCCCATCTGCAGCCTGGCCCTTCCAGGGTGGAGCCACCAGACTGACTTGCCCAGAGCAGGGGAGGAAGAGATTGTGCTCTCTCAAGCCAGGCTGGAAAGTCTGGAGAGTGAGGATTGCTAAATACCCCCATCTGTTTAGCCATAATTTTACACATCAAGGGGTGGGCATGGCTGACCAGATCTTACAGTTCTCCCGGAGTAAGGAAAAGACACCACTTCTTCCCCTGAGGCTGAGGCCAGGAGGCTTGCTGCTCTGTGCTGGAAAAATGTTTGGCACAAGGGAAGTTAGAAATCAAAAGCCAGAGGGATTGTGCAAGGAAGAGGGAAGTGAGAAGGTAGAAAAAAAGAACCGGTCCGAAGTGTGTGTCCTGGCTGAGACCCTATGATCTGGGGGACTTGGAAGGAGGAAGGATCTCTGTTTCCGACTCCGTTTAGTCCTTTAGAAAGAGACAGCCTCTCAGGCTACACTTTACCAACCCAGGGGCAGCCACACTGGGGGAAACGGCTGGTGCGTTCGGTTAGGCCCAGGGAGGACTGGAAGTGGAGCTTTTCTGGTTACTTCTTGGTCCCCATGTGGTGTGTCTGGGATCTGCCCCGTCCAAGGTCTTGGACCTGAATTGAGAGCCTGCAAGCCTGGCACCGGGGTGAGGGTGAGAGACCTCTCAGCAGAGGCTAGGGGTGGATTCCCTGTGCCCAGAAGAATGTGGCAGAGTGCGTTACGACAACCAGCCTAGGAAAGCCCAGCCAGCCAGGCAGCAACACAGAGAGACAGAGAGTAGGCGGTACCATGTGGATCCGAATTGCTCTTCAGTCCCCCACAAACAGGTGACCAGTACACTCAACTCCATCTTGGATCAGAGCTGGGGAATTGGGTTCAGCAATAAGAGAGCTTACCCAGTTATCTCAACAAACCAAAAACTGCCTAAAAGGGCTAAACAACTAGCTCAGACACAATTCAAAAAATTTTAAAAGCCCTAAAAGTGGCTTCCCTGGTGGCGCAGTGGTTGAGAGTCCGCCTGCCGATGCAGGGGACACGGGTTCGTGCCCCGGTCTGGGAAGATCCCACATGCCGCGGAGTGGCTGGGCCCGTGAGCCACAACTACTGAGCCTGCGCATCTGGAGCCTGTGCCCCGCAACAAGAAAGGCCGTGACAGTGAGAGGCCCATGCACCGGGATGAAGAGTGGCCCCCGCTCGCCGCAACTAGAGAAAGCCCTCGCACAGAAACGAAGACCCAACACAGCCAAATAAATAAATAAAATTAAAGTAAAGTAAAAAAAAAAGCCCTAAAAGTTAATTTCTACCTACCTATCCAATGGCTGAGAGTTTGTAGGGAAGACAAGCCAAGTCGCAGATAAGCACATTGTACCTATCTACATACTGAAGCGTTGTATTGAGTGAATCTGTAATTGGGGCACATTCTCATATGTCAAAACAACATTGATATGACTGAATGTCAAATATCAAATAAGGGATGAAAAAAAGAAAGGGTTAATATGCTTTACCGACACAGAACTCGTTCGAATAAATAAGAAAAACGCTAAGATCTCAGGAGAGGAATGGGCAAGAACAAAGACCAAAAAAAATCCCCAAATAACCAGTCAATTTATAAACCAAGAAATACAGATAGCTGATAAACGTAAATATCTGAGAAGCTAACCAAGAAATAAAAAGTAAAATGACACTGGTACCATTCTCACTTTTCAGAAGAGGGAATATTGATACGAGTTTTCTGAAAATTGATTTAGCAATAGGCATTAAGGACATTCAAAATGCTTATATCTTTTAATCTATTAATTCCACTTCTAGAAAACTATCCTTAAGAAATTGTCAGAAGTATGCATGCATTTAACAGTGAAATTCAACACTGTTCAAGAGGTATGGGAAGATCCGAGAATGTAAATTAAACCTTCCCCAAGCTCATGGCTCACAAACAGGTAACTTCTACCGGTTCTCATTTTAAAGATAGCCTAGAAGAGACTCCAGCTCCGTAACTTTTCTATTTCAGTCTTGTATCAACTTTGCAGTAAAGCCACCCTTCCTTATGTCCAACTGAAACACATCCTGCTTTACTTAAAGCCTATGTTTGGTCTCGTGTGGGCACAGTGAACAAAATTTAAAAAATTACATTCATTAAATTAAAAAAATCCTTCCTGGCCCCAATTTTTCTTCCTTCTTTCAATGAGCACTCACTTCTGGGACTAATGCTGCTTCTGACTTGCTCCTGGCTCTCGGCACCCACCTGGCCCAGGTCCTTGAGGTCTCTTCGCTCCCTTAGCCCCTGGATGAGAAATGGCCCCGCAGAGAGACAAGCACACAGCTGCAATATGGTGTGAAAAGAGCTCAGATTGATGGCTGTACAGGGGGCATGGGTGCATAGAGAAATCTGGGTCAGCCTAGGGGAGTCACATGTCAAAGAGAAGGAAACCTGGATGCTGAGAGCTGAACAGGATTCCTGAACAGGGCAGTGGTGACGGTGGGGGGAAAGGGGGTGGCCCGGGGGGTGTGAGTGTGGAGACATGGCCAAAGGTACACCAGGAGAGAGTGCGGCTTCACAGAATGAAAGCTGTTCTGTGTGGCCACAAGTGGAGTGCGTCAAGCGGGATATATGGGGATGGGGCTCGCCTTTGTAAGCCACGTTAAAGACTTGGAATTTCAGTCTACAAACATTACGGAGTCAGTGAATAATTTAAGTTGGTGAAACACAATCAGATTTTGGTGTTAACCAAGGACACACAGACACTGTGGATGGTAGGTTGGAGACACAAGTACCACATGTAATGAATTAGGGCACCAAAAGAGCAAAAGAGGGGATGGAACAGAGGAGAAGGGTACAGGAGACAGCATACAGAATCAACACTATTTAGGATCCTGCTGGATGTGGGGCAGGGTGAGGGAAAATGAGGAGACATCTCCTCAGTTTCTGGTTCCCTAAAAATCTTACCTTATAAAAAAATTTCACCTACAAGTAGTTCTCGTACTCGAATGTGCAAGGAATCACTGGGATCCTTGTTAAAAATATAGATCACTGGGCCTCCCCTCCAGATTGGTAAAGTGGGGGAGGACCAAAAATGCATTTTTAAGGAGCCCCCCGCAATTTTCATATAGGTCCACTTTGAAAAATACCTCAAAGTGTTTTTCTTTTAATTTTTGCTTCTAAATAATTTGCAAACCGCTACCCCTAATTAATAACTAGTAAATAATCATGCACAGTGAAGAGAATAAAAAAGTGGAAGAGTATAAATCGTACACTAGTGATACTATATATCTGTAAATGTGGAATATGGGGGAGTTGGGGCAGAGAGAAGATGGGCATGAGGCCTATGAAAGCATAACAGCATTTAAAGGGCTGTGAACTAATAAAATATATATACATATATACGTATATATAATATATACATATATGTATATATATACATAATATATACATATTATGTTCCTGCTAATATTTGGCCTTTGACCCTGGTTGTGACACAGAGAACTTAAGTCCCTTGGAATTTCCTGGGTGATGGGAAAAGATAGCATCTTTTGTTCTAAGAGATGACTCTTGGCAGGCTCCTGGATTGGGGCTGGTCACCAGGAAGACCAAGCATGATTAGAAGCTTGGAACTTTCAGCCCTACCTCCATCCTCTGGAGAGGGGAGAGGGGCTGGAGATTGAGTTAATGATTGATCATGTCTACATGATGAGGCCTCCCCAAACACCCCTGAATTACTAGCTTGGAGGGCTTCCTCATTGGTGAACACATCCAGACACCAGGAGCTCTCCCAGCGCTATCAGGATGGAAGTTCCTGTGCTCGTTCATTTCCATCGTTTAAAGTATGCTTAGTAATGAATCAGCAATGGTAAGTAAACTGTTTTCCTGGGTTCTGTGAACCACTCTAGCAAATTATCAAACCTGAGGAGGGAGGGTCATGGGAACCTCGTCTTTGTAGCCAAGTCATATAGAAGTTGTGGGTAACCTTGAGACACACTACTTGAGACTAGCATCTGAAGTGGGGGCAGTCTTGAGGGACTGAGCCCTTAACCAGTGAGGTCTGTGTTAACTCTGATTAGTGTCAGAATTGAGTTGAATTGTAGGTCACCCAGCTGGTGTCATAGAATTGTTAGTGTGGAAAAATACCCACACATCTGGGAAGTATTGTGAGTGTGAAAATAAAGGAAAACACAGTGACTATTTCCTAGACAAGTCAACATGGGAAGAGAAATTAGTGACGATGGAAAGGAGTGACCCGAGCTGAGGAGAATGGTGGCCAGATGGGTGCGTCTGAAGGAGAGTGATCCAGAGGTGCAAGTGATACAGTTGAGGACAAGAAAGAAAAGTGGAAACAGGCGTCCCTGGATTTGGTCATTAGGAGGTCTCTGGAAAGCTGAGAACTAGAAGAATGGAAGGTAGCTGTGGAGGGAAGGAAAGGTGAGGAAGCAGAGACTATAACGGTAGGAAGTAACTCGGGAAGCTCTGCTCGTGAGACAGGAGGGACGGGGGCAGGGCACCACCATTAAAAGAATGACACAGCTGTTGAGGATACGACAAAAACTGGTTAGAACCAACTAGGCCCAAGATGGCAGAAGATTCAATTTCTAGTCACCTTTAGCCTCATTATGCACTCACTGTAATACATTAGCATATGCTAAATGACACACCCACGGGTGCCGTGACAGTTCTGAGCGTGACCATACAGGACCAAAATTTGGGCAGTGGCCCAATTCCTGGAAATCTCTGCCCCTTCTCCAAGATAGTTAGAATATTCCTCCCACTTGTTAGTGTATGAAATTACCCAGGCCATAAAAACTAACCACCCCTGCCCCGACGGATTGCATTCTGTATACGGAATGTGTATCTCTCTAAATAAACCTGCTTCCACTTACTATGGCTCACTCTTGAATTCCTTCCTGCGTGAAGCAGGAAGGAATCCCAGTAGGGGAAGGTAAGTCAAAATCTGGAACCTGGCATGTGGTTAGTGATGTTTGGGCCTGGCTGGAAGGTCCCTGAGTTTGACCCACCTGAAGTCTTTTCCCAGACCCTCACTTAGCAGTCCATCCTAGGGACTTGCCCGAGACCTGGGACATGACCATCCTCTCGTGCCCCATTCTGCAACACTAGGAAGGGCATGAGAGAGCTATCATAGCAAGAGTGATAAGTAACAGGGTCTGCCCTTTCAGAGCATAACATTCTCTTCATGTATTTACCTATTTAAAAATATAAAATACATCATTCCTGAATGATACAAGGAAACAAAATCCGAATTTCCCAATACCATGACATCTTCACAGGTTTAACCATCAAGTCTAATTTGTACAAACATAAAGGTGTGCAGTGTGGGGCTGCTACTGATAAGTGTTTTTAAACATTATTTGTATTGTTAGTTTAAGCCATCAATATATTGAAAAGGTCTCTGGATATACTTTTATGAAAAGTACAGGCTTCTATATTTATAAATGAACATTAAAAAAAAAGATGAAAACCCTTCTCCAAGCTGCATCAATAAATCTGTCACAGTTACACAAATCTTAGAAGGCAGGCAGTTTGGAAACAGCTCACTAATTTCCTTCTTGAGCAAGCTCTCATTAGCAAGAGTCTGAAGACAGCTAGTGTATGAGCCTGCAAAAGCACCTGGGAGTTTGTGTTCCTGTTGATATCAAATGCATTATCCCAGAGGCAACTTTGTGAGAAAACCAATGAGATTGAAGTGGGCTGAGGAAACCTTTGAGAGATCAAAGTTTCTTTAAAGGTTTCTGGAAAATTTAGGTACCATCTATCTCATGTGAAACAAAACTAGAGTTAAAAATAATTCCACCCCCATTCCACCCCTAATCCCCATTGGGTACTCATTAAAATTTACTTCCAAGTTCTATTCAATGAGTTCTCAAATGAATGTGGGTGGATTCAGAGACTGACATCTCTTTGTGGGTCACATGGAGGCAAAAACCAATTCTTGAGTTTCAGAACTTTAGTAAAGTGTAGTCTGAATTAGAACAGTCCACCATCCTTGTTTCCTAGGGATGCTGGTTTCACCTTCCCTGCGGTTGGAGAGTAGGTTTGAGATTAACTGTAAATAGGTCACCTCTAATACCAGTCCCTGGTTTAAAAATCCCAGGAGGGGAACATAAGTCAAAATCTGGAACCTGGCCTGTGGTTAGTGATGTTTGGGCCTGGCTGGAAGGTCCCTGAGTTTGACCCACCTGAAGTCTTTTCCCAGACCTGGTATCTTGGTTTTTCTCTCTTCCTTCCTTCTCCTTCTCCTACTCTTTCTCCGCCTCCACCTTTGCTTCTTCCTCCTCCATCTTGGCATTGTAACCTGACCCTGCCGTCTGCCCTCCAGACAGGGGCCAAACTTCAGGACCTTGACTCTGAGTTATTATTTCTGAGTCTGAGGTACCCGCTACTACTGACAGATAGGAGTTTGAATAGAGTTTCATATATATTTGCAATTACATATCATAACTACATATATTTAATAATACACTTGTTTTATATATAAAGAAAATATCAATAAAACCTATTATATAATATATATTACATATATATGATTAAAAATCATGTTACCGTATAAAAGCATTTGGCCTGTCAGTGGCTCTTATACTTGAATGTGCATGAAAATCACTTATTAAAAATATAGATTCGTGGGCCCCATCCTCAGATTTGTGAAGTTGGGAAGGGGAAGAAAAGATTTGCTCCCGGCAATTCTTATTTAGGTCCACTTTGAGAAATAGAGTTAAGAGTTTTCCTTTTCCTGTTAAATAATATATAAATCAGTGCCCCCAATGCAACATTAGTAGATACCACGAACAAGTGAAGAGAACAACAATAACAAAACTATAGGGTATAAATGGTTGTAGATATTTTTCCTCTGTGCCTCCTTCAGCTACTATATTAGCACAAGCAATGGACAAAGCTTTTTAGGGCATCTGAGAAAAATCAGGAGTTTTCCAACGGAAATGATTAACGCAATGAAAAGAGAAAACAATTTTTTTTTTTTTTTTTTTTTTTTGCCCTGGTACCTGTGCTTGACTAGGTATTGCTCAAATAAGCAGAGATTTGGTATTTTGTACGAAATATAGTTTTCTGATTACCTAGAATTTGTCCTCTTAGAGATAGAGCACCACGGAGGCAAGGTCTCATCTGTGGTGAAGAATGTATCCTGACTACAAACAGCAAATGAAATTCAAAGTTGTCTCCTAGCTACTGATCTTAGCTGGCATCTGAGAAATTCTGTAAACGACACTGACCCCCATGAGCTGACCCTGACATCCTAGCTTGCAGAACATCAAATGGATGCACGCACACAGGAAATGGGAAAAAAATTAAAAAAAGAAAACCCTATCCCCGCACCCCGCTCCAAAACCCCACCAAACCCTAAGGGAATGAGTTCTGTTTTTGAAAAAACAACTATGATAAAAAGCCTACAAGGTTATGTAAAACTAGGGTCATAGAAAAAATGGGGGAAAACAATCCCAGATTTTCCTAATTTCAAAGAACGACTTGATTCATGCTAAACATATAGCCTATGGGCTCTGGCTTCTGTCACCCTCCAAATAAAGTGAGAAACAGATTTTCTTACATCTCTTTTTGTTCTTGGCTTCTAAAGCTCAGCTTGTTAAGTAGATTTCTGAGCGCAGGAGAAAGATAAAAGCCTTTTTCATGTGGGGTGCAGGGGAAAGTGGTAGGGAAGGACTGAGAACTGTTATCACTAATAACCTGCCAAATTAGGTAAGCATGGGGGGTGAACCAAAAGATCTGATAATTATTTTTTTCTAAGTAAAAATTTAATGGTGGAAAAGAGAAAAGGCAATGAATTGAATGGGCTGTGAGTCTAGCTCCTAACTCTAAGCACTTAAGAAATGTTTCATAATGACGGTGGTTACCCATGTGCTTGTCCGCCCATTGCTAGAATGAAAGTGAATGAAATCCCTTAGAAGACCTCTGATCAGGCACTATCCCCTGACAGGAGTCAGCTTGTACCAAAAAGGCAGTACTCCATCCTGTCATGGGTGGGAGATCACTACCACCACTCAATTAGACAAAAGGTGACACCCTGGGGTTTATAATTCTTGAGGAGCCCCAATTAATTTATGCACCTGCTAGTGTGTGCCAAGCTGAGTTTAAGATTTTTTTTTACATTTTTATATACTTTCTCTCAAAAATATTCATATTTATTAATGTTGGCTTACTAATGTTATTCCCCTGCAGAGAAAAGGAAACGTGTTCATCTCAGCATTCTTGCCTACTTCCTCTCCCTTTCCTCCTTGTTTTAATTAACAATTGCTCAGTGCCCTGAGGGCTGTCATTAATTAAAAGATTAAAAAAAAAATCCTTCAGGAATAAGTAGAAATGATATTTTCCTCTTTTTAAACCTGAATGTGGTTTTAAGATTTATTTTGCAGTGTTTTTTTTTTTTTATGGTGCTCTCCTTATGATTAAATTTATTTCTGAAAGATTCGGTTGTTGATTTTATGCAAATGTAAGATTTTTCAATATAGGAAATAAAACTCTTGATGTTTTATTAATTCATGCTCTCCTTAGAGTTTGGTAAAAGAGCTTTCGCAACATGGTAATTATGCTTTAATAAACAAAAAGTACAAACATTAGTAACTCTTGTAATTCGGAAAATGTACATTTTGGTAATTCCTTTTTTCCATTGTTTAAGAAGAAGGTAAAGATGTGTTTGGGAGTTAAAAGAATTCACTGATTAAGGCAGATGGGGGAGGTAACTAGTAAGTACATGTGCCTTCAAGCCATTAGGCTGTGACTTATACTATCTAATTACTATTTTGACCACTGATAGATTTTTTTCTCCCTCTAGTCCATGAAAAAACAGATTAAATAAGAGACTATAAAGGGACCAAAATGATTCCAAAGGTGGCTTAATGAAAAAAAATGTTCTGCAGTTTTATGGAAGGTTATAAACCTTATGAAGTGAACCATTTTCTGATGATAAAATGCTCTGAAAAGGCAGCCCAGAACCTTCTCTGACACAGGAGAGCAACGTCTTCTCCAAAGTCATTGGGAGAGGCTTACAAGTATTTTATCATGGCTCAAATTCCTCTTGTTGCAGTTTCTAAACTTCATTTCCCATGTTAAAATATCACAATGCAAACCATAAGAATTAACTTTAAAAAATCGCATGTGTTTGTGTGGAGTTATAAAAGCCAGTTTGTCTTTACTGAAGGCTGCTTGGTGGGAAATGCTCAGTGAGCAGAGCCAGGTCTACATTCAGCCTTTTTTCTCCTTGGCCTCTTTCAGGGGGTGATACTCTGAAGCTCCACTGTCTCTCAGCCCCACCAGCACAAACACACTTTTCAGTGCATTCTTCTCTAGTAAATCCTCTATCAACTCTACAACCACCTCCCTCTCCTCCAAATGCAGGAACACTCTATGGCTCCCTCTTGGCCCACTCTGATCTCCCTTCTCTATACTCTCTTTCTCAAAGACTTTGGCCACTGGGGTTAAAACTCTGGCAAATAATCCTTAAAATAAATCATCATTCCTGAGTCTGTGTGCTTCTAACTACTTCTTGACCTTCTGATGTAAAGTATCTTTAAAATCATAAAAGCAATACAAATGCATTATGAGAAATTGAGCAATTAGAAAGGGAAGAATCACCAAAAATTCCATCATTTTGAAAGCTCCATATTATTTTGGTGTACTTCATATCTACATTTTAAAATAATAATCATAGTTAATATCTCAGATTACATTCTACTCTTTCATTTAATATTAACTCAAAGAGGTTTGCACATTGCTGTCTAGTCATATATCAAATTAGAAAACAGCTGAGGCGCATTTATCAAGCGGACAGGCCAGCGTTTATTTTATCATTTCTTTGGATGTTTGATAGTTTCTAGTATTGCAATTAAGAATAATGCTGTCTCAAATAATGCATAGTATTATTCCTTCAGGAGAGAGACTCAGAGTGGGATTATTGGGTTCCAGTTTGCGAATACTTACATGTATCTTAAGATACGTACATCTTATATATCTTACATATATCTTAGGATATACTGACAGTGTCCAATTTTGCTCCCCCAAAATGAGGTTACATATTTGTTTATTTTCTGCTTTTTAGTTTAAAACAATTTTGAATTTACAGAAAATTACAAGAGTAGTCCAGAGAATTCTTTTATACCCTTTGTCCAAAGACCCCAATCAAATTTTGCCAATTGTCCCAATCATGTCCTTTATAGCAAAAGCACCATTCCAGTATCTTGTGTTGCACCTGACTGCCATGTCTCTCTAATCTCCTTCAATCTGGAGCAGTTCTGCAATCTCTCCTTCACCTTCATTCTGAAGATCACATAAAAGATGTCAATTTTAACGTCTCATCATCATCTGAAACACAACAAATCTAAAACTGATCTCATCACCTTCCTCTCAAAATCCACTCTATCACTGAATTCCTACTTTCTGTCATCTTTCTTCCAGTAACCTAGGCTTAAAACACTTCCTCTCCCTTAGTCCACATGTGATTACCAAACTGTTAAATACTATTCTCCAATTGTCACTCAATACCTTTATGTGCATTTTCCATTAGCACCTCAAACGCAACATGTCCATCCCTCAACTCATCAGCTTCTTTTCAAAACCTCCTCCTCGGCCTCCTATCGCTCTAAACGGCACCAACGTTGGCCAAATGGGCCAAGTTAGCACGAGGTAAGAAAGGCAGCAGGAGAGCATAAGTGTTTCCATCCAGTGGCAACATGGTCTTGTGTGCTAAAAGAGTAAGCAGGAATGGGAGGGTAGAGTAGCGTGAGAATAAGCCTTAAAGGCTGTGCTGAATAATTCAGTTTCATTCATTCCTTCTTTCTGGACTAAGTTATAAGCATTTAATGGCTCTAGCTATTTTTTTTTAATTTATTTATTTATTTTTGGCTGCATTGGGTCTTCATTGTTGGGTCTTCGTTGCTGCGCACGGGCTTTCTCTAGTTGCGGCGAGCAGGGGCCACTCTTCCTTGTGGTATGCGGGCTTCTCATTGCAGTCGCTTCTCTCGTTGTGGAGCATGGGCTCTAGGTAGGCAGGTTTCAGTAGTTGTGGCACGCGGGGTCAGTAGTTATGGCTAACGGGCTTAGTTGCTCCACTGCATGTGGGATCTCCCTGGATCAGGGCTCGAACCCGTGTCCCCTGCATTGGCAGGTGGATTCTCAACCACTGCGCCATCAGAGAAGCCCTCTTGCTATTTTTTCAAACTGACTTATAATCTTAGCACTAGCTAGCTCTTTCTATACAGAGAGAACTAAATAAAATTTGTTTATAAACTTGATAAACTACACTGGAACTTAGAGCCTTTGGGAGTGTATCCTCCACTACCAATTACTTTCCTCTCTAAATGTGGCAAGATTATTTCTAACTATAATCATCTGATTTGAAAAACATGGGCTCTCATCTTAACTTTCCTCTAAATAGCAGTGGCAGAACTGGGTACACTAGTTTAGCAAATAATAATTGCAAAAAAAAAGTATTTAGCAAATACTTATTGAGGGCCTACTTTATTTATGTGAACTTAAATTGGTGCCTTACTTAACTTGAGAAGTAAAAGTATGAAAACTTAGAACTTTAAGTGGTCTATCTTAACAAAAAAATAAGCATATTGATTTCATTTTCAAAGAAGCTTTTTTAAAATTAGACTTGCAGTTTTTGTAAGTAAATAGAGGCCTGTGCTTACAGGAGAAGAGAGAGAGACAATAAAAAGCACATGTCATGCTGTGTATTTAAGAGACAAGGTTATAGCAAATAAATGCACACATCAAAAAAGGAACATCTCAAGGAACTAGAAAAAGAAAAACAAACTAGGCCAAAGTTAGCAGAATGAAAGAAATAATAAATATTACAGCGGAAATAAATAAAATAGAGAATAGAAAACAAATAGAAAAAAAATAAACAGGGCTTCCCTGGTGGCGCAGTCGTTGAGAGTCCACCTGCCAATGCAGGGGACGCGGGTTCGTGCCCCAGTCCGGGAAGATCCCACATGCCGCAGAGTGGCTAGGCCCGTGAGCCATGGCCGCTGGGCCTGTGCATCCAGAGCCTGTGCTCCGCAACGGGAGAGGCCACAACAGTGAGAGGCCCGCGTACCGCAAAAAACAAACAAACAAACAAAAAACTAAGAGTTCACAAACCCTTAGCTATAGAGCGAAGGAAAAAAGAGAGAAGACCCAAATAAATAAAATCAGAAATGAAAAGGAGATATTACAACTGATGCCTCAGGGGAAAAAGACCCTTATGAACTATTATGAACAATTATATAGCACCAAATTGGATAGCCTAGAAGAACTCGAAAAGTTCCTAGAAACATACAAACTTCCAAGGCTGAATCAAGAAGAAATAGAAAACTTAAACAGACCAATAACTAATAAAGAGACAGAATCAGTAATCAAAAACCTTCCAACAGAGAAAAGCCCAGGACGTTCATGGGTGAACTCTATCAAACATTCAAAGAAGATATCAATCCTTCTTAAACTCTTCCAAGAAAGATAAGAAGAAACATTTCCAAATTCATTTTATGAGGCCAGCATCACTCTGATACCAAAGCCAGACAAAGACACCACAAGAAAAGAAAACTACAGGCCAACGCTCTTAATGAACATAGATGCAAAAATCCTCCATAAAATGTGAGCAAACCAAATTCAACAGCACATTAAAAGGATTACACACCGTGAACACGTGGGATTTATTTCTGGGATGCAACGATTGTTAAATATACACAAATCAATCAATGGTTTACATCACATTAACAGAATGAAAGATAAAATTCTGGCAAAATTCACCATCCGTTCATGATAAAAACTCTCAAATAGATACGTGTAGAAAAACTTACCTCAACACAATTAAGGTTATATATAAAAAGCCCACAGCTAATATGAGAATCCATGAGGAAAAACTGAAAGATTTTTCTCTAAAACTAAATATAAAGCCAGGATGTCCACTCTCACTATTTCTATCCAACATAGTATTACAAGTTCTAGCCAGAACAAGTAGACAAGGAAAATAAATAAAAAGCATCCCAATTGGAAAGAAAGAAGTAAAATTATCTCTGCAGATGACATGATCATATATGTAGAAAAACCTAAAGACCTGACAAAAGAACTGTTAGAACTAATAAACGAATTCAGTAAAATTGTAGGATACAAAATCAATAAACATAGTCTGTGGTGTTTCTATACACTAACAACAAAGTATCTGAAAAGGAAATTAAGAAAACTATCTCACAATAACATCAAAAAGAATAAAATACTTTTGAATAAACTTAACCAAAGAGGTGAAAGACTTGTACACTGGAAATTATAAAACACTGATGAAGGAAATTAAAGAAGACAGAGATAAATGGAAAGACATCCCATATTCATGGACTGGAAGAATTAATATTGTTAAAATGTCCATACTACCGAAAGTGATCAACAGATTCAGTGTAATTGCTTTCAAAATCCCAATGGCATTCTTAATGAAATTTCTAAAAAATCCTAAAATTCATATGCAACCACAAAAGGCTCCAACTAACCAAAGCAATCTTGAGCAGCAAGAGCAAAGCTGGAGGCATGCCACTTACTAATTTCAAAAAATTTACAAAGCTACAATAATAAAAATAATATGATTACTAGCATAAAAACAGACACATAGACCAACGGAATAGAATGGAGAGTACAGAAATAAATCCACACATTTATGGTCAACTGATCTTTGACAAGGGTGCCAAGAATACACATGGGGAAAGGACAGTCTCTTCAATAAATGGTATTGGGAAAATTGGACATATATACACAGAAGAATGAAATTGAACCTTATCTCACACCATATTAAAAATCAACTCAAAATTGATTAAAGACTTATATATAAGACCTGAAATTGTAAAACTACTAGGAAAAAAACATAGGTGACAAGCTTCTTGCCACTGGTCTTGGCAATGATTATTTTGGAAATCAAAAATGATGACAAAAGTACAGGCAATAAAAGCAAAAACGGAGAAGTGTAATTGTGTCAAACTAAAAAGCTTTTGCACAGCAAAGGCAACAATTACCAGAATAAAAAGGCAACTTATGGAATGGGAGAAAATACTTGCAAACCATATGTCAATAAGGGATTAATATCCAAAATATATAAGAAACTCATACAACTCAGTAGCAAAACCCCCCAAATAACCTGATTTTAAGAATGGGCAAAGAACCTAAGTAGATATTTCTCAAAAGAAGACATACAAATGACCAACAGATACATAAAAAGGTGCTCAACATCATTAATCATAAGGAAATGCAAATCAAAACCACAATGACGTATCACCTCACACCTGTTAGGATGACTATTATCCAAAAGACAAAAGATAACAAGTATTGACAAGGTTGTAGAGAAAAGAGAACCCTTGCACATTGTTGGTGGGAATGTTAATTGGTGCAGCCATTATGGAAAGCAATATAGGTTCCTCAAAAAATTAAAAGTAGAACTACCATATGATCCAGCAATTCAAATTCTGAGTATACATCCAAAGGAAATGAAATCAGTATCTTGAACAGATATTTGTACTTCCATGTTCATTGTACCATTATTCACAATGGCTAAGCTATGGAAACAACCTAAATGTCCACTGATGGATGAACGGATAAAGAAGTTTATATATACATATACACACATATATATCTGTGTGTATATGTATATATATATATATATATATATATATATATATATACACACACTTAGGCCTTGAAAAAGAAAGAAATCTTATCATTTGTGACAATGTGGATAAACCTGGAGGACCTTATGCTACGTGAAATACATGGAAAGACAAATATTGCATGATCTCATGGATGAAATCTAACTTAGTCAAACTCATAGAAGCAGAAAGTAGTACGAGGCTGTTAGGGCAAGGGGGAAAGGGAAATAGGAAGATGTTGATAAAGGGTACAAACTTTCAGTTATGCAAGGTAAGTTCTGGAGAGCTAATGTGCAGCATGGTTACTAGAAAGCTGCTAAATCAGAATCAATCTAAAAAGAATTTTTTTTTTTTCTGGGAGTGATTGAAAGGGAGCATAAAAGGATGTCAGGCTGACAGATGGATTACTGCTATTTGCAACCAGAAAACAAGGCCAGGCTGTGGATCTTGGTGTGAAATTGCAAGTCTTCTATCTATTTCAGGAGATCACACTGGAATAGCTTATTTTATTTCCCAGTCCTCCCCCTCTTTTCCTACATACACAGCAGCTGTTATACCTGATGAGATCTTCAAGGACAGTGCCAGAGATATATTCCTTGAAACTTTCCTTTTCCAAGACATTTTAAAAAAATTTTTGGTGTGGAACAATTTATAAAAGCTGAAAAGCTTATAGATATATGTTGCTCTACGGTAAAGAGGCAATCCCTAATATCAGATTATATACTGAAAGGTAAAACACTGACTGTCTTTAGCACGGTCCAACATCTCCTTCTAAGGTCATTTCCTCTGGGTGATCTCACTTCTCATATGACCTACGCACTGCTGTTCATCATTGCTGCCTGACTCAGACTGCCTGCCTCAAGCATTTATTTTTTCATGTTTCTGACCATTTCCATGAGCCTCCTCCTATCAAAGTTTATCTTCTTTATTTTCTGACACCAATAAAAAGAGACATGCCAAGTCTAGGCTCACACTGGGTTTAATATTTGAGAGTCTACTCTATGTATGTCTACTCCAGTTATTTTCATTTAAACAAATGGCTACTGAAACGCATTGTCTTAGTCTAATTTAATGCATATGGAAGAGTAGAAATTTGGACAGTGAGGCAAGATGGTACTGTCCCATCTCAAATTACACTACAAAGGTGGCTATTACCCCTCTATATAAATAGGGCTTTATGCTTGGATCTTCAAAAATAACAATCAACTTCTACTGTAGTTGAATCATTTGCTATTCAAATGCCAGAGTTTTACATTAGTTTTTCCTGGATATTATATTTTCTTACCTTGACACTTAGATAATTTTAAATATTTTAAATATCCTTCGTATTAATAGTCTGGTTTTTGGATATGAAACATTCTGAGTGTTCTATCATGAAACAATGAGCTTAACAGCAAATTCCCATAATCTACTGACAAAATGGTTCTAGACTTTCAACAGCAGTATTGTCTTCCTTCATTTTCTGAAATCAACTAACTTAAAGGTCATCAATTATGATGTGGCATCTTGTATTCCCTTATCATCAAAGGGAAGTCAAGAGAGCATGGCTCTAGTTCCTATTTTTTCACCAGTTAGTGGTATATCATTGAGAAAATGACATCATTGCTCTGGGCCTCTACACGTTGAGACTGGATTCAGTGATCTTGAAATTTTTCAGACTGCAGATTCCTTAAGAATTGGATGAAAACTGGTCCATCTCTCTATCACATACACAGATATATACCATTTTTTTGCATACATTATTATTCTATTTCTTATAATATCATGGTTAACGGAGCCAGTTCTGGCCCAAGTTTGAATTCCACTTTCACCACTTACTAGTTCTGCAACCTTGGGAAGGTCACTAAATCTCCCTAACTTCAGTTCCTTACCCATTAAATAGGGAAAATAACTCCTACTTCCTAGGACTATTGCCAATTTAAATATATATAAAAGTACTTAACTCAGTGTCTGGCCCATAGCAGGCCCTTAGTAAACGACAGGTAAAAAAAGAAATTGATGGGGGACTTCCCTGGTGGTGCAGTGGTTGGGAGTCCACCTGCCAGTGCAGGGGGCACGGGGTCGATCCCTGGTCCGGGAAGATCCCACGTGCTGTGGAGCAACTGAGCCCGTGTGCCACAGCTACTGAGCCTGAGCTCTAAAGCTCACGAGCCACAACTACTGAGCCCATATGCCACAACTACTGAAGCCCACACGCCTGGAGTCCGTGCTCCACAAGAGAAGCCACCACAACGAGAAGCCCGCGCACCATGACACAAGCCCCCGCTTGCCGCAACTAGAGAAAGCCCGCGTGCAGCGATGAAGACCCAACGTAGCCAAAACAATAAATAAATAAGTAAATAAATTTATTTTAAAAAATTGATGAAGCCAAAAACAAAACAAAAAAACAAACCCAAACCAAATAACTCACTGGATTAGATTATCTCTAAAATTTTACGCTATGTATTTTTTAAAAATAATTTTATTTTTTAGAGCAGTTTTAGGTTCACAGCAAAATTGAGCGAAGGCACGGAGATTTCCCATATGCCCCTGTCCCCACGCATGCCTTGCTTCCCTGCTATCAACATCCGCCACCAGAGTGGTACATTTGTTACAACTAATCAACATACACTGCCACATCTTTATCAAAGTCCATAGTTTACATTAGGGTTCACTTAGTGTTGTACGTTATATGAATTTGGACAAATGTATAATGACATGCATCCCATTACAGTATACAGAGTAGTTTCACTGCCCTAAAAATCCTCTGTGCTCTACCTATTCATCACTTCCTCCCTCCAAGCCCTGGTAACCACTGCCTTTTATTTTTTTTGCGGTATGCGGACCTCTCACTGCTGTGGCCTCTCCCGTTGCAGAGCACAGGCTCCAGACGTGCAGGCTCACCGGCCATGGCTCATGGGCCCAGCCGCTCCACAGCATGTGGGATCTTCCCGGACCGGGGCACGAACCCGTGTCCCCTGCATCAGCAGGTGGACTCTCAACCACTGCGCCACCAGGGAAGCCCACCACTGCCTTTTTTTTACTGTCTCAATAGTTGTACCTTTTCCAGAGTATCTTATAGTTGAAATCATATACTGTAGTGTGTAGTCTTTTCAGACTGGCTTCTTCCACTTAGTAACGGGCATTTTCTCTCCATGGCTTGACATGGCTTGATAGCTCATTTCTTTTTAGTGCTGGATAATATTCCATTGTATGAATGTACCACAGTTTATTTATCCATTCACCTACTGAAGGACAGCTCAGTTGCTTCTAAGTTTTGGCAGTTATGAATAAAGCTGCTATAAACATCCATGTGTAGGGTTTTGGTGTGGACATGTTTTGAATTCTTTTTGGGTAAACGTCAAGGAGTGCAATTACTGTATTGTATGGTAAGGGTATGTTTAGTTTTGTAAGAAACCGCCGGACTGTCTTTCGAAGCGGCTATGCTATTTTTTGTTCTTACCAGCAATGAATGAGAGTTCTTCTTGCTCCACAAAAGCTCCAGAATTTGGGGTTTTCAGTGTTCTGGATTTTGGCCATTCTAATAGGTGTGTAGTGATATTTAATTGTTGTTTTAATTTGCATTCTCCAGTGACATATGATGTGGAGCCTCTTTTCATAGGCTTTTTTCCTGTGTATCTTCTTTGGTGAGGTATCTGTTAAGATCTTTGGCCCATTTTTAAAATTGAGTTCTCTGTTTTCTAATCACAGAGTTTTTTTTTTTTTTCCATTTTAGTTTTATTTGTTTTTCTAGTTCCCAGAACTTGGTATAATGCTGAAGAGAATAATGAGATCAAACAGCTTTGTCTAGTTTCCTGAACACTTTCAATGCTGTCACAATATAAATGTGTGTGCTACATGCATTTTTGCAAATAACTTTGCAACATTAAGGAATTTCCTTCTACTCCTAGATATATAACTGATTTTGTTTTTTTTGTTTTTTTTAAACATCTTTATTGGGGTATAATTGCTTTACAATGGTGTGTTAGTTTCTGCTTTACAACAAAGTGAATCAGCTATACATATACATATGTTCCCATATGTCTTCCCTCTTGCGTCTCCCTCCCTCCCACTCTCCCCATCCCACCCTTCCAGGCTGTCACAAAGCACCGAGCTAATATCCCTGTGCCTTGCGGCTGCTTCCCCCCAGCTATCTACCTTACTACGTTTGTTAGTGTGTATATGTCCATGACTCTCTCTCGCCCTGTCAAAACTCACCCTTCCCCCTCCCCATATCCTTAAGTCCGTTCTCCAGTAGGTCTGCGTCTTTATTCCTATCTTACCCCTAGGTTCTTCATGACATTTTTTTCCCTTAAATTCCATATATATGTGTTAGCATACGGTATTTGTCTTTTTCTTTCTGACTTACTTCACTCTGTATGACAGATTCTAGGTCTATCCATCTCATTACAAATAGCTCAATTTCATTTCTTTTTAAGGCTGAGTAATATTCCATTGTGTATATGTGCCACATCTTCTTTATCCATTCATCCGATGATGGGCGCTTAGGTTGTTTCCATGTCCTGGCTATTGTAAATAGAGCTGCAATGAACATTTTGGTACATGACTCTCTTTGAATTTTGGTTTTCTCAGGGTATATGCCAAGTAGTGGGATTGCTGGGTCATATGGTAATTCTATTTGTAGTTTTTTAAGGAACCTCCATACTGTTCTCCACAGTGGCTGAACCAATTCACATTCCCACCAGCAGTGCAAGAGTGTCCCCTTTTCTCCACACCCTCTCCAGCATTTATTGTTTCTTGATTTTTTGATGATGGCCATTCTGACTGGTGTGAGATGATATCTCATTGTAGTTTTGATTTGCATTTCTCTAATGATTAATGATGTTGAGCATTCTTTCATGTGTTTGTTGGCATTCTGTATATCTTCTTTGGAGAAATGTCTATTTAGGTCTTCTGCCCATTTTTGGATGGGGTTGTTTGTATTTTTGTTATTGAGCTGCATGAGCTGCTTGTAAATTTTGGAGATTAATCCTTTGTCAGTTGCTTCATTTGCAAATGTTTTCTCCCATTCTGAGGGTTGTCTTTTGGTCTTGGTTATGGTTTCCTTTGCTGTGCAAAAGCTTTGAAGTTTCATTAGGTCCCATTTGTTTATTTTTGTTTTTATTTCCATTACTCTAGGAGGTGGGTCAGAAAGGATCTTGCTGTGATTTATGTCATAGAGTGTTCTTCCTATGTTTTCTTCTAAGAGTTTGATAGTTTCTGGCCTTACATTTAGGTCTTTAATCCATTTTGAGCTTATTTTTGCTAATCACAGAGTTTTAAGGTTTCTTTTTATATTTTGGATAACAGCCCTCTATCAGATATGTCTTTTGCTAATATTTTCTCCTAATCTGTGGCTTGTATTTTCATTCACTTTACATCATCTTTCACAGAGCAGAAAATTTCTATTTTAGTGAAGTCCAGCTTGTCACTTCTTCCTTTCAGATCATGTACTTTGGTGTTTTACCTCAAACATCACTGCCAAACCCAAGATCATCTAGATTTTCTCCTCAGTTACCTTCTGGGAGTTTTATAGTTTTGCATTTTACCTTTACGTTTTTGATCCATTTTGAGTTAATTTTTGTGGAGAGCAATCTCTGTCTGTATTAATTTTTTTTCATGTGGGTGTTCCAGTTGGTGTTTAACTTTATAAAGAAGTAATATTTATTGATTACTACAGCATAGTGTTTAAGTCTGCATTTACCAAGCAAGCATCACAGAGTGTTGTTTTTCAAAATATTCTCTGGGGGCAAGTTAGAGGGTTGGATGCAGGGGAGCTGTTCCGTCTAACAAGTAGGGGGAGGCCCTGCATCTAGCTCTCCCTTTTTAAGATTTACAGCATTCATAGCATAGTAAAAGCTCTGATGAGTCCTAAAATAAAGACAATCCGCTCACAGCTTATCTCTGTGTTTCCCAAACTGGTTCACTCACTTTTTGCCCCCAATCCTACTAATTTCTCCAAGAATTAATGTTCCTGAACACACTTCCAGAAATGCTTTTTTGGTCTGGTATTCTTTTTCCTCCTTTAAATCTCACCCTCATCAAGGAATTGCGTTCTTACTTATTTAGAGGACATTATGTACAGTGGACATCAGTATTGCTGGAATATTAAGTACATATAAAAATAGCTATACAGGATGGATGAACTCAGTGATATATTTTGTCCATGTCCACAACACCTAAAACACGCCCAACCAATCAATGAAAATTCTTCGCACACTAAACACCAACAGCTAATGACACTTGCAGTCAAATGCAGTGAGAGACTCCCTGTTAAAACTACAGTCGCAACACTCACACCCTGCAAATATTGAATACGATAGTACTTCATGTAGCTCTTCATCCACAGAGACACATGGCTGACATCTGTTTAGTTATTTCGTCAAAGTAGTCAACTGAGAGCTGTGGAAAATAATTTGGAAGCTATAAATAGTCACTGAATTGATATATGTGAGAGCATCATGCTGGCATTGGCTGCTCTGAATGTTTGATGTCGAAATTTGGGTTATCACATCAGACTTGGGATGCCGATTTGATACCAAATATCCATCAACTAGACTAAAATCTATCAAACACTCAGAAAACATCAATCCCTTCTCTTTTAGTCCATCCAGATCTTCCAAAAATCTTGCTAGTTTCCTCTTTGCCTCTTTATCTGGACATAGATGGTATATCTGCACTATTGATCTTAACTGTTACCAGAAACTTGGATTACAGAGGCAGGAAATGAAATATTGAAAAAAAAGTGAGAAAGAAACCTCATGAAAAAAACCAACAAAAAGATTAAAAAGAAGATTAAAAAAAAATGAGGGGAAAGAAGTTTAGCTTCTGGGGTTGAAAGCATTGAGTGGAAAACACAGTAATGTGTTTTTAACATTCATAGGAATTATTATGCATATTTTATGGGGGAAAAACTTAAAACAGAGAAGAGACTCCAAAATTCTGTCATATGCAAACAACATACACTGGAAATAAATAACTCCATCTTGCATCTGAGCAAAATAACTGGATGAAAGTTCTTGTTTTCCAAGAATTCTGAATAACCCACAGGGTTTCTATTTTTTTTAGCACATGCTTATGTTTTACAGGCAGTTTCAGGACTGGATTTCCAATAAATGCTTTCTATGGATAAAACTTTTATATTAAAAAAATGTACAATAAGGCAGAGGCTTATTTCTAGCCCCTTATAAGCCTCAGAATTCTGCAGACACCAGTTTAAACTGGTATTGCGTTTTTACCAGTTGCTTAACAGGACTTTGCTCCATCAAGCAGGCACAGAAATTAAAAAAAAATATTTGAAGTGACACACTACATCACAGCTGGAAACAACAAGACATTTAAAAGGTCTTTTGCATAACATGTTGCGAGTTGCCAGCTGTTTTTCTGATCCATAGAGCAAATCCTGCACTGAAAGACCGCTACCCAGAAGGCATGCACCGACATTGATTTCAATCCCCCAGCTCTCCCGGTGGATCAGATGGCATCTCAGCACTGGAATCAGTATTGCTGTCACATACTCATCTGTCGCCTCATGGGACAAGAGCTGCAAGAAATATGAAGGGAAATTGCTCCCGTTAGGGGACAGCTACATTTTTCTGTTAAAAAAAAAAAAAAAAGCCACCACCTATAGTGTGCATGTTAAAATGATGCTTAACTAAAAAAGAATCCACCCTTTTCTGCCCAAATATTAACACACTCAGCAGAATAATACATTATTTCTGCTTCCCAGCCCTATTCTTAGCCTTCCTTGGAGGTGAGCTAACCAAGTTCTTTTCAAGGCCATGTGGAAGTGATTTGTCTCAGAAACTCACACCCAAAGTCATTTCAGAAAAATGTCTGAAGTGGCTGCCATTTTGCCTTCATGTCCATTTCCATCCTTGTGCACATACCCACCAAAGGAAGGACTCTTTCACTCGGTGAATCAGATTCAGGGATGTTTCTGCATTTTTATTTATTCTCCAATTTCAGGGTGGCCCGTTAGATTGAAGGACTGCAACCATTTGGGGGAAAGCAATTTCAAATTTTAACTTATTTTCTCAGCCAAAAATAAAGTGGCTTCACTTGATGGAAAGAAGTGTCATCCTCCTAAGAGTTCACTAGCTCTCGAAGCTTTCACTTTTTCACATGGACAGCAGGACACTGACTCCCAGTAAATGTTTGTGAAGCTCAGTAATTCCAAAGAGTCTGACTTAAGGCTAGGCTCACAGAAAAAATAGCCCCTAGCCCCAAACCACATACTTATATCCATCCATCCATCCACCCACCCATCCATCTATCCGTCTACTCATCCAACAAATATTTACTAAATACCCACCCGTTATGTACCTGAAAATACAGCCATGGATAAACAGACAAGTCTTCTGCTGTCATAGGACTCACCATGTAGGAGGGAGGTGCAATTGTTCATAGGATGTGTTACCCTTAAAACACTGGGATGCAATCATGGTTGTTATTTTCAAAAGCTTTACCTTAATTCTATGCTTTCCTCAGTGCATTCTGTGCAGGAAAATGTTCAGGACAACATCTTCAGTTTAGGAATATAAAATGTATTTAGAAGAGCAAAGATGACACTTAACCTCTAAGATACAGCCCGTCAAATATTCTAAAACATGTAAGAATCTTAACAGAAGAACTCATAAATACATTTATTATATAATACTAAACATAGTGATGGAAGCATAAATGGTGTCTGCATGATGAATTGCTGACCAAGTATTTCATTCAGAAAAAGGTAAAAGAAATTCTTGTGAGTTTCAGACCATAGAGAAAGCTATCATTAGATGCAAAGCTTGTTTAGCAAAAATAATTTCAATAGTCACAGTAGCAAGAGCCTCTTGGGAATAACAAGGTCATTAGAAGCTTTTAAGATTCTCATAACAGATGACATTCCCTTACGTCCTTTTCAATCCCAACTTGGCCCTAGTCATTCTCTTTCTTGGGCTGTTTTTTAAGTCAGTAGGCTGCAGTATAATATATCTTGACATCATAATCTAAAATATAAGATCAGCTCAATTGTTATGTGAGTAATATTGCTTTTGCAAATGACTGCTGGGAGACGGGATGCTACTGAGTGAAGAGGAAAATGTGTGCCATGTCCACTCCTTGCTGCCTGTGGCTTAATGTGAAATAACATCTGTGAAGGAACATGTGACATTTCGATCCAGCAATGCATCTGATGGGCAAAAAAGTTTATCTGTAATAAAATTTCTAGTACAAGGGAATCAGGACATTGCAGCTTTTGCCTCTGCCTGTCTCTACTCTTACCACCCCACTCTGCCCAACTCCCTCAGGAAAGGGGGCCGGCGGGAATCAGCTCGCTATGGAAAGCAGCATCGTACAGCGTTCTCCCAGATCAGGATTCCAAGAGCAGCCATGGTTTCCTCCTTCGGCGGCAAAAGTTGAAACCCTCTTAGAATCTCAAGAAGGCTACCAACAAAATGTTCTTCTCTGTGCAACCCTAATTCAAAAAAGGATTCAATTCAAAAAGTTATATTTTGTAATTAGTATCTATGAGTGTTGATACTCATGAGGTGTAATCGTTTTTTCTTTCTTTTTTATAAATTCTTTTGGGGCATCAAGTAGTGTATTTAATGAGACTTGCAGATAATCACAGGAGTTATTGGGCAACTTACTCATGCTGAGAGATAAAATGCAGATGAAAGAATGGCAGAGGGACAGATTCTGGGAAATATCTCCTGGATGTACATACACAGAGCATGCCTGTGTCTGCTTTTAAGGATCTTCTTAGGATAAAAACACTGGAAAAAACATATATGGACGCAAAAATATCAGGAGAATTCCTTGGAAGTTTCTCATATTTCCCCCATTCCTCAGTATGCACTGCCAAGATGCCTTTGGGCTTCATAATGTGTCTATTATCAGTAACCACTCCTTGTATATTAATAAGAAGATCCGGGCTGCCTAAATGCTGAATGAGGCTTAAATTAGTTACAGCCTCAACTTAGTTATAAGCCTACATTTTTCTACTTATCACAGCATAAGGTTTCAGAAGCACCTGGTGCAGGGTGGGCACCCAATAAATAAAATAAATAAATAAATAAATAAATAAAAATGATCATCATTTTTGAAAGGAAAAGGATAGAAAATGGGGCCTAATGCACAGTGCTTTATGCACAGCCATTGCAGGAGGTATTACTGAAGTACCAGAAGAATCATGTCTAATTCTGTAGCGTCTTTCCAGGTGTGGCAGTGGTCTACCACGTCCCCAGTCACAATCAGTCTAATATAAGGGCCTGTGAGCAAGCTTCTTGAGAGGCTGTATCCCCAAGTCCTGTCTCAGGGAATGAATGAAAGGAATGCATGAATGAGCGATATCATTGTGGCAGGCACCACTCGTAATTACAGCTAGCAAAATATGGAGGATAGTGAGAGGGGTCTTAGGGGTTAGTACATCCCTTCTGCTCACATTCCTTTGGCCAGATTTCAGGCACATGGGATCGTAGTCTTTGTGCCCAGCAGGAAGTGAAAAAGGGTTCAGTGAATAGTCAGTCTTTGTCACAAGGGGTAAGGACTCAAACGTCCAGCCACTCTTTCTCCTATGGCCACAGCTCTCCGTAGGCTTGCCACCTCTTGAGCATCTGCTGCCTTCCTTGTACCTCCAACCCTTCAGAGCATCTGTGCAGGGTCTTGGAAGACCTGGAAGACCAGAGATCCCATCCAGCAGAGTCCTGTCCAGTTAGTCTCAGGGCAGATTTCTTCCCAGTCTACTGCATTCTTGTCTCTCACTCTACTAGGGCACGCTCAGCTCGTCTTCCTGGCTCCAGATCCTCGTTCTAATTTCATTCCCAGTGGCAGGGTCCCTGTCCTGCTCATGTGCCTGAATCCAGACATTAGTTCCCACCTGGTCAGGTCTGACCAGTCAGGGGCCCATCAGGAAACAAAAAGCACATTTAAACTGGGCAATGTGAAGAGTTCAGGACAGGACCATTTGCAAAGGTACAGGAAAGGCACAGGGAAAATGTTAAGAAATAGTGAAGCTTCTCGGACTAGGTCAGAAGGGACAAGAGGAAGGAGTGGTGACAGGAACCAGCAGGCAAGGCTACGTTATGGGAGACTGAGGGCTGCAGGGAGCTCAGGGCAAGCTCACAGGGAGGGAGGTGGGGGAATAAACACTCCCAGCTTCATCCTCTGACCTCCTGCTGATGGTTCCCATTGGCAAAAGGCAACAGCAAAAAAGAGAAAGGGGGTCTTTTGATCCTGTCCATGCAGGTCAGCTTCCAGGAGCCCAGAGCAGATTGAGGAAGGGTGGAGAGCAGATCTGGAGGAGCAAATGGAAGCCGCACAACATAGCAACCCTGGGTTGCTATGAAGCAACCAGGTCCTCCTGGTTGCATCGAGGTCCTCCTCCTGCGGCCCAGTCTCCATGGCTGAGTTCCCACTACCTGGGACCAGACCTTTGACACAGCACTGCCGACCTGCTGGGACTCCCAACAGTTGCTTCCAGACATCCCTCCCAGAGACCACCTGCCTATTTACTTGGGACTCCTCCTGTGCCCCGGTTAGAAGAAGAACACAGTCCATGCAAGACAAGTCCATTTAATTTCTAAGGAAGCATGATGCAGTGCAAAAATCATGGACTCTGAGGCCGCAGAGACCTGGGTTCTACCCACCTGTCGTCTTTAGCCATATGAAACCGACAAAGTTACACTCTCAGAATCTCAACTGTAAAGCAGGGCTGATAAAACCAAATTGTCAGAATAAGTGAGAAGTCTGATGACAGCAGAAGTCTGGGTGACAGCATTTTATAAACGTTGCAATATTACACAAAATCAGAGGGAGTGTATCACGTAAACACTGAGGATGTGGCAGCAGCCGTGGAGATCAAATCCTGCATAGATGCAACATACTTTTAAAGAGCATATTGATTTTATAGAGGAACTTTACTAATTTCTTTTCATTATTATACTAACATCCATAATCTTATAAACCATGACTGACTGCACTATGTATTTTCCAGGGTTTTGTTAGTTTGTCAGTCCTAAATTTCCTATCTAAACAGTTACACTAACTGTTGTTCCAAACAGCATAGTCAGAGTGTTATGAAAACAGGTCTTTCAAGGAAATATCCTGAACCATCAACGGTAACATATATCACAATTATTAATTGGTACCCCAAGCTTAAACCATTGTGTGGCTTTTCCTAGGACTACAGCTCTGTGGGACAGCCTTGGGGTCAGAAGCTACTGAGAGAGAATCCAGGGTTCTATTACACAATACTGTTTGTCTCCAGCAAGTAGAGCTTTCTTCCCTTAATTGCCTGAGACCCATCTCACATATCAGCCACAAGGGATGAGAAATGGTATGACGGCCTCTCCCCCTCAAGTTAGAAGGACACTCAAATGTAAAAGCTGAGTTGGGAGACTTGAATGACAACAAAGAAAGAGGGAGATCAGAAATTCCTATGGAGGGTGTTTTCATTGCATTCAGTGTGTGTTCAGACATGACGAGAGCATTAAGTTTTCAATTTAAATTCTTTCTGAAACGGAAGAACGTTATTATGAAGAGATAGCTTTTAGAAAGCCAAGTGCCTTCAAACTATCACCTTGTTTTTCAAAGCATTCCCGCTCAGCATTTCAGCACCCCAGGAACTGAGCAGAAGAAGGTCTGGACGATTATTCTGCTCATCACCTGCCAATCCAGGACTAGAATATTCTTAAATTCTTACCCAATCTTGCTTTACTGAGATGACTGATTTTTTTTTTAGCAGTTCTTTTTAGAATGTATGACTATACTAGGGACACCTCCACCTGCTCCACCAGTCTGTCAAGTGTCTTAGTTTCCAGCACCCTCCCTCCCCCAGCTCACTCTGATCCAGCCATGTAGGTTTCCTAGCTGTTCCTCAAACACACCAAGAACCCTCCCGCTTTAGGGACTTTGCGTGCCTCGTCCCCCGCCTGGAATAACCTTCCCACAGGCATCCACACGACCTTCACGAGCTCAAGCACCATGTCGCCTCCTCAGAGGGGCCTTTCCTGAATACTTTATTTAAAATTGCACCTTCTCGTCATTCTCAACCCAGCACTTTCTATCTTGCTCCACAGTCCCTTTCACCTTCTTTTTTTTTTTTTTTTTTTTTTTTTGCGGTACGCGGGCCTCTCACTGCTGTGGCCTCTCCCCTCCCGCTGCGGAGCACAGGCTCCGGACGCGCAGACTCAGCGGCCATGGCTCACGGACCCAGCCGCTCCGCGGCATGTGGGATCTTCCCAGACCGGGGCACGAACCCGTGTGCCCTGCATCAGCAGGCGGACTCTCAACCACTGCGCCACCAGGGAAGCCCCCTTTCACCTTCTAACGCACCATATCATTAACATTAATTTTGCTTATCTTTCATTCCTACATATTGAAGAGGACAGTGCGGTTTGATGCATAAGTTCCAACATCTTATTGCCTAGAAGTGAACTAAGATAATACACTTAAACAAAATTTGCAATGATATAAGCAAAGTTGGGCCATTTGTAAATATGGTATAAATAAGCCAGACCATTTATCTTTTTTAAAAAGACTTTTTATTTTATATTGGGATATAGCTGATTAACAAATGTTGTGATAGTTTCAGGTGGACAGCAAAGTGACTTAGCCATACATATACATGTACCCATTCTCCCCTAGACTCTCCTTCCAACCAGGCTGCCACATAACACTGAGCATTTATCTTTGCCCTAAAACCCACTTATGGCCAAAGACACAGACCTACTAGAGAATGGACTTGAGGATATGGGGAGGGGGAAGGGTAAGCTGTGACAAAGCGAGAGAGAGGCATGGACATATATACACTACCAAACGTAAGGTAGATAGCTAGTGGGAAGCAGCCGCATAGCACAGGGAGATCAGCTCGGTGCTTTGTGACCACCTGGAGGGGTGGGATAGGGAGGGTGGGAGGGAGGGAGATGCAAGAGGGAAGAGATATGGGAACATATGTATATGTATAACTGATTCACTTTGTTATAAAGCAGAAACTAACACACCATTGTAAAGCAATTATACTCCAATAAAGATGTAAAAAAAAAAAAATCTTTCCCCTCTACCTACCACATCCATTCTCCTCTCCAGTGCCATGCACTGACTCAAGCACATTATTAGTAACCCTCTTCCTTAGTCCTTTTCTCATACTGTTTTTCTCTCCTAAAATGTCTTTACTCTTTCTCTCTCCCTATCCACATACTACTTCATTTTTTTTGTAGGCCTTCTCAAGGCTCCCCTTTCCATGAAACGACGAAAGTGAACAAATATTCATGAAGCACATACTATATACCAACAAAAATAATGACACATTGTTTGTTTTTTTTTTTTTTTTTTTTTCTGTACGTGGGCCTCTCACTGTTGTGGCCTCTCCCGCCGCCGAGCACAGGCTCCCGACGTTCAGGCCCAGCGGCCATGGCTCACGGGCCCAGCCGCTCTGCGGCATGTGGGATCTTCCCGGACCGGGGCACGAACCCGTGTCCCCTGCACTGGCAGGCGGACTCTCAACCACTGCGCCACCAGGCAAGCCCATGACACATTGTTTTAATTCTCTCAACACTCCTGTGATCTAAGTATTACTAGCCCATTAAGTGCTCACTGCCCTCAAGCAACTTGCCCAGGGAGGGTCCTATGACTATCAGAGCTAGGATCCAAATGCAATCTGAAAACTCCAAATGCTACATGTATTCTGTACGGCCACGATGCTTCCAGAACTACTCCAATCGATACTCTTCACTTATTCTTCCTCCGAACCATGTTTCGTATCACATATCTCTACTTCACTATGGTTCAATTTATGATTTTTCGACTTTATGATGGTGTGAAAGCGATACGCGTTCAGCAGAAACAGTACTTCAAATTTGGAATTTTGATCTTTTCACAGCTCCCAGCCAGCCACACCATCAGGTGTGTAAACCACTGATACACTTACAACCATTCTGGACCCAGACAACCACTCTGTTTTTCACTTTCAGTACAGTGTTCAATACATCACATGAGATATTCAACACTTTATTATAAAAGTGGCTTTGTGTTAGATGATTTTGACCAATTGTAGGCTAATGTAAGTGTTCTGAGAACGTTTAAGGTAGGCTAGGCTAAGCTATGATGTTTGGTAGGTTAAGTGTATTAAATGCATTCCTTGTGAATCGAGGAAGATCTGTATTCTCTTGAGCTTGTCCCTCTCCTCGTTGTTTAACTTTGTATGTGCACGTGTCTTGCAGAGCTCATGACTGTGATGCTTCCTGTTTCCACGGAACTAATGCCGTGCTCCTTTTTAACACTGATAGGATGGCCGGAGCCCATGAAGAAAGCAGAGGAGGAGTGGCTAGTGAGCTGTAAGGAGAACTTGAAGCACTGAACTTTGAAAAAAAGAGAGGTTTACAATGGAGGAAATTATCCCTAAGTCTAAACAAGGCAGAGGAGAGCCATAAGAAAAGAAATCAGAACCATCAACTGGATTTCCTCATTTGGAGTAATAGTATTTGTACTTTTAGTGAGAGAGACTTCAGTAGGCTGTTGGAGGTAGAAACCAGATTCCTGCGAACTCAGGAGTGAATAAGAGGTGAGGAAATGGAAACAGCAAGAATAGAATACTCTTTCCAGAGTATTTATCTTTGAGAAGTGGAAAAAACTGCATAGCATCTGAAGGGAGAAGGCTTTAAGGACAGGGGACATAAGAAAGAGGGAAGGGAGGGAAGGAAGGAAATAAGGAAGGAAATAAGGAAGGAAGGAAGGGAGATGAATAGCCTGCAGTAATATTTATGATAATGGGATTTTTTTGCTTATGTTACTAGAATTCCATGAGATGTTTGCCTTGAGGCTAATATGATTTAGAGTACTGTTGAATATGTGACCTTTCTGTAGTTAATGGGCTCCCAAATCCCTCTGCCCAACCTCTCCAAGTAAAAAGACCTGAATTATTTAAATTTTCCTAAAAACATTGTATATAATAGAGTTTCCTTTTGTATGTTTGATTTTTCGCTTTTGCCTTTCATACACCTGGAAAAGAGGAATTCTGACACGGTGAAGCAGCTGACTTTGGTAACCAAGTGCTTCCTCAGGACTCAGGAAAAAGGTCACCAGTCCACAGGCCCTCGGAGAGAGCAAGTTCAATATCTTGGACCATTCCGAGTAGTGCCAAGGAGTAGGCAGTCTTTCCTTTGAATGACAAACACTGTTAGAGGAACCTGAAGAGGTGAGGTGTAGCAGCGGATCATCCATGATGGGTGTGATTTACCAGTTGCCTTGTTTTTAAAGTAATAGAGGCAAGAAACCAGCAGTGCATACTGTAAGCCTGTGGTCTATAACCTGGCATCCACACAGTGTATTTATGGGTCCTTGAGGGATGGAAGCCAAATTCTGACATCATTACCTCTTCAATACGGCAAAGGTTAAAGTACTACATCTAATGTAGCTTTACAGTTTTATATGACAAAGATGTTCGGGGCATGTTAGTTAACGATCACGCTTTGATTTAAAGATACTAGCAGTATGCTTAGGACACTGCCTTGGTCTCCAGCAGCGGGAGCTGCAGCAGTAAAACATGGGCAGTGACAGATGGTTATTAGCTCAAGGAAACTTCCTAAAAGGCTCGAACAAACTCAGAAGGTCCACAAATTGAACCAGAATCAGTGAATTCCCAAAGTTTAGAGGGAACACCAGAGGGCGAGGGGATTCATGGGAGACAATCAGGGAACAAAGGTCAAAAAGCTGCAGGCAACACAGTCCCAATTTATTAAACAGCCTCTAATTAGGACTGGTCTGGCGCAAGTGTACACAGGCATAACTCAGTCAATAGCTCGCGCTGGAATTCTGTTTTTAAAAAAAGTAAAAGCAAAATAATAAAAAGAAAAGATGAAAAAAACGTCCCAGCCTAGAAACCCTCAAACGTCTGGAAACTGCACCCCACCCCCCGGCCCCGGCAAAAAAAACCCTACCAGTGGTGGTAGGGCGTATTTTTTTTGGCCAGTTCAATTCAGCTGTTTTTATGAAATCACAATTTTTCTCAGACTTCCAACTTCTTGGACATTTCTGATGTAAATAATGCTGACAACTTTTAATTTTTAAAAATTAAGAGAGAAAAACAAGCCATGGGGATGTCCCCAACATTCCCCTACTGGTCGTTATTCTAAAGTAAGACAGAACAGAGCAACAGGGAACAGAACGTATTTCTATTCCAAGTGATCCTAAATGCAGTCTGTTTAACATGTATGCATTCATGGTATTTATATATAAACACACACAGATACACAGACACACACACACACACACACATACACACACACACACAGTTTCCTCTGATTGCAACTTAAGAATACTAGGTCCCAAGAAGAAAACTACAGTAGAAATTAGGGATATAAATTATTCCTGAATCAAAATGCTCACACAGGAATCAAACAAGTACCAAGAAAAGCAAGCCTTTCACCATTAATCTACTTCCTTACCACAGGAAGGCAGGGAGTATCTTTTAATACTAGGACAGGTGCCAGGTGATTAATTAGAAAAGGCCTTGGAGAAATTGTAGAATAATGTCTAATAAAAAACACTTTTTATCTGCAAAGAAATAAAAGTGAGAGTGCCTCATGCTTTGAACACCAGAGCTGGGCAGCTGGTGGAGAGAAACTTCAGATGTTACCTAGAGTCAGGCATCCCAGGAAACAGTTAAGAAGACACAGGGGAAGTTTATTATTGTTACTTCCTTTATATTTAAGGGGATGGGAAGGAGGCTGGGGTTGAGTCACAAAGGAAAACACTGTAGCACAAAGCAGTGTCTTCAGACTTTAAACAGGTACAGTACAAATAGCAATGAACAGGAAAAAAAAATATGTAACAAAAATTGCTGTTAAACAATTAAGGCCAAACAGTAAACAGAATACATAAATACAATGTCAATTATTTTCCATAAGAGTAGTATAAGCTCAATATTGTAAGAAGGAATGTGTCTTTCTTTTAAATATAATTTGTAGGAGGCAAAGTTTTAAGAGGAAATCCCACAACTTAAAATGTTTTCTTAATGGCCTGAATTCCAGTTACCAAAATTTGCCACCAGCCCTGTCATCAACCAGATGGCCTGGAAATAGAGGTGTCTTTTCAAGGGCCTCAAACAATCTAAACTTTCAGAGATCTAGAGCTTTCCGGTCACATGTCCAAGAATTTTGGTGGTGGTAGATATACAACCACCGACTTTTGTGGATTTGGAAGCTCCAGCTGGATCAAGCCTCTATGTTGTTATATCTTATATCTTCTTGAGGTGACAGAAAAGGAGAGGTCCCGAGAGGCCCAGCACCCCAAGGACCACCAGCAAAACAAGACAACTTCCAAAAGATTGAATGAATCCGCTCACTGGTGGCAGTTACCAGGGTATTTCAGAGCATGTCAAAAAAACTTGGCTGGTCAGTATTAAAAAGGAACTACATGCTGGAGAGGGTGTGGAGAAAAGGGGACCCTCTTGCACTGTCGATGGGAATGTAAATTGATACAGCCACTATGGAGAACAGTATGGAGGTTCCTTAAAAAACTAAACATAGAACTACCATATGACCCAGCAATCCCACTACTGGGCATATACCCTGAGAAAACCATAATTCAAGAAGAGTCATGTACCACCATGTTCACTGCAGCATTATTCACAACAGCCAGGATGTGGAAGCAACCTAAGTGTCCATCGACAGATGAATGGATAAAGAAGATGTGGCACATCTATACAATGGAATATTATTCAGCCGTAAAAAGAAATGAAATTGAGTTATTTGTAGTGAGGTGGATGGACCTAGTCTGTCATACAGAGTGAAGTAAGTAAGAAAGAGAAAAACAAATACCGTATGTTAACACATATATATGGAATCTAAAAAAAAAAAAAAAATGGTTCTGACGAACCTAGGGGCAGGACAGGAATAAAGACGCAGACATAGAGAATGGACTTGAAGACATGGGGAGGGGGAAGGGTAAGCTGGGACGAAGTGAGAGAGTGGCATGGACACATATATACTACCAGATGTAAAACAGCTAGCGGGAAGCAGCCACATAGCACAGGGAGATCAGCTCAGTGCTTTGTGTCCACCTAGAGGGGTGGGATAGGGAGGGTGGGAGGGAGACGCAAGAGGGAGGGGATATGGGGATATATGTATACATATAGCTGATTCACTTTGTTATACAGTGGAAACTAACACAACATTGTAAAGCAATTATACTCCAATAAAGATGTTAAAAATAAAAATATATACCCCTAAAAAAAAAAGTAACTCTCTGGAGAATTGCATATAGGTATAAAAATGTCATGGCGCTCTGTTCTTTGCTATATTTTTCTTTAAAATCAGCCCAGAAGAACAATAAACATCCTTAGGTCAGAATTTGAGCACTCTGCATATAGCAGATGCCCAATAACAGTCTTGTTTTTCTTTTTTTTTAACTAAAGAAATGAATCTCTTCTTTGAAAAAAACGAGAGTTTAGGTCTTTGAAGTCTATGGGAAACTCACGTTAACACAAGGGATACACAGAGGTAGGTGGAGCTGTTTGTAGAGGGAAATTGCTAAATATCACATTGGCAGACAGAAAAAAAAAATCCGTATATGGGATTTGAAGAATTTTGGTCTTCCCTGAGATACAGAGCTTTCCTAACAAAAAGTCCATCTGCTGGGTCTCAGATGTGAACACTGACTGCTGCAGAATCTTAGAGAACCTGGAGATGGTAATAACCAGGCTTTCCACTAAAAAAAGGTTTCCTATATGATTTGTCCATGACATTGTTTTAGCTCACACTACAGACAGGCTAGTCCCTAATGACAATCAAATAGGATGGCCCCAAAGCTGGGAAGAACCACAGGAAAAGCAGCTGCTATTGGAAAAATTGGTAGGTGGGTGCATAACCATTGTCTTATTTTACCCTCCTTTTAGGGGCTGGTCAGGAAATACAATCCTAAAACCACTTTTCTCTTCAGCTTAACTAAATTATATACTTTATTGCCCAGTGACTTAAGCAATAAATGTTACTGAAAGGACTAATTTAAGATCTGAATTTATTTTAATTAGTCTTTGTAGTAATACTGCAGCAGATGTGAGTCTGCTTATACGCCACCTGTACTGGCTAAGAATCTCAATGAAGACCCAAACGTTTTGCACTGCTAGAGAAGGCCATTTAAAATAATATGAAAAGAAAGACGAAATCAGAGGACGATGGGAAAGAAGGAAGCAGGCTTATTTGTTTTCTGGACATGCTCTCCGCATGCAGGCAGCCAGTTATGGTGGTGTCCTGGCGCGGTATTAATAACTGACAGCTGTTGTTAACTCCTACGTTAGAGTAGATAACCTTACACGGAATCCATACCCAGATACTGGGCTGCAGAGTAATGAGTCCCCCTGGAATGAGAGCTTTGGCCTTCTTTGTTGTAACTATCGATCTGCTGTAGAGTCCTGATGTGATTTAGATGAGGGAGGAAGAGATAATGGCATTGATTATTCTATTTAGGAAGCAGACTAAGACAGAACTCAGGTACAATATGTGAACACGAAAAAGTCCCACTCAATCACCCCTTGTCTTTTCTTTGCAGTCCAAGGCAACACAGGTAATCACGGTGACAGGGGAATACATCTTGATAAACACGTAGCTTTGAATTTCAGGGACACTTTGGTGTAACAAAACCATAACTGCTTTTGTGGCTTCGGCTTTTTAAGGACCATGTATCCCAGTCCTGACAAAGCCCTGGATGGTGGTTTACCAGTAAAGGGTGAGCTTGAGGGGACAAGTGCTCACCTGGGGAGAAGTCTTCCTCATTTGACATCATACTTTCTAACTTCACTGGGTAAAAATGTCTTTGAGACGAAATTGGATTCCGTAATGTAAGGAATGAGGTTTAGCCCACCTGCTCCATTCAGTCTAGTTCCAAAGTGGGATGGGGGATGGGGAATTTTACGCCCAGGGGACATCTGGCAATGTCTGGAGACAATTTGGGCTTTCATGACTGAGAGTGGTGGTGCTACTGGTATATAGTGGGTAAAGACCGGGGATGGTGCCAAACACCCTACAGTTCCCAGGACCGCCTGCCACAGTGAAGAAATATCCAGCCCAAAGTGGAGAGAGTGCCAAGGCTGAGAAACCTCTGTCTAGTTTATTTCACAACAGTATTATCTAGAATTAAAAAAAAAATTCACCAAAAAGAGCTCAAATGCCAAATAGTTTGCCTTGGGACAAGAGTCCAAGAGAAAAACAAACCTGAAAAGCATTTTGTGTTGTTTTTTTTTTGCATAGGTCTTATCCAGCTCCTATGACCTGACTCTCAACTGCTTGAAACCTGTTTCAACTACAGTAAATCACTGCTGAGCACCCCTGCTAGGCCCAGCAACTGCATTTTGGGGAGAAAATTAAGAGGTAGAATAATGGCCTTGACTTCCACTGGGTTGATAGTCTAGGCTTGAATAAGACTAAATAATAGAAGGGGGTAGATTTAGAATATCTTTCACATGACAAGCAGAGAATAGGAGGGAGAGAAGAGGAATCGTGTCATGACATTCTGGAATTCAGAGCGAGAAGGAACCAGGATCTTATGTGTTCCAATAAGCCACCATGTAGTACAGCAGCTATGAACTTGGACCTTTCAGGTGGAGAGACCTGGCTATAGCACGTATTAAGCTGTGTAATTCTGAAGCTCTCTGAATGTGGATTTCCTCCCCTGTTAATAATATCTGCCTTATAGAGTTATGAAGACTTTGTACCACACTGAAATTATGTTTGGCTGTCAATAGCCATTTTCCAGATGAGAAAATGGGTAGATTAAAGGTCAAGTGCCCAGTCAAACAGCAAGTTTGGAAAAGTCAGAGGTACAACTGAAATCTGGTCCAAGGCCAGAGCTCCATCCATAATGTGTGCCACACATCCCCTTCCTTGGATTCTCATCAACATTCCTACTGCATTAACACAATGCACACCTGCATCCACCATGAGCCAGGTACTATTCTAGGTACTGGGAATACACACACGAGTAAGACAAAAGCGCTCCTAGTGTAATCATGTGGATGGATTGTAAAGGGAATATGGTCTGGGGTTACCTGCTTGATCTCATGGGGTAGGGCTAATTTAGAGCTGAGATGGTCTTTGAACTGGTCTCGGAATGGTGAGGAAAGGGGATGGGATGGAGCAGGGAAGTCCCTAGAGTCTCTAGAAACAGCAAAAAGGTGGTGTTTGGGGGGCTTCCCTGATGGCACAGTGGTTGGGGGTCCGCCTGCTGATGCGGGGGACGCGGGGTCGTGCCCCGGTCTGCGGGGATCCCACGTGCCGTGGAGCGGCTGGGCCCGTGAGCCATGGCCGCTGGGCTTGCGCATCAGGAGCCTGTGCTCCGCAATGGGAGGGGCCGCGACAGTGAGAGGCCCACGTACCACAAAAAAAAAAAAAAAAAAAAAGGTAGTGTTTGGGGAGCTGGTAGCTGTTATGTTGATCTAAGACTTCACAGTTTACAAAGCATTCCCACATCCCCTACCATCGCTACCACTATATCATGATGAAATGAACATTTGTTGAGTGCTTACTGTGTACCAGGAGCTGTGCTAAGCATTTTACATGAACCAGATCACGTATTATTAACAACAACAACAAAAAATCTGTGAGGAAGATAATATTACCATTGTGAAGAAGGAAATTAGTATTTATTAATTATGAAGCAGCTTAGTGTAAAGGAGATTTAGTGACTTGCCAGAATTACGTACCACTTAACGGCAAGCTTTGGCTAAAATGGGGATCTTCTGACTCCATGTCCAATGCTCTCATAATTAATTAATAGTTATGTATATATCTTACATCTTTCCCTTTCCCCCTTGTACCTTCATCTCTCTCTAAATTCTCTGAGGGCAAGAACTATTGGTCATCTGTGTCCCCTAAAACTTGGGTCAGAGTGGGAGGTGGGGATGGAGATTTATGTGTCTAGGGCAGAATCAAGGTTTAAGAAATGTTGGTGGAATTTAATAAAGATAGTTTTTGCACTGGAACTTATTTCAAGGGAGTACTCTCCTTTGAAAAGTATTGATAAAACTGGAATGATCCTGGATATGAAAGAGTCAGTTCAGTTTTAAAAAGAATGGTAGTTGTAGTCTTTATCTAAGGGAGAATTAATGCAGAGTACTCTGAATATTCCCTTATCTGCCCAACCTAGACTATTTTCTCAGGTTTGGGCCACAAGCATAAATTTCTAAGGAATTTTCATTGAGCACATGTGTCCCCAGGGAAGCTTTGAATAAGTAAAAAGTTTTCTAAGCACTGAGGTTTTTTGCTTGGAAGTAGGAGAAATGATTTCAATAATGCTGCCAGTAGCTTGGTAATAACTGAACTGAAGAGTTCAAGCATCCACTGGTTTGATGCCCATTGAGTCCAGTGGGCCTCTTGATATCTGATAACTCACAGAGCAGGTGCCATAGAGCAGGGATTTTGACTAGGGTTCAAATAAATTTTAATACTCAAAAATCATTAACACTTACAGCTACATATTGACTGTGCTATGATGATCAACATTTGATTTCAAGGACTTGCATCAGGATTTAAATGCAAGAGGTTGGAGTGTTTTCTTTGATATAGGTTTGGTTCATCATGGGTGATCTGAATAAGATATATAGAATACCACTGTGTTAAGGAAACTTCTGTATTGCCAGTCTTCCCAAACTACCTATGTGATTAAGACCTCCTTGGATTTATCCACTACAACATGTCTTTCAAACCTCAAAACAAAAGAAGAAAGATAAATTCCTTTAGTTTCACCATTCCTCTCTGCTAATTCTGATATTTGGACACAAACTATTTAATCTAGAGCTTGGTACTATAGGCTGAGATTTGGGAAAAATATGAATTTTATTTTGGTTTCCATTGATAAATTGTTGAATGATTACAGAGAAGGACTAAGTTCTTAGAGTGAAATTTGGTAGTCCAAACTCAAGACTTGTTATAGCCAGGTTTTATGGATACTATCAGTGTGACAAATTGTTTTTTCCAAGATGGCTGCAACAAGATTTCCCATCCCACATGCTTTTCTTACAAAGTGACATTGTTACTTCTCTCATTGAGAAGTGGGGTCTATGTTCCCACCGCTTGAACATAGGTGGGCCTGTGACTACAAAGGAAGAGAAGCTATATAACTTCTGAGAGTAGGTTTTAAAAGGTGATGCAGCTCCCATCTTCTCGCCTGGGATACGTGCTCTTAGAGCCCAGCTGTTATGCTATAAGGAAGTAGAGGTCACCTATAGGTGTTCTGGCTGAAAGCCCCAGCTAAGAGCTCAGTGGATAGCCAGTGTCAATTCCAGGTATGTGAGTGAGAAGTCCTCTGAGGTGACTCCAGTTCTAGTCACTGTCTGACCACAACTGTATGACAGACTCTAAATGAGAACCCCTAGCTGAACGCCATCAACCCCAGGACCATAAGAGATAATATTGTTTTAGCCACTTAGTTTGGGGATGATGTTTTATACAGCAGTAAATAATTGGAACAACTAGTCCACTTACCTCCTGCACTGTGTTCACTTTTAGAGATTTAATATCTTTTATTTGTGTATGTAATACAAAATATATCACATATAAGAGGGCCGTGATGTAAAAGCCTTTAAAAAGTTGCTCATCTCTCCCTCTATAGATATAGGTAGATAGATAGATATAGATAGATCATCTATCTATATCTATCTATACATAGAAATGGCATCTGAAAGTAAACTTCGGACAGTTCCAAATCCTGCATTATAATTTCTCAAATTTAATTTCAAACTTTGCATTTCTGCTGACATTCCTGTGTCTGTTATTGCTGAAGTTGGTTTTTAATGATAATCTTACTGCTTGTGGGCATTTGAACTATGAGTTCTGAGATTAGCAGTGGAAGCGGCATTGCAGGAACCTCATCATATTCAGGTAGCTGGATAGCCAAGCAAATCACACTGTGAACCGTCACCCTTACTGCTGAGAAATATCTTTAATCCCATTCAAATATATCCACTTCCAAGGCTATTCATAACATGGTTTGTCCTCTGTCATCAATTCTATTATGCAGCTTGCCAAAGCTCCCCACATTATTCTCCCTCCTTTCAATAAATTATCAGAATATAATTAGTAATATATCAAAGATGTACTTGACCCAGGTACCCACCTCTTCGCAATAGAAGCCGATTAAAAAATACCTTTAGGGCTTCCCTGGTGGCGCAGTGGTTGAGAGTCCGCCTGCCGATGTGGGGGACACGGGTTCATGCCCCGTCCGGGAAGATCCCACATGCCGCGGAGTGGCTGGGCCCATGAGCCATGGCTGCTGAGCCTGCGCGTCCGGAGCCTGTGCTCCGTAACGGGAGAGGCCACAACAGTGAGAGGCCCGCGTACCGCAAAAAAAAAAAAAAAGCAAAAAAAAAACACCCCTTTAACTTATATAGTATAAAGACACAGGCAAAGTCTTACACAGGGTCAATAGAAGTCCCATGGATTGGATTCAGAGGAAAGATTTCCCTCCCTGTAAATTGGGCTCAATCACCTAGATGGCAGAGCAAGAGAAAGAGGAATAGCAATAAGAACATCTGCCCGTCGGCATAAACCTGAGGCCAGTCAATTGAACTTTAGTCTACGGTGCTGGGTCCAGATTGCTTATGACATACAGCACAGCCATAATCTGACTCCTAGAAAGAATTTTCAAAACTCCAATGATAATTTAACCCTGCAAACTTAAGTCCTCAGACACTTCTCTGGCTCCCTGACTAACTGTTCTTATACTGAAAAAATAACACTCAAGTAAAATGTACCCACACAAGATCTAAATGGCAGTTAAATCTGAGTAGGACATGGGCTGCTAAGTCTTGGAGTTACACATGACATTCGGTTCCTGCTCTCACAAAGCTCACCATACAGATGTATTCTATTGCTATTAATGTGCTAGGGTTGCTGTAGCAAAGTACCACAAACTGGGTGGCTTAAAAACAGAAATATATTGTCTCACAGTTCTACAGGCTAGAAGTTGGAGATCAAGGTATGACCAAATCTGTTGCTTGACCAAACCTTAGTCAGGCTCCTCAACCTTCTCCTAAGCCCATCTGCACACTCCTTGTAAAATCTAGTTTGAGCAAGGACCACGCCAAGTCAGTTTAACCAGAATCCCCCATCCTTGATGGCTGATCGGGTCCCCTACCCTCCACCACCAACCAGGTGATGTCTGATCACCCTGGCCTGTCTTCAGCAAGAATTCTGCTAGGTTGGTTTAGCCAGAACCCCCTTATCTTTGATGTTCTCTCTTAGCAATACTCCATCCACTGATCGCCACCTTGCTCCTTGGCTATTAATGCCCACTTGCCCATGCTGTGTTTGGAGGTGAGTCCAAATTTTCTCCACTGTCTTATAACCCTCTTCTCACTGGATCCAGAGGTGAGGTACCAGTCTTCCCTGTTCCTCATTGCTCCTTCTGGATCATTCTTTCTTCTTTTTCTGTTAAAAAAAAGCACCTTTGAATTTTTCCTTTAGCCTATACCATCTTGCTGCAGTTATCTACCAACCCTCAGGGCAGCTCCTCTTCTTGAAGATTTAAGCTCCGGCTCACTCTCTACAAAACTACTCTTATTATAACTCATTATGAGTTTTGTATCCATGTAGGGAATTCTTCCAATACCTCGACCTCTTCTCTTCCAATGGTCTCATCCTCCACCTGCCTCAGCCCCTTACTCCCATGGTCATCATACCTAGAACTTACATTACCAATACCTGCGGAATCTACCTCCAGCACCCCATTCTATGACCACCACCTGACGCATTTCACGCTCATTCTTCTAGGATCCTCATACTAATCCTTCAGCCACATCAGCTCATATGATTCATCAATCCCATTTTTCACTGTCCCTTACCTTTGCCCCATGACCTGATCGTCTCCATGTCCTTATTTCCTCATTCAGCTAAAATGTCACAATCCTTGGAATAACTCCCTTACATATATCTTTAATATCCTCACCCTATCTCATTTTGGTACATCAGCAGGACAAAATGTGAACCCTCTCAAATTCACCTCTCCACCTATTACATACCTGTGTGTGGGTGGAAAAGAACAGAGTCCATGTTTAATGGGCTGGCTTCAAATTCATGCCTTTGTATTTCTTTTCTATTCTATCCTCATCCAATTCCCTTGTGGCTTCACTAAGCCTCACAGCAAAATATTTATTGAAAGCTAAGCATTTTGGTACATAAGTCCCTTTTCTGATGATATAAAATTTGTTTTACACGTGAAGGGTAAAAGTTCTTTTAAGGGGAAAAAGTTATTCTTCCTTTAAAGATTAAATTTTCCCCAAGAAGTCTTTTATTAGTTAACTCTGCTATTGCAGTTTAAGAAGTAGTTCATCAAAATTCAGAAACTTTAGGCAACCCAACTTTCACTCGAGTTGATGAATCTGAAAGATTCCGTAGTTGATACTCTAACTGGAAATCCAGGACAGGATTCTTCACAAATTAAAGGAAAAACTGTGTTTCCCTCACCTCCCTCCCCAAAATGTGTTTCATCAATCTCTGTTTAAAAGGGAAGGTCACCATTTACCATTCCCTGTCTTTTCCTAGGCAAACTGCTATCCTGCTTTGGACATACTTAATGGGCCAGTCATAGTTACCAAAAATGTACAAATGCAAAATGAGCTGATGATAATGTCTTCCACTTAGCAATATCTTCTCTCCTCTCAAGCACTGAGTGTGAATTTGAGACTTGTGAAAAAACATATAGTCATATACATGTATTCTTTTGGGTTTTTTTGTTTGTTCTTGGTTTTTATTTGCTTTTGCTTTTTGAGAGAGTAATTTTCAATTGTAATTTGACTTGCATTACTTGCTTTCTCTTGGGAAACTTAACACTTGGCTTCATTCTAGGCTGCCCATTTGTTTACAAAAAAGGACGGAAATAAAACTGTGGTCACCTTCCTTAATCTTAAAGCAACTAATTGCTCACTTGTCAGTCTTCTCCTCCCCCTTGTGGGTCTACTTCATGATTTCCCAACATTACAATATTATCTATTTAAATCAAATGCTTTTTTTTTTTTTTAATGGCACTGCAAACTGCTTTTTGGTATTAGCCTGTTGCTGTGAAAAAGACATTGTTGATAAAATGTGTGATCCTCTAGAATTTAATGGGAAAAAGGGTAAAAAAATCATTTTTGACCAATTTTGTTGATATTAAAGTAACTGACATTTTAATTTATTTTTTCCAATACGTGGGCCTCTCACTTCTGTGGCCTCTCCTGTTGCGGAGCACAGGCTCCGGACGTGCAGGCTCAGCGGCCATGGCTCACGGACCTAGCCGCTCCGCGGCATGTGGGATCTTCCTGGACCGGGGCACGAACCCATGTTCCCTGCATCAGCAGGCGGACTCTCAACCAGTGCGCCACCAGGGATGCCCTCCCTAGGTAGGTTTATTCCTAGGTATTTTATTCTTTTTATTGCAATGGTAAATGGGAGTGTTCCCTTAATTTCTCTTTTCAGATTTTTCATCATTAGTATATAGGAATGCAAGAGATTTCTGTGCATCAATTTTGTATCCTGCAACTTTACCAAATTCATTCATAAGCTCTAGTAGTTTTGTGGTGGCATCTTTAGGATTCTCTATGTATAGTATCATGTCATCTGCAAACAGTGACAGTTTTACTTCTTTCCAATTTGGATTCATTTCATTTCTTTTTCTTCTCTGATTGCTGTGGCTAGGACTTCCAAAACTATGTTGAATAATAGTGGCGAGAGTGGACATCCTTGTCTTGTTGCTGATCTTACAGGAAATGCTTTCAGTTTTTCACCATTGAGAATGATGTTTGCTGTGGGTTTGTCGTATACGGCCTTTATTATGTTGAGGTAGGTTCCCTCTATGCCCACTTTCTGGAGAGTTTTTATCATAAACGGGTGTTGAATTTTTGTCAAAAGCTTTTTCTGCATCTATTGAGATGATCCTTCAATTTGTTAATAAGGTGTATCACATTGATTTATTTGCCTATATTGAAGAATCCTTGCATCCTTGGGATAGATCCCACTTGATCATGTTGTATGATCCTTTTAATGTGTTCTTGGATTCTGCTTCCTAGTATTTTGTTGAAGATTTTTGCATCTATATTCATCAGTGATATTGGTCTGTAATTTTCTTTTTTTGTAGTATCTTTGCTGGTTTTGGATTCAGGGTGATGGCGGCCTCATAGAATGAGTATGGGAGTGTTCCTTCCTCTGCAATTTTTTGGAAGAGTTTGATAGAATGTTTCATAGAATTCATCTGTGAAGCCATCTGGTCCCGGACTTCTATTTGTTGGAAGATTTTTAATCACAGTTTCAATTTCATTACTTGTGATTGGTCTGTTCATATTTTCTATTTCTTCCTGGTTCAGTCTTGGAAGGTTATACTTTTCTAAGAATTTGTCCATTTCCTCCAGGTTCTCCATTTTATTGGCATAGAGTTGCTTGTAGTAGTCTCTTAGGATGCTTTGTATTTCTGCAGTGTCTGTTGTAACTTCTCCTTTTTCATTTCTAACTTTATTGATTTGAGTCCTCTCCCTCTTTTTCTTGATGAGTCTGCCTAATGGTTTATCAATTCTGTTCATCTTCCCAAAGAACCAGCTTTTAGTTTTCTTGATCTTTGCTATTGTTTTCTTTGTTTCTATTTCATTTATTTCTGCTCTGATCTTTATGATGTCTTTCCTTCTGCTAACTTTGGGTTTTGTTTGTTCTTCTTTCTCTAGTTCCTTTAGGTGTAAGGTTAGATTGTTTATTTGCGTTGTTTCTTGTTTCTTGAGGTAGGCTTGTGTAGCTATAAACTTCTCTCTTAGAACTGCTTTTGCTGCATCCCATAGGTTTTGGATTGTCATGTTTTTACTGTCATTTGTCTCTAGGTATTTTTTGATTTCCTCTTTGATTTCTTCAGTGATCTCTTGGTTACTTAGTAACGTATTGTTTAGCCTCCATGTGTTTGTGTTTTATACGTTTTTTCCCCTGTAATTCATTTCTAATCTCATAGCGTTGTGGTCAGAAAAGATGCTGGATATGATTTCAATTTTCCTAAATTTACTGAGGCTTGATTTGTGACCCAAGATATGATCTATCCTGGAGAATGTTCCATGTGCAATGGAGAAGAAAGTGTAATCTGCTGTTTTTGGATGGAATGTCCTATAAATATCAATTAAATCTCTCTGGCCTCTTGTGTCATTTAAAGCTTCTGTTTCCTTATTAATTTTCATTTTGGATGATCTGTCCATTGGTGTAAATAAGGTGTTAAAGTCCCCCACTGTTATTGTGTTACTGTCAATTTCCTCTTTTATAGCTGTTAGCAGTTGCCTTATGTATTGAGGTGCTCCTATGTTGGGTGCATATACATTTATAATTGTTATATATTCTTCTTGGATTGATCCCTTGATCATTACGTAGTGTCCTTCCTTGTCTCTTGTAACATTCTTTATTTTAAAGTCTATTTTACCAAATATGAGTATTGCTACTCCAGCTTTCTTTTGATTTCCATTTGCATGGAATATCTTTTTCCATCCCCTCACTTTCAGTCTAAATGTGTCCCTAGGTCTGTAGTGGGTCTCCTGTAGGAAGCATATATATGGGTCTTGTTTTTGTATCCTTTCAGCAAGACTGTGTCTTTTGGTTGGAGCATTCATTTAATCCATTCACGTTCAAGGTAATTATCGATATGTATGTTCCTATGACCATTTTCTTAATTGTTTTGGGTTTGTTTTTGTAGGTCCTTTTCTTCTCTTGTGTTTCCCACTTAGAGAAGTTCCTTTAGCATTTGTTGTAGAGCTGGTTTGGTGGTGCTGAATTTTTTAGCTTTTGCTTGTCTGTAAAGCTTTTGATTTCTCCATCAAATCTGAATGAGATGCTTGCCGGGTAGAGCAATCTCGCTTGTAGGTTCTTCCCTTTCATCACTTAAAGTATATCATGCCACTCCCTTCTGCCTTGTACAGTTTCTGCTGAGAAATCAGCTGTTAACCTTATGGGAGTTCCCTTGTATGATATTTGTCATTTTTCCTTTGCTGCTTTCAATAACTGTTGTCTTTAATTTTTGCCCATTTGATTACTATGTGTCTCGGCATGTTTCTCCTTGGGTTCATCCTGTATGGGACTCACTGCACTTCCTGGACTTGGGTGGCTATTTCCTTTCCCATGTTAGGGAAGTTTTCGACTATAATACCTTCAAATATTTTCTCAGGTCCTTTCTCTCTCTATTCTCCTTCTGGGACACATATAATGCGAATGTTGTTGCGTCTAATGTTGTCCCAGAGGTCTCTTAGGCTGTCTTCATTTCTTTTCAACCTTTTTTCTTTATTCTGTTCTGCAGCAGTGAATTCCACCATTCCGTCTTCCAGGTCACTTATCCACTCTTCTGCCTCAGTTATTCTGCTATTGATTCCTTCTAGTGTAGTTTTCACTTCAGTTATTGTATTGTTCATCTGTGTTTGTTTGTTGTTTAATTCTTCTAAGTCTTTGCTAAACATTTCTTGCATCTTCTCGATCTTTGCCTCCATTCTTTTTCTGAGTTCCTGGATCATCTTCACTATCATTATTCTATATTATTTTTCTGGAAGGTTGCCTATCTCCACTGCATCTAGTTGTTTTTCTGGGGTTCTACCTTGTTTCTTCATCTGGTACATAGCCCTCTGCCTTTTCATCTCGTCTATCTTTCTGTGAATGTGGTTTCTGTTCCACAGGCTGCAGGATTGTAGTTCTTCTTGCTTCTGCTGTCTGCCCTCTGGTGGATGAGGCTATCTAAGAGGCTTGTGCAACTTTCCTGATGGGGGGGACTGGTGGTGGGTAGAGCTGACTGTTGCTCTGCTGGGCAGAGCTCAGTAAAACTTTAATCCGTTTGACTGCTGATGGGTGGAGCTGGGTACCCTCCCTGTTGGTTGTTTGGCCTGAGGCAACCCAACACTGGAGCCTACCTGGACTCTTTGGTGGGGCTAATGGTAGACTCTGGGAGAGCTCACGCCAAGGAGTACTTCCCAGAACTTCTGCTGCCAGTGTCCTTTGTCCCCATGGTGAGACACAGCCACCCCCGCCTCTGCAGCAGACCCTCCAACACTAGCAGGTAGGTAGGGTTCAGTTTCCCCTGGGGTCACTCCTCCTTCCCCTGGGTCCCGATGTGCACACTACTTTGTGTGTGCCCTCTAAAAGTGAAGTCTCTGTTTCCCCCAGTCCTTTTGAAGTCCTGCCGTCAAATCCTACTGGCCTTCAAAGTCTGATTCTCTACGAGTTTCTCCTCCCGTTGCTGGACACCCAGGCTGGGAAGCCTGACGTGGGGCTCAGAACCTTCACTCCAGTGGGTGGACTTCTGTGGTATAAGTGTTCTCCAGTCTGTGAGCCACCCACCCAGCAGTTATGGGATTTGATTTTACTGTGATTGCGCCCCTTCTACAGTCTCATTTTGGCTTCTCCTTTGTCTTTGGATGTGGGGTATCTTTTTTGGTGAGTTCCAGTGTCTTCCTGTCGATGACTGTCCAGCAGCTAGCTGTGATTCTGGTGTTCTTGCAAGAGGGAGTGAGAGCACGTCCTTCTACTCCACCATCTGGGTTAGGATCCTACAGTTTTTAAATTAATTAATATATTTGTATTTATTTCTAATCCTATCATCTATTTTTGTGTATTTTCACTCCTTTTCTACTTGTTTATTACTCTCCTTCCTTGCCTTCTTTTAGGTTGAGTGTTTTTCTCATTACATTTTTCCCCTTCTACTAGCTTAGCAGTTGTGCACACTGTTTTATTGTTTATTCTCTGTCTTTTTTTATTGTTATCCTAGGCATGTTTTACATGCACACTTAACGGATCAATATTCAAAAATAATAAGTACACATTCTATCCCTAGAATATACGAGAATATACTAGATAATACAAGAATCTTCTATTTTCCCTCTATGATACCATTGCTTTTGGCATGTAATTAGATATTTTAGTCTATCTTTAGTCTACTTTTACAACATAAGACTTTATTGCTATTGTTTTATATAGCTATTTAAAAAACGGTTTACCCCCTTCGGGGCTCATTATTCCTTTGGGTGTCTCAGGCCTTCCACTTGGAATCACCTTCCTCTACCTTGCAGTGCATCCTTTTGAATTTCTTTAATGAAGGTATATAGATAGAAACTTCTCTCAACCTTTGTTTGTTTAACAATATCTTTATTTTGACTTCTGTCTTAAAAATATTTTCATAGAGTGTACAACTGTTGGTTGGTTTATTCTCTTTTAACACTTTGAGGATACTGTTCCATTGTTTCTGGGTTCCTTTGTTTCTACTCAGAGATCAGCTGTCAGTATAATTGTCATTCCTTTGTTGTAACTGGCCTTTTTCTCTGTGTCTATAATCTCTTTGTCTTTGATGTTTTGTAGCTTCACTATGACCCTTCTAACAGTGAATTTCTTTGTATTTATTGTTTTGGATTTGCAGGGCTTCCTGATTCTAAGGATTAGAATTTCCTCCACTTTTTGCATTCTCTCCTGCTTGGGCTTTGATTATACTAATGTTAGTCCTTCTTATGCTATCCTCTCTGTTTCTCAACTTGTCCTTTATATTTTCCATCTTCTTGCCTCTCTGTGCTGTAATCTGAAATTTTTCTTTTAATCTATTTTTCCGTTTTTTAGTTCCCTCTTCAGTTGGGTCTAATCCTCTGTTGATTTCAGTTTCACTCAACAATTCTTTTTTATTTCCAGAAGTTCTATTTAGTTCTTTTTCAAATGTCCTTGGTCAATTTTTAAATAGTCTCTTGTTTCTGGCACATATTTCAAGTCCATATTTTATTTTTAAACTTATTAAACACACTCATTTTTATGTTTCTGATAATCTTCATATCTAAAGTCTTGCTTATGAAGACTTGTTTGCTTATATGTTTAGGTTCTCCACTGTAAGCTCATTATTCCTTTACACTGTCTATGACATTTCCCAAGCCTAGACTGCAGATGGGTTTCCACAGAGGATCTGCATTTGCCTCTGCAAAGTTACTGATGAATCTTCAAACCCAGGACTACTGTAAAGTACATTCCCAACTTGAAGTTTATAAATGATTGACAAGTGGGAATTTGGTTTGTGAACTCATTTGATGTCCGGTGTTATTACAGAGATTCAGGGGAAATATTTTCCTCTCGGTGTGAATTTTCTTGTTTTACCCAGACAGGTAATTTTCCTTGGCTATGGATGGATGTTGAAGGGCTACATTATTTCTAGTTTGCCTTTATACTTTATGCTAGGAGATATTACTATTCGATTCACCATCCTGGGAGAGACCCCCTCAGTCTATAACTGTCATTCACCTAGAGCCCATAAAGCTCAAGATCAACTTAAGCAAACACCCTCAGGGTAGATGCTGGCTTTAGTCATCAGCTCTCCTCTCTGGTTTCTTCTTCAAGTAGTTTTTGGTACCTGTGAATTTTTAACATTCCTACTATCTCATGTAAGCCTTTAAAGCTTTTCAAAAACTCGATTATTTTAAGTTCTCCTCAGAGTATGTCATCTATGATTTTGCCTAAAACAAAACTTGGAGTCCTTTTGAAAGCTGGGAAAATGATATTTGGATTTGATGTTGTTTAGCTGAGTCGCCATATTAAAATAATTACAACTTTCAGAAACAGTAAAGTATACATTTCCTGCTAACGTCATTCTGTGGCTTGGGTCTTAATTACATGAGAATGGCAATTTTCATATGTATAAGAATAGGAAATAATGATTATTTGATCCTGTTAGTTCTTTGGACTTTTCATAAGTAAGACTTCATTGTATAACTTGTTTTCAAAAGCCAAACCGGGACTTCCTTGGCGGTCCAGTGGTTAAGACTCCACACTTCCACTGCAGGGGGCACGGGTTCAATCCCTGGTTGGTAAACAAAGATCCTGCACGCTGTGTGGGACAGCCAAAAAAAAACCTAAACCAAGCAAGGTTTTAAACACATTGCTTATGTTTAATCTGAGACACAGAGAAATTTTTAAAATAGGGGGAAAATGCTAGAAAATTTTAAAAGGTTTTAAAATAAATTTATTTAAAATAAATTATTTTTTCTTTCTTGGTACATGAAAATGAGTTTTCTGTGTTTGAAATTTAGAAGTTTTCATAAACATTCCTTTTCCACATGTTGACATAAGAATAAAATAAATAAAGAGCAATAGTAATCTCCCAAGGGATCATATAGTTCCAGCATGAAAATGGGAAATAAAACTTCCAGTCTAACATTTAAGAGGCTCAGGTTCCATATTAAGGACTTGAGTCTTTGGAGAGTTTTTCACTGAGAAAATGCCTGTCTTGGGGCAGGGTGCGGGGTGGGGGCTTTGGTGTGAAAGATCACAAGACATCATTTCTTCAGTTTAATAATCCATTTAATACCATCTTTCAATCCCATTTCATGCTCAGTAGAGCAAGAATAAGTGAACCTTTTGCTGACACTGGTTTTGTTGAAGAGCTTTTGTTTATAAAGCAGTGGCGACATGATCTTATCATGTTCCATCATTATTGGTTTGCTTCTGTCCCCCATCCAAGTAATGCCTTCCTCTGATGTATGCAGTTTTTTCATAGCAGTGACTCCTGTCCTAGGCTGAAGGGGTTTGACAATACTTGCTCACTTTTAAAAGAGAGACATGTCTCAACTTTCTGCCTCAAAAATCTGTTTAAGTGATCACCTTTATTCAGCCATCTCTAAATTTTGAGGAGGAAATATGAATTCGACCGCCTGAACATGAACAAAGGCAAAGGAAGCCCTGGACTGTTGAACTCCTAGGGGCTGCACGGTGGATAATTGATGACTTTACACTGAAACTAAGCTCTTCTGTGGGTCGTGATCACCTAAGAAACATAGACTTATGATTGCGTGAGTGAGCAAAAGAGTCACGTAGAGTCAAACAAAGACAACCCAGCCCTTAGCATTCTGTCTCCCTAAGATCTGTGACTGTTATGTATGGTACCATATCTCTCTATTTTTGCTGTTTGAGATTTACAATAGTTCGAAATTTACAATAGTAATCAAAGGGATAGGAGTTTGCATGAAAAAATGTTTTCATGGGGTATATTTTAAGAGACTGATTCAGCATTTGCAAAGGAAATGTATTATTATGGTTTTCATAAAATATGTATACTATGGCAATTTTATCTTAAATTTCTATAGCACTTCATGGGCTGCTTCCACATAGTCAGTAACATTAATCTTTGTTTTTCAGATGAAAGAATGGAAATTTAGAGACTGAATGAAGGGCCTCAACAAAGTTCTATAATACAGTATTAGCAAAGCCCCTTCTAGAACCTGGGTCTTCCGACTCATAAACCAGTGCTCTCTCTGTCGTGTAACTCAGGCTCGTAGGGCCTCAGGAGTTCCCTGATGCCCCTCGTATTATCCTCCCTCTATCATACTTGGAAGGGCACACAAATTTACAGTAGATCCAGGCCTACATTTCAAATCTAATCTCTGCTTTACCACAAGATAAATCTCCATTTCCAAGCACAGCAGCGGCCTATTAAGGGTTCATTAATATAGGCAAATGGACCAAGACACCACTAAACGACTAAAGAGTTTAGAAAAATAGCTATAAATAACAGCTCCCACAGGGTTTCATACTGACATCACGAAGAAGGATGTATCAAATGAACACTGTGTGTGGAATGCTCACGATAAAAGTTCTTTCCCAGAAGGGCCTGAAGTTAGGTGGAAAGACAGAGTATGTGTCTAAGAGAATATCAGATTACAGCCACCATCATCATAAAGAAGGATGTAGAGCATCTTCATACCTTTTGATATATTTGGAAATATTTGGAGAATAAATAGAGAAAAACCTTAAGCATAAAAGTAGGGAGCTTTGTTTTAGGGAAGAGAGAGCTGGAAACTGAAGTCAGTGGCTTGAGTTAGTCCCTGCACCGCCATAAGAAGCAGGAGTCCCAGGGCAGATTGCCAGACCTCCGTGAGCCTCAGTGTTTTCTGTGAAGGTGGGATGAGGATTCATATCATAAAGTGGTTTAGAGGAGTTAAATGTGAAAGTGCTTTGTAGATCATAAAGCAAGGCATAAAAGAAGAGACTGTGAAGGACAGGTTGTTACCTATGACTGTAATACTTGGCTGTGTACTTTTTTTAAGCTATTTTAAAATTATTATTAAAAAAAAATTTTGGCCATGCCCCACAGCCTGCAGGATCCTAGTTCCCTGACCAGGGATCGAACCCGTGCCCCCTGCAGTGGAAGCTCGGAATCCTAACCATTGGACTGCCAGGGGAGTCCCTGGCTGTGGATTTTGTCCTGATGATGCCAACCACTCCAGTAATGGAGTCACCCCCCTAAACTGCCTTGGATGTCTTACACAACCTCCGCCCCAGCTGCTCTCTGACTTGATGCACCAGTTCATGTAGCCATGTGGCAAATGCCAGATGTGGCACTTGGCAAATGGTGAGGTATGTTCCTGTGTCTCTACAGCACTACTGCGTACACTTTGGGTAATCCCACAGCAGCCTGCTGCTAAGAGCTGTGTTGAATGACCACCATCCACACTTGAGACGCTATGCTTTGATTTCTGAACATCACAGAAAGAATATAAGACAGCATATAATTATTTCTTTTCCTCTCCAGGCTCTTTGTTTTCTTTTCTGAATTCTTAGAGCTGGATATTACATCCTATGAAATTATCACACCATCCATGATCGGCTTCAATTTGCTTAGCTACGTCTGCCTAGATTGTGGGCAAAAAAAAAGATAAACGATGGACTTCTACAGCATTCAGCTTTCCAGTCTCCATCAGTAATACTGTCACAGCAAGCCTAGGTAAAATTTCAAGTTATCTGCGGGGTCAACCAGAAATCCAAAGGCACTAAAAACAGAGTCAGTGTGTATTTGACTGTGGGATCAGCAGAAAAGAAAATAGAAGAAAGATTTCCTGTATCTAAGAGTTCAGAGTTATATGCCTGAAATTAATCACACTCCCATGTAATTAATGTTGTGCATGTTTTTTTTTTCTGGAGAGATACATATACATATATCCCCATATCTCCTCCCTCTTGTGTCTCCCTCTCACCCTCCCTATCCCACCCCTCTAGGTGGTCACAAAACACTGAGCTGATCTCCCTGTGCTATGCGGCTGCTTCCCACTAGCTCTCTATTTTACATTTGGTAGTGTATATATGTCCATGCCATTCTCTCACTTCGTCCCAGCTTACCCTTCCCCCTCCCTGTGTCCTCAAGTCCATTCTCTACGTCTGCATCTTTATTTCTGTCCTGTCCCTAGGTTCATCAGAACTTTTTTTTTTTTTTTTTTTTTTAGATTCCATATATATGTGTTAGCATACGGTATTTGTTTTTCTCTTTCTTACTTACTTCACTCTGTATGACAGACTCTAGGTCCATCCACCTCATTACAAATAACTCAATTTCATTTCTTTTTATGGCTGAGTAATATTCCATTGTATATATATGCCACATCTTCTTTATCCATTTATCTGTTGATGAACACTTAGGTTGCTTCCATGTCCTGGCTATTGTAAATAGTGCCGCAGTGAATATTGTGGTACATGACTCTTTTTGAGTTATGGTTTTCTCAGGGTATATGCCCAGTAGTGGGATTGCTGGGCCATATGGTAGTTCTAGTTTTAGTTTTTTAAAGAACCTCCATACTGTTCTCCATAGTGGCTGTATCAATTTACATTCCCACTAACAGTGCAAGAGGGTTCCCCTTTCTCCACACTCTCTCCAGCATTTATTGTTTGTAGATTTTTTGATGATGGTCATTCTGACCATTGTGAGGTGATACCTCATTGTAGTTTTGATTTGCATTCTCTATGTGCATGTGTTTTGACAGGCAGCTGGTGCTAACTAGAAATCACCTTAAAACCTATTCAAGATCTTTTTTTTTTTAATTTCAGCATTGCATTTTATAAAGCTTAACATAAGTGCATGTGTATAAGATGTAGAGACAGGCTGGAAAGAAGCCATATTAGGTATTAACAACTATGTGAAATGGTGTGGATTTGGGGGTTACGATAAGACTGTCTCTGGTCAACTTTTATCAGTACCTGGGATGGAGATAGAGAAGGATGCTGATCAAATGTACACATGAAACAAAGATGGACAGGATAATGAACAAGCATGACAGAATCAAAATACAAATGGATTTGGAGGCTTAAACACCAGACAAAAACAAGCTGAATCTTAACAGGAAAAAATCTGGCATTTAGAGTAGATTTATAATAGGTCATAAGCAAGAATCAAAGGTCATCTAACAAAGAGCCAAAGCTTTAATTTTCACCAAAGGTGAGATGGTTGTGCTAAACAACAGCAAAAGAAATCCCCCATAAAATTAGTCGATGCTAACAGAAGGAAATGTTGAAAGATAATTTTTGCATCTAACGAAGGAGTCAGTCATTCCCTGAAGCCTGCACATTAGAATCACTGAAAAAGATTTAAAGTAAATTCAGATTTCCTGGACTTTCTGCAACTTTTTTGCCTTTCTTTTCTAGAACTCTCTCAGCTACCTGTTCTAGTATAGGATATGATTGTTACAATTTCTTTTAGTTCTAAAGTCTTTTATTCTATCCTATTATATTTTTGTAAATCTGAGTCAGTTTCTTCAAAAATTAACTTCTACCTTTTGCTGAGATTACCTCAATTCTGTCAGCAAGAGCTGGTAGGGCTTGGCTTTATCTAGTATTGGCACTGCTGCAAAACGTGAATGTTCTTGGCATAATTCCTCACAACTGCCTTCCTAAGTAGTTTCTCTCATATTTTATGATTTGGTTGAAAACCCAATATGGTTAAGGAAAAAGATGTGCATAAGTGAAGCATAATTATATCGATTCATGTTCTGCTGATAAAGATTTACTTGTCCTCAAGGCATAATAATGGCCAAGACTGCCCATGATCAATAACTCTTGAACCAATAAATCTTAATATTGGCAACAAAAGCCAATATCTACTTAAACTTTTTTCAAAGTGTTATAATATATGCTGATGACATGAAACATTTGAGCACATAAAACACAATCTCTTGAGCTTCATGTTGACACTAAATTTGTATTCTCCAAGAGTTAATATTCTAGATTCCAGTGACATAGGAGCAACTGGCTGATCAAGGGGAAAGTTAATAATGGGGACTGATGGTTAATAATATATTTTTTTGACTGAGACAACAAATATTTATTTCTTACAGTTTTGGAGGCTGGGAAGTCCAGGATTAAGGTGCTGGCAGATCCAGTGTCAGGGGCTCTTCCTGGCTTGGAGATGGCCATCTTCTCACTCTTTCCTCACATGGCAATGAGAGAGATCTCAAGTCTCTTACTCTTTCTCTAAGGGCTTTGGTCCCTTCACGAGGACCCCACCCTCATGTCCTAATCTAACCTTAATTATTTCCCAAAGGCCCCATCTCCAAATACCATGACGTTGGGTATTAGGGCTTCAACATATAAATTTTAGGTGCACACAAACATTCAGTCCAAAGCAAATGGGAACAAGAGTGATGCCAAACTGAACACAATCTGGCATGGTTCACACTTGATAACATATTTATTTAGAAGAGCGTATAAGATTAGTGTACGTGGAACCACTTTGTTAAAATCCAAACCGCTATGGAAATGTAAAGTATAACAGAGTTTGTCTACAGATTCTAAACGCTGTACAACATACTGGCAAAAGAAAAACAGCTTTTTGTAAAAGCAGAAATAGAAACAAGATATGAGAAGAAATGAAGCAAAAGTACACGAAGGAAGCAAGAAAGGGAAGGCATGATGACAAGATTTTACTGGGTACCCAGCATGTGCCAGGAGCTAGGGGAATTATTTGACATGTATTGTTACATTTAATTCTCACAATTCTATTAGGTACAAGCCAAACCTCAAGCACAACTCTGATTCCTGCAGAACCAAGGTTTAGGCTAAGGAACCGGTTCTACAGTTTTCAGTAGCAGAGCTTGAATTTGCATCCATGTCTGTGTGAATCCAAAGATCATGTTCTTTCTAGGTTACTATAGACAAACCTCAGTGGGTACCTTTATGGAGTCATTTCGGAATTGTTAATAGTGTGGAGAAGTATTTTTCTTACATTGGTAATAGGCCTGTGCTTCATCCCAGCGTTATTTTCTGTGCAACACAAACAGGCCTCAGACCAGTCTATGCAATGAAACTAAATACTGGTGGCTGATAACCAGGAAAAGCCAGATAATGTAGTTTGTTCCTTGGTAGGGTGAAAAAGATTTTATGGGACAAAAAGATGCTGGAATGTCTTTGACTTTTGGGAAGACAAGTGCCTTCCCACCAGGGTGTTAGTCTGCTCAGCTGCCATTACAAGATACCATATTCTGAGTGGCTTAAACAACAGGAGTTTAGTTTTTCACAGTTCTCAAGGCTGAGAAGTTCAAGATCAAGATGCCAACTGATTTGGTTCCTGATAAGAGCCCTCTTCCTAGCTTGTGGATCTCCACTGTGTCCTTACACGGCAGAGAGAAGATAGAGAGAGAGAGAACACTCTCTGATTTCTCTTCCAGGAGAAACCAGGTCTATGGGATCAGGGCTTCACACTTACGGCCTCATTTAACCTTAATCACCTCCTTAAAGACCCTATCTCCTATACAGTCACTTGGGGGTTAAGGCTCCAACATATGAATTTTGGGGAGATACATTCAGTCCACAGCAACCAGTGCAGCACTTTGGACCTGTACCCAAAGACGTGCTCAGGAGTCCACATTTAGTTCTATCACCTACAGCCCTGTGAACTTGGGCAAATTTCTTATAAGCCTTCTTGAGCTTCAGTATTATCACCTGACTGATAACAGGGACATGATTATGCTTGCCCAGTGAACACTACTGGGTTGTGAGGAGGATGAAATTTCACAATGTGTAGGCAGCCCTGTGTTTTTGTGCATGAAGTTTTCCTGAGAATGTCTAAGAAGGACTAACATCCCAAAGATAGACTGCAGTGCTCGAAGGAGCTTCTATCTCCTGAGCTTTGAGAAGTATTCTAAAATCTCTAATTAAATATCACCTTTTAGATGGAAATTTTGCCAATATGTTTCAAGCTTTTTACACATGTTCTTTTGGTCATTTACTTGTTAACCGTTTTTTAAATTATCCAATTAATAAACAAATATATTGCAAAACTACAAATGATACTGAAATAAGAAGTAAAAGTCTATCTTTCTCTTTTTTTCATAAGTCCCACTCCCAGGTAACTGCTGCTATCCATCTGGTGTGTGCCATTCTATGCATTTACAAGACTGCATGTATATTTCTATACACATGTGTGTAAACATGTACAAGCACACAATTTTGTGGAAAGTTTTTTAAGATGAAGATATCATGCTTCAATCTTTATTCTTTTTCTTTTTTTTTTTTTTGCGGCACGCGGGCCTCTCACTGCTGTGGCCTCTCCCGTTGCGGAGCACAGGCTCCAGACGCGCAGGCTCAGTGGCCATGGCTCACGGGCCCAGCCACTCCGCAGCACGTGGGATCCTCTCGGACCGAGGCACGAACCCGTGTCCCCTGCATCGGCAGGCGGACTCTCAACCACTGCGCCACCAGGGAAGCCCCCAATCTTTATTCTTTTCTTTCTCTTTGAATACATATTTGTCTGGCTTAAGTTTAAGAATTATCTTGTTGAGCTAAAGACTTGCTACTTTCAGCATGTGTTGAGATTGCTGCCCTTACCTGGGCTGTAGGCTTAAGTGACTATGCTTTTTGCAGTATCAAACCATCATTTTCTCTAACTTCCTGCTAATTTTTAGAAAACAATGAAGCAAAACATACATTTATTTTGATATCTTGGTGCAAACAAACACTGCTGTTGCAGACAAAGCGGGAAACACAGCTGAAACAGAATCACCAGCTACCAGTCAGTTTAAAATATATGTTCATTAGTGATGTCTAGCTCCAGCAGAGTAAAGGTAGTTTAATTATATAAGTGTATAATGCATAAAAATGCAAGTTGTTTTAAATTCAGCCCTCTAAAGTTTGAGTTTACACGTGACAGTAATTTGTGAAACCATAGAAGTATGTTTGTGCAAAGGAAGAAAGGTCTCATTTCGATAAAAGGCACTTTTTCAAAAAGTACTTATGAATTTTTCCACATTCATCCAGTGTGTGTGTGTGTGTGTGTGTGTGTGTGTGTGTGTGATTTTGTAATCTGCCTGAAAGTCTTTTGTCTCTCATGCATTTAATAAACAGGTCTTATTTTACAATTCATTACAATTTCACAGAGTCTGCATGTGCCTCGGATTACTCTCGTCTTTCTAAAGCAGCTTGTGCATTTACTCTTAGAAAAGATAATAGGCTTAACAATGAATTTTGTTTAAAAGTCACCAACAAAACACTGAAGCTATTCAAACCCAGCTAACAATTTAACTCTGTCCTACTTACCCTGAGCAATACTATCCAGTGAAAGGCAATGTCTTGATGGATCATTCATGGAAAACTAAAGTAATTACCATCATTCTAATATTCCTATTTAAATGCATGAAAAACTGATTAGCTGAAGGCAGACCTATATATAGCAGAAATGGCATCTTCTTAATATTTATGCTAATGTAACAGACATTTTACACAAAGGTTAGAGGTGACATGTGGGTAAGAAATGATCTTAACATACACGTTTGTTTACTTACGATAATGTATGACATGACTGTTACTCTTTGAGAGAGATTTAATTGGCACAGAGGACAAGGTATAGATCAGATCAATGTGAAAATATATATACATATACATTCACAGGCACAAATATATATGTATATACAAATATACATATATACACATATAGAAATACATATATACACATATATATACAAAAATACATATATATATATATATATACATTATATACTCATATATATAAAATACATTCATGTAGAATCACTAACCACTGACAGAGAAGTGGAACACTCCTAACACCCATACCTAGTTTTACATGTAGATTTCAGTTCACTTTCAGCCTGAGGTTGTCACATTTTTTCAGTCCAAAGAGAATTTTGATGGAAATTAGAAAAGGTTTCATAATTTAGCTGACTCTGAGCATTATATACCTCCTATGTAAAGAAACAAAAAAATGTTAAAGTGATGCCATTTCAAATTGCAGTTGCTATCCTAAGCAAGGAATGCAGAACTGGGCTTATAATTCAATTTGATTTTCACACTGTCATTTCCACATGGCTAACTCACAGGCTGAATTCTGTTTTCTGCCAGCTTTCTAAGCACACTCCAAGGTGAGGCTCCCCAGAAATGGTGCATAACAATGAGCACACCGCGGAAACTGTGCACGAAGAACAAATAAAACATGAAATGACACATGAACTCAAGACTCACATAAGCAGGTGAGGAATGGGTTACTGTCAATAACGGATGTCAAATAAGCCTCTAATTTAATGACAAGTGAAAGCCAGAGTCTGATTGAGGGCAATCAAATGCTTCTCTTTTTATCTGCTTCTAACTCAATTTTTACATGAAAAGAAAAACCGTGCCATTACACCATCAGCAATATCAGGCTACACAAAATCTGTAAGTACAAAGGCTATTTGCACGAGCAATTATAATACATTGTGCACCCGCACCTAAAGTATGGTCAAGTGAACGTGTAACCAAGAGCAACTTCTAACTCAGCATATTGGTAGAAGTTCGCTGCAAAGAGTGTTCGCTTTTCACTTTAGTATTCTAACTGTGATTGTCATTGTCAGCACAACTGTGATGGAAAAGAAATATGGCTCTCAGGTTTAAAAACTCAATAAACAACCAGGTGACTCACGCAGGGGGAAATGAGGCCACACCCAAAATGACCCTGAGTTAGGTCTCTAAGAGAGATGCATCTTTTTAGTGTTTACAGGAGAGATTACCCTGATTTCTCTTCCAAATTATACACTCCGGAATTCCAGCCCCTAGGACATACTACCTCAACCAATTTTTTTTTTTGCACGCGAGTGTATTCTTTTTAGCATTTCACTATTCATTATTTAGTATTGTTTTCTGGGTTTTCAGGTTTGTTTCTGGGATGCTTTCAAGTCTTTCCACCAAAGTACTGTAAATTCTCTCCAGGGAGGCCCTGGTATGATAAATTCTTGTTGAATTAATATTTCACCAAAAATGGGAAGTAAGATAAGTTAGTGACTAGGGTCAAAAGACATTAATTTCTAGACAAGCGATGATCTAATCGCATGTGGAAGCATTGGAACAAAACTTTTTCCCCCTTTCATATAGATCTGGACGTTTTAACTCTGTGCCCTCTATACTATATTGTAGGGGCTGTGTTGGCATTTTAGAAAATCCCTTGCTGTCAGATAATATGAGTTGCAAATGGAGAAAAGTGGACGATGCAATTGAAGGCAGTGTGTGTGAGTGCTTTATATGACTACAGAAGCCTGATCTGCACTCATCTACTTCCAACTTGCCTGGAAACACCTGCTTCTGTCCAGTCCACTTCATAATCGGTAGCGAAAGTCAAAGTAAAGAAACTCATCCACCTTTTGTGCATGCCAGTTCCTACAAGGCAAGGGAGCAACACGATCTTGTTGCCTCTGACCCTTGGTGATACCCTGAAGGCAGATCCAAGTCTCCCTGCCCCTTTCCTCCGAGTGCAGAGAACTCGTGCTTCAAGGTAAAGAATATACATTTGCAAGCAAAACATCAAGAATTCTATTTCCTTGGTAACTCTGTGCAGGGAAAGAGAATTTGAGATGATGAGAAATATTCATTCTGACCAGGTATATATATCCATTCTCCTCCTCATTCCTGAGGTTTTCTCTGCAGCACAAGGCAGGGTCCCAAGTTGCTCCAAGTAGAGATACATTTAATGTTAAATGGAAACTGAAGTCGGCCGCTAAGTTTAGCTCTCCTGCTGAGATCCTTGGGAGATTATTACTTCCTTCTGGCTACATCAGGCCCACCTTTTCCCATACCTATCAAATGGCTTTGAAGTTTCACTTCATTTGAAATACTGTACAGTAAATGTACACCGTGTGCTAATGGGCTGCATGGATATGGAGCAAATAGTTGCTTAAATTAAATTTAAAAGTAGTTCAGATAAAGACCTAGAGAATTAGTACTGGGGTTAAGGATGGAAACTACTGAGGGATGCCTGGCTGGAGGGGAAAATTACAGAGAGGGGGTGCTTCTCCCTTCCCCCTCCACCTCCCACTAGGAGGGAATTTTGTCTAGTGCCTTTGTGCAGTCAAAGGGGATCCTGGTTGAAGGTTGAGTACGTATGAGTTACTCTCAGAGGAATCAGGGGTAGCCCTAACAGGTACATGAGCACAGCCACGGCTGCCCTCTGCTCTCCATTCTCTGTTGTCAGGCAAGTATTGGCAGCGTAGAACAGCCAGTGTACTTTTATTACAGATGAAGAAAAATGTTTTGTGAAAGCTGTAACACGGATCTAGGGAAAAGCTTCAAATTCTGTGCCGCACACAGATGTGTCTGTCAACTGCTCTTTACTCAGCCCTGTCAGTGGATTTCAGTGACCCACCTGCACCTCATTACCCTTTTTACAACACTCTGCAGTGAATTCTTATTCATAATCAGACATCTTATCCAATTCTAGGTCGCAGAAATCACTTAAGCAGTCATAATGAATACGGCATCCTCTGGATTTACATTTAGTAAAAATTCAAAGTAAAATATTCCTAAAGAGAGACGGCTAAGCTCACATTCCCATCCAAAATGCAAGCCTATAAAGTCATAGTGGAGACGATGGGGTCGCATTTTGTCTGTTTTCTCCACTTTTTGTGTTTCCTTTAGGTGCCCAGAATGGTCCTAGGAAAATCGGATTTCCCCTCTGTATGTCATAGTTAGAAATGAAGTCTGAAGTATCCTGAGCCATCTTCCATCATAGTTACCAGCAGAACAAGAACGAATCTAAAATCTAAATCTCGTTTAGTAGAATTTAGAATCTAACAAAGAAGGATACACAGTAAAAGTAAAGCAGAATCCTAAGGATGCTTGATATATGGAACTCTAAATACACATGCAGAAAGGAAGAGGACAGAGAGGTAAGTTCTTTCCTTAAGAAACAAGGAGAAATAAGCTTTTCCTTCTGTTTCTATAGAACCCATCATTGCTTTGCTTCTACTCCCAACTAAGGAGGTACGCCTATGAACAGATAAAGGCTTGAAAAGGGAAAAACTCACTCTCCCTTCTTCTAGGTGAACTGGAAGCAGGTTATATGCTGAAACACAACGAATCCACTAGAAGGAAACAGAAGAAGATGCTTCTAGACACTTGTGTTGAGGAGATTCCCAAAGAGCTGTCATTGTTAAGTAATCCTCACAGAGTTGCATATTCCTTATTTTGGTTTGTTTTCTACTAAGAAAATGAAACAAACCAACCAACCATACAACATAATTCAGAAAGACACATTTTTCTTGGACTGTACCCAACCAGGGCATTATTACGCAGCCCTTATTAATGGGTATGTGTGTGTGTCAGAAGAGCATGGGCTTTGCTTGGTTCCCCTCTTGAAATCCAGAATCTAGAGCAGTGCCCAGCACATAGTAGGTACTCACTAAATGTTTGTTGAGTTGAGGACCTTCAAATTGAGTTTTATAGAAGAGACACACATTTTAATTGGACAATTTTCATACGGAGAAATAGATCATTCCTTGTAACAGCAAGAACCACAGGATAACTTATTATTTCTATTTGATTGATTAAGGAAGATTACAACTATGGAATAAAAAAACCCAAATTGGACCCTGTTGATTTTGATTTTCTGTTATTTCTGTGGCTTACTAATAAGCCAATCAATAATATGAATAAATCCCTGCAGTCATTAGCAAGTCTCTTTGGTGAATTTACCAATTTCTTCCTAAGGAAGGCAATTACAGAGTTTAAAATCCATTCAGTCTCCCACTATTCTCCTTTACTACATTGAAAATCTTAATGGCCAATGCAAGTACAGGTGACTGCATTCTGAGTGGCGTCAGTGGAATGTTTTACATTGAAATTTTATTTTCAGATAATTGTAGGTTTACATGCATTTGTGAGAAATAATATGGAGAAATCTCGGGTATCCTTTACGCAGTTTTTCCCAATGGTAACATCTTGTAAAACCACACGTAGTACAATATCACAATCTGGATACTGACATTGATGCAGGCAAGATACAGAACATTTCTATCACCACAAAGACCCCTCATGGTGTTTTATAGCCATGCGCTCTTCCCTCCCACCTCCACCCCACCTTCACTCCTGGAATACACTACTGTGTTTCTCCATTTCTGTCATTTTGCCATTTCAATAATGTTACAGAAATAGAATCCATAGTATGTAATGTTTTAGGATTGAGTTTTTTCATTCAGCTGAATTCTCTGGAGATTCACTCATGTTATCATTTGTATCAATAGTTTTTTCCTTTGGGTTTTAAGAAGTATTTCATGGCATGGATGAACAGCAGTTTGTTTAACCATTCACCTCTTGATGGACATTTGTTTGCTTTCAGTTTTTTGTTGTTATAAATAAAGTTCTTAAAATCATTCAGGTACAAGTATTTGTGTGAATGTTAAGTTTTCATTTCTCTGGAATAAATGTCCAGGAGGGCAGATACTGGATGGAAGAGTAGCTGTATGTTCAGCTTTTTAAAAGTTAATTAATTAATTTATGGCTGCGTTGGGTCTTCGTTGCTGTGCGCGGGCTTTCTCTAGTTGCGGCGAGCAGGGGCTGCTCTTCATTGCAGTGCAGGGGCTCTAGGTGTGTGGGCTTCAGTACTGTGGCATGCGGGCTCAGCAGTTGTGGCTCACGGGCTCTAGAGTGCAGGCTCAGTAGTTGTGGTGCACGGGCTTAGTTGCTCCACGGCATGTGGGATCTTCCTGGATGCGGGTTCGAACCCGTGTCCCCTGCATTGGCAGGCAGATTCTTAACCACTGTGCCACCAGGGAAGTCCCTATGTTCAACTCTTTTTTTTTTTTTTTTTTTTTTTTTTTTTTTTTTTTTTTTTTTTTGCGGTACACGGGCCTCTCACTGTTGTGGCCTCTCCCGTTGCAGAGCACAGGCTCCGGACGCGCAGGCCCAGCGGCCATGGCTCACGGGCCCACCCGCTCTGCGGCATGTGGGATCCTCCCGGACCGGGGCACGAACCCACGTCCCCTGCATCGGCAGGCGGACTCTCAACCACTGCGCCACCAGGGAAGCCCTCAACTCTTTTTAAGACATTTGTCAAACCATTTTTCATAGTGGCTGTACTACTACACCTGTTTGGTTCAGCAGTTTATGAGTGATACAATTTGCATCCTTGTCAGCTTTTGGTGTTTTCACTATTTTGGTGTTAGCCATTCTGACAGATGTGTATTGATATCTCAATGTTGTTTTAACTTTCATTTCCCTTATGATGTTGAACATCATGTCATGTGCTTATTAGTCATCTGTATCACCTCTTCGGTGAAACGTCTCTTCACGTCTTTGTCCATTTTCTAATTACACTGTTTGTTTTTTAACGTTGATTTTTGAGAGTTCTTTGAATATTCTAGTTACTAATCCTTTGTTGGATATGTGGTTTGTAAATACTTTCCTTCACTCTGTAGTTTATTTTTTCGTCTTATTAGCAGGGTCTTTCACAGAGCAAAAGTTTTCAATTTTCAGGAAGTCCTGTTGATCAATTTTTCCTGTTTTAATGTTCTGTCAGCAATCACAGTTTCTTACGTAAGAATTTTATCTCCCTGCTCTTTTGGGGCTTGTGGAACAGAGCAGTTTTCTTCTTAAGGTAAAGTCAGCTGAAATCTATTTTTCCACCCAAGAACTGAGAGAAAATTGTGAACATTTCTGCCTGGCAATATGCTTTTTTTTTTTTTTAAGGGTCAGTATCCTTTCTCCTGCAGCTTTATTGAGATATAATTGACATATGACATTGTGTAAGTTTAAAGTGTACAACATGTTGATTTGACACACACACATATTATGAAATGATTACCAAAATAAGGATAGTAAACATTTCCATCACCTCAAATAATTACCAATATTTTAATAGTGAGACATTTAAGATTTACTCATTTAGCAACTTTCAAGTATATAAAACAATATTGTTAACTACAGTCACCATGCAGTACATTACATCCCCAGAACTTATTAATTTTATAACTGGAAGTTTGTACCATTTGACCAACATCTCATTTCCAGGTGGTGGCCTGGCAACCACCATTCTACTCTCTCTCTCCTCTATCTATCTATGTATCTGGAGGCTGGGATCACTGAGGCCATCTTGATGTTGGAGGAAACTTAAGAGCCTGGGGTCATGGGAGTTGCCCTGGAACTTAGGGCCTCCGGGGCAGCCTGGAGGTTGGATTTGTGAGAGCCAGCCTGGAGACTTTGGGAGCCAGCCTGGCATTGGGACAGGCCAAGAGCCCGGGTCTGTGGGATCCTGCCTAGAGCCTGGAGCTGTGGGAGCCATCTGGGAGGCTAGGTTCATGTGGGCCAGCCTGGCGCTGGGGCAGGCTAAGAGCCTGAGTTCCAGGGAACTGAGGTCTATGAAGACTGGCCTGGCACTGGGATGGGCCAGGAGTCTGGGTCTGTGGGAGCCTGCCGGCACTGGTGTGGGCCTGGTTCTAGGGTCCATGGTGAAGTTGGGTGTTCATTTCACTCTCCTTCCTCCACAGGAGGGTGACTATCTCTTGCTGGGCTGCGTGGGCTTGCAGGGATGAGGGTAACGTGCAATTTTCTTTCCTGCCTTCTCCATGTCTTTTCTTATTTCTATGCTCCACCCACATGGTGTAATCTCTCACTTAGAATCCTTAGCTCTTGTGAAGGTATTTTCAGGCATGGACAGTTAGTTGTTCAAATTGATGTTTCTGAGAGGAGACAAGTGTTTAAAATGCTGCTACCATCATCTTGCTGAAGTCACTCTCCCCAATTTTCCCTTTTACAGATTGTACTTTTGTTGTCAAATCTAAGAATTCTTTGCCTAGTCCTAGATGTCAAAGATATTTTCTCCCATTTTTTTCTTAAAAATTGAGTTTTACATTGGTTTGTAATCCATTTTGAGTTAATTTGTTATAAGGTGTGAGTCTTAAATCTAGGTTCACTTTAGTTGCCTATGGATGCCCACTTACCCAGCACTATTTGTTAAAAAAGCTATCCTTCCTGCATTGAATTGCTTTTGCACCTTTGTCAAAAGGTGCTGGGCAAATTTGTGTGAGTCCTATTTCTGGATTTTTGATCCTCATCCATTGATCTATGTGTCTATGAATAGACATTCTTGCCTTGTTCCTGATTTTAGGAGGAAAATATTCACTTTTTCACCATTAAGTAAAATTTTGTCAGTAAGGTGTTTAAAGATGTTCTTTTTCAGTTGAAGAAACTGAGGAAATTCCCTTCTATTCCTGGTTTTTCCAAGATAATATTTTCTAGTAAAGAACGGGTGTTGAATCTTGTCAGATGCTTTTTCTGCATCAAATGTAGTTTTTCTTCTCATGTAATTTTTCTTCTTTAGCCTGCTATTATGGTGGATTATATTGAACTGGTTTTATATCTCTGGATTAAACCCTAACTGCTCATGGTGTATAATGATTTTTATATTGTCAAATTCTATTTGTTAATATTTTGTTAAGAATTTTTACATCTATATTCATGAGAAATATTGGTCCATAGTTTTCTTTTTCTATTATCTTGGTATCAGGATATTACTAGGTTCATAAAATGATTGGGGAAGTGGTCTTTTACATTTTCTGGAAGAGACTGTATAGAATTGGTGTCTAGTGTAATTCTCTATTAAACCACCTGGGCCTGCAGAATTGGGCTTTAAAAAAAATAATTCAATTTTCTAAATAGTTGTGGGGCATTCAAATGATTTTTTTTTTTATATTGGGTAAATTGTGGTAGATGGTGTTTTTTGGAGAGTTGGCCTATTTTATCTAAATTGTCAATTTTCTGTGTATAGAGTTCTTTGAAACACTTCCCTGTTCTCAGTTTTTTGTTTGCACAGTGTTATGGGTTGAATTGTCCCACAAAGTTCATATGTTGAAGTCCTAACCCCCAGTACCTTAAAATGTGACCTTATTTGGAGATATGGTCTTTACAGGGTAATCAAGTTAAGGTGAAGTCATTAGGGTGAACCCTAATCCAATATGACTGGTGTCCTTATAAAGAGGGAAAATTTGAAGACAGAGATGAACACGGAAGAAAAATAAGAAGACAGCCATGTATAAGCCAAGGAGAGAGACCTGAAACAGATCCTTTCCTCAAATCCCTTGAAAGGAACCAACCCTGCCAAAACCTTGATTTTGGACTTGTGGTCTCCCACACTGTAAGACTGTTGATTAAGACACCCAGTCTGTGGTACTTTGTTACAGTAGCCCCCGCAAACTTATACACAAGGTCTGTGGTGTTATCTACATTTTCATTCCTGATATTAATCACTTGTGCCTTCTCTTTTTTTTCCTCGTCAGTCTCTATCAATTTTATCTTTTCAAAGAACTTTTTTTTTTTTTTTTTGTGGTACACGGGCCTCTCACTGCCGTGGCCTCTCCCGTTGCGGAGCACAGACTCCAGACGCGCAGGCTCAGTGGCCACGGCCCACGGGCCCAGCCGCTCCGCGGCATGTGGGATCCTCCTGGACCGGGGCAAGAACCCGCGTCCCCTGCATCGGCAGGCGGCCTCTCAACCACTGTGCCACCAGGGAAGCCCAAAGAACTCTTTTATTTTGTTGAGTTTCTCATCTCACTTTCTGCTTTCAATTTCACTGGTTTCTGGCCTTCAAAAACAGGCTTTCACTTCCTTTCTTCTGCTTGCTTTATTTTGCTCTTCTTTTTCTAGGTCATCAAGGAGGGAGCTTAGAATACTGATTTGAAATTTTTCCTCCTTTGTAATGTGTGCATTTAGTGCTATAAGTTTGACTCGCAGTACCGCTTTAGCTGCTTTCCACAAATTTTGATATATTTTAGTTTCATTTTCATTCAGTTCAATGTATTTTTTGGATTGCCCTTGAGGTTTCTTCTTTGACCTATAGATTATTTAGTAGTGTACTGTTTAGTTTCCAAGTGTTTGGAGATTCCCTGCTTTCTTTATGTTATTGCCTTCCAGTTTCATTCCATTGTGGTCAGAGAAAACATTCTGTATAATTTTAGTTCTTTTATGTTTGTTGAGGTTTGTTTAATGGCCATGATATTGCATCTTGATATAGGTTCTGTGGATACTTGAAAAGAATGGGTATTCTGCTGTTGTTGAGTGAAATGTCCTATAAATACCAACTAGATCCTTTTGGTTGATGGTATTTTGAGTTCTTTTAATTTTTTTTTTTGAGTTCTTTTAATTTTAAGCTAATTTTCTTTCTAGTTATTCTAGCGATTGTTGAGAGAATAATGTTAAAGTCTCCAACTGTAACTGTACATTTGTCTATTTCTCCTTTCAGTTCTATCAGTTTTATCTTCTCATATTTTACATCTTGCAGATCTTTCAGCTGGAGGCCACTGCTATACTGGAGCCCTGTTGGTGTGGTATTAAGGCATGGGGGACGAGAAGTCTTCTATAATCTTACAATTAAATGTGAGTCTTTCAGTGGACCTGTGTTCTTAGCTCCCCTCTTCCCCAAGCCTCAGAGGAGACAAGTAGGAGCCAAGGCTGGCATTCTCTGATGAGTCCAAAAGTAGAGTAGAGCAATTATTGTCTAAAAGTCTTTTGTCCTTTTCTTGGTCCTTACATGGAAAAGTATATCCACTCCATCTTTCCATCACTGAAGTCCTCCTGTTATTGAAATTTTAAAAAATCCTAAACATCCATGCTCTGGTTGAAATCAGATTTGATATCTCTTTTGGTACTATAATATTATTATGAAGAGTCTGTCTAGAAATTTAAAATTTTGAAACTTATTTTATTACTCAATAATATCATTGCCCTCCTAATTGATTTGTTTATTTAGATAGCCTATTCTCCTAAAATGAGGTACACTTACATTGTATAGTAATTCTCTACCCCTTAACATTTAAGTTAATCCAAACTTGACCATTCCCCTCTCAAAAAAATTGATGGTACTACACACAGTTCATATATCATTATATTTTATAATGCACTAATACACAAACAAATTTGGAAAGGCATTTGTCCAATGAGCATCTGATTTTGAATAAGGAAATACACAAAATAAAGAAAAGGTAGTTCTAGAACTTACTGCATAGACTGTGTCTAGTACAGTGCCTGGCATGCAATATACACTGAATAAGTATTTGCAAATGAATGAATAAATAAATGAAGATGGCATTGGGAATTTCATGAAGATATTTTTCCTCTGAAATAGAATTTTTGTAACTAAGATGCATACATGCAATCTGAAAGCCTTTAACGGAAATTTATAGTTAGATGCAGATGTGTAGTTTATGCATTTATACATAAAGTGTTTTTGGTTCTAAGTCTCACATTTATTCTTGTGTATGGTAGACACACAGAGATTCTTAAAATTTTTTAAATCAAAAAATCTTTTCCTCTTTTGATATGCAAAACATGAGCAAATCAACAATCACAAAGCTAGCCCTCCTCTACCTACAATAAAAGTTAGTTAATGTCAAACCAGGTAGGCAGGAATAAAGAGGTAGACATAGAGAATGGACTTGACATGGGGTGGGAGGGCGAAGCTGGGGCGAAGTGAGAGTAGCACTGACATATGTACACTACTGAATGTAAAATAGTTGGCTGGTGGGAAGCAGCAGCATAGCACAGGGAGATCAGCTCTGTGCTTTGAGATAACCTAGAGGGGTTGGGATAGGATGGGAGGGAGGCTCAAAAGGGAGGGGACATGGGCACATGTGTATGCATACGGCTGATTCTCTTTGTTGTGCAACAGAAACTAACACAGTACTGTGAAGCAACTGTACTCCAATAAAGATCTATTTTAAAAAAAAAAAAGTTAGTTAATGGTTAAACCTCCTGAGCTTATTGAGAATTCTTTTCTTTCGAAAGATGTTCAAGGGTATGGTCATTGTCAGAAAGTGGCTTCTTTTTCAAGTAAACAAATGACTTCTCTCCTGTTCTGTGCTTTCCAGGTCTCAGGATAAAATGTTGCCAGGTGGTAGAGATTTCTCAAGCTGTAATTCATCTGAGCCCTGTAGACTAAGCCTAACTGATGGGCAGAGAATAAATAAAAAAGCGGGCCCTGGCTCCGCTGACACAAATCCAGTTTTCCCTGCCCAGCTCTCAAATGCTGGCTAAGTCTATCTACATTTTTCATGGGCAGAGTTATAGTGCTCTAATCACTTACATCTAGATGTGCAACATAAAAGAAACCCTTCTGATTGCTGCAAATACTTTGGGTAAAAGAAAGAACTCTGACGTCAGGATGTTCAACTGGTTGACTACAATCGGTCCTCTGTATCCATGAGTTCTGTATTCATTCTATATAAGATACTTGAGCATCAGCAGATTTTGGTATCCCTGGGGGTCCTGAACCAATCCCCTGCAGATACTCTTGGACAACTGTCCTTGCAGAAGATGAAGGAGAGATGTATGGAGAATCTCAGCTTTCTTCCACTGTCATGAAGGAAATGGACTGCATGGCTCTCAACCACCTAAGGTCTTTACTTAAATGTCACCTTTTCTGTGACATCTTTTCTGGCTACACTGCTCACAATTTTACCCTTTCCCCCTCAACACAAAAATATAAATTTATTCTCAATTTCCTTTCCTTGTTTTACTTCAAAACACTTATCATTATCATCATCTTGCATTCTACATGCTCTGCTCATTTATGCTGTTTATCATCGATCTCACTCCACTAGAAAGCTGCCTCGATGAAGGCAGGGCTCTGTTTTCTGTGTTTACTGCTGTATCCTCAACAGTCCTGGTCTGTGGTAGGTGCTCAATCAATATCATAGAATAACGGTTGAATGAATTCTCACGGAAAGAGACAACTGTCACAAATAGTTTAACCATCAAGATGGTGACTGCCAGTTGTACAATTCAGTTGGTTTTCATCACAAAGGGAGCTTAGGCAGAGGGGGGAAGCAGTAGTCTGGGAACAAGGCAAATCTGCACTGTCCCTCTGTTGTCTGACAAGTTCGCTTGGTCTCTATGAGTTTCGGTTTCTCATCCTTATTTTTTAAATTAATTTTTATTGGAGTATAGCTGCTTCACAATGTTGTGTTAGTTTCTGCTGTACAGCAAAGTGAATCAGTTATATGTATACATATATCCCCTCTTTTTTAGATTTCCTTCCCATTTAGGTCACCACAGACCATTGAGTAGAGTTCCCTGTGCTATACAGTAGGTTCTCATTAATTATCTATTGTATACATAGTAGTGTATATATGTCAGTCCCAGTCTCCCAATTCATCCCACACCTCTTCCCCTCCTTGGTATCCATAAGTTTGTTCCCTACATCTGTGTTTCTATTTCTGCTTTGCAAATAAGTTCATCTGTACCATTTTTCTGGATTCCACATATAAGCAATATTATACGATATTTGTTTTTCTCTTTCTGACTTTTAGTTTCTCATCTTTAAACGAGGGGACTCGGGTAGGAAATCTCTAAAGTGTCCCCCCACCCTCTCTGCAACTCCATCATCTGAGCATTCATTTGTTTATTATTTCATGATCTATGAGAGACTCTTAAGTCCACATTCTCAGTGAAAATAAAGATGGTTTTATTTATTATGGTATTTTGTACCTATTGTATACCTTATAGTACTGGTGACACAAGTTAGATTACAATAGAGGCCCAAAAAAGTATAAGGTAGTTTAAAATAGAGCGAAAAATAAAGTAGAGGGACAGAATAGAGCAAAGAAAACAAAAGAAATAAAAGTGGGAGTGGGGACTACTCCATTGCATAAAAGGACCCACACAGAAAGGACCAAATCATCATGAGAGATGAATTTCTAACACCGTATGCTGATCACAATCACATAATGAATCATGATTTATTAACACAATTTTTGCAAATAGAGTTGGTGCATTTAATTGTTCTAACAGGTCATGTTTTAAAATGACTTCTGAATCTTCAATAATAATAAAAAAAAACCTTAACATGTGGACCTTGAGATTACTGCCTTGCCATAAAACAAGGTGATTTCACTTCCTTAGAATGAATTATTCTCTGTGAGCCGCTGCAGGGCATGCGAAGCACCATTCTCATTGATTCTCTTTCTTACACACTTTTTGCTCTTCTCCAATCATAAGTCATTGCACCAACAGAACTTCCACTTGCATATAAAGTGACTGGTGCCATGCACGTATTTACTGTCACTTTTTATAAAAGACAATACATTTTCAGCCATGACAAGAGACCAGCTGGCTAATTTAGAGTGCCTGCTGAACATGTGAGGAAAAGTAATCATTTTATTTTTCACTGGTGTATTTAGAAGGCACATGCTGAATATGAATGATCATAAATATATCTATACAGATGTATGATGGGGGTATCCAAATGTTTTCATAGGATATGCACAGAAATCATCTTTACAACTCTGGTATTTTTGAGTAAAGCAATTCAGAAATGTTTATTTTTTAAGCAACAAATAAAGGTTGGTCAAAACTGATTATGGCATTACATTTTCAAAGGACAGTTTTACTGTCAACAATTCATTGTATCTTTACAAAAAAATTTATTAGTTGATATGAAATTTTATTAATTGATATGGGTTCTAAATATAATAATCTAATTATTGGTAAACATGTTCCCTCTATTGATTATTTAGCAATCCAGTGTGTGGAAGTTCATTATTATGGCGCTTAATTTCAGAATCCAAATTGAAAATTAGGAATCCTATATTATGTCTCCAAGAACAAAATCATAATATGATTTGAGTATAAGATGAAAATATTACAAGTTTTACTTAGATTTATTTCATTTTTTCAATTTCTATTTTTAATGTTATAAATTAAAAAACTTGGTACTGCAATGATGCATGTATATAATATGTAAATAAACAAATATACGTACATTGGAGAGAGCGTATGACCAAAAATATACAACAGCCAAAAAGGCAAGTCCACTGCACTGCTCTAGAAAATAGTAAGTCTAAACACTGTCATTTATATTTGCTGTCAGTCACCAGAACATACTTAATTTACCAAGTACTTTTTATGTGACTGGCATTATGCTAGGCACAGCGTGTAGAATTGCTAATAGTAAAATAGATGGTCTAGGATTTAACAAACTATCCACCATAAAATGAACTCAAATATAGTAATATAGTAGAGGAATTAGCATGTCACTTCTCCAGAGGTCCTATTATGTGACCATCTGAAATACATGAGACTCTTAAAGCCAGCAAAATCAGGCTCCTGTGTTGCCAAAATAGATGCCTGAAATCCCCATGCACTTTAAAATAACTGTTTCTCAACTATTTCAGTTTTATAGGTTTTGGTTCATCTTCCAGTGAGTTTGATTGTCTAGTTTCATAGAACAGTAGAAACAACAAGTCAGAAAGGGTAGAGGGTATAAAAAAAATAGGGAAGAAGTAATAAGAGGAAGTAGTGACAGCTGAAAGGTAAATGAGAAAATTTAAAAATAAACCCCAAATGTTATCTCACATCATATTTAAAAAATGAACTAGAAAAAAAAAAAAAAAAAATGAACTAGAAGTGAATCATAGCTACATGTGAAATCTAAAATTATAAAAGCTCTAGAATAGAAACATAAGATAAAATTGTTGCAACCTTGGGATAAGCAAGTATTTTTGAGATGTGACACAGAAAGCATGAACCATAACAGAAAACTTTGATAAGTTAGACTTAATTAAAATTTAAAACTTTGTTCTTTGAAAGATACCATCAAGAAAATTAAAAAAAGCAAAGCACAGAATGGGAGAAAATATTCACAATACATATATCTGACAAGGAAGTAAAAAACAGAGGTTATTAATAAAGGTTTACAGCTCAATAAGACGAAAAAAACTCCAACTAAAATGATACAAGATTTGAAAAGACATTTCACAATAGAAGATATAGGAATGGGCAAAAAGTACATGAAAAGATGCTCAATATCATTAGCTATCAAGGGAGTACAAATGAAAACGGCCATGATACATTAAGGTACATCCTTAGAATAGCTAGATTTTTAAAAAAGACGAACCACACCAAGTGTCGGTGAGGGTGTGGAGCAACTGACAGTCTCATCACTGCTAGTGGGGGTGCAAAATGGTACACCTATATTAACAAAAGTTGAACATACAATTACCAGACAATCCAGCAATTCCACTCCCAGATATCTGCCCAAAAGAAATGAACATACATCCATTTCCAGATCAATTAGAAGTTCCACGAGGCAAGGTGTATCATGAATAGCCAATGCCTTGCACATTACCTAACACCAAGAAGATGCTAATAGGTAGGTGTTAACTGAATGAATGGATGATAGCTAATTAATGGTATGCTCTAAGATTGAGCGTGCAAGTGTGTAATATATTACAGTGACACATTTTGTTTTTGTTTTTAAGCTGTAAACCCCATTCATCAATAGAAACCTTATAAGAAATCCCAACAGCTAAAACAGATAAACCAAGCTCTGCTCTGTCAGCCCATCCCACCTGTCTCCAGTGGCAACCAATGAAAAATCTTCGCAACATGGAGTTGGCAGGACCTGCAAGGAGCTGGGAAGGATTGGCAGGACTCTCGTAAGAGCAAGTGGAAGGACTGATTATTGTAGGAATTACATATAGAGTGATGGGGCAAAGCCTGAGGAGACGGGATAGGGTTTGGTTGTAAAGTGTTTTTCAAATATACTCCTTCACTTCCTGCTTCATCTTTAAGTCTCTTCTACTTCCCAAAGTCTAAAAATTCCCAGTACCACTTGTCTGGGCCTTCCCACTATACCAAGAGGAGGAAATTTCTGCCAACTTTATGCTTTCATGACACTACTGTCCTTCATCAAAGCAAAAGATGCCATGGATTGTAAGACTGACCATTATTTTATGCAGCACTAAAAAAAATGTTGCCAGTTAAAGTATGGCATAGAGCTCTCTTATCACTTAGAATTCTTATTTTAACTTACCTAATGAGCTCTTCCAGGATCATTTCGACTTAGAAGACATATAACTGGAGATCATGATCTTGACCTCTTTAATACCATTAGCATTGACAACTTATTTCAGAAAAAACAGGGTTTAATTAGCATAACCTTGTAGTTTCATCCCCCCCCCCCCCGATTGAATCACATGTTGCTGGAAGTTAGATAACTGCTGTTCAAAGTCAGCAGGAAGTTCAATGAAAGTTCAATGCTTTAATGCTAAGTCCTGCACAATGAATGAATCGGTAATGCCTGCCTCTTGTTCCGTTGACATTTCTTTCATCTGGTGACAGACTGTATTTTCCAAATACGGCTGCAACAATATCTCCCAGCCCATATGCTCCTGTAGGAGCTTGCTGCTTCCCAATCAAGAGATGAAGTTAATTCTTTTCCCCTTGAATCTGGGCAGGCTTCTGACTTGCTTGTCACCAACAGGATGCAGCAGAAGTGAGGCTGCATAACTTCCGAAGCTACATTGTGAAAGGTGATTCAGTTTCCACCTTGCCCACTGGACTACTCACTCTTAAAACCTTCAGCTGCCATGTAAGCAGTCCAACTGCCCTGGGGCTGCCAAGACATTTCAAAGGAGCCCGTGCAGGGAGAGGGACCACAGGGAGAGGCTCTGAGACTACATAAGGGAGGGAGAAGGATGCTCAACCAGCCTCCACGTGCTTCACCTTCCTGCTGTCACAGCTCTAGTCTCTTCTGACTGCAACTGCATGACAGACCTTGAGCCAGAGCCAGCCAGGCAAGCCCTTCCCAAATTCCTGTCCTACAGAGACTGTGAGAGATAATAAAATGATCAGTATTTGTCTAAGCCACGTAGTTTGGGGAGTGATTTGTTACACAGCAAGAGATAACTAGAATACAACTAGTCGTAGGCATCCGGCAATTTCTCATACCTTTAGCTGAGTTGCTTGATTTGTACTAGGCAATCCTTTCTCAGATATCTCAATAACAAAACATAACTAGCTGCATCGCCTTGTGGGCATAGGTCAGGTAAAGCATTTGCCTTGCTGCTTCATAAAAAATATGAACTTGTGTTTACATTTACTTCATTAATATAAATATTTGCTTCACATATCATATACTCCTCTCAGCACTATTTCCATGCCTCTATGTGTACAATTATTTTTTCAATGCAAAATCATAGAGTACTTTTTAAGAAGACACTTTAAATGGCATATGCAAATCAGTACCTGTAGTATCCACAATAAACACAACCCATCTGGAGTGAAGGCAATGCGAACATCCATGACCAAGTTCAAGAATGTGCAGACAATCACAACTAAGTCATGAGAGCTACCTAGTCATAGGTGAAGAAAGATGCTACCCATTTTAAAATGCATCCCAATTTTGAGGTGTTAAAATGTGAAATTTTTGAATTAGAGTTAATGAAGTATGACATTCTCTATTCCTCTCTCATGGCACTTATCAAATATAATTTCTTGCCTTGTATTCTAGGTGTTCGTGGACACCAGTGTTATAAGTGGTGTTTGGACCAGTCTATTTACTTCTGTATCTCCAGCGGTTCCAAAATGCATGCCATGCACACTGTCTTCCTATCAGGAGTCAATGAATCACCCAGACTGACTCCATTTTAATATCACACTTTGCAATCTCAAATCCTCAGACTGACGGGGCAATTCTTTGTTTACTGCTGTCTGGCTGTGAGTTTCATTTCTCCCAGTGACTATTCCAGACGTGTGCTGTTCTTAGTTTCCCAGGCTCATTCCCACCAATTTGAGAATTGAGAAGTAACATGGCACAGGGGAAAGAACCAAGATTTGGTGGCAGACAATGTTGAGTTCCTAGACTGTGTGGCCTTTGGTAAACAACTTAACTTCTCAAATCCTCAGATGCTTTTTTTTTTTGGTCAAATGGGAGTAAGTTACCTTCCTGGAAGGGTTATAGTAAGCAGTAGGTAAATGCTTTATGTAAAGTGTCTAATATCAGTGTGCCAAGCTCTAATAACATTCAAGTTTTAGTTCCCTTTCATCACCTTCTCCTATTGCCTCCTACTTTATGGAGAAGACAAAGATAATCCTTTCAATTTCTCCTCCTTTCCATCTAAAAATTTACCTCTATCTTTACCCCACCTATCTTTATTAATTCTTGTCTCATATACCTATTCCTTCATAATAGTATCATAGTGTCTTAGTTTCTTCATAGATAGATGAGGAATAATGAAAATAGCCACCAACAGGGTTGTTTATTAGGATTTAGTCAATTAATACATCTTAAAACCTTAGGGCATTTCCCGGCACATAGTAAGTGATAAATAAATGTTAACAAATAGTCTTAGCATCTTGACTTTCTCATACTTTGCCTCTGGCAGTGAACAGGCTCTGCTTGGTGTTAAATCTAAATGACCTGAGGTGGGGATTAGGAAGAGGGATGATGAGTTAAGGTTTGAGTTTGTGTAGTTTAGAAAGAAGAACTAGAAACGGTTGTGAAAAGAAGCTAAAATGACTCTGTCACCAAATAAAGCCAGATCTCTTTTCTTCAGGTTGCTAGTCTGATTGTTGTTTTTCTTGCCTATCTCTATTTTGTAAAACCTAATGAAAAGTGTGCCTTGAATGAACACTCAACAAATATTTGGTGATTAACTGAATATAACTCTTGTTTTCAAATAAGAGTCAATGGAAAAATGGAGTTCATAAAGAAAATTTCACTTTAATCAACTTTCAAGGGCACATTTTGTCAATTTACAGAGCCTGCTCCATAAATACCAGACCTTGGCCCAGGCTCCCAAATGTCTTGCATCTTTATGTACATCCGTTGGCCTAGGAACACCTAAGCACACTTGCTGGTTAATCCTACAGCAAACCATCAGCCCTTCCAGCCTGAATGATCATGCATTAGGTACTTTGCTTTCAAGGCATCACCTTCACCTCTAAGTATATAACAAAATGCAAAAGTTAGATTTTTTTTTCCTCCAAATAATGATTACTTTTATAAAAAGTTTTTCAAAAAGATATTTCAGGGCTTCCCTGCTGGAGCAGTGGCTGAGAGTCCGCCTGCCGATGCAGGGCATGCGGGTTCGTGCCACGGTCCGGGAAGATCCCACATGCCGCGGAGCGGCTGGGCCCGTGAGCCATGGCCGCTGAGCCTGCACGTCTGGAGCCTGTGCTCCGCAACGGGAGAGGCCACAACAGTGAGAGGCCCACGTACCACAAAAAAAAAAAAAAAAAGATATTTCATTATTCATTGAATTTTCCAATTTGTTAGCACTGCTTGCTTATTCATTTTTTTACTGTAACTTTGGACTTGACTAACATGGTTTTAAATCCATTTTTACTACCTTGTGCAAGTTTATTTTACTTTACTGTAGAAGTGTTTTCTTTCATATATAAGATATTGTTTAGGAGGTAGTTGTTTTTTTTTTTTTTAGGAGGTAGTTTTGAAGATTACCTGAGATAAGATTGAAATCAGGTAAAAGGGTAACAGAATATAATAGGTGAATTAACAAAGCTTAATTTCATGGCAAGCTTCCCCAATTCCTCTTGATCTTTTTTTTTCTTTTAGTATGTGGTCAGGACTATAGAGAGAATTTTAGAATGCTATCAACAGTGCAATTTTATCTTCTTAGTCAAACAACAAAAAGAAAGCTGACATTTCTGGAATTTCATTTAAAGCTCCTATCTATGTAACCTTTAACAATCCGTATATGTGTATAAATATTTCTCTCTCCTTTTCTTTTTAGATCAGAATTTTACTCAGATTATCCTACATGAAGAGATATGCTTTGGATTATCTTTTTTTGAGACAGGATAGAAACCTTATCCAAGCCTTTCCAAACTTGATTAGCAAAGTCTTTGAGATTACTATAAAGTACTTTCTAAATGTCTATACTAAACTAAGGCATTATCTGTTATTTTAACTAAAATTGTTTCTGGGTTTATGTAAGGAAAATCAGTGTGATTATTAACAAAACACAATCCAAGGCCTCTAAGATGACAGCGGAGAGATACTCTCCATGTGGTAAAGACCAAGGGCAGTGGAGACCATGGTCCCAATTGTTAGGTCCAAAATTTACCAGTGCCTTGATTGTATCTCCTTGAAAACTCTTGTCACTTTCTGCTGATTTCCAGGTGTGAAACGCTGCATCTCATCTAAAATGCTAGTGCAGGAGAGGTCAGTAGTACCATAGTACCTTCTGTAATGCATTATGGCTCAGCTCAGACCTTTACCTAGACCGTATTAGAACTGTAGAATAACGAAAAGCTACACACCAAACACGCACACATACACACACAAACAGGGTAAATATCTGAAATATCAATCTCTTTATGACAGATGTACCACCCAGGAACAAACTTGAGGCTCTTCAACTTCCTGAGTTCTAGATCTAAGAAGAAGGGCAGGAGGAGAGTAACAAAGTCCTTCATCTCTTCTACATAAGGCCTATTTTCTCTGTTCCAGTTTCATTCAGGTGTGCCTACCTCTTCTCTACCATTGACATTAGAACCTCTCTTCCCTATGTCCTTGTGAACTTCACTATGCTTTATTCAGCAAATATTTGAGTATCTACTATGTTTCCGGAATAAGTTAAGAACACGGTCTATGACCTTTACCTTCTTGAGTCACATTTCTTCCTGTTTTAGTCTATTCTGTGGCTCAGGAATTACCTAACTCCATGGTTCACATGTTTAAGAATCACTTACTTATGCTTATCATATTCTTACAGATAGCATTCAGTTTTAACAATTGAGCTATTGGGACACCCCTCGGCGTACAAGAAGAGTAAAGAATTTGTCTTTAAACACAGAAAATGTGATTTGAATAAGAGGCTTGAAATCAAGTTAGGTGCAGCAATAGACAAGTTGCCTATGGCACCAAAAAAGCACTGACTTCAAGCACTGGCCTTGCCACTAAGTGGTCAAGAGGCTTGCAATCACGTGACCTCACTAGACTTCAACTGCTTTACATGTAACATGACAGGTTTGTTAGATCACCTCTTTGGACTTCACTCTAAAATTTGATTCTGTCATGTGTCTTATTGCTAAATATGTTTTGGTATTTCATTTGACTTGTAAAATAAGAGATAATATTTGTAGAGAAGGCTATCGGCTGTTGAACCAGTTAGTTACATTTATCAATCCCACTCTACGTGCTCCACATAAAACTTGGCACATAGAACTCAGCATGTGCCTTAGTTTGGGTTTTTCAGAGGAAGACTCCAAGTAAGGATTTATGCTCAAGTCATTTTTTGAAGGAATTGCTCCCAGGAGAAACTGGGAAGCATGTTGGTTATGTCGGATAAGGAATGGAAGAAGCACAGCAAAGGTACATATCCCACAGGGGGCTCATGGTTTGTTCAACTCTAGGTAGGGATGCTGGGTTTCATGCTTGTGTACTGGGAGGCTAAGGTCTCCCAGTACTGGCTAAGGTCTGCTCTAGGGAGGATGTGAAGGTACTTCTAGCTCTGAGCAAACAAGCAAAGCATCTCTAGTGGCCTGAAAGTCGTCCTCAGAGGAGTGTCATAGGTACAGACCACTGGAAGCAGAAGAAATGGGGGAAAAATAGAAAAAGGAATCCAGGGGAATCTTGGTAGAGCACTGACTATGTCCACTAAAGGGCCTATCAGTTAGAACGCTTTCAGTTACATGCAAGAGAAAACCTAATTCCCACTGTCCTAACCAACGGAATGAATTTGCTGGCTCCATTCAGAGGTTGGGTAGGTTTCAGCTATGGTATATTCTGGGCTCTTAACACCCTTTTCCTGCAGTTATCCAGGGTCTCGTATTCTCTGGGAGTTAATTTTGTCCAGAAACAATCAATATTCATACTCTTCCTTCATATTTTGTCTTTCCTGACCAAAAAGCAAAAGTCCAGAGCTTTACTCTAATTGGGACATATTAGGTCAAGTGTCTTCTCCTGAATCAATACCTGCAGTAAGACCCATGTATTCCTATGATCTGCTAAAGTTAGGCCGGGGTCAATCGAGAGCATGGCTGGTACCCAAAAGGAGAGGAGTGAAATGACTTGAGGAATAAGCACAGAGATCCAATGCAATCTTTGCAAAACCAACAACCACACACACCCTGCTCCCTATATCCAAGTTCCCCCAGTCCCCACCCCTAAATGGAAGCAGTGGTTCTCAACTAGGCTGCATGCAGAGATCACTTAACATCTGGGTCCCTCCCCCAGAGATTCTAATTTAATTCATCTGGGTGAAATCTGGTCATCGGAATTTTTAGAAAATTCCCAGGTGGTTCTGCATAGCAACCGAAGTTGAGAACCACTAGTTTAAAGGGAGATGATCAAGTCTCTTCCAGTTACTAGCAACTCAAGTGCAGGATTTCTAGGTGAAGTCCTTTTATTATTTTTAAATCAAATTCCGATATAACTCTCAAAGGTCGGTCACAAGTTGACAAATGATAAGTTACCATCACTTGCCCTCCTCCAACATACAATGGTGGAGAGAGGATGGTAAGCTACTATACAAATTTTATGTATAAAAAGGAGAATAGGAAGCAACATGGAGTGGTCATTCATCCATAGCGCATTTCATATCCAGCTGGACAGAACACTGAGTGGTCCCTGCCTTGCATGAGGAGTGAATGATTTAGTTGGCCAATCTTGCTGACCTTAGTCCTATTGTTCAGGACTGTCTTCCCTATCCTTTGTTTTGTAGAGTTATGCCAAAGATGGACATTGGGGAGAATTCTTTTTCCCGGCCCGCATCACTTTGGGGCTCAAGCTATGAGATTATAAGAGCCTGGAGATTACCCTAGGGATGAACAAGAGCCTAACCCTTGGCTTGGGGTTTCTTGGGGGAATTCCAGTTACTGGGAGAGGAGTAAGGATTAGGTTCTCCCCAGATATAGCTTTACCTCCTGTTATAGCCCCTGTCTCCTGCTTTTGCTCCAACTGACCTAATCTTGGGGCAGAGAATTTGATTTTTCAACCAGTCAGTCTCCAGATAACCAGACTTTTACCCATTTAGGAAGGAAAGTCACTTGTAGAGAGGGCTTCTCTTAGAAAAGCCATATTACATTTTTTCTTTTCTTTCAGATTGATTAGTTTCAGGCCAATCCTGTCTCTCTCGAAGGACTTTAGTGCAAGCTGAAAATTTTCCTACTAAATCACTGAACAGTACAATCTTGGCTAGCACTTGCAATCTATTGTAAGGTACAGCAGGAAATCATTTAACTAGTTATTTTGTGACTATATAATAAGATTTGTCAACTTCCAACCATAGAAAAATTGCTCTGCTTGCCTAGATACAGTTGGTTCAATATTTTGGGATCTGTGATGAGCAAAATACTGCTCTTAGCACCAAATTCTGTACCTGGTAGGATGCCTCTTGGTTACAAAAAATAATAGAACATCATTACAATCTAGCTTAAATCATGAAGGAATTAATTGGCTCATGTAACTGAGAGTGAAGAGGTGGGCCTTTGGGTGCAGTTCAGTTAGAGGTTTAGTTCCATTTTCCACAGGTTCTTCCTGCTCTTCCATATTTTATGGACTAGCTTCATCTGTAGGTCAGCTTCCCTTGATTAGGTGACTGCAGTTAGAATTCAACATATGTACTTTTCTCTCCAGACCTTGTTCAGTGAGACTGGAGGGGTAGTGGGCAGATTCCTCTCTTTATCATTAAACAAAAACCCAGAGTTTCACTCTAATTGGATAAAGTTGGATCACGTAACTACCTCTGGGCAGTAACTCTGGTATGAAGGATGGGACTCCCTTTATAAATGTAGGCCAATGGCTTCTTATCATGTAGAGCTAGAGGAGGGTCAGCCCCAAAGGATAGTTCCCGGCTGCTTGTCAATGCCTGGAGACACAGCCATTAAGAACCAGATTACAGAAATAGGAAAAAACCCAAAAAACCAAAAAAACCCCAAATGGCATCTGCTCATGTTTTAGATGTAGATGAACAGACACAGAGACACGTGTAAATGAAGAACTCTCCTATTTTCAAGAGTTTCCAAGTGAAAAGATGTATGAAAATGATGAAATAAGCCCTTTGTGGTCTTAGTATTTTTGTTTAAGAAAGTTTTAATATTGAAATTTGTGAATCTGATTTTTTTGAGCTTCTCTGATCTCCAGTAGGTAAGAAAATAATACTTTAAACTTACGAATGTTGCTATTTAACAGGTTTTATACTTTTTTAAATATCCATAAAAGCAATGAATACACACAACTGCTAAGTCCCTAAATCCTTAGCAAGCACTTTATGACTGTATTATTATATTAGTGCCAATGCTATGATAGTAACTCATGTCAAAACCCCAGGAACCAGAAGGCTAACTCTGGGGAATTCAAGTGCGTTGACAACTCTGCATTCACAAGAGTGATCCTGGGTTATCATCTGCAACTTCTTTTTATTCCTCAGTGATACAGCCTCAGCATGATCATCTACATAAAGCACACCCATAATCACATTAAGATTAGGGAAAATATGTATGAAACATTTTATTTCTGCTTAGTGACAGTGAGCATGGGGGAAATAGGCAGAAGAATTTTTGTGACAGTTTATATTCCAACAAATAATCACATGGTTTAAAGTGTACTCCCAAAGCAGATTACACATTTTCTGCATTTAATTATAATCATACTTTCCTCTTATCTGATATGAATATCCTCAATTTAAATATCAGTTTAATTGATGCCTATCATTTAATAATCCTCCTATGATCCAAGCCAGTTATAACAATTCTTTCTTATAAAACTACATTTGTTAGAATAATGCCGAGAAGGAAAATGTTTAAATCCTGACATAAAAGTATCTGTGATAAAACAGGAGCTTTGAATTTCATGGTCCTTTAATATTGCCTTTGAAGTAATGAAAAAGTCATTTTCCACCACTTGCGTCAAGGACTTCACTAATAACATCTTCCACAAAGGACGGATCTTTTTTTTTTTTGCGGTACACGGGCCTCTCACCGCTGCGGCCTCTCCCGCTGAGGAGCACAGGCTCCAGACGCGCAGGCTCCAGACCTGCAGGCCCAGTGGCCATGGCTCACGGGCCCAGCCGCTCCGCGGCATGCGGGATCCTCCCGGACCGGGGCACGAACCCGCGTCCCCTGCATCGGCAAGCGGACTCACAACCACTGCGTCACCAGGGAACCCCAGGACGGATCTTTTCTTAAGCAGAATATTGTGACGTTATTCTAAAGCATTTAAAATTATATAACAAACTTTTACTGGAATTTCTCAGTTTACCTTTTTTATTCTCCCTAATGAAATACTTGTTAAACAGGTTACATCATCTTAACCTTATGGAAATGCCTGTGATATGGTATCCATTATTTAATTCTGTTCCAGAAAAAAAGGATAACAAGTTGGGAGTGGTAAGGGAGAAGAATGTTATAAATCATGTAAAGAACTAAGAAAATAGGCTTTCTTTTGGTCTAGGCTTCAGGTTCACCTTAGGTGGCAGAAAAATTAGTAATTTGATAGCCTTGGACCTGTCGCTCATGGATACTTGCCTCCACACTAAACTCGCCTTTAGTATGACTGCTGTCCACTTAGGAAGGACCTGGCAACAAGGAAATCACCAGGGCTTAAACATGTCAGTAGAACTGTCCAGCGCTTAAACAGGTCAACAGAACTGTTATGCTCTGTGACCATCTCTGTGTGCCCCAAACAGAGTCAGCTACATCAAGAAGCAGAATTTCAGAAATTCCTGGCTTAGGGCTGTCTAATTAAAAAATGGTGCAAGATAAAGTTTCCCAGGAGCACAGAAATCTGAGGAGGAAATTAGTTTCTTCTTTCACTTCATATGGGATCTCCAGCTAGGAAACTGCAAAGGGGAATTCTGTAAAATACACGTGAGGATGTCCCAGACACTCTGTACTGAGGAAAAGAGGACTTGTGGTAATAATCCCAGGCTTTGTGTTGGTACAGCTCCGTTTTCCTGGGAGGATCAGGTACTAGAATGAAGAGTGATTCTAGGAAGTAACCAATGAGGAATTAGAGGGTAGCTCTACCAGTCAGTGCTAAAAAGTAAAAAAAAAAAAAATGAATAAATGAATAAAGGAACTAAGGAACAATTCTTTTTCAAAGAAAACATGCAGATGGCCAACAGGCACATGAATAAATCCTCAACATTGCTAATCATCAGAGAAATGTAAATCAAAACCACAGTGAGATATCACCTCACACCTGTTAAAACAGCTATCATCAAAAGGTCTACAAATAACAAGGCTAAATCCTTAAACAACAATGAAATTTTAGACATATTGTCTTGACATAACATTCCGGAAGCTGGCTGTATATTTGTAGGTGATTTATAGCTCTTGCTTTCATAAAGTTCCAACAAGAGTGCTAACCTTTCTTTTCTACATACCCCACAGAGAATATTCAAAGATACAGGTTACCAGGGGAAAAAATCTGGACTAAATAAATAATAATAACAATTAAGGGTCTGTGTACAACCTCAAGCCTAAAATTCTTATTGTGTACTTATTGTGTACTTCTTGCTGAAACAAGAAACTTTACAATAACCAGCTCTTGAGCTCTTACTAGAACCTGTTTTGTCAGGCTGCAGTAAAACAGGCATGTGGACACAAATACAACCCTTTGACAACAAATCACAGCAGCACTGGGCTTCAGGAAGTAAAGGAGGTTTCAGGAACTAGAAGAGGAATAAGCTAGTAAGACTAGAAAAGAAACACTTTTTAACCCATTAAGGGCATACATTTCTTGGAGGTTTTTTGGCTTCTAACGTTGGCTATAGAAAGATCATGCAAAGCTACCTGAGACTACATGGTTCCTAATTTGTTTTCCCTCACCTTATGGCTCGGATGAGTCCTCAGGGTATTAGGTCCAATAGTCAATGCCCAAGTGTCTTGGAGAAGATACTCATATGGGTCTGCAGTGGTCCAGACACAGCAAGGGGTGCACCTTCCCTGGTGAGAAGCAGGGGGTCCCATGCTGGTCCATCAGCACTTTAATTCATGCACTGCTTCTAGAGATACACTGTCAAGAATTCTCAATTATCTAGATCGTCTGATGGCAGGGGATATGAATTGTCAGATCACTCGAGGAATCAGTTTCAACTGATTTGATACTAGAGTTAACTTTCCTTTGGAATCAGTTTTCAGTATCCTGGAGTTAGACAGCAAAGCCCAGAGTAACCCTCTACAGTGTGAGTAGAAAATGGTATATTTGTGTGGATCTGCAGACATTCCCATCCACGCCATCTTTAGTTCTCCTACTATTTCTGGAGAAATGGTGTCTACTGGGCCATGATGACCGTATGGATCAGAAGTTGCTCGTTCTGTGACAGGGAGTGATGTAACCTAAGTATCTTTTAAAATCACAGGAACATCAAAAAGGTTTAGGCCAATACATTCTTCAAGGGCCACAATGAGATCTCCGCACACAGGGTGGTCCTGCGGTACAGCCTCCAGTAAAACCTCCAGGTTTCTCCATTTGAAAAAGATGAAAGGTATGAAGAAAAATCTTAGCAGGCTATTCATGCCATTTGTGAAATTTAAATCGATGAATAAAAATGGATGCTGAGTAAAGGAGCATCAAAAGAAATAGCATAGATCCATCAAGTACCTTGTCTTAGAAGGACCTGGAGCAGAGAGTGAGGTCCCACAAACCATGAAGAATCTGGTGGACAAGGCCTTTTGTTTTATTTAGACTCAATTATATATATATATATTTCTCCTAATGTTGTGTATGTGTATGTATAAATTATATATATTTTGTGTGTGTGTGTATATATATATATATATAAATTCTAGGAAACAGTCCTAGGACGTCAATCTGCCTTCAGGTACAGGATATGCTCAGGCATCAAACAGGCAGAAATTTCACCTGTCTATTTGTGATACCTATGACCACTAGCTTTACTGCTGGCTACTATTTTCTTTCCTTCTTTCCACTCCTCCCTTCTGTTTCTTCTGCTATCCTTTCCCTTCTACTCTCCCTCCCTCCCCTCCTTCTTTCCTTTCTTTCACAAGAGATGATCCTCATCAGCAGAAGAGAGATTATGTTAGAAGAAACATGGGACTTCCCTGGTGGTCCCGTGGTTAAGACTCTGCACTTCCACTGCAGGGGGCACAGGTTTGATCCCTGGTCAGGGAACTAAGATCCCACATGCTGCATGGCCAAAAAACCAAACCAAACAAAAAAAATCAAAAAGGGCAAGGAACCAACATTGCACTTACCAAAAAAAGGAGTCCTTTATGGCCACAAAATTACTCTGAGATAACTCCATCCTATTTCTACAATAAACAACTTCAAGATTTTGTAAAGAAACAGTCAAGACAACCTAGCTCAAGTCCCTCATTTGGGGAAAACTGAGAGCCAGGGAGATAAAATTGACTTGCTGAGGTCACACTATTAGACTAATGAAAACGATTTCCTGATCAACTTAGTAGATGTTTTTGAAAGGCCTCCAAGAACATTTACTCAACTATAGAAAGAAAGTTTCAGGAAAGATTCTACATTCAACAGTCATCGTCATCCTCAAATTACACTTAAGAGCCTTGAATGAAAACAAGCAGGGACAAAATATAGATGGAGTTTATACTTTGTCGCTGCCTATAGATAGTTTCTTGAGGCTTCCTATGAAAAGGCCAAAGGAACTGCCTTCATATTTTGCATTAAAACAACAATAAGAACAAGAAAAAGCTTAACATTTTTCAGTGTGTGGAAAAAGTGTGTGAGCTGTGGCGAGCAGTTTTTCCCTTTCTCTCAAGAACAGGCCAGATGTGGCACAGACAACCTGGATTAAGAACTCTGAAAGATTTCTGTTGAAAGATTTCAAGCCCTGGAACACAAAACTGCCAAGGGAAGCTGTGAGATTTCTTTTTCTTGCAACATTTAAGGTGATATCTTTCAGGGTTGGTTTATACGTAATGTGACTGTGATCCTGCATTACCCTTCAAAGCTTCTGAGAGGCTACAATGATCTAGTTTAGGGTCTGACTTTAAAGCTTGTACAATTGTGATTATGGTCTATTAAATTCAACAGTTTGGAAAGAATTAAGCATTATCCAAGTGTTGGATATAACGACACCAGTTTGGATTGAGAAATCAGCCTCAAGATCGTTTTGCTTTATATTCAGCATGTCCAGGTGGAAGAAAGGTTCTGCTTGCTTTTTGGAGGGGAGGAAAGAGAGACAAAAGCAGGACAGTGACTTAGTAAGGTCACCTCTGAATCCCAGGCAGAGGTGGCCTTCAAGGAGCCCCGGTCCCCCAATGTGCACACATAGTTTATCTGTCTTACTTCTTAAGGTATCAGGACTGTAGTCACATCCCTTTATTACAAAAATAAATTATACAGGAAAACAAGATTCCCATTTATATATTTTGTAAAACTGAGTTTTATTCTTTTAAGTTTTATCTTTTTTTAAAATCGTATTTTTTAATAGTGTTTTTCTGGGGATCACCAAAATCAGAATTTCTTGGGATGCTTGTTAGAAAGGTAGACTCCTAGGCTCCATTCATGGTATAACGATTAGAATCACGCGGGAACACCACCCTCCAAATCTGCATTTTAAACAATTCCCCCAGGTGATTCTTACCCATTGCTCTAATTCTTAGGCATTACTTAAATCAATTCTATAACCTTGGTTGAAAATAACTATTTAATTACTTCCAAAGGACAACAACAAAAAATGTATAGGCTGTAATTCTACAATAAAAACATATCATTATACAAATGACACGGTAAGAGGACCTAAATAAATATGCAGACAAGATTTGTCTAAAATCTTGCTCCCAGTGTATAAATTCTCTTTGCTTCATTTTCACAGGTCACATTTATATATAGGATTCTGTATGCAATTCCATACCAAATTAAGAGTAATTATCTGCCTCCTTTCTCCGACTCAGTTTTTATGGGATTGACCCTGTATAGACTCAATATTCTTCATACCATTAGGCCCAAATCCACAAGGAAAATCAACATAAAAGCTCTGTGAAAGACCTTCATTGTAACCAAATGAACAACCTGAACCACCAGAAGACTCCATCAGTGTCTGAGAAAAGTTAAGTTGTGATAAGGTCAGTAGCCCCACATCCCAATTTCCCAACTTTCACTCAGAAAAAGGGCTTTCAAGCAACTGCCACTCCCTTGCAATTTTCAAGTGTTAACTTAAGTTGGAGCCGCTCTTTGGCATTAAAGCCCTTGCTTCTCTTCGCAATAGAACTTACAACCTGAACAGCCTTGATGACAGAAGTTTGCAAACAGGAGTGTTATGAATGGGCTTCAATTCCGAGCTGATGAAGTTGTACACAGTGCAATTGACAGATGTTAGCTTGTGAGAGTTATGTGTGCTTAAAATACCGTTCCATTCATAGTGAGAAAGAAATAGCCATTTCAAATATGTACTAGCTGGTATGGTGCTCCTGGCCAAAAGCTTTTTATATAGAAATGCCATTCTGCACAGTGTAACGTCGAAAGCAGGAACAGTAAGGCAGAAGGATTTAACCAGGGACAGCAAGAGATCTAATGAACAAAAATCCTGTGTCCTATTAAGTGAAAACAAATTTGAAACCATGCCAGGAAGCCAACCGCCTGTTTATAAGATCAGTCTTTCAATGTTATCTGCTAGAAATCACATTGCTGGATTCCCATGTGACCAAATTCAAGCAGAGTAAGTGTCAAAAAAGCCATATCCCTTACTAATTCTCATTGGTTACAGGGGACTCGCTATGAGTAATCACTAGTGGGTCTGTGGACAAGCAGAATAACTCAAGGAGATAACAACAGGAAAATCATCTGTTCATTTGTTGCAGCAATGTTATTTAGTTCTACTTCATTATAAAAATGCCACAGGCTACTAGTCGCCATGTGATGGTTGGGGTTTTGTCAAACCAAAAATGTGTCAACAATTTAAGACTGAGTGAACTGATGAGGATGATTATAATTTTTGTGACTTTCTGTTTGAATAAAAAAAATTTTTTTTTAATAATAATAATTTAAGAAACTGCATTGCCAAAGCAATCTTGAGGGGATAAAATGGAGCTGGAAGAATCAGACTCCCTGACTTCAGAGTATACTACAAAGCTATAGTAATCAAGAGAATGTGGTACTGGCACAAAAACAGAAATATAGATCAATGGAACAGGATAGAAAGCCCAGAGATAAACCCACGCACCTATGGTCAACTAATCTATGACAAACGAGGCAAGGATATACAATGAAGACAGCCTCCTCAATAAGTGGTGCTGGGAAAACTGGACAGCTACAGGTAAAAGAATGAAATCAGAACACTCCCTAACACCATACACAAAAATAAAACTCAAAATGGATTAAAGACCTAAATGTAAGACTGGACACTATAAAACTCTTATAGGAAAACACAGGCAGAACACTCTTTGACATAAATCACAGCAAGATCTTTTTTGATCCACCTCCTAGAGTAATGGAAATAAAAACAAAAATAAACAAATGGGACCTAATGAAACTTAAAAGCTTTTGCACAGCAAAGGAAACTATAAACAAGATGAAAAGACAACCCTCAGAATGGGAGAAAATATTTGCAAATGATCAACAGACAAAGGATTAATCTCCAAAATATATAAACAGCACATGCAACTCAATATTAAAAAAACAAACAATCCAATCCAAAAATGGGCAGAAGACCTAAATAGACTTTTCTTCAAAGAAGACATACAAATGGCCAAGAGGCATATGAAAAGCTGCTCAACGTCACAAATTATTAGAGAAATGCACACCAAAACTACAATGAGGTTATCACCTCACACCGGTTAGAATGGGCATCATCAGAAAACCTACAAACAACAAATGCTGGAGAGGGTGTGAAGAAAGGGTAACCCTCTTGCACTACTGGTGGGAATGTAAATTGATACAGCCACTATGGAGAACAGTATGGAGGTTCCTTAAAAAACTAAAAATAGAATTACCATATGACCCAGCAATCCCACTACTGGGCATATACCCAGAGAAAACCATAATTCAAAAAGACACATGCACCCTGGTGTTCATTGTGGCACTATTTACAATAGCCAGGTCATTGAAGCAACCTAAATGTCCACTGACAGATGAATGGATAAAGAAGATGTGGTACGTATATACAATATGATATTACTCAGCCATAAAAAAGAACGAAATTGGGTCATTTGTAGAGATGTGGTTGGACCTAGGGACTGTCATACAGAGTGAAGTAAGTCAGAAAGAGAAAAACAAATATCGTATATTAACGCATATATGTGGAATCTAGAAAAATGGTACAGATGAACCAGTTTGCAAGGCAGAAATAGAGACACAGATGTAGAGAACAAATGTATGGACACCAAGGGGGGAAAGTGGGGGTGGTGGTGGTGTGATGAATTGGGAGACTGGGATTGACATATATACACTAATATGTATAAAACTGATAACTAATAGGAACCTGCTGTATAAAAAAAATAAAGCCAATGATGTCAAAAAAATAATTTAAGAAACTGCATTAATACTACAATATTAAATTTCTGCAAATAAATGAAAGGGGATGGAAGCCTATATTATGTAAGACCTTTAAGTAGGCATAATATTGAGAGTGCTGTAGAACACCTTTTATTAATTTTAGACTAGGGAAGGAGACTGATACAAAATCTGGTGCAATAATTTTTTTATTAGAAATTAACCAGAACATGTCACCATTAAAAAGCCAACCTCCATCCCTGAAGTTCCTTGGGCCACTGGTGGAAGGTAAATTGACACAACTTCTCCAGAAGCCAATGGGGGCAGGATATATTGACCTTATCAATATGCATGCCCTCTGACCTCACAACTTAACTTCTGGGAATTTATTCTATGCAGATGATTAAAGATATTAAGTAAAGACGAACTATAGGAACATTCAAGATGGCTCAGTTTGTAAGAGCAAAGAGTTAGAAGCAACATGAGTGTGCTAGAAATGAAACAGTGGTCAAACTACAGCATGACCATTCAGTGGATAACACACATTTGCAAAGACAATATTGCATGGAAATTTTTCAAGTTATATTATTTAATTATTTCTATTACTTAACGCTCTGGAGATATTATTTAACAAAAAAGCAGTCTAACTAAATATTATAATTGGTAGAATCCAAGTGTCTGTCACTAATTTTTGATGAATTTCTCAGACTTAGGGTTTGTCTTAAGAATGCACCTGGAATGAAAGTTGGGTCTGAGTGTTGCAAAGTAGTAAAGATTGTACAGAATAGAAAGTGTCTTTATGTACCCAACAAAGATTATGTACAAACTCCACTCTACAGGGGCATTAAATCCCACTGCTTTCCCCTCTGCCAGCACCCCAGCCACAGAAAGCACTAGAGCAGGGTCAGAAATGAGTGATAGCCCTGGTATTGCTACTATTGATTCTTTATATTTCTCCTTCAGTGACAAGGGGCATATTAGACTAAGTCAGTGATTTTCTAGCTTTTCATTTTAAGTATTTTTTAATGCAATAATATATGAAATTTATCAAGTTGTTTAAAATATGTACAGGGGACTTCTAGAAGTTTCCAGCAGTCTAGTGGACCAAATACCTTGATTGACCCACTTGCTGAAAACAACGGAAAATTTCTAAATAAAATACTAAAAGTAGTTAATGAGTGAAAGGCTAAAACCTAGTGAAACCGGGAAGCTATACAGATATGTCACACACTGAAGACAAGCTTGGCTTGGAGGGCATTTGCCATCAGAATGAACTTGAGCATTGGCTTTCATGATCTTAAGAAACATACTGGGCAAGAGACAATGAAAGCCAGAGTCCACCCAAGGTCACTAATGTGAGATCCCACAAAAGGAGGCATCTGAATGGCCTATATGCCGAGTGTAAGGGAGAAACAGAAATTACCTTTCCCTCGTAAGACTGAAAGAAAACAAAACTACAAAATGGAGAGCACCAAGAGCACAGTGCTCAGAAAGGACAGGCGGTCAAATTAGACTTACAAGGTTTTCAGGTAATGTGTCAAGCACAGTATATAAATAATTATGTTTAGTATGTATATAAAATCCAGCAAGTTTGAAAACATGAGTAAAATGAGAGACAAATAAAGGACCAAACATTTGAAAAATAACTAAAATAGAACTTCCAGAAATTATATAAAGTGCTTTTGGAATTAAAAACTCAGCTGCTAAGAGTTTTTATATACAGCTTAGAGAGAATTAGTGAATTTGAATCTAGATCTGAAAAATTATCCAGAACAAAACACAGGGAGACAAAGAGATGGGAAGTGTGAAAGATAAGTCAAGTAGCGTAGATAACAGAGTGAGAAGATCAAATATATTTCTTATTGCAAATCCAGTGGGAGAAGAGAAAATGGGGTAGAAGCAACATTTGAAGAATTAATGGCTAAGAACTGCCTCAGTTTTATACTACTTATAGTATAATTACTGTTTTATATGTTTTATATTGAATAGTATAAATAAACAAACCTAACACATGGTTGCAAATTGCACAACACCAAAGACAAAAATAATGTGTTAAAAACAAGAGGGGTGGATCAATTACCTACAAAAATTAACAATTTGATTGAGCATTTACTTCTCAAAATTAACAACAGAAAAGTAACAACAATGAATGTCTTCAATGTGCAGAAAGAAAGATACATGTCAACCTAAATTGGTAGGTTTTGTAACAACATCTTTCAAAAACAAAGGCAAGTAAAGATATTTTCAGTTAAAGAAAACCTGGAGTCAGCCATTTCTCAGCAGATCCATGGTTCCTTTTCGTGAGGCATGGAATTAGAACCTAAGACCAGGGTGCTAGGGGTGCTCATAGCTATGGGAGTGTCTCTGCTTCTTTTCAGTGACTTTTCAGTGACTAGAGCTAGAAATATCTGCATATACATACACACCCAGGCAAACAAACACCTATGTGCACACATACATGTATGATCACACACATACTACATGCATTACCAATATGTATGCATATGGTAGAAATCATGAATTTGCACTGGTGGCTCCATTCCAGTCCATCCCCATGTAGTTCCTCTTGCCCTGTTTCACTCCATATCTGCATGTCCCTTCTTTTATAGTGACAGACCTATCTCCCATGAACACATTCACACACTTGTTGGATCCTATCATACATCTAAATTGTTTCAGAACTGTTTTATCTATGCCACTACAAAAAAACAGACTCAACTAAAAAGATTTCCAGATGTGTTTGCAGTTTCTGTTCCACAACCTTGCCCAGGACAGAGTATACAGTTAAATACTGTGTTCCGAAATTACCTGAATTGAGAGCTTTTTGATGTTCTTTCAGTGTGCTTATGGAATTCATTTAAAATACAATTAAGTTGGTTTGTTTCAGTTTGCTTTCAGTTTTAGTTTTTCCTCTCTTCCCAATGATGTTGATTTAGTTTTATTTTTTTGAATATGTAGAACATGAACATGCTTCCAAAAGTAAAACTTTTTAAAAAAGAGGTATATTTGGAGAAATGTCACTACTTCCCCAATTTCTTCTTCTCTGCTTCCCACTACGACTAATAGGTTAAAAACTTTTTTGAAATCAAACATTGTTGATTTACCTTTCCTGTGTTTCTTTTTGAAATGAATAGCAGATATATGAACACTTTCTTACTTCCTCTTCTTACACAAGAGGCATTTTGCCTGAGCCCTCAAGGGCTCAGGAAGAAATGGTAAAAATCAGAAAATATTTAGGACAAAATTATAATGATGATACTGAATTATCAAAACATATGGGTGCAGCTAAAGTACTACTTAATGAATGCACTAAGCATCCATCTTGAGAAGTCAGTACAAGAGCATCAGAATAAAAGCAAACAAAACAGAAGGAAGAAAATGAGAACAGATGAGTAGAATAAAAACCACACAACAGAGAGAGTTGAGACAGACAAAAGTTATTCTTGAACAGCAAATAAAATTTACAAAACTGTTTTAGAAGCAAATAGAAAAAAGAGAAAGAGAAAAGATAATTAAGTTATAATCCAAAAGAAAGGATGAATTAAACTCAGATGCAGCAAAATATTAGAAGTATAGCAAGAGTTTCTTTTTAATAACTTTATGCTAATAGACACATTACTTCTAAAACTACACCAAAAATCCACTCAAGAATAAATAGAGGGCTTCCCTGGTGGCGCAGTGGTTGAGAGTCCGCCTGCCGATGCAGGGGACACGGGTTTGTGCCCTGGTCTGGGAAGATCCCATGTGCCACGGAGAGGCTGGGCCTGTGAGCCATGGCCTCTGGGCCTGCGCGTCCGGAGACTGTGCTCCGCAACGGGAGATGCCACAGCAGTGACAGGCCTGCGTACCGAAAAAAAAAAAAAAAAAAAAGAATAAATAGAAAGACTAAATAGTACAATATCTATTGAACATTTGGAATCACTAAATAAAATTATTTCTGGAAGAAAACACCAGGTGGTATTTATTACCTATAAGTTCTACCAATTTTTTTTAAGTTATGAATTTACCCAAATTATACCGAAGAGCAGGAAACCAGAGAATATTTACCAAACTCACTTTTTTGGGCAGTGGGGGGAGAAACTAACATGATCTTGATGTCAAAATCTGAGACAGGACTGTACAAAAAAAGAAAATTATAGTTCATTCTTTCTCATGACCATATGTATTGGAAAATGTTAACTATCCACCTACTTTTGTTTCTTTTAGTAATAGAAATTCACATGGAACTCCATATAACTTGGGCTCATGGCTACCCAGCCAGAGAAAATATTTTTCTGCTTCCCTTGCATCTGTATATAGTCATGGAATTAACTTTGGCTGAATGAGATGTGAATGGGTCTGAGGAGGGCAATTTTCTGGTCATCTTTTTAAGAACGCTGTTCAGCAAAAACAGACTCACAGACATAAACTAGGAGTTTGGGATTAACCCAGACACACTGCTATATATAAAATAGATAAACAAAAGGACCTACTGATAGGACAGGGAACTGTATTCAGTATCTTGTAATAACCTATAATGGAAAAGAATCTGAAAAAGAATAGATTTTATATATATATATATATATATGTATTAACAGAATCACTTTGCTGTACACCTGAAACTAACATAACTTTGTAAATCAACTATACTGCAATAAAAAAAAAATAGTACTTATTTTTAAAAAGGACAAAAAAAAAACAAAAAACAGGAACTGTGTTCAGGACTCTCTGTCCCTCTTTTAACTGGCTGAGAAGTGATAGGACTTGGAAGCCAAGTACTCAATACACAAAGCTGCCCTGCCAGCCATGAACAACTTACTGACTCTAGACCATTACCAGTGAGAAAAGTAAATGCCTATCTTATGCATGCTACTCTATGTTGGGTGTCTTTGTTATAGCAGCTTCATTTCTAGCCTAGTTAATACAAAACAGACACAAAAATCTTAAATATATTTTGCAAACTGAATCCAGAAAAGAATACAAAAGCTGGCCAAGTTGTGTTTATCTCAGGAGTGCAAGGGTAGTTTAACATAAAACAATCTATTACTATACTTTATCACATTAGCAGCTCAAAGAAGAAAAATAACATAGTAATTTCAATAATTTCATTTAAAAAACTGGATAACATTCAAATGCTTGACAAAATAAGGATAGAGGAAGAAAGTCTAGCTACCAAAAAAAAAATTAAAGACTATACTCAATAGGATACATAAACATATTCCCTTTAAGTTAAGAACATCACAAATTGCCCACATTAACTTTTATTAAAAAAGTTTAGTGAATTTTCTGGATAACTTGTGTCCCTTAGAGTAGTCTAGAAACACCAACTGCATTTCTTCTATACATCAGGGAATATAATTTTAAAAGATACTATTTATAACAGTATCAAAAATATAAATTTCCCCAAAATAAACCCAGCTGCTTTTCTACTTTATGTAGAAAATGTTAAAATTTGACTGAAAAATTTTAAAGACCCCCCTACCCCCCACCAAGAGGTATATTCTGTTCAGAGACAGAATGACTCAAAATCATTATGAGGCTAATTCTTAACAAACTGATCTATTAATTCAATTTCAATCAAAATTCTAATCCAATCTCTAACAGGGATTCCCTCTGTGTATGTGTATGTGTGTGTGTGTGTGTGTGTGTGTGTGTGTGTGTGTGTGTGTGTGTGTGTAATAAAATAAGCAGATTCTAACGTGTATATGCAGGAATAAAGGGTCAAGAATAGTTAATATAGTTTTTAAAATGAGAAAACAGAGTAGGGAATTAAGTTTATGAGAACTCAGGGATTATTATGAAATATATTATTAAGATAGGGTGCCTGGGAGCACACATCTGCAAGATCTGACTTATTTCAGAGCTGGCGCAACTGATTAGCGGGCAGAGCAAGACTTTTCAATTTAAAAAATTAGGCATTTAAAAAATGGAATTAGATCCTTACCTCACACCATAAACACAAATCAATTTCAGGTGGACTAAAGACTTAAAGTGGAACATAGAATTACAGAACTTTTAAAAGATGACATAGGAACTATCTTTACAACCTGGATTGGGGCAGGGCTTTTTATTCAATACTGTAACAAATCTCTAGAGACACACTGGGAGTCACTGAAAAGGTAACATTTTAGGGCTGTGTTCCTGCAATTAACCAAAAAGAAGAGATACCTCACATAGGGCAAAAAGGATGTCCCAAATCTAATTTTGGCAAATAACGGTGTTTCCGGAAAGCATTGAAGATAAACCAGTTTCTCATACAGGACTCTTTTTTATATCCATACCCCAGTAGGGCTGACTACCATGTCCTTCAACAGACAGATAGTTTTAGGAAGGCAAAGCAATGAAAAATACCATTGACATACACTGACAGGAAATGGAGTTCACTGAACTACCTTGCATGAGCAGTAAAATAAATATTAAAGGTTAATATTGAGTCACAGAGGACATACCTTCCTATCAATGCTAACAGACATAGTACATTAGCACCTGAAAGCTACATTTAACATTTTCATCTGTAAAATAGATACAAAGAAGGAATTCCTAGAGCATATAAAAATGATATATAGCCAAAGACATCTGCCATGAACTATCCCCCATAATTATTTGGTTATAAGACAATGAATCATGGAAGCACCATTAAAAGCTGAGGCTAGAGAACATAAGAATTTTTCCTCTAGGCTTGTCTTCACTAGCTGGTGACCCCACAGTCATGGTCATAAATGTTTTAACCCCTGTGTTCCCTCCTACGAGTTATGTGCTCATAAGAGATCAATAAAATCCAGGTTACTGTAAGAATGTCTTCTCCTTCTGCTTCTCTCCTCCTCCCCCTTCCTTTTCCCCATCCCCTCTCTCCCCCTCCTCCCCCTCTTCCTCCTTGTCCTTCTCCCTTCTTATTGTGTAAAAACAAAAATTACTAACAACTGGAGACAATTGTAGAAAAATTCTTTACTTTATAAAGAAGAGGGAGGGGAGTATAAACTTTGAATTTGGAGCACACTTTAAACTGATTTTAATAAATGAAAACTATGACCCTAATGTGTTTCCAATATCCGGTGCTTATTATATTTGCAGGAGTCTAGGACAATCTTCCTCTGTAGGCTGGAAAGAGAAGAAAGCCCTGTTTCCCCTATCTAAAAAATTTCAGGCACATATCAGGTCAATAAACTACAGCTGGCATAAAACAATGATTATTTCATAAGGACAAGTCCTTGTGAAATAATCATAAATGTCTAGACTGTGACTAGGAGCTGTGACTCCTTTTATAATGACAGCAGATGTGAAACATGAATTACTTTCTTTCCAACAAAAACAACTTGGTAATGCTGGAGAGAATGCTGAAAAAGTAATTTTAATAACTGTCCGGAGAACACATTGGCCTCCACTTTCTTTCTTTTTTTTTTTTTTTTAACATCTTTATTGGGGTATAATTGCTTTACAATGGTGTGTTAGTTTCTGCTTTATAACAAAGTGAATCAGTTATACATATACATATGTTCCCATATGTCTTCCCTCTTGCGTCTCGCTCCCTCCCACTCTCCCTATCCCACCCCTCCAGGCTGTCACAAAGCACCGAGCTAATATCCCTGTGCCATGCGGCTGCTTCCCACTAGCTATCTACCTTACTATGTTTGTTAGTGTGTATATGTCCATGACTCTCTCTCGCCCTGTCAAAGCTCACCCTTGCCCCTCCCCATATCCTCAAGTCCGTTCTCCAGTAGGTCTGCGTCTTTATTCCTGTCTTACCCCTAGGTTCTTCATGACATTTTTTTTTCTTAAATTCCATATATATGTGTTAGCTTACGGTATTTGTCTTTTTCTTTCTGACTTACTTCACTCTGTATGACAGACTCTAGGTCTATCCATCTCATTACAAATAGCTCAATTTCATTTCTTTTTAACGCTGAGTAATATTCCATTGTATATATGTGCCACATCTTCTTTATCCATTCATCCGATGATGGGCACTTAGGTTGTTTCCATCTCCGGGCTATTGTAAATAGAGCTGCAGTGAACATTTTGGTACATGACTCTTTTTGAATTTTGGTTTTCTCAGGGTATATGCCCAGGAGTGGGATTGCTGGGTCACATGGTAATTCTATTTGCAGTTTTTTTTTTTTTGTTTTTTTTTTTTTTTTTGCGCTATGCGGGCCTCTCACTGCTGTGGCCTCTCCCGTTGCGGAGCACAGGCTCCGGACGCGCAGGCTCAGCAGCCATGGGTCACGGGCCAGCCACTCCGCGGCATGTGGGATCTTCCTGGACTGGGGCACGAACCCGCGTCCCCTGCATCGGCAGGCGGACTCTCAACCACTGCGCCACCAGGGAAGCCCTATTTGCAGTTTTTTAAGGAACCTCCATACTGTTCTCCATAGTGGCTGAACCAATTCACATTCCCACCAGCAGTGCAAGAGGGTTCCCTTTTCTCCACACCCTCTCCAGCATTTATTGTTTCTAGATTTTTTGATGATGGCCATTCTGACTGGTGTGAGATGATATCTCATTGTAGTTTTGATTTGCATTTCTCTAATGATTAATGATGTTGAGCATTCTTTCATGTGTTTGTTGGCATTCTGTATACCTTCTTTGGAGAAATGTCTATTTAGGCCTTCTGCCCATTTTTGGATTGGGTTGTTTGTTTTTCTGTTATTGAGCTGCATGAGCTGCTTGTAAATTTTGGAGATTAATCCTTTGTCAGTTGCTTCATTTGCAAATATTTTCTCCCATTCTGAGGGTTGTCTTTTGGTCTTGTTTATGGTTTCCTTTGCTGTGCAAAAGCTTTGAAGTTTCATTAGGTCCCATTTGTTTATTTTTGTTTTTATTTCCATTACTCTAGGAGGTGGGTCAGAAAGGATCTTGCTGTGATTTATGTCATAGAGTGTTCTGCCTATGTTTTCCTCTAAGAGTTTGATAGTTTCTGGCCTTACATTTAGGTCTTTAATCCATTTTGAGCTTATTTTTGTGTATGGTGTTAGGGAGTGATCTAATCTCATACTTTTACACGTACCTGTCCAGTTTTCCCAGCACCATTTATTGAAGAGGCTGTCCTTTCTCCACTGTACTTTCCTGCCACCTTTATCAAAGAGAAGGTGTCCATATGTGCGTGGGTTTATCTCTGGGCTTTCTATCCTGTTCCATTGATCTCTCTTTCTGTTTTTGTGCCAGTACCATACTGTCTTGATTACTGTAGCTTTGTAGTATAGTCTGAAGTCAGGGAGCCTGATTCCTCCAGCTCCTTTTTTCATTCTCAAGATTGCTTTGGCTATTCGGGGTCTTTTGTGTTTCCATACAAATTGCGAAATTTTTTGTTCTAGTTCTGTGAAAAATGCCATTGGTAGTTTGATAGGGATTGCATTGAATCTGTAGATTGCTTTGGGTAGTAGAGTCATTTTCACAATGTTGATTCTTCCCATCCAAGAACATGGTATATCTCTCCATCTATTTGTATCATCTTTAATTTCTTTCATCAGTGTCTTATAATTTTCTGCATACAGGTCTTTTGTCTCCTTAGGTAGGTTTATTCCTAGATATTTTATTCTTTTTGTTGCAATGGTAAATGGGAGCGTTTTCTTGATTTCACTTTCAGATTTTTCATCATTAGTGTATAGGAATGCCAGAGATTTCTGTGCATTAATTTTGAATCCTGCTACTTTACCAAATTCATTGATTAGCTCTAGTAGTTTTCTGGTAGCATCTTTAGGATTCTCTATGTATAGTATCATGTCATCTGCAAACAGTGACAGCTTTACTTCTTCTTTTCCGATTTGGATTCCTTTTATTTCCTTTTCTTCTCTGATTGCTGTGGCTAAAACTTCCAAAACTATGTTGAATAAGAGTGGTGAGAGTGAGCAACCTTGTCTTGTTCCTGATCTTAGTGGAAATGCTTTCAGTTTTTCACCATTGAGGATGATGTTTGCTGTGGGCTTGTCATATATGGCCTTTATTATGTTGAGGAAAGTTCCCTCTATGCCTACTTTCTGCAGGGTTTTTATCATAAATGGGTGTTGAATTTTGTCGAAAGCTTTCTCTGCATCTATTGAGATGATCATATGGTTTTTCTCCTTCAATTTGTTAATATGGTTTATCACATTGATAGATTCGCGTATATTGAAGAATCCTTGCATTCCTGGAATAAACCCCACTTGATCATGGTGTATGATCCTTTTAATGTGCTCTTGGATTCTGTTTGCTAGTATTTTGTTGAGGATTTTTGCATCTATGTTCATCAGTGATATTGGCCTGTAGTTTTCTTTCTTTGTGACATCCTTGTCTGGTTTTGGTATCAAGGTGATGGTGGCCTCGTAGAAGGAATTTGGGAGTGTTCCTCCCTCTGCTATATTTTGGAAGAGTTCGAGAAGGATAGGTGTTAGCTCTTCTCTAAACGCTTGATAGAATTCACCTGTGAAGCCATCTGGTCCTGGGCTTTTGTTTGTTGGAAGATTTTTAATCACAGTTTCAATTTCAGTGCTTGTGATTGGTCTGTTCATATTTTCTATTTCTTCCTGATTCAGTCTTGGCAGGTTGTGCATTTCTAAGAATTTGTCCATTTCTTCCAGATTGTCCATTTTATTGGCATAGAGTTGCTTGTAGTAATCTCTCATGATTTTTTTTTATTTCTGCCGTGTCAGTTGTTACTTCTCCTTTTTCGTTTCTAATTCTATTGATTTGAGTCTTCTCCCTTTTTTTCTTGATGAGTCTGGCTAGTGGTTTATCTATTTTGTTTGTCTTCTCAAAGAACCAGCTTTTAGCTTTATTGATCTTTGCTATCGTTTCCTTCATTTCTTTTTCATTTATTTCTGATCTGATTTTTATGATTTCTTTCCTTCTGCTAGCTTTGGGGTTTTTTTGTTCTTCTTTCTCTAATTGCTTGAGGTGCAAGGTTAGGTTGTTTATTCGAGATGTTTCCTGCTTCTTAAGGTGGGCTTGTATTGCTATAAACTTCCCCCTTAGAACTGCTTTTGCTACATCCCATAGGTTTTGGGTTGGCCTCCACTTTCAAGTTTCTAATTTATGTACTCAATTCAAGTGAAAGAATGTGGACATTGTGCTGAGTTTCCTGGCTATCTGAGTCTCAAACTCACTTGGTTTAGTGCCATCACGGCAGCTGAGGGCACCCTGTCCTGCCAGTTAGTGATTTCTGAAAACACAGGCCAAGGTCATCAGCCAACAGTAAGGTTAAAGTCGCCTTTCAGTACTAGGAAGTCATCAAGGTTAATTAGGTGTCATAGTTGCTTAGAGTCACTCTAATCCTGGCCATTTTAACATATACGTTGCTAAAAAACGATGTCAAAGACTTTTATAAACTTCCTTCCCATTCTGACTCCCCTTCCCTCTGGTGTCCTGTGGACTTCTGATTCCTGTGGCTCTGTCCTTCCATTCTTTTGCTGGGCTGTTCCTTCAGGAATGAGGACAGAGCTTGGTGTGCTTGGTCTGATTTCTAAGGTGCCCTATGCAAGGCTCACACTGCTCTCAGTAGCCCCTGGAACTGCCTGGGGCCCGCTGTGGCCTCTTCTGCAGGGATTATGCAAGTTTTGGACAAGGGCTGTAGGGAAATGGATCTATATCACCAGTTTTGCCTGCAAAGGTACAGCAGTCTCTCTGTTGAAACCTTTCACAATCCTCATCTGATCCCCACCTCAGCATGTGGACCTTTTCATTTCACATCTCCTTGCTTATTTCTTCAGGGTTTTCCCTTTAACTGGGGTTGAAAAGGTGCTACAACAATAGTAGTGTGACTGGCCACTGTTTTGAGATATTAAATTTGTGGATAGTCAGAATTTTGGATGCCATGACCTCCACCCTCTGATGACACACCATGTTATGTTACGTTACATGACAAAAGGGACTTTGCAGATATCATTAAGGTTATGGGCCTTAAAACAGGGAGATTATCGTGGATTATTGGACGAGCCTAGTCTAATCAACTGAGCCCTTGAAAGCAGAGGACTTTCTCTATTTGCAAGCAAAGAAAGATGTAACAGAAGAAGAAGTGAAAGAGCACCAAAATGTGCGCAGGACTTGACCCACTACTGCTGGCTTCGAAGATGAAGGGGGCCATGAGCTAGGGAACACAGTGGCCTCTAGAAGCTGAGAAGAACATTGGGCTGACAGCCAGGAAGGAAAGGGCAGCCACGTGGGACTGATCTGTGCCAACAACATGAATGAGCCTAAAAGCATGATTCCCCACCCCCATCCAAGCCCAGGGCCTCCAGATAGGAGCCCACAATGGCAGACACCTTGATTTTGTTTTCATGAGACCTTGAGCAGAGGAACCAGCTGGACCCATCAGGGCTCCTCACCTACAAATCTGTGAGATACATCCGTATTGTTTTAAGCCCTTTAGTTGATGGTAATTGGTTACAGCAGCAATAGAAAACCAACGTAAGTTATTTTTCTTTTATAATTTCCTATCTCTCTTTTCTCCTTTCAGACAGAAAGTTGGCTCTGTGTTCTAGTCATGGGGAGCCATGCGGTAGGGAGTGTGCCCAGAATCAGTCTACACATTTTCCTAGTCTTTGTTGAATGAAATCTTAGGCCAGAGGGAAAAGGGATTCCTGAGCTTAGGTAGGATGTCTAGATGAGAAGAAACCAGAAGGAGGAAAGGGGGATAGTTTCTTCCAAACCTGAGCTATCCCCCGGTTTATGGGCAGGAGACTGGGAGGGAAGAAGGACCAGAGGGGCCCTCAGGAATCGGTACCCAAGAAGGGATTCCTGCCTGGAATGAGCTTGGTGTCTGGTCCAGGTGAAGGACCACCCCTGGGAGCGTTGTCTGAAAGACCAAGAGCAATGTGAAGCCCGCACCATTGCTCCTACACTAATCCTACATTGTATGTGCCTCTCCAGTCCCCCGGGGGCCTGATGGAAGAAGCGTGAGGGCTCCTGAGCCAGGACAGGTGTGGCCCACAGTCCTACCACCTTACTACAGCAAAAGCCTCCACCCAGTTCCCCATGACATCTGGGGGTTTGCAGGGCTCACCGTCCATGTTCTCCCAGGCACTGGCCTTTCAGTACCCCCCCTCATCCGGCCACAGCCTTTCTCGCCGGCTCCTGTTCTGCTGAGTGTGGAGATGCTCCTGGCGCCGGCCCCGCACAGTCCTGCCCTGTGCTCCCAGTCGTAACTGCTCTAGCTGTCACTCAGCTCGCTGTTTCGGGGATCACCGGCCACCTGGGCGGGGAGGGGTCCTCAATCCACCCCCAGGTGCCATATGGTTACACACTCTACAAAGTGGCACCACCTCCTGGCCGTCTTCAACCTACAGAGATATCACCACAAAGCATGTGACCACATACTTCATTAGCAAAACCAGGACACTCGACAGTGAAAGGAGAAGTGACTGAAAGTTTAGCCACGACAGCAGGCATGTAAAGCCAGGTGATCCCAGCCAAACCAGGGGGTGTGGTCACTCTAGCAAAAAGGCTCTTTTCTTTGTTTTGCTTTTCTGGTCGGTTTCTGCTGTCTGGTGTACTATGACAGGGGACCCAGGGTGCGTTGGAGGGATTTGTATGTGTGGGAGTGGGGACGTGCTCTAATGGATACACTGTGCTGGGTTCGAGACTTCCCTTCCCCCCCTTGCTGACCCTTCGCTCTTTGGACCCTGCTGGGCTGCCTCATTTTCCCTCCTTGTAGGTTGAGGTCTTCCCTGGAAGGTTTCTGTCCCTCAGGCAGATCAGTTCATGTCCGATTACCCCTACATCCTTCAGGCAGACCTGGGCAGGCCTGGACTTGAGGGTACACACAGCTCATGCTGTGAAGCTGTCTACTTTATGTTACTGAGTTGTGGTCACACAACTGGAAGCTTTATGAGCCAGAACTAGAATCCAAGTCTTTTAAATTCCGTTCCTGCGTTTTTTCTTCAACATCATGAAATTCCTGGTGGCCAGAGCACAGCCTCTTTGCTGGTGATGCCTGTAATTCTTGGCTGGGCCAGAACTAGGTTCTAAAACTTCCATCAGTCACTTCATGCCTCACATATCCCAGGGGAATCTGATGACTGAGACCATATGATTTTCCAAAAGGAATACTTCATCTGTCTAGAAAAATAAAATTGCCACTATAGAAGTGACGGGGAACCAGAAGCACAGAAGGAATATTTAGCCTAAGCTAAAGTTCATTAAATGAGAAACTTCAATTTAATAGCTACTAAGCCTGAATACTCATGTCATTGGTCACAGAGGAGGCGACATTTCCTTAATGGCAGCTGGGAGAAGAGAGCTTGGAACTTGGGCCTTAAGAACCCTTTGTCTCCACAGTTGTATTTCGGTAGAGCCTTATTTGACTCTTACTACATGCTCTGAGGATGCCGATGTCTGTGTACCCTTCAGAGGGAGTCACACAGTTCGAATCTCTTGCTATGAAATGATCAGGTATAATTTTGTAAGGTAAGGTCAGAAGGTATTGCAGCTTCTGCGGCTCCCCCTTTTAGAGCTAGTTTATTAAGTTTAAAAAAGAAAGAAATGGGCCTTCAAACAAACACACTAAATTAGACCTTTCAAAACACTTGTCATTAAAAGATGGTTTGTTGAAACTTCAGACAGGTTAAATGTATGCCAGAATTTGAGTGAAAAAAATTAGCTTTCCAGGGTTACAATTACAATCCTACTTAGTTGCCATGGTGATCACACAGCATATGGATTTTGTCAGACAAAGACATCAGGGGTGGTGAGAAGGGACAGTGTATTTTTTGAATCACCACATGCCAAGTGTCAACTCTTTTGCAGCTCTCTTGCAAAAAAAAAATTTTTTTTTTTAAGGAATAAAATGCATCTGGACTCAGAGGTGGGTGTTGGGAAGAGGAACAAGACTTTGGAAGAATAAAAAAAGGGGAGATCACTAGGAATGTCTGAAGAAAATCTGAATTTAAAATAACTTGAGGGCTTCCCTGGTGGCACAGTGGTTGAGAGTCCGCCTGCCGATGCAGGGGACACGGGTTCGTGCCCCGGTCTGGGAAGATCCCACATGCCACGGAGCTGCTGGGCCCGTGAGCCATGGCCGCTGAGCCTGCGCGTCCGGAGCCTGTGCTCCACAACGGGAGAGGCCACAGCAGTGAGAGGCCCGCGTACTGCAAAAAAAACCAAAACAAACAAAAAAAACCTTGAATATTAATGCCAAATTGTGTAATAACGGAGCCTTGGGGTTTGTGCGTTAGAAGCACCTACTATCTAACAAACATGTTCAGGTAACAGGTGGCCAATCTGTTCATTCCTCCCCTATTTTAACTGTATGTGCATCTAGGGTTAATTGATCTGCTGGGTCAGCATAAAAACTACAATGTAGAATAAGAACGTCCCTGGGCTGAAGACACAGGACTCTAAGACGGGAAATGATCCGAAATGAATTTCTTCCTATAACAAGAAGAAAGATAAAAGGACTAAATGCCCTGTGAACGCAAATGAAACTCGGAATTCTCAATTTACAGTTACTTTCATTTATCATTCAGAATGTACACACTCATGACAATGACATCTGTTCTGCCAGCACGAAAGTGAAACTGAAAGATTGGGCCACATCTCTGTCCACTGTGGTGTGGCAGAGAGAGTCTCAGAGTTGTGGAGCCAGTGGCCTAACTGGCTGTAAGATATAGGTGGTGGCTACAACCCATCAGCCACGATAGCAACCATAAGCTCCTGACCATATGGACTTATTTACTTTAGTGGAGGAAAAAGAACAATCAACACACAAATAATACATAAGGTATTTGCAGAGTATAATGAGGACTGAGAAACAGGGAGGCTGTGGTCTTGTAATGCAAAGTCCATCGTGGGGGAAGAGGAACGTGGGTGGTGCGTCAGCGGCCCGCTCCAGATGGAGTGTCCTGAGAAGACCACTCAAGGAGGTGATCTGTGAGCTGGGGGGATCTGAGGGATGAGACACAGGCGGCCAAGCAAAGATCTGGGGAAAAACCAGAGCAAAACAACAACACAAAGACTTAGAGCGGTCAAGAGTCTGGCTGAAGCAGCATGGGGAGCCGAAGAGGGATAAGAAGCTTCCGACAGCAGAGACATGAAGGGTCTGGTGGTTCAGGATACAGACTTGGATTTAGTCTATTTCCTCTATAGAAATTACAGAATTATATAAAATTACTCCAGAATTTATGAAAATGTAAGTATTAGATATCTTGGGAGGATCGCCTGTGAAAAAGAAACACATGGGGTTGGATGGAGTGCTTTCAGGATATTTTGCAGAAGTCCCAGCCAGTGTCTGGGGCTGACTTCATTGATGAAGGGATGCAATTCCTCTTCCTGGCCCCCCACTCCTCCCAAGATTTAGTGATTCAGCATTGGTACCCAAGCCTTGATGCTCATCAGAATAACTGGTGGAGCTCGTTAAAAATTCAGGCTCCTGGCCCCTCTCCCAGGCTGGCTTAATCAAAATCATAGAGTAGGGGCCAGAGCACCTCTCTTTCTGTTAAATCCTCCTGGATGAGTCAGACTATCAGCCATGTCGGGACACCTGGTGGTGCAGGGCAGAGGAGCAGGCCAATTCTACCGATGCCAGCGAGACCCAGGCAATGGGAGGGGCAGGTGTAACACTCCTCACTTTCACAAATGGGGGTCGGGGGGGTGTCAGGAGGGGCTAAAGTCTCTCCTGTTGTTTATGAAACAGGTCCCCTCTGGTGAGTCTGGATGCCCCTTACAGTCCCAAATTGCCAGTCTGTTGATTCATTTACTGCTTCTCATGCTAAAATGGAGATGACTTCTCAGAACTGCAAACTTGTCTGGGTATGTTAATAGTGTGTCTATCTTTAAATAGAAAGGCATTAGGGAATATTAGCCCAGGCTAATTATACACATCAGTTATAGCTAATAATTAAAATCTGCCTCAGGCTTTGAGGGAAGGTCGCTCTTAGGGACTAAGGGCTGGTTCTCCCTCCCTCCTTGTTTTACATATTTACAAATTAACTTAGATGCGATAATCTGCAACATTGATAATTATAAATGCTTAACTAAATAGAAATGTGTTAGCCTTGTGATAGGCTCCTTATAAGATGACTAAGACACAACCACTGATCTAAGAAATCTCCCTACAGTACACCCCATTGCAGTTGTAGAGGGGGCGGCTATCCACACGAGTGGAAAAAACAAAAGCAAAACCAAAAAGCCTCTCCAGTCTCAATCAGCCTAGTTTCTTGGAAGTCAGTGGGGCTCAGAAAATGTCCACAGGATAGACATCTATTTGAAGCTGGACCCAGATCAACATCCAATTTAATGCAGGTCAGCGAACAAGTGTTAAAAAGCAAGGTCTCTTGCCTGCGTCCAATCTATACTGGATTAAAAACAATGATTTAGAGGTGAAAGGATCTGTGTACCCTGTCGTGATCTCAGGGCCACTCAGCACTTTGGCTATTCTCCAGCGCAGAAATCCATGGCACCATATTTTCCCGAGGTCATTTTCCTCAGATAAGACGTTGCTTGGTCTCATCCTGCCAGAGAATTTATTATATCGATTTGGGGAATACGGTTAATTGAAATGAACTTTGGGTTTTAAAGGTGGGTTTGGTGACAGCCTTAACAATTAAAATTCTTCTCCTTTAAATGACTTGCACTCATTTGACTGAGTGGACAGTGCTGTTTAGAACAGAAGCAGGCGTAATTTTACAACATGCAATGCTCATTTACTTTTCTCCTGTTGCTATAACAACTCACTTTTGAGGCAGACATGGTGATAGAAAGCCTTGGCTTCCGGATGAATTTCACATTGGTTTTGTTTAGATTTTCAGTCAGTTCACTTGGAACTGGAGCTGCAAGTGCAGGAATAGATTTTACTCTTTCCTTTTTTAGAAACCTTGCTTAGGACTGAAGCTTTGCGTTTCCATCTTGTCTCAAGGGTTACATCCCATGCACAGTTTGTGATTTCCCTGGCATAAATCACATTTCAAACTCAGATTTTGTTCTGTTCTTTCCCTTAAAGGTAACACCAGGGTTTTTGCTGCTCCTGACAGAGAACTACTCCCATGAAGTCATTCTGTTTTTCAATCTTCTGTTCAAATGTTACCAACAAGACCTGTATCTCTGCAGGATTTGGGGATCCATAAACCTCAGAGTCATGGTAAGCTTCACACAGCACAGCAATATGCATTGTTTCTTAATGACTCTGAGGGAACAACAAGTAGATTTGGCAAAGGTAGAAACAAACAAATATTTTCAGAGAAACACAAAAGAGTAAATGAACACCTGACAAGATGCCATTCTGCTTTCATCCATTTCTTCACATCCCCCCCCCACACCAATAACAGATGCTAAGGAGGACCTACAACAGATGCCCTTGCTTTTGGAGGGCGACTGCAGAATTAGAATTGAATTGAAAAATGGACTCAAATATTTGGCGTGAAACAAATGTTTTCTAGTCAACATTTATATCTTCCCTTTTTGGGAAGCTAAACTACAGAACAGTTTTCAAGGCTTGACAAAATTTTTTAAAGTCATAGAATTCTGGAGGCAAAGAAATAAGATGTGAAAAACAATTCCAGAAAATATAACTCCCCTCACCACTGCCATCTTTAGCAAGATAAGCAGTGGCCATTAGCCCGTGCTGGCCCTTTGGACACTGTTACCTCTTTTTGCCCATAAGTCTTAGGAAAAAGAGCATGAAAAAGGACTGAACTATGAATTGTAAATCAGTAGCCTCTATTCCTTAAATATTAAGATAAATACCTAGATATATACATGGTGAAAGCATTGAAAATGCCAAGGTATCATATGAATGGCAATGAGACAATGCAACATGTACTGGTGCCCGCATTTTGGTCCTTTTCTGATGCGCTGTTTTTCTCGACTGTCCACGTAATTCTATCACCCATAATCACAAACATGGTTAGAAGCTATGCTTTGTGGCAGAATATAGTCAACACATTTGTTCCCTATGGCATTACAAAACATGTGATCTATTTGGCGACATAATAATGATGACCTTTAGGTGAGGATATTTGTTTTCAATTCTGATGAATCTATTAAAAGTAACCTTCAAGCACAGAATTAAAAGGGACAAACCTAGTAATGAGCTTGACTCTCTTATCTCCCCCCCACTTCTCCCTCTCTCTCTGTTCATCTATCTATCAATAGAGAGAGAAATGTCAAATGTGATCCGAGAGGCTGGCAAGCCACAACTTGAATGTGAATTTCTGTTATGCAGAAGCAGCGTGGACCCCAGGGTGCAGCTCAGCCTCTTGGCCAGGCAGGCTCTCTGGAGTCTTTGCTCCATAACCAGCTATTCAGGAATGTAAATTTGGAGTCCTCCAAACTCGCAGTTGCTAGTTAACTTTGTAAACGAAGTGTGGAAGAAGGAGAATCAATATTTGATCTCCTCTAAATGTTAGCCGTGAGTTTTGTTTAAATAAATCACATCCTAAGCAGTTTTCTAATCACATGTGTGAGAAATGGGTCAAATCAATTGAATGTCTACTAATCACTAGTCCTGCTTTTCATCTCTGGCTTGATAAACAAGCCATTTTAAACATATTTTTATAATTTATAATTTATTTATTTATTATTTTTTTCAGGGAGTCAAAGCTTTTATTACCTGATAATCCCTAGTGTGGTGCCAGAGATACCACTCTGGTCCCTCTATTCACCATGGTGGGATGTAGGTGGTATGAGAAGGTGGGCAAGGGTGGAAAGGGGAGAGATTATTTACAGAGCAGGGAGGGGAGAGCGGTCTGAACTGGGGGCACTGGGACAACCAATTTCCTCAAGAGCTCTGATAACTTTGTGCTTTTTTTCTTAGTTAATGCCTAGCTACCTGGAATGAGTTTTGTGTTTCTTCTTTAGGAATAGATGTATAAACCAAACAACAATTGAGCCCAATTTCCAGGCAGAGGATTTCATGATATCAATCCAAACATCACACTATTTAATTCCCCAATAAAACAACTGGAAAAAGGACTATCAGTGCTAACACATTTACATATAAAATCTCCATCTAATAGGTAATAGAAGCCTATGTACCAATTTCTAAAACAGTTGTAAGATATATACAGACTTTTGGGTATATTAACAAAACAGAATATTACAAAATATTAAAGGCAATTCTCCTGTCCACGGGGCCTCATCGCTTCTCACTTATGAGAGAAGTATAGGATATATATTATAACGTCATCAAGAATTTTCACTCTTTCTCAAGAATTTCTTTATAATTTAGGACATATCTTAACTACTTCCCAAAAGCATTGAAGAAGGCATGTTTTTCCTTTTCATGATGTACAGTAAGTCCCCTACATACGAACGAGTTCCATTATAAGAGCACGTTCGTGAATCCAATTTGTTTTTAAGTCCAACAAAGTTAGACCACGTACCAACTAACACAACTGGCTATATACTGCTGCTTTTACGCTTGCTTTCGGACATGCTGGGCTTGAAATAAAGATATTGTACTACTGTACTCTATACAGTACTGTACAGTAAAGTGCACAAAAGCACAACCACTTGTAGAGGATGCATGCACATGACAGTGTATGCCAGACACTTGAACTAACTTACATGATTGGACCTGCAAACACATGTTCAAATCTTTGAAAGTTCGCAACTTGAAGGTTCGTATGTAGGGGACTTACTGTACATCATGATGTTACTTTCTCATAGATTAAAAATCATCCGGACAGGGCCTCCCTGGTGGCGCAGTGGTTAAGAATCCGCCTGCCAATGCAGGGGACACGGGTTCAAGCCGGGAAGATCCCACATGCTGTGGAGCAGCTAAGCCCGTGTGCCACAACTACTGAGCCTGTGCTCTAGAGCCCGTGAGCCACAACTACTGAGCCTGCGAGCCACAACTACTGAACCCCGCACACCTAGAGCCCATGCTCCGCAACAAGAGAAGCCATGACAATGAGAAGCCCGCACACCGCAACGAAGAGTAGCCCCCTCTCTCCGCAACTAGAGAAAGCCCGTGTGTAGCAACGAAGACCCAACGCAGCCAAAAATAAATAAATAAATAAATTTATTAAAAATATCATCCGGGCACATTCACAGCTAAGAGTGACACAGTTCATGGAAGAAACTATTCGAGAATATGGTTAATATTTCAATAGCAACCAAGGAGGACATAGTAGGAGCTGGCACTGAGCTCTCTGAGGTCTCCCTTAATGACCTAGATGAATAAGGCAAACGAAGCCTCTTCCTCTGCAGGATTTGGGCAAGATTCCATATCACCTTGACAACTGGAGAAGGCGTCACAGCCACTTGCCCAGAGTGTGGTGGCCCCAGATCTTGAGCCCTTGACACCAGGCCCATGTTCCAAACTACCAGGAACACTGCCTTGTAAAATACCTTTGTTCAGAGATGAGCGGAGAAACAAAGAACATTTTGACAGGGGAAATACCAAGAATAAATACAAGATGTTTTGAAAGAACTAGCCAGCCGATGCACGGACCCTGAAAAGGACCTTGAATTAAAGTGCACCTCCTGTCAAATACTGGGTAGGCCAAAAAGTTCGTTCAGGTTTTTCCATACGATGTTAGGGAAAAATGAACTTTTTGGCCAACCCAATGCGACATAAGACGGCAAGAAAAAGTGCTGGATAGAAATGAGACCACAACAGGGTGAAGACATTCATCCATTCACTCAATCCTTTTTTAAAAAAATGTACTTTGAGGGTTTAATCCACACCAGTCTCTGCGCTAATTGCTTGGGAAACAAGGGTGAGTAAGTTGCAGTCTTTGCCCTCAAGTAGCTGAAAGTCTAATGAGCCTCGATGTAAATAAACCGCCATGGCGTGACACTAAATGCCGAAATAGTGCATTGGCAGCGAGCTGAGCAGGGCAGCGCAAAGAGGATGACCTGTGAACCAGGTCTTGAATGAAAGACAGAACTTCCAGATATAGATCAGGGATGGGAATGGAGATAGAAAAGAGGTGGAATCCAGAGCTGGAATTCTGTATATGAGGTGCGTGAAAGGCCTTTAAAGTCAAGGTCAAGATTTGAGGCTCTACCTCCTCGTTGCAGGATTTTTTCAAGCAGGACAGTGATGTGATTAGGTCTGTGTTTTGGGAAGAGTTCTCACGGCAGTGCAGTGAATGGACTGGAGATGGAGAAACACAGAGGTGGGTCAGCTTCTTAGGAGGCAATGGAAGCATCCAGGCAGTTGCTGCCAAGACCTAAATTAAGTCAGGGCACCCAGTCCCGAAAGCTGATTCTCAGCACACTGAACTGCATCATTTTCCTGAGTAGAGCTCTGCACGGTTGTATGGTAGAAGGAAAAACTGCCAGAGGAAGAGATTTCAGTTTTCAGATTATATGCATAGTTTTAGTGCAGTTCAGAGAAGCACGCATTTCTTCCTGCCTTTGTAATGTACTTCTCTCAGCTCAGTTCCTCATCTGCAAAATGATGGTAATCACAACACCTCCTCATGAGAAAGAAACAGGATAATGCCTTCAGGGGCTGAAGAAGTGCTTAGCACTGTGGAAGGCACACCTTAGTCACTCAATAAATGTCAGCTCTGGGCTTCCCTGGTGGCGCACTGGTTGAGAGTCCGCCTGCCGATGCAGGGGACATGGGTTCGTGCCCCGGTCCGGGAAGATCCCACATGCCGTGGGAGCGGCTGGGCCTGTGAGCCATGAGCCGCTGAGCCTGCGCGTCCGGAGCCTGTGCTCCGCAACGGGAGAGGCCACAACAGTGAGAGGCCCGCGTACCACAAAAAATAAATGTCAGCTCTGATTATGTTATCTGCACATTTACTTTAACTGGCTCATGTGTGTGCATGTGTGTGGTGGGTATGAGTGTGTCTGTGTGTGTGTGTGTGTGTGTGTGTGTGCCTATGTGCCTGTGTAAATATATTTGTGTGCTGGGTGTGAGTACTGTGATGTGTGCGTGTGTGTACATGAATGTGTGGCATTCAAATGTTCCTTTCTTAACTGCACCACTTTATTTTTAAAAATTCCCTAGAAGTTCCTTTATTGGACTGCTTCAGGTAGCCAAGCCACTTAAAGCATGAAACCTTTATGTACTGCAAGACCAATTTTTTTTAATTGCAAGGACCAAATTTAAAAACAAAATAAAGAACAACTAGAAAAAGGGAAGAATACCATATTCTAATGGCACTGAAGAATCATTTTGTCCTTAACTCAGATCCTCCTTTGTCAGTAGTACTGATTGCTAAACTTGAATGTACATTCTTGCCATCATTAAAAAAAAACCTGCTATAGCCATAAATACTTTCTATATTTAGGGGAAATAATTTCAATCAACCACCCACAAAGAAACAGAAAGAAGTTAACTGTCAAAGGGTCCTGTGAAAGAAAAATGACTTTCAATGCTTGATGAGGAAATTTTGTGATAACACTAAACTTTTTCTCACTATTTTTGAAAGGTATTTCTGGAAGCAATAGTGAAATTCCTCTACTGTTCAATTTGTTTATCAAAATATCTCTTACTTCTGTTTAAAATGTGGGGAATGAACGATAAGCAACCTGTTAATCCTATCTCCCCTGAGCATCTTATTCCATTAAAAGGATTTATTTAACTCTAAATAAGGCAGCAGTTATATAGGTAGACTGAGCGTGCTACTTGAAATCCCCTCTGCAAAGTGGTGTTTCTGCGTATTCATGGTAGGCCTCCTTTTACCACTCGCTCATTTTCTACTAAAGCGGCACTGAATCACAGAGAGAGAGGGAGTTCTGGGGTCAGGGAGATCCAGGTTCAACTTGCAGCTTTGCCACTTAGTAGGTGTTTGATCCTGGAGAAATGATTTTATTCACACTGTAAAATGTAGAAATATTACTTAGCTTTTAAGCTACTTTACGAGGTTCAAAAATGCATATATAAAACGTCTATCATGTTACCTGGTACAGCAGAGGCTCTGTAATCATAGCCATTACTAATCCTCTCTATCTTGTCCATAATTCACATGGTAGAAAGACTGCCTATTCAGGAGTTCACATAGCTTGTAGATTGTATATATGGTGATAGGCAGTTGATGACCAATTCTTTATTTTATTGCTAGTGCAATTCACAAGGTGCCGCCCACCAACCTTGGTTCACTGGAATTCTTAATGACACACCAAACAAGAAATCGGAAACATTCCTTCCCACAGCATCATGTAGGTGGGACATACAATAGCAACCTCAGTTATGCCATTTGAACACTACAGGGCGTTATGCAGAAATGAGAATTAGAGGTCCACACAGACCTTTATTCAGCAGAAGAGTTCATAGAATTAGAAAACCATAGCCACCTTCAAACAACATAAAAATAAACAACTGCAAAATTCACTCCAACCAACATGCTATTTGCCTTATTCAGGCAACACCCAGGGGGAAGCCCCCTAGCCCTTGCAATTGAATTCTCAGAAAGGTGCCAGGAGCTTTTGATCATAACGCTGACATTTCTTTAGTGAAAGGCACTTGACTTTGGAAATGATTCTCTCCCAGGCAGGAAGGACAATCCATGTGTGTGATTGGAGCCAGCACAGAGAAAGGCCAGGGTTTCACCACCAGCCAGTCTTTCTGTTTTGGTTTATGCTTTGATCTAACAGCTGCTGAAGTTCGGTGATCCCTTCTGAGCAGTACCTGGGGCGGTATTCGGACCTGCCAGCATGCTTTCTATGTATCACTGCTTAAAAAACTAGAGATCACAAATAAAAAAAAAAAAAATCACAGACCAAAGAATAAAATAAATACAACTACATAATAAACCTACCATAAGCTTAGTTCAGGGTAGATTAGAAGGGGAGAAAAAAGGAAACTTTAACTAAGGCCTTTAGTTCAGGGCAGAGCACCAGGCATCCCCTAGCCAGCCTGGTGGCTGCAGGAGGCCGAGGGCCTTGGGTTTTCTGAATGCTTACTCCAAACAAACAAGAATGGTCTAATCTTCCCATGGAGCCAGGAGGCTCCGCAAGCAACAAAAGCAAACTGAGATGAAGACATTCTTCAGGCTACCTCTCTTAGCCCTATAATCCCCAAATCAAACACTTCTTTCTTACGTGTGCGTCCCCAGATAGCTGTAAAGACGGCGGACAGAGCCCCAGGACTCCTTCCAAGGTCACTGCAGGATACTGGGCAAAGCTGGTCTCCTGGAGGACCTAAACCATCCTGAGCTGACTATGTTAATGAACTTTCCCTGGCCTGCATCACCTAAACACCCGTGCCGATATCAAGATGTCTAATTTGTAAAAATCAATCAGCTGCTTCCCTGATGGTAGACAAAACTGGTACCTACCACTCCCATTTGGGATGGGTTTGCCTCACAAAGGAGCGAGCACCCCCTTCTAATTTACGGCTGAAGATATTCTTAGGCTGGGGACAGGGCAAATTGTTCCCATCATTTGGATCCATCTTTGCCTATAGCCTCAAACACTGTTCTTTCTTTGCAGCTTCTGCTCTTTGGGCAGGAAGGCTACTAGCATTACCCCTGGGCCCCTCTCTGATGATTTCTAGGCAGTCACTTGAAAGAGGTCTCATCTTAATTAAGTCAAAACCCCTTCATCAATGCAGTTGTCCTTGAGCAGGCCAGCCCAAAGCACACGATTAGGCTAGGTAGCCCGTTACTGTAAACTGTGTCTTAAAACGGAAGCCTCCTCGATGTACAAAGGACTGCCTTCTCTGTCTCTAACACTGACCTGTTGTTTCGATGCAGAGCAGAATGAGAGTGCAGATCTGTAGGAATCATACAACAACGTGCCATTTGGAAAAAGTTGGACCGTGTTGATGTGTTGAAGAAAACAGATTAGGTGCAAATATTTAAAGAGCATTTCCAGTCTCTAAGTGATTTGTCGTTCTTAGACATCCTATGAATTATGATTTCCATTTTCTAAATGAAGAACTTGAAGAGGCCCACTAAATCTGCTCTTATGTTGGTAGTGCTGGGTTGGGAACGGGCCCATTGCTACTGTGGGAAGAGTGGTAGCTGCCACCTGGATCTGGTAGCAGCTCAGCAAGACTCAGCCCTGGGGCTTCAGTTCCACTCTCGGGTTGGCTAGAGAATTATTAACTGAGGCTCCCTCTCCCTTCTCACAGCACAGGTTTTCAGGGAGATCTGATACCCAATCCAAAGGACCATCCCTATGGTGGCAAATCAAACCTTTAGATGCCACAATTTGAGCCACTGGGATAAAAGTCAATCAATAATTTCCAGGGATTTTTTTGAACCGTTTAACATCAGATTGGTAACTTAAAATTGGCCACCAGGAGAGTATGTACATCATGAAGATCAACAAATACTACAAATTAGAGCCCCTCTCCTACCCCAAAAGCCCATTATTCAATAGTTAACCACTGGACAGATATATATCAAGTGAGATAAGAAAGGCCGAAGAGGGAAATTCACCCTCCTGAGATTCTCAGTACCATCCCTGCTTGAGGGAAAACCAGGAAGTTCCTTTAAAACACAACAAACAATAAAGATCTAACCAGATTGGTCCACTTTTTACTCTTGGTATCATCATACATTTTAGGCTTATTTATTTTTACATAAGTTACAAATGAATATATTCTCATTGCAAACAAATAATACCATATTATTATACTGAAATATAATATATGGACTAAAAAAAGGCGCCTTTCATTCACCCATTTTCTCTTCACCTTTCTCTTAAGTTAAATACTCACAACTTTGTGGACGCTTTTACTCTTCTTTCTCTGCACAGACCCACATATATGAATCTAAACATATTTTCACACACACTTATGTGTTCATACGTACTCTTCTGCATTTAATATTTTTATAAAATCTAGTCAGGCCATGATATTCAGAGACGGTTCAAATCTAGATCACCAGACCTCTTACCATTAACTGAAGCTCATTCTCATCAGAGCAGAGATGATTCCTCCTCACTTTACATTTATCCTACTACCATTAATGCTACAGGACATGCCGGAAAAAAATTGTAACTTATGTTAACTACAAATTGGCATATTTTGAGTCGCACCATAAAATGCCTACTGCAATGCTGTTGATAAACCTCCTCATCTTTCTGATTGTAAATTAGAAACAAATAACTTGAAGAAAATATAATGATAAAGATGATAGACTTCATATGTAAAAATCAATTATTTTGAAATATGTGGTACCTATTTTATATAAATAGATCATAAAATTAGATTTGTTTATTGATGCTTCAGGAAAACAGTTGTGTATTCTAAATGTTGATTATATTGTTGAAAAATATAATTAATTACCTAGATTAAAGTAGGATATTATCACACATGATATAATTCATGGAAAGTACTGTAAAAGCTGTAATGTGCTATATAGACAGTACCTACTGATGTCATGCATAAAAAGAGAAATTTGTTTTTTCTTCTTAGCATAAATATATTATTAAATGGACTATATATCAAGCATGCTTTCTTTATGCTTTAACACGTTTCATATGATTTTCTCCATGTAAATGTTCATTCCTAACTCACTGAGCAATTGTTATTCATTGTGCATAAGCCTTCAACTTTCAGTATTCAGGTAATTTAGAATTTCTATATATAATTTAAACTCCCTACACATAAATGACTATCAATATATTTCAGTTAAATATTGCCAATTCTCAGGTTATTCAAGATGGCAAGGAATCGACTTGGCAAGAACAATCCAGAATGACTGATAATTCTCAGGACATAAATACTTTGCAGGACATGCCACGTCCTTCCATTATGAATCTGATTAATCAAGCATTATGTTAACACTGATTATCTCCTTAGTGGCCATGTGCGGTCCCCTGGCAGGCACATGTCTCCATTTCCTTTCAGACTCTGCTGTGTTTGGCATAATACAACCCACTAAACATTATTAAATGAATAGTTGCAAAGGTAATGAAAACAATAACCAAACCATTAAATGTACCGAAGTCTATTCAAACATGTAGGTGCTCTTGACATTTCTTTTATTCAAAGGCTATTTCCTAATGTCCTAATGACGACTGAGCATTTGTTACACACCAGCACGTCGCTAGTGGCATCCACAATTAATTTCAAAATAGCCACTTCTTAATCTTCAAACAGTGTGGCAGGCGTAGCTGCAAATCTCATAGCCTTAGGAGATTGAGGCAAGCATCGAGTTGATAGACTGAAGTTTATGGTTTTTCCTTTTTTAAATAAGCTCACTCTTTTGGTAGCAAGCACTTAGGGGACTCCCAAAATATTTGCAAACATTTCTGTCAGATAGCATTACCGTCACCATATGATTTAAACAAGCACGTATTCATCACACTTAAACCAGATGTCATCTGAGTAGATGAGAAATGAATCACTCGCTCCTGACAGCTTGTTTACTTCTGGCAACACTTTCCAGCGGGATTGTCTAAATGCACAACACACTTTCTTCATATCTAGACATAAGAATGAAAGTCCAAATGCTAAAGGAAAAATTATCTCTTCAAGACGATGCTTCTTAAAAACAGACCCCCTTTTCCCTCAGATCTAGGGGTGTGTGGCAAGAAAAGAGATGAAGTCTTGGAGGACCAAGCTCTCTATGAGGCTTAAGAATGCTAATTCTTTTACTGTTACCACCTCCAACTCCAACCGGAAGCATCGTTCCCATTAATTAAAGGGTAGTTCCCATTAACTACAATGTGCTAGGAATAGTGCTAAGCATTTTGCTAACATGATCTCATTTAATCCTCACAATAACCTGAGACACAGGTATCTTCTCTCCATGTTATGGCTGAGAGAACCAAGGTACAGAGAGGTACTGAGTAAACTGTTCATGGACTCCCAGGGATTAAGTAAGAGGCAAATCAGTGATTCACACCAGGCCTTTTGACTCCAAAGTCCATGCTAGACTAATGGCATCTCAGGTTCTGGGCTGATGAACTTAAGTTTTCTGAATCTCCTCCTCATTTGTGAGATTAGGGAGTTGGGCAATGGAACAACTAAGGGTCTTTCAGTTTTAGATTTCTAAAAATTGTAAGCACTTCCCATCACCTATAAAACAATTCCTACAATATTTTTGATCATTTGCAAACATCTATACCCTCCATATTGTAAATGGGCAGGAAGTTAGTGTCTCAGTATATAAAATACATCCTGATGGTTTTCTGGTTTGTTTACAATTCGTAAGTAAGAAAACAAATCGCAGAAGCCTTAAGAATAAATGACATGTGTTGAACTTATTTACAAAACAGAAACAGACTCACAGACTTAGAGAATGAGCTTACGGTTACCAGGGAGGAAGGGTGGGGGGAAAGGATAGTTAGGGAGCTTGGGACTGACATGTACACACCGCTATATTTAAAATGGATAACTAGCAAGGACCTACTGCATAGCACAGGGAACTCTGCTCAATATTACATAACAACCTAAATGGGAAAAGAGTTTGAAAAAGAATAGATACATGTATATTATAACTGAATCACTTTGCTGTACACCTGAAACTATCGCAGCATTGTTAATCAACTATACTCCAATATAAAATAAAAAGTTTAAAAAAAGAATAAAAGACATTTGTAAATTTCATTTTGGGGGCAGTTTAGGCCAAATGATCAGAGAAAGATTATGTGTATATGTATGTGTGTATGTGTGTGTGTGTGTGTGTGTGTGTGTGTGTGTGTGTGTGTTTGTGCGCGCGTGCGTGCTACAGAGAATTATCACTAGGGTCACTATACAGTTCCCGAGGCAACTGAACGGCTTAAAAGAATGACTCTTCTAATAATAAAAATAAAGTAGAAAGAGGGAGATGGTGAACAAATGATTGGTGAGCACTGCCTTTTTGCAATGTTAAGGTCTTTTCGATAAATCTTATAGATTCAGGCCAGCTCCCAGGTCGGAAGGTCATGATTCAGACGGCCAGAGGAACTGCTGTGTCAACTTTAAATGATATCTCTCCTTGCTACAGGCCTAAGAGGAGGTGGCATTGAAAGAAAAATATCAACTATCACTAATGCCCTCTTTGCTTATATCACCTTCTTCTCTCATTTGACGGAAAGGATGTGAAGATGAGAAAATCTAATCTGTACACAGTTTGCTGGTGAATGAGAAGACCTTCCAAGGGCTACACCACAGATAAGGGAGATGTGTGCCTCTTTAGGGGCTATTGCAATCAAATTTATGTCCATCCTCCTGTTGTGTCATAGGTGTTAGAGCCCCTCCTTTTTTACAGTCAACCAGGAATATACCCACCTCCCCACTTTGTGGGGGGGGGATATCCGCTTATGGGAATAAATTGCTGAGGATCAGAAAAAATTTTCTAAGTGTAAAAGTTAATATTATAGGGTGTCTATGGACAGAGACTGGGGAAGTAGCATTTGTGTTAGGATGTTGAAATTATGAGACAATTTGTTTTGATATTTTATATTTCCATTGATATGGCTATAATACCGTTTTAACCATATATGCAGAATGGGGGGGCTAATTTGGTATAATATAAATTGATTTGCAACAGCTTAACTTCCACACGTTGCTCTCCATAAGCAAAAGTAAGTCCCCACTCTACGTGTTTTCTGGGATCACCCACGGGAACGATCTGAATTTCTGACAGTCTTAAACGCGACAGCAGCCTTTTAGCATGGAGACGAGTACAGTAATTTGGCAGCTAACTCAAAACTCATGCTCACGAGACTGGTAGATCGGAAATAAATCACAGATGTCACACACATGCTCTCTTAGAAGGGAGAGAATTGATAAGGTGCCAAAGCCTATCACACCCACACCGTTCTTGTTCCAATTGATAGAACCTCTCACCCTTGAAATTCTGACAAGTACTATTAGGGAAAGAGACTCTCACTCATATCTCTTCCTGGCTCTTTATCCATCTTTCCAAACAGTTTCTATCTGAGCTCAGTCTCAGGCTCATTTAATTATGACATCTGAATCAATACTCCATACAAGGCCCAGCCTATACCAGCTTGCTGGGGCAGCCTCCTAAATCCATGACAGCCTTTCTCAAAACCATCATCTTCTCATTTTGAAAAGAAGGTATCTGGCTTAACATTAGGTATCTTTATTCATTTTTAATTCTTGAAATCAGTTGCTACTTACAGGCCTAACAAGATTTAACACATATTTTCCCCCCAAATATATTGCATGTTCTGAATTCAGATTCATTTTCTGTCTCTGAAATGCTAAGCTACCGACTACAAAAGTGGAAATGGAGCCAATAGCAGTTTAAATAAATTACAAGCTGACAACAACCTGCCTTGGTGATGTTTTAAATGAAACATATTAATTGCAAAAATATCAGAATGCTATAGAATATCTTAAGAGACCCCATTTTGATACTGTGGTAGATCTGTAGGTATCTGCTTGTAAAGGAACATAGCATGAGGGGAGGTTTAGAAAAAACAAAACAAAAAACATTGCATCAAAATGATGTGCTAAATTTGGAGCCTGATTTGGTGAAGTAAACATGATCAGTTAACATGAATCGATGTTCTTCAAACACAGAATGCACATCTAAAGAAGACTTCTGGTTTAAAATCTCTCTTAATATATAATATATACAGTAAGTCCCCTACATATGAACCTTCAAGTTGCAAACTTTCAAAGATGCGAAAGTGCGTTCTCACGTCCAATCATGTAAGTTAGTTCGCGTGTCTGGCGTACATTGTCGCATGCGTGCATCCTCTTCAAGTGGTTGTACTTTTGTGTATTTTACTGTACAGTACTGTATAGAGTATAGTGGTACAGTATCTTTATTCCAAGCCCAAAATGTCCGGAAGCAAACGTAAAAGCAGTGGTGATGTAGCTGGTACTACTGTACTTTTCAAGGTACTGTACTGTAAGATTAAAATGTTTTCTTTATTTTTCATGTTTGTTTTTTATGTACTATTTGTGTGAAAAGTATTATAAACCTATTACAGTACGGTACTATATAGCCGATTGTGTTAGCTGGGTACCTAGGCTAATCTAACCTTGTTGGACTTACGAACAAATTGGACTTATGAACGCACTCTCGGAACAGAACTCGTTCATATGTAGGGGACTTATTGTAGTTATGGTTATACACTAAGAGCATATATAATGGCCTTAAATCAGAATACTTGTCCCTGTGGATCAAATCTGTGAGTCTAGTACAGATTCCCTGGAGTCTCCGTTTCCTTGTCCATCAAATGTTTGTAGAGAAGAGAGAGCCCAGGGTAATAAACCTTGAGTTTGATGATTCTGTGATTATAAGACATCTTAACTGTGTGTGCTTAGGCCTTTAAAATATTCATTAAGGAATTTCTGGTCACTTTTTACAAGGTATAGGCCTCTGTGTGTCTATAAGCTATAGGCTTATATGTGTCTATAGGTTATATAGGCCTATATATATGTGTGTATGGGGTAAAGTCCTACAATGTGTCTAAGGTACATTTAGGCTCCTATAAGTCCATACGCTTTTAGGCCTATATGTGTCTATGCAGTATAGGTTTCTAAGGGTCTAAAAGGTATAAGCCAGTATGTGTCCATAAAGTGTAGGCCCATGTGTGTCTATCAGGTATAAACCTCTGTGTTTAAAAGATATAGGCCTCTATGTGTCTGTAACATACAGAACTATTTGTGTATAGAAGGATGAGCCAATATATGTCTATAAGGTTTAGGCTTCGATGTATCTAAACAAGATACGTCTCAAATATCTTGAAAATACATCTACGTGTGGTCAAAGAATTAGTTACATTACCTTGGTAAGATTCCTTCTAGTTTTCTGAAAAAACTCTGTAATTTTATCACGAGGAACAAAAGAGATACACACAGACACACATAGTCACTCACATATGTACTCGTACACATATACATAAAATGATTTCTTGGAAGTCTCAGGGAGAAGTCCATATAAATTGTAGACTTAAGTTATAGGTAAGCTCTTTTTATCATGAGGAATTTAAAAAGTGATTACAGAAAATCTTAAATGCTTTGGAAACTGACATATCAAAGTCAATTGTTTGGTGACTATTTTTAATGCTCCTACCAAAAAGAAAAAGACCCTCTCTACCTTTCCCCTGAAAGTACTTACTTTTACTGCCACTAGCAGGACTTAAATTCATTAAGTCCTAAAGGAAAAATAGCCATTACGATCTGTTGCCTTTGGGAATGACAGGTGATTGATGAGAGCTCACATGTTCTCATGAAGGAACTCAGGCCTCATACAACTTAACAGATGCCCCAAACAATAATATTAATAGTTTACATTTATTATTGTCACTATCTTTTCAAACTACTTGATTAGATCACCATTGTACATTATGTACCAAAATATTTTTACAGCATCTAGTAACTAGGTTCTAGCAGTTAGCAAAGTGTGCATCACTAAATAAGCACGTATGAATGACCAAGAATACAATTTCATCTCATCTCCCATACATGCACAGGGTAATCTTTTATGAATCCTAAAAATATCCTTCAAAACACCTCCTAAAATACCCTATATATTTTTTGGCTTATAGGAGAGAGGTGAGAAAAGATGGCAGAATTCTATTTTCCTACTTTTAAGCTAATTTCTCACCATTTTCAGAGCATTCAACTTTTTCATTTTCACAGAAGGAAAGAACTCGAGTTATCCAGGTCTGGCTTCTTAAACCTTGACTTAGACTTCACTTTACCTTGACTCCAAACATCTTCTAGGACCATAAAAGTATTGTTAAAAATCCTTCCATAATCTAATTGGTTATAAATGTTTTGTCTATTGAGAGCTCTATATAGAGGGTCCTCTTAGTTAGACGTGTCAGCAGTGGATGTCGTTCAAGACAAACTGCCCTGGATTGGGACTGTTTTCTGATGCCAGAATCTATGAAGAAAATATAATCCCAGTTCTCTGACAGCTCTTCATCACTATCACAAGTAGATACAAAGGAGAACAGAGTTAGCATAAGAAATAGAGTAATTCAGCAAAAAGAGTCCTTACTTAAGGCAATCATTTAAATTGTTGTCCAAACCTAGACACTTATTTTTTTCTGGAAAAAAGTTCACTGACTATGTTGCTAGGGCAGCTTGCATAAATTGCAACCATTCCAGACAAATGGGACTGATGGTCACACTGCCATTATTGGCTTGGCAAATATTTACTCATCATTCAGGGTCTTGGGGCTCAGGTTTCTTACATTATACCTCAATTTCTTTTAGTCCTACAGGATGCCCAAACTGTGTATAATCTTCCATAGTCAATAACCAGAAAAAATATTTAAATCCTAAAATATTGTGTTTAAGTAAATATTCTCTAAATATTCTATAAATTCACTGCAACACAAAACCTGTTAGAGGTTTAAACAAACTGGAAAATCATCAGTTCATATGGAGAAGATCTGTTTTCTGTGGAAGGCAAGTTTAATTTGTGCCAGTAGTGAACTTGCACTGACAAAAAAGTGCCGTCTTAGGTTTCACTGGTGGAGGTCCAGGCTTGAGAGCATTGGGGAAAGTAGTATTCACCACTGTATCTACTACTGGCCAATCCATACCTGGAATAGTACATCCAGGACGAGCTGGAGCAATTCCAGGCACGAATGATGAGGGCAGCAATGGCCTGGAAACTACCTCATTTCTGGAGAGGTGGAAATAAGTGGGATACTTAGACTAGAAAAAGAAGACATTACAACTAACTTTACAAACCTGATGCTCTGATGTGGAAAAGAGACTTTCAGAGCTCCAAAGACTAAGACAGTAAGCTAACAGACTGAAGTTACAGGGACAACATCTGTGTCAATGTACCCAATTCCTTTCTAATATTCTGATGTGTTCACAAACGGAACAGATGCCTTGTGAGGGAGTTGGCTCCTGGTTGCTTAAAAGTTCAAGCAGCAGCTGGATTCTCCCATGGGGGGGAGAGGGGAATTAACTAGATGAGGAGTTTCCAAATTGTGCTCTGCAGCATCTGAGGAGGGTCCACAGAAGTGGCTGGGGTGGAGGGCAGTGTAGAATTAGGATGATGGGGGGCTTCCCTGGTGGCGCAGAGCTTGGGAGTCCCCTGCCAATGCAGGGGACGCGGGTTCGCGCCCCGGTCCGGGAGGATCCCACATGCCGCGGCGCGGCTGGGCCCGTGAGCCATGGCCGCTGAGCCTGTGCGTCCGGAGCCTGTGCTCCGCAACGGGAGAGGCCACAACAGTGAGAGGCCCGCGTACCGCAAAAAGAAAAAAAAAAAAAAAGAATTAGGATGATGGGGCCATTCAGTAGCATCAGAGTGCCAGGCTCCAGACCCGACTAACAACAGCAGTTCTGCTTCTGTTTGCTGTTGAATTGTTTTGGTTTTTGGTTTTTCCTTTGTTTAACGTAAGGGCTCTGCTTAGTATTTCTTTGGATAAAAAGGGGTGGGAGAAGGTTCTATTAATATATCTGTTTTAAACCATTGACACCAAGGCTTTCTTACAACTCTAAGGTTGTAGGAGTCTGTGATTTTATTTCTATTATTATTTTTTTATTTATTTAGTTTTGGCTGCGTTGGGTCTTCGTGCAGTGCACGGGCTTCTCATTGCGGTGGCTTCTCTTGTTGCAGAGCATGGGCTCTAGGGTGTGTGGGCTTCAGTTACTGTGGTGCATGGGCTCAGTAGTTGTGGCTCACAGGCTCAGTAGTTGTGGCTCACAGGCTCAGTAGTTATGACGCACAGGCTTAGTCGCTCTGCAGCATGTGGGATCTTCCCGGACTAGGGCTCGAACCCATGTCCCCTGCATTGGCGGGCGGATTCTTAAGCAGTGCACCACCAGGGAAGTCCCAAGTCTGTGATTTTAAATTCAAGAAAGATGTCCACAGTGAACACCCTCATCGTCATTCAGATTTTCTAATAGTCCAGCTCTCAGATTAACTCTTGGTTTGTAACGCTTCAAAAAAAGATTGGAAAAAAGGATGCAACTGGAAATGATTGGTCTTCAAATGTTATGTTCTATGTGTAAAAATAGGAGTAAGCCAAGGGGTGTAAGGTACCCAAACATATGACTAAGAACATTAGTCAGTAACTTTGAAGCAATATTTGTTGATGATAAAATACACTTCAAATAACCAAGATGTGGTTGTGTTTATTTTTTTCCTCATCCGCAGAAATCCACTTCTCAGGTAAGTATAAAAATAAAGACTAAATTAAATATCTAAAATAAAATTTGACTATAAGGCTTCATTTTTGTTGTATAAAGTTTTAAAATTTCATTAAAATTTTTTTTTCAGGGAAACTGACTGGCTGAACATTCTTCTTCACCTTTATCTCCTGACACATCACCCTTGACATACTTGGTTTATATATGATACTGTTTTTATGTTATTTTATTTTTTTAATTATTATTTATTTATTTTTTGGCTGTGTTGGGTCTTCGTTTCTGTGCGAGGGCTTTCTCTAGTTGCAGCAAGCAGGGGCCACTCTTCATCGCGGTGCGCGGGCCTCTCACTATCGCGGCCTCTCTTGTTGCAGAGCACAGGCTCCAGACGCGCAGGCTCAGTAGTTGTGGCTCACTACTCCATGCTCAGTGCTCACTACTCAGTTGCTCCGTGGCATGTGGGATCTTCCCAGACCAGGGCTCGAACCCATGTCCCTTGCATCGGCAGGCAGATTCTCAACCACTGCGCCACCAGGGAAGCCCCTGTTATTTTATTTTAAATTAAAGTATAGTTGATTTACAACATTGTACCAATCTCTGCTGTACAGCAAAGTGACTCAGTTATATACATATATACATTCTTTTTTTATATTCTTTTTCATTATGGTTTATCACAGGATATTGAGTAAGTTTCCTGCACTACACATTAGAACCTTGTTGTTTATCGATTTTGTTGTGGTTTGAATAATTCTTAGCAAGTGTCTTAAAACAACCAGATAACTCATATTCTGAGACTCAAATTGAAAATTGGAAGTGAATGTGAATTGACCCTCAGGACTATTGAACACATTTTAAACAATGGGAATAATCATTTGGACATAAACATCTACCCCAGTTCCACTAGAATGACTATAATTTAAAAAAATAGAATAAGCGTTGGTGAAGATGTGGAGAAACTGAAACACTCATACATTGCTGGTGGGAATGTAAACTGGTGCAACCACTGTGGAAGACAATTTGGTATTTCCTCAAAAAAGTTAAACACAGAATTACTATAAGATCCAGCAATTCTACTCCTAGATATATATACAAAATAATTAAAAACAGGGACTTGAACAAATACATGGACGTGCATGCTCATAGCAGCATTATTCATAATAGCGAAAAGATATAAATAACATAAATGTTCAACAGTGGATGAACAGATAAATAAATTGTGATATATACATACAATGGAATATTACTCAGCCACAGAAGGAATGAGGTACTGATATACGCTATAACGTGGATGAACCTTGAAAACACTATGCTAAGTGAAAGAAACTAGACACAAAAGGTCACATATTCTTTGATTCAATTTATATGAAATATCCAGAATAGGTAACCTCATAGAGACAGAAGGCAGATAGGTGGTTGCCAGGGCCTGGGAGGTGGAGGTAGGGAAATAGGCAGTAACTGCTTAATGCATGTGAGTTTCTGTTTGGGGCGATGAAAATGTTTTGGAATGAGATAAAGGTGGTACTAAATTTTAAAATTGTTCACTTTAAAGTGTTTAATTTTATATAATGTGAATTTCAGCTTAACTGAAAAACATCTAGAATAAATTAATTTTATGAATCCCCTTCTGAGATAAAATACAAATGTCCTTAACTCTTGAGAACACAATAAACAAACAAACAAAAAGGTTGACCTCAGCTTTCATGCTCAGGGATACCCTCTGTTGCCTGGCTTTTAGATTACATTGTCCAGAAAGATTGCTATGCCCCATTAATGTCCATCCATCCATCACTCAGTCATACAGCTAGCTATTCAGCACCTACCCTCAGAGCCGATGGCAAAAGGCAAACCACCTGCCTTCAAGGAGCTTACAGTCTAGTGGGGAAGACCAGGCCCAGCCATACCACTTGGTATATGTTACTTACTATATATCTAAAGTGTCTCATCACTTCAGAGATCAGTAAGGGCTGGAGAAACGGGAAGGCTCCGTGAAGGTGGCAGAATAACAGTCCAATCTCTAAAGACAGATGGGACTTCTTTGGCATTTTATATACTCATAGCATTTATCTCACTGGATTTTGACTGTTAACACATCTCTCTGCCCTTACAGATCGTAAGACACTTGAGGTTAATAAACATGTCCTTGTATTCCAAATGCCTCACAACGGGAATTTTTCTGGGTTCTTGGAGGAAAATCTCTCTTGCAACCATACTTGCCACACAGAAATTTGGGGTAAATTGCTACAAGAAGATGCACCAAAACTTAGGTCAAAATGTGTGTTTAAATGGACCACCGGGTTATCGCACTGCCTCAGAATGGTTGTTTCTAAGGAAGTGCTGCCCCAAAGTTGGGGACCAAAAGCCGTGTGAAAAGAGAAGAGGTGGGTTTACCTGAAACGAATCCAGTTTAAACTTCAGGGCCCATGCAAGTGATGGGCCTCTTCCAAGGTCCTGTTGTTAACTCTGTATTCTGAGTTTTGTATTTTTTTTCTCAAAGAGGATCTCCCAAACTGTATAAGCCTCAGGTGAATCTAGATTCACCCTTGGATAAAAGGAACCCAATTGGTTTGATTTGGAGAAAATCAAGGGCTTTTGTAAGGAATATAGCCTGTACTGCTTAATAAGATGGGCTGTGGAATCACATTGCCTGGGTTAAAAAATCTGATCTATGCACTTCAGAGCTGCATGACCTTGGGTCTGTTACTTAACCAGTTTAAGCTGTGGTTTCCTCATTAGTTACAAGGAACACCCGTTTCATGAGAGTGTGTTTTTTCACTCAAATTTATTTACTGAACACAAACTAGGGTCCAGGCCCAGGAGAGAGAATCAACAAAGGACATCTCCACAGTAGCAGGAGAAAATATTGGTTGGACAGCAAACTTTTTACTCAGATTTTCAGATGACAGTGTGAAAATGTATGTTATGGTAATCAGTTAGACTTGCACATACTAAGGGGAAGAAAAAGAAGACTAGAAATCTGAATACCTTTCAGACATGGCAGTGAACAAACACCACTGTCTGCCTGACCTTCCAATACGAGACCCCAGAATGGAGATTTACGAGCTTCTCCTCTTTCTCATGGACTTCATACCGGGAGCATATTTCAGGTGATATTCCAGAAGGGGGTCTTGGTACATGAGGCTGTAGTTGTTCAGAAGCTAATGTATAGGAAAACATGCGGTCCCTTCCAGGTTTTTCAAGAATGTGTGTTGAAAATATAAACAGACCATTCACAACACACAACAATGTGTGTTGCTGGCAGCCAGGTACTTTTCACAGAAGAAGCCCATTGTCTGCAGAATTCACTCCCTCTGATGGTTCAGCAGAGCCAGAGTCTAGGAAGTTGTAAGGCCTAATACACATGCATTTGTTTCCAAAACCTTTTTTTTTTTTAAACATCTTTATTGGAGTATAATTGCTTTATAATGGTTTGTTAGTTTCTGCTTTATAACAAAGTGAATCAGCTAAACATATACATATATCCCCGTATCTCCTCCCTCTTGCGTCCCCCTCCCACCCTCCCTATCACACTCCTCTAGGTGGTCACAAAGCACCGAGCTGATCTCCCTGTGCTATGCAGCTGCTTCCCACTAGCTATCTATTTTACACTTGGTAGTGTATATATGTCCATGCCACTCTCTCACAAAGAGGCAGTCTATGTCTGCATCTTTGTTCCTGTCCTGCCCCTAGGTTCTTCAGAACCACTTTTTTTTTTTTAAAGATTCCATACATATGTGTTAGCATGTGGTATTTGTTTTTCTCTTTCTGACTTACTTCACTCTGTAGGATAGACTCTAGGTCCATCCACCTCAATACAAATAACTCAATTTCGTTTCTTTTTATGGCTGAGTGATATCCCATTGTATATATGTGCCACATCGACAGACGAATTGGTAAAGAAGATGTGCATTAATTTTGTATCCTACTACTTTACGAAATTCATTGATTAGCTCTAGTAGTTCTATGGTAGCATCTTTAGGATTCTCTATGTATAGGATCATGTCACCTGCAAACAGTGACAGCTTTACTTCTTCTTTTCCGATTTGGATTCCTTTTACTTCTTTTCCTTCTCTGATTGCTGTGGCTAAAACTTCCAAAACTACGTTGAATACTAGTGGTGAGAGTGGACAACCTTGTCTTGCTCCTGATCTTAGTGGAAATGGTTTCAGTTTTTCACCATTGAGGACGATGTTGGCTGTGGGTTTGTCATATATGGCCTTTATTATGTGGAGGTAAGTTCCCTCTATGCCTACTTTCTGGAGGGTTTTTATCATAAATGGGTGTTGAATTTTGTCAAAAGCTTTTTCTGCATCTATTGAGATGATCACCTGGTTTTTCTCCTTCAATTTGTTAATATGGTGTATCACATTGATTGATTTGCGTATATTGAAGAATCCTTGCATTCCTGGGATAAACCCCACTTGATCATGGTGTATGATCCTTTTAATGTGCTCTTGGATTCTGTTTGCTAGTATTTTGTTGAGGATTTTTGCATCTCTGTTCATCAGTGATATTGGCCTGTAGTTTTCTTTCTTTGTGACATCCTTGTCTGGTTTTGGTATCAGGGTGATGGTGGCCTCGTAGAATGAGTTTCAGAGTGTTCCTCCCCCTGCTATATTTGGGAAGAGTTTGAGAAGGAGAGGTGTTAGCTCTTCATAGATAAAATTTGCCTGTGAAGAATGAATGTTTGAAAGAATTTGCCTGTGAAGCCATTTGGTCCTGGGCTTTTGGTTGTTGGACGATTTTTAATCACAGTCTCAATTTCAGTGCTTGTGAATGGTCTCTTTATATTTTCTATTTCTTCCTGGTTCAGTCTCAGAAGGTTGTGCTTTTCTAAGAATGTGTCCATTTCTTCCAGGTTGTCCATTTTATTGGCATATACTTGCTTGTAGCAATCTCTCATAATCCTTTGCATTTCTGCAGTGTCACTTGTTACTTCTCCTTTTTCATTTCTAATTCTATTGATTTGAGTCTTCTCCCTTTCTTTCTGAATGAGGCTGGCTAATGGTTTATCAATTTTGTTTATCTTCTCAAAGAATCAGCTTTTAGTTTTATTGATCTTTGCTACTCTTTCCTTCATTTCTTTTTCATTTATTTCTGATCTGATTCTTATGATTTCTTTCCTTCTGCTAACTTTGGGGTTTTTTGTTCTTCTTTCTCTAATTGCTTTAGGTGTAAGGTTAGGTTGTTTATTCGAGATGTTTCTTGTTTCTTGAGGTCAGATTGTATTGCTACAAACTTCCCTCTTAGAACTGCTTTTGCTGCATCCCATAGGTTTCGGGTCGTCGTGTTTTCATTGTCACTTGTTGCTCAGTAGTTTTTGATTTCCTCTTTGATTTCTTCAGTGATCTCTTCATTATTAAGTAGTATATTGTTTAGCCTCCATGTGTTTGTATTTTTAACAGATTTTTTTCCTGTAATTGATATCTAGTCTCAAAGCATTGTGGTCGGAAAAGATACTTGATATGATTTCAATTTTCTTAAATTTACTAAGGCTTGATTTGCGACCCAAGATATGATCTATCCTGGAGAATGTTCCATGAGCACTTGAGAAGAAAGTGTATTCTGTTGTTTTTGGATGGAAAGTCCTATAAATATCAATTATGTCCATCTTGTTTAATATATCATTGAAAGCTTCTGTTTCCTTATTTTCATTTGGATGATCTGTCCCCTGGTGAAAGTGGGGTGTTAAGTCCCCTACTATGATTGTGTTACTGTTGATTTCCCCTTTTATGGCTGTTAGCATGTGCCTTATGTATTGAGGCGCTCCTATGTTGGGTGCATAAATATTTACAACTGTTATATCTTCTTCTTGGATGGATCCCTTGATCATTATGTAGTGTCCTTGTCTCTTATAATAATCTTTACTTAAAGTCTATTTTGTCTGATATGAGAATTGCTACTCCAGCTTTCTTTTGATTTCCATTTGCATGGAATATCTTTTTTCCTCCCCTCACTTTCAGTCTGTATGTGTCCTTAGGTCTGAAGTGGGTCTCTTGTGGACAGTGCATATATGGGTCTTGTTTTTGTACCCATTCAGCCAGTCTATGTCTTTTGGTTGGAGCATTTAATCCATTTACATTTAAAGTAGTTACCAATATGTATGTTCCTATTACCATTTTAAAATTGTTTTAGGTTTGTTATTGTAGGTCTTTTCCTTCTCTTGTGTTTCCTGCCTAGAGAAGTCCCTTTAGCATTTGTTGTAAAGCTGGTTTGGTGGTGCTGAATTCTCTTAGCTTTTGCTTGTCTGTAAAGGTTTTAATTTCTCCATCAAATCTGGATGAGATACTTGCCGGGCAGAGTAATGTTGTTTGTAGGTATTTCACTTTCATCACTTTAAATATGTCCTGCCACTCCCTTCTGGCTTGCAGGGTTTCTGCGGAAAGATCAGCTGTTAACCTTATGGGGATTCTCTTGTATGTTATTCGTTGTTTTTCCCTTGCTGCTTTTAATATTTTTTCTTTGCATTTAATTTTTGATAGTTTGATTAATATGTGTCTTGGCATGTTTCTCCTTGGATTTATCCTGTATGGGACTCTCTGTGCTTCCTGGACTTGACTATTTCCTTTCCCATATTAGGAAAGTTTTCAACTATAATCTCTTCAAATATTTTCTCAATCCCTTTCTTTTTCTCTTCTTCTTCTGAGACCCCTATAATTCGAATGTTTGTGCATTTAATGTTGTCCCAGAGGTCTCTAAGACTGTCCTCAATTATTTTCATTCTTTTTTCTTTATTCTGCTCTGCCGTAGTTATTTCCACTATTTTACATTCCAGGTCACTTATCCGTTCTTCTGCCTCAGTTATTCTCCTACTGATTCCTTCTAGAGAATTTTTAATTTCATTTATTGTGTCGTTCATCATTGTTTGTTCGCTCGTTAGTTCTTTTAGGTCCTTGTTAAACGTTTCTTGTATTTTCTCCATTCTATTTCCAAGATTTTGGATCATCTTTACTCTTATTATTCTGATTTCTTTTTCAGGTAGACTGCCTATTTCCTCTTCATTTGTTTGGTCTGGTGGGTTTTTACCTTGCTCCTGCATCTGCTGTGTGTTTCTCTGTCTTCTCACTTTGCTTAACTTACTGTGCTTGGGGTCTCCTTTTTGCAGGCTGCAGGTTCATAGTTCCTATTGTTTTTGGTGTCTGCCCCCAGTGGCTAATGTTGGTTCAGTGGGTTGTGTAGGCTTCCTGGTGGAGGGGACTGGTGCCTGTGTTCTGGTGGATGAGGGTGGATCTTGTCTTTGTGGTGGGCAGGACCACATCCGGTGGTGTGTTTTAGGGTGACTGTGACCTTATTATGATATTAGGCAGCCTCTCTGCTAATGGGTGCATTGTGTTCCTGTCTTGCCAATTGTTTGGCATAGGGTGTCCAGCACTGTAGCTTGCTGGTCATTGAGTGGAGCTGGGTCTTAGCACTGAGATGGAGGTCTCTTTGAGAGCTTTCACTGCTTGATATTACATGGAGCCAGGAGGTCTCTGGTGGACCAATGTCCTGAACTCGGCTCTCCCACCTCAGAGGCAGGGGCTTGACAACTGGCCGGAGCACGAAGACCCTGTCAGCCACATGGCTCAGAAGAAAAGGGAGAAAAAAAAGGAAAGGAAAGGAAAGGAAAGGAAAGGAAAGGAAAGGAAAGGAAGGAAGGAAGGAAGGAAGGAAGGAAGGAAGAAGGAAAAAAGTAATTAAAATAAAAAATATTAAAAAATTAAAAAGTAATTTTAAAAAAGGAAAGAAAGAAGAGAGCAACCAAACCAAAAACCAAATCCACCAATGATAACAAGTGCTAAAAAGTCTACTAAAAAAACAAAACAAAACAAAACAAAATGGACAGACAGAACCCTAGGACAAATGGTAAAAGCAAAGCTATATAGACAAAGTCACACAAAGAAGCATACACATACACACTCACAAAAAGAGAAAAAGGAAAAAACATATATATCTACATATTAAAAAAAGGAGCAAGAGAGCAACCAAATCAATAAACAAGTCTACGAATGATAATACACTCTAAACACTGAAGTAAGATAAACATAAAGCCAGTAACAAATTAGATGCAGAAAGCAAACCCCAAGTCTACAGTTGCTCCCAAAGTCCACCTCCTCAATTTAGGATGATTCGTTGTCTATTCAGGTATTCCACAGATTCAGGTACATCAAGTTGATTGTGGAGATTTAATCCGCTGCTCCTGAGGCTTCTGGGAGAGATTTCCCTTTCTCTTCTTTGTTCGCACAGCTCCTGGGGTTCAGCTTTGGATTTGGCCCCGCCTCTGCGTGTAGGTCCCCTGAGGGCGTCTGTTCTTCGCTCAGACAGAACGGGGTTAAAGGAGCCACTGATTCGGGGGCTCTGGCTCACTCAGGCCGGGCGGGGGGAGGGGTATGGATGCGGGGCGAGCCTGCGGTGGCAGAGGCCAGCGTGACGTTGCACCAACCTGAGGCGTGCCGTGTGTCCTCCCAGGGAAGTTGTACCTGGATCCCGGGACCCTGGCAGTGGCGGGCTGCACAGGCTCCGGGAGGGGCGGTGTGGAGAGTGACCTGTGCTTGCACACAGGCTTCTTGGTGGCGGCAGCAGCAGCCTTAGTGTCTCATGCCCGTCTCTGGGGTCCGCCCTGATAGCCGCGGCTCGCGCCCGTCTCTGGAGCTCCTTTAAGCAGCGCTCTTAATCCCCTCTCCATGCGCACCAGGAAACAAAGAGGGAAGGAAAAGTCTCTTGTCTCTTCGGCAGCTCCAGACTTTTTCCTGGACTCCCTCCCGGCTAGCCGTGGTGCACCAACGCCCTGCAGGCTGTGTGTTCATGCTGCCAACCCCAGTCCTCTCCCTGCGCTCCGACCGAAGCCCAAGCCTCAGCTCGCAACCCCGCCCGCCCCGGTGGAGGAGCAGACAAGCCTCTGGGGCTGGTGAGTGCCGGTCGGCCCTGATCCTCTGCGCGGGAATCTCCCCGCTTTACCCTCTGCACCCCTGTTGCTGTGCTCTCCTCCGCGGCTCTGAAGCTTCCCCCTCCACCACCCGCAGTTTCCGCCTGCGAAGGGGCTTCCTAGTGTGTGGAAACCTTTCCTCCTTCACAGCTCCCTCCCACTGGTGCAGATCCTGTCCCTATCCTTTTGTCTCTGTTTAATCTTTTTTCTTTTGCCCTACCCAGGTACGTGGGGAGTTTCTTGCCTTTTGGGAGGTCTGAGGTCTTATGCCAGCATTCAGTAGGTGTTCTGTAGGAGCTGTTCTACATGTAGATGTATTTCTGATGTATTTGTGGGGAGGAGGGTGATCTCCGCGTCTTACTCCTCCGCCATCTTGAAGGTCTCCTCCACAACCTCTTAATTAAGGCTGTATCTGGAGCTTTGAATTGAATTCTTATATGGCAGAGAGGCAACTTCTTGTGTGCTAACAGCTTCACTGCTGTGCAGCAGAAACTCAGGGATCTGCACATGCCAATAAAGCTACCCTTGAATGTATATAATATCTTCAAGTTATATGAGGAAGAAACCAAGTTCAACGGCAAGAGGAACTGTAGCTCTGAAGAATTAAGAGATAGGTCACATTTGTGAACTGGGCGCAGTATCCCCACCCATATGAATGGAAATGATTTTCTCGGTTCTGTTCAAAATCTTTGTTGAATATCTACTTTTTTGTGTTTTTTGTTTTTTAATCTGAGATTTAATCCAGAACAAAGACTGTCAACAGAAATATAAAATTATTCAGGCTAAAAGTTCTATTTCAGGCATTGTTTTCACACTGGCAGCCCATGTTATACAAATTAACTTGATGGCATAATCATTACTTCATTCCACTTGACATGAGCACAGTCCAAGTTTCTCTCTTCCATTCTTCTCTTTTTATTAATAGAATAAAAAAGTCTGCTTTATTTCAGATTTAACAAACCACTGATGGGAAAAAAAACGGAAAGTGAATTTTCTTCCCTTCCAAACCCTGGGTAACCTTGGCAGCATGTAAGCCTCTATCAAAGGCAAACAAAGCTGTAAATAACAATTATTTCCCATTCACAAAAGCTGTCTTTGACAGTCCAAGAAATAACAAATTACAAGTGAATAGCCCCCAAGAGGATTTAAGCACTTTAATCATTCTGAACCTGTTTTGATGTTGTTTCTTTAGAGTGGAATTATTAACTAACTCCTTTGAGGAACTACAACCAAGTTTGTGATTTCTGGCTGTTCTACCTAACCAGAGTTAGAGGCCGAAAAAACCCACTGTCAAGGATTTTTTGAAAAATTAAAACAGCTAAGATATTTTGAGGGCTGCAAATTCAGGAATATATACTGCTTCCTTTATAGTACCTAAAAAGGTACTAAAGAAGCTTGATATATACTGCCTGTTCTTAGGAAACTTTTCTAATAGGGAGTCAATACATTCATTGTTTTAGTTCATTTGCCTGCATTTATTTTCTAATGAATTCTTACAGTGTTGGCAAAGGAATTGGAGCACAGTTGGTATAGGTACACCAACCTATGCCTGTAGTTGGTATAGTGTTGGTATAGGTATCCCTATAGAGTTCATACTTGATGAATGCATCTAAACCTATATATATGTGAGGCAAGGAATGAAGGTTGAACAGAAAGAGCTCTCATCATGCCAGGGAGTGGCTGTGTGATTGGGTGTGACCTTCTGAGCTGCAGTTGTTTTCACTGTAAGTGGCTCATCCCAGTTATAAATTCTCTGCTTACAGTCCTAGTAACACACTGTTCAGACAACTATAACTACTGCAGGCACTTCCAGGCAGGTGCTGTTCAAGGATGCTAAAATAAGACTAGGTAATAATGATGAACCAAGGATTCATCAGATGAGTGGTTCAGACAATGCACAATCGAAGAGCACCCAATTGTGAAGACTCTTGAACTATGTACCTAGATTTTTATTCTGTTTTGGTACATAACAGAGTTCCTAAATGGAATTATACTTAAGACTAAGAAGAGGCAGCTGGTGGTAATGTAGGTATAATTCTATCAAGAAATCCAGCTGGAGCCACAATGCAAAAATGAGATAGGTCACGTTATTAAATTTGTATACATATCTACTATTTCCAGAAAATGACAATTTCTGGTATTATTAAAAAAAGAATACCCACAGCTTCTTTCTATGAACATATTTCTTTATCCCAAATTGCTGTAGTATGACCCTGATATTATTTTGTCATGCATACTTTATCACAGACATGGAATGTAAGCTACCCTGTATATTTTAAAACTGTTTTTGCTTTTCAAGCATTATAGCTCAATTACAGATTTACAGCCCAAAAATGCTTTGCTACATCACTACAGTTCTTCTGACAGAAAAACAGGAGTTCTACCTGTTCAAATACCAGAGCTGCTTCTGCCTAAGGCATTGAGGAGGAATTCGATGAGTTAATAACTAAGGGCACTTCATTCTGATCCTTCAACAAAGGCAATTATTTCAGTTTTAAATATCGGGGTCACATTTTTATGCTACAGTTGATTAGGAGAGATATCTGTAAAATATGTAACATTCAGAAGGCCTTTTCTCTTAGATTATTCCAAAATGCTAGACCAGCACTTTAGATCTGGGAATTTGGGACTAAGGCATAATTAGAAGAAAGCCTGGCATTGACAACAGTGATCCAGTGCCTTTTTTCTCCCCAAGAGGAAACTATAAAGGATATGCTTAGTCTCTGTTCGTGAAATCATAGTGTGACAGTCGTTACTCTTTAAGATTTAAACAACAGTTACCACAATAAGTTAAAATTCTACTAGAGAGTATAAATCCTGATTCTTGGGTTGAATGTGTATTTCCATTCTTGCAGATCAAAAACATTTTGAATATTGGCATTTTCATATGATTCAATCTACTAGTTGGATTTAGATAAACTTTTTTACATTTCATATAGATTTTATAACTTTATATGTCATAACTGCAGCCACTCTAATTTCTAATTAAATGGTTAATTTATCTAGTATGTTATGGACTCTTCCCCTAGAGGGCATGGTCTAGGACTGAACTTCTCAATAATTAAGTTAACGAGGATGTGAATAGTTTTTACCTGCATGTACATTAGTAATTATACTTTGGTTTTTGTCCTGAGGCTAGAGGAAAGCTTGCAAATTTGAACATCACCTGGGTTATTTCTGAGATTTCTATCAATGACGAGGCAGCCACCCATCAGGGTTAAGTCCCAGCAACATAGTCCCTTTTATTATTGGATCAACAAAAGTCATCAAAACGTAATATCTAGGGCTCTTGATATTTATTTAATGTATTTAAATCTATGAAACAATTAATGAACACTCACTGCTTACACATTGTACAGTATTCATTATATACAGCACTATTCATAGTTCACTTCAAATGCCAGCCTTAAGCAATGGGAATATTCCTTGAGCAAAATATAAATAAATCACTGCAGTGGAATTGAATTAGATTAAATCTGCTGTTCTCTGGTATAGTAGCAGAGGAGCAGCAATGCCTGAAAGCACAATCATACAACCCCTGATCTGGAACAAGTCCACTAGGCTCTGCCCTTGGAAACTAAGAAAGAGTAGGGCATGCTTTGTGAATGAGTTTGCACTGTAGCAGAAAGAACCAAAGAAAAACTTGGCCTTATTCCCTCAGCACTTCCAAAAAGACACAATTGTGTCTTTTTGTGCACCTATACATTGAAGGGTGTAGACAGGAGAAATCTCTCCAAGTTAAGCTCCAGGGAAAGGTCTGCTTTGTCTTCCTTGGCAACTCACAAAGATACTAGTGGGAGCTTAAGGACTGTCAGATTTCCCTTTAACTGGGAACATGCCAAGTGGCCCAGACATCCCTAGTCACTCGTGGGTCACAGAAAAAAAAAAAAAAAAAAAAAAAAAAACTTGTGTTGGAGACTGTATGGAAAGGAATTGGATAGCTTCCCATTTTGAGGCTAGCCAAAGACTGATTCTGATCTACTGAGGAGCGGATGGAAGGAGAAAGGAGGAGAGGAGTTTGAGCTGCAGATCTCATCCCGGTATTCAGGTAGGTTTCAACTTTTCGATAAAATTCTTAACAGAATCTTACTTATGAATTTTACATTGTGAAAAAGGATAAAACTTAACTAAAATCACCAGTAAAATCTCAAATACCAAAAACAATAATCTGTGGTTCTTTCAGTTTTAGGTGAACTGTCTCTACATGGATTTTCACTTGAAATTTTCCTTCCTTCTTTACGATGGAGAAAAGCACACATTTTTCTTTTTGATTAAAATATGTGTATCTGGACAATACTATCTGTGAACTACTCGAAGGTGGCCCTCGATAACTGATTAAATGACACATAACAATGATATCTTTGGGATTGGAACCAAGATGGCAGAGTAGAAGGACGTGCTCTCACTCTCGCGAGAACACCAGAATCACAGCTAGCTGCTGGACAGTCATCAACAGGAAGACACTGGAACTCACCAAAAAAGATACCCCACATCCAAAGACAAAGGAGAAGCCACAATGAGACGGTAGGAGGGGCGCAATCACAGTAAAATCAAATCCCATAACTGCTGGGTGGGTGACTCACAGACTGGAGAACACTTACACCACAGAAATCCACCCACTGGAGTAAAGGCTCTGGGCCCCACGTCAGGCTTCCCAACGTGGGGGTCCGGCAATGGGAGGAGGAATTCCTAGAGAATCAGACTTTGAAGGCTACTAGGATTTGATTGCAGGACTTCCACAGAACCAGGGGAAACAAACACTCCACTCCTGGAGGGCAAACACAAAGCAGTGTGCACATTGGGACCCAGGGGAAGGATCAGTGACCCCAACGGAGACTGAACCAGACCTACCTGCTAGTGTTGGAGGGTCTCCTGCAGAGGCGGGGGGTGGCTGTGGCTCACCATATGGATAAGGACACTGGCAGCAGAAGTTCTGGGAAGTACTCCGTGGCGTGAGCCCTCCCAGAGTCCCCCACTAGCCCCACCAAAAAGGCCAGGTAGGCTCCAGTGTTGGGTTGCCTCAGGCCAAACAACCAACAGGGAGGGAATCCAGGCCCACCCATCAGCACTCAAGCAGATTAAAGTTTTACTGAGCTCTGCCCAGCAGAGCAACAGTCAGCTCTACCCACCACCAGTCCCTCCCACCAGGAAACTTGCACAAGTCTCTTAGACAGCCTCATCCACCAGAGGGCACACAGCAGAAGCAAGAAAAACTACATTCCTGAAGCCTGTGGAACAAAAACCACATTCACAGAAAGACAGACAAGATGAAAAGGCAGAGGGCTATGTACCAGATGAAGGAACAAGATAAAATCCCAGAAAAACAACTAAATGAAGTGGAGACAGGCAACCTTCCAGAAAAAGAATTCAGAATAATGATGGTGAAGATGACCCAGAACCTCGGAAAAAGAATGGAGGCAAAGTTCGAGAAGATGCAAGAAATGTTTAACAAAGACCTAGAAGAATTAAAGAACAAATAAACAGAGATAAACAATACAATAACTGAAATGAAAACTACACTAGAAGGAATCAATAGCAGAATAACTGAGGCAGAAGAACGGATAAGTGACTTGGAAGACAGAATGGTAGAATTCACAGCTGCAGAACAGAATAAAGAAAAAAGGATGAAAAGAAATGAAGACAGCCTAAGAGACCTCTGGGACAACAATATTCGCATTATAGGGGTCCCAGAAGAGAAGACAGAGAGAAAGGACCCGAGAAAATATTTGAAGAGATTATAGTCAAAAACTTCCCTAACATGGGAAAGGAAATAGCCACCCAAGTCCAGGAAGTGCAGAGTCCCAGGCAGGTAAACTCAAGGAGAAACACACTGAGACACATAGTAATCAAATCGCAAAAATTAAAGACAAAGAAAAATTATTGAAAGCAGCAAGGGAAAAATGATAAATAACATACAAGGGAACTCCCATAAGGTTAACAGCTGATTTCTCAGCAGAAACTCTACAAGCCAGAAGGGAGTGGCATGATGTATTTAAAGTGATGAAAGTGAAGAAGCTACAACCAAGATTACTCTACCTGGCAAGGATCTCATTCAGATTCGATGGAGAAATCAAAAGCTTAACAGACAAGCAAAAGCTAAAAAATTCAGCACCACCAAACCAGCTCTACAACAAATGCTAAAGGAACTTCTCTAAGTGGGAAACACAAGAGAAGAAAAGGACCTACAAAAACAAACCCAAAACAATTAAGAAAATGATCATAGGAACATACATATCGATAATTACCTTAAACATGAATGGATTAAATGCTTCAACCAAAAGACACAGGCTCACTGAATGGATACAAAAACAAGATCCATATATATGCTTTCTACAAGAGACCCACTTCTGACCTAGGGACACATTCAGAATGAGAGTGAGGGGATGGAAAAAGATATTCCATGCAAATGGAAATCAAAAAAGAGCTTGAGTAGCAATACTCATATCAGATAAAATCAACTTTAAAATAAAGAATGTTACAAGAGACAAGGAAGCACACTACATAATGATCAAGGGATCAATCCAAGAACAATATATAACAATTATAAATATATATGCACCCAACATAGGAGCAACTCAATACATAAGGCAACTGCTAACAGCTATAAAAGAGGAAATCGACAGTAACACAATAACAGTGGGGGGACTTTAATACCTCACTTACACCAATGGACAGATCATCCAAAATGAAAATTAATAAGGAAACAGAAGCTTTAAATGACACAAGAGACAAGAGAGATTTAATTGATATTTATAGGACATTCCATCCAAAAACAGCAGATTACACTTTCTTCTCCAGTGCACATGGAACATTCTCCAGGATAGATCACATCTTGGGTCACAAATCAAGCCTCAGTAAATTTAAGAAACTTGAAATCATATCCAGCATCTTTTCTAACCACAACGCTATGAGATTAGAAATGAATTACATGGCAAAAAACATAAAAAACACAAACACATGGCAGCTAAACAATATGTTACTGAAAAACCAGGAGATCACTAAAGAAATCAAAGAGGAAATCAAAAAATACCTAAAGACAAATGACAATGAAAACACGACGATCCAAAATCTATGGTATGCAGCAAAAGCAGTTCTAAGAGGGAAGTTTAGAGCTATACAAGCCTACCTCAAGAAACAAGAAACAACACAAATAAACAATCTAACCTTACACCTAAAGGAACTAGAGAAAGAAGAACAAATAAAACCCAAAGTTCTCAGAAGGAAAGAAATCATAAAGATCAGAGCAGAAATAAATGAAATAGAAACAAAGAAAACAATAGCAAAGATCAATAAAACTAAAAGCTGGTCCTTTGAGAAGATAAACAGAACTGATAAACCATTAGCCAGACTTATCAAGAAAAAGAGGGAGAGGACTCAAATCAATAAAATTAGAAATGAAAATGGAGAAGTTACAACAGACACCACAGAAATACAAAGCATCCTAAGAGACTACTACAAGCAACTCTATGCTAATAAAATGGACAACCTGGAAGAAATGGACAAATTCTTAGAACGATATAACCTTCCAAGACTGAACCAGGAAGAAACAGAAACTATGAACAGACCAATCACAAGTAATGAAATTGAAACTGTGATTAAATCTTCCAACAAACAAAAGTCCAGGACCAGATGGCTTCACAGGTGAATTCTATCAAACATTTAGAGAAGAGCTAACACCCATCCTTCTCAAACTCTTCCAGAAAATTGCGGAGAAAGGAACACTCCCAAACCCATCCTATGAGGCCACCATCACCCTGATACCAAAACCAGACAAATATACTACAAAAAAAGAAAATTACAGACCAATATCACTGATGAATATAGATGCAAAAATCCTCAAAAAAATACTAGCAAACAGAATCCAACAACACATTAACAGGATCATACACCATGGTCAAGTGGGATTTATCCCAGGGATGCAAGGATTCTTCAATATAGGCAAATACATCAATGTGATACACCAAATTTACAAATTGAGGAATAAAAACCATATGATCATCTCAACAGATGCAGATAAAGCTTTTGACAAAATTCAACACCCATTTATGATAAAAACTCTCCAGAAAGTGAGCATAGAGGGAACCTACCTCAACATAATAAAGGCCATATACAACAAACCCACAACAAACATCATTCTCAATGGCGAAAAACTGAAAGCATTTTCTCTAAGATCAGGAACAAGACAAGGATGTCCACTCTCACCACTGTTATTCAAAACAGTTTTGGAAGTCCTAGCCATGACAATCGGAGAAGAAAAAGAAATAAAAGGATTCCAAATCAGATAAGAAGATTTGCAGATGACATGATAGTATACATGGAGAATCCTAAAGATGTCACCAGAAAACTACTAGAGCTAATCAATAAATTTGGTAAAGTTGCAGGATACAAAATTAATGCACAGAAATCTCTTGCATTCCTATACACTAATGATGAAAAATCTGAAAGAGAACTTAAGGAAACACTCCCATTTACCTTTGCAACAAAAAGAATAAAATACCTAGGAATAAACCTACCTAGAGAGACAAAAGACTTGTATGTAGAAAACTATAAGACACTGATGAAAGAAATTAAAGATGATATCAACAGATGGAGAGATATACCATGTTCTTGGATTGGAAGAATCAATGTTGTGAAAATGACTATACTACCCAAAGCAATCTACATACTCAATGCAATCCCTATCAAATTACCAATGGCATTTTTACAGAACTAGAACAGAAAATCTTAAAATTTGTATGGAGACACAAAAGACCCCAAATAGCCAAAGCAGTCTTAGGGTAAAAAACAGAGCTGGAGGAATCAGACTCCCTAACTTCAGACTATACTACAAAGCTACAGTAATCAAGACAATATAGTACTGGCACAAAAACAGAAACATAGATCAATGGAACAAGACGGAAAGCCCAGAGATAAACCCAGGCACCTATGGTCAACTAATTTATGACAAAGGAGGCAAGGATACACAATGGAGAAAAGACAGTCTCTTCAATCCGCGGTGCTGGGAAAACAGGACAGCTACATGTAAAAGAATGAAATTAGAACACTCCCTAACACCATACACAAAAATAAACTCAAAATGGATTAAAGACCTAAATGTAAGACTGGACACTATAAAACTCTTATAGGAAAACACAGGCAGAACACTCTTTGACATAAATCACAGCAAGATCTTTTTTGATCCACCTCCTAGAGTAATGGAAATTAAAACAAAAATAAACAAATGGGACCTAATGAAACTTAAAAGCTCTTGCACAGCAAAGGAAACCATAAACAAGATGAAAAGACAACCCTTAGAATGGGAGAAAATATTTGCAAATGAATCAACAGATAAAGGATTAATCTCCAAAGTATATAAACAGCTCATGTACCTCAATATTAAAAAAACCACCCAATACAAAAGTGGGCAGAAGACCTAAATAGACATTTCTCCAAAGAAGACATACAGATGGCCAAGAGCACATGAAAAGCTGCTCAACATCACTAATTATTAGAGAAATGCAAATCAAAGCTACAATGTGGTATCACCTCACACCAGTTAGAATGGGCATCATCAGAAAAATCTACAAACAACAAATGCTAGAGAGGGTGTGGAGAAAAGGGAACCCTCTTGCACTATTGGTGGGAATGTAAATTGATAAAACCACTATGGAGAACAGTATGGAGGTTCCTTAAAAAACTAAAAATAGAATTACCAGATAACCCAGCAATCCCACTACTGGGCATATACCCAGAGAAAACCATAATTCAAAAAGACACATGCGCCCCAATGTTCATTGTGGCACTATTTACAATAGACAGGTCATGGAAGCAACGTAAATGCCCATTGACAGACGAATGGATAAAGATGTGGTACGCATATACAATGGAATATTACTCAGCCATAAAAAGGAATGAAATTGGGTCATTTGTTGAGACGTGGATGGATCTAGAGACTGTCATACAGAGTGAAGTAAGTCAGAAAGAGAAAAACAAATATTGTATATTAACACATATATGGTGGAACCTAGAAAAATGGTACAGATGAACTGGTTTGCAGGGCAGAAATTGAGACACAGATGTAGAGAACAAACGTATGGACACCAAGCGGGGAAAGTGGTGGGGTGGTGGGATGAATTGGGAGACTGGGATTGACATGTATACAATGATGTGTATAAAGTGGATGCCTAATAAGAACCTACTGTTTTAAAAAATAAATAAAATGAAATTCAAACCTAAAAAAATTAAAAAACCCAATGATATCTTTAATTTAACTTGGTTATGAAAGTTCTCTGCACTTTGAACATCAAATGCAGTTGAATCTGCTTTTAAGATGGGTTAAAATAGAGAAGGAGGCTCAGGAATAGGTAAAGACAAATTCCCTTTCCATCCACAATGCAGCTGGGTAAGGACAAAAATTGGTTCATGGGAATTGGAGGAGCTGGTGCATTTGGCTACAAAATTAAATAAGTTCAACTGTAGAGGTGCAAAGGTATTCTGTCACTTGTGCTGTCCATTTAATTGAGAGTGTCTATGTCTAGAAGCATCTCACTAGTGCAGAGGCATCCAGAATGAAATTCTCAGAGATAACTGTACAAGTGCTGTATCACTGGTTGTAAAACAAAAATATTATACATGACTTTTTAATATCTCCTAAGTGGGACATAATCAGGAAAATATATTTGCTTTCCAAGAAAACATATCAAATAAGGTAAATGATTCAATATGTAAGAAAACATTTTCATTAATATTCTTCATAAAATTGTTTCATAAAAAACTTACATATGAAAATAATTTTTCATTTAAATAGATTTACTCTTTGATGTTAATAGACTTAGCTGCTCAAATTAATTTTAAATTTTGTGAAAAACATTGGCTTTGTTGTGATCTATGAAATTATTTTTTAATATTTCTTTGTACCCTTGAGCAATTTAAAATCTGTTAAGTAATACATTCTTCCATAGGAAGCAATCACTATGGTGATTATGAAACCTTAATTTTTATATTAAACAAAAGCATTAGGCTTTAGAGTTTATCGAGGCAACAAAATGAAATACACAACTGCCTTGAAATATTATCCTCAAGCAATAAAATATTTATACATGAATTAACTGTTTTTATATAAAAATGTAGATTTTTAATCCATTATAGTCAGGGTGTGAATAGTGTAAATTAATGCAGGTAAATACTTCTGATGAGTGCTCTCAGGTGAACTGCAATCAAAATTAAGACCTATAATTTAGCAAGAGAAAGTCACTTCTAACTTACTCTTTGTTAATTTCAAACAAGGGGAATTAAATGTCATTTTTAAAATTTGGCATTATGGAATTAAAACGTTCCATGTGCAATGTTTGTCAGTCCCTACCAGTTTACTCAGTGTTACATAAAGTTATAAAATTTACCTTTAAGAGTTCCATTAAATAATTCTAAGACTTCATAAAATCATCTCCATATATGGAAAACTCCTAGCTAACCCCCAAATTGCAAACATATATGAAATAAAAATGGTATCAAATATTTCATGATTAGATTGCTGTTTTCAGTCTGATATTCTGATAAAATGGACTTGGATCAATTTCAGACTGCCTTTTCCAAATTTAAACTGCAGGAGTACAGACTATTTCACTTACTAAATGGAATTAAATAAAATCAAAATGGAAAACATAAAAGGTGATAAAACAATGACTTTATGTATTGAATAAAAATAATTCCGTGAAAATAAAAAGAATAAAATATTGACCACATCGCACTTTCCAACTACTGTGTAAGTTATGTTGGTATAAAGCTATGTTATGACCTATTCTGAGATGTCTCTTTGGCACCTTGACACTGTCACAAGCTGGTGTTAAGCTGTTTTATCTGTGAAGTTTCCTGTAAAGTTATCTGTAAAAATATAATCATGTTTTCTTTCAGGTTTTTCTACGATAAAAATATAGTTTTAACTCTTTCTAGCAGATGAGGATAATTCATTGCAATATAAAGCCCAGTTTTCATCATGATTACACGCCATTCCTTGGCATGTCAGTGAACAAAATATATGTAAAACTGAGTGCTCAAAAACATATATGCTGATGGACAAATAAACTGGGGGATATGTTATGACCCATTTTGGGGGAATTTTAGACATTACCCATATAATTATTTACATCTCAAATAATGAGTGTATTTACCTACAACATCTATTGGGTTAGCTTAATGAAGGAAGATTATGATATTGGATACTTGGACAAGGTATTTCACCTTCCTAATGTTTGGTTCTCATTATACTGTAAATAAAACATGGGGCTAAATTTCTCTGATATCTATTGGATACTCTAAGGTCCTTTTCAGCCTCAACATTGCATGATCCTTTCAGTCTGTCCCTGAGAGCCTTTATCTTCAAATTTCATATCCATTTATTTTTCCTGACAAGACTTCTGATAGTCAAATGGTTGAAATGGCCAAAAGAAGAGAGAAAGAAAAAAATTAAAAAACTAGAAAAGTTATAGCTGAATAAACAACCTTTGATAAAGCAAGAATTTACTGTGAACTGCCAAGTTTTACAAAGATATTTAAATGTTTTTTTTAATGTGCTACAGTAAAATAATGAGGACAAAGTGATTATGGACAAATGAAGTGCCCTTGAATGAATCTGGAGATCTTGACCCCTTAGTACCACTGATATTGACTGTAGGATGCTTTGAATATGCCAGGGTACTCAGTGAAGTACTTAGAAAGAAGAACACTACATGAAGAAAGGAGAAAGAAATTAAAACATAAAATCGGCCAAGCCATAAAAATATAATTAAAAAAGTCCTCTGAGGCATTCTATCATGATTAACATAAAAAGCTGTAACATTTTCAATTAAAAATGGAGATAATTCATTATAAAATGATATGTAGGCCTCTCCAAGTATTATTTCATATAAGTCCTTTCAAAGATCACCAAAAAGGCTTAGTTTAAACAATATTACCATGAAAGAATATTTTGGAATATCTTAATGATCTGTTTAAAATGTCAAATAAAATTGATAGCTATCACCATTAACATATCTGCTCTACCCAGCAAAGGAAATATAGTAACCGTTCACTATAAGCAATTACTTTGAGAGATTCTGTGATTACCCTGATATTTCAAATAAAAGCAGATTGTTTTGCTTGTACTATATAGCAAACTGACTGTTAGTATTTTATACTTCTTCAATAGAAAGACAGCAATTTTGAGAAATTCTAAACCCCCAAGAATTGATTTGACACTTTTTGGACTGATTAACCACATGGTGCCTTGTACACAGTAAGTTCTCAATAAAAATTGAATGAAGTTGCTAAAGCCCTATTTTCCTTAAGTTAGTTCCCACCAAAAGCTATTCCCAGCTTCACCATTGTACCTTAGCAGCAGCTCTCAGAGAGAGTTTTCTGGGTTGTTAATGTTACATGAACATGCCCAACAGGGGTTAAATGATACTACATCTGTTCCTTACATGGCAGAAATTGTCTGAAGTGTTAATATGCTAATATACATTACAAGTCTCCAAAGGGGACATATGGTACGTAGCAACCCCAAATAGATTTGTTCTGTATCTCTTGGACATCACTTTTGCTAAAATCACTTTGAGAATGTGATTGTCTATGGCTGACCCTCTCGGCCAACCATCTAAATTCCCCTTCATTCTAGCCTCAGTTCCTCTAGATCAGGGGTCCCCAACCCCCGGGCCACAGATGGGTACTGGTCCACGGCCTGTGAGGAACAGGGCCGCACAGCAGGAGGTGAGCGTCGGGCGAGCGAGTGAAGCTTCATCTGCCGCTCCCCATTGCTCCCCATCTCTCGCATCACCCCCTGAACCATCCCCTGCCGCCAGTCCATGGAAAAATTGTCTTCCACGAAACCGGTCCCCGGTGACACAAAGGTTGGGCACTGCTGCTCTAGATGCCCCCAACACAAGGTGTCAAATATAATAAACAACGTCTAATATCTCCTTTGTTGATCAGACATACAATCCTGCTGAACCTGTACCAATCTCCTTGCAGGGGCACAATATGGAAAATGCATTTTTTCTCTTTCTTTTAATTGTTGTTTGTTTTTTCTTTATGGTAGACACACTTTAATGTGCTTTCCTTATTTGCATTTCTGTGTATATAAGTTGCTCACTAGTGAGCCCAAGGCAACAACCTGTGTAGTATATAGAAGTCATTAGAGCTGTGTTAGTAGGAATGAAAGAAAGGAAGCATGGAAGGGAAAGAGGGAGAAAAGAAAGGGTCACATTCAGCTTTTGATGACCAAAATCAAGTCTTGAGTCAACAGTCATGAGGGTCAGAATGGATAGAGGAAAGAACTGTTTAAAATCCTTTTCGCTCTCACTTGCCTGGGCACTAGGATCATAGAATTTATTATATACCAGAAGTAGAGAACTCAGGATATAATGTAAAGAAGGTAGAACACCATTCCAGGACTGTGGAAAGAGAAAATTATGGAGGTAAGAGAAGCAGAGAAAGATACTTCGGCCTCCCCTCTCTGTTTACAAATCTTAGCAGGTAGATGTGTAAGACTGGATGAGAGTAGTGCTGAGGGTAAAGAGGTTTTTACCTTGCTTCCTATTGGGGTTTTGGGGGAGAGACGATTTCACAGGGTGCCTGGAACAACCTGAAAGATCCAAATGGTTGGATGCAGTGAGGGAACCCAAGGAACCTGGGCTGTTTCGAGGCGATATTCCAAAGTTCCACTGTGTCCCATCAGAAAAGTAGAGAAGGCAGCTGATGGTGCTGGCTGAGAAGTCTCCAGCTCAAACTGTCCCTGAACCCTGGCTACTGGGTGATCGGACCAGCTGGGGGTCAACTGTGAGTCAGCTGGACCTCAGGAGGATACGCCAAGCTCCCAAAGGCAAAAACCACAGTTCACAGCAGCAGCTTGTCTGCCACGCACAAACCTAGATACGGTTCCGTGGGCCCCAGCCAGTGCATACATGTGAGCCAGCACAATACCAAGAGGCAATGCCCCAAGCCCCTCAGACACCCAGCCGTGCTAAGGGTGGCGGTTAGCGTAGAAAGAGCAGATATTATCTGAGCCAGAACCTGCAGGAAGTTGAACTCTGCCTACTTATGACTTGAAATTAGAAGAGATTGAGATAACTAGCAAGTCTGTATTTCCCCCTACCTGGTATGGTGAGAGTTCAGAAAGATCTCAGACCAGTCCTAGAAAAATAAACTAGGTTTTCTCAGCACAGCTAACTGTGCAAATTTTCAGTGCCCCTCATTCTCCTAAGACATTTGTTTTCTATATCATGCTTCATATTCCATTTTGTATCGTTACCTTTTTTTTTTAAGGCTAGTATGTCCTGTTCTTCCCCTGATAATACAGCTTCATGAGGACAAGGATACCTTATATTCCTATATACTACTATACATTATAAGCATAGTACTAACAGAAGTCACTAGAGCAAAGAGATTAATTATAATGCTTTTCATAATTCAGCCCAATTCTAGAGTATATTCGATCATATTTGGATTATATAATGAATACTCTATAATGCAATGTACCTATTATAATTAAACAGTAATGTTGAAGAGGTACAGTATCTCTTATAGTACCACAAAAGAATTTTCAAACAATATAGAATGCAGTGCAATTATCACTCATATAATCAGATGGTTATTTTTACCCAACAGTGGAAATTCGTTCTGGTCATTATATGTTATAGACAGCTGGCATTTTTTAACATGAAAAGTAGTGACATCTTAGACATATTCATTGGTAGAAACTCTTGTACATCTGATTTCAAAGTGGAAGATGTTCATAATAGAAGGAGCATAATATAAATCATGAAACCTAAGTTAAAAATAGACTTTATCTCAAGCAATATATTTTCAGGTTCTCTTTATAGTGAAAATAAAACTCAGCCACTTCTCCAGATTTGACCTTTCTGTGTGGCTTACCTTAATAAAGTGAGAAGAATTTAAAAATAACAAAGGAAGCTCTCATACCAAAATGGGGTTACAGACTGGAAACAAAGTGTCTTCATATTATAGTTGCCTGAGTTAAGGGATAGAGTTAAATGTACTGCATTTGTTCACTCTTGAATTTTTTCCCTCATCCTAGGAGTGGTGTAAATAAGTAGCCCCTGGCCTTTTCAAACCTGCACCACCATATTTCATTTATGGCATCCAATAAGGTCAAAAGGCAAAGAATAAAAAACTCCCAGCATGGGCTAACTTTGTCAATTTAAAATGTGGTTCACTATTCAGCCCGTTGTTAAGCAAGCTGTTCAAATAATGTCTTGGTTCACATGTCTGTGGGTCTCTGCTAGGCTTCAAAGTCTGGGGAGCAGCCTATGCAAGCCTGAAATCTAACCTTCCTCACCCTTCCATCTTTCTGTCTCCTGTTTTCTGCTCTTTTTAATCCAGAATCTTTAATAGAAAAATTCTGTTGCGGGACTGAAAACAGCATGGGGTCAACATCCCATACAAGTTATTTAAAGCAATATCTACAGGCTTTTGTATGCTTCAAGAGCAATTTAGTTCACCTCTGGATACCCTTCTTCAAACATGTTCTATTAAACACACATAAACACAAGTCAAACATATTTTAAGATCAGATTCAAAAGCCAAAAACCAGAGAAATCTAAATGTTTAAATAAAAGGCTCTTCAAGCAATATATATCTGTATGTATCTATCTAGCTAGCTATATATATCAGATCAATTAATTAATGTAAAAGCAAGAGTTTTTGGATAAAGAATGTGAAGGAGTGGAAAACAGAATATAGTGGAACCAAATCTAATGTCATTAAGGAACAACTACTTCTAACAAAACCAATAACCTGAAACAATGGCTAAGATAATCAAGTACGTTAGACACAGAGAGACCTCATTTCCTATATTTCATGCAAAAGACAACGTGGTCCAGCGTTTTCTGCGTTAGCTCGAAGTGGAAGTCAACTATCATAAAAACAAAGTAAAATAAAACCATCAAATCTATGAAAACTATGAAATCTGATCTACAAATCAAAGGACTCTTGTTCTTTTCACTGCTATTCATTTCCTTTCTGGATTCCTCCTCAGCCATTCTTTTAACGGCAAAATCATGGCATCAACAACACACCCAGAAAAACAGCTACTCTCAGTCACTAACTTATAGCAGGAAATCTGTAAAATAATGTGTCTGTGTCAGAATCACTAGAAAATATAGGGACATATCAACTTCAGTAACTTAATAAAACTGTTTTTGAAAAGTGGGATTTAATCTCTACATTTTACAGAGTACCAATGGACCATCCAATACCCTACAGAAGAAGTGACTGTTTTACTGGAGGAGTCCAGAAGATTAAGGAGCTTCTTGGCAGCAACAGAGCCAAAAGACTGTAGTAACATGACACAACACAAGCAAAAACTTAAGCAAAATGCCTCTATGTGGAGTTTTATATTTTATCAAAATCTGAATGGAGGGCATTTAAAAAACATTTAATAAAGGCAGAAAGAAATAAACAAAAAGAAAAAAAGAAAAGAAAAATCACACAAAAGGAATTTATGAAAGCCAAGTTTTCATCAACACTTAGTCAATTCTTGGACTCTTTTCCGGACTTGAAAACAACGTGTGCTATGACACAACTCCAAAGTAAGATCTCAGGGAAAAACCTTTAATCTAAAAAAGATTTAACACATACCGGCACTTTCAATATAAAGCATGTCCAAAGCTCCCTCGTATTTTCAGGTTTGCTTTTGGTTCTCTCAGGCAATTCACATGCAGCTTTGAAGCAACACCACGTAGCACAATAAAATGAACACTTACCAGACAAATCACCACTCCCTGAAGCAATGAAGAGAAAACACCACTTACCTAGGAAAAGAAGAAAGCAATAGAGATTAAGATGCTATCACCTAAAGACAATTACAGCAGTTCTTAGATTGTCCCAGCCTCTCTACTGCCTGGATTTTCTCAACATCATTAGGTTTTTAGAAGGAAACCAAGTTTTAATTTATTTACGGCGTGAAGGGAGTTGTATGAGAAGTGACTTCAACAAGACAGTACCATGTTGCAAAATCTCCTGTGGGCTAATTTCCCCCTAAGCCACTATAACATATAACCATGGGTAGGCACAAAGGAAAAAAATGGTAGCAGACATCTGAAAGGAATGAAAACACACTCTTTTGTTGTTTCTAAGAAGAGCTAAAGATTGTCAGGGAATTGAGCATCAGGAGTGCTTTGCAATGAATCTATATCAGGGTATGGAAAGGAGCCTATGCCCTAAACCAGAGCTGGACCAACTCCAGCTTGCACATCTACATTTAACCAGTGGTTTGAGAGTATGTTCAAAGTTTTCTAGGAAGAAGCAATAATGATAGCTTATTGGCTCCCAAAGCTCAGTGATCATGAAACATAGGTATTTATGATTTTAGGTTAACTGATTCAAAACATTTTTATTGTCAAGTTATTCAAAGTGCAGAACATTCATAATTTGTATGAACTTTCTAATCTCAGTGCTAATTAGTTATCAAGTGAAAAATACTGTCTTGTGTTACCTCAGCTACATATCACAAAACAGAAGGAAATGGCACAGAAACTGTGTACTAGAAAGGAAATAGAATTTAAAATCCATTGCAGCTCGTCTCCAGTAAGTAAATAATTACTTTCAAATGTAGTTTTCTTATATTTTAAATGAAGGGTGGTCTTCTGAATTTTTAAGTCTTGTGAAGAGCAAGAAGGAATTTATAAAGAAATAATGGAACATGAAACATAGTTGGAAGTGTCTAAGAAAAAAGGTGAGGAAGTAGTTTACAGGCAAAAGTCACCTCCACTGCTCCATGAAAATGTCCTTAGTCACTCCATTCATTTACTTATTCAAGAGATGTCTATTGAATGTGTACTGTGTATAAAAGACCATCCTATCTATATGGAAATCAGATACTTACAAAAAGCAACATTGATGTCCCCAGGGAGCTCGTAGTCTAGGAGAAAAAGGATGTGTGCACACATAGGATGGTAGAGGGAAACAGCGGTCACAAGAGAGGTATTGGGTTGGCCAATACAAATGAAATGCTGTCCAAAGAGTGTGCTGAATTGGGTTACGGAGGCCAGAAAGGTTTCATGTAGAAAAGGTGTAGCATATGCAATGGTGGGGAAGATGGCGGAGAGGGGGATGCAAAGCCATTTCCAGGTCATATATGATATGAGCATAGGCAGGGTGAGATCCACCATATAGTCTACACAGGGTCCAACTGGCGTCCACTTTTAGTTCCTGAGTCTCTCATAACAAAGTAGTAGGAGAGAAAGATGGAAGAGCAGCTGAAAGAGGGCCATGGCTTAGTGGTCCATGAATGCCAGGCTCACATCTACCTCCTATTACCTCCCTATTGCAAGCTAGCTATGCAGAGACCAAAATGCATTCCATTATATACACCATCTAGCATGACAGCTGTGACCATGTTTTACTCTTCCTTTTGCTGACGATGGTGCCTAGCAAAAGGAAGAGTACTGGAAGCTGAGTCACGTTGACTTGTAGGGACATGATAGATTGGCCAACACTGGTCTACTCCCTCTCCTTCACAGACTCCGAGGAAGGTGGGCTTACATTCCCAATGCTCTCACCCTGCACCACTGCTCAGTCATCTCCTCCCTTCATGCCCATCTCAGCCACCTTAGATCACCCCCTCTTCAATACTGTCACTCTCTAGGAAGATTCCCTACTTTTCTGAGTGACATTCTACCACATCCCTGACATCAGTGCCAATGAATTCACCCTTCTTCATAAATATTTTTTCTGTGGCTTGGCCACATTTTGTCCTTTTAAATGCGTTTTAAATGAGCATCTGATATGTACTTATACATGGATAAGTAATGTCCAGGTGTTAAAAATCTGAAAAGATATTGTTCAGGTCTTCAAGAAACGTATAATTTGGGATAAGACACACACAGATAGTGATATAAAAGGCAGTATGTGGTGAAATAACAGTATTATAGAAATCTCAGAGGACAAAGATCCGTTCTGGCTGTGAGTATGTTCAGTAAGACGGGACTGGATGTGTCTGGAAGATGGATTGTGTTTTGATAAGCAGAGCCATGCGGAAGGAGGGGGATTACAAGGATGAAGTAGTAAGGATCTAAGAGACAAAGAGATGGGAAAGCTCAGGGAGCATTCTGGAAATAGAGGATAGTCAGGCTTGACTAGACTAGGATGGGAAAGTCGAGACTATGGGTATTTGGATGGAAAGAAAGATTGGAACTAAATCTCAGAGGGCCTCAGAGAATGCATTAGGGAGTTTGAGTGGAATTGGTTGGCAATGATGGGGAGAATTGTTGACTACATCTTAGTTAAGATATAGAAGACACACATAGGGAAAACTCCATGTGAAGACAGAGGCAGAGATTGCAGTGGTGACTGACAAGCCTAGGGATGCCAAGGACTGCTGGCTGTCAACAGAACCAAGCAGAAGCCTGGAACAGATGTTTCCTCAGGGCCTTCAAAAAGACCCAAAACTGCTGACACCTTGATTTCAGACTTCCAGCCTCCAGAACTGTGAGACAATAAATTTCCATTGTTTGAGGCACACATTTGTGATACTTTGTGACAGCAGCCTTAAGAAATTAATACAGATTTGTGGAAAAGAAAGAAAAAGATATCTGTAAGAATCATTACTGGGATAGTCAATAGTCCATGTGGATGTGAATTTGTATGAGTTTGGATCCTCTGAGAATCAGATGCCAAGACAGGATTAAACATGCAAGGATTTTGTGAGGAAAATCCTCCTCCCTGGGAGGAAGAGAGGAAGGGTATGGGGAGAAAGCCTAGGGGGGCTGGGGGGCTAGAAGACCACGATCCAAGTCTGACCCCAGGGGGAGGAGCAAGGGAGGGGCGGTTGGGTGGAAGCTTCTTAGACTTGCAGTCTAAGAAAGATACGGCAAAGCCACTGAGGCCCCTTTAGCCTCTCCTAGAAAGGGGTGATCTTTGGTATCCCCATGTCCTGTACCAGGTCACTGGGGAGGAACAGGAGGTCTGGCCTGGTACCTTCTGTCAATCAGGAGTTCTGCCAGGTATATTCTCATGGCCTCCAGGCAATCAAAAAATCAGGGAAAAGAGACAAAACAAGTGGGCTTTGAGCCACCGTGACAAGGAGGATGACATGCATCGAGATGAGTTCAGTTTCTACATATGCAGAGTCTTAGGTACCAACTGTGTGCTCAGGGAACGGAAAGGAGGCTCTGGGGTGCAGGTGAGAGGCTGAGATTGAAGTTCTGAAAAAAATGCCTACAGTTCCACAAGAGCAGGTGGGATTATGAAGGGCCAGGGAAAAGGAGAGACCCTTGTGAAAGCCATAAACTTGACCAGTAGGAAGGAGTTTTTAGAGGACAGTAAGAGATGCAGGAGACCACTGGGGCAGGGCTGCCTGTCCTGGGAGCCCAGGGAAGAGGTTTTCCAGGAGGAGCAGCTGTGGAGTCCAATATGCAGAGTGGTCACGGAGGATGACTACAGAGGGAAGCAGTGGATTTCCATGATTCGGGGAACTTTCGAGAAGGTGATGGAGGTGAAAGTCTGAGTTGTGTGAGGTCAGGTCATGGATCAGCAAATATGGACACTATATTTACTACTTTCCTGGTAATGAACAGAAAAAAGACAGGAGTTAAGGGGGAAAAACCAACTGATATTCTGAGGGACAATATTTGGCATTGAAGTATGATCTGAACACTGAACACATTGTCAGATACAATGATATCCTAGCAGATACAGTGTTTCTCAGCTCCTGAACTGTCTATGAAGCCTTAGAGGTATCTGTTCTGGGATTCATAGTCTCCAGCAAGAAGAAGCAATAGAAATGAAGCACCGGGAATACGACAAGCATCGTATATATATTTTTAAGTTACGCAATTTACATGACAATGTCTCTCTATTTCACCAGACAAGGTTTTTGTCTCCAACTGATTGTCCTCTGAAAGAAAGAAAGATAAATTCACTGTCTCTTCCTTCTTTGGTTTAATTGGGGATTTGTTCGACAAATCCCTTAACATGCCTCGGTTATGAGCCCACAGCTGCTGCTGCTGCAGCCTTTCCACAACAGACAGATCAATACCTGCCTATTTGGAGACATGGTGTTCCAGCAGCTTCCACACTGACCTCCTCAGATGCTCACACCTGGTGAGGCTTCCCTGCACTCCCAACCCCCCTTCTCTCTCTTTGTTGATCACAAACAAGTTACTGAGAAGGTAAGCAAACATTTAGTCACACAGATGTCCTGATGTCTAAAGATCAAGTCAAATGGGACATTGTATCACAGTTCGTTTATACTTGCTTTTATTTAGCTTTTGTTTTTTAATGCTTGCTTTTATACTTGCTTTTGTTTTATACTTGCTTTTATGTTCAGGGAATATGACTGTCAGAGCTAAACTGAGGCTCAGGAAATATTCATTCTCCCTACATCAGAGAAGGTGCGAGCGCCAGAGCTGGAGGCCACCTCTTCTTGATCCTCATGCTTTTCCGCCTGCACAGCTTCACATGGGATTCAATACCCTCTACCGGTAAAGTGCCCATTGTAAAAAATTACACACACGTGCACACACACAATCAATTATAGTCTGAAATACTTTGAATTCCAAAGTACCATGTTTTGGTCATTGCATTTTAGAAAAAATATTTTATTTTCATAGGTTTTTTTGTTTGTTTGTTTTGGGGTTTTTTTTGGCAGTACCCACGTACTGCCGGACACAGCCTCCGGATGTGCAGGCTCAGTGGCCATGGCTCATGGGCCCAGCCGCTCCACGGCACGTGGGATCTTCCTGGACCGGGGCACGAACCCGTGTCCCCTGCATTGGCAGGCGGACTCTCAACCACTGCGCCACCAGGGAAGCCCCTTTTTTTAAAAAATTTTTAAATACCATGCTTATTAAGTTGCTTTGTCATTTTGGTGTTCATCCATTTTTTTGGTTCACAAATGATAATTTTGTATGAAGCAAACAGACATAGTACATCTAAAACAACTAGACTCTATTTCAGTGTGAGTTATTAAACTGCTTAGGCTATAAACTGAAATGTGAGATGGTAAAGACCTTGATGATATTAAAACACTACTTATTGTTGCAAATGCAGGCATGTTTGGAATTCCAATGCCAGTGAGAGTTCCAACTACATAGTGCCAAGCCCTCCAGAGGGGAAATCTGCCAAAGCCCCTTTAACCACATGCCTGTAGGAATTTATACACTTAATTAAATGCACATACTAAGTAGTTAAACAGCACAGTCACTGTCTATTCATATACATATCACTGAATCACCATATGGTATGTAATAGGAACCTAATCTCCCTGATGGTGTGTTACACACCACACTAAACACAGGTGGGTACTGTCTCTAATATTTGTACTCAGGATAAACTATACAGATAAGTATGATGAAGAGGAAAATAACATACATAATAGTAAGTTGGAGGAAAAAGACTTTAAGATGTCTCAATTACTAAACATTCAAGAAAGACACTGCCAAGGCTGACAGAGCATTTGTTTTCAGAAGTCCTCTGAACATGTCCTGGCATAATTTAATTAATCATACACTTTGTAATCATAATGTTACCTTTGACCACAAGATGATGCAGCAAATACAGTATTTGTAGAAAAGCAGAATATATGATATTTGCTGATCCTGCATAAATATTTCCTGGTAGACTTCAGTTTCTAGAATTTTACCAGGGTCAAATTTCCTCCATCACAGAACAGTGGACTGAGCCAGAGAAGACGCTCTGCAGCCACCTTTTCTTTCACAACTGGACTAAGTAGGAAAGTACAGCACAGGGTGTCTGTGGTGAACAGACCTTAAGGTGGCTTCTACTCCTGGTGTTCATGCCCTTGTATTGGCCTCCTACTGATTCTGAGTGGGGCCTGTAATTTGCTTCTAATCAACAGAATATGGCAAAGGTGATGTCACTCCCTTGATTATATTATGGTATCTAAGGCCCTGTCTTGCTAGCAGAGTCTTTCTGTTTCTGTCTTCGTTGTTGGCTTTGAAGAAGTAAGGTGTCATGAATCCCACATTTGCAAGGAAATGAATTTTGCCAATGATCTAGGAGAGCTTGGAAGTGGATCCTTCCCCAGCCAAGCCTCTGTTGAGAACTCAGCCCTGCCAGAAGCCTTAATTGTAGCCTTCTACGATAGTAAAGGTATGCTGCTGTGTTAAGCCTTAAGTTTGTGATAATTTGTTATGCAGCAGTAGATAAATACAGTTTGCTTAACCAAACCATGTTGGGAACTTGATTCATTCTGCCGAAAAATAAAACTTTTTAAAGTTAAGTCTATGTATTTAACTCCCTCAATGATTCTGTAACTTTTAGGAAAGAGCCAGTTCATTTACATGTCATTCAAGACCCTTGAGAGCCCAGTTGTCAGCCCCACATGGGCTTCTCTCTTACCATCCCAACCATACTCTGGCCACACTGAACTACTTGCAATGTTAGGGACAGGCCCTCCTCTTTCTTTACTCCATACTTCACCTCTCACATCTGAATAACTCTTTGTCATCTTTTGAGAGTCCATTCAGACATCAGCTTATTTACAAAATCCAGTCTGGGCTCTCCCACAGCCCTTGTGCATGCCTTGGTCAAGACATATTTATAGCAATGATCATTGTACTAAGTCTCTCACACTGTACTTCAAATTTCTTCAGGACCAGGAAACACTGTCTGTTTTATCCTTTAAATCCTCAACATCTCACACAGTGGAAGAAACACGGTGGAAATATATACTGAGTCAGTTATTTAATATTATGGCATACTTACAGTTCCTTTAAAGCTATTACTCATACTAATAGTTACCATTTTTCACAATGTAACTACAAACAGGATTCCACCTAATAAACTGCTGAAATCCTTCTGCCCACTCACTATAAATATATGTAAATACAGGTTAAACTTCTAAAAGCTTTGAAGTGAAATGATTTACAGGAAAACTCTAAACATCAGTTACTGACTATTGTATCCATTACTGGAAATTTCCCCTGGCATCAGGGAACTGCCCTACCATTTCTCCAGCACCCCATAGCCAATGACTGGCCCATGCTATAGGGATACAAAGGCCTGGGCCCCTTGCCTCAATTAGGACTACTCAAAAGAGCCTTTCCACTTCCAGAACTCCCCACAGGTTGGGGTAAGGCAGCTGCTCTGTGGGTCAGCTTCTCCCTCCGTCCAATCCTGCCTTCCTTCTGAGAGTACTCCCCAAGGAAGCCTTCTGTACTCAACTCCCATCTCAGAATTTGTTTTCAGGAAACTTGATTGACAACAATAACTGAGAATGTAATTTTGAAAAGTATTAAGCAATTGTTATACATTGTTTTCAATGTGATGCTATATAGCTTAAAGCAAATCTCATCCATGGCCCGAGTTTGCAATGTTTAGTCTCTTCTGTCTAGGGCCAGGGGTGGGCTGAGGTGAATGAGGCACTTACTTACTTCAAGTGTAAAGTTTAAGGGAGCACCCCGGAAAAACAGTCATCAAGATAAATATTTTAATGCAATATCTTAAAAAGTCAAAGTTAATGCAAAAAATCCATGATGAACAAAATACCAACACTTGAAATAAGGATAGAATGAGCATTACCGACGCTGCCTTATGCCTCAGGCTCCAATATGACTTGGCATGGTGCTGTTTCTGACCAAGCCAAACAGAATTAGTTTTCTGCAAGAAGCTTTTTCTGTTCAAATTCCAAGTTACGTGGTGCGTGACTTAACAGGGCCCTCTGTGATGTGGTCCCTGTTTACCTCTCAAGCCTCATCTCTCAACCTTGATCCTCACCTTCCACATATGTACACACTGCCCTACCTGTGCTTCACCCACAGAGAAGTTCTTGTAGCTCCTAAGCTGCGCCGTGCTATCTAGCCTCTCGGCTCTGCACGTGCTACTCTCTCTGCCTGTTCCCCACCTGCTTTCTACCTGGCTGATTTCTGCTCCTTCTTTAGAACTCAGCTCAGATAGCACTTTACTTGGGAATCCTTCCAGATTCGCATAAAAGTGAGTTAGTTCCTTCCTAGGTGATCCCATAACATCATATTCTAATCCCTACAGGAACATGTCTTAGTCCAGATACTTTTGGTAATAACAGATGGAACCCCATTCTAAATGAGGCAAGACAAACATTATTGAAAAAATGTGCTGGGGTATCTCATGGAACCCAAAGCAAAGTTGAACAACTTAAGCCTCAAGAAAGGTGGGAACCAATTCAATGACTGGGAAGCCATCAGCAAATAGGGCTACTGATGGCTCAGTCTCCCTCTCTTCCTCTCTTCAGAGTCTTGCAGTCTCCTGCCGTCTCCTGCCTGCCATTCTTTCTCTGTTAGGCGTCTCCATGCCAGGTCACACACCTCTCCTCCTCTGGCCCCAGCTCTTATTTACCCAATTCTAGCAATCCACTGTGATATACTAGCACTTCTCAACCCCAGTCCTAAAAGACAAGAAAGAGATTCTGCCTGACCACTTGAAATTGAGTACCCATCCTTGAGATAATCACGATGGTTAAAGGACAAAGAGTCCTGTATTTTAACATGGCTGTTGAGGTCCACTCCTGGGGTTAGGGGGGCTGTTCTCAGACAAGGAGAGTTAGGTTATTGGTTATCACACTGCATACAATTGTCTGGTTATTAGTCAATCTCTTCGACTACTGTACAAGCTCCATGAGTGTACAGTCTGTATCTAAATTGCCATTGAGTGTCTATTATCTGCTACAGCAGTCAGTACAAAGGAGGTGCTCAATAAATAGCAATTGAATAAAGGAAAAGCATTATATCTTTTTCCTCTGATTAATACTGTTGTCATTAAAAAAGTTCTTTGATTTAGTAATAAAAGTATTAATTAAAAAATGCTTCTCTTCCATAGTCTTCGAAACAACTAGCTAGAGGAACTGAGGGACTGAAGCCGTGCTTAGTTATATCCATCACCAATCTGTGCTGATTCACTCCTCCCCACACACCCCTTAAAATAGACTCATCTTCTTTAAGCCAGTATTTCCTAGAAGTTGAACACGGGCATAGGCTCACTGAAGACTCAATCACCTCTTGAATTAAAAAGAATTTTTACTTCACTTGAAGCTCTGCTATTATTCAAAAATGACTCAAATTAACCAGCCATGAATTTTCCCACTGAAAAATTCCCACCCGTTAAAGTGTCTTAGGGAATGTGAAGTCCTAGCCCCTAGGAGAGCTGTGTATGTTTGGGTATGCATACACGAATTCTAAATCTTGGTTTAAAAACCAAGATCTATTTAAGTACCTGAGAGAAGTCCTAGGCAATTTCCAACTTAAAAATAAAATGATATATGACAACATATAATAAAACCTTTCTAAATCTATGATGTGAATTCATATTCTTCTATAGACATTTCACTCACATAATCCTGCAAGCACCTGATGCTTGCCTGGGCAACTTCCCAAGGCCCTGCACACTTTGGTCTGAACCACTTGACTGGGGGGCAATTTTTTTCTCCTACTGAATCCTGCCTCTTTAATTGCAAAATAAGGAGCAACTCTTCCTGTTCCCAAGTCTAAGGAAATAGCATCTCCCTAAACATTTCCTTGATGGACTCTTAGAACATCCTCAGCCCAGGACAAGTCTACCTTGGGATAGTGCCTGAAAATTCTTTTTTTTTAATTTTTATTTTAAAATTTAAAATAAAATTTTTTTGGCTGCGTCGGGTCTTCATTATTGCGTTTGGGCTTTCTCTAGTTGTGGTGAGCGGGGGCTACTCTTCGTTGCGGTGCATGGGCTTCTCATTGCGGTAGCTTCTCTTGTTGAGAGGCACAGGCTCTAGGCAGGCAGGCTTCAGTAGTTGTGGCCCATGGGCTCAGTAGTTGTGGCTCTCGAGCTTAATTGCTACGCGGCACGTGGGATCTTCCTGGACCAGGGCTCGAACCCGTGTTCCCTGCATTGGCAGGCGGATCCTTAACCACTGCACCACCAGGGAAGCCCAGCACCTGAAAATTCTTGTCTGATGACTTACTTGTTTGCTTATCTCAGTGAGCCTGGACCAGGTAACCTACAGATAGCCCTGTTTTAACAATACTCCTCAGTAAATAAGACTCTTCTGCTGAAATGTGGCTGATTGAATTTCAAAGTAAAAGATACCTGGAGGTTTATTTGAAGGCTTTAAATGTGATTGCCTGTAATAACTCTTGACTATTTTTTCTTTGTCTGATAGAGGTAAATGGCAGAGACAAAGGTGGGTTGGTGGTATTTTCTCTGTTGGTTGTTGGCCAGCTGCTGAGTTCCCAGGATCATGACTAGTAATTCTATCTTCTGGTCTCTATTCATGTCCTCGGCAAGGAGAATTTAATTTTTGTTAATTCCGTATCTGTGTCCCTTTCTCCTCCCACCCCCCATCACACATACACAAACCTACACAGTTTCTGTCAACACCCACGTCATCTGCTCCGAAGACTCGAAGGTAAAGTACTTTTCTAAAGCACCAGGAATATATTAACCTAAATGAAAATTTTTTTCCACACTTATTTGGGCATGAAACCTGACTGTGCTGAATGGAAGACAGAGGGATAGATTAGAGGGCAGTGAATTGCTTTTCTCCCCTGCAGGCTGGGGCTTTCCTGTCTTTGCTTATGACGATTCCACTAGAAAGTTATCTCATCCTCCTAATTTAACCTTTGCCATCATGGTCATGGTCAGACTAAGGAGGCTGGTGGGCTAAGTACAGTAAGATAATGACCCAAGGGCCTTTCAAACTCTGCCTTTCTCTAGGAAAGGTTTCTCTTCTTCTACTGTATAAGAAAACTACTGGTAGCTGTGATTTTATTCTGTCTGTACTCTCTCCCAGCATTTGTAGGACTGACCCTGCTGGTTCCCAGGTTGAGAAGGACTGTTGGTTAGCAAGGCAAATATAACACCAATTAAATCTGTGCAGCACTATAGGGAAGAATGCTGGGAGAGGCCACCAAAGGATTTTTAAATTTAAATTTTATAAACTTCTTATCGGCTGTCCTTCCCCACCCCTTCTAAATTCCTCAGCTCTGGGGGAAGACCTGAGTTTGGCCCCTGGAATTGCTAATGTTGTCAGACTCTGGGACCTAGTTATCTAGGGTATGACTCTGTGGTAGAACTAGGTAGACATCTGTGCAGTTTGCTTCCCGCCGGTTTATAAAGCACAATCACGCAAGACCCAGGAACGATTTGCCAAAGCCACCCAGGTGGCACTGCAGCCCATTCTAGACCCTTATCTTGTGGCTCCTAATTCACTATCCCCTCCCCTTTGAAACACAAAATTTCACGAAAGGAGAATGGTTTTACATGCATTAATTCTTTCTTAAAAAAACTTATTCATGAAAATGAAAATATTTTAAAAATCTGCTACAAGATATACAGTATCAAGAGACCAATTCAGGTGATATTAAGTATGAGTTATATTCCATAAGACATAATCTTAGCTATGAAATATGTTGGCTTAATTTTTCCTTCTCTACTTCTGCTTCACATTACTGGTAGTAGCCAAAGTATTAAAGGTAGAGTTGCCTGTCAGTGACTTCTGAAACAATAATCCATGAGGGAGGGCCTGTAACCTGGGTAGTCACGCAGCACCACACTTACTAAAGGGGTAATTTGGCATATATGTCATGTTTGTTCAATGCAAGAATGGATCCGTTTAGACGCAGGTGCTCAGCATGTGGGTAGGTATGGGTTTGCATTCTCAACCTATCTGCAGACAAGTGGATCTCAGGTTATTCCCTCACACGGATGCCAAGTAAGAATGAGAAGAGCCTGTCTTTGGCCCATACTTTTATTAAACATAATTGGTCACTGTCTTGTTAAATACTAATGTCAGTGTAGTAGTTTGAATAGTGGCCCCCAAAGATATGTCCAAGTCTTAACCCCTGGTACCCGTGAATGCGACCTTATTTGGAAATACTGATTTTGTAGATATAGTTAAGATTTTGAGGTAAGATCATCCTGAATGTAGAGTGGGCTGTAATTCCAATAACTGCTGTCCTTGTAAGAGAAAAAATAAGGGTATTTGAGACACACAGACACAGTGACACAGAGGAGAACCACGTGAAGAGAGAGGTTGAGATTGGAGAGATGCATCCAGAAACCAGGGATCTAGGAGAAAGGGCTGGGGCACATGCTTCCTCAGAGCCTTCCAAAGGAGCCAACCACGCTGACACCTTGATTTCAGACGTCTCGCTTCCCGAACTATGAGAGAAAAAACTTCCGCTGTTTTGAGCAGCAAGTTTGAGATAATTTACCCTAGATAACTAATATACTCAAACATCACTTTATACCTCTGTTCCTGTTTTTAGCTCGTTAGAAAACCAACAGGAACACAGATATCAATCAGCCACTATGCTAGAGGAAAGCTCTCTCCCTGATCTTTCAAAAATATTTACTAAAGAAATACTTTTATGTCTCCATAACGAACTAGCTCCCCGCTCTCCCTAACTGGGACCAAACCCACCTATGGCCACAGGACTCCTACTCCTCTAGGGCTCTTAAGAAGCTCTAATCTAGCAGTTTGGCTTTAGGCAGGTCTTCTGGGCACCCTGCTCTGGCCATCTTTTTTATCCCAGCCTGCCGTTGGGCCTGCCCCACGTACCCCTCACCTTAATGAGTGTTTCCGCTCAGGGAGTTCTAGTCTTTTCTTTTTTTTAATATCTTTACTGGAGTATAATTGCTTTACCTTGTTATGTTAGTTTCTGCTATATAACAAAGTAAATCAGCTATACATATACATATATCCCCATATCTCCTCCCTCTTGCGTCTCCCTCCCACCCTCCCTATCCCAGCCCTCTAGGTGGTCACAAAGCACGGAGCTGATCTCCCTGTGCTATGCAGCTGCTTCCCACTAGCTATCTATTTTACATTTGGTAGTGTATATATGGCCATGCCACTCTCTCACTTCGTCCCAGCTTACCCTTCCCCCTCGCCGTGTCCTCAAGTCCATTCTCTATGTCTGCATCTTTATTCCTGTCCTGCCCCTAGGTTCTTCAGAACCATTTTTTTGTTTTTTCAGATTCCATATATATGTGTTAGCCTACGGTATTTTTCTGACTTACTTCACTCTGTATGACAGACTCTAGGTCTATCCACTTCACTACAAATAACTCAATTTGTTTCTTTTTATGCCTTTTTTTTAAAAAATTAAGGAATCAGAACCCAGTATGATTTGGCCCCTCTAGGACTAGCACCTTGAACCAGAAGAGCTTGAAGAGGAGCCTTACCTGGAGGTGAGTTTACATACATACTTACATACATAGTCTCTGGCAAACAAATCCTGCACATGCTTTTACAGAAGAGAAGGAAAGGTTTCCCTGCAGCACCGGTGGGGTCTGCTTTTGACCTCCCTGATCAGTACAGGTTACCAAGGTTTTGCAGTAAAGTGTCCTTCCTTCCCCTCCCCCATCTCCACCAATATCTTTAAAAGCAACATGCTTGTAATACGACGGGGAAATATGTTTCCCACCAGACTCAGAGTGTTAGGGAAGGACATGCTTCATTATAGGGTGCATTTTATGAGGAAGAAGTAAATCAGAGGCATATATTAGGAAGCACCCAGGGGCACACCCATGGCAATGACCTTTAAAGGGCAGTAGTAAGTTACTTGACAGCATAACCAGCAAGTGAATGATCTTGCTATGAAAGGTCACCTGCAACTAGAACAATATTTCCTATTTCAGCACATAATCTGGTACCTTTTGACACATTTCTTTTCCTCAGGATGATCTGATTTCTGGAGAATAGATCAGATGCCTTTTCTTTGCTTTGTGATGAATGTGCTCGATTTGGGCTCATGGTAATACTGGCTGGGACCTGTAGGCAGTCCTCGCTATTTTGGTTTTTAATGCTGGCTATTAAAAAGTGGCATTTGCATAATTCTAGATTATTTTGAGATGCCACAGAATTTTAGAATGTTTAGAATGTAAAGGGGCCTCTGAAACACCTCAGTCTAATTCAGTCCTTTTGTAAAACAGGACACAGAGCTGGGAAAGATCAAAGGTTACACAGCATGGAAGGGTGGAGCCCGGCTCCCTACTCTCTAGCCTGCTCTATTTTCCACCCTAATACAATATTCACAGGTAAGTCAGCCAGTGTTTAGCAACGTGGATTAGCAGTACCCTGTGTTTAAATTCCTGTGAAGTTCCTTAATAGGTGTTTCTCTTCTAGAATCCAATTATTTCATACCTTTTTCCTACTTCGTTGCTTTCCCAGTGGATCCCCAAGACTCTTGCTTTGTTCTCTTCTCATCTTGCAGATGCCACGTGCTGTGTCTGGTCGGCAGCACTTTTGTTTCCTAATCCAATTGCATGACTTGATGTTCACAGTCCTACTTATTGTTCTGGTGTGTTAGACCATGACTGTAGCTTGTCAAACCTCCTGTCTCTGGTGATCACTGAGGCTTCTCAGTCTTCTGTCCTGTGATGGGATTTTATCTTCACTGTTGGAAGGGAGGAAGTTATCTGAAGCAAATGTGTAAAATATTGAGCGGCTCTGCGTTTGGTAAGAGATACTAAGTTAAACTGAAAAGCTCAGTAACATCAAGCTGGCTCCTTTCTTGCTTGCCTTTTTCCTCAATGGAAATGTAAAAAATTGATGGATTTCATTCCTTTTAATGTGTTAAGATGATAGTTTTGCATAATCACAATGGTTTTGCTACAGAAATTAATTTATCGGAGTTTAAAAAAGCGCATCAGCCACCGAATAATTACTCAGATAATATTCAATAGGCAAACCCACTCCTTTTCCTTCCACCAGCGACTTCCTGGACGTGTACAGTGAACATGAAGGGAAAACACTCAGACAGTGACAAGTTAGCTGGTGCAAGTATGCTTTTTTCCTTTAAGATTTAGCAACACTGTAATTCCATTCCCTGACCCCAGCACAGATATGCACAAGCACATCTCTGAGATCCAAAACGGCCCTATTTTCACTTCAAGAAGAAAGAAAAAGAGGGGAGTAGGGGGGAAGACAGTAATTTTAGTATTTGTCTGAGTTAAAGTACATTATCCTTGAAACCGTTTGCCCGAAAAAAAGTAAAGTTTCCTTAAATGACTTTTAATGACACGCCTGCATGCCATGCTGTGAGGTACCTGAGTGTCTTTACGTCAAGCTGAGGCCCCTGGGCTATCCAAGTCATGGCTGGGCCTCCTTGTTTGGGACTCCCTGGCTGTCCCTCACTGGCTACTCTAGGACTCAGCTCCCTGCAAAGTTCCCTCTTCTGCAAAGTAGTTTGGTGCAGGCCCTTGCTCTTGTCTGTTAATACTTTCAATTTCTTCTAGTCTTTTAAACTTCAGTTTGCTTACTGGTAATATAGGAATAATGCCTGTCTTGTCCTGTTCCACAAATTTGCTATATATAATGATAAAATGAGGAAGCAGAAAAGTGCTTTGAGCATTCCAGAAGATGCTAATTTAATGCTATTATACAAGAAAATATTTCACCATGACCTTTCTCTACTTCTTTATGTCAAATAGAAATGAAAGAGAGACAAGGAGGATTTCTTTGGAAAACACTTAGAACCCGGGACAAAGTATTACTTTAAGGTTTCTTTCCACTCAAAAATGCTAAGAAAGATACAATGCTTATTGAACGGTATGTTTCTATTCAATATATCACTACCTCATTGCAGATTCTTGATATGCCAATTTCTATAAAACCAAAGATGCAGACATTCTTCTCATTGACGGCCACAGGTTCTTGAATAACAAGGATAAATACATCATAAAATTGCAATTCAAAGAAGAATGTTCTTATCGGAAAGAACACACAAGCAGCGTGTTTCCTTGCTCTGCAGCACAACAAACATTTTTATGACATTCTGCAAGGATGAATTACTGATTCCTGTCATTTCTTGTTCAGAAATACATGGCATCAAAGAGAGAAATGCATTTGTCAATATGATTCCAACAGCCCAAATGTTAATTCCCAAAACGTTCCTTTTGAAACCCAACTATGTGGTTTAGAATGTAACTAGAGAATTATTCTTAGGGTCAGTACTATCAGGCAAAACCTGAGTCTGGATCTGTGCCCTACTGGACTAAGGTTTTGCAAAGATGGGACAAAGAGTCAGTAAAGAATTTTGAAAAATGAAGGCAACACAAGTTTAAACACAAGTGTGCTGAAATGCACGTTTGAGGCCTGGGGGCTGAGTAGGGGGGATATTATTTTAGCTGAGAAATAAGAGAATTATCAGACCCTCTTTTCACCATCCCAACCCAGTGTCCATGTGATATTTACATCATCACCACCACAGAGCTCACTTTAAAAGAACAGAAAACTTATGATCACACTATCTCACAAAGAAAACTCCTTTGCACCAGGAAGATCAAAACTTTTCTCCCAAATTCTCTATTTAGAATGTTATTCTGTTCTTCTGGTAGCAATGGGAGGCAACATAGCCTTAGATCAGAGATTCTCAAAGAGAGCTGATACCACCCTCTAAGGGAGTTTTTAGAAATTTGCAGGTGCACTGTTTTTGCTCTTCAAAATGATAGGCATTTTGACATTCAGTGGGCAGATGCCAAGGATGCTATACTGTCTGCAGTGTGCAGGAGAGTTCCATACAATAAAGAGTTGTTTCTCACATGGATTTTGAACTTTCTAGGACATTTATGCAGGTGAAAGCCAGCTTATAATTACCTGAGCCCAGAATCCAACTCTGTTTCACACACAAACATAAGTTCTTTTTGGAATGCTTTTAAGCTACACTGAATTTTCTAGAAATTCAAGGACTGTGTATAACAAAGGGTGATTACGCTTTTTTCCTAATACCTTACCAAGATTAGTTCACCAATTCAGAAAATCACATCAATAAGGGTAATGTCACTGGTTGTATACGAGTTGCAATATAACACAAGTGTATCAGTCTGCATTTGTAGCTGTCACATCTATGGTGATTCTACATATTTGTAGCTGTCACATTTATGTTGATTCTACGTACAGCTGTGAGCATCTGACATCATTACGTCTTCCAGTAAAGCCATATCATTTATTATAATTTCTTCTTTTATTTCTCATTACATTAAATTTTTTTAGTTTGGTTCTAAAAGTACATGTATGTAAGTAAGTTATATCATTCGTGAATATAATTCAGGATAGGAAAGGGAAAATTAGAAAATATTTACATTAAAAAAGACTGTTGGGTGTAGCAGCATTGAGAGCCATTGGCATAAATGAAATGCTGCATTAGGAGATCTGATCTCCTCCTCACGTGTGTTCTTGGAGAAATCATGTGATCCCCTGAATCCACACAATGGAAAATGGCGGGCTGCACTAGACTGCTTCCAATTTTAAATCTCAGCTACCTGACTTAGACATTAGTTTCAATTAAAACACTTTGAAAAAATAAAAGCACCTTAGGTAACTGGGCAAAGTAAATATTTTTGAATTGGTGCAAAGTGTTGAATGAAATTGAGTGACTGCTCTAGACAAGAACAACCATGGTTAATTGGAAAATTTGGGAACACTTAGGCAGAATTGTATGAAGGAATAGTTGAGCATATATACTCTTTTGTGTATCTGTTAAAATTACACAGTCATTGAAATCTTAAAAGAGAATTTTGAAAACATGGGAAATCCTAATATGTTAAACAAAAATCAGGAATCAAAATTTTGAATTTGATAGGAAAAATATGTCTACAGAAACATAGAAGGCAATATCTTTGGATACTAGAACTCCTAAATTTTTTTTAAAAAGTATTATTTTCTCAATTTTACACAGTTTCTATAATAAGTATTTATTATTAATTCAAAGGAAGCTAACTGTCTTAGTTATTTGGGCTGCTATAATAGAATACCATAGACTGAGTAGCTAAAACAACAGAAGTGCATTTCTCACAGCTCAGAGGCTGGGAAGTCCAAGATCAAGGTGCCAGCTGATTTGGTTCCTGGTTTGCTGATGGACACTTTCTTGCTGTTTCCTCACACGGTGGGACACGGAAAGGAAGCAAGCTTTCTCATGTCTCTTCTTATAAGGCACTAATTGCATTTATGAAGGCCCCATCCATATCATGTAATTACCTCCCAAAGGCCCTACCTCCTGATGCCATAAACCTGTCAACATGTGAATTTTGCAGAGAAACAAACATCCAGTCCATGACACTAACTTTGTTCCCTGCTAACTGGTATTTAATCAGAAATTTTTACTTCATAATGTTTTTTTGGCTTAAAATGTTACTTGTTTAAATATAAGAAATTAAACACAGCCTCCCTTGATGGTTAGTCAATCACAATGCCTCCAGATCATAATTTTAAATACTACAGATCATCCAGAATTATAGATTTGAAAGGAATTGGAGATGGGATTGAATATGTATTTACCCCAGCTCTAGTATTAGAAGTTTAATTTAAAAAATACCTAGTCTTACTTTAGGTTTTATGAATTTGTTTAGTTTTAGTTTGGTTCGTTTGTATATATCAATATTGTCTATGTCTCAAAAACAGCAAATCTTGGAGCAAAATCTGGGGCTCAAGTTAATAAAGGATTTAGTTGACTGTCCTTTTGAGCCAACTTAGATTTTGAATTTTCAGATCAGGTTTATGTCCTGAAAAAGTACATGGCAAATCCATGCTTACGTACCATAAGTGTCAAATAATAGTAATATGTAGAATCTTTATGACTTGGTTAAATTACATTAATTTAAAATTTTAGCATCACTCTACCCTATAAACCTGCTCATTGCTGATGAACTAAAAATGCAGTAGCCACACTCTGATTATATTGAGATTCTCTTAGGCCCAAATGTCATCCAAATAGGCTAAAGCGTTCCCTCTGCTGAACTAGTAGTGTTGGCTATGATTAGTTTCCTAGTGGGAGTATCCTATCGTCCAGCCTCTTGGCCAATGGCTCAGCAGGTAAACTCTTTTTTCCCTCTATGTCTCAGCCCTTACTACCGCACTGCCACCCCCACATACACTGAAATTGCCTTGAGGACAGGAAGTCACCAAATATCACAATTATATGGAAAAGGAAAGCAACCAGCTTTTGAAACTTTCACCAGCCCCGCTGGCCAGGATGACAGATACCTGTCTTACATCTCTGTTCTAGGTATCTAGCCAGTTCCTTAACCACAGGTAGTGAAGACTGGGACCAACCTAACCATCTCCCAGGTCCCTGCAAGCCAGAAGAAAGCCTTGTAGGAGGTGAGGGTATCTAGGCCAATGTGGTGGGCCCCTGTGCTACTGTTTGCTGCTTCTGCCTGGAACTACAGCTCCTGTAGGTTTCCCAGTCCCTCCCACCGGTGATCCAGGTGCCACCTACATTATTATGTAAACCTAGAGCTTGACTTTGAGCTATCTGACCTCCAAATACAATTCTGGAACCACATTACATACTGAAATGAAATACTACTTACGTAACTATCCCGAGACATGAGATTGTTAGTTCTGTGAAAGCATCCTGACTGGTAACTAGCTATAGATGCTGAGTAGGTTTCTTAACCTCTCTGAACTGGTTTTCTTTCCTATAGAGTAGTATTTATATCTGCCCTAATTCATGGCTATAAAACCAAAAACTAAACCAAAAGCACTTTGTAAATTTTGAAGCACTAAATTAATATTAAAGTCACATTATTATTATTTTTTATTCATCCAAATGCACAGGGCAGAACGACGCCATGATACATTCTCATTGACTACCCCAATATAATTATGGTAATTACTGGTCTTTTTATTGACAAGCCCATCATTGCCTAAAACTGATGAGCAATGATGTGATATTTACATAAAAATAATGTCTCATGCTAAAATTCATGGACACACAGATATAACAGTCAAGATTAATTGTTCAGCAGATCAAGTATAGAATTATAAATTCACTCTATTCAGACTTGCACTTGTTAGAAATGCACATTCTGGACCTCGCTATCAGATTCAATTTATTTAACTTTGCATGTTGTTTCCCTTCCATTTGAATACTGGTGGGCCCCATAAAAAACGTTGGAGATAGACGGTAACCCCAGTTGCTTCTCTATTGGTTTATTTGCATGTTGGAAATTTTTTTTTTTATCATAGTTACTCTGCGATTTAACAGTAGGTGGCTAATGCAAATGTTATTTGCTGCAGTGGCCGGCTAAATCAGTGGGAAATAAGGGATTGGAGGGGGAGAGCTGGGGGAAAAAAAGAAATGTGTTTACACTTGAAGATGTCACATGAAACAGCTGGAGCCCTGAGCCCTTGATTCTGGAACTGGCATGTTCTTTAAAGAACTCATCTACGTTATTATATCCTCCTTCACACTTAGAGATCTATTAATTTACAATTAGTTGTATTGATTTTCTAGTAGATTTGTAATTTCTGTAATAATTTACAGAGTACTGAAGAAATTAACTATGCCCCTTGGAAAGATAAGCATTACTGAAAAAATAGTTCCCGGAACGAGTTACCGAACACATCACTGAGTGTCTGGATTTTTAGCTTTAAAGTCTATATTAATTACAGCAGAACTGATGGGGGAATTCCATCTGACTATCCAAGAAACATCCTTTTTCATCCTATACCCATTCACGCCCATAATATTTTAATAAGAATTCTAACCTGGAGATACAAGTAAGAATATATCATTTCTTTTTTTTGGAAAAGAGAGGCAGGTTCATCTTCAGCCTTAAAACCACAGGAGAAAATTTCCCCCCAAATCCATGTATACTCTAAGCTTATTTTTTCCCACACTACAAGATGTAACAATAATTAGTCAAAATACATGCCAATGCCTGTAACTCCTTTAAATGATTTCAATTCCCTTAAAAGTTCTAGTGGGTACTAGGATGTGCCAGGCACTGTTAGCCCTGCTCATACACAGTGCAAATCTCAGTCTGTGGAAACCATTTTCTTGGTTTTCCTGTAGTAAGACTTACCCGCTTCTTATTGCTCTGGTTTTGATTTTGTTTGCTTGTGTGTGTGTGTGTGGTTGTGTTTTATCACTCACCCTTTTATTTTATTTTATTGGCCACATCATGGCATGCGGGATCCTAGTTTTCCAACCAGGAACTGAACCTGCGTCCCCTGCAGTGGAAGCACGGAGTCTTAACCACGGTACCGCCAGGGAAGTCCTCCCCCTTTTATTTTAAAATAGTGTTCTCTGGTATTGATTGAACCAGATTTATAAACAGCCATGTGTGGTGACTTTCCCACTTGACTGCAATGTATTGCTCGTTTGTTTTTGCTTCTCTCAGTTCCACGAGGGCACTGGCTGTTCATCAGTACCTTAGTCTAGACCAATGTCTGGTTCGGAATAGCTGCTCAATTAGTACATGGTTAATGAATGAATTACAGAAATGTGGAAATGTCTAAAGGACTGATATGAGACAACTGAGGTTAGAGATTTTTGAGACAACTGAGGTTAGAGATTTTTAAGAATGCTGTTTTTCCCTGTATTTGTAAAAAAAAAACAAAGTAACAGAGATAATAACTCAGTGGAGATTACAGTTTTGGGAAATCTAAGATGTATTTTAGTTCTGAACAGTTCTGTCCTGTTACATTATTATCTCACACGTTACTCACCACCTATGGTGTTTTTGTATTGTTCCTGAGAAAGAATTCTATCCAGGGACTTGGACTGAATACCACAGCACACACAGTCATGCTCTCCTTCTGGATCTTATGAAACTAAACACACTTCTGATTCAAGGGCTCTTTGCTTATCTTCCTTATTATTACCAGCATTAGCTCTTTGGACTGTTGGCTCCAGATCATTATAATGGAAACTTGAAGGAAAAACTGGAGATTGACAGTCTTTTCAATAATATGGTACTAAATAATTTATCTAAAATGATCTTTAAGTTCAGTCAAGTAGATATTGAAAATTATATCCAATTACAAGCAACTACAGGCATACCTCATTTTATTGTGTTTTGCTTTATTGAGCTTCACAGATACTGCGTTTTGTTTTTTGTTTGTTTGTTTGTTTTTTATGAATCGAAGGTTCGTGGCAACCTTGGGTCCAGAAGGTCTATTGGCACCATTTTTCCAACAGCATTTGCTCACTTCGTGTCTGTGTGTCACATTTTGGTAATTCTCGAAATATTTCAAACCCTCCACCAGTAAAAAGATTACAACTCTCTGAAGGCTTAGATGATGGTTAGCAGTTTGGGGCAGTATTTTAAAATTAAGGTATGTACATTTTTTCTTTTAGACAATGCACACTTAGTAGACTATGATATAGTGTGAACATAACTTTTATATGCACAGGGAAACCAAAAAATGTGTGTGACTTTCTTTATCGCGATATCTGCTTTATTGCAGTAGTCTGGGACTGAACCTGCAATAGCTCTGAAGTCAGCCTGTAAATAGTTGGTGTAAAGGGATTCAGTAATAATCACGTGTAATAGTAAAAAAGCACTGGACAGCTTGTGGTTGCCAAGGGGGGTGTGGGGGAGGGATTGGGAGTTTGGGATTAACAGATGCAAACTATTACATATAGAATGGATAAACAAGGTCCTACTGTACAGCACAGGGAACTATATTCAGTATCCTGTGATATACCATAATGGAAAAGAATATGAAAAAGAATGTATACATATGTATAACTGAATCACTTTGTTGTACAGCAGAAATTAACACAATATTGTTAATCAACTATACTTCAGTAAAATAAAATTTTTTTAAAAAGCACTGGACAAGAGGCAGGTATCTGATTGTGGGTGTGTTTATGACATTCACTAACCACGAGTCTTTCTGAAGGCATGTGGCCTCTTCAGGCCTCAAAGCAGGACTGATGAAATTATCCCTTAAATTTCCTTTAGCTGTAAATTTTTATGATTGCACATTCCTTGAATGGTACTCATGAAGATGAGAAAGAAGGGACAACAGAACATATGACCCAATTCCATTTTATAAGTCTAGACATAAAACTCAACCTCACAATGGGAACTGGTACTCCACATGTATTCAGATAATCCATCAATATGGTGAGGCCTTTTCAAAGGGCCCCACTGCCACCCCCCGCCAACTAAGAAGCCAGAAGCAGATCCTTAATCAATATGAAAGAGCAGTCACACAGGAGTATTCTGAGTGTTAATGCCAATGAATATTTGCTGGGTGCCCACATTATAAATCTCGCCCTCCTTCCCAACCATAAATCACTGGAGCATGTTGATGCCTACTGTCTTCTGGTGTTTGTTTCCGCCAGGCCAGGGAGAATTTAACTGCTGGTACATGCTTGCTGACTTCAATTTCAAGTAACATCATGGCTCCAAAATTATAACTCACACTCTAAAAGGAAAGTGGACCTCACTATGACAGAAAAATCCGGTGTGATGTACGTGGCTCATGGGCTCCCCTCGCATGTGAGGCCTCTGGCTTTCTGGTGGAGCAGAGACTTAGCTCAGTCAACACCAATTAGTGACCAGTGGCTTTGTGAAGTGCTGTGCCTTTTGAGGCCTTCTCTTCCTTCAATGGGACAGTGTAGTGATAAGGGAGCAGCACATGCCATCCTGCCAAGGGACAGTCATGGCACTGGACTACGTCTTCCCCACTCCTGGTCTGGACTGAACTCCTTATTTCAGCCTGATCCTGGGCCCACTACATGCTAACCCACTGAAGCTATAAAAACATTCTTCCCTCTTAAGCTTTCAAATTACTTTGAAATATAGGATATTCACCAAGAAAGCAGTTAAGTCAGAGACAAGTTGAGTGTGATTATATGTGAACAGAAAAGCGACATTTATGGAACGCCTGCCACGTAGGCCAGGCACTGTCCTAGTCACGTTGAGAATATTTAAACCATTTACCTTGCCTTAAATAGTGAGTCCAAGGTTATACAACTAGTAGCTGGTGGAGGGGTATTCAAAGAAATTTGTCTTTTTTGTAGAAATAAGTTTTAAAGTTTTTAACTGGGAATAACTTCAAATTTACAGAAAAATTGCAAAAATAAGATTCACCTAACATTTATCCCATTTGATTTGTCATTTGCAGACTATCTTTGTTTTTCTATAATATGGAAATTATATAACATTATGTTTTTAGAATCGTTTGAGGATGTGACATATACCATGACACTTTCTCCTAAATACTTCAGCATGTATTTCATGAGAATGGGGATAATTCCTTACACAACCATGGCAGAGTTTTTGACTTTGGTATATTTAACACTGTTACCATGATCTTATTCTGTATTCCAATTTTGTCAATTGACCCAGTAATGTTTTTTAATGGCATTTCTTTCCCTCTAGTACAGGATCTAGTCTAGGTTCAGGTATTAGATTTAGTTGTCATTTGTCCATTGACCTGGAACAGTCCTCAGCATTCTTTTGCCTTTTATGTATGGTATGTAAATATTTGAAAAATACAGACTCCTCACTCCCATTTTTTAGCATAAAAATTTAGTCTATCATTTTGTGTTTGTCTAATATTTCCTTATAATTAGCACCCCCACCCAGAATACTACATAGGTGGTATTATACCCATCTCATGGTATCACATCTGAAGGCACAGGTCTCATTGGCAACATTAATTTTGATTACGTAGTCAAGGTGTGGTCTGATCACTCCACTATATAATTATTGTCTTTTCCTTTGCAACTAAAAAGTAGTCAGTGGGGAGACATTACAAGGCCATGCAAATATCACATTCTTCATCAAAATTTTCCCCTAAATTCAGCAACTCTTGAAAATTTTTGCCTGAGGCACTCTTATGATGGTTGCAAACGTTGACTTTCCAACTCAGCACTCCTTCCACTCGACATTCACTGTAAGCAAGAGCCCTCCCTAACCTGATTTATCAGATTATTATTGGTATGGAGGCATGAATGCCTTTCGTTTAATGATGTATAACTAATTACTGTATTTAATTATTTTGGCACTCAAATTGTCCCAGATCCATAAACAAAAATCCCCTTAATATCTGGCTTCTGTGTCCTTGTGGACATCTTTTTTTGTTTTCTTTCAGTGCCTTCTACTTTCTGGCATGACAAGATATTCCAGCCTTTGGGGTGGTTTGTTACACAGCAACAGATAACTGATATAGCAAAGTCATGGCATCGTCTTGGAGATAGCTCTGTCCCAATCTTCTGGAATTCATAACAGGGTGATTATAGTCAAAGGGAACAGCGTTTCCAAGAAAGCTGCTATTGGATTAGACAGGGAAGGGGCTGGCCAGAGATTGCTAAGGTATTTGCCCCACAGGTCTCAGGAATACAGAGCAATGGGTCCAAATTTTGGGTCCCAGTTTTGGCTTTGTACTAAGCAGTGATGTGACAGTGACAAAGTCCCTAAACTGCTATGTTCTCATACGTAAAATAGGGAGATGGCCTGAATCCTCAAAGTCCTTTTCCACTCTGACTTGTCAAGCGATGTGTTAATTCATCTGGTCAAAGTCTGAAGTTCTGATGAACTGACAAGTGAATCCTGGCTTTTGAAGGAAATGGATGGCACTAAGATTAGGAGACAGGAAGGGAGAGTTCTCCAAGCAATAAACATCTCTCCTAAAAAAATGTGTTGTTGCTGAATCTTTATAGCCAACAAGATAAGGTAAGGTCTGAGGGGAGCTTCTTACTCATTCTCTACAGATACTTGGGGGAAAATAGCTCACAATAAACCATTCCACAATTTTACCTCTTTGTAAGCATTTCTGTTCAGTTACATGCAGGCCCTTAAAAAATAATTTTGCCCAGAGGCTAACAGGCTTAAGTTAAGGATGGATAACGTTCACCTAACTTGAAGGAGCTCACATAGTATCTGACAGAACATTCAGTTCCAGAGAAAACATCACAAAGAGACTTACTGTTTTTGAAAATGTGATGAGCATCACCAATGAGTACTGTCTGTCAAGAGGTACAAAAAATCCAGGTCCAATGGCATTTCTATTGGGCTGCAGCCAGGGTCATGGAAAAAATGGCCAGGCAGTCCGGAGGGTACAGGCACAATGGAGAGAGCAGCAGCAGTGGGCACTTGTCCAGCAGAACTCTATTCCTAGCAAGCCTGCTCTCTCTCTCTCTCTCTCCCTCTCTCCCCCTTTCTCTCTCACACATTCTCTCCCTTCCCACTTCTCTTCCCAATCCTACTTCTTGCAGAAATGAAGATCTGTTTTTTAGAGCAAGTGCAGCATGACCTCAGGAGGCATCTCCTCTCAGAAATGCCACCAGACAGAGATCCTAGCAGCCAGCCGCCTGGGGGGAAGGTGCGCCAAACATCACGTGAGAACTGAGTGCTACCTGGGTGCCATTCATTTTGGTGAGAAAGCAATTCCTTTTATTCAAAGGGGATTATCTGTTACTTAAATGGGCTAAACATGATAACTGAGAACTTAAAACAACTTATTGATTACACTCTTCTTTACTGGACTGGGAAACAGTCCTTGAGTGGATGCTATTTTCCTGAAGTTGTATGAATGAAAACAAAATTCTCCAAAACACTCTTTCTTGTTTTTCCACCAAATCGTCACTATACAACAAAGCATTAAAGTGCTAAATGTGTTTAGATGGGGATCATTAATGTCACGAACACTGTGCACTGGGTCCACACGGACACCTGACAAAGTTCCTGCTGTAACGTGAACTGGCTTCATCACCTTAGACAGAAAGGGCATCCTTAGAAGACATGTCTTCTCGCTCAGCGTTGGCAAACTTTTCCTGTAAAGAGCCAGACATTAAATACTTGGGGCCTTTTCAGGGTCATAAGGTCTCTGTAACAACTACTCAATTCTGCCACTGTAGTTTGAAAGCAGCCATAGAGAAGATATAAATGAACGAAGGTGGCTGTTCCACCCTGAAGTTCCTTCCAATAAAACTTTATTTACAAGGACAGATGGAACAAAAGAAAAGAGAAAAACAGAAAAAGATGGACAACCATTTTTTGCTGATATCTATTCTAGCTTCTTTCTCACTAAATAATTATGAATTATTTCATCTTTGAATCTGTCTTCTCATATATCAAGTAAAGATATTACTTTTCTAACTCACAGGTTTTCACAGAAAAATTTTCAAAGATTTTCAAAGGCATGAAATACCATACAAATGTACTGGGCTTCCATCATCAGGGAAATCAACAGTCCTAACTCGGATCCAGTGCAGATTCTCCTAGGACTCTGGTGTGCAAAAGCAGGCTCCAAGGTTCCAAGAAACACATCTACAAATTGATGGTTCCTGCCCCATCCGAATCAAGGCCTATTTTAGATGGATGACTATTGCAAGTCTAGCCTGCATTTGGTATTGAAATCATACACCTTCACTCTTGGGGCTGCTTCAGACATGCTATGCAGCCATAACAGAAATATATTTCTCATCATGCTCAGCACTAGGGTTTGAATTAGGTAAACAAATCCCAGGATCCCTTCTATAGGCTTCCCAGTCAATGACCCATGTCCTACAATTTTCCCCTTTGTTTTCAGAGTCTGCCTCTGTGGATTTCTCTCAAGAGGTATGCACATTTGTGTATCTATACAAATCTATATGAATACATATGCAACATATAGTTTTTCTCCTTCTCTACCACAAAGTGGTGAAAGCCCATACTAAGAGCCAATGATCCAGCGCATTTCAGATTAACTGAACGGGCAATGAATCAGGAGAGGATAACACTGTCATACGTGGACACCATGTCAGCTTCATTACTGCCAATTGAAGGAAAGGCAGAAAAGAGGATCCCATTTGCCTCCTTTGTCATAAAATCACAGCTCACAACCAGCAATGTGTGTGGCATGAGATGTCCACAGTCCCTGCACAAACACACGCCCATGCCTGCCTTCCTGTTTCGTAACTGCTGGAGCCTAGCCTTTAGCCAGCATCTTCCCCAGGACCTGGAGCCATTCTAGGAAAAATTTAGTATCAGAAACTTTGAGACAAGTAGCTGCTAAATAGAGGTTCAATAATAAGCTGTCACCTGCTGCTCTGTTTTACACTGCGAATGTAAGAATACAGAAACATTTTAAGCAGCTTAAGGGCAGAAATAATAGAAAACTAGTAATTTTGGTAATTTACATACTTATAGAGACTGTGGAGATTTTAGTCAGTAAACAATGAAGAAAACAGAGTTGTCAATGATCAAATGCTGCCTGCCATGAAGAGTTAAAGCCGGTAATTCACAGCTAAGCTCACTTACACCTTTGAAATTATTGCAAGAAAAGAAAAATAAGACACCAAAAATGTGCATTTTGGTTCAGGTTATCAGCTTTAAAACTCTATAAAATGAATGCATCTGAGCATGTGACATTTCATACAGGTAAAAAATACCATTACAGAGAATAACAGTGCCAATGAAAAACGAACTGTGCAAATGGATGATAAGGTTTCCTGCACTGCTCTCTTGGGAATATCTACATTTTTATACCAACAAAGGCCTTCAGTCAAAGGAATAAGTCTCTAATAGTACAATCCAAGGAACTGCAGGCAAAGACTCCTTCCTGCTGAATCCCATCACCTCTGAGTCCTGGCTGATGTCCTCACCCTGCCTCACATCAGTCAGTGGCCATTTACCATTTATAGGGTCTACTCTCCCCATATTTCCTAACCCTTAAAAATGAATTAAACTTCCAAAGCACCTATCAGGCACAGTGCCCATGTGAACAGAGAGAATCTCAGGGTAGATAAGATGGGGGACAATTTTCTTTCATGCCCTGTGACCTATGTGTAGGGCACCCCTTTAGCCACTTGAGCCATTGTCCAACCTGGATAAAGCAAAGATGGGGGGAGATAATATTTATTGAGCTCTTACTATGTGACTTTATTTCTCACATTAGCACTGTGAAGTGGGCATTATTATCTTCATCTTATCGAGACAGAGTTTAGGGAGTTTAGCGAACTCTCCTATGAAGCCACAGTGGGTGAGCGGTGACTCTGGTAAATGGTGGCCAGGATTCATCCTCAATGTCATATACATTTTGTTCTATCAGGATATCTCGCTTCAACTTTCTGCAGAGTGGGCCTGTGAGTGTTTGCAATATATAGGTTACCATCAGATTGGACTGCAGATCTATTTGCTAGATACCAGGGTTTGACTTATATATCTCTCTACATGATAATATAAATTGAAGATTTGTAGGTGGATAAACAATTTTGATTATAAAATTAAGAAAGGCAGTCTTATTAACACAAGCATTCTACTCTTCTTGGCCTTTTATATAAGATTCCATATAGTCCTCTAACTTTCTCTTCCAGGACTCTGTGTCAGTTAGTCACAGCTCTAATAGTTGGCATTTTAATGTACAGAGAAGTAATACCTGCAGTAGGTTTTAATTGACTGATTGATTAGGTGAACAGCTAAGCCATGATAACATTTTCCCTTTCGTTACAAGATGCAGTGGTGCGGGGGTGGGGTTGCGGGCGGTGGGATGATGGCATCCAGATTGGAGAAGAAGGAAACAGAGAAGTGGGGAAAAGGCAAAGCAAAAATAGAACAATGAAGAGCTGGTAGGAGTGGGTATGTGGGTAGGGGCCAGAGGTGAACTGGTCCTAGAGATGCTGTGGGTATGCTCACCTATCTCCCTGACACAGCATGTGCAAAGGTCCAGGTGCAGAATGAGTCAGGGACAGAGGGAACACGCTGTGGTGGGCATTCCCCAGATTCTGAGCCTCCTTCTTTCTAGCCAGTTCACTTTATTTGGATCCTCTTTTTTCACCTGTCCGGTTTTCTACCTGGCCATACACATGCAGGAATGCAAGCATGCTTTCACAGCCCAGCAGCCCCATATCCTCAGCAGACCTACGCAAGTCTGCAGCCCCTAACAAATAAAAGGACTGGATCACTATGAAGATGGAAAAACCCTTGGAAAGATCCAAGCAGAATTTTTCAAACCTCTCTTCATCATAAAGTATCCTCTCCCATTTTCTATCTACTTCCTACAAATTCTAGCAAACTCTAAAGATATTTTTCAGTGGAAAACTAAAACAGGTTCAGCTAGGGGATTAGCTAGAGGTGTTAAGTAGATTGATTTCAAGATGCTCCAGACTTTCAATTCCTCAAGAGGAGACTAAGACATTAGTTGGATCCAGCATCTTAAATGGGAAGCTGGCCCAACTGCAAGAGTGGAGACTGACCCAGACAAATTGAAAGTGATTTCAGGACACCTGAAGCATCAGGCCTGTGCTGAACCTGCAGCAGGATCTGAACAAGAGTCTGGAGGTGGGCAAAGCAGGAGGCCCTATTCACTTAACCTCTGCATTTCTGTGAAGTCAGTGCCCAGTTCTGAGGTAAAAGGAAGATCAATCAAACGCAGGCAAACCTCAAGCATCAAAATGTTCTGTAAAGGCAGAAGTAGCTCCTGGCTGGCTATTATACGTAGATAACTTTGAAAAAACTATTAGCAAGGACAAAGCCACCTGAATCCTGAGATTTCAGCTGACAGCCCAAACTATAAGCATTTTACAATTATTTCAGCTGAAGTTAAGGCTGTTTTCCTACGGAAAGTCAAAAGAGCTATGTGTTTTACTGATGCTAGCGGAAAGGCTTATCAATAAAATGTTACGTTACCAAGATTTCTGTGGAAGATTGCATTGCATGTTGTTTGACCAATTCCTAGGGCAGCTTACAGACTTTATGTAAGTACAGTAAGCCGCCTGCATACGAACAAGTTCTGTTTGGAAAGCATGTCTGTCAAGTCCAATGTGTTCGTTAAGTCCAACAAAGTTAGCCTAGGTATCCAACTAACACAATCGGCTGTATATCAAGAGTACTGTACTGTAATAGGTTTATAGTACTTTTCACACAAATAATGCAAAAAAAACAAACACAAAAAATAAAGAAAACATTGTTAATCTCACAGTGCAGTACCTTGAAAAGCACAGTAGTACAGCGCAACAGCTGGCATACAGGAGCTGGCATCGAGTGAACGGGCAAGAATCACTGACTGGAGGAGGGAGAGGAGGTGGGAGATGGCAGAGCTGAAAGGTCGTCAGCGACAGGAGACGGACGGTCTGTACAAAAGCACAACCACTTGTAGAGGATGCACGCATGTGACAATGTACGCCAGACACGTGAACTAACTTACATGATCGGACATGTGAACTCATGTTCGCATCTTTGAAAGCTTGCAACTTGAAGTTTCGTATGTAGGGGACTTACTGTATATGAGATTGTCTTCCATCCAATTGAGAGCACTGATTCCTGATACCCTACCAAAAATGACTTACAGATTATTCTATACATGCCTTTTCCAGCAACAGTCCCTGCTGAATAAGCATCCACAGGGAAAGATGTTCTTAAAGAATGAGACACTGCTCCAGGCTCCTGTCAACGGCAGTCACCAAATGAGTTTGCTTTTTGGCCCTGGCCCTCTTCTTCCCTAAGCATCTTTAAGGGATGTTCTGTTGGCCAGAGAGAGAATCTGTAGGATCCTGGAGTGTAAAAGCCAGAAGGAAGGCAGGCACGTCAGAGGCCACTGAGCTGAACACTCTCATTTCACCAGTAAAGAATGTGAGGCACAGAGGTAGATAAGAAAGTAGGTATATTTTCACAAGAACAAGTGAAAATTCATTTTAAATATAACTTTCTCTCTGTGGATGGCTTCCAGGCTCTACCAATGTTGCCAAAAGTCAGAAAAGACGTTAAAGACAATAAAAACAGAGAAAAAGTTGTCAGCAGTGAAGCAGATATAACTATGGTGGAAAACTTCCACAAATTATTTTTCCTTTCTTCTTCACTAAAAGCATTCTCAAATCTCAGGCATCTCAGTATAGGAAGCTGTATTTGTATTTCTGCAAGAAATACTCAAAGACAGGATTTACAAACTGTCCGTGGCCAAACTAATTTAATTTGAAATTTATTTTCACACTTTCAAAGAGTATTTTCTGAGATCTCACTGCGTGCCAGGCATTGGGCTGTAAAATGAGAAAATGCCTGCATTGTCCTCAAATTGCTCATCTTCCAGTGGGTTTCAGAGAACTGGGCTTCACAACAGAAATCAAACTATGTACCCCCTTTGGTCTGATGCAGGCAAGCCTCAGAGGATGGAAGGCCTCAGTGTGTGGTCAGGCCTACAGAAAACTTAAAGAAAGTTATTATCATAGATCTTTGAAACTCATCTAAAAGTTGATATTTACCCTTCTTTAAAATCAATTAATTTCCTGGCTCTCTCTGGTATATTTCATTCATGTGACAATTAGAAGATGTGGGGTTTTAAATAAACATAAGCTTTCATTTTTAACTTCACCATTTTATATATAACCAGTAAGTTATAGACTAAAACATAGACAATGATTATCTCTGGATAGTGACTTTAAGAGTGATTTTGTTCTCTCATTTTTGCTTACCCTATTTTCTAAAATTTCTAAAATGAGAACGTTACATTCGAAATGTAATAAAATAGATCTATTTTAAAGCCATTGTATTAGCTTTCAGTTATGTGCTAATGGAGAATATATACATACAGGTTGGTACAAAAGGTTGGCCAAAATGGAAGAATTTCTTAAAAATGCTGAGTATCCGATGGGACAAAGAGATGGTGACCAGAAGCAGGGAGAGCCACGTAGAGTCCTGAGCTCCTCACTCAGCTTGTGGGGACTGGCAAGATTGATGGTGGGAAAGGAAGCTCAGAACAGGCAACCAGGTGTGAGGTGAGTCACAGACTTCTGTTGGCAAAGAAGCCTAACTTGGGGAAGACAGATCAGGAGTATAAATGTATTAGTTAGGGTGGATAAACTGCTGTCACAAACAGACCCAAATTGCAGTGGCTCACACACAACTGAATGTTCTTCTTTCTCACCTAACAGTCCAATGACAGTGTTTCATGGACTCTGTTCCCCTCAGTTTTTCAGAGACCCAGGCTGGGCATTAGCTCTGCCATCTTCAACATGCAGCCTCCGACGAGCCTCCAATAGCTGGTATTTCAGCCACATGAAGTGGGAAGATCATGGAGGGCCACCTCTAGAATGTTTTATGGGCCAGGCCTGTAAGTTTTGCATATCACTTCCATACATAATTCCAGTGGACAAAACTAGTGCTGTGAGCACAACTGTAGTTGGGCAGCCATATAAGCAGCTACTACTGAAGACGGGAGGAGCCAAGGTTGGTGAATATATGGCACTTACTGCCACAGAAGGGGTGCACCACAAGAATGAGGCAGCTAGTCGAAGCTGGTTAAGAGGTTTCTCCTGGGAGCACAGTAATACCACGCAGTGTGGAGAATGTACAGCAGTATTCATATGGTGTGCTATACAGGCTAAGACATCTGGAGAGAGTCCATGCTACAGCGCCATCTTGAAAATTCACACTGCCTATTAGTACATTAAGTGATCTTAGAACTTTTATAAAAAAATAAATCCAACATTTATGGAAATATCTGCTTAAGCTTTCCAGCATTTCCTACACCTATGTGACAGCAAATCAAATTCCATTTGTGGGTCAGTCCACCATCTTGAAATGACTCTTGCTAAAACATGCTGTTGGCTGTGCATACTTTCTGAATCTATTCTAAATAAGGTGCATATTTAGCAATGCATTTTCTTAGTCCTCAATTAGAGCCAGAAGATCTGTTTAGTGTATTAGAATTGGACTAGGATGACTTTTTATTTTGTTCTATCATAACCATAAAGAAGACCCTTGAGGTAATTAATCAGATCAACTTTTTATGTTTTCTTTCCCCATCCAGATAATGAGGGCCAAGACACTGACCTACCTTGTAACGCATTTTACAAAATCAACATAAAGGTTTATATTAATGTTATTAATCAAATTAGCAATGAAATGGCTAATAAGTAATTAGCCATGGAAAAGTGACTCCACTATAATTGTATGCTCAAGGAGTTGCCACCCCTCTTGAAGGTTTGACCTCACGGAGGAAACAATTAACATCAATCTTTATCCTTGGATATTATGGATGGCAAATAAGGTGTGGCTATAAAAAATATGATTGCTGGCAAATGAATCTTTGGAAGGCTTATAAAAACTGATGCCTCACATCTAGCCAAAAATATTTATTAAGCTCCTATCTTAAGGTAGGTTTATGGGGAGTCTAAAAAACTTTGTACTGTTTTTGACTTCCAATAACATACAGGTTTATACATAATTATGATAAAAATCAGGATGTGAGATTAGGGCCGCAGAAAATTCCTCATACAGCATATAGGAGAGGATCAGAAAAAGTTTCAAGAAAAAGATAACACTTAAGCTGCCCTTTGAAAAATGGTTAGAAATTCAGTGGACGAGGTAGGGACGGTGAGTGAGAAATGCAAGATCACAGACTGTTTCCCACAATTAGAATCATAGTAAGAGGAGACTTAAGTCTTTATTAACATTACCCGTAGGTGGTAGCTACAAGGAACCAGCCACCTCTTTAGTTCTGGTTTCCCAAAGTGTTTGGAGATCATTTGTTTAGAGACAGGTTAATGTGGGTTCTGAGAAAACAAGGACAAAGACCCTGATGTGACCGCTTGGGGATTTCATAAAGTAACAGGAAAATAACAAAGTTCCCCAGTCAGGGAACACTTTAATTGCAGAGAAGTTACATAAAAGGTGAATAAAACATTTTAAGATAAAATAGCCTGGCTAAAGCTCTATCATGTGCAACACACTCCCTCTTGCCTTCACTGATCAAATATGAGTGTGTAACGCCAGTTGTCTCTTTAAATCTGTCTTTGGAGTCCTGTTTTCTAAAATGTCCTTTGAAGTCAATAGCTCCAGTTCAGGTTTCCCAGGACTAGCATGGTGGCTGATTTGGAATGGTGTCTCTGTCCACTTGGGTAGGCTTTATACCAGTCTGAATTCCAACTGCTGTGGAGCCCTTACAGGCAATCTGATTTTCTAACGTGGACAAGGTCACAGATCTGTCAGCATCTGTCTCTGATCTTCCATCTCCTATCTTGAGGCGCCATGTGCTTTTATTAGGACTGGGGGGTGTATGATTGGCAGCAAAGCCAAGGCAGAGTAAGGGAATCAAATCCTTCATTGCTCTCATTTGCTCGGCTTTGCAGTCTCTGAATCATGGCAGGACCAGGAGGGGAGCAGAGGATGGTCCCTGCGATTCCCTATCTTGGGCTCACTACTTTGCCTGGGACCATCTCCCTCACTCTGAATTCCTCTGGCAAGTGTGTCAGCACCTGATTCTGCTTCCATTTTCCTTCTCATATTTCACTCTGGGAGCCTGATACGTGGCTGGACCTGACAAGAATAAATTTATAAGGATGCAAACCCCAGAAAACCTTGAATATATTCCTGTTAAGGGTCCATGGGGGCAACAAAGAAATCATCTCTAACTCATTTTTGAGCACTGTAACAAGGGCATTTTCTGGGGGAGAAAAATCATGTTTTATTGTTGCACTCGTAATGTTCACAGCTGTTAAGGACTTTGTCACCTCTAATGACAATACATTACAGAGAACATTTCACCATCTGCAAGGGAAGGCGGGGCCAGTGGTGCGGGCTGGCCCGTGCTCCTCCCAGCTGCTGCGCTTTTCACCAAACGAAATCAACTACTATGTATCTTGATGCTGGAGTTAGGCTATTGGCTTTTAACTAATCAAGTTCGGAAGCAATTCCTTTCCGCAAAATAATTTTTATTAATGAGAGGTGAGATGAGAAAGCTCCACTTTGCCTGGAGCAGCCTGCTGATATGCTAATACCTCCTAACGCTGAAATGCTAATGAATCAAAATCTAATCCTCATTTAGACAGAAGCGAGCGCAGAGTCTGGAAGCACAAGACTCAGGTGGGAGTCTCTTTGCCACTGATTCACGAGGAGCCTCGGTTACTTCACTGCTAAAATGGGCTTCTCGTGAGAATTATATAAGATCAAGTATGTAGCTGGTATATGGTGAAACGCACTACAGATATTAATTATATGTAAATATATAACTATCTACAAAAAACTCATATGCATATCAATGTCCTCAAAGTGAAATGGGGTCTGTTTCTGTAGTGTTTAATATAAGCTTTCCTAAAGAATTGCATTAGGGCTTCCCTGGTGGCGCAGTGGCTGAGAGTCCGCCTGCCGGGTTCATGCCCTGGTCCGGGAAGATCCCACATGCCGCGGAGCGGCTGGGCCCGTGAGCCATGGCCGCTGAGCCTGCGCGTCCGGAGCCTGTGCTCCGCAGCGGGAGAGGCTCCGCAACAGGAGAGGCCACAGCAACGAGAGGCCCGCATACTACAGAAAAAAAAAAAAAAAAAAAAAGAATTGCATTAGAGGAAGCATAAATACTACTTAGCAAGACATCTCCCCTCAACAGATCTTTCAGATGTACTGCTAGCATCTTTGAACAATAGCTTCAGGACAAGATTGCCTCATTTAGGACCTAGGCAGATGTTGAAGTTATTTATCTGGGTGACCAAAGGAGTCAATACTAGAAATGGGCTATTAGAAACCTGAGAAAGGAGGTAGAAGTCCACCAAGTGGTGAGAGGTTAAATAAAGTAAAACCATGTAATGGAATACCATACAGTGTTTGAAAATGATGTTTCAGAAGAATCTTTCATGACATGGAGAAACAGTCATGATATATGCACTAAGAAAAATGAGGTTATTAACCAAAAATGTATACATGCATTTTTATGTAAATGTGTATATGTAAATGTATGTCTAGAGAAAAGGCTAGAAAGTAGTTGTTGCAGACTGAATATTTGTGTCCCCCCACCCCAAATTCATATGTTGAAACTCCACCCCTCCCCTGATGTGATGGTATTAGGAGACCAGGCCTTTGGAAGGTAATTAGGATTAGGTGGAGCCCTCATGAATGGGGTGGAGCCCTCATGAATGGAGTGGAGCCCTCATGAATAAGATTAGTGCCCTTATGAGAGTCACAAGAGCCCTGGCTTCCTCTCTCTGCTCTACCCCATGTGAGGATACAAGGAGAAGTCAGCAATCTGCAAACCAGAAGAGAGACTTCACCAACCTGACCATGCTGGCACCTTGGTCTTGGATGTCCAGCCTCCAGAACTGTGGGCAATACATTTCTGTTGTTTATAAGCCATCCAGTCTATGGTACATTGTTACAGCAGCACAAACTGCATAAGAGAGAAATACACTAAAACTACCTCTATACAAGTACAAAAGTGAGGATGACATGCTTAATAATAGTTCATCTTTTAAAAAATCAATTTTAGATGACTATAAATTTAATGTGAGAAAAGGAGAAAAAATTTAACATGAACAGCAGTTTAACATGGATGCTAAAAAATTTATGCACTTATAATCTGCTAAATAGAAGCATAAGTATACAACAGATCAAGTGAGATTATCAACATATGCTCAGAACTTATCCAGTAGAAACTATCACATTTTAAGAGGGAGGATGAAAAATGGAGTTTATTCAGAGATGGAAGATCAGCATCTTGATTTCTGCTAAGTGTTTGGTACCTAGTGTGCTGTTTAAACCTTATGACAATCTTGTGGGTTCCATCCCATGTTTTACTTTGATTTTTGTATTAGTTTGAACAGTAATAATGGAGAGGCAGCGGAGTCCAGTGGTGAAGGGCATGAAGTCTGGAGTCAGATTCTGGCTTCAAATTCTGGACCCATAATGTAATGACCTTGGACAAATTATGTAAGTCCTCTTAGTCTCAGTGTCCTCCTATGTAAAATGGGATAATAACACCACCCACCTCGAGTGTGGATGTGAGGATGTAAAATACTAATTACGATTCCCAACACACACTGAGTACTTTTAAAGTTATTATTATTAAGCAGTGCTAGTAGTTGAAGTGACCTAGAGTATTTTCCGGAAGCTCAGAGAGGAGTATTACAGTTGTAGCAATGGAATAAAGGAACTTCCGGAAAGGACCTAAATCCACTCTGAGGGAATTTTAAAATGTATGAGCAGATGGTGTATGCCTCCAAGGGCCATCACCCCGGATCTGCCTCTGTGTGTTAGGTACCATCTCTCACATCCTGTCTCTTATTCCAAATTCTCTGATCTTTTCCTTTTTAATTAATTACCGATTGGAGTCACTCGCTAAGGATGGAGGCATTTGAGACGTAGGAAAAGATGTCATTCAAAGAGGAAACCAAGACAGGACCTTTAGGACAGCAGAACTTCAGATGTAAACTTTGATTTACAGGTCACAAATCTGAATTTTGTTGGTGCAAACAGAATTCTACCCTAGGGGTTCAATTCATACGAAGTTAAAACAATGAGGGCTTGGTTTATAAACTGAAATGTTAATTCATTTGCAATGCATAATACAAGTTCCACTAGAAAATACAGCTAGAAATTCACAATCACTCAGGTGTTACTCTCCCTGATAGGAAAGTCAATTTTTATAGTTGAAAGTTTGATTTCTGAAAATAGCTACGAAGTAAGGAGTTGTTGCCATGAAGGCTTTTCCTCTGTTGTATGCACTGCTTTTTTTCCAATATTTCCACTAGGACAATGCCTGACACAGTAACTGCTCCATAAATTGTTGAGCTGAATAAAAGAACGAAAGAACAACGGAAGGAAGGAGGAGAGAGAGAGGGAAGAGGAGGGGAAGTGGAAGTGGGGGAGGGAGGATGGTTTCAGGGGCTATAGCGTCACCAACCAAGGCGAGCCTGATTCCTCTGTCATTTTCGCCCAAGACTAGCCATACAACATGGTCAGACGCTGTCACGTGCTCAGTCTCCTGATCCCTGGATAGGGCTGTTGCCCAGCGACAAATTCTTGCTTAAACAAACATGCCATAGATACCCAGAATCTGAAAGAGGGCTGGAGCCAGGAGAAATGGGACGTCACAGGAATCTAGTCTCTGTCCTTCCTGCCCCAGGCATCTCCAGCCACAAGGCTCATTTACACAATGGACTCTGCTTTCCTATTAAACTCCAGATTTTGTTGTTGTTGTTTTAATTTAAACTCCATCACTGTGGAAAACAGTGAGCATTTGCAACTGATGCGCTTTTATCTTAGATCTGGGGAGAAGACTTAAATGAGTTCAGAACTGGATTTCTCATTTTTTAAACTTAATTTTCTTAGGTTAGATTTTATAATATTACTTGTCTGTCCTTAACAATCAGCTGAAGAGTTGAAAGCCTCTGCTTCCCCTTCTCCCCAAATGGTACGGCTTCTCTTACACATTGAGAGAAGGTCCAAATCCATGTTCCACAAAGGAATAATGACTATTTACAGCACCCTTAAAATTCTATTACATCCCTCTCTGTCCTACGGCGCCCCCCAAACAGGCCATAAATGTGTAAACTAACTTTAAATATTTCACATGACCTCTACCAGTCAGTTATAAATCTCAAAACGGCACTTTCCCTTGAATCCAGATAATCTGACCCTAAATCCCTTAGTCTTAACTGCAATGCTATGCTCATTTTGGAGGAGAAACTTATAATTTGAGTGTTAATACTCAAGATATGCAATTTAAGGCGTTACTTTGAGAGTGAAAATGTAAACAAGTACGGAGAAAGGTGATATACAGCCCTGAATCATTCAGAGATCATAGATGGATTTGTGGAAGAGAATTTGACCCATGTACAAAAAAATTGCTAAGTGCAGGAAAACATCTCTGAGGTTGTAATATTAGCTCCACCTTGGTCGATGCTTAAGCAAAAATAAATTAATAAAATGAAAATGTACGAAAAAAAAATGCATTTCCCCTTCTTTTCATTCTTTTTTACTTTCTTTTTCTCTCCTTTACTTTGGCATTCAGTTTTCCCCATGTTCTAATTTTATAATTACACAAATAATACATAGATTACTTGTTGTCAGAATATGAGCGATACAGAAGTTGTAGAGAGTATGAATGTCGCCCTTTAACCAGCTCCCCCCATTCCCAGAGGTAATCATGACTGAGCATTAAATTCATAGCCTTCCATTTTTTCAAAAACTGCTTTTACATTTTCTTAAGAATATATACTCATAGAAGAGAACATAAGGTTATTTATATGTTACATTTTTGAAAATAAATGGGATCTTACTATATGTATTACTCTGTACTTTTTTCACTTAATAATATCTTTAGAAATAGTCATCTGTCAAATCATATAGGGATACCACATTCTTTCTAGTAGCTCTATAGTTTTCTACAATATGGTACAATAGCGTATTGTACCATTCTCAAAGGATGGTCATTTAGGCTGTTTCCAGTTTTATTTTTAGTGAATCCTTCTTTGAAAAATGTTATGCACATATGCAAGTAGTATAAATACAGGACAGGCTGCTAGAATTGGAATCGTTGAGTCGAAGAGCATGTGTACCTAATCTTTTAATAAAGATTGCTTAAATTCCATCCAAAAAGAACATCCAAATGTATACTACTCTCCATTGTCTCCGTGAGTCTCTATTTCCATGCACCAGTGGCAACGCCAAAATTCATTGATCTTTTTATTATTTACTATCAGATAATTTTAAAAATTACACCTCATTTACATTGCCTTGGTGATTAAGTAGATCAAGTAGAAGTTTATATGTATTTTAGCCATACATATTTGGCTCCATCTCCTGTAAATTTGACCATTATACTCTTGGATTATTTTCTTTTCTTATTGATTTATATTTTGTATATTTTTAATATTAATCCTCTTTCTGCTACACATGTAAGAAATATTTTTCCTCAATCTCACATTTGCCCTTTATATTTGCCTATGGTGTTTTTTTTCCTGATCCAGAAAAAAATTTTTTAAATTATATTACCAAAAGTAATCATATCATGACTGTCCCAGCTGAGTACCTGGAGAGAGTTTCTAGGCATGGTGCAGAGAAGGGGAACCCAGGCAGAAGCTGGCAGTGCTTCTGAGTTGAGGTGACAGAGTTGGGAGTCCAGGGAGGGCAGCGTATCAGAGAGGGAAGAGCAGCACAGAGAGAGACCTCCAGGGATCTGCAGCCTGTTCCCTGTGAGAATTCAGTTGAGTACTGATCAATGCATGTGTGTGAGGAAACTACCTGAGGCCAAGGAAAGAACCAACCCAAAGGATTAGAGTGAGCAGTGCCCAGAGCCCACACAGGGCTGAGAGTAGTGTGTCTCCAACAGCTAGATTAGAAAACCTCATAGTTCGGGAACACTGATTAGGACCAAAGAAGTGTCTTGCCACAGTAAAGATCTAAAGGGATCAATGCGTTTCCAAGTAACTTAGCCACATTGCAGAGCAAAGCTCAAGAATATTTCTAGGAATACAAAAGTCTAGCAACCAATAAGGTAAAATGCAAAATGTTTAGCATTTAATAATAAATTACACAGCCTGCAAAGAAGCAGGAAAGTACAACACTTAATGAGGAGAAAATCAACCAACCAATCAAAACCGACCCAGAAACAACACAGATTTTAGAATTAGTAGAATAAGACATTGAAGCAGTTGCTAAAACTGTGTTCCATATGTTTGAGAAGCTAGAGACTGAACATGTGACGACTGAACATGTTAAGTAGAGGCATGAAGGATGCTGAAAGGACCCAACTAAAACTTCTCAAGATGAAAAACATAAGGGCAAGGTAAAAATACAGCAGATGAGATTAATGGCAGATTAGACATTGCCAACAATGATAAAAAAAATAATGAACATGAAAACACAGCAATAGAAACTGTTCAAAATTAAATTGTGAAAATGACTGGTAGAAAAAAAAATACAGCATCAGTGAATTGAGGACAACTTCAAGTGAGTAAATATACACGTAACTGGCATACACAGAGGAGAAGAGAGGTTGAAGGAACCAAAACAAATCTGAAAAAAATGGCCAAAACCTTTCAAATTTGATGAAAACATTTACAGTTGCAGAGACCACAGATCCAAGGAAAAAACCACATGCACAAGAAATATGAAAACTACACTAAGGCACATCATAACTAAATTGCTTAAAAGCAGTGATAAGAAGAAAATCTTAAAAGCAGAGAAAAAACATATTACATACTGAGAAACAAAGATAAGGATGACAGCAGATTTCTCATCAGAAACAATGCAAGCTAAGAGACAGTGTGGCATCAATTTAAAAAGTATTGAAAGAATAATACCATCAGCCTAGAATTCTTTATTTGATGAAAATATCTTTTGAAATTAAGGTTCAATGAAAATGTTTCTAGATATACACAAATGGAAAGAACTCATCACCAACAGTTCTGCAATACCAAACATTTTAAGCTCTTCAAGCAGAAAGAAAAATGAAACTGGGATCTACACAAATGAATGAAGATTACTGGAGAAAATCTATGTGACTTTGGTTAAGGCAAAGATTTTCTAGATACAATGCCAAAAGCATATCCATAAGAGAAACAAAATTATAAATTGAACTTCACCAAAATTAAGAACTTCCGTTCTTTGAAATACCTGAGTAAGATAATGAAAAGACAACCCACAGACAGGAATAACATTTGCAAGACACATATTGGATAAAGAACTTAATTATAAGTATATAAAAGCTCTCAAAAGTTGGTAATAAGAAAACAGTATCACATAAAATGGGCAAAAGAGTTTGAACAGACACATCACCAGTGAAAACCTATGGATGGATAATAAGTACGTGAAAAATGGTCAACATCATTAGTCATTAGGGATATACAAATTAAAATCACAATGAGGTATTACTGCTTGCATAACAGAATGGTTACAATTAAAATGACCAATCATATCTAGTGCTGGTGAGGATGCAGAAAAACTGAAACTCAGATACTGCTTATGGTTATGTATGCATTCTCATCTGGTGACTCAGCTGGAGAAGAATCTACTTCCAAGCTCACTCAAGTTGTTGGTAGAATTTATTTCCTTGTAGCTAGAGGGCTGAGAGCTTTAGAATTTTTTGCTGACTATTGGCTAGAGGCTTCCTCAGCTCCTAGATGCAACCCACAGTTCCCTGTCATGTGGTCCTTTCCGTAGGCAGTTTACAGAGTGGCAGCTTGCTTCTTCAAGTGCAGTTGAAGAGGGAAAGAGAATGAATCTGCTAGCAAGACGGAGCTTTATATAACATAACGTAATCCAAGCATGACATCTCACCACTCTGCCGTGTAACATTACAAAATCATGGAGTGACATTGTCCACTATGCCATATCCTGTTGATTAGAAGCGAGTCTCAGGTCCTGCCCACACTCTAAGGGAGGGGAATTACACAAAGGTATGAACACCAGGAGGGGGAAGGTCACACTGGAGGCTGTGAGCCACACAGGCATTCCTTTCTTAGTAACTTTGATGGAAAATTCTTCAAAATTTGCCTTTGCTTTTGATTAGATGCACTTTACAGTATAAAGTTTTTTTTTTTCTTCTTTTCTGAGTGTGCTTTGAGGGATAGTTTGGGTTTGGGCGGGTGGTTGTGTGACTCTTTCTCATTTCATTGCTTTGCTCAGAATTTGAATTACATCAAATGCAATTTTGGCAGCCACAGTGATGAACATATGGATTGAAGTTTTAAAATCTGTTAAGGTGGTGATACTATTTCCAATACATTATAACATAGTGAGTAATCAATGGTGACTCATCCCTGTGTTCCTGAGAAATACCCTTTTTAATACATTGGTGGATTTGATTTCCTAGTATTTTATTTAGGATGATTATATCTAAATTCAAAAATGAGCTTGAACTACAGCTTTATTTTTATTTTATGGCACTTTATTCTGTCATGCTAGCATTAAAGAATGAATTGGAAAGCTTCCTAATAGTTTCTCTTCTTTGGAATTATGTATGTAATGTAGGAAGTATATGTTCTTTAAACGTACAGTAGAATTTTCCCATGAAAGCATCTAAGCTTTTTTGCTGCCCACAGTGCAACAAAAAAAACAAGGATGAAAAAGGGCTCACTGGCCAGGCAGCCCCAATACAGTAGCGGTACAATCACCATGAGCATGGCTCAAAGGTGCTTCACCGCTACTTGTGTTCATTGTTCTTGAGCTTCGAGTGTCCCTGTAAAATTAATGCCCCAGTGGTAGTCATCTCTCATATTTAATCTGAGCAGTGTTGACTTGTTTTGCTTTGCTTTTTTACAATCTCCTTTCCCCGTGGATCTGATCCTGTTGCTTTTTAAAATTTTCATAGTTCCTCAGAATTTCTGGTTCCCTCATGTTGTACTTTTCTTGTTTACCAGAAAGTTTAATTCATACAAATTTTATTTTGTTATTTCAAGAAGCTTGGGGTAAAAGAAAAAGCAAAGTATTTTGTTGCAGCCGCTATCTTGATCCAGCCTTATCTTATTATTTTAGAAAAAAGGGTTGGGTCAAATTTAGATGATGAAATTTGCTACTAAGTGAAGGCTGTAAAACTTTGAACGTGTATCTGAATTTACTTCAGATTTACCAGGTTTATATAACAATAGATAGGATGCCTTACAATCCTATAGGATGCCTTACAATCCACTTGAGAGACAAAGGTAATCTTGGCAGTGCAGAGGACTTTTAGGAAGGAATATATTGATATGCAGACTTATGGAGTTAATTGGTTCAATACATGACTCCTAAAGCTTTTTTTAAAAAGGTTATTTAAAGTTTTCTAAGTCTTAAAGACTGGATCCTGGTTTGAAAGCAAAATTAGTAGCAGCACCAAGATAGAAGTAGCTCCTATTCTGTTATTAACTAAAGCTATGGTGAATAAATTGTTTAAGATTTCTATTTCTTCCCAAGATGACAACTCCCCAGTGGTGCAAATATTGTGGCAGTTACGTCACAGAGTCATATTTAGGTGTTGTTCAATTCAATATATGGCAGATAACCCTGAATATTGAAGAATTAAATGGAATTAGATCAAACATTACATTAATGTTTGTATAATTAGCACATCTAATATAAAACAATTAAATGGAGATAAGGTGGGCCAACAAAAGCCAACTATATTATGAAGAAAACAGGAGGTTGAAAGTTTACTTCTATTTCAGAGTGAATGACTTCATAGCAACACCCCATATGCACATTCAGCAATTAATTACCTGAGCTTTAGGGAGTTTGAAATTAGTTTAAAACTGTTTGTGATAAACGGATTTTATTAATTATGGGAGATATTATGACCCTACAGGCAAGTAACTAACTGGAAGGTCAGAGATTGGGGCACCTGGATTTCAAAACTTTAAATCACAAGCCCTTTCCAAAGATACTGCAACTGCAGGTGTGCTGGGAAGTCCACCTGAGGCTAGCCTTTGCTCTCTACCTGTTCCACAGCAAAGCAAGTCAGAAGGAGGCATCTTGCTGGATGTAAGAAAAACATATCACATGGTCACTGGTTTCTACTCCACCTGGGACCACACCTGCTTAAATGTGCTGGCCGTCCCTGGAGACGGTAAGCTATCAGCTCTCTCTGCCAACACTAATCTTGGGCATGGTGCCCGTACTCCTCCAGACCATCTTTTCTCTTTGCTGTAAATCAGGGGAAATTCCACCACTTTATTTCCCAAGATGGCCAAAGGGAAGAAATGACTGGGGAAAAAAATGAATGTAGAAAAACAATGCTAAAAATTTACTTGTATCTAACAAACAAAGGAGTCATAAAGGAGGAGCAGCTCTGAGACAAAAAAACTTAGGGGCTTCCCTGGTGGCGCAGTAGTTGAGAGTCCGCCTGCCGATGCAGGGGACACGGGTTCGTGCCCCGGTCCGGGAAGATCCCACATGCCGCGGAGCGGCTGGGCCCGTGAGCCATGGCCGCTGAGCCTGCGCGTCCGGAGCCTGCGTGTCCGGAGCCTGTGCTCCGCAACAGGAGAGGCCACAACAGTGAGAGGCCCGCATACCACACAAAAAAAACTTAGAACTGGCTGGTATGTATGCATTTGAACTCTTAAGCAATAACCTTGCATTAATTTAGGGCATTTAATAATGCAGATTTAATAAGATAAACAGGAAAGAAGTCCTATGGGTCTGAAATGGGAAAAGGCAAATATCCACACCCATTTCCACATTTCAGTGGCCTTTATTATTACATTTGCAGTGATGCAGCAATAAAATTAGGACATCAAAACCTGCACCTTTGTCTTCACCCCAGAAACTGACTCATGTCAAAATGTCACATCCTTTTCACTGCCAATAAACAGACGAGAAGCTGTTATTTCTGAAATGTTTTAACAGCACAAAGAGAAGAAGCTGAATTAACTGATACATTCATAATCATTTGGATTTTCAATTACTCAATTTTTTACAAAAGGTTATATAATCTCAGAGATTAAGAAAAAAAGCAAGAGGAGTGATTTGTAGCACAGTTTCTACGTAGGAAGAATCTCCTGTACTCCGAAATGTGTAACTGTGAGGCAAGGGGAGATGGTTTGATGCTTTTTGTCAATCACATTTCTGAGCTTCTCATCTGTTTTGTTCCTGTGATGAAGTCTTTATGGCCTGTATCTTTAAAGCATCATAATGCCAAATTACATGACTCAGGTCTGCTCCAACCCACTCTCAGGGACAGCTCTGAAATAAATTAGAAATGGCACACTAATCCTTGGCTTTTTATTATAATTTTATTTTATTTTTAAGTAGCACTTATATTATAACAAAATGCCCCTTGTGTCTGCTAGACTCCTGTATAAATGAAGTGGAAATTAGATACACAAGCATGCATACTACATTCAATCACGGAAAACCTTCATTCTTGTGTAAATTAAAATGAACCTCTGCACAGATGCAAAAGAACTCATCCAAGTGAAAACATTTACATGTAATTTACAGAATGTTTTCTCCCTTGGAAGCAATTGCTTCTCCCAGAATCATAAAAACCTACATTGTAAATGTTGACTAATGCTCAAAGACACTGAACCAAGCTAATAAACTGCAGAAATTGAAAGAGATCCAAATGGGAAAAAGTAAAATAACCATATATTTTGATCTTCTCAGGAAATGTTTATCTGACAGAAATTTTAGGTACTGTATTAAACAAATTACTTAAATTACAATTAGTTGTCCTCTAAATTGTGTTGCCTAATAATAGGGCGAAACATGTGTATACAAGATCTCTATCTCTTAATGCGGATGCTTGAATTCTATGTTAAGTTTTTATTGTAAACATTTTTCTTAGCCTTCATACTGGAAGGTCCACCATAATGGCTTTCCTGACATGAGAGCGTCTGGTTTGCTGAGCAAGTGCCGTGTTAACAGAATGAGTGGCTGCCAGTGTCACCTAACTACCACCACCACAGGAGCTGTTACTTAGACTCAGGGCCTGTACTGTGACTACTCACTGCCTTTTTTCCACTCCCTTGTTTACTGCTTATAACCAACAAAATTCCCAAAGGGACTTTTTGACTGGGGCAAGTCACTTCATCCCCCACTTCCTTATTTTCCTCATCTATAAAATAAGGGTAACAAATAGCTATTTAGGGGTATGGTGGTGAGAGAAACATGATAACGTGTAGCTCCATGTCAAGGAAAATGCCGAGCGCTGAAAGGGGATAGAGAGTGGGACAATTATATCCCAAGCTTAAGTAAAGAAAGCCTCTGCAACTGAGACAGCAATTTATCCCTGGGGGCTCTTGGCAGCTTAGGCAAAAAGGAAACATGATGCGTTAAAGAGCTGTTAATATCATATGAACAGAAGCATCCCCTTTCATCAGAAGAAAAACTCTCTGCAATGATGACCTAACTCTTCGGAGGATTTTCTCCTGATTTCTCTGGGGCACTGACCAGCGTTAGTTAGACCAGCTCTGGGAAATGCAGTAGAATTCTTCATGTGCTCCTTTCTCAGATCGACCCCAGACCAAAGCCAAGGGCATCATGTTAAATTCGCAGCTCTATGAAGACATGGCTGTGGGAAGCTGGAGTTACACATTCCAAGTATGTAACCTTCTAGTGGTCAGACTCGATGAAACCGAGAAATTCCTGAGGGGCTGATGTTCGGCAGATCCCAGGAGCTGCTGCTCTCTGCTAGGATTTGATGGGAACAGACATTTCCGAATTGAGATGCAGAGCACAGCCAGCAGCTACTGTGCATTGCTGTAGGAAAAGAGCTCAGGTGGTTTGAGTCTCTGACAAGCGGGAGTCAGAGCTGACGCTTTGCTCTGAAGATCAGGTGCTAGAGGGCCACCTCTATCGTGTGGAGGCACAGGGAGATGACAGGTAGGGAGGCGGCTTTGGATTCTTGATGCTCTGGGATGCTGCATCGTGTCCCCAGGGAAGATGTGACAAGGCCACTGAAGAACGTGAGGATCTGATGTACCACTTACCTACCTCTGCCCCAGGGAGCCTTGCCGTGGGCCTTGAGAAAGCTTAATTTTGATGGAGGCAGCATCTAAATGAACCTGCTGCAGTGACTTAGCTGCCAGTGTTACCCTCAGATAATGAAATGCCTTGCCCTGCTGGGCTGCTTATCACTCTCCCTCTGAATGCTAAGGGCTCCTGCCAAAAACAAAGATCTTGGTTCTCCCATAATTGCCACTGAGCTGTCATTTCTGAAAATAACTATGCAAAGGGTTCTGTTGCTCGTTACGGCCACTCCTGGGCTGTGATGGTAGAATGGGGTCATCCATACGGAAGAGGGTGCTTATCATCCTATCTGCTATGGCAGGTGGATATCTGAGTCGGTTCATCTAAAACTTGTGTCAAACTGCTTAAGGAAACGTTAAAAAGGGAGCTTAAATCCAGTTCAGTGTCCAATGTATTCAGGCCTGCAAATAAAGACCCCTGGTGAAGGAAGAAGCCTTTGACAATGAGAAGGATGTGAAGTTTAGGGTTATTTTAAAATCAGAAATGCTTTTCAGAAATCGAGTATAATTACACAAGGAACTGAACCAACATTTTGATTCCTATACTATAAGTGCCTTCAAAAAAGTACTTGTTTGGGATTCCCTGGTGGCGCAGTGGTTGAGAGTCTGCCTGCCGATGCAGGGGACACGGGTTCGTGCCCCGGTCTGGGAAGATCCCACATGCCGCACAGCGGCTGGGGCCGTGAGCCATGGCCACTGAGCCTGCGCGTCCGGAGCCTGTGCTCCGCAATGGGAGAGGCCACAACAGTGAGAGGCCCCCGTAACGCAAAAAAACAAACAAGCAAACAAACAAAAGTACTTGTTTAGCTGGTGGGATGTTGTAAAGTATGTAAGATGTTAAGTCTGAGAGGCAGTAAAGAGACGCTAAGGAGAAAGCCGGCTGCGTCTGGGAGAGGAACCACAGGTGAACCACAGGGGAGCCCAGCCAGATGTAGTGGGGTTCCTAAGTGGGATTATCTGAGGCATTCAAAGAAAGCCGCCAGCCCAAAGCCACATTCTCTACAGATTCTGAACATCCATTTACAAAGCAATCCTTTCTACTAAGCGTCATCCTCTTTCTGACCTACTATATTAAAATGCTTAGGGAAGGCACAGTATATTAAGTCTACCAATTGAATAGAATGAGTTTATCAGATGTTTTCACCCAGTACAACAGAAGTCTGGAACAACAGAAGGGGCAGGGCATGCATGCGTGTGTGTGTGTGTGTGTGTCTGTGTGGGTGTGTGTGTGTGTGAAAGATAGACAGAGAGAGGGAGGGACAGAGAAACAGAGAGAGGGAGAGACAGACTTACTTGTCCTTGCAGGAGAAGAAAACATATATGTAAATAAATGGAAAGAGACAGATACTGGGACTTTACCTATCTAGATAACCTTGGACCGATTATTTGACATCTCAGAACCTCAGTGCCTTCCAGAGAAGATAGATATAAAAATGCTTCCTCATCAATCCACACTTTACAGGATTTTTGTGAGGACTAAAGAAAATAACACATGTAAAGCATTCGGTCCACAATAAACATTCTATAAGCATTAATTTTATTACCCGTGTTAGTTTCCTCCTTTATCATTTTGCGTAAGAGCTGCCCTAGGAAGAAGCAGAAGGAGAAAGGTGGTAAGGAGTAGCTAGACAAGCCTGAGATGAGAGGAATTTCCGTGTTCCTTCCCATCCACTCCTGTGTTGTGCAAAAGGAAAGAAACCACCTCTAGGTGTCCAGCACCATGGGTTAGAACAAGCTAATTTATATTTACATACAATGTTCCATCGGGGAGGCACAATCCAGTTGGTTTCTAGGAGAACATGCTTATGTGCACACCATGATTGTTTAAACATTAGCTGAGAGCTTGCTGGTAAATGGTCCTTTAGGACATGCTTTAAAAAACAATCCCCTATTGCTTTTTGTGCACTGTTTTCCAAAGCCTCTGTTAATAACCGCATTTCGATCAGATCTCTAAGTACAAATGAACCTCCCATCAAAACTCCAAGGGCAACCCACAATATTATCTTTGCCAATTGAAATTCTCAAGGTGAAATACGTATGTGCTATAATTGGCACCTTTGAAACATCATTTTCCCATGGAAAGCTTTCAGAGTTGCTGCCAGCAAATGCAGCCTGGCAGGTCCAGAAAGGTGAGGTCTGAGTATGAATGCTTCATTACCAGCAGGGTTTTACCCAGGTGACAGAGTTTCAGCTATCTGTCAGTCATGCCCATCTCTGGTCTCGCAGAAATCCAAAGGCACTAAGCTCAAGACATCAGCCTGTTCAGATAAATAATTACCCCAGCTGAGCCATTTTATGGAAAAACAAAATTCTGTATCAATATTGCTTGCCCAGGAGCAGTTGTGAAATTCACAGCTTCTTCAGCACAGCATGGAGGGCAGAGCAATGCATACAGGTAAGCACTAAACAGTGATAAGAGTCCTGATTTCAAACATGGGTAATGGCTGGACATATTCTTTGTTGATCTGCAACTCTTTTAATTTCCGTTACAGGGAAGTGGCTTCATCTGATGTCAAAGAAAAGATTCAGTACCCAAGCCCTTCCTTAAAATAATTCCCTTCCAAAATACTTTGTGAGACAAACACTCAGTTGGATATTTGTGTCTCACTGATACTGTATGATAATAAAAATGTAAAAATTAATTACACTTTTATTAGGGTCCTCCAGAGCAATAGAACCAACTGTTTTATATATATGTAGAGAGACAGACAGAGAGAGAGAGAGATTGAGATTTTGAAATTTATTTTAAGGAATAAGCTCATGCTATTATAAAGACTGGCAACTCCGGAATCTGTAGGACAGGCTGGCAGGCAGGAGACCAGAGAAGAGTGTATGTTGCAATCTTGAGTCCAAAAGCAGTCTGCGGGGAAACGTCGTTCTCAGGGGACTGCAGTCTTTTCTCGTAAGGACTTCAACTGATTGCTGATTGCATAAGGCCCATTCACATTATGGAGGGTAACCTGCTTTACTCAAAGTCTACTGATTAAATGTTAATCCCATCTAAAAAATACCTTCACATCAACACCTAGACGGGTATTTAACCAAGCAAGCCTGCACCAAAGCCAAGCCAAGTTGGCACATAAAATTAATTGTCACACTTGTTAAAACAAATGTGCCAAATCCATTTTGACGTTGTATTCCTCTCTTTCCTATATATAACCACCTGTACCTTCATGCTTGCATGCATGCCTGCCTGCTAATTTGAAGTTGATATCTCTGTTGTAAGGTTGAATTAATGAGTTTATCATGTGCATCACTATGGCAAAATATAGAATCATCTATTATACCTGAAATGTATTTGATTATAGGATTTCAATTTGGCTTCAGTGCCTACGTTTTCATGGATCTTAATTTCTTTTTCTTTTAATGTCTTTTCTTTATTGTGGCAAAAGTCACATAAAACATACTATTTTAACCATATTTAACTGTACAGTTCAGTGGCACTAAGTACACTCATATTGTTGTGCAGTTCTCACCATCATCCATCCACCAATTTTCCACCTTCCTAAACTGAAACTCTGTCCCCATTCAACACTAACCCCCATTTCTCCTCCCCACCTGAATCCCACCCCCTGGCCCCTGGCATCTACCAGTGTACTTTCTGACTCTATGAATTTGACTGTTCTAGGTACCTGGTATAAGCGGAATCAAACAGTAATTGTCTGCACCTAACATATATTGGAATGCATTTTTAAGGTTACCTTAGTTTATGTCCTACACACAGACTGTACTTTTTCTTTTCCCCCGTACTATATATCAGGCCCTCACCAGCTGTCTACTTCATACATAGTAGTTACTACGTCAACCCCAATCTCCCAATCCATCCCACCCCGTCCCTGCTTGGTGTCCATACGTTTGCTCTCAACGTCTGCGTCCCTATTTCTGCTCTGCAAATAGGTTCATCTGTACCATTTTGCTAGGTTCCATACATATGCGTTAAGATACGATATTTGTTTTTCTCTTTCTGACTTACTTCACTCTGTATGAGTCTCTAGGTCCATCCATGTCTCCGCAAATGGCACAACTGTGTTCTTTTTATGGCTAATATTCCATTGTATATATGTACCACATCTTCTCTATCCACGTCTCTGTTGATGGGCATTTAGGTTGCTTCCATGACCTGGCTATTGTAAAGAGTGCTGCAATGAACATTGGGTGCATGTGTCTTTTGGAATTATGGTTTTCTCTAGGTATATGCCCAGTAGTAGTGGGATTGCTGGGTCATATGGTAGTTCTATTTTTAGTTTTTTAAGGAAACTCCATACTGTTCTCCATAGTGGCTGTATCAATTTACATTCCCACCAACAGTGTAAGAGGGTCCCCTTTTCTCTATACCTTCTTCAGCATTTATTGTTTGTAGATTTCTTGATGATGGCCATTCTGACTGGTGTGAGGTGGCACCTCATAGTTTTGATTTGCATTTCTCTAATGATTAGTGATGTTGAACATCTTTTCATGCACCTCTTGGCCATCTGTATGTCTTCTTTGGAGAAAAGTCTATTTAGGTCTTCTGCCCGTTTTTTGATTGTGTTGTTTGATTTTTTGATATTGAGCTGCATGAGCTGTTTGTATATTTTGGAGATTAATCCCTTGTCAGCTGCTTCATTTGCAAATATTTTCTCCCATTCTGAGGGCTGTCTTTTCGTCTTGTTTATGGTTTCCTTCACTGTGCAAAAGCTTTTAAGTTTCATTAGGTCCCACTTGTTTATTTTTGTTTTTATTTTCATTACCCTAGGAGGTGGGTCAAGAAAGATCTTGCTGTGATTTATGTCATAGAGTGTTCTGCCTATGTTTTCCTCTAAGAGTTTTACAGTGTCTGGCCTTACATTTAGCTCTCATGGATCTTAATTTCTAAGTTTTGCTTGACAGTTCAAAAAGTAATACAGTTGACCCTTGAACAATGTAGGGGTTAGGGGCGCCAACCCTCATGCCGTCAGTCCTCCATATTCATGATTTCTCCTCCCCAGAGTCTGCAGTATGTTTTTTGTTTGTTTTTGCGGTACGCGGGCCTCTCACTGTTGCGGCCTCTCCCGTTGTGGAGCACAGGCTCCGGACGCGCAGGCTCAGTGGCCATGGCTCACGGGCCCAGCTGCTCCGCGGCATGTGGGATCTTCCCGGACCGGGGCACGAACCCGTGTCCCCTGCATCAGCAAGCAGACTCCCAACGACTGCACCACCAGGGAAGCCCTGCAGTATGTTTTTATTGAAAAAAATCCATGTACAAGTAGACCTGCATAGTTCAAACCAGTGTTGTTCAAGGATCAACTATTATAATAGTTGATAATAGTAATATTATTAAACTCATACTATGGTACATAGTGATATTATTAAACTCATACTATGTGCCAGGCACGGTGTACTAGGATTTTACTTGGATTATCTTCTTTAATCCTCATGACAACTCTATAGGGTATATTAATATCCTTATTAATCAATTAAAAAAGCAACTAAGACTTGGGGGGAGAATTAAAGAATTGCTCAAGGTCTCACTGTTAAGTGATGGGTTTGAATTCAAATGGAGCCTGTCTGCTTCCAAAACGCAGACTCTTAACCGCTAAACTCCAGTGTCTGCCAAAGTTCTATTCCAAACAATGATTGATGGCTAGGTCAACTGACTTTAATACAACGATCTTATTGTAACGGATCTTTGCAAAGTCACTGACGGGCAAAGTTTGGTTGAAACAGCTGCTTGATCACCCATAATCGCTTACTCCAAACATTCTATTCTCTAACAGTGGTGGCAGAAATAGATTAAAATAAAAACTGCCTAAAAAGTAGTTTAAAGTAGCCTAACCCCAAATGAACATATCACCATCCTCCACCAAATCAAACAGAGAGAGTTCTTTCTTTAGAACAAACCAGTATTTTTATGCCCTGCCAATGCAACATAAAGTGTACTGAAGGTAATAGAATTTATCTTCTTTTGTTTCCTCTCCTTTAGTCTCGAATCAGTCAATATGGAGTAACAGAAAGATGTGTGTTGAATCAGAGGTGTGATTTACAAGAGACTGTCAGCCCCTTAGTGAACTGAGAATCACAGGAAGGCTATGAAAATGCAGATTCCAGGGCCCCATCCCCGGAGACTCTGATCATTTGTCTGGGCTGAGAAACCTGCAATTTTCAGCGAGTGCTTCTCACATATTCACTGGCATATTTTTGGAAACTGCTCACTAGAGGCCAGTGACTAAGCTACTCCAAAATGAAACTCACAATGATGGAGTGAGAGACTCTAAGGACTCAGGGGCTTCTCGGTTCCTCATACCTTTCCTCCCAGGAAAGGCTGCATAATTTGCGGGGCTCAGTGCAAAATGCAAATGCAGGACCCCTTTTTCAAGCGTTACCAAGAATTTCAAGATGGTGACAGCAGAGCATTCAATCAAGCGTGGGGCCCTTTTGAGTGTGGGGTCATGTGCAATTCTACAAGTCAAACACCCATGAAGTCTGCCCTGTTTCCCACGGTAGTGTTCTGGGGTTTATGAGACTCAGATGACAAGAGAATGGAAGAGAAGGATGAGAAAGTGGAAAGAAAAAATTCAGTGTAGCTGCTTAACACCTCTGGGCAGGCTGAACTTGAATGTATACAACCGATGTTTGCGGGTATAAAGAAGGTCTTCATTTACACATAGAATACAGTTAAATGGGGCCACTATTAGGTCACCACCCTCACTGTGTGGGTCGTTGTACTATTTCCAGTGACTAGAAGCCACTGCGCTTAGTAAAACCTGGCATTCTCATCACATAATCCATACTTTTCAAATGTGTTCTTTGGTTTTGGAGAAAAAAAAAAGTGCATGTAACTTAAACCAGAGTAAGTCTGACAAGCATGAAATTAGTGGTAGAATTTTAGAGGTTCATTTCCTAATCATAGGGGAATTTTAAAATTATTATTTATTATTATTATCTTAAATAAAGAGGTTTTAAAATTCAACTTCTAAATGCATATAAAGATTTGAAAAGGTAAGTGAATGAACAATAGATGGTTAAAAAAGAGCAACATGGGGGAAATACGACACAATTAAGGGAGTTAATCTCTTACTATTCGGGCATTTTCTTGGAGTGATGTGACACGGGCCTCCCAGAAAATCCTGAACACAGCTTAACATAATCTTCAGTCCTTTTTCAAAGTCTTGCCCAAATCCCACAGACAGTATGAATTTGTCATCACAAACACGTACAATCACAAAGGATCACTGAAAAACTAAAACAAAATGCTGAATATTATGAAATATATTTTTGGGAAAAGTCCAAATGTTCATGCTGGCTCCTCTCACCCCTGAAAAACTCTTGTTTAACATCTTCAAAAGTACTAACAATGCTGTGAGCTCTGATTATGAACGCAAAGAGTTCCTCTTTACATATGAACTTTTTCTTAGTAATCACTTGTGCATCTTCCTTTACGGTGCAAATGAATACATAATGGCCTTCCTCCACTGCTGACTTAACAATGAACACCTAGCCAAACACCCAGATCACACTACCAGCTGTCTGGATAGTGGGTCGTCATGAGCAAACACTGAGAGCACCATTCCCCACACAACACACGCTTCTCAGTCCTAGCACAAAAGCTTCAATTTAATGTGGGCTGTAAAGCTAGCCCGACAATAAACACAAGAAAAGGTCATTTTAGATTGAACACAGCTTTTCAATAATAGGAATTACCTGACGCAACACATGGGCATGTTCTTCCCTTACCCGCGAGAGCTGGAGACATTTCAGATCAATAATGGGATGAAGAAATCTAAGATCTAATAAAAGGTGTGCAATATTTGGGTAATGACTAAACTCAGAAGCGATGATTACGGTAAGGAAAGCAAATCAGAGGCTATTTTTCTCACGCTCAAAAGATTCCACTTTTGTTAGCACTGTCCAAAGTTTTCTAAGCAGTTAAATAAGCATCATATCATGTTCAGTAATAGCAGACAGGAGCTGAGATATATTTCCACTATATATGTGGCACAGTTTTAAAATATGCAAAAACCTTTGATGACATGTTTTCCAGAGACATATAATATAAAACAATTCACTGAATTAATTCTATCATTCCAATATATAAGCCTACAACTACTTTAGAGTTTCTGAAATAAAACTGGTGATGCGCTATAAAATAAATCATAACTTTTCAGAAGATGTATAGGACAATAAAAGAATCTGTGTGGAAACTATGACACCTGTTTAAATTAATGAAAAAGTAAAGAAAAATGTGATAAAAGAAAGTATTGACTTTGTAATTACAAGGAAAGTAAGCCAAATTAAGTAGCTAGTCAATACTGAACACTCAAATACTTGAAAATTTCTCTAGTTATAAAATTGGAACCAATTAAAATAAAAATTTATAGTTTTAACAAATAATTCTAATTATAGTAAGTACCATCAGTGTTAGTACAATATATACACAGAAAAACTTCTTACTTGATATGGATATTTTAAAAGAGTTGTATTTGTATGTCTTCAGTTATTCTTTATCCTCTTTGTATGAAACTCATATTACGGGACTTCCCTGGGGGTCCAGTGGTTAAGACTCGATGCTTCCACTGCAGGGGGCACAGGTTAGATCTTTGGTCAAGGAACTAAGATCCCACATGCTGCACAGCACAGCCAAAAACTTTTAAAAAAACAACTCACATTACAATTAATAGCAACATTTTTAAAAAATCCTAGACTATCGAAAAGTCAATGAGAGAGCAACACCCAGCTCGACCCACCACCAGCCCCTCCGAACAGGCAACTTGCAGAAGCCTCTTAGATAGCATCATCCACTAGAGGGCAGACAGCAGAAGAAGAACTACAATCCTGCAGCCTGTGGAACAAAAACCACATTCACAGAAAGATAGACAAGATGAAAAGGCAGAGGGCTATGTACCAGATGAAGGAACAAGATAAAACCCCAGAAAAACAACTAAATGAAGTAGAGATAGGCAACCTTCCAGAAAAAGAATTCAGAATAATGATAGTGAAGATGATCCAAAACCTCGGAAAAATATTGGAGGCAAAGATCGAGAAGATGCAAGAAATGTTTAACAAAGACCGGGAAGAATTAAAGAACAAACAAACAGAGATGAACAATACAATAACTGAAATGAAAACTACACTAGAAGGAATCAATAGCAGAATAACTGAGGCAGAAGAACGGATATGTGACCTGGAAGACAGAATGGTGGAATTCACAGCTGCAGAACACAATAAAGAAAAAAGAATGAAAAGAAATGAAGACAACCCAAGAGACCTCTGGGACACATTAAATGGAAAAACATTTGCATTATAGGGGTCCCAAAAGGAGAAGAGAGAGAAAGGACCCAAAAAAATATTTGAAGAGATTATAGTTGAAAACTTCCATAACATGGGAAAGGAAATAGCCAACCAAGTCCAGGAAGCGCAGAGTCCCATACAGGATAAACCCAAGGAGAAACATGCCGAGACACATAGTAATAAAATTGGCAACAAATAAAGACAAAGAAAAATTACTGAAAGCAGCAAGGGAAAAACAAAAAATAACATACAAGGGAACTGCCATAAGGTTAACAGCTGATTTCTCAGCAGAAACTCTACAAGAGCGAAGGGAATGGCATGATATACTTTAAGTGATGAAAGGGAAGAACCTACAACCAATATTAGCCAGCAAGGATCTCATACAGATTCGATGGAGAAATCAAAAGCTTCATAGACAAGCAAAAGCAAAGAGAATTCAGCACCACCAAACCAGCTCTATACCAAATGCTAAAGGAACTTCTCTAAGTGGGAAACAAAAGAGAAGAAAAGGACCTACAGAAACAAACCCAAAACAATTAAGAAAATGGTCATAGGAACATACATATCGATAATTACCTTGAACATGAATGGATTAAATGCTCCAACCAAAAGATACAGGCTTGCTGAATGGATACAAAAACAAGACCCATATATATGCTGTCTACAAGAGACCCACTTACGACCTAGGGACACATTCAGACTGAAAGTGAGGGGATGGAAAAAGATATTCCATGCAAATGGAAATCAAAAGAAAGCTTGAGTAGCAATACTCGTATCAGATAAATAGACTTTAAAATAAAGAATGTTACAAGAGACAAGGAAGGACACTACGTAATGATTAAGGGATCAATCCAAGAGAATATATAACAATTATATATGCACCCAACATAGGAGTACCTCAATACATAAGGCAACTGCTAACAGGTATAAAGAGGAATTTGACAGTAACACAATAAGAGTGGGGGATTTTAGTACCTCACTTACACCAATGGACAGATCATCCAAGCACAAAATTAAAAAGGAAAAAAAACCTTTAAATGACACAATAGACCAGAGCGATTTAATTGATATTTATAGGATATTCCATCCAAAAACAGCAGATTACACTTTCTTCTACAAGTGTGCACAGAATATTCTCCAAGATAGATCATATCTTGGGTCACACATCAAGCTTCAGTAAATTTAAGAAAATTGAAATCATATCAAGCATATTTTCTGACCACAACGCTATGAGATTAGAAATCAATTACAGGGGAAAAAAAAGGAAAAAACAGAAACACATGGAGGCTAAATAATACGTTACTAAATAACCAAGAGATCACTGAAGAAATCAAAGAGGAAATCAAAAAATACCTAGAGACAAATGACAATAAAAACATGACGATCCAAAACTGACGGGATGAAGCAAGAGAAGTTCTAAGAGGGAACTTTATAGCTATAGAAGCCTACCTCAAGAAACAAGAAACATGGTAAATAAAATATCTAACCTTATATCCAAAGGAAGTAGAAAAGAAGAACAAACAAAACACAAAGTTAGCAGAAGGAAAGAAATCATAAAGATCAGAGCAGAAATAAATGAAATAGAAACAGAGAAAACAATAACAAAGATCAATAAAACTAAAAGCTGGTCTTTGAGAAGATAAACAAAATTGATAAACCATTAGCCAGACTCATCAAGAAAAAGGGGGAGAGGACTCAAATCAATAAAATTAGAAATGAAAAAAGAGAAGTTACAACAGACACCGCACAATACAAAGCATCCTAAGAGACTAATACAAGCAACTCTATGTCAATAAAATAGACAACCTGGAAGAAATGGACAAATTCTTAGAAAGGTATAACCTTCCAAGACTGAACCAGGAAGAAATAGAAAATATCAACAGACCAATCACAAGTCATGAAATTGAAACTGTTATTAAAAATCTTCCACCAAACAAAAGTCCAGGACCAGAAGGCTTCACAGGTGAATTCTACCTAACATTTAGAGAAGAGCTGACACCCATCTTTCTCAGACTCTTCCAAAAAATTGCAGAGGAAGGAACACTCCCAAAATCGTTCTATGAGGCCACCATCACCCTGATACCAAAACCAGACAGAGATACTACAAAGAAAGAAAATTAAAGACCAGTATCGCTGATGAATACAGATACAAAAATCTTCAACAAACTACTAGCAAACACAATCCAACAACACATCAAAGGATCATACACCATGGTCAAGTGGGATTTATCCTAGGGATGCACAGATTCTTCAATATAGGCAAATCAATCAATGTGATACACCATATTAACAAATTGAAGGAGAAAAACCATAAGATCACCTCAATAGCTGCAGTAAAAGCTTTTGACAAAATTCAACACCCACTTATGATAAAAACTCTCCAGAAAGTGGGCATAGAGGGCACCTACCTCAACATAATAAAGGCCATATATGACAAACCCACAGCAAACATCATTCTCAATGGTGAAAAACTGAAAGCATTTCCTCTAAGATCAGGAAAAAGACAAGGATATCCACTCTCACCACTATTATTCAACATAGTTTTGGAAGTCCTACGAATGGCAATCAGAGAAGAAAAAGAAATAAAAGGAATCCAAATCGGAAAAGAATAAGTAAAGCTGTCACTGTCTGCAGATGACATGATACTATACATAGAGAATTCTAAAGATGCTATCAGAAAACTGCTATAGCTTATCAATGAATTTGGTAAAGTAGCAGGATACAAAATGAACACCCAGAAATCTCTTGCATTCCTATACACTAATGATGAAAAATCTGAAAGAGAAATTAAGGAAACGCTCCCATTTACCACAGCAAAAAAAGAATAAAATACCTAGGAATAAACCTACCTAGGGAGACAAAAGACCTGTATGCAGAAAACTATCAGACACTGATGAAAGAAATTAAAGATGATACCAACAGATGGAGAGATATACCATGTTCTTGGATTGGATGAATTCATATCGTGAAAATGACTATACTACCCAAAGCAATCTACAGATTTAATGTAATCCCTATCAAATTACCAATGGCATTTTTTACAGAACTAGAACAAAAAATCTTAACATTTCTATGGAGACCCAAAAGACACCGAATAGCCAAAGCAGTTTTGAGGGAAACAAACGGAGCTGGACGAATCAGACTCCCTGACTTCAGACTACACTACAAAGCTACAGTAATCAAGACAACAGTATGGTACTGGCACAAAAACAGAAATATAGATCAGCGGAAAAGGATAGAAAGCCCAGAGATAAACCCACGCACCTATGGTCACCTTATCTTTGATAAAGGAGGCAAGAATATACAATGGAGAAAAGACAGTCTCTTCAATAAGTGGTGCTGGGAAAACTAGACAGCTACATGTATAAGAATAAAATTAGAACACTCCCTAACACCATACACAAAAATAAAGTCAAAATGGATTCAAGACCTAAATGTAAGACCGGACACTATAAAACTCCTAGAGGAAAGCATAGGAAGAACACTCTTTGATATAAATCACAGCAAGATCTTTTTTGATCCACCTCCTAGGGTACTGGAAATAAAAACAAAAATAAACAAATGGGACCTAATGAAACTTAAAAGCTTTTGCACAGCAAAGGAAACCATAAACAAGATGAAAAGACAATCCTCAGAATGGGAGAAAATATTTGCAAACGAAGCAACTGACAAAGGATTAATCTCCAAAATATATAAACAACTCATGCAGCTCAATATTAAAAAAACAAACAACCCAATCCAAAAATGGGCAGAAGACCTAAATAGACTTTTCTCCAAAGAAGACATACAGATGGCCAAGAAGCATATGGAAAGCTGCTCAACATCACTACTTATTAGAGAAATGCAAATCAAAACTACAACGAGGTATCACCTCACACCAGTCAGAATGGGCATCACCAGAAAATTTACAAACAACAAATGCTGGAGAGGGTGAAGAGGAACGGGAACCCTCTTGCACTGTTGGTGGGAATGTAAGTTGATACAGCCACTACGGAGAACAGTATGGAGTTTCCTTAAAAAACTAAAAATAGAATTACCATATGACCCAGGAATCCCACTACTGGGCATATATCCAGAGAAAACAATTGAAAAAGACACATGCACCCCAATGTCCACTGCAGCACTATTTACAATAGCCAGGTCATGGAAGCAACATAAATGCCCATCGACAGAAGAATGGATAAAGAAGATGTGGTACATATACACAATGGAATATTACTCAGCCATAAAAATGAACGAAATTGTGCCATTTGTAGAGACGTGGATGGATCTAGAGACTATCATACAGAGTGAAGTAAGTCAGAAAGAATAAAACAAATATCATATATTAATGCATATATGTGGAACCTAGAAAACTGGTTCGGATGAACTGGTTGGCCGGGCAGAAACTGAGACACAGATGTAGAGAAGAAACGTATGGACCATAATGGGGGAAAAACGGCAGTGGTTGGGGGTGGGGGTGTGATGAATTGGGACATTTCGGTTGACATGTATACACTAATGTGTATAAAATGGATGACTAATAAGAACATGCCATATAAATAAATATATAAGAAAAATATTTTTTTAAAAATGAAAAAAAAGAAAAATCAACTAACAACATAGTAAGTGAAAATCGATATCTGATACATGTTTATTCATTCATTTATGCTTTCAGTATATAGGTAATCTTTAAATTTTTATTTATTTATTTATTTTTGCCTGCATTGGGTCTTTGTTCCTGCACATGGGCTTTCTCTAGTTGTGGTGAGCAGGAGCTACACATCATTGCAGTGCATGGGCTTCTCATTGTGGTGGCTTCTCTTGTTGAGGAGCACAGGTTCTAGGCATGTGGGCTTCAGTGGTTGTGGCACTCAGGCTCAGTAGTTGTGGCTCACGGGCTCTAGAGCGCAGGCTCAGTAGTTGTGGCACACGGGCTTAACTGCTCCACAGCATGTGGGATCTTCCTGGATCAGGGAACAGACCTGTGTCCCCTGCACTGGCAGGCGGATTTTTTTTTTTTTTTTAACATCTTTATTGGAGTATAGTTGCTTTATACTGTTGCGTTAGTTGCTGCTGTATAACAAAGTGAATCAGCTACACATATACATATACATGTATCCCCATATCCCCTCCCTATCCCACCCCTCTAAGTGGTCACAAAGCACGGAGCTGATCTCCCTGTGCTATGTGGATGCTTCCCACTACATTTGGTAGTGTATATATGTCAATGACACTCTCTCACTTCGTCTCAGCTTACCCTTCCCCCTCCCAGTGTCCTCAAGTCCATTCTCTACATCTCTGTCTCTGTCCAGCCCCTAGGTTCTTAAAAACCAGTTTTTTTTTTTTTGGATTCCATACATATGTGTTAGCATACGATATTTGTTTTTCTCCCTCTGACTTACTTCACTCTGTATGACAGTCTCTAGGTCCATCCACCTCACTACAAATAATTCTGTTTCTTTTTATGACTCAGTAATTTTCCATTGTATATATGTGCCACATCTTCTTTATCCATTTATCAGTTGACTGACACTTAGGTTGCTTCCATGTCCTGGCTATTGTAAATAGTACTGCAATGAACATTGTGGTACATGACTCTTCTTGAATTATGGTTTTCTCAGGGTATATGCCCAGTGGTGGGAGTGCTAGGTCGTTCGGCAGTTCTATTTTTAGTTTTTTTTTTTTTTTTTGCGGTACGCGGGCCTCTCGCTATTGTGGCCTCTCCCGTTGCGGAGCCTGCAGGCTCTGTGGCCATGGCTCACGGGCGCAGCCGCTCCGCGGCATATGGGATCTTCCCGGACCGGGGCACGAACCCGCGTCCCCCACATCGGCAGGCGGACTCTCAACCACTGCGCCACCAGGGAAGCCCTATTTTTAGTTTTTTAAGGAACCTCCATACTGTTCTCCATAGTGGCTGTATCAGTTTACATTCCCACCAACAGTGCAAGAGGGTTCCCTTTTCTCCACACCCTCTCCAGCATTTACGGTTTGTAGATTTCTTGATGATGGCCATTCTGACTGGTGTGAGATGATACCTCATTGTAGTTTCGATTTGCATTTCTCTAATGATTAGTGATGTTGAGCATCCTTTCATGTGTTTGCTGGCAATCTGTATATCTTCTTTGGAGAAATGTCTACTTAGGTCGTCTGCCCATTTTTGGATTGGGTTGTTTTTTTGTTATTGAGCTGCATGAGCTGCTTGTAAATTTTGGAGATTAATCCTTTGTCAGTTGCTTCATTTGCAAATATTTTCTCCCATTCTGAGGGTTGTCTTTTGGTCCTGTTTATAGTTTCCTTTGCTGTGAAAAAGGTTTTAAGTTTCATTAGGTCCCATTTGTTTATTTTTGTTTTCACTTCCATTTCTCTAGGACATGGGTCAAACAGGATCTTGCTGTGATTTATGTCATAGAGTGTTCTGCCTATGTTTTCCTCTAAGAGTTTGATAGTGTCAGGCCTTACATTTAGGTCTTTAATCCATTTTGAGTTTATTTTTGTGTATGGTGTTAGGAAGTGTTCTAATTTCATTCTTTTACATGTAGCTGTCCAATTTTCCCAGCACCACTTATTGAAGAGACTCTCTTTTCTCCATTGTATATTCTTGCCTCCTTTATCAAAGATAAGGTGCCCATAGGTGCATGGGTTTATCTCTGGGCTTTCTATCCTTTTCCACTGATCTATATTTCTGTTCTTGTGCCAGTACCATACTGTTTTGATTACTATAGCTTTGTAGAATAGTCTGAAGTCAGGGAGCCTGATTCCTCCAGCTCCATTTTTCTTTCTCAAGGTTGCTTTGGCTATTCGGGGTCTTTTGTGTTTCCATACAAATAGTGAAATTTTTTGTTCTAGTTCTGTGAAAAATGCCATTGGTAATTTGATAGGGAGTGCACTGAAGCTGTAGTTTGCTTTGGGTAGTACAGTCATTTTTGCAATGTTGATTCTTCCAAACGAAGAGCATGGTATATCACTCCATCTGTTTGTATTATCTTTAATTTCTTTCATCAGTGTCTTATAGTTATCTGCATACAGGTCTTTTGTCTCCTTAGGTAGGTTTATTCCTAGGTATTTTATTCTTTTGTTGCAGTGGTACATGGGAGCGTTTCATTAATTTCTCCTTCAGATTTTTCATCATTAGTGTATAGGAATGCAAGAGATTTCTGGGTTTTCATTTTGTATCCTGCTACTTTACCAAATTCATTGATTAGCTATAGCAGTTTGCTGATAGCATCTTTAGGATTCACTATTAATAGTATCATGTCATCTGCAAACAGTGACAGCTTTACTTCTTCTTTTCCGATTTGGATTCCTTTTATTTCTTTTTCTTCTGATTGCTGTGGGTAAAACTTCCAAAACTATGTTGAATAACAGTGGTGAGAGTGGACAAACTTGGCTGGTTCCTGATCTTAGAGGAAATGCTTTCAGTTTTTCACCATTGAGAACGATCTTCACTGTGGGTTTGTCATATATGGCCTTTATTATGTTGAGGTAAGTTCCCTCTATGCCTACTTTCTGGAGGGTTTTTATCATAAATCGGTGTTGAATTTTGTCAAAAGCTTTTTCTGCATCTATTGAGATGATCATATGGTTTTTCTCCTTCAGTTTGTTAACATGGTGTATCACATTGATTGATTTGCATATATTGAAGAATCCTTGCATTCCTGGGATAAACCCCACTTGATCTTGGTGTATGATCCTTTTGATGTGTTGTTGGATTCTGTTTGCTAGTATTTTGTTGAGGAATTTTGCATCTATGTTCATCAGTGATATTGGCCTGTAGTTTTCATATTTTTGTGGCATCTGTGTCTGGTCTTGCTATCAGGGTGATGGTGGCCTCGTAGAATGAGTTTGGGAGTGCTCCTCCCTCTGCTATATTTTGGAATAGTTTGAGGATAGGTGTTAGCTCTTCTGTAAATGTTTGATAGAATTCGCCTCTGAAGCCATCTGGTCCTGGGCTTTTGTTTGTTGGACGATTTTTAATCAGAGTTTCAATTTCAGTGCTTGTGAATGGTCTGTTTATATTTTCTATTTCTTCTTGGTTCAGTCTCAGAAAGTTGTGCTTTTCTAAAAATGTGTCCATTTCTTCCAGGTTGTCCATTTTATTGGCATATAGTTGCTTGTAGTAATCTCTCATGATTCTTTGTATTTCTGCAATGTTAGCTGTTCCTTCTCCTTTTTCTCTTCTAATTCTGTTGATTTGGATCTTCTCCCTTTTTTTCTTGATGAGTCTGGCTAATGGTTTATCAATTTTGTTTATCTTCTCAAAGAACCCGCTTTTAGCTTTCTTGATCTTTGCTATCATTTCCTTCATTTCTTTTTCATTTATTTCTACTCTGATCTTTAGGATTTCTTAGCTTCTGCTAACTTTGGGGTTTTTTGTTCTTCTTTCTCTAATTACTTTAGGTGTAAGGTTAGGTTGTTTATTTGAGATGTTTCTGTTTCTTGAGGTAGAACTGTATTGCTCTAAACTTCCTTCTTAGAACTGCTTTTGCTTCATCCCATAGGTTTTGGATTGTCATGTTTTCATTGTCATTTGTTTCTAGGTATTTTTTGATTTCCTCTTTGATTTATTCAGTGATCCCTTGCTTATTTAGTAACGTATTGTTTAGCCTCCATGTGCTTGTATTTTGTTACAGTTTTCTTCCTGTAATTGATATCTAGTCTCATAGCATTGTGGTCGGAAAAGATACTTGATATGGTTTCAATTTTCTTAAATTTACCAAGGCTTGATTTGTGACCCACGATATGATCTATCCTGGAGAATGTTCCATGAGCACTTGAGAAGAAAGTGTATTCTGTTGTTTTTGGATGGAACGTCCTATGAATATCAGTTAAGTCCATCTTGTTTAATGTATCATTTAAAGCTTGTGTTTCCTTATTTATTTTCATTTTGGTTGATCTGTCCATTGGTAAAAGTGGGGTGTTAAAGTCCCCTACTACGATTGTGTTACTGTCAGTTTCCCCTTTTATGGCTGGTAGCATTTGGGCAGGTGGATTCTTAATGAGTGCACCACCAGGGAAGTCCCAGTATATAGCTAATTTTAATAATATTTAAAACACTTGTTCATTACTCGTTCCTGATACATCTGGCCCTCAAGTTGATTTAAAAAAAACAAAAGGAAAGGAAAAAATTGGACACACTTCCTGTCTTCAAGGATTTGTGGGACTTAAGGGATCAGAATTTCCATCTTGCTGAATGGTTTTTTTCAGTATGGCATCAGGTTGTACTGACCCATCCATTTGTTCTCATTGATTAGCCCTCAGGGCCGTGGCCTGAACACAGTTCCACCAGGTTGAGTGGACACCGTGAGAGAGGGATTTTCTTCATGTCTAGTCCATCAGGGACCATGAAGTAGGCAAGTCTGTGAGCACCAAGTCAGTCCCCACAAATCCTCATCCCACACCCAGCAGAGGAGTGGTACTGCATGGTACAGCTTCTGCCTTCTGCCAGCAGTGTGACCTTGGGCAAGTAACCCAGCCCTCTGATATGTTTCCTCATTTATATCATGAGAATAATAACCCTTCACCATTGGGAGGCTATAAGGATCAAATTAGTTAATTCAGACGAAGCACTTACATCAGTGCCAGGCACATAGTGTGTTCCCAATAAGCACTGACTATTACTGTTAATCAGAAATGAGGCTGTACATAGAGGAGAACAGCTCATGATTTTTCTGTCGGGAAGATTTTTCTTCTCCACTTCTTTTCTTAATTAGATCACTGTTAGTTAAAATTACTTATGTATATTTTATCTTTCTGAGGGCTCAATTTCTCTTTCTCTAATTACTTTGCAGAAAAACAGTTACAGATTTAATTCACTATATTAGAAACAACTAGTTGGCATTGTGTAAAGAGGATTTGAAGCTTAAGAGGAATTACACTGGCAGAAGAAAGTCTAAGAGAAGGCTGAAACGAACAGATTTTTGAATGATGTGATCAAGTATGTCTTTTCCTTAATATTGCTTCCTCCCTGCATCTTTCTAATAGGACAAAGATGGAGGGACACTATTCAGCAAAAACCATCCTATGGAAAAGCCCAGAGGATGGAAAAGGTAGAAAATTCCCTTTAGGGTAAACTAATTTATGAAAACAAGTGTCCACTGTCTCTCCAGAGAAGGTGAGCTGCTCAGGGTGCCAGCACAGATAAGCCATAAGCTCTTCTTGATGCCCAAGGAACAAACTGCTATCAAACTGTTAACTGTGTTTACCTGATAAATTGAATGGAAGGAGAAATAAAATTCTTAACTTTTCTCACCTTTGTAACTCTTCTTCCTCCATTTCTTTTATTTTGAGGTCCTGCTGGCTAATGCATTCTAGAGATTTATCTGGTCCTGTTTTTTTTGTTTGTTCTTTTTTTTTTTTTTTTTTTTAATTTCAGTGGCAAAATTAGCCTCAAACAGCAAAAATGTCAAGTCTAGACAAACAGTGGTGAATTTGTAGTTTTTATAGTTGTATTCTTAAGCTTAAATGTATTCCTTTTGATATGACTAATTCTAACAAAATTACTACTTTTAAAGTTGTACGTAACTCCAAGATACTAGTTTATTTTTATGTGCTTTTCCCCCCATTGATTCTGTGAAGAAGTGGAATTCTAATTAAATTATCTTAATTGGACAGTCAAAAATATTTAGATTAGGTTTGTATTAATGGTAACTTGACCTAGGGATAACACTCCAGAGGATGCACAAGTGTCTCATTGGGTTTTTTTCCCTAATAAAGCAAGTAATTATAGCAGCACAACAGAGTCACACGTTCCCTTTATAAACGTCACTATGGCTGGCAAGCAATCATACATGCAGGTATTTCCAATGCTACCCCCATTCCCTAACTAGACCATCCCTGTTTTACAAAGATAGACTTTGCCCTTGAAAACAGAATGACCCAATGGAAAGATGGTGGGAAAGACTGCTTTGTAAGTCTGGGTGAGCTTCTTCCTTCAAAGTTGCCTTTATTTCTCCTTCCCTGCTCCCTCCACCCCTACATCCTTGTGGGTATCCCCCTCTCCCTTCTCCCCGTTCTCCCCTCTCCCTGCTCTCCACCTCCCCAGTTTCTCTTGCTCTCCTTTACATCTCACTTCTCCTCTGTCTTGATTATGTGCACTTTGATATTTTTTTTCTCATCTGAACTGCAGATTGCATTCTCTCATTCATTCAAGCTAACAAATATTTATGGAACACCCCTCTTGTGTCAGGAATGTGTCATGAATAAGGCACTGACTCTGTCCTCAAGAACCTTAGAATTTACTAAAGGGAATTTTATAAAAAAATCATGACACCATATCAATAGCTATATATATATATACATATATATGTATATATATGCCAAAGAGGAAGCAGGGAAAACAAAGTGCTTCTATAACATAGTCTTGGGCATGGATGAAAATACAGGCAGGTTCTCCCAGAATACTAAGCTGGTGTCTGCCAGGTAAGTAGGATTCTTCTGGCATTTATAATGAGCACCTAGTTTGTTTCTTCCAGGCACTGTGATCACCACATACCCACATAACCTGGGGTTTTTGTAGGTGTTGCCTTGCTATTCCCACTACAGCTGGGCATGTAGTTCGTTATCCTTGCTCATTATGTAGGGCTGTGCTGTCCAATATAGGAGCTACTAGACAAATAAGCCACTGAACACTTGAAAGGCGGCTTGTCTGAGTTGAGATGTGTTTTAAGTGCAAAATGCATATCGGATTGTAAGACTTAGTACATAAAAAAAAGAGAATGCAAAGTATCACAGTCATGATTCTTATGCTGATTACAAGCAGAAATGATAATAATTTGGCTATATTGGATTAAATATGCATTAGTGGATTAAATATGCATATGTATCTATTTCTTTTTACTTTTTTCAATGTGGCTCTTAGAAAATCTTAAATTACCATATGTGGTTTGCACTGTATTTCTTCTGGATAGAAATCTCCTCTAGATTGTCTCTGAGTGATTTGGCAACAAAGCTGCGTCCTCCCATTGAGCATGTGGGTGGTCACCTCCACTCCTCCCATCTATTTATTCAGTAGCTACTGGAGTGGGAAATGCTTCTGCATCCAACCTAATCCTGGGTGTTGACCCAGCATGACTGCTCTTGGGGGCAGGATCTGGGTCTGTATCCATCTGAACAAAAGATCTCCCAACAACCCTGGAGAAACTGCACAGCCTTGGAGAATTGCCTTATAGAAAGCTGCAGGAATCTGGGCTCCAAGGGCCAGAGGCTGTTCTGTGCAAGGTCTGACTATCCTCATAAGAAGGGACACCTTTATCTGCAAATCTGTCCCCCACTTACAGCTTTCAGAATGTGTTAATTTCCTTTATAATTGACTCCCACATATTATTCTTAAGCAGAGGATCATGTACAACATTTCTCTTGCAGAAATTTCTAGGATGAAAAATGAAGTGAACATTCCTTTATTCCTTTGTACACTTAAATGGTCACATCCTCCTACTCAGTGCAAAGCCATCACCATCTTTTTTCTGTGATCTAATTACAAATGGAATAAGCTCTTAATTCCCCTTTCCATCATTTTAAGATCTATGACATGAAAATGACTCTGCAAAGATTTCCAGAGTGCTTTTTTTGTCATGTATTTGATACAACTTATAGAGGCAAAGTTATTTGTTTGTGCAGAAATAAATTTCACTCAAGAGGTATTTACATGACAGAGACTGATAGGTGTTTTCTATCAGGACTCTGCCTGGCTTGCCAATTTGTTTACTGCAGTCTATTTTAGGAAACCAGGAGAGGAGTAGTTAGCAGCAAGTTAAATGCTTTTAAATATCATGTAAATTCCTCATTCTTTTAAAAATAATTGTCACATACTTGAGAGTCTTGTGAGCAAATGTTGCTGGAATGTAATTTGGTTTCACGTTTCCTGTGCATCACAGAGTGGCTTTTTTTCCATCATAGTTGATCTTCACCCTTTACCATCTGGGAATTTGAACTCTATTTTTAGCCATTTCATGAGTTGCCAATTTAATGCATTTAAAGAGGGCAGAGCAGATGTCTAAAACATTGAAGGTAATTAATTAAGTCCCACAATTTCCAGACTACACAAAAACAATTTGCCATTGCCAGTAAAATGGTATAATTGAGTATTATAAATGTTTCCAGGCCAAGTCTTGCTATGAATTATTTAGTGCATCTGTCCTAATTAAAGACCTATTGGAAGATTAATGTCTCGTAACCTGACAAACTACTTTACTTAGTAACAAATTATCCATATAATGACCTCAAAGTAAATTTATATAACCCAAGAAACCATCTGAAAGAACTCAAAAGCACAGTTCAGTAGAGGGAATTTCCTCTGCATATTTACGCTTATCTGCCCAATATTTTTTGAGCTTCGAATAGTTGTAAATGAAAATCAATCTGTTCCCAAATAAGTCTCTTAATCATTTCTAGCTTTAGTCAACATCTTGTAAAAGATATGTGATTCACATTTCTTGCAACCGTCTCGTTACACTTTACGGAAAGAATTTGCACTGAAGACAAAGATATGCAAGTCTGTAATACTGAATGCACTGGCAATAATGAAGAATCTTTTTTTCATTCTTATTCTAACCTCTTGTTTTTAGGATGAGATCACCCTGATTATTTTTCAGCAATATGAGAAACACCAAATATTCAGTCAACAGTATCTTCAGCTGAATGATGGGTCATTGCCCTATCAAGGCTGGATGTCAGAGGATCTGATGATAGTATAATACTGAGGTCATTTAAACCTAAACTTAGAAGCAAACTAGGTGAACCAATCCTGCTTTGGCATTAGGGAACTAATGTGCCTTACAGCTGTAATCCCTATAACACTATTTTTAAAAATCGATGGCATGCCATGTACCTGATGGGCAATGAAAAGGGGACCTCTGCTGATTGCATCTCCTGATATAAAGTAGTCCGGGGGCTTCCCTGGTGGCGCAGTGGTTGAGAGTCCGCCTGCCTATGCAGGGGACATGGGTTCGTGCCCCGGTCGGGGAAGATCCCACATGCCGCAGAGCGGCTGGCCCCGTGAGCCATGGCCGCTGAGTCTGCGTGTCTGGAGCCTGTGCTCCACAACGGGAGAGGCCACAACAATGAGAGGCCCGCGTACCGAAAAAAAAAAAAAAAAAAAAAAAAAAAAAGTAAAGTAGTCCGGAGAGGGAAGAGGCAGGGTCAGCAAGGGAAAAGTTTAACACCCTTTCTTCTTAATGGAAATCATTCCCTCCCATCACAAATGCACTGCCCTTATCATGAACTTCTTTAAAAAGCACTTTACATATTATTTCTAAAGCTTAAAAAAAAATCTTTCCACCTAGGTTTCACAGATTTTTCAACAAATCTGAAGATCTCTCTCTCTCTCTCTCTCTATGTACCTATGTATATTCATTGGCCACCCTATTTTAGAACACAAAATATAAAAATATCATCAGAGTTAAGTAAAATTTTTTTAAACTTAGTGTGTTAAAGTATGGTTAATTGGCCATAATTGTGAGAAAGTAAGTAAGATCTGATTAGATATATAACATTAGCATGGGACGGGATACATATATATGAATATATGTATGAAAGGAATATTTAGCAAACTGCTTTACTGTCATAAGTCCAACAACCGTTTGTTTATAAACTATATTTCACTCTTATCTGGACAGGTAAATATTCAAAATGTTTTCTTCTCCTAGCTTGGATCTTAGCATTCATAAAGTCATTGTCCTGTAGCATTCCTTCCATGTAACTTTCTTTTCCATATAGAATTTCTCACACTGGAAAACAATTCAGCTTCTTCTTTACACCCCTGTATGAATCATACATTTTAACAAAAATGAAGTCATACGCTTTTACAGGAAATAAGCTCAAGAGGGCCAAATTGATGGAATGCTACTTAACATCTCCCCCTTTCTTCTTCTGCATCTACAGAATATTTGGTGCTCTTTTAAAATGCTTTTAGCCAGAGTCCACCTCATGCACAGGTGCAAAAGTACCTCTAGCTACATACAATGGGCTTACTGACTTTTTGGCCAAATGGAAGGAAGAAAGTAGTGAAATTAGGCAAGGAAAGGAGAGAGTTGAGTATTTTTTCATAACATTTGTTTCCTAACAATAGCTCATTGTAGAAATTTGGAATATAGGGAAAAGTGTAAAGAAAAATAATCATAAAAATTGTTCATAGACCCATCAACCAATGATAATCTCATTAGCATTTTGGTATGCTTTCATTTCTTTTTTCTATGCAGCCATTATATACTGGAGTCTTTCCTCATGGAGTTTTACTTTTCATTACATTGTAAGCATTTTCCAGTGGTCTTAGCTTTTCACCTGTATAGAGAATGATTGTTTTTCATCATAACTAAATGTGGTGTTCGTGTAAAGCAGAGGAAATGTGTCCTTCCCGTGGAGTTAAGTTTCAGACTCCTCAGAAACGGCAATTCAAGAAACTAGCTCTAATCTACTCTTAAGATTTCTGCTGAGTAGCAGACAAGTTATAAACTGATCAACAGAAGACAAATGTATGTCTGGTTGCAGGTATATATACACACTTGTACTCCTGCATTCTTGGAAGTAGTCTATTAGAAAAAAAATCCAGCTTACTAACATACACTGAGAGTATAAAAAATAAATGCTAAAAATCATATAACTGTATAAATAAAAACATGATTCTTCTAAGTTAATAGCTGTTAAAGGCATAAAAGTTTTATTAAGAATTTTAATAAAACATCAGAAGTAGAACCCAACTGAAAAAAAGCTTTAAAATGTATTATGATATTACACCTACACTTCAAATATGCTTTGGGAAACGTTTTTTATTAGAACAATAGGTTATCACTAGGCATGAGTGCATGTACTGCTCAGAATGAACAGATATTTATCTATCTGTTTAAAACTGGGTTTTGCACTCAAAACTTAGTAGGTTTTGGCAAAACACAATGAAAGAGAGTTTTCTTGTTCTTCTGCCTTAGAATATCGCCTGAGATAGACACTGAAGGCTCAGCCTTATAAATATTCATAATAATTGTCCTCAGGTGGCATCCAGGAGTCACCAAGACAAACCATCATTTGAAGACATTTCAAAAAATATCTGGAAAACATACACACAAAAAGAGAATCTTTGAGGCATTCATTCACACATTTACTAATTCACCTAACCATGATTAAATGTCAGGTTCTAGAACTGTGAAACAGCTGAACTTAATGTTGCAATAGGGGGGCAAAAATGCATATACATATTACATCCATGCAGCAGAAATGTTAAATAAATCCTAGCTTGAAACCATCAGGCGACCTGATTCCTGGCCAATCAATCTTTCCAGTTTCTCCCTTCTCTCTGCTCTCTGTCTCTCCTTTTCTCTGTCTCTGTCTCTGTCTCTCTCTCTCACACACACACCCCCTTACATATACATACACATACATATATAGACACACAAGTAAGGGTCTGTGTCTATAATGTACCATGACGCTCAATACTCTATGTAAAGAAGTCTCTACACACCTACCATTGAGTCTCACCTTCAGTTCCCTCTAAAATAAGAAGAAAGTATGATATATGGAACACTGGCCTCAAAAGATGCCTAGCAGAAAACAGTTCCCTGGTGAAATAAGTTTGGAAAGCAATATATTTTATTCCCCTAGTAGAGATTTATAACACAGATTAGCACAGTAAAGACGCTGAAAGAATTCCTGCAATAAAGAAACCTATTTTAAAGTTGTTTGCCTCAGAATGTTTTAATCTGGAAAATCTGCTTATTTTGTTTACTATATATTATCAACCATAGGGAACAGGCAATGATATAAGAACACTCACCCTATGATTGGGACCTTTCAAATATTATGACTGAACACATGTGGGATGCAATACAGTTCATAAAATATCCATCTGTCTTTCTGGCACAGTTTGGTCTCACCTTATAAAAATTATATAAATTGAAAAACTGTGATATAAAGCCTTGTATTCACACATCAAAATAAATTAACTAATTTAATAAAGTAAAGGTGGATTGTAGGCTTTCCTCTGTTGTAACAGGATTCCTTCACAGTTTTCTGATTTAACAGGTTTCATAAAAGGTCTGGTATTGCTCTTTGCATTATTCCTGGGGTCTGTGAAGGTAGCCTGATGTTCTGGGACATTCCAAAAACACTGCATGAATCTCATTTTTTTTTTTTTTTTTGCAGCACGCGGGCCTCTCACCTCTGCGGCCTCCCCCGCCGCGCAGGCCCAGCAGCCACGGCTCACGGGCCCTGCCTCTCCGCGGCACGAAGCCGCGACCCCTGCATCGGCAGGCGGACCCCCAACCACTGCGCCGCCAGGGAAGCCCGAATCTCATTTTTGACACCTTTCTGGGGTGTTCTGTATGGAGCATCATTTGGAGATGGTAGGTTCACAAACTGAATTTATTGATTGATTGAATCTTTATTTTCAGAATCCTCTTAAAGGAAAATATGAAAAGATTGTTAAAACTAATTACACCCACTTCAAGTACACTTAGGGATGAGGCTTTCTCTTAAGAGGTCTCAAACAGTGAAACTGACATTTTTAACCAAGCCCCTCTGCAGGAAAGACAAACAGGACATTCACCAGAGCTGTGGAATTCCAGTTACTCAAGACATGTAGATGAAGATGGTATTTCTGCTCTTGAGTGGCAGGTCTCTGTGTAATCACCTTTAAAAGGAGAACGAAATCAAAGTGGAACCCTGAAAAGAAACAAGGAAGCAGCTCCTTTGCCGCCTTGCAAAACACAAATGCTTCAGTGACAGACAAGACCAAACAGCTTGGTGTGCGGGGTGGAGGTGTGGTTGGCAGCTCAGACGCACAGTGACAGGTCAGTAATAAAAGGCAAGGCCTTGGGTCCTATTTGCGACGATGACATATATGTTACCAACAAATGTTGCGTGAAAAAATGCCATAAAAAGGAGACAAAAGGAGGAAAAGGGGGAGGGAAGGTTATTGCTCAGCTTAATCTTTAATTCCATTTTACAACTGCCCAATAAACAACCTTCTACTTAAGTTTTTGCCTCAGTGGCTTCTACAGTAGGTAAGAAAATCTTTTGGCTTCACACCTTAACTCGAGGCTATAAAGTAGGCTTTTTAAATGGATATTCAGGCGTTTTGCAACTTCCGTTACAAGTTTTAGTTAGTGAATCGTCATCAGTCTTACATAATACACCAAAGGAGGGTTTTCATTTGGGATAGCCTCACCACCCACCAGTCCTTCTTTTCCCACGTGAATCCGTTCTGAAACGATACTCCTGAGGGCCCAGGTAAACTCAGGCTTTCAAGTCCCAACATGAGCTTGAAGAATGTAATAAAATGTTGAAGATGCTCAGTCTCTGAATTTACTGCCTAGTATTTCAAGAAATATTATTTCTAAAACTAGGACCCTTTATCTGTGACACCGATCCTACTAAGTGGATGACTTCTGCATCCAAATGCCTATAATAAGATCACTTTGTAAAGGGAAATCAGAGAAATATGTTGAATCCTGCAGTGACTGCTCCTTCCCTCTTCCGTACCTCTTACTGGGGTCCTTAAGCCTATATTTATTGTGCTTTCAGACATAATCTTTTAAGCTAAGACTAATAGTCAAAACACAGTCAGTACAATGAACAATTTCTTTATCAGCAGTTTTACTTCAAATCAGACTGAAAACTGACCCCCCAAAACTCCATTCTAGAGAACACAGACCGCCTTTATGTAAAAATACAAAATCAGACAGTTTCTCACATTTGAGATCTCAAAGAGGCTATTTCTAGAAGTGTCAATAAAGAAGAGTTAGGAATTTCGGTTACCATAAAATTCTGTTTAATATTAATATACTTTCATATGTGAGCTCTATGTGATATCATAAAAGTGCATTTATTTTAGGGTGATTTTGTTTTACATCGTTTTATACTAGGAAATAAATTCTGAATAAGGAGCAAAGGCTCTTCCCTCAAGTCTAGCTTTTCAAAATCCATCCCAGGTCCCAGGATGCTAGTGAAACTTCTGGAGGATGCTATAATTCATCCCAGGGGTCAGAGAGGAGTGGGTGGAGTCCCTCACACCACGATGGGTCCTTTCAGCTTGGTAGAATGCACACAGTTTTTGAAATCTGAAGAAATAAGATGTAAGAAAGAGAACCAGTCTCACTCAAGAGAACTGATAGATTCTAGGGAGCTAGAAGCTGTCAAAGCATAGGATTCCCGGGCAATAATGAAGCCTGAAGACTCAGAAGTAAAGCAGTCTGATGACTTAAGTTTTCATCACACATCTGACAGGCATTAGAATCATGTTTTCAAGGGAGCAGGGGAAATAAAAAACTTTTTCTAACAGTCCACCTGATTCTCCAGAGTACTGGGACAGATAAAAAAGTAATAACTTTTTTTTAAAAAAAAGCTAAATTAAACAACAAACAAGAAATTCCATGTCTTATCTGATTTGTCAGTCATGTACGGTGGCTTTGAATGAACTTTTCCACACATTTTTTTGCACAAAGGAAGGTAAAAACTCAGAAGGGAGAAGGACACCCTCAGAGAATTCTTAGCGAGGATGCTTTCTGGCCCGAAACCGGACCTCTCCCTTTCTAAGCTGTCATCTCCATCACAAAGCATGGAAATGTATCTATCTTTGTGCAAGGCTATATGCTCAGTGGGCTGCTCTCAGCTCAGTGTCACTGAAGAACAGCTGCTGTCACAGAGCCAGGGAGGAATATCTGCCCCAAGTTCACACAAGGGGCAGCCCTTCAGAGACTACACTTCCCGGGATTTATCTTGGCATATTTTCCCTTGGGGCTTCAAGGATACGGAAGTGAGCCTGAGGGAGGGAGGTCGGGCTGGAAACACAAACTCTGATAACTTCTGCAGAAATTCTTCTTGGCCCTACAAAAATCCACGTTTTCTAGTGATCGTTTTTTAAGAAGTCTGGAAATATAAAAAGTATTCACAAGCCCTGAGCACTGGATTCAAAATGAGAGCTGATACAAATGGGTTTGCCTTTTCTGGATAGAAACCTAGTCTGTGAGTGTGGGATGTCCTGGGCTGTGACGTCTGGGAAAGCTGAAGTTCTGACTAGCCAGACAACCTTTGGGAATAATCAAGTCAGCAGAAATGGAGAAGGAGCTTTCTATGTCTACCACCTACTACCTACCATTGGAGCCGAAATGACTAGAGACATAATTAATACTGTCAGCTGGAAAGGCCAGTCGCCCAATTTCTGCTTTACTTTTGTAATTGTTGACCCCATGGTGGAAAGAGAAATCTTAACTTTTAGATCATCATACAGGTGTTTTCAGTAGTTCAACTGTTACCCATACATTACTGCTGTCTCTTCATTTTTATTACATGTTGAGAAGAAAAAAATATGAATCAATGCATTCCAATAATTTATTTTCTATTTTGAAATTACACATTCACATGGAAGTTATTCATATCAAAAGGAGTCTACTTAAGGTTTTGACAAAACAAGCTAATAAGACACAGGGTATGCTTTGTTGAAGAAAACAATCTTACAGTCCTCTTACTTTTTGTGTTGCTATTAGAAGCAGATACCACCCTCAGCTCCTAGTAGCTAAACAGCCAATTTCTTTCCTAGTTGGTCCCAAGTACCTGTAGGGTTATGAAGGAATTATGGATACTACATCTATTGCTGGAAGTTAGAAAACCTTTATTATTCAAAGATGCATGGGCTTCATTCATATTCCAGGGATTCTGAAGTAAAGAATAATCTTTAAAAGTATCTATGAATGAGTGTCTTAACACATTTCCCCTGTTTAAAAACTTGCAATTGTCTTGTATTACATAAGTCATTAATCAAGGTACTAATTGTCATGGGTTGAACTGTGTTCCCCAAAGGTATGCTGAAGTCCTAATCCCTGTACCTGTAAATGTGACCTAGGGTGAAATAGGGTCTTTGCAGATGTAAGCTAATTAAGATGAGGTCATACTAGATGAGGGTGGCCCTAATCCAATACCACTGGTATCCTTATAAAAAGAGGAGAAGACAAATAGAACACACAGGGAGAAGCCCATGTGACAGCAGAGGCAGAAGTTAGACTGATGAAGTATCAACAAGCCAAGGAATGTCAAGGAGTTCTGGTAACCACCAGAAGCTAAGAGAACACAAGGAAGGATCCTCCCCTAAAGCCTTCAGAAAGAACATGCCCCTGCTGACACCTTGATTTCAAACTTCTTTCACAGCCTCCAGAACTGTGAAACAATACATTTCTGTTGTTTTAAGGCACCCAGTTTGTGATGCTTGTGATGGCAGCCTCATGAAACTAAAACACAAGTTTAAGTTTTTTTTTAAATAAATATGATAGTTAATTACAAGGAACTTACTGTCTTATTTAGTGACTGATATAAGTAATAGCCATGGTATTTAATATGGACAAACACAAGTTATTTTCTGGCCTATGCTTATGTAGTATAATTATCTTAAACTTCAAAAAGTGAATGCCAAAGTTTCAGCATTTTGATGATGGGATGAAAACAAACAAACAAACAAGAAGTAATGAATATTGATAAAGTTTATCTCAAAACTGGATAACTTTTATATTTTGGCCATGTTGCCTAAGCCTGTGTCAACATACGAAGGAAAGCCAAAAAAGTTTCAACATCTCTATGTCATCTTTCCTTAGAAGTAGCCTTCTCCAAATCCACAGACGTCAGTATTTAACAGAGCTATGCAAGCGATATTTTTACCTATTGTCTCTCCTTAAGGAACATGAGATTATTTTAAAAAATGGTTTTGGGGGCTTCCCTGGTGGCGCAGTGGTTGAGAGTCCGCCTGCCGATGCAGGGGACACGGGTTCGTGCCCCGGTCTGGGAGGATCCCACATGCCGCGGAGCGGCTGGGCCCGTGGGCCATGGCTGCTGAGCCTGCGCGTCCGGAGCCTGTGCTCCGCAACGGGAGAGGCCACCACAGTGAGAGGCCCGCATACCTCAAAAAAAAAAAAAAAAAAAAAAAAAAAAAAAAAAAAAAAAAAATGGTTTTGGGCCTCCTTCTTTAGGTTGTTTTCTCACAGTAGGCACGGCCAAATGCTTCAAATGAAGGTGGAAAGAAAGCGAGCCAGAAAATTCAGACTTTACCATGTCAAGAGTCATTTGGCTATGTGATAAATCATGTTCATGTATGAATTATTATTTAGAGAGCTGGTAGAAACAGTAACCTGGAGAAATAGTAAAGGGTAGCTGGATTCTCACTTTCAGCTGGACGGTGTTCTGGGCTGAAGGAGCCCCACGTGTGATGGGGCCCTTCCATCTATGATCCCTCCACCTATGCCTTCAGCTTGGGCAGCAGATTAGAGCACAGGGAGGTTCCACATGGAGACTTGGAAGCACATGGAATGCCCATCTCCATAGTTCACGAGCATCCCCTATACTGGACAATTCCCACAAACACATAGATTATTCCTCATAAGTCACCTTCACATGAAGTCCTTCCTGGTCCCCAGCAGAAAAAAAACTCCCTGCTCGAGGTTTCAATTCCCTTCCTCTGTCTCTTTTCTCCTTCTTTACATATATCTTTTTGTTTTTTGGTTTTTTTTTTTAATTTTTTGGCTGCGCAGCATTGGGATCTTAGTTCCCTGACCAGGGATTGAACCTGTGCCCCCTGCATTGGAAGCACAGAGTCTTAACCACTGGACCACCAGGGAATTCCCTTTTGTACTTTATTTATTTAGGTTCTTCTTTACATGTATCTAGGTACTAAGTATTTTACTTATTTAGGTTGTTTATTGTCTTTTCCCCACTAGAATGTGAATTCCAAGAGGGCCTTTTACTCCTTGGATCACGGCTCTCTTCTCAAAGAACGGTGGCTGGCACTTGGTAGGCACTCAATATATACTTCTAGAATAAATGAACTATGGAGGGAAAGACCTCTGTACTTGCTTTATTGTTAAGTGTGAGCAGCTTTTAGTGGATTTAACTAACCACAGTTTGTGTCCAAATTACAAGACTGAACGAGGAGTGTTCTAGCTTATGCTTATATATTTCCAAGGCCTGATGGGGGAGTTTCATGAGTAGATCTCCGCAGATGGGTGACTGCTTCTCTAGGCTACCCAGTGAAGCATCTGTCACACTATAAGCATTTTATCATTTTTGAGAACTGATTATCTCCCACTGCCAAAGCCAGTATGCTTAATTACTTTTGAAGCATTTACCAGTGTACAGTATCTAAGGGCTTCATAAATCAACCAGAGGTGGATTAGGTGCCTCCAGCACCCCTAAACTAACACAAGAAATTGCTCAACGAGGACAGAATAATAAAGCCCAAATTAAATAATTCTCACTATAAGCTTCAAACATAGCAACCTAAGAAGATGCATAGCAGCAGAAGTAAATGTTTGAAGAAGGCCCAAGAGCTCTACTAACGCCTAAGGGATTGAGTAGCGAATTCTAATCTGGCCTATTATCTGAGTGTTGCTAACTGATCAACGGCAATTTGGCCAGGCAACACTGATCAGGTCCATTGAAGAAGTATTGGTGAGGTAAACTACCACAATCTGAGGCAGGTGGAGGGCTACACATGTCCTTCACCATAACTTGATCACAGTTTGAATGTTACAACCAAAGCAAGCCTACCTCCAAATTCTGCCCAAAGTACCATTTTGTTATTAGCCTGCAGGCACAAAAAGCTCTCTGAGAGCATGCTTCATGAAGGGGTCACCCTAAGGCATATATGATCATATTCTGACAGGCGATGAGTCCACCTTTAATCAATTAAGGGACAGAACTTAAAAGAAGGGACTCAGGCGATCCAAGAGATCTCTAGACTTCAAAGGCTACATTACAGGTTTTGGGCTTGCCTGGCATGGAGGGACAGTGGTGTTCATAAAGTTCTTTGTTGTGAACCACCAATGAAAAATATTTCTTACCTATTTTATACTAATTAATCAGCCCTTTGTTCCTATTTTGATAACTATCAAAATATAAGCAATGTATAAGGAGTCCCCCCCATAGTGTTGATTCATAACATTTCAAATGCTGAAATTTTTTTCATATGCTAAAATAATTTAAAATGAGGTTTTAAGCTCCTTTACACACACATACACGATACAACTCCACCTATAATGGCAGAAATGGGGCCCAAGAAAAATTTAATGCATAAGTGCACAGTGGCATTTGTATGAGGAAAACAAAGTGAGTGAGATGACCCTGAGTGGCTGGTGGCTGGGAATTCTGGGGTCTGGCTTCATGGTCCAACTCTGTTTTTTTCTCTATAGTGGTTGGTAGTATCTGGCAGTAGTTTTCTACTCTGCCTTAAATATCAATGGGGATGATTCCAGGTCCTATGAATTTCCAGGGCAGGAATCTACTGATTAGATGGCACGCATTTGTTTAGCCCCTTTCGTGTTACCTCTCCCTATCCTGGAGAAGTTCAAGAATAGGACCAAGTGGGAAAGAAAAGCTAATCAGCAACTAATTAATTCACATTATCACAGGATGCATTATTGTAGAAATTTTTGCTACTGAAAAAAATCCTTACAGAATTCCAGAAAGCTTAAAACGTAACAACATGCAGACACTGAGTCTTTTTTTAAAAATATGAATTCACTGATCAATATGATGAGTGGGTTTTGAAAGTGTTAATGAAAAGCATCACATCCATATTCTTGGTCTATCTGGTCATTAAAAGATAGCAAGTGGAGGACAGTTTTTCTCTATTAAGCTTTAGGAGTTTAGGTGAATAATACAAAATATGTTTGCATTATTTGGTCTAATAACCATACATGGCATAAGACCTGATGACTGTACAGATGATTTCTGGTGGCAGTCCTCTTAGCCTATTCCAAGAATCATTTTTGAGAGTCGACTATCAAGTGTGAAGTTACTCTTCTTCTCTAAATGTCCTGTCCTATATTACATCTCATGAAAGAAAAAATTTGTATTTAAATTCTGAAATTATATTCTACTTATCTGACTGCTTTGTAACTTTTGGGCTTTTCTTCCTCATAATGGCACTTTCAGCTGCACATATGCTACCCATGCAAGCACCAGCACAATGAAAATAATGAACATACTCCTCACCCAAAGGTTCTACCATGTCCCTTTGTAATTTCTCCCTCCTGCCCCTTCCCATTTGTCTCTACTGTACCACACCCCTCCCCGGGCAGCTACAGATTTGGATACTTTCACTAAAGTTAAGTTTGCATTTTCTAGAATTTTATATCAATGAAATCGTGAATATGGTCACTCCTTTGTCTTATAGTCTTCTTATACACACAATAATTATTTTGACACTCATTTATATTATTGCAGATAACAACTCATTCCTTTTTATTATTGAGTAGTATGCCATTTTATAACTATTCCACAGTTTACATATCCATTCGTCGATTGATGGATATTGGGGTTGTTTCCAGGGTTTTGTTATTACAAATAAAATTTCTGTGAACATTCATATACAAGTCTCGCATGGACATATGCTTTCAATTTCTCTTGGGTAAATACCTTTTAGTGGAATGCCTGGATCATATAATGAGTGTATTTTTGAACTTTAAAAGAAATTGCTAGGCTCTTTTCAAAAGTGATTGTACTTCATTTAATCTATAGATAAATCTGGGGGAGAACTGACATTTTAACAATATTGAAACTTCTGACCCATAAACCATATATTTCTTCATTTGTTTCAGCCTTTCAGCAGTGTTTTGTAGTTTTTAGTATACAGGTCTTGCACATGTTTCTTTAAGATTTATCACTAAGTATTTCATAGCTTTATGTAATTTTACATGGCATTGTTTTATAATTTCAATTTTCAGTTGTTACTGCTAGTATGTAGATACATAATGGAGTATTTTATACTTGGTCTTGAATCCTGAAACCTTAGTAACCTCATTTAATATTTCTAGTAGTTATTTTGTAGATTTCATCAAATTTTCTATATAGATGATTATGCTGCTTGTGAATAAAGACAGTTTTTCTTCTTCTTTTCCAAACTGGATGCTATTTTGTTTCACTGACTGATTACTGGTTTTTGTTTGTTTGTTTGTTTTTGCGGTATGCGGGACTCTAACTGTTGTGGCCTCTCCCGTTGCGGAGCACAGGCTCGGGACGCGCAGGCTCAGTGGCCATGGCTCACGGGCCTAGCCGCTCCGCGGCATGTGGGATCTTCCCAGACCGAGGCATGAACCCGTGTCCCCTGCATTGGCAGGCGGACTCTCAACCACTGCACCACCAGGGAGGCCCTGATTGCTGTTTTTATTGCACTGGCTAGAACCTTTAGTAAAAGATCAAATAGAAGTAGTAAAAGCAGACATCCTTGCCTTGTTACTGATCTTAGGAGGAAAGCATTTAGATTTTTACTATTAAGCATAGTTTTAGTCATAGGTATGTCGTAGACACCCTTTAACAATTTGAGGATGCTTTCTTCTATTTCTAGTTTTCCCCCAGTTTTTAAAATCAGGAATTGATGTTATATTTCATCAAATGCTTTTTCTGCATCTCTCTGAGATGATCATGTGGGTTTTCTGCTTTAGATTGCTAATATGGTGAATTACATTGATTAGTTGTTGAATGTTAAACCAACCTTGCATTCCGGAGATAAACACTACTTGATCACAATGTATTATTATTTCATATTATTGGAATCCATTTCCAAATTTTTTGTTTAGGATTTTTGAATCTATGTTCATGAAGAATATTGGTCTATAGTTTTCTTGTACTATCTTTGGTTTTTGTATCAGGGTCATTCTGGCCTCATGGCAAAGAAATCCCCAGTCATCAATTTTCTGGAAACTTTATATAAAATCAGTATTATTTCTTCCTTAAATGTTTGGTAGAATTCACTAGAGAAGCCAGTGGGGACTGGACTTTTGTCTGTGGGAATGTTTTTAACCACAAATTAATTTCTTTATTAGATATAGGGCTATTCAAGTTATTTATTTCTTTTTGAGTGAACTTTGTTAGTTTGTGCCTTTCAAGAAATTTGTCTGTTCATCTAAGTCAGTGGTTCTCAACAAGGGGTATTATTACACGCTCTTCACCCATGGGGCATTTGGCAATGTCTAGATACACTTTTTGTTTATTACAATTGGGACGCAGGATATGGTACTAACATCTAGGGGGTAGAGGCTAGGGATGCTGCTAAATATTCTATGATCTCCAGGACAACCCTCAAAACAAAGAATTATCTGGTCCAAAATGTCATTTTTTTTGAGGTTGAGTAACCTTGATCTACATTTCTGAATTTATTGGCATAAAGTTGTTAATGACAGTATTCCCTCATTATCTTGTTAACATCTTTAGGATCTTTCATGCTATTTCTCTCATTCCTGATGCTGGTAATTTTGCCTTCTGTTTTTCCCCCCGATCTATTTGGCTAGAAGTTTATCAATTTGATGCCTGAATCCCCACTATAACATCCTCACCAAGTTTATCCTCTGAATAAAAATCAAAAATGATGAAAAATTTACTGGAAAGGGATATTATTTCAGTTTATACAAAAGTATATTTCCTTTGGCATGTGCTCTTTGGGTCTAATTCTGCCTTCTGGGAAGTCAACAGATTTTCTAAGAAAACCCTTTAAGATATTTGAAGACATGTTCTTGCCCTAAATCTTGCATTCTCTAAGTAAAACACTTCTTCAATTATTCTGACAGCGGGTGCATTTACTGTATAGTTGATTGAGTCAAAGCTATTGAGTAAACATTGAATTTTTAAAAAATGATATCTGATACTAAATACTGTCTTTGCTGTGTTTTCATTCTTCTCTGTGTCTTTAGTACCAAGAAATTAGTTGTTATAATTCTTATGAATTATGGATATTATTTTTATCTTCTGAGCACAGAATTAACAGGATATTTGTAGTCATTGCTGGTAACATTTAAAAACGTGTATAAGGAGTTATGATGATCCAAGTTATAGCCGAAGGAGTTACGATGACCCAAGTTATAACCGAAGTCAGTTTGGAGCAATCATAGTCTCTCATTTTCTCTCACCTGAATGTAAGCCTCTGCCAGTTTCCAAGTTCTCACACTCAAAGGCATCCTCCATGCTTAAACACAGGTCAGCTTGTATCATATTTACTACTTTAAAATGTTAATATGTAGTGGTCCATATCGGTTAAGATATAGTGGTTCCAGCTGAGCAAAATCCACTTCCTCAATATGGCTTTGAAGGCTCTTTTCTGTGTGGTCCTGACTGCACCTTCTTGTCTTCTCTGGTCACTTCCTCTCCCAAGAGCAGATGATCTATTCCTATCAAGGCTGTTTGCCTATCAGATCTCCTTGTTTATTCTCATATATTTCTATCCACTTCTCCACACCTGGGAAACTCCTCCTCTCTCTTTAGATCTCTCTCAAATGTCACCTATCCTCTGAAACCCTCCTAGCCTTTTCCCTGTCTGAGGCCTCCTGAAAAGTGATTTTCAACTGGAACCACATATTAGAATCACCTGGAGAGGTTTTTAAATATACCAGTGTCTAGACTAATTAAGTCAGAGTAATGCCTGGTGCACAGCAGATACTTAATGAATATTTTAAAGCAAGTAACCTATTCAATAAAATAAGAATAAATAAATAAATGGCAATAATAAAATGTATCTTCAGAACATTAAGAATAGTTTTGATATGTACTATACTGTTCATTTCTGACAGTAAGGGCTGTTACTGGTAATAAGATAATATTATTTACTCAACTTAAAGGTATTATTATATGGAGAAATTAATTAATCATGATAAAGCATTTCATCCACATGCCGTGCTAACTCAAGGATCATAGTCATTGGGATAGATATCTTAGAAAGCAATGTTTTCATTTGTAGGAAATTAATGAATGAATCTTTTGGAAGGAGATGTTAATTTCTATATAAAAAAATCTTTTTTCTCATGCTCTTCAAAAGGTAATTTACCTAAAGAGAAAAAAAAGTATTACTTGCATAAGATTGATATATTTTAGATCTTTGCTAACTCTATTACTTTAATAATCCTTTGAAAATGTGGTATTAACTATCCTTGTATGCCCAATCAAATCAGGGATATAAGTTAACAGGTTTACTTATCTGGTGATGTATGAGAATTGTCCCAAAGGTACCTCAATTTTGATATTTATTTAGGCTTTTGCTCACAGGTTCATATACTGGGATTTCACTTTCAAAGGGGCCAGAGTGCTGACAAAGGATATGTTATCACCCTATATCATCCACAGAGCTTTCCCTTCTCTTCCTTGAGAAACAGTTTTTCCTTAGAGTTCCCGTGGCAGGGACCCAAGTGACAGTCCTGTTACAGAGGCTTAGACAAAAGAGGCCATAAAAGGAATTTGCTACAACCAGGGTATCAATATACCTGGCTGGTTTGAACACATATGACCTGTCAGAGAGCACTGCTTCAAATTTGTCCATTCTTTAGAAGGAAACTGAAGGAGACATCAGAATCTGTATGATCTAACAAACCTTGAAATAAACTTTAGGATATAGGTCCAGTTTCCCTCCTTACTGATTCTAGACCAGTGAACCAGAAGCAAGCTACTTCTGGTAGGAAGATGAGAAAGATGAAGAGATCGTTTAAGGGCCTATGAGAAATAAATGTGAATGCTGCATACGACTCTATTGTTTTTAAATGTTTCTAACAACTTACTTAGGAGTTTGGCTGTAATTTAATGCAAATGAATGAATGACAGGTCAGTGGGGTGGGCAACAGAAAAGAGCAGTATATTGGTTCAAGAGGAGATGGATAGTTCTTTGCTTGTCTCTTTATCAGCATTTTTAATTTAAGAAATTGGTTATCTTCATTGCCCATGGAGAGTACTGCTCTTGTGTTATGTATCACATGGGCAAAAATCACTGGGAGAATTAACACAGAGTATGAATTAAAATGCAGGACTAAACTATTATTTTTAAAAAGTGCTACTTGCGTTATGCATCAGTTTGCATACAACCAATTCAGTCTGAATGGAAACACTCCCAGCTTTAATCTTTAGATAGGAAATCACATTATTGGAAATACGGCTATCAAGAATTTATGAAGAAATTAAATGTGTTAGTAATACAATACATAGATATTTAAGAAGTATCACGTAATTATTCCCAGGTCTTCAAATATTTTTTGACCTGTCTAAATAGAAAAATACCAATACTATAAGTTGACCACACTTTAAAAGATTATTAATATTTATTGATACTATTATTCATTGTGCTGACTTTAAATATAAAGCTCCATACCTACTATATGTTACCTCAACCGCAACATATAGTGTATATGGATATGGTGTATAGAGCATATGGATATGGTGTATATGTAAATATAGCAGCGTGCTCTATTTACCGGAATATTCTATATGCCAAATTAACAAATATTTATATATTTATAGATAAAGTAATGTTGAGGATATTTGTGAACTCTAAAACCAGTATTATCTTTTTCTGTAAATTTCAGGCCTTTGCAAAACAAATGCTAGTAAATATAAAAGTACTTGTAGGGCTTCCCTGGTGGCGCAGTGGTTGAGAATCTGCCTGCCAACGCAGGGGACACGGGTTCGAGCCCCGGTCTGGGAGGATCCCACATGCCGCGGAGCAACTAGGCCCGTGTGCCACAACTACTGAGCCTGCGCATCTGGAGCCTGTGCTCTGCAACAAGAGAGGCCGCGATAGTGAGAGGCCCGCGCACCGCGATGAAGAGTGGCCCCCGCTCGCCGCAACTAGAGAGAGAAAGCCCTCGCACAGAAACGAAGACCCAACACCGCCATAAATAAATAAATAAATTTAAAAAAAAAAAAAAAAAAAAAAAAAGTACTTGTAGATCTATTTTAGAAGATTTACAATACTACAAAAATATATTTTGACCAGTAACTATATTTTGGACATAAGCAATTTTTGTTTTTTGTCTTGAAAAGTAAAATGTATTTGAGTAAAACTACACTGTGATTTAGAAAAACACCTAAATATTGACAGGCAACACTTTTATTTCCTAATACAGTTTAAGTGAAATTTGGGGGACATAAGAATTTTCTTTTTAATTAACTTTTTTTTTTTCTTTTGCGGTACGCGGGCCTCTCACTGCCGCGGCCTCTCCCGTCGCAGAGCACAGGCTCCAGACGCGCAGGCCCAGCGGCCATGGCTCACGGGCCCAGCCGCTCCGCGGCACGTGTGATCCTCCCGGACCGGGGCATGAACTGGCGTCCCCCCCAACCACTGCGCCACCAGGGAAGCCCTTTAATTAACATTTTATTGGGATATCTAAACCAGTGTGGTCTATTGGATGACCATCTGCTCCCAGATTTGGGGCGGGCTGGAAGAGACAGTTGATTTTATTTAATTGTCAGTACTCTCTGGATAGTGAATATATACTCAAAATTTAAAAAATGTTAAGTATGAATGTCCATTTAGCACATGTCCATAACACAATCCTAATAGTACCAAAGTATGGCCTAGAGTGTTACTTCTAAGTGAATCTAAACCCTTGTACATGAACCATCCTTAGGAGAAAAAAGTATGTATTTATTTTAGAAGCAGAAGAAAAAAAGTCATAACACAGGGAGTGAACAAAATGAGCCTCCTTGATAAACGCAGAATATTTACTAATATTCTGAAATATCCAAAGGAAATAAATCATTTTTAAAACAATGCCCTCAAAATTAGATAGCACTTTGTCCCCTTCTGATTAAATCTGACACATAAACTGCAACTGTGAATTTTTTCTCAAAATGTTAGAAATTATCTTTTCTAATTTAATTAAGAAATTAAATTCCTTGATTGTGGCTGGAAATATTTGGAACAATACCCAGAAGTGCTGAAACAAGAGCAAGTGGGAAATAATTACTTGGAGCTTGGTTATGAAAAAATTAAGAGCTGGCGAGAGTTGCGCTAGGGATGCAGAACATTATACTTTCTAATTCTCTGAGGTTTACTACATGATTCCATTTACAAGCCTTCACCTTGAAGTTTACTGTCAAAATAATACTTATCTTTTAGAGATCATTCAGTGACATAGTTTAAGATTCAGAATACATCACAACCATATAATAATTAAAACCAACACAGCACACAACTTAGGACTAAATAACTGACATGTTATTTTTATTTTTCTTAAGGAAGAAAGTGCCTACTTGCTCAGAATATATTACTGCAGTATTTCTGATGCCATTATTGAAATATTAACCTCCTATAATTAAAGAGTCCTTTTTAAAAAGCTCTAACATAGCATTTTATTTCCTCTACTAAAAATAACAGAAATTTAATTTTAGATATAGGCCTCTGCTGATTAATTTAGAAACCAGTGAATTTTCATCTCTAGCAAGTCCTAGATTTTCTAAATTTGTCATACAATTTTTTTTTAACTAGGCTTTATTTGATGTCCATATTAAATTGCCTTGGTATGTTATCATTTAATTAACTCCTAAGTATACTCTGTATCATGTTGTCCTTTCAAAGCCAAAAAACCATAAAGCTTGCTGGATTTGTATACATATGTTTTCTGAAGATTCCATAATCATTTAAATAGCATTCATGACCCTGCCAGCCATTTTGAGTTTTTACATAAAAATAAAAGAATGCAAAGTCAAGTTTAAACAAACTTATTAAAGCATACATAGTAAAAAAGCCAAACATATTGGCCAGCTCTTAAGTCATACTATTTGCTTTCTCTCATTTTCGTCACATCTTCGTTTACCAAAAGTATGTTACTCTAATCTTCAAATAAATGCCTTTGTCACTGTGTGCCAGAACCCAACTACAAATTGAATACAGCTGCATGCAAACATTGCCTTCAAATGCTACACAGCACACCAAATATTTAGCTCTTTGTCTAGGTTGACCTCTCACCACCAGCCAAGTCCTGTCCCAGCCTGAAAAAATGCCTTAGGGGACAAGCAATGTCCTTTTATAGAACTCTGCAAGCTGGTGAAGGGACACATGCTTTCAGTACTGTGGTTAAAGTACACAGTTTTGAAACTTTCTTTCACACACTGAAGCCTGCCTTGAACTAATTTAGACCAACTGCTTAGATCAGCAAATATCCAAAATTAGTACTAAATCAGGACACAAAACATAACACTGAAGGTCCATTAAGTGCTCTAGTACCAACATAACACAATCCTAATATAACACAATCCTAATAGTGCTAAAATATGGCCTTGAGTGCTGCTCTAAGTAAATCAAAACCCTTGGAAATGAGCCATCCTTAGGAGAAAAAAGTATATATTTCTTTTAGAAGCAGATAAAAAAAAGAAAACATTGCACAATCAGTTAACAAAATGAGCCTTTTTTTACAATAATCATAACATCCTGATGACATAGCACCAACACATAATATTTAAAGTGAAGATTTTTTAAATTTATTTTTTATTGAAGTATAGTTGAATTACAATGTTGTGTTAATTACCGCTGTACAGCAAAGTGACTCAGTTGATAAATTTGGAATATTTACTAATATTCTGAAATATCCCAAGTTAATAAGGGACATCATTGGAAAAACGATGCCCTGGAAATTAGATGACACTTCGCCTCGTTCTGATTCTGACACATCAACTGCACCTGTGGATTTTTTCCCTCAAAATTTAGAAATGATCTTTTGATATAAATGAAAAGTTTTGGGTTTTTTGGGTTTTGTTTTGTTTTTTAAGGAATCATCTGCTTAGGGTAGATCACTAAAATGCAGAATTATGAAAAACTACACCAGATAGAACAAGAAATTTATCTTCAACTATTACACCTTTGATTTATCCAGAGCAACCATCACAGAGAATTCCAAGTTATCTTACCTAACATCAGCAAATTATGGTCAGTTTTTGAGCTACAACAGCAGAGTTTAGTAGCTGTGACAGAGACTCCATGGCCTGCAAAACCTAAATATTTACTGTCAGGCCCTTTGCAGAAAAAGTTTGCCAAGCCCTGACCTAAAGGATTCAGAGCTAGGCAAGATTTCTGACTTTGTGTGAGAAAATGATTCAAGCCTGAATACCCAAGGGGATTTATGTGTTTTGCACAGCAATGTAATACCAAAAAACAGAAAATGCGGTTTGGCCATACTAAAGTGCTGTAGCTGATCTAACTGTGGACCAAATTATTTGGTTGAGGTCTGCACTATGTCACCGCAATGTGTGGGAGCTCTGTTTGGAACACTGTACCTTCAGCAACTTAAGTGGACAGTGGGTGTCCTATCATGACACCACCCAGCAATGTCTGTGTTAACTTGATAGGTAAACAGGGCTGAGTGGTTAAGAACCTGGGTTCTAGAGCTAGATGGATCAAGTTCCACCTCCACCATTAACCAGCCATATATGTTAGGTGAGTCTACTGATCTTCTGAACCTTAGTTTCTCCATGTCTAAAATGAGGATATTAAAAATAACAGGACTTACCTCACTGGGTTGCTTCAAGGATTAAACAAATGAGGGGGTGTGAAGTGCTTAAAACAGCGTCTGGCATGTGATACATGCACAGTAAACAGTAGCTAACAGTGTCTTCTCGGCTCAAAGCTTTGGGAGAGCCAAGATGCAAGGCTGGGGCTCTGAATTATCACAGGCTTCGGAATTCTGAAGAAATGCATGTGAGTTCTACTGGCCTCAAAGGCATAGGTACTGCTAACACTACTGTGCTTAGTTGCCTACATTTATAATCAAAATAAATTCTAAATTTCTGTCTAATGTTATTGAAAAAAAAAGATGCAATTTCCCCCATCCACCTTTAGGAACCCCAGGTTAAGAACCTCTGATTTAGGAGAAAAAATGGATTTACTCTGTACAGTCTAGAGCTGGTAAAGCCAAGATCAACTGGTAGTCATGACAAAGATATCTTTCAGCTGAAATCATAGAGGAGCCTTAGAACAATTATTTGTGTATATATGTTCCCCTGTTGTCTGGTAAAGAAACGTATTTCCTTTCTGGAAAATTTCCCAGCAGCTTGGGAGAGTACTCTCAGGAACACAACAGAGGGTTGTAATGGACACTGGCTAAGACCCTCCCATGAGACAGAAGAGAAAGGGTGTTAATGTCTCCTTCCAGGTTGAGTTCTAGAGACCTACAACCTCAATCAGACCAAGGGGAAAATAATCGCCTGAGGGGTCTAATCCTGAGTGACCCAGCCAAAGGTGTTTGAAAGTGGTTCCTAATTTTCCCTCGTTTCCTGAAGCATTCAATAGATTGCTGACTGGCCAGTATCAGGGAATTGTGCCATTCTGATCACGACATGTAAATTAATCTAGTGAAAGAAGAAAGCACAAGCATTTAGTAGGACAAGGTTGTTCTATTTTGACAGCATTTTAGTTATGGGTTCAAGAGTAATTACTGAAATAAGTCATCAATGGGTGGCAATATTGATTTTGTGTCAGCACCTGAGTAACCATAACCCCGCCTGGGTCTGCAGCCATGTTCATTGTCTTTTGAGCCTTATTTTTGAACTGCTATCCCAAAAAGGCTTTAGCCTCTGCACAAAATTGCTTACTGAGCTGCTTTTCCCAGGAAATCTCACTGCCCGAATCACCTCTGCCTGTCCGGCTCTCACCCGGAACAGTTTCCTTGGACCATTTTACTGCACTCTCTTAACTAGCATGAAATGCTAATACACATTGCTGTGATTTTCCAACAAAGCAAAAGGAAAATGTGATTACTGGTCACAGGGTTTTATATTAGCACTAGTTTCTGCTAATTTAAAAACAGGCTGGACTGCAGGAAAACCAATTTCCTCCTTTAATATTAGTTTGTTCTGCTGTTCTTTGTTTAATAAATATCCTCTGGGTCCAAACTAATGTGAATAGGAGAAAGAGACCTGAGTTCTCATTCTATTAAATCCAAACTCGAAATCTAACCTGATTTAATATTGTTGGAGATGACTTTGAACTTGATCTTTACACCAAAATAAAACAACTTCTTTGGTTTTATTTATATTTTTCGCTGGCTGGCTCAGATAGGAAATCTTTGATGTTTCAAGTTTAGTAAAGGTGAGTCAGGTAACTTCGAACAGCAGGGCACTGAATCCAGAAAATCTAACCTGAAATAAACTCAGATTAAATCGTTTTTGTTTCATACCAAGAAATGCTCCTTTGGGTGATAACAAAAAGCAGATAATGAAGCAGAGCACATAAACCGAAGCTTCTACATTTGCAGAACCACAAATCTCCATCTCATTTAGTTGTCGCTTAAATTTTGAGGACTAGGTGTATGCGGGTCCTAGAAACATAACTGTTCCCATTCCTCTTTAATTGTGCTATGTATTTTTTTTTTTTTTTTTTTTTTTGCAGTACGCAGGCCTCTCACTGTCGTGGCCTCTCCTATTGTGGCGCACAGGCTCCAGACACGCAGGCTCAGCGGCGATGGCTCACGGGCCCAGCTGCTCCACGGCACATGGGATCCTCCCGGACCGGGGCACGAACCCACGTCCCCTGCATTGGCAGGCAGACTCTCAACCACTGCGCCACCAAGGAAGCCCGTGCTATGTATTTTGAATAAACATTTTTGACTTTTCTAGTTCAAAATCCAGACTCCTTTCCATTTCTTCATTTTTCCATTATTTTGCCTCTGTTGATACATATAGTATAAAAGAAGCTTCCCTTCTTCATAGCTCTACACCCCAGTCCCAGGTCATAAACCGTGCATTCTCTCCGCTTCACCTTGCATTTGCTTCTGCTCATCTCCAAGATTTTCAGAGCATCAAAGAAAATTTATAATAAATATAGATAATGATACCATTTTGGCATTTGTATACCACTCTATATTTTATTAAACTGTTATAACCTCATTTGAGAGAGGTATCATCTGTATTTTACCAATGAGAGAACTGAGCTTCAAGGAATTAATTTATGTGTCCAAGATCACACATTTCCTAAGCAGAAGAGATAATACTCGAATTCTTGTTTTCTATATCATGTCTTTCCCTCTTCTACTACTGCAGGTCAAGCAAGGTTCTTTGATTATAAATGTTTTCCAAGTTTCAACTCTTTTGCCCTTTCCCATTGAGTTTGTCTTCTTCTTCTGCCTATGTCCTGTGCCTGACTTCCCAAGTCTAAATGCCTATGTTTGGGTTGCCAGGAATACACCTGGTTCTCACAGATAAGTCCCCATACGACACATAGACACGCATTTTTGAACCCCTGCCCAGAACAATTCCTTAATAACGATTGCCATTGATGTTCTATGTAACCCACACCTTGAAGATTTTATGTTTTACCTGAGCACAGCGCCTTGCACACAGAAAACATTCAATAAATGTCTGTAGAATGAATCTGTGAGTATACATTAGAAATCTCTAACATGCCATCAAAACATTCCCAGGCCTTCTCTAGGGGGTGTCAGGCTAATGTAAAGATGAGCAGAAAACTCAGCAAATGTCAAAAGGCTATAAATAATCACTTGGTTGATCAGTGCAGGGAATTTACATATACAGACATTTCCTTTGATGAATACTAAACCTCATAATGAAAAGGAACATCTATTTAGAAAAATTAAATATATAGTGAAAAAGCATGGGCTTTGGATCAAAGGCTTGACTCCCAGTCTCAGCTCGGCTACTTTCCTCAGACAAGTTACTGAATACTTCTGAGCTCCAGTTTCTTCATTTTAAAACAGCCTTGATGACACCTCCCTCACGTGATTACCATGAGGATCAGATGGGATAATGTTTGGATAGTGCTTTTTGACACATAACAGGTACTTTATAAATGTCACTTCTATTATTTTTCTCATAAATCATGAGGGTCACATTCAAGTGTGACTTTTTAAGAAGTGATAAACTACTGAATTATCCAGATATCAAATTCTCTATAAGCATGTTACAAATATGGAGACTTCAAAAAGTGTTATTTTAAAGACTCTGGGGGGGACACAGATGCCTCAAACTCTGATCTGGGCAGAAACAGGACTCTGACCTGTTGGAATCTTGTGACATATATTCCTTCATCTATATCCTAGGCTAGGCTCTTGAGACAATGAAAAAAAAAGTATGGTGTGGTCCCTTTTATCAGGAGTTCAGTTTAGAGGGGTAAGGGGCACACATATGAGCAGTAAAATACAACTGAGTAGGTAAGTGGTCATATAGAAGTGTGGGCACAGTAGCAAAGAGTTCAAAGGTAGAAGCCACTGAGCTTGGGATAATTGTAGATGATGTCTCAGAGGTTATAACATTCAAGCTACTCCAGAAATTCATTTAGACTTTTTTATATCTGCATAACAGTGTTGGAGGTGAATATCAAACAGTGTGATTTATTCCAGGCCCCAGGATGTCCTTGCCTTTGACCTTGAAATGTCAGTGGCTGTTGACTTCTGGCGTGTGCTTTTGGCCTTTTTCTGTAGCCCCATCTGTGACTCTACTTTGACACAGTCCCTACTGATAGTGAAGGGCTGCTGTTTGCTTTCCTTACTGACACCAAGTGAGTATGGCTTACAAATACGTCCTAGTTTAATAAAGTTTACTGTTCAAACCTGACCCTACATAAATCTCACCCACCTGTCATCTATCTCTGGGATATGTCAACTCAGATATTAGCACAAATCCAAGGCTGGGGAGGTCTCACTCCTCCCAAGTCCGGTTGACTGAAGTAACTCAGGAAAATAGCATCAAGGGACAGGAAGCTGAGAGCTGACAGCCTTTGCTTAATGATGATGCTAGAAACAATAACAATCAGAGGAGGAGAAAACTATTCTTAGTGCCTACTATTGTCCTAGACAACATCCTACGGGCATTTAAATACATACTTCCCATTGAATTTTTACAACACCATGAGACAAGTACTATTACCCCCAGTTTACACGTAAGAAAGCTTGGTCCAAAGACAGGGCCAAGAACTGAACACAAAAGTCTGTCTGATTACTCCAAGACCCATGTGCTTAGGTCTAAATCATGCTGTGTTTTGACTCTAGGTTCTTACTCAACTGCCAACCCTTCATTCCGTATTCTTATTTTCTGGTATTTGTCATAACATTTCAATGGCCAATTCATATGTTTTTCTCAACAGTTCTGTAGCTTTGAAGCTTTATTGTTCCACACTTGTCAAAATTTATTGACACAGGGCTTCTAGTTACACAAATTTTTCAAAGGTCCTCTGTATTTGAGAATCCTAAATTCCTTTTTAGTCTGTTGAGTGAAGCAAGCACTTCCTATATATGCTCCCTTAACACTACACATATTTTCACAATTAAATATCCCATACTGAAAGTGGGCCTCTGTACTGTGAGCATCTCGAGGGCAACGGCTGAAAGAAAGGAAAACAAGAAAGAAGGAAGGAGGAGGCACCGGAGCTCTGCCCCTTTGGTTCCTCCTTTGATAGACTGATTTTTCCCCGTGTTTAGCGACTTCATTGACTCAATATTTGAGACGAATATTTTAGTTCACAGCATGGTCTATCACTTGAGATATTTCCAAATGCATTCAAAAGCAAACCCTACTCAAAGGGTTAGTCAAACAGGTGAGTCAAGATAGAGGTAGGCGTAATTCTGAGTCAGTTACTCAGTGATGTTACCAAGGACCCAGTTTATTTACATCTCTCCACTCTGTTTTCCACAGGGTCAGCTTCATCCTAATGCTGGTTTCCATCATGGAAGCAAAGACAGTTGTAGCAATTCTAAGCATCACACCTACATACTGCGTAGTCCAGAACAGGACAGAACATTTCTTCCATCAACTTCCTCAGAAGTTTCTAGATTTCTCTTCTATGTCTCACTGACCTAAACTGGGTCATAAATCCTTTCTTAAACCAATCTCTGTCCAGATTGGCCAGAGGAATTCCATGAGCTGATTGTGTAGGTTATCTCAACCAGTCACCATAGTGAGGAGAATCAGACTGTCCTGACTGGTTTCGACTAATATTGTGTCCACTCCTTAGCTGAGGAAAGTGCCATCTTTTCCCAGAAGCCATGAGGTACAAGTCCACAGAAAGGAGTAAGAGAGGAGTAAGAGGTTGTCTACACTGGGTAGACAACCAACAACAAACAGTATCCATTTATATAAAAGAAAACAAAGTAATCACCAGAATGTAAGAAAATACTTACTGGACTAATGCTCTTGGTAACACTGAAGGGTGATTCTATCTCTAGGAAGAGAATATTAACCCTCTCAATCTGTCTATCAGTATATCATAGCACATCCTTTTCATAAATGTTGTCCAATCATCTCAGGTGTTTCAGAAGAACAAGTTCTGTTTTTCTTTCGGACTCTTTCTAGCAATTGGCAACCAACGTCATTATTCTCAAAGGAGTCTTTTAATATCGACTGCATTTTTTGTTAGAAAGCAATTGTCATTTACTCATTTGAAAAATATTTTTGAGCACCTACTAAGTACATGATATTGCACTAGGGCCATGAGGGATACACATAAAAGATACAGTGACTGAGTTTAAAGGGGCTTACATCTAACAGGGTTGAGAAAACATGCTTTTAAATAATGGATGTAAAGCAGTATTGGTACATGCTTAACGTAAGGACAAAGAGCCTGAAGAGTCCAGAGGTAGACAGATAATTTATAGCCATGTACACTAGGCAAGAAGAATCTGGGATGGTAATCTTTTCAAATCTGCACACTAACCAACTAAAACACTCATCGCGAAGTGCGGTATTTAGTCCAATATGGCTGAAAGGATCAACTGGATGAGATTTTGAACTTAAGCCTTCTCTGAGAGTAGTGTGTAGAGGAGACTATATATGAAGTAGTTACGGTGTATATTAGTCAGTCTCCAACTAGGAAAACAGAAACAAATCTGTGTATTTAAAAAGAGTATATTTGGTGCAAAGACTTGTTTACACAGGGAATGAAAGAGCTGAGAAGCCAAACATGGACAGTAATGTAACCTGCAGATAAACATGGTGGGAGGCCACTGTTACCTTTAGCAGAGAGGGACAGAGGCAGATGTGAAGTAACCAAGACCAGAGGCCTGCATCACCCAGCAAAATCTGGAATCTTAGAGGACCTATTCAGAAGGAACTGGAGCCAAGGAGAAGATGCAGCTCCTTCTGGAGACCTACCTGAGGCAGTGGGAGGGGGAGAAATATCCCAGCTTCTTCCTCCCCCTCCCCAATCTCATGCCAGTGCCCACTCTCCCACTGGCCCAACCCTGCCAGAATCCAGCTGATATGGGAGCTGCTGGAGTCGGTCAACCACATGTGATATGGAACAGAGCTGGGAAAAGTTGGAAAGTCAAGGAATGGACCTCAGAGTAAACAGGCCCAGGAATGGCACAGTAGGAAAATGCAAGGAGTGCCACAAAGTCTCTGCCAATGATGCCCTAAGAGGTGAGGCCACCTGGCAGATCTAAACAGAGTAAATTGAAGGCATAGGTGGTCCATCATTCGTGAATATTACATATGTGAACTGGGTTGAAGTTGAGATGAGGCAAAGAAAAGGTTCCTCAGTAGTTATTTAAATGAAATAGCAACTAAGATAACAGATGACCCCTCTGAGAGAACGATGCCACCACGGGAGAGCATGGAACCAGAGGCAGAAGCCTGATGTCTTCTCAAAGAAATCAGACAATAAAACAGTGGTCCAAGCAGCACAGTCATTACACGCTTCCATGTACTTCCTATCTTAATGTAGGCCGACTTTTCATTTCTTTGTCAAAATATAAAAGCATGTACTACATATATTTAATTATGTATTTAAAGAGTCAGGCTAGGTGAAGTTTCCACGTCAGAGTTTCCCATTGGGTCAAACCAATGATGACATTTCTCAGAGCAGAATCTCAGATCCCCCAAACAGCTTTTCTAGCATGACAAGAGAGCACTGGTTTTCTTTGTTGGTTGTTTTTTGATGTCTCCAAAACTGTTGTATCTCTTGATATTCTCTGTGTCCATTCATGGTTATGATGACAGTAATGAGGGTATTTCTGAAAAATTAGGATCCCAGTGTGTATACATATTTCTCTACATAAGAAAAAGTCTGATGTCTGTTAACCCCATCATTTTATTACATGTCTTCAACTATTTTGCACAGGTCCACCCCAATTTAGTGATCTAGAACTTTTACAGAGAAAAGCAAATAGAATAAAATTGTAATGATAAACTAAATGGCACCGAAGCATCCGTCACAAGTTTTTAAATACAGCTGGATGACCAAGGATAATCCAAAAGACCAAACTGTATCTCCTGATTTTGGCCATATCTCATAAAAATAGATACCGTAAATACAGTGGTGAGAATGGAATAGGGCAACAGCAGATGATACACTGTCTATAAAATTACCCAAGGGAATACAAATGAGTTCACGTATCAGCGTCCAAACCCCAACAATCTAACAGCTGTGCGCCTTGTCATACTCGTCCTCAACTAATCACTCAGGCCCCTTCTTTATTTCTTATCATTCTGGTGATTGAGTCTCATCTCCAAAATTAGTCTGTTTCAGCAGATTCTTTCAAACACCCACACTTGCTATAACATCTTCAGAAATTAATGTGGCTTCAAAATAATAAGACTCCTTTGGGAGATGATTGTAACTACCTAATAACAGATCAGTCAAATGACTAACTACATGCCCCAATTCTCTTCTCATGTCAGTAAAACAGAGAGAAATAAAGAAGGAGCCTTCTCAATGTATACTTCATATGCTATAACTCATAGGAAATGAAACCCCTATTTATTCATCTCTTTTAGTAGCATGCATTTGTCAGTTGCCTGCACTGTGGTTTATAAATTCTTTTAAACTCTTACACTGCTGTTCCAAAATATAAATGTATGTGTTAATATTGTAGGCTTGGACTCTGCTGCTGATAATACAAGGAAAATTTAACTAGCTTATAAATGTTAAAATGTAAAAGCAAAGGAAGTCCTGCTATTCATCTTCTCTGCAATATTCAGACATTCATGAAATTGAAAGTTAATGTACCAGGGACTTTCATTATCTGACCCATTCCATCCTATCTATTAGATTCTCAAAGCACTGGAGACAGAGGACCAATATGTCACCAACACAGGACTGGAAAGGTCACAAAAACGAAGCATCAATAAAGCACTACTTCTGAATTAAATTTCACAGTGCTCAGCAGAAAATACGTTCCACAGACGAAGAGTATTTGTAAGAATGGAAGTGATAGCTAGACACAACTTAAAGAAAATAGAAAAGTATTTCTTGATTTTATAAAGTGATGTTAAAACTACATATACCTACACAGAAAAAAAGGTACGATTTTATATGCCTAATGCAGAAGAAGAAACTCTGCAGTGGAACCACAACAAAGTTTACAGTCACTGAGCTTACTAGCAAAACAGTGCAGTCTTGTTAAATTACTCTTCTTTCTTTTCTTAAGCATTCAGTAGAATTCTACATAGGACTTGTAAAATCAATGTGGCTTTCAATAACTTTCCATAAATTGCAACTACTGAATATATTACTTTATTTATCATGGCTTTTGCTATTTTTACTGTCTGAAATATGTACGCTTAATTCACTTCATAAAAATGGATACACCAAAATCCATGACTTCTTTTAGCTCTCTAAATTTTGAATAATTCTGAACACTAAATTATTCAACAAGTATATTTTCAAGATTTGCTGTCAATAATCTTAATAGGTGCCATGAAAATGAAAAGAGAAGTATTAAGTGAGGCTTTCTTTTAAATTAGCTGCAGCTATAGGAATATGTGTAAAAAGATGAAAAGTAGCACAGCCTAGGCTGAGTGGCCAGTGAATCATGCAATTAAAGTTATAGGAGCTCCGAGGAGGAAACAACTGCCAAGGCCTGATGGGAATAGACCATCAACCACTGGTTCTCCAACATTAGGATTTCAGTTCCAAAGGGTCTGAGGGACTGGAATTGAGTTTCTATTTTTTTTTTAAATTAAAAATAACAATCTTGCTATTTAAAATCATTATTGCTTTACTTCTAAAACGGACATTCAACACTAAACTTTCAAGAGAACACTATCTGAGAACAAAAACCATGAAATAAATGGAGTTTAGTGACTAACTCACTATGTTATTATCATTTTTTTTTAATTTTGGGGAATTTTTTTTACAGACTAGGATTTGGAAGCCTTTGGTTAATTCTAAGTGCTAAGTGTATGCTTTCATACAGAAGTGATTTATTCCTGGCCACAGGAGCTTATAGTCCAGAGAAAGAAGCAACATATACTGATGTGATAAAGTAATTAGGTAGTGAAAAATATTCATTGTGCAGTAGACTAGATACAAAAGTAACTGAGGTGATCAGAGAGCTGAGTGATCTTGGTCTGGGACGGGGTGTGACTTAGCTTGAGAGGAGGAGGGGAAGGGACATTTTAATTTTAAGTAAAAGGGAGATTTGCAGTTGATGGTAGGATGGAAAGAATAAAAATAAATGAGGTTGGTGATCAGGAGACTAGACAGATTGCAGGAACAATTTTATGTTGTGGAATATTGGGGGAATTCTCCTAAATGCACCCCTGTCAGTAAAATCAATGGGAGTTAAGTACACATAAAGAGATGAGGAAATTCATATCTTTTTATGGTTCTGTCAATGAAGGAGACACATATCAGTTTGGATAATAATACAAGTGAAATTAAATATGAACATTCATTCCCATCCCTTATATTTTAAAAGAGAATTTGGTAAGCATTACATTAAAAAAAAAATAACACTCTTAAGAAAGGGAGAAAAATGTTTCGATAAGATTAAATTTACTTATAAATTTAAACTATTTTTATAAGTCCCACAGGCATTTGTCAGCAATAACAGCTTTCATCCCAGGCATTACCTTTCTCTTCTCTTCTTGATATGACAGTGTTATTTATTTTCTCTTTTCCTTGCCTTTTCTACCATATCACACAATCCAACTTAAAATATTCTAGCGTTAGAACACTGATTAGACAGCTGAGATTCTACTAAAATAAGAAAGAAACAGACTACAGCTTCTTGGAAAATGCAGTATAAGATCATTTCTTCTAGATTTTAATAAGAGATTAAAATCTTAGTTCTTTGAAATCAAGGAAGAAGCAGCCTGAGGTTCTACTAAAGGAACAGGGTCTTGCTTGAACAGTCCAAATGTCACTGATTCCTTAACTGTCTTGGTTGAATACATTTTTGTAAAAAAAGATTTGGCTGGAAAATTTCAATGTGTGCATTCACTAATGGCTGTCATAAGTGACCACTCTTTCTTTCCAGATCACTCTTGCGTACTTGGCTGCTTACAAACACTGAACCATCCGCCAAGTTTCCCTCAATCAGTCTTGGGGATAAAGATCTTGTAAGATATTTTAAAAATAACTCTTTCTCTGTTTCCCTGAACACACGGCTGCCACGTTCCCTAAGCCTACAGGTCTGTTTTAAATTCAAATGGAATCCGAGGATCTTGACAGAAAGGACCCCAGAGAGAGCCTGTCCAATTGACGATAGAGAATCCAATAAGTCTTTCCATCTTCAGCCCGAGATGTTATGTTGGGAGGAAAAGAGGAACAGCAAGGCAAAGGGAATGCTAATAGCTGGAGCAGATTTTTTTTGTTTTGCTCCTCACCATTCACATATGCTTAAATTTACCATAAAAACTTTAAAATTAATAAGTGTGATCAGGGGGCTGGGGAGGGATGGATTGGGAGTTAGGGACTAGCAGATGCAAACTATTATATATAAGACGGATAAACAACAAGGTCCTACTGTATACCACAGGGAACTATATTCAATATCCTGTAATAAACCATAATAGAAAAGAAAAAATAAAAAATTTTATAAGTGTGATAGTTGCACAAATGCAGAGAGAAGTTAGAGCTTGACAATTTGACCTGCCTTTTTTTTTTTTTGCAGTACGCAGGCCTCTCACTGCTGTGGCCTCTCCCATTGCGGAGCACAGGCTCCAGACGCACAGGCTCAGCGGCCATGGCTCACGGGCCCAGCCGCTCCGCGGCATGTGGGATCTTCCCGGACCGGGGCACGAACCCGTGTCCCCTGCATCGGCAGGCGGACTCTCAACCACTGCGCCACCAGGGAAGTCCTGACCTGCCTTTTCATAGGACTTGGATTCTTTGATATATTTATTCCATATTAAATATCTGATTTTATTTTTAAGATGAAAAGAATTTGTATTCAACTTCGGCTGTTACTTAAAGACAAGGTATTTTAGTCAGATCTAGACATTTTCACTTCATCCTCACATGAGAACAAAAGAGCAGATTTTCTACATTTCGACAGGAACCTCTATCCCTCTTATCGTTTGCCAGAGGGTAAAGCTTCTGTGTTTGGAAGATGTATAGAACTTTGCACTTCAACAGTTCTCTGGTACCCGAGACTAGATTTCTTTGAGAAAAGTGCATTGTAAAGGTCAGAAGAGGTAACAATAGGAGAAAATAAACCACCTACCCACTTAACTCGTTTCCTGTTACTATTCTCAGCCACTGCTATTAGGGCTTAATTAGATCTCCCTGACAGAATTCATTACAGAAAATCCTGGCTTAGTGAAAAAATAAGAAACTCAGCTCATTCATAAACTATAAGTTATTCTGCTTTTAAGGAACTAGAATGATTTTTTTTTTCTCTTGTCTTTCTTTTCCCTTCTCTAGAAGACTTGAATGAAATGTAACAAGTAGAAAAGGAGAAAAGGAAAGCACAGGGCGGGAGGGGGAAACAAATCCCCAAAGTTCACCAATCTGCCCCTCTCCCAGGACATCATCCTCCACTTAATGAGACAGAAGTGTTAAGTGGAAAGAGCTTACTGAGTGGGACTAGAGTAAAACGGGACTCTGCAGACTCCCTCGCATCCTTTCCCTCCATGCCCATTGTGACTGTTGTATTTGCAGGCCCTTTTATTCCCTCCTCTGTTAACAAATCACCTCAAAACCCACTGATCTCTTTGACTTCACTGTTGTAAGCAGTCCACTTTCCATCTACTTCCAGAAAGAGCATCCTCAAATGTAAATTCATTTCGTTCATCTCATGCTTAAATGGTGTCCCATTACTTATGAAATAATAAACCCACTTATAACAGAGGGACCAAGGCCCCCTCCCCCTCCACCCCGTGATCTGGCATCTACAGAGATCACCAACCTTATTATACTTCATCTCTCCTTCCTGGCACAGCTCACCTCACCCAAAGTTCTGGCTGCCCAGATAGAAACATCTGCTACTCCTTAGAATGAGAACCTCCAAGGCAGTCTCACATGGCTGAGCTTTAACATATAAAGGCTGCCTTTACCTGGAGTGTACTCATCTCCATCTTCATCCACCTGGAGAACATTCAGAAATCATGGGGTTCTTGGTGGACCACTAGAAAATGTTGCCCTAGTGATCTATATGTACACACACATTACATAAACATATACATTCATGTACATGTATCTATGTATACACGTGTATGTGTACACCCATATACTTTGGAGGCAAATCATCACCTATTAGAGTTTAGCAAAAATAAGCTAAAATTTCAGGAAAAAAAGGATGGGAGAACTTGCCTCTCCCTTCTTAGGTATAACTGTGAGATCAGGCACAGAAACGAAGACTACGCTGTGCATTAAGTCCACTCCTTGTGAATTAGGAGAAGACCACCATTCTATCTTAGTAGAATACCACTCTGTCTGGAGGGCAAAATATGAGAGTCACCAGGCACAGGAGCCAGGTCACACACAGAAACCTGCAGGAGGAAGGGGCCCAAATAACCAACCTACTACATGCATCCCACTGGATCCAAGTCTTACATGTCCAGTTTATTCAAACTCTGAGAGGAATAAACCCCATTAGTAAATTACTTTATATGTGAAGCAGTACTTCCTTTTGGCCTAAATTCATCTCTCTAAAGTTGCAAGGGAAGTTGGTACCCTTGTAATAACGGTCCAAAATTGGATGAACAAATTTGTGTTCATCATATTCATATTCCTCAGAGGTTTTAGACTTTGATTGTAGTTCCCTCAATCTTCATATTTAAAGGGCTAAAGACGTGATGGTTTAATCTGTCCTCCTCTGGCCTACCTGGCCAGGCCCCTATTCCTTTGTGTATTCTTGCTGTGGTTACAGTATCGTTCTTTAGCTTCCCTGGACTTTTATGATCTTCAGTTTCCTTTGAATTTAAGGTCCAGTGATCTAAACTGCACAAAATCTCCCAAAGTGCCCAAATCTTGCATTTATTTTTGCAAGGGCAGGGCTATGACTTGTTTGGGGTTACCAGCCTTCTCACTGATTTAAATAATTTCTTTGGCATTTTAGGAAAAGAATCTGTACAGTCCATTTCCAGAACTGATGAAATTCAATTCAGTTCAACTCAAGAAATATTGATTAAGTGATGACCATGAGCTCAACACTCTCATAACTATATTAACCAATGGTTAAAAGCCATCATTTTATGAGCTTAGTAAAGACTGGGGCATAGAATGTAATATTAGCGCTGGGCAGGATTTAGGAAATCAGCAGTTCCGATAGGCTTTACAACTTTTTATAATCCAGGAAGGATATTCTTCAAAAGAAAGCTCATGATAATGCTCAGCAAATAAAAGCTGAGCTGGTCTACTCCAAGTAGTTGTTCAGGAGACAAAAACGCTTCCGATGACCCTTCTCCACTGGATTGACACACGCATTCACAGAACACAGAGGTGGCTCTGGCCTCATCATTTAATTTACAGAAAGGAGACTGAGGTGATGAATCCAAGGTTACAGGTGAGTCAGAAGACCAAGACTGTCTGATTCCTGATCTAGTACATACTCGCCTACATTGTACTTTCATCCTTGTATTTTCCTCATATAGAAACTCACCTAAGGAATTCCCTGGCGGTCCAGTGGTTAGGGCTCTGTGCTTTTGCTGCTGAGGGCCGGGGCTCAGTCTCTGGTCGGGGAACTAAGATCCCAAGAGCCACGTGGTGAGGCAAAAAAAAAAAAAAAAAAACTCACCTACAATTTTTGTAGTGACATTCCTCTAGATCGACTTCCTGGGTTTATCATTTACTAAGTCTGTTCCCTCTCTCCTTCCCTTCTTCCCTCCTTTCTCTTCCTTCCCCCTCCACCCCTCCCTCCCTTTCTTCCCCCCTTCCTTCTTTATAAATAAATGCGTTTCTCACACTCCCCTGTATTTGTTTAACTTTCCAAGGCCTTAAGTTGGCAGAAGCCTGACCTCAGGCTTCTTAAGTTATGCTTCCACTCAATCAGACAAATGAATCTCTATTTGCACTCTGAGCTAATTTGTCCTGAATGCATTTACTTGTTCTAATTCCTTTAACCCACCTCATTTTCCTACATTCCTTTCCCTGATCAAGGAAGATGATCTGATTAGGGTTTCTGCTGAAAGCAGCCCCATGGTCTCTAAAAGTCTCTTTGATACCCTTGCCGGTGAAGGATGATTGGCATTAGTAATAGGCCCCTGTCAGCTCTTTTGTACACTGTAAGCAGCAGCTGAGGCTGCTGCAAAATCCGGTGCTGCATGTTTTGAGACCTGCCGAGAAACAGCAATATGCCAGCATACCTGGCAGCAACAGGAGCACAGTCCTGAAGGATGAGGATGCACCTAACAGCTGACAGAACCATAATCACACAACAGTGATAACCCTGGATTATCTGCTGCAGGGCCCTAGCATACTCTTCCCACATGGCCTTAGTTATAAATGTAATATGACACAAATGAATGACGAGCAAAGAAAGAACTTGGGCTATTTTAATTTAGAAGCTGTCAACATTTTTAATGTCAAAAGTAAATATGGGGAAAAAAAAAGGTAAATATAGGGAGGATGGGAGGGAGGCTCAGGAGGGAGGGGATATGGGGACATGGGTATGCATATGGCTGATTCTCTTTGTCGTACAACAGAAACAAACACAATACTGTGAAGCAATTATACTCCAATAAAGGTCTATTTGAAGGAGACTTAAAAAAAAAAGAGATAAAGAGACCAGACAGTAGATCAGAAATATGAAAACTAACTCTTACCCCATCCTCACGATGCTTTGTTATTAGAGCCCATGACCTTCTTTGAAGAAGAGTATATGTGAGGAAGTTGAAAAACCAGCAGTAGAATATTCTGTAGCATTAGAGGCTCCCAAGATTGATGCTGCCCTTTAAAATAGAGCCTGCTGAGCTTGGCCAGACATTCGTTACACATCTTTTCCTTACGGCTCTGCATTATCACAAATGATCATTCTGGTTATGCCAGCCATGGAGGATTACCTCACCACATTCTAGCAGGAGGGTCAAATGAGTGGAGGATGGAGAGACAGGGAAAAGGGAGTAGAAATTGCTCTAATTTCCTAATCCAATGCGTTGTGGCTGCTAAACTCAATAGGAATCTATTGACTGAAAGCAAGAACACTGCTGCCCACCACGGTGCCACCTGTATTTCTAATACACACATTAACTATAGTAATATCACGACTATCAACGCACACATTAGAAAAAGGCTCATGGCATATTCTGTTCAAGTTCTATGTTCCCTGAACAAAACTGTTGCCATGGAAACCTCTACCATAAGGCAGGTGTAGTTCTGCAAAGGACTATGGGCTATGAAATCAGGTTCCCATGGCAACATTTTTGTTCAAAGCCTGAAGAATCTTAAATACATGTGCCAATACATATTATTACCCAGCAGGATACACAGGTGGGATTAATAAAGTTCAATATTTGCTCAACTAAAAGTTGTAATCGTGGTAAAAGTAAAGGCATTAGAACCAGTTCCTATGGATCATTTATATAAACAGAGTTTGGAGTTGTTACACTACTTCCACACGAATACGTAAGTAGATGTGAAATATTAATAGATTACTTTCTTTCATTAGATTCATCAGGCAGAGAAATCTTCACCAAAATGATGGGATTTTAAAATTTCAAATATATCTTCAACTCATCATTCATCCATGAGATTAAATCACTCAAATTTACCAAAGGAAATTAAGATCACACTACCCACCTGCAACAGAACCAATTATTATGGCGACCAAACAGCTAGGAAAAACGTCAGGATGATTCATCTATGTTATGTGAACTCATGCTAATAAAACGTGCCAGTCGGAATATTTATGATAATTGCCATTTCTAGAGCCTCAAAACATCCATATAAATATGCCAACAACCAAATTAAGAAAAACTTATCCCTTTATCATTTACAAATAACCCAGAAAGTAATAATCATTTATTACAATAATATATTTCAGAAAATATATAAAGAAGTTACACTACAGAAGACAAAGAAGTTATCACATGGAGATGCTCGAGTACGTTTTTAAAGAATTTATCCTTCGGGGCCCCTGGAGTGTGGAGTTCCGGAGTTTGGAGGTAAGGCCTGGGTGAGGCTGTGTGGGGGTGGTTTAGGCCCAGCGCGTGGCAGTGGGTCTCCGAGTGTAGAGGTGGGGCCCTGGGGCGGGTGGTGTAGGGGCGGGGATCGGGCTCTGCTCGGCAGGAGGGAGGCTCCGAGGGCAGAGGATTAGGCCCCGGGAGCCCAACAGACTCCCTGGTGCCTAAGTGGGCAGGGAAAGCGTCGGCCGTGTTTCCTTCCGTTCCTCCGTGCCCCCCCCACCATCTCCCCCAGGGTCTCCCCCATCCCCTTTGGACCCCTAACCGTGTGTGGGTCCCGCTGGGTGTCGGAACTCCTCCCCTCCTCCAGCCACCCCTCAGGGGTGCCGGCCCTGTAGGCCCGGCCTTTGCTTTTGCTCGCCCTTCCCTCCCTCCCGCTCCTTCAGGACCCGCATGGCTGGAGGGGGCCTTGGTGGGCAGAGGATCAGGCCCGGGATCTCAGCAGGTTCCTGGGGGCCCAAGTGGGCAGGGGAAAGCTGGCCACGCTCCCTTTTGATCCTCTGCCCTCCCAATGGTTCCCCAGTTTCCCCCTTCGGGCGTGGGATCCCTTCCCCTCCCCCAACCGCCCCTCAGGGACGCCAGTCCCGTCCCGCCTCCACTTCTCCTCCCCCTTCACTCCCCCCACGCCCCACGTCCTACCCGGTCGTTGGGGGTTCCTCCCGTGTCCTTAGGTGTCCGTGGTCCCCCACCGGGGCCTGGCAGGTGCCCTAGTTGTGAGGAGACACGAATTCCACGTCCTCCTAATCCGCCATCTTGACTCCGCCCCTACATGTTAGTTTCTAAGAGAGTAAATCCTAAAAGTTCTCATCACAAGAAAAAATTTTTTTCTATTTAATTTTGTATCTATATGAGATGATAGACGTTCACTAAACTCACTGCGATAATCACTTCATGATATATGTAAGTCAAATCATTATGCTGTACACCTTAAACTTTTTCAGCGCTGTATGTAAATGATATTTCAACAAAACTAGAAGAAAAATTCGTGAATAAATAAATAAGGGAATGGAGGCAGTAAGTCCAACTGATTGCAGTTGAGAAGTCCAGTATTTTATCTTTCAATCTACTCTTTGAAAAGGATATTGGATAATATGTACGTCTTCACTGGGTTTATTATTATTTTTGAGATGCACATTTTTCTCCTCTAACCTATAAACGTATTAAATACTACTCAAGGATTTTCTAACGTTAAACCTTTTGAAAAATAGGAATAAACTCGCTTGGTCTGGAAAAGCAACTCTTTTTGCATTCTCTAGGAGCTGTTCCCCAGCTGAAAGGCAAAAAGAGCTTCTTCCCCATGCATATGGTGACCTGCCATACTAAAGGAAACATTTTTCTTTTTAAAGCTTTTTTAAACCGTTTTTTTCTTAATTTCTATTTTTTTCTTGTTTTCTTTTAATTTGTATTAATTTGTTTTTGTATTTTGGCCGTCCTGCGTGGCATGCAGGATGGTTCCCCAACCAGGGATTGAACCCGGGCCTCTGCACTGAAAGCACCAAATCCCAACCACTAGGCTACCAGGGAACTCCCTAAAGAAGACATTTCTTATTCCAGCTCTCATCTTCTTTTTATTCTAGTAAGAATCAGATGGGATAATATCATTTTTTTTTTTTTTTTTTTGGCTCTGTTGGGTCTTCGTTGCTGCAGGCGGGCTTTCTCTAGTTGTGGTGAGCAGGGGCTACTCTTCGTTGTGGTCCACAGGCTTCTCATTGCAGTGGCTTCTTTTGCACTAGGCTCACAGGCTTCAGTAGTTGTGGCACATGGGCTTAGTTGCTTCGTGGCATGTGGGATCTTCCTGGACCAAGAATCGAACCTGTGTCCCCTGCATTGGCAGGCGGATTCTTAACCACTGCGCCACGAGGTAAGTCCCAACTACATTTTCTTTAATTTGCTTTTTTTAATATTAGAAAAAAAGAGAGAGAGAGATTTCCAACTAAACTGGATATCAAGAGTTCTATGTTTTAGAACTTTAGGGTTCAGTTTATCATGCTTTCAAAAGTTTGTGCAAGGCATACAACAAAGGCCCTGTTTCTGAGTGGGCCTAGCAATTTACCCTAGGGGCAAAAAAAGAAAAAAAAATACCCTCCATTATTGCTTTTATTAGCCCCTGAATATTAGCCCCCATTTTTAACTTTATACTGTGTGGGCTCAGGTAACCTTATTAGTTTCCTTTAGTATGTTTAATTAATACTGCCTGAGCAGCAGATTTATGTGCCCTGTCTTATAATACCAGGCAGGGGAAGCATTCCCTAGTGAGACATAATGCCTTTCCTGATAAGGATAGAATAGGATAGTTATACAGGTAGTTGTAGAAGTCCCAATAGGGGACTATACGTAGAGAGGGAAACCTAGGAAACTTTGGGAGACCACTGTAAATTAATGCTCACTCAAGAAAGCTACTGGAACGTTGTGGAACGAAGCAGCCTTGCTTAACTCTAAAGCCATAAGTAAAAGCACAACATATGCCCCGGGGCCATTAGGTGGAAGAAAAATGTCACCACCTTTCTACTGATAATCCTAGTTTGACCTCATAGGGTCAGACACTCTCCAGCCTGATATGAAGGAGGAACTAGTGATGTAAGCCTCATGTCTACTCGAAGAAGGCGATATTTTCCCCTCCCCCTTTCCTTTGACTATAAAATTGTAGCCCACTTAATCCTCAGGGCAGAGCTCCCTCGCCTGCCCGCTTGCATCTCTTACAAGTGTCCTATATTAATAAATCTACTTCTTGCCTATCAAAAACAAAAAGGAGAATTTATCCTTCATTATCATTTGACATTTTCCATAGAACTTCAAAATAAAATCGATGAGCACTATAGTGAACACTCTATGAGGTTAGAAACTGTGTTTGGTTTTGCTCGTCTTTGATCCCCACAGTGTCTGGAACACATCAAACATTCAGTAAACATGTATTGAACAGATGAATCAACGCCTTATCAGTCTGGGTAGCAAAGAATCTGAGGTTACCAATGGTGTCTTTCACAAAATTATATAATTAAAATTTGGGTGATTCAAGTGAAATATTCCCATTAGTTCACATTTTAAATTTAGAAATACTTTATCATTTCTAACTTGTTTTGTAATTAATATTGACTCCCAAACCTTTAGCAATGTTTCCTTCTCTATCTTCCCCCAGCCGTTTCATTAAGTGGTTAATGATCTACAATCAAACATATAAATGCACCAGGAAAGCTGAAAACATAAAAAAAACCCTGGGGACCTTTTTATAAAGAATTCATTTTTTTAAAAAATGTAATTAACCAATTTCTAGTTTATCTGTTCTGTTATTTTTTTCTATATTAGGTTTTGGTTTTTATTTTAGTGTGGCACATCTGTTTTATATATATATATATATATATATATATATATATATATATACACACACATATGTATATATATATATACATATATATACATATGTATATATATACATATATAGTGAACTCTGATCTTATTTTTAAAAAATTTTTAAACCAAATTTCATAGAATTTCTCATAGTTCCCCAGAGATGCTGAAATTTTAGTCTCAGAATATGACCAGTTAACAAATTCATTTCCAAAAGTTCATGTGTTAGAATTACATTCTTAAAAGAGATAAGTGTATCATAATTTCCCAAAGCAATACGTCAGCTACAGCTTAAAGACAAACAATCCAAAAACTAGAAGATATCTCTGAAGTGCCAAGGACTTTAAGGAGCCTAAATGTGGAAGAAGGGCAGGCCCTGAGCACTGTGGAAACTCATCTGGCTCTGAAAATGGGCTGCAGCTCCATCCAAGTGTCCCTGCTCAGCTGAGAGCCCTTGGATAAGCCACGGTCCTCACTAAGCCTAAACTCTCTTATAATTTAAAATGGAAATAACTCTCAATGCAGAGCGTTTTGTGAACACTGAATGAGACAATGTGTATTAAAGCACACCATGGAGTTATACTTCTTACCTCTACGTATATAAATGTAAGTTTTGTTGCCATTATTATTATTTTATTCAAACTCCCTAACTATTAAATAAACTGAGGAATAATCACAGTGGGATGATTTTTTTTTAAATAGCATTTAACAGCATACATCCATTTCTCTGTTGCATCAAACTCAATTCTGCTAGTGCCTAATTATTTTCTAAAAGGTTGGTATCCTGGAGTGAGACTATACATTCTATCACTAGTATTTAAACCCTAAGGAGTTAGGATTTTATTTCAAACAGTTTTGTTTTGTTTTTTTAAAGTCACTGGATTTAAACTCCAATAGTACCAAAGAGTTAAGGCAATCTAATAGTTCTCAATTTTAGGAATTTCTTAACTCCTGGGAAAGTTTGGGCTGGGGACAATGTGATACTCTTGGAGAAACAGTTAGGAGGTTTGAAAGTCTCCCGAAGTTTAAGATAGGTAAATACTTCTACTATTTTTCAGAAATCTGCCAAAGAAATATGAACTTATTTTAAAAAATCCAGTAACTATTTCCATCACATTAGAGGAGAAATAGCAAAAATATAAGCAAATCAAACATATAAGGAAATATGCAAACAATTACTTAAAGAATCTAAATCAGGCCACATTGATGGTTTTTCATTTATTCACCCACATAAAGTACATTTAATGCAGTGTTTCTTAAACTTTGGGGCAGGGAGGGCAGAAGGTATGATTTCTGGTTTTGCAAATCCTATGAAAATTTTAAAAGTCTGCTTCACCTGGATGACTCCTTATAACCAAGAGTTAACATATAAATAAAATTATTCCAAGTTTTCCCAGAGAAAATGAGTGGGATAATTGAAACCTCACAAAGGGGGTGTAGCCACGAGGAATGCAGAAACCTGGCTGTGGCCATGAGGACCATATTCATGTTGTGACCAGATAGACTGACTTTATATATGGCATCTACAGTAGGTATGGAAGTAAATAAGCACTGAAGAATTTCCACATATAGTATTTTGAAAAAATGAACATTGTATTTTGAGGTGCTCTATTACATTAATCAGCTTTTCAAAACAAATGGTGATTTAAATTCATGTTCACTGTTAAAAGGAAAAATAACCAGAACAATAATAACAAATCAAATTAATGGTCCATCATACTCAAAACTGTAAGACTCAAATTGACAACTGAAAAAAAAACTGCTCAAGCAGAGACTTTTTTTAAATTCTTAAGCATGAAGCCAGTTTCAGCAAAACAACATCACCTGTCATGTTAAAGTTGTTAGGACCACTTGAATTGATTACATAAATTGGTGGCATTTACTATACATTTCGTTTGGTCTTCTGTATAATAGCTTTGTATGAAGGAGTTCATATTTACTTTCAAGTTTGTGGGTGTAGATCTACGTACAAATAGATGATATTAGAACACGTGTTTTTGAGTCAACACTGGAGACTCATTTTTTGAAACTTTAAAAAGTGTACTTCTATTACTTCATTCTGAAAAATACTAGATGTTGTGCCTGGCTCCAGGGATACAAAGATGTAAAACATCTGGAGAGACCCTTCTCTGGAGGCATGTGTCATCTGTGGTGGAGGAGGGAAACACATATAAACACATCCATGTAAAGTATGAGGTTGTGTGAAAACAAGTGGGCATCAAGAAAAGAGAGAGACTAAAAATCTACTTTTTTCTATTTTGGAGCAACTAAATGAACAAAATATATTACCTTTTTATCCCAAGCTATTAACAAGCATACTACAGGATAACTTTCCCAATCATCGTCTGTTTTACTAGAGAACTAAAGTGAAAATTGCAATCTGTCTGCTGTAGAACATACCGGAGCATGATCTCAAACTGATTACAGACTTGTCGAATTGTATCAGCATCGATTTATAACACAGGGCCCTGCGGCGTATCAGTGTGGTGCCATTTCTTAAATGCAGCGCTCAGGCTCTTGAACTGGATCCTGGGACAAACACATGTGAGCTTTTGAGCATCACTTTTATTACAATCAGGTTGCTGTTTGGACCCTTCAGAGGTTTCTGCAGAACCATTTTAGGGGTGGCGGTGGAGGAGGGTACTTGTAGGATCCTGAGTTTCTTCACTGAGCTAAAATGCTGTCAGGGATATAAAAATCACTGAACAACAGCCTATGTTAAAAATTGTATTCCTAATCTTACAGAGGCATCTACTGAAACGAAAAGTAATTCTATGAGATCATGCATTAATGTCTGCATTACCAGAAAAGGATAGGAAATACACATTTTAGACCAAAATGAAAAAAGCTTTCCAGAGTAGGATGGTATGATTAAGTCATACTCTTTGGAACCGTTGCTTAAGAGAACTTTTGTTCATTCATTCATTCATTAATACATATTCACTGAATTCCTACTATGTGTCGGGCACTGTAGTTAGCCATGTGACATGGCATTAGCTGATCATTACTATTAGTACATTGAAAAAAAAGGAAAATCCTAAAACCAAAATGAGGTACTTTTTAATTTACAGAAATCACTTGCTGCTTCCTAAATAAATTAGGTAAACGATGCACAAGCTTCACCAGGTTTTACTCTGACAAATACAGTAATCAAGGCGGCTAGGAAAACAACACTATCATGAAGCACTGCCATTTCACCCGAGCCATTCAGGAAATATCTTTCCTTTGATCTTTACACGCACTAAGTGATAGAACTCCTCTGTCCAGTGGATAGGTCGGACACCTCTACCGCTGCACAGATATCATTCAAGAGAAAACACTATCGCCCAACTTGATTCCGTGGAAATTGGTTTTGTACAATAGAAGTCTTTTTGTTCAGACTACTATGGCCTCCTATGGTGTAACTTTCTTTACACAGTTAATAGACTAGAGATGGATTTTGAATTTCCCACATATGCACAAAAGGCTCATTACCATTTACATTCGTGCCTGGCTAACAAAAACGAGCAGGGGCTACCGCAAATCATTAAAGCCGAGAAACGAAATGGAACCGAGGTAAGGAAAGCCTGTTTTCTTTTTTTTTTTAATTTATTTTCGGTACGTGGGCCTCTCACTGCTGTGGCCTCTCCCGTTGCGGCGCACAGGCTCTGGACGCGCAGGCTCAGCGGCCATGGCTCACGGGCCCAGCCGCTTCCTGACATGTGGGATCTTCCCAGACCGGGGCACGAACCTATGTCCCTCACATCAGCAGGCGGACTCTCAACTACTGCGCCACCAGGGAAGCCCGAAAGCCTGTTTTCTTAAAGCTCATTTAGTATGGATTAACGTTAATTATAACAGGATAGCCCAACCTATAAAGAAAAACTGTGCTTTGTTTCTGGATGTTCAGAAATGTAGATAGGCTCCTGGTTTAATTTTAAAGTTCATTTTAACATCTGGACATTGGGATGCTAGTTTGTCAAACATTCATTTCTAAAAAATAAGTCTGAACTTGAAATGTTGATTCTAATTAGAAATGAAATAGTTTTCAGGCAAGAGAATAAGGAATAATGGAGGTAAAGGAAGGGATATAGAAAAACCATATGTGTACTTAATTTCTCCACCTGAAAGCGCTGAAATTCTTACTCACCCTCAGTGGGTCCAGAGGCCACCCTAACCCCCATACCCCACCTCCCATGGATTTGGAGATGCTGCCACTTCCACATCCCTTCTGTTCTCCCCGTACAAGCCCCATGCTCCTGGTCTCCTCAACTTTTCTGGTTTCCCTCTTTCTCCTTACCCACGTGTGAGAGTATACCTGCCTCTGGATGTGTGGGAATAAGTGGGAAAGAGAGAAAGTCTCCACCATGACTCTGGGAATCACTGGGAATGACACACCAATTGACATCCTACCTCCTCCTCCCTTTCTTCTCTTTTTTTTTTGTGGTACGCGGGCCTCTCACTGTTGTGGCCTCTCCCGTTGCAGAGCACAGGCTCCGGACGCGCAGGCTCAGCGGCCATGGCTCACGAGCCCAGCTGCTCCGCGGCATGTGGGATCTTCCCGAACCGGGGCACGAACTCGTGTCCCCTGCATCGGCAGGCGGACTCTCAACCGCTGCGCCACCAGGGAAGCCCTGCCTCCCTTTCTTAGGACCTCTTCTCACCCACGATGCCCTCGAGTCCAGCAACGTCTATTCCAATCCTCTTAAACTCTAATCCCAGCCTCAGCTCCTGGGCCCAACGGCCACACATCTGGGAAGCCCCTCTCCAAGCTCCAGACAGAAGATGGAGATGTGTTCCAGCTCCTCGTGTTGGGAACAGTAGGACTGAGATTCATAAACATAAGGTTGTCTTTTACTGTTAGAAGGCTCCTTCACACAAAAGCAGTTGCCCTTGGATAAGATTCATTTGGAATTTGTAAACTCTTTCTTTTTGGCACTATTCCTACAGTTTTGTCTGCATTGCTTGCAGTGAGTAGCAAAAAAACAATGTACGGAGGAGTCAGATAAATGTAGGTGAATCTGACATTTCAATGTATTAAGACATCAAATTGACCATGTAGGATGAAAGGGTCCCAAGGGGTAACTGTAACTTGCTGGTGTCACAGTCCTAAATCCAGATTCTGGATTATAACCAAGTTCCTAATGTCATCAGTGATGGGACATGCTGCTTCTTCCCTCCAGGCCAGAGACAGGTCCAGGCAAGCGGTGATTGGTCCAGGATACTGAAGGGGCATACCCACATTTATCACAAAACCCATCCACTATTTTTTATCTTCCTGTATCTTAGAAGGAGTGATGGATGGTTGGAGGAATGATACATGTAGGCATTTGCCAAGTGAAGCACATTGGCGTTTGTCTCAGTTGTCTTACATGACTCTTCGTGAGAGACCTGTATGGGGACTCTCTAATCCAGCACGCTAAAATTGACTTTTAATTATGGAAGTATAACTAACACACAATAACTGCACCTGTTTAAAGAACACAATTTGCTAAGTTTTGACATATGCGTGCCCCCATGAAACCATCTTCCCATTCAAAATAGTGAGCATATGTATCAACTCCTAAAGTTTCTTCATGCCCCTTTGCCCAGCACACTCATATTTCCAGCATTATTTCAATGGAAGAAACCACCTGATTTATTCTCCAAAATGTACCACAGTATCAGTTCAATTCCATATGACATTACCTTCCATTGAAGTATCTAGAACTCAAGTTTCTAACTGTCCAAAGCTCAAAATGGTTTGGCTTATTCCATTAAAGAGATGTGTTCATGCGTGTCCGTGAGTGTTCACATAATTAGGTACACACCCTTACATCTTAATGGAATATGCAGTCGAAATAGTGGTTCTTCCAAAATACAAGTGACATTTTTTTTTAACTAAAGCAAAATTTTGTAAAGATTTCTTCTCACTGAGATGTCTTTTCTTTTCACCATATGGAACCAACCTTTCTGGCACATCTTAGTTACAAATTTAGAAACACGATTATTTGAGCTTCAATTAGCCATTCAGATTATTATGCAAAACAGTCAACTTCATGGGATTGGAAGGACACAAATGGGGGCCAAACAACTGGCTCTTGTCACTCTTGCTGTGTGAAAATTGAATGATAACACTCACAACAGGGGTGTCAGGCTCTGTGAACTGGTAGCATGGATGCTGCTAACCAGGCAGTTCCTGGACACCACACAGAAACCAGGCTCCCTGGAAGTTAAAACGATCCAACCAATCCCTTCACAAATAATTGTTTTCTGGGTAGCATCTTTCTACAAACCATACAACTATGGTTTAAAAAAAGAGAAGTTTCTGTCTTTTCATATTTCTAAGAGTGACTTGTTTCCTGCATACCAGGTAGCATGACCTTAGCTGAAAGAAAAGACTATTTAGTAAGAAAAAAACCCACTGTGGTTCATGTCAGAGGCCACTAGCTTTATGAAGACACCTCTTCCCTTGCCACATGGCAACTGGAAGGTGCATCAATCAGTCAATCAATACTTGCTGAGATCCGATGTAGCCACTTTCCTTCACTACTGCAGTTGTCAGATTTATGAAATAAAAAGTTTGCTTGAGCCTGAAATGAAATACTTTCTATTACTACTGCATATGTACCTCACAGAATACTGGACCATTCACTTGTTCCATAAATATGTATTGAATTTCTACTATGTTCAAGGCACTATGGGGCATATAAATATGAGTATGACATAATGTGGCTCTCAGGGAGTTTACATCATGGCAGAAATGCATATGGCACTCAAGAGAGCATTTAACTATGGTGGTGATGGAAGAACAGAAATCTGGCAGGAAGTCTGAAGCAAAGCCTTTCAAACCTAAGGCAGTTAGGGATAAGCTAGGCAAGGTTTCCATTTTAATTAACAACTTTCTCTTTGTAACCTGATCTGACTTCCATTATTAGACCTGTTAGGTGTCTTTGCTTTTTTGGTCTCTGTGTCTCTTTCCTGAACTAGACTAGAGCCCCTTTGAGGCCATGGACACATTTATCTTTTATGTCCTTGTATCAGCATACCGTAGGTGATCTTGTTGCTCAATGAACAGAATACAGTGGAAAATACATCATCTTCAGTACATGAGTTTCAGGCCAGCCCGATCACAGTAGACTGCTTTCTAGGGATGGTTTAGAAGCATCCCTACTGTCCTTTCATGAGGGAGAACTTTAATTTGCTACTTCCACGATGTATTCCCAATAGGAAAAAGCATTTTTTCTGTTTATAAAATAAATGTAGCTTCATTATATACAGTTTTGCAAACATACAGAAAACCATAAAAAAATTGTCCTTTGTACACTGCTCACTAAGATTATGGCCCATTTTCTTATCTTTTTATGTAATAATATTACATAAGTACTCTGTACATATTTAATATTTTATATTAAATATATACTCTGTACACATTTAATATTTTAATACCACTTGAATATATGTATAATTAATACTTTGATCTAGTAATTTATTCATCTTTCTAATATATTTTTCGTAGTACAGTCCCATAAACAAAAGGGGCATATTAAGCTTGAGCTCTAAAAGGAGCCTGTTCACTCTTTTTTTTTTTTTTTTTTGCGGTACGCGGGCCTCTCACTGTTGTGGCCTCTCCCGTTGCGGAGCACAGGCTCCGGACGCGCAGGCTCAGCGGCCATGGCTCACGGGCCCAGCCACTAAGCGGCATGTGGGATCTTCCCGGACCGGGGCACGAACCCATGTCTCCTGCATCGGCAGGCAGACTCTCAACCACTGCGCCACCAGGAAAGCCCCTGTTCACTCTTAATCTGCTATGAGTGTTTTTTTTTTTTTTTAATCATCTCGTTCAGAATGGAATTGAAGCCAGATTACATACTCTGCTACCAGTTCTATTTTGGGTATAAATCATGTGACACTCATCCAAGATATTCAGCCCCCACTTGACCTCTGGGAGGGGTACCATTCAACCAAGATGGCAGGACTACCACCTGGGACATTTTCAGTAAAAAGCAAAGGCCAAGCCCCAGATCTCTTATACGCACAGATCTTTCAGAAGAAATAAAGTTGTTTAGGAAGGCTCCAAAGTGCTTTATTAAAAGAGTTATTAAACAAACAAACAAAATGTTAGAGCATGTCCTTCCCTTGCCACGTCTCAAAGCCCTCCCACACCTTTCCTGCTCCCAGCCTCTTTCTGGAATCATTTCCCTGCACCGTCTGCCTCAGGCATCATCCCCATTGCAATGCCCTTCCTGGTGGCTACTGCCACCTAAGTTAGAGTTGAACACTCCCTCCTTGGCGCCCTCATTATTCCCATCCTTGCTTTTCCTACCATGCCATGGACACCTGGACACGCTGATTAGATTGTATGTCTTTGTCTCACTCTTCAACAATTGAGTCTTGAAGGGACAATATTGCAACGTTCATTTTTATATTCCTACTGTTCAGCACAGCACCTGTCACACAGAGGTGCACCTCATGTTTGCCGAGTGAGTAGCTAACTGCATGAGGTCCTAAAGGGCGCACAACAGTTGGAAAGGCAGAAGTGGACATGGGGAGCCCACTGCATGACCAGATTCACTGAGCTCTAAGAAGGGTCACTTTACCAATCTTTGGCATGAAGCCTTGCGTTAATACCATGCTGTGGAATCTACACAAAAGAAACAATTTCCCAATATTTTTCTAAGTAAGAGTCTCCAGACATGGCCTATTGCATAGGTACTTAGGCCTGATCATCCCTTTCAATGCAAAGGCTGACATCATTTTTCCAGCCTCTCCTCAAATGCTATTGCCTGATCCTCAGCAGGGGATCCTTCACTCAGACCTACCCTGTTTCCCCCTGAATACTCAAAATTTGAGGAAAACATATAAGACCTCCCTTCTTGCCAACTACAGCTCCCTCTGGACTATTCACTGCTAAACACTGATATTTTCAGAGCAAGTTTCACCAGAAAAAAGAAGCCAAATGAAATTTGCATGCCAAAGATACACATATCATTTTAGGCATGCAAATTATTGTTTTTAGAAGAATAAAAGGCTGTAAATATTTTGAGAAGTGGGCCCCTAGCGCCTCTTAAGTATTCTAAACTACACTGTGTGCTTCATAATTACGTAATATATAGAATACCAGCTGCTTTGAATGGTACTCTGGAGGTTTGGATGATATCAGAAAGCTCTCCTCCCCCAGTGAGAGCCATATTCAAGCAAGCAGTACTATAAACTCAGATCCAATTGACATTGAGTTGCTGGATTTTAATACACTTTAAAACAGATGCTTAGTCTATGTGGTGTGGTTACAGAGGAGAATATTTTTGCCTAAAAAAATAGAGTCCTATGAAGTTGTATACCTATAAAGTGTATTAATATTTATTATCTCATTAACATCTGTCTGAAGAGATACATACATAGCTTTACTTTTGGATATATGTGAATATACTCATATGTTACATATTTAAATATGTATATCTTTGCATTCAAAAACACACATGCATTTAGTTAAAAGACAAAACCCTAGGGAGAGGAACCAAGATGGCAGAGTAGAAGGACGTGCACTCACTCCCTCTTGCGAGAACACCAGAATCACAACTAGCTGCTGGACAATCATCGACAGGAAGCCACTGGAACTCACCAAAAGAGATACCCCACATCCAAAGACAAAGGAGAAGCCACAATGAGATGGAAGGAGGGGTGCAATCACAGTAAAAATCAAATCCCATAACTGCTGGATGGGTGACTCACAGACTGGAGAACACTTATACCACAGAACTCCACCCACTGGAGTGAAGGTTCTGAGCCCCACGTCAGGCTTCCCAACCTGGGGATCTGGCAATGGGAGAAGGAATTCCTAGAGAATCAGAATTGAAGCCTACTGGGAATTGACTGCAGGACTTTGACAGGACTGGGGGAAACAGAGACTCCACTCTTGGAGGGCACACACACAGTAGTGTGTGCATTGGGACCCAGGGGAAGGAGCAGTGACCCCAGGGAAAACTGAACCAGACCTAGGTGCTAGTGTTAGAGGGTCTACTGCAGAGGCAGGGGAAGAGTGACTGTGGCTCACCGTGTGGACAAGGACACTGGTAGCAGAAGTTCTGGGAAGTACTCCATGGTGTGAGCCCTCCCAGAGTCTGTGATTAGCCCCACCAAAGAGCCCAGGTAGGCTCCAGTATAGGGTTGCCTCAGGCCAAACAACCAACATGGAGGGAACCCAGCCCCACCCATCAACAGTCAAGCAGCTTAAAGTTTTACTGAGCTCTGCCCACCAAAGCAGCAACAACTCAACCCACCACCAGTCACTCCCATCAGGAAAATTACACAAGCTCTTAGAGAGCCTCAGAGGCTGCCACCAGAGGGCAGACAGCAGAAGCAAGAAGAACTACAATCCTGCAGCCTGTGGAACAAAAACCACATTCACAGAAAGACAGACAAGATGAAAAGGCAGAGGGCATGTACCAGATGAAGGAACAAGATAAAACTCCAGAAAAACAACTAAATGAAGTAGAGATAGGCAACCTTCCAGAAAAAGAATTCAGAAAAATGATAGTGAAAATGACCCAGGACCTCGGAAAAAGAATGGAGGCAAAGATCGAGAAGATGCAAGAAATGTTTAACAAAGACATAGAAGAATTAAAGAACAAACAAACAGAGATGAACAATACAATAAGTGAAATGAAAACTACACTAGAATGAATCAATAGCAGAATAACTGACGCAGAAGAACGGATAAGTGACCTAGAAGACAGAATGGTGGAATTCACAGCTGCGGAACATAATAAAGGAAAAAGAATGAAAAGAAATCAAGACAGCCTAAGAGACCTCTGGGACAACATTAAACGGAACAACATTCACATTATACCAGAAGGAGAAGAGAGAGAGAAAGGACCAGAGAAAATATTCAAAGAGATTATAGTCGAAAACCTCCCTAACATGGGAAAGGAAATAGCCATCCAAGTCCAGGAAGTGCAGCGAGTCCCATACAGGATAAACCCAAGGAGAAACATGCCGTGACATATTGTAATCAAATTGGCAACAATTAAAGATGAAGAAAAATTATTGAAAGCAGCAAGGGAAAAACGACAAATAACATACAAGGGAACTCCCATAAGGTTAACAGCTGATTTCTCAGCAGAAACTCTACAAGCCAGAAGGGAGCGGCATGATAATACTTTAAGTGATAGAAGGGAAGAACCTACAACCAAGATTACTCCACCCGGCAAGGATTTCATTCAGATTTGATGGAGAAATCAAAAGCTTTACAGACAAGCAAAAGCTAAGAGAATTCAGCACCACAGCTGAACCATCTCTACAGCAAATGCTAAAGGAACTTCTCTTAAGTGGGAAACACAAGAGAAGAAAAGGACCTACAAAAACAAACCCAAAACAATTAAGAAAATGGTCATGGGAACATACATATCGATAATCACCTTAAACGTGAATGGATTAAATGCTCCAACCAAAAGACACAGGCTTGCTGAATGGATACAAAAACAAGACCAATATATATGCTGTCTACAAGAGACCAACTTTGGACCTAGGGACACATACAGACTGAAAGTGAGGGGATGGAGAAAGATACATCATGCAAATGGAAATCAAAAGAAAGCTGGAGTAGCAATACTCATATCAAATAAAATAGACTTTAAAATAAAGAATGTTACAAGAGACAAGGAAGGACACTACATAATGATCAAGGGATCAATCCAAGTAAAAGATATAACAATTATAAATATATATGCACCCAACATAGGGGCACCTAAATACATAAGGCAACTGCTAACAGCTATAAAAGAGGAAATCAACAGTAACACAATAATAGTGGGGGATTTTAACACCTTACTTACACCAATGGACACATCATCCAAACAGAAAATTAATAAGGAAACAGAAGCTTTAAATGACACAATAGACCAGATAGATTTAACTGATATTTATAAGACATTCCATCCAAAAAGAGCAGATTACACTTTCTTCTCAAGTGTGCACAGAACATTCTCCAAGATAGATCACATTATGGGTCACAAATCAAGCCTCAGTAAATTTAAGAAAGTTGAAGTTATATCAAGCATCTTTTCTGACCACAAAGCTATGAGATTAGAAATGAATTACAGGGCAAAAAACGTAAAAAACACAAACACACGGAGGTTAAACAATACATTACCAAATAACCAAGAGATCACTGAAGAAAACAAAGAGGAAATCAAAAAATACCTAGAGACAAATGACAATAAAAACACGACGATCCAAAACATATGGGATGCAGCAAAAGCAGTTCTAAGAGAGAAGCTATACAAGCCTACCTCAAGAAACAAGAAACAATGCAAATAAACAATCTAACCTTACACCTAAAGGAACTAGAGAGAAAGAAGAACAAACAAAACCCAAAGTTAGCAGAAGGAAAGAAATTATAAATATCAGAGCAGAAATAAATGAAATAGAAACAGAAGACAATAGCAAAGATCAATAAAATTAAAAGCTGATTCTTTGAGAAGATAAACAAAATTGATAAACCATTAGCCAGACTCATCAAGAAAAATAAGGAGAGGACTCAAATCAATAAAATTAGAAATGAAAAAGGAGAAGTTACAACAGACACCACAGAAATACAAAGCAACCTAAGAGACTACTACAAGCAACTCTATGCCAATAAAATGGAGAACCTGGAAGAAATGGACAAATTCTTAGAAAGGTATAACCTTCCAAGACTGAACCAGGAAGAAATAGAAAATATCAACAGACCAATCACAAGTCATGAAATTGAAACTGTTATTAAAAATCTTCCACCAAACAAAAGTCCAGGACCAGAAGGCTTCACAGGTGAATTCTATCTAACATTTAGAGAAGAGCTGACACCCATCCTTCTCAAACTCTTCCAAAAAACTGCAGAGGAAGGAACACTCCCAAAATCATTCTATGAGGCCACCATCACCCTGATACCAAAACCAGACAAAGATACTACAAAAAAAAAAAATTACAGACCAATATCACTGATGAATATAGATGCAAAAATCCTCAATAAGCTACTAGCAAACAGAATCCAACAACACATTAGAAGGATCATATACCATGGTCAAGTGGGGTTTATCCCAGGAATGCAAGGATTCTTCAATATAGACAAATCAATCAATGTGATACACCATATTAACAAATTGAAGGAGAAAAACCATATGATCATCTCAATAGATGCAGAAAAAGCTTTTGACAAAATTCAACACCCATTTATGATAAAAACCCTCCAGAAAGTAGGCATAGAGGGAACTTTCCTCAACATAATAAAGGCCATATATGACAAACCCACAGTCAAGATCATTCTCAATGGTGAAAAACTGAAACCATTTCCTCTAAGATCAGAAACAAGACAAGGTTGTCCACACTCACCACTGTTATTCAACATAGTTTTGGAAGTCCTACGAATGGCAATCAGAGAAGAAAAAGAAATAAAAGGAATCCAAATCGGAAAAGAAGAAGTAAAGTTGTCACTGTTTGCAGATGACATGATACTATACATAGTGAATCCTAAAGATGTCACCAGAAAACTGCTAGAGCTAATCAATGAATTTGGTAAAGTAGCAGGATACAAAATTAACACACAGAAAGATCTTGCATTTCTATACATTAATGATGAAAAATCTGAAAGGGAAATTAAGGAAACACTCCCATTTACCATTACAACAAAAAGAATGAAATACCTAGGAATAAACCTACCTAGGGAGGCAAAAGACCTGTATGCAGAAAACTATCAGACACTGATGAAAGAAATTAAAGATGATACCAACAGATGGAGAGATATACCAGGTTCTTGGATTGGAAGAATCAATATTGTGAAAATGACTATACTACCCAAAGCAATCTACAGATTCAATGCAATCCCTATCAAATTACCAATGGCATTTTTTACAGAACTAGAACAAATAATCTTAAAATTTGTATGGAGACACAAAAGACCCCGAATAGCCAAAGCAGTCTTGAGGGAAAAAAATGGAGCTGGAGAAATCAGACTCCCTGACTTCAGCCTATACTACAAAGCTACAGTAATCAAGACAATATGGTACTGGCACAAAAACAGAAACATAGATCAATGGAACAAGATAGAAAGCCCAGAGATACACTCACACACCTATCGTCAACTAATCTATGACAAAGGAGGCAAGGATATACAATGGAGAAAAGACAGTCTCTGCAATAAGTAGTGCTGGGAAAACTGGACAGCTATATGTAAAAGAATGAAATTAGAACACTCCCTAACACCATACACAAATTAAACTCAAAACGGATTCGAGACCTAAACGTAAGACCGGACACTATAAAACTCTTAGAGGAAAACATAGGAAGAACACTCTTTGACATAAATCACAGCAAGATCTTATTTGATCCACCTCCTAGAGTACTGGAAATAAAAACAAAAATAAGCAAATGCGGGCTTCCCTGGTGGCGCAGTGGTTGAGAGTCTGCCTGCCGATGCAGGGGACACGGGTTCGTGCCCCGGTCCGGGAAGATCCCACATGACACGGAGCGGCTGGGCCCGTGAGCCATGGCCACTGAGCCTGCGCATCCAGAACCTGTGCTCCGCAAGGGGAGAGGCCACAACAGTGAGAGGCCTGCGTACCACAAAAAAAAAAAAAAAAAAAAAAAGCAAATGGGACCTAATGAAACTTCAAAGCTTTTGCACAGCAAAGGAAACCATAAACAAGATGAAAAGACAACTCTCAGAATGGGAGAAAATATTTGCAAATGAATCAACGGACAAAAGATTAATCTCCAAAATATATAAACAGCTCATGCAGCTCAATATTAAAGAAAGAAACAAACCAATCCAAAAATGGGCAGAAGACCTAAATACACATTTCTCCAAAGAAGACATACAGATGGCCAAGAAGCACATGAAAAGCTGCTCAACATCACTAATTATTAGAGAAATGCAAATCAAAACTACAGTGAGGTATCACCTCACACCAGTTAGCATGGGCATCATCAGAAAATCTACAAGCAGCAAATACTGGGTGTGGAGAAAAGGGTACCTTCTTGCACTGTTGGTGGGAATGTAAACTAATACATTCTAATGGAGATACTAATGGAGTATCTAAAATACTCCATTAGTATCAAAATACTAATGGAGAACAGTATGGAGGTTCCTTAAAAAACTAAAAATAGAATTACCATATGATCCAGCAATCCCACTACTGGGCATATACCCAGAGAAAACTATAATTCAAAAAGACACAAGCACCCCAATGTTCATTGCAGCACTGTTTACAATAGCCAGGTCATGGAAGCAACGTAAATGCCCATCGACAGACGAATGGATAAAGAAGATGTGGTACATATATACAATGAAATATTACTCAGCCATAAAAAGGAATGAAATTGGGTCATTTGTTGAGACGTGGATGGATCTAGAGACTGTCATACAGAGTGAAGTAAGTCAGAAAGAGAAAAACAAATATCGTATATTAATGCATGTATTTGGAACCTAGGAAAATGGTACAGATGAACCGGTTTGCAGGGCAGAAGTTGAGACACACATGTAGAGCACAAACGTATGGACACCAAGGGGGGGAATCCCCGGTGGGGGTGGGGATGGTGGTGTGCTGAATTGGGCGATTGGGATTGACATGTATGCACTGATGTGTATAAAATTGATGACTAATAAGAATCTGCTGTATAAGAAAAAGACAAAACCCTAGATGCTTCTTTTCAACTATGACAAAGAGCAGAGATACATTTGAGCTTCTGGAGAAAAGAGTGTAGCATACTAATGCTTTCCATGGGGCCCCATGCCTGTCACAACTATAGGCATCTTTTTGAAGCCTTCATAAAAGGACAGGCTAATTATTTACAGTCTTAAAAATCCCCTTCCTAGTTGCATACATTGTGGGAAAAAAATGAACTGTGTAAGAACTTTGCCTATAAAGAGAAAAAGGATGGGGCAAAGACGCTTGACTTCTCCTTCTGGGATTTCACACATGGCCAAGCCCAACAAGGAAATGGTAATTTAACAAAATGCTTTCAGAATAAAAAGGACAGAGAGATAAGAAATGAAAAGTCCCATAGCCTCCAGAATTACAATGTAGGCCTGTTTCTGAAACCATCAGCTTCCCCTTGGAAATCACTGGTCTTGAGTTCTAAGTGTTACTTCTGCAATTTCTTTTAGAAAAATGGAAAACTGTAGGTGTCCCCAAAGACAAGAGCAAAAGAAGGACTGTTGTCTCTAGAACAATAGAAAATAGGAATTCTGTTCATGAAACTCAATGGAACAAGTCACTCAGAACTTAATTTGGCTAAAGCTGCCTTTAAGACACAGGCATTGGAGTCAGCCTGTCTTTGATTCCAGCTGTATAACTTACTAAGGGTGTGACCTTAAGCAAGTTACCTGACCTTTCTGAGACTCAGTTTTCTCACCTGTCAAAGGGCAACAATACTTACCTTGAAGTGAGATATCCTGATATAGTTGTTGCATCTTACGGCGGAAACACAAACAGGCAAGTCCTTACACAGGCCTTCCTACAATTTCCCAAATTGGTAGAGTCACAAAGTACTGTTAGTAATCGACCAGTCTGTATGTCGGCACTGCACACTATTTGCGATTTCAATTCTATTTGAGTTTGAGCAGAAAAATGTACCTAGGAGAAGACTGAGATTGATAAGTGAACAGCTTGCAGAAGGTGTAAAAAAACTACCATGAATGGAAACACTTCCTATGCATCTGCTCTTATACATCTCTGCTGCCCTGTGTATGTTTCTCATGTAATGTCCACACTCTGACTGAAACTCAAGCAGAAAAATTTGACTACTTTTTCATATATTACAAAAGACAGATAAGGCATGCTTACCTAATGATTTAGTGGTGTTACTCTTGTTCTAATAATTACTAATCACCAATGGTGCTAATATAGTGATAATAATATTGCAAATTTATCTTTGTTCTACTGCCACTGTCAATTACCAGTGGTGCGAAGACAATCGTATTAATAGGTAACGAGTGGCCAATATTGACAGGGGAATAAAACATTTTTTGAATAGAGATGTCTCACAGTTTAATTTACCAGCATTCTCTTAGCTGTCATACATGTCCATGACAGCCACTCTGTCACAGCTACAATAAATTAGAGCCCTACATTTCCTCCTATCTAAAAATAATCTCCCCACAACCTTGTTTCTCATTCAACAAATATTTATCTAGTGCTTGTGATAAGCCAGACTCTCTTTCTCTTCCTCTCCATGAAGAACCATCAGGAACCCATGATCTATACCAGAAGAGCAAATTGCAGCCTCAAGGGCTGTGTCCCATCTGCAGACTTGCCTTGTTCAGTTTGGACAGAGTTTTTAAAAATTTGAGCCAACATTTTAAAATGTGCAAATTTCGCATCAAAAAACCCCTGGATTGTCTGTTTCTTTTGAAAAATCAAAGCCACTGGCAACACGGGGCTCACACTTCCACATGGAAATAACTGACTAGGGCTGAAGCGGGGCATGGGCACTTCCACTCACCGTATGCTTCTCCTACACACACACGTGTGTGCACTCACTCACTTACATGCACGTGCTCCTTTCAAAGACTGAGCCCCTGACGCTGGAAGCGCAAGGTGGGTGTTTGAATTGCACCCTGTTCCATGTAACCACTCAGCCTCTGCACCCCAACACTCCTTCCCCACTTGCCACGCATTTCTGCCATTTGATCTCAAAGTCAATTTCATCCTCCTTATCAAACACATGACCAGCCCACTTGGTCCTTCTCCTCCCCTTCCCCAGACTCTATAATATCTGAATCCATTGATCAACCATGTTTTCTGGATTCCCCCTCCACCTGGGCTTCTTGGGGTCTCCCTTGGTTTTCATCCGATTTTCCCCTGACCTCTTCCTTCTCCTCAGGCATGGTCACTGGTTGCTTCACGCCACCCTTTCCATGGAAACTACAGCTTTTATCCTTTCGCCAGTTCTTATGACTACAGCAGCCTAGACAACCTCTACATTTCTATCTCCAGCTCAGGTTTCGGTCCTGGAAAGGAGATCTGTTTCTTGCACATCCCCAAACAGATGGCACCTTGAACTCAAGAGGTCAAAAGGTAAACTCGTGAGCGACCCCTACAGCTCATGTTGGAGTTTTCTGGGTCTTCCTGATCACTGCCCAATCCTTCCAGGTACTCACTCCCGGTATCTAAAAACTTTCCTTGATCCTCTTGACTTGTGACAACTCCCTCCTCCATCTCTGCCAGACCCAATCAGCTCTGTCATCTAAAGGACCCTTCTGTCTCCCTCCCGATGAGGCCTCACGAGCCCCTTCCATGGTCTCCAGTGCAACGGGCTTCTGATTACGCCCCTCCACTCAGATCCATCCTGCATGTCAACAGCAGACAAATCTTCCCAAAGCACTGTCACTCTTCTGTTCAAAAGCTTCCCGTGGTTCCACGTTGCCTAACGAAAAGTTCCAAATTCCTTAACCTGAGGCTAACGTAATGATGTGGCCTCAACCTACTCTTTTTACCTTTTCTTCTTCTAGAAAAGGAGGAGAACCTACTCTTTCATGCCACAAAGAGACTAAACTCTAGGCTCTTCCTATTTTCTGAGCTTTCCTGCACTCTACTTTTATGGTATTATTTCCTCCATTAAGAATAGATTTTTTCCCCCTCTGTTACCAGATGGTTAAATGTTGGTGAATCCTTCCAGCTTTAGTTAAAATGTCCCCTCCATGAAATCCCTGGTACACTAAGTGGAAAAAAAAAAAATCATTCGATTGTTACTCTCCTACTATATAACATTTATTAAGTAATTAATAAATGCAGACATTGTACTTTCAACAACCTCATAAGTTATTATCACGGTACCAGTTTTAAAGATCAGAAAACAGGTTTGGAGAAGGTATATAACTTGCCCAGTGGTGCAAGGCAATCAACACAGCACATGATTATATCCTCATTTATGGCAGTTAACATGTCTGACTTGGGACTTTGTATATTTGATTATCGACTCCACCAGAGAGATATACGCTACTTGAGGTCAAGGTGAATGCCATGTACGAATACACTGTAGCACATTCACAGCACTTAGCACATGGGACGTACTTCAATGATATTTATGGAATTAATGAATTATATTACTTAACTTCTCTGTGACACAGTTTTCTTTCCTGTAAAATGGAGATAATAAAAGCACCTTCCTTGTGCCCTTGTTGTTAGCATTCAGTAAGTAAAGCGAGTAGAGTCCTCAGAACACTACACGGCACACAGCATGTGCTACCTGAATGTTAGTTACACCAGGAGCTGCCATGTTGATCGCTGCCAATTTGTGTCTCTTAAATGTCCGAGATGAAAGTGCTAACCCTAAGAGGAGAAACATTTTAGCATTGTGCTGGGCTTGTACAGATTTTCTTCCATCTTTATTTACTGCCTTAATTTCTTTGGCAGGTGACTCGGAATCACCGCATTCCCCAGGAGGTACTCAGAACCATCACTCTATCGTGCTGCCCAGTGGAATGGGACTAAGTCAGCACCACACGCCGGGTACTCCTGGGTCATGGACTCCTGAGGGCCAGGTACAATCAATAGGGTCCGTATCCTTTCACCAGCCTTGCCAGAAGATACCCCTTTAATAAGACCAGATTCACGGCATCTTCGGAAGGAATGATAAATATACTGACATTAATGTCTATGAGATGCATAGAATATGCCAGTATAATATGAATTTATTATATAATTATAACTAGTGAAGAAACAGGAATAAATAATTACATGAAAATTCTTATCCTCGTAAAAACAAAAGCTTTCTAGAAAAAAATATAGCGAAAGACCTCTCTTAAGAAAACACATATATTAATATATTTAGGCACAAAAAATGGTTACATACATGAGAACACTAGTTTCAACTTTCTGTTTAGTCATTCAATTGACATTTGCTGGGTAAATGCTAGAGCTAGACACTGCTATGAACCAGGGATGCAAAGATGAGTAGTTAAGTCTTTGTATTCAAGAAATATCTCCAGTGGTTCTCAGTGGGGGAGGAGGGTGACTTTGCCTCAGAGGACGTTTGGCAGTTCCTGGCTGCATGGGGAGATGGCGGGGCGGGAGGGGGGCAGTCAGTGCTACTGGCATCTAGTTAGTAGAGGCCAGAGATGCTGCTAAACATACTACAATGCACAGGACAGCCTCCAAGACAAAGGGTGACCTGTCCCCACAAGTCAACAGTGTCAAGGTTAAGAAACCCTGATACAGACTTAGGGTGTTAAAACCTTATTCCTGATAACCTGAATCTGAGACTGGAAGTGAAATCAACATCTACACAGCCATATGCAATAGAAGAAATGAGGGACATTGTTCCACATTGAATTTTCTGTAATTTTGCCCAGTTGATAAATTCTCTGGTGCCTCCATACTTTATTAATTGCATTGTTCTTTAAAAAGAAAATGACCCGAAACTTTGTTTTCCCTAAGGCGCCACCCCAAGAGACATCAGCTTCAGAAACCCTGTTTCACTGATTCCCATGACTCAAGGGCAGAGCCGTGTGGCACGCTCTCCACAAAGTGGCTCCTCTGATGAGGTCTCCTCATGTTAGCTGGGCAGGGGATGGGGTCACCACACCCAGGCTACAGCAGCTGAGTATCTGTAATCTGTCCCAGACCTGACTTTCTGGATGAGATCTAAATTTCCATGTTAAAGAAAAGCACTGAGATTTTTAGATTCTGCAAACACCATCTGCTATAGAGAATGGAACAAGGAAATAATGTAAATAGAAGAAATAGAAAGAGAAACCCATTTTGACAAATGGCAAAAAAAGATAAGCACAGGTCTCCAGGACAGATCAGTGATTCTCATAATAAATGCCTGTTTTATTGCAAAACGTTAAATTCTATTTTTTGCCGTAACTCACTGTACACTCAATCCAAGATCCATTAAATTAAATCTTAGCATCGTAAACTTTGCTTCTGTCATTTATAAATATATAACAAAACTATTGGATGGAATTCTCATCTTCTTTCAAAAGGCCTGCTTGATATGAGGCAATGTGGTGTTGGTTCAGGCCACATACATAGGAACGGGATCATTTTGTCACCACTGCCATTTGTATGTCTGTAAATCTGTGGCTCTAGATTTGAACTGCTGACCTAAGCAGAGCTGCTTCAAACCAAGAGATGAACTGGATTTTATATACAGATGATGAAATAACATTAAAAGAAATAATATGATTCAATATATTAGACATTTGTTTCATTTTTTTTGTTTTGAACTGGGAAAATAAAATAGTTCAAGTTTTGCTTAAAACTAAATTTTAAACAAGCCATTTTCCCAACAGGTCTACACCTGGAGATACAAAGTTGATTCTGATAATTCCTTGGAAAGAGTTTCACCCTCTTAGTGACAGGACAAGCTAAGATTCAGCCACCTAGAGGGCACAGAAAATACAGGACCATATTAATGTCCACGGTTGCTGCCTGGCTGGTCTCTCATTTTGGCCTCTTAAGAGAAATGCCTCTTACTTCAGAAAACACTCAAAGTGGCTGAGGGGAAACTGAGACTCGTTTTTATTTCTGTTTTCCTGATGCGTATTCCTATTTCACCAAAATATGACAAAGCACTATCACAATGAAGTATTATCCAGAAGAAGCCACATGTATCTGGTGTTCAGCTAAGTGCTCTGTTATGGAAAGTCAACAGACTAAGTCCTACAGCCTAATGATTTAGAAGTAGCTTGGATACTTGTGCCTTTACATAAATCCATGTGTAACGGAAAGGAAAGATAAGCCCTCGATAGAGATGCAAGTAAAATACAAAAAAGGCGTCTAAATATAGGAAGTCTAAGGTTGTCATCCTCAATATCTTACCCATAGCAAGATGGATAATTTAAATCTCATCTCCATTTCAGCAAGGGCATGTTTACCATGGGAGTGGGGAAAACTATCTAATCTTTAATGCAGTACTGTGTGCTGAAAAGAGCAAAGATTTTTTTTTTTTACTCAAATAGAGGATTAATTAGCTAAATTCTTTAAGTGCTTTGTTCTCTGAGTCTTGTTTTCCTCATCTGTAAATTTCTGTCTATATTAGTCATCTCAGGTTGCTATAAAAAAAATACCATAGACTGAGTGGCTTAAACAACAGAAATTTGTTTCTCACAGTTCTGGAGGCTGGGAGGTCCCAGATCAGGGTGTCAGCTGATTACATTTTTGGTGAGAACTCTCTTCCTGAATTTCAGAAGGCTACTGTCTGTGTCCTCTCTCTCCTCCCTCACGGCCTCATCTAAACCTAAATACCAACACATGAGGATTAGAGACTTCAACACAGGAATAATTCAGTCCGTGGCACTCTCAAAGTTGCTGAATGGATTGCACAGTGCTTGTCAGGGAAGGATCTCAGAAACTGGGCAAGGTAGGCAGTGCAAAAAACACTAAGAGTAAAGACACAGGGAAAAGGAAATTTGGGCCGGAAGCCAACAATCAACTTGAAGGATCTAGTGAAGAGGTGCAAGTCAGGCAAACAGAAATGATGAAGCATGCACGTGCTAGAGTCAGAGCGGAGCTCAGCGAGTGGGTTCCCAAAGTCGGGGCAACGAGTCAAACAAACACATGGCACCATCGGTAAGAGGTTGCAACCGGGCAACTCACATCTCTACTCTGTACTCTGACAGGTGCCCACGGTGGTTGTTGAAAGATGTAACTGTACGTGGTAGCAAATGAATCACCATGATGTGTGTGTGAGGCGGGGGCTCATTTTCAATGTTTTCTTATTCATGAATAAGAAGCAGTCTACCCATCCCTGGTGTCTGCTCCTACACTGGAGTGGCTTTCTCCTAGTGTCCCTAGCTGTCAATCTAGCTGCATTTATAATCTTGCCCAAGGATATCTCACTGGCATAAACATACCCCACTGATTCACCTACCAGCAGACTAAGAGGCCTGGGAAGGACCAATGTATTGGCACCATTCCTGCGACTGTCTTTCTTGTGGATGGGGCTCCACACCAGGCACTACCTGTGGCTTTCCTTGTTCCTCCCCTTGGCTGCTGTCACAGCCTTACCAAACAGATGTCTTCCTGTTTGCTGTGGTCCCCAGGTGAACCCTGAGGCTACCTTGATGCAGCGAATCATAAGGATGAATCTAAGGCTACAAGCGGTTTGCCACCAGCAGTACTGTAAGCCCATTCTTCTCCTCACAAATTCGAGAACTTTAGATGGATCTGTTACCCGATATCTTGTACCTCCCAAGGTCAGCAAATTGTGAGTAATCCTTCAGTATTTTTCTTTTCTTTTTTTTTTTTTTTTTTTTTTTTTTTTGCGGTTGTGGCCTCTCCCGTTGCGGAGCACAGGCTCCGGACGCGCAGGCTCAGCGGCCATGGCTCACGGGCCCAGCCGCTCCGCGGCATGTGGGATCCCCCCGTACCGGGGCACGAACCCATGTCCCCTGCATCGGCAGGCGGACTCTCAACCACTGCGCCACCAGGGAAGCCCGAGTATTTTTCTTTATTTTGATCTGTTTGCACTATACCTGGTAAGACATTCCTAAAAGTTCATAGATCTCAATCAGTACTCTTAAGTTTCTGCCGCATTGCATCTTTTACTGTCTTGCTAAGCATATTGAAAGGAGGCTCCTGTATTTCCCGCTGTGTATCCTCAGGATCTAATACAGGGCTGGGCATACATGTTCAATGTTCGATAAACGCTTGTTGGCTTGAAATAATATTTTGATTTCCAACTTTTTCCTCTTCTTTGTTTTCCTCATTTCCATTTTTATCGGCCAAATTCCCCTATACTAGGTCTATTCAAGTCAGTTAATCGTGATCATCTCAGTAAAGGCAGTTACATTTCCATTCCTATAACATAATGAATGGAACTTAGGAACATCAGTTGTATGTAAACATAGCTAAAATCAGGTAGGACAATGAGCGACACTGAAAAAGACACCCACTGCTATTGATACCCATACTGGAAATGGAAGATCCCACGCCTGCCCGTGGGTATTTACAAGCTGCTACCATTCATACTTAATGCATTCAACCAGTGATTCATATTACTAGAAGCACATACATAAAAGAAAATTCCTCTTAATAAATACCACAAAAATAGACATTAAAGATGTTACATTGATATAATTGAGGTAGAAATTGCTAAAATGACATGCAATTGACTCTCCTTTGCAATAAGCCCCGCCAAAGGAATAAAAGGAAGAGATTGCTAAGAGTACAATTAAACTCCAGTAAGGTCTATGCTTTAGTTCCTTTAAGATTGCAAGTATTTTATTTAATTTTCTATGTCTATACTTGGAAAGGCTATTTGAACTCATCATAGGTAGTTACTGAATACATCTTTTTAATCTCACCTTCTTGTTTATAACAGTTCTTTTTCATTTCACTCTAATCAAATATGCCATTCAAGGTCTAGAATTTTATAGAGACATAACAGTTGTTATTTATATGCTGGGAGCAATCCATTTTTTGAACAGCTGGCAAAGCAGCTTAATATCTCAGCCAATCATTTTAAGCTCTAAAAATTCCACATTCTCCAGTACCCTTAAAGAATAACATCATAACGTTACTCAGCCCAGGAAATAAGATACCTCATCTCCATTTTTTCCCTCCTTTTTGATTTTTGAGTTTTTCAGTTGAGCTTTAAACCATTTTGTTACTAACAAATAATTTACAGTGAGAGATCAAAATTAGGCAAATGCAACTTTGATCCTAGAGTGTCTGGCAGTAAAAGGTTTGTTTACTCAACAAATAATTATTATGGACCTGCTTCTCTGTATGCTAAGGAATAGAAAAACAATGATGAGGAAGACAGTCTGCTCTGGAGGAGCTCCAACGAGGGGACACATAAACATAAACATGTCTTCAAAATAAAAAATGATGAATATGGGAAAGGACCCATGACCATCATGCCTGTGGCTGAACACAGCTATGGGTGATGCTTCACCTGGAGGAACTCAGGAAAAGCTTTCCTAAGGGAGTGACTCTTGAGTGGGAACTTGAATGAAGAGCCTGCAAGTCAGAAGGAATGGGAGCTCCAGAAGGAGGCATGGGAACAGAAGGTTGGATGTGCAAAAGGACACAGGGAAGCCAGTGTGAATGGAAGTTGCGAGCCCAGGGCCGAGGTAGAAGGCTAGTTTGGGTAACAAAGTCTAGAGGCAGACTATAAAGAGAGGCAGTATGTCTAGTGGACATGTATTTGGGCTCTGCAGTCAGACAACATAGGTTCAAGTCCTACTTTGTTACTTGCTGGCTATGTTTCTTTGGGCAAGCTGTTGAACAAATCTGTTAACTGCCTCATCTGTGCAGCGGAAGGGAGTAACTGCACTCACTTCGAGGGGTTGCGCCTATGATTGCACGGGATTATAAACATAAAACATTCAGTCTAGCACATTTTAAGGTTACCTTCATTTTAAATGTTATGATATGCCTTGTGGCACAGGCATGTGGACAGTGGGAGGTTTTTAGTTAAGTGAGAAGTATAGACGTATTGGAATGTTAGAAAGGTAAGGCTTTAGTATGAAGGAAGATAGATGAAACAACTGACCAGATGCAGGGATATTGGGTAGGAGACTCATGTAATGTCCTGGTGAGAAATGATGATGGCTGTACATAGTAAGTACAGATGTGGAGAGATGAACTGGAGATACGTTTTGCAAGTGGAATGATCACGACTTTCTAAATGATTGAATTTGGTAGCAAAAAGTCAAAGATATGTGTAAGCATCAAGTAAGAAACATCTACAACCTACACAATTTATATGCATGAGTAGCTTACTCATACATATAAGACACATGCACACGTGTGTATTTTTTTATAAATGGTATCCTATAGCATGTGCACTTCTGTGTCTGGTTTCTTGTACTTAGCAGGTTTTCGAGATTCTTTTTTTGTGTTATGTCTGTTAGTACTGAATTCCTTATTAGTTAAAGGAATAGTTATGTAGTTAAAAGAAATACTTGTTAAAAAGTATTTCATTGTATGAATATATCACAATTTGTTTATCCACTCGCTATTTGATGGACATTTGAATTATTTTCAGTTTTAGACTACTGTGAATAATGTTGCTATGAAGACTCTTGTACAAATCTTTTGTGGACATATGTTCTCCTCTTTTCCTCTTTTTTTTTGGGGGGGGCGGTGAATACCTAGGTGTGGAGTTGGTGAGTCACAGAGTGGATGACAGCATGTTTAATTTTATAAGAAACTGCCAAGCTGTTTTCCAAATCGGCTAAACCATGTTACACCCTCTGGGTAATTTACGAGCTTTCCAGTTGCTCCACATCCTTGCCAACATTTGGTGCAATTAGTCTTTTTAATTTTTAGCCATTCTTATGTTTAAACAATGGTATTCTTTTGAGGTTTATTTTGATGATGGATAATGTTGAGTACTTTTCTGTGTGATGACTGGCCACTTGCATATTTTCCTTTTAAGTTGCTATTCAAGTCTTTTGCCCATTTTATTTTTGTAATCTGTAATTTAAAAATCAGACATTTTGCCTTCCTACAATTAGATTATAGGAAATATTTTAATATTCTAGATACAAGTCTTTGGCAACTATATGTATCATAAACATATTCTCCTGTGTGTGAAACATTTTCTCTGTGTGGCTTGCTATTCATTTCTTAGTTGTGTCTCCTAATGAACAGAAGTGTTTGATTTTTTTTTTTTGCGGTATGCGGGCCTCTCACTGTTGTGGCCTCTCCCGTTGCGGAGCACAGGCTCCGGACACGCAGGCTCAGCGGCCATGGCTCACGGGCCCAGCCGCTCCGCGGCAAGTGGGATCTTACCGGACCGGGGCACGAACCCGTGTCCCCTGCATCGGCAGGGGGACTCTCAACCACTGCGCCACCAGGGAAGCCCAAAGTGTTTGATTTTGATAAAATCCAGCTTATCAATTTTTTTCTGTTGTGATTAATAATTCTTTGTCCTAGGATATCTACATTTTCCAAGGTCATAAACACATTCTTCTTTGTTTTCTTCTAGAAGCTTTATAGTTATAACTTTTATGTTTAGGCTTATGATTCATCTCAAATTAATTTTCATGTATAATATGAGATAGGAGTCAAGTTTATTTTTCCACATGGATATGTAGGTATGCCAGCATCATGGATTAAAGAGACTTTCCTTTCTTCACTAAATTTACTTGTTACCATCCTAGAAATTAATTGACCATATGTGTATGGTCTAATTCTGGTTTCTCTATTCTGTTCTATCAATTTGTTGATCTGTTCTAAAGCTATTACCGCAGGCTCTTCTCTCTTTGGGCCCCATCTCCCTGTGTTGCAGTTTGGAAAGTCCAGGTAGAAAGTCAGGGTGAACGTGGAGTTTTCATTTTCTCAAGGATCACAGCCCTGTGCTACCTGGAATGCCTGGCACTGACCACACCAGGCCGAGGCCACTCCTCCCAAAGATTAGCCTCACCACTTTGGGAAGCTTTCCTTTACTTTTCCCTCAGTCCACACCAGCATTGCCCAACACACACCCCATCGGGGCCGGGGCTCCTGTTCAGTAGTTCTTGAGCTGGTTTCAGTTCTCACCTCTGTCATCGATCCTCGTGTAAGGTTTTCAACCTCTGCTTTTACTTTTGTCGCCACCACTGAACATGAACTCTGTGAAGTATTTGTCCTTGTGTACACAGTGCCTAGCAGACTCCCGGGCTCAGGTAGAAGTAACTCAAAATACAGCTGTCAAATGAGTGAATAAAGTCACTGAAATGATTTAATAGTGATAAAATTAGGATTTCATAAAATAAAGACATTTCTTTGACCTCCACTGTCTAGTTTGTCAAAATTTTTAATGATGGTGGGATATAAACACTTGTACTATAACAAGCTTCAGTTTTATATAATATCTCAAGGAGCACCATACGTGGAGGAACAAGCCTCTTTCTAATTATTACTAAAATGCATGTATTTCACTTGTAAATTGTAATCCCTCATTAATAGGTTGCAAACATTATTTATGCATTTGATACATTGTGAGGACTATTGTTACTATTAATGCTATTTGTAACACACTAATAACTCATTAGGCTTTTAAAGCTTAACATTAAACCATTAATAATGTTATTTCAAGCCATCACTCTAACAAAAATCTTTTCAGGTCTTTTAAAACTGAAAGAATGTGATACACAGTATGTATTAATTCATTTTATAATGAGTCCCATTACAACAGGTTTCTGGTGTATAGTAAATACTATTTTATTACATAGACCATATCAGTTACCTAGTGGTACCACTCTGAGTAGCATCTTAACTTTCCAGAACGGAACTCAACAGTTCATCTTCCCAACTTCACTGGTCTGGCTGCTCCTGCTGGTAGTGTCAGCATTAAAGCCAAATACCAAGTTATATAAAATAGATAAACAACAAGGGCCTACTGTATAGCACAGGGAACTATATTCAATATCTTATAATAAACTGTAAGGGAAAAGAATATATAACTATATATAAAACTATATATATAACTAGATCACTTTGCAGCACAACTGAAACTAACACAATATTGTGAATCAACTATAGTTCAATTACAAAAAATAAGTTTAAAAATAAGAAAAAGAGGGCTTCCCTGGTGGCGCAGTGGTTGGGAGTCCGCCTGCCGATGCAGGGGACACGAGTTCGTATCCCGATCCGGGAAGATCCCACATGCCGCGGAGCGGCTGGGCCCGTGAGCCATGGCCACTGAGCCTGCGCGTCCGGAGCCTGTGCTCCGCAACGGGAGAGGCCACAACAGTGAGAGGCCCGCATAACGCAAAAAAAAAAAAAATAAGAAAAAGAAAAAAAGCCAAATACCAAGTGAGCCCAAGAATGATCTGTTGAAAGAGTGGATCTTTGCAGGCTCTAATACCCAAGGACACTGGAAGAAATTTTGCATATCTGTTCTTTATAGATTATTCTGTGGCTCATGGATATTCAATTTTTATGCTTCTTATACTTTATCCTGCGTGAACATATCATATAAACTCAAACTGTCAAACATTCAATAGAGAAATCTATAAAAATTCTCAATATTCACTTCATACCTTTACCAAATTTAAAAGTATGCATTTATACAGTCACAAAGTTGTGCTTTTAATAAAAATTTAATACTTTGTCAAAAACCATTAACTTTAAAATTACAAATGTTTAATGTATCCTAGAGTAAAATTAAATGCATTTATATGGCAGCAGGGCTTTTTATATAATGCAGTATTGTGCTTTAAAGGTGTATGATGTTAAACAATACTTAAAGAAATGATAAATCTTGTACCAGACTATTATGTGACGTTAAACTCTGCTCAAGGTTTTTTTTTAATGAGAAGATGGGTTAAGTATAAGAATAATTAACATTTATTGAACATTTTAAAATCTCTAAGCATATTTAATTCTTACTAGCCCTCTGATTTAACTCTCCTAACAATCCTGGCAGTAGACTACAACCGTTGTCTAGTGAGATGTTTATCAAAGAAAGAAGAAGAGGATTAAAATATTTAAATATTCAAATTTATGCATTCAAATAAGTGTTACCATTAAATAAAATACCTGGGAGGGCAAATACATTTTTTCCAATAGTGTTGCAACTGCTCAAATATTTTGAGGGTCAACATCTTCACAGTAGAGGCAAATTTTGAAGAATGGATTTGAATTTGTGAAATGGTAAACAATTACTGAGAGCCAAGTATAATAATTAAGGAAAGGGATCATGACCTGTAAGCTACTTTGTAGCTATCAACAGACTCTAAAATTTACATGGGAGGGCAAAGGAACTAGAATAACCAACACAACACTTAAGAAGAACAAAGTTGGAGGATTCACACTATCCAGTTTCAAGATTTACCATAAAGTTGCAGTAACCAAGACACTGCAGTATTGGTGAAATAATAGATAATGGAACAGAATGGAGAGTCCAAAAATAGACCCAAAGAAATATATTCAATGTTTTTGGTGGGATTTTTTGGTACAAAATATAAGTATTCAAAACCATTAAAAAGAGTAAAGAATAAAATGGAAACAACCCAAAGAGTCACCCCTAAATATTTGTATCCTCACATTTTCTTTTTTTCATTCACAAAATGGAATACCCAGCTACTAAAAAAAGAGATCTATGAATACTGGTATGGACATTGGCTTACATGTATATACATCGTTGTGTACATACAATTATTTAAATTCACTAAAGTCCACATTTTATTTGGATTTCCTTGATTTTGATCTAATGTCCTCTTCTGTTCCCGGATCCCAATGTAAATGTAATGAATCAGAAGGGAGAAAAGGCTAGAATGATCTACATATATGGTAACAGATTAGAGCTGCAGACATCTCTTATGAACCCATGTTTAGCTTCACATCTATACATAAGGATATATATAGAAACAGTTATACCTATGCTTATATGTACAGATTCCTATACAGCTGAAAGGGCCTAGAAATAACAACACCCTGATAGCAACAAGTGTACCTTGTGCCCAGTTCTCTGGAACCAGGAACCAGGGCTCCCTGGAGAAACGGACGATTCTAAGTCTGGGATAGGAAATATACAAGATGAGCCAAGAGCATCTTGTAGTGCCAGGAAGTAAGGAAGTGCTGGAAAACAACCACCATAGGGTCACATCAGAGGGACACAGGAGCCAGCTAAAAGCATTCCCAGTGGCCAAGGCTGGAATAATTTGAGTAAGAGAAGAAAGTAGTAAGCCAGACAGAGAAAGACAAATATATGATATAGCTTATATGTGGAATCTAAAAATATGATACAAATGAACTTATTTACAAAAAAGAAACAGACTCACAGACATAGGAAAGAAACTTATGGTTACCAAAGGGGGAAGGAGGGAGGGAGGGAGGGATAAATTAGGAGTTTGGGATTAACATATATACACTACTATATATAAAATAGATAAGCAACCAGGACCTAACGTATAGCACAGGGAACTATACTCAATTTCTTGTAATAACCTATAATGGAAAAGAATCCAAAAATGGAAAAAACTATATATATATGTATGTATGTGTGTGTGTGTATGAATCACTTTGCTGTACACCTGAAACTAACACAACATTGTAAAACAACTATACTTCAATTTTTAAAAAAGAAAAAAAAAGAAAGTAGTATTGGATTATAACTCAAAGTTCAAAATAAATATCTATGAGTTCATACTGATATAAACAAATAATTGAATAAATAAATAATGGGGGAAGAAGAGACAAATCTCCCATGGAAAAAGTTTCCAAAAACTTATGTATATAAACTATCCACAAAGAGATGGAGCTTATCTTCCCACTCCTTAAGTGTGGGCTGTGCATGGTGACTCCCATTCAAAGAGTGCAGTACAGGAAGGGAGAGAAGAGTAACTTGACAGTGACAAGAGAAACCTGACAAACACTAGCTCAGCCGGTGATTAAGGTCAACATCAACAATGATGAGTCATGTTGATAGCATGTGCTTTTTTTTTTTTTTTTTTTGCGGTACGCGGGCCTCTCACTCACTGTTGTGGCCTCTCCCGTTGCAGAGCACAGGCTCCGGACGCGCAGGCTCAGCGGCCGTGGCTCACGGGCCCAGCCGCTCCGCGGCATGTGGGATCTTCCTGGACTGGGGCACGAACCCGCGTCCCCTGCATCGGCAGGCGGACTCTCAACCACTGCGCCACCAGGGAAGCCCGATAGCATGTGCTTTTGACAGAATCTGATAAAATGAAGTCTCACCTCTGTGGTCTTATTCCCAAAAACCCATAACCCCAGCTGACTCAGGAGAAAGACAAGAGACAAATCCCAAATGAAAGACATTTTACAAAATACCTGACGAGTACTCCTCAAAACTGTTAAGGTCATCAAAAACAAGGCAAGTCTGAGAACTGTCATAGCCCAGAGGAGCCTAAGGAGACATGGTGACTAAATGTAATGTGGTATCTGGGATGGAATCCTGGAACAGAAATAGGACATTAGGTCAAAATCCAGGAAATGTGAACAAAGTACGGACTTTAATGTTAATCATAAGTATCAATATTTATTCATTAATTGTAATAAATGTATCAAAACGTGTAAGATGTTAATAATAGGGGAAACCGGGTGTGACACATGCGGAACAGTGCTCTCTTGAGTAAATCTGAAACTCTTCTAAAATAAAAAGTTTTTTTAAAAAATCATCCCCCTAAAAATCAACTCTCAAGAACAAAAATACAATATCTGGGAGGAAAGCAGGAAAAGGAAGAATGGTTATAAAGTTATACCTCTCCTCTGTGTCTAGGGTGGTATTTTTTAATTGGTCCCAAATCAAAATTTATCAAAGAAATTACTCTTGCAACTCAATGGCAGCACTAACACACCTCCACTAGTCAAGGACTAATATTCATGTAGTACTTAATAGCTGCTACAACTGTCCTAAAAACTTCATACACATTCTTAACCACTATGCTATGTCATCTCTTGAAAGTGACTATATTGCATGGGAAAATCTTACTGTGAAAGTATCTACACAGGCACTTATCCCATCAATTATCCCACCAAGGCTAGACTTGTGTAGGGATAAATGCTGGCATGTTTCATTTTCTTTTCTTTTTTTTTCTTTTTGCATGTTTCTTTCTTTTTTTTAAGTCCTTGTATTTTATAGTCACAATTAAAACATCTAGAGTCCTCCAGGGAAAAAAGTTCCAAACACTTCATGATTAATTGTATAGTCAACTTCCATTTGTCTCTCAATATCCTATTTGAGGTGCATGTATATGATGTTTCATTAGAGAAAGTAATATGACAAAGTCTGCAGGAATGTCCTCTTTTAGCATTTCTGTTTACATTTTATTGGTGCTCTAAGCTCTCTGCAGTTGTCCCAGGTTTCAAAGTCCTTTAGGTAGCCTTAATTATAAGTGCAATGGACTTAAAGATCCCAGGGTTCTGTTTCAATGTAAACATTGCACCCTAAGCATTTTGGAAACAAAAGATGAAGAACTGCAGACCTCCAGGGCAGACATCTGTCAGTGCAGAGTCTGCCATTTCCAATAAACCCACCCATGCAACTCAGATTCCTTAATCAAATAGCAAGCTCAGCTGTTTGGGTTGACATCCAAACAGACTTTTTCAAATTATTGTCCCAAATCACAAGAAAAGCCTTATTAGCCATTCATCTAGTCCTTTGGTAACCCCTGATGTAAACCAAATTTGCTCTTTGATAGCTGATAAAGAAAGCACAGTAGATATCTGTAAATGGTCAAATCAGTCTTAATACTATGTAACTAAGGATAGTACACTTTACTCACTCTGCCTTTACAATAAAAATGTTTTGTTCAATAAAGACACAATGAATACTGCACAATCAAAATGCCAATGTATCCTTTCCAAATCTCTTTTTGGAGAGGATACCCTGTGCTTGACCAAACAGAGAAAAAAAAATGTCTTGCATTGGACAGAAGCAAACGCAGGGCTTTCATATATTGGCGCCATGACAATATTTCATCTTAATACAAACTGGTCACAACACTACTGCAGAAAATTGCTCTCTATCTGCTGGCACCCTGAGATGCCATCAATACTGACAAGACTGAGAAACCCGTCAATGACAATTCAGGACTCAGTCCAATGGTAGTATCCAAATGCAATGTAAGTGGATTTTTTTAGGGCTCTATTTGTGGATCTCTTTAATTCTTATTCATGTCCACTGGTCCTTGACTTGCATGAAAATTCAATGCAATAAAGGCTTCAGCTCAACTGAATTCAATTTCAGAAATTATCAAAAAGTAAGGTTTATAAAGTAATTTTTAGAAATGCCTTTGACTACCCCCGGTGAGACAAACTTGGAGGACTCTGCATCTGCCTATTTCAGAGGCGCTGTCCTCCTCCATCATGGAGGACATCTATTCTATTTCAAGTTAACAAGGCTTAATTCCCTTTCCATGGGCAACTGGCAAGAATAAATTAGCCACTTCACTGAGCCTTTTCTGTAACAAAACTCTTTATGATTGGAGCCCACACCACACATTTTAGGTACTTTCTATGCACGTATAAATAAATCTATCAGGATAATTTTTGAAGGTTATTTGCTTAACATTATGTCACAACTTCTGGCTAAATTCCTTATACGTGTACATTTTCTGTCATATATTACTTTTCTCCTCCAATGCACTTTAATGAAATCACTTAATTCTACATTCAAGGTATTTGACCAAGACTAAGGGCAGATATCCTTGAAATATTCTGTATGTTGGGAACTTAAAAGTTTAAGAAACCAGTATGACTATAGAGTGTGGTCTGCCTTTTGTTGTACTTAAACTATCATGTGAAACTAGCAGAATATTCCAGTCTAGGTGATGTCAAAGCCAAGATTCCCTCACTCCCACCTCCTGCTTAAAAGAGCTTGAAAAAGACTGAAGGACTTCAAAATAAATTAGGAAAACATTGGCAGCAATATGGGAGGCATCAAAATGAGTCCAATTCATGTAATTTAGGACAAGCAAATGAAACCATGCCAACCATATGCTAACAGTCTGCTAATCTCTGCACCTGAGAAAATTTTCCACATCAGCTTCTCTCCTTTACCAAGTTTAAAGGCAAGGCAAATACATACACTTTGCCTGATGAAATTCAGAAAGGACAATTTTGCTGCAAGGTCTCTTAACTAGGTATGCATGATATATTCTGAAGCAACGAGAAAAATCATCTAGATTTACCACAAGGGAGTCCATGAGCTTATATTCGCCTCACAAAATGAAGTTTTGACTTTCCAGATGAATCAATTAGACTGCAGATCACTATATACATCCATATGGAAATAACTATCATACAGACTCGCAATTTTAAAAAGCATTTAGTGTTTTTCAAGGACAATAGATTATTATGGAATGTTCATAATTAAATAAACAAAAGCACAGGCAATAATGGTAAATGAAAGCCAGGTACTTCAAACTTTAGCTGATAGAAATGTTATAAAGCTATCAAAATCTGCTAAAACAATAGGCAGACACTTGGGGAATATGTTAAGAGCAAGGGAGCTGGAGATGAATTGGTTTAGGAAACATTTTGCAGAACCCAAATGTCTTAGTTTCTTTCTTTCTTTTTTTTTGAGATGTAAATTTTGCGGGGGGGTTGTTTGTTTTGTTTTTTAACATCTTTATTGGAGTATAATTGCTTCGCAGTGGTGTGTTAGTTTCTGCTTTATAACAAAGTGAATCAGTTATACATATACATATATCCCCATATCCCCTCCCTCTTGCATCTCCCTCCCTCCCACCCTCCCTATGCCACCTCTAGGTGGTCACAAAGCACCAAGCTGATCTCCCTGTGCTATGCGGCTGCTTCCCACTAGCTCTCTGTTTTACACCAAATGTCTTAGTTTCTTAAAGCTCAAACTCCAAAGTAAACAGAAAATGTGAAAAAGTGAGCATGCTTTCCTGCCGAAATTACAGAGGCAATTCAGTCAGCTGGAGAGGGAGGAACCAAAGTTGAAAATCAGCCAGAAAACACATGTTCACGTCACCATCACTGCAAGAACCACCAGGAGAATTCCGCATAGTGTAGATGACAATTATGTGGCTAATTCAATAAGCAATTTTTATATTTAAATTCTTAACTTAGAAACTAGGAATTTATCAAAAGTCATTATCTGGTAGGAATAAAATTAACAGTCTCTTGAGACCTTCCTGTAAAACCACTGTTAATAACCAGTGCCTTCTTTTCTCATCATTTTGCTTTAGGGTCCCAAGAAGTATTTTAAACACTAGCATTTATACCTTTTATTCTGTGTACTCATTAAGCGTCCTCTCAGATGTCACCACACTGCTTATATATCAACTTTATATGAGTATGTATATAGCTGTAAGAGGTATGTGCACACTTCTAAAATTAAATTCTCGATATCAAAAGGAGGTCTGGGGGAATTCCCTGGTGGTGAAGTGGCTGGGAATCCGCCTGCCAGTGAGGGGGACATGGGTTTGAGCCCTGGTCCGGGAAGATCCCACATGCCACGGAGCAGCTAAGCCCACGCGCCACAACTACTGAGCCTGTGCTCTACAGCCTGCGAGCCACAACTACTGAGCCCGCGTGCCACAACTACTGATCCTGTGCTCTAGAGCCTGCGAGCCACAACTACTGAGCCCATGTGCCGCAACTAGTGAAGCCCACGTGCCTAGAGCCCAAGCTCCACAACGAGAGAGGCCACTGCAATGAGAAGCCCGCGCACTGCAGTGAAGAGTAGTCCCTGCTTGCCGCAACTAGAGAAAGCCCGCGCACAGCAACGAAGATCCAATGCAGCCAAAAATAAATTATTTAATTAATTAAAAAAAAAAAAAAGGAGGTCTGGGCTTAGGTATTGACCGAGAAGGTTCATGCCTGGCGAATGTCAAAATCAAGGCCGAGATGTGAGGACTTGTGAGGGTCTAGGAAGGAAATCAGGTTCATGTAAACAACCTAGTAGAGGTGGGCCCTACTAAAGGTGATCTATGCCGGAGACCTGCTGGAGGGCAGCAGCGGGGGTCGGGGGGAGGTCCCAGAGGTGGGTGAAGCACTGTTTCTGGTATACCAAGAGCTGGGACATGGAGCCCATGACAGTGAGGAGGTCCAGGACAGGATTCCAGCTCTGGGGGTAAGTGAAGCAGGTAAGGAAGGAAGGTACTCTGGCATAGGGTAGTCTGACAGGTAGTTTCAATTCTCTAACAGGAAGCCAGTATGGTTCCAGAAATGGAGAGTGAGAGGCATGGCGGGAGCTTTATTTTCAGACATTTTAGTAGGAGGGATGACAGTCAACATGTTCATACTTCTTTTTAAGAAATTGGTAGAAATAATCAGAACATATGGATCCAACAAGGAATCCTCAATTTTCAAGTAATTGGGGCAACAATTATAATCCACTTTAGCAATGCACTGAAAATAGCAAAAAATATAATGCCTAATTAAAACTTTGTGTCATTTGAATTAACTAGTTAAAAAGGAAACTTTCACTATCTTTATTATCTTAATTTTAGAAGAGGTATGTAATCACATATAATACAGTTTGCTTTAGCTAGAGCTATTGACTTTAAATACCAAACTGTCATTCATTTGATTTAATAAAGTTCGGGGGGGGAAAACAGTCTTGATTTTCATTACCAATTTCCTTCACTCTATAAAAGGAAAGCCACCATCTCATTATAAACTTTGTATTTATTGGAAAAGAACCTGGCTTGTGGCTAGTTAGCACTGGCATTAGACAGCATCATTTGTATTGTCTCGAAGGAAAAATTCAGGGCATTACCTCTGAAATTCAATTCACTGCAATAATTGCTGCATTTGCAAATTTGCCAGGCAGCTAAACGTAAAATATATCAATAAAGTTAGTAGAGTCTGGCAGTAAACAAACATATATTTAGATGTCACTAGGGTTAATAAGTTTCAGTTTATATGGAACACAAACAAATTACAAGATTGTGTTGTTTGGGCAGATAAGCTAGCAAAGCTACAAGGGCTTCAAAACAACCTTTCACATGTGTTGTATAAAATTATCATGAAAGCAGAGAGAATATTTACAGAATGTTAAATTGTCTTCGTGTCATTTTGTTAGTCTCAGTTAATTATTATGTAAGAAGATATCAGCCATCTGTGCCTTCTATGGGAAAAACAAAAAAAACAACTTTAGTTTAAAAACAAAACCTCCCCATACTCTAAGGAAGTTAATTCTGCTTCCAATGGAAATACCTTTAAGATAAATTTTCTCTTCTAGTATTTGGAAGGGTGGGTAATGGCTCTGAAAGTATTCAGAGAAGGTCAAGGCAAGGGAAATGAGAGCAGTAGGATAGAAATGAGTGTGTTCTCATCCATGCCATTGGACCCATGCAATTTCCTTCTCCTGAATCTGTGGACCTCCACGAGGACCCTTGTTCTGTTCACTCCACAGCCAGGCCCAGGCAAGGCAGATTCAAGTCAAAATTTTATTTCAGATTCTCTCTCTTAATCTAATAATCAATAGCATTTACTTAGTGGCTCACTAGAAAAAGTTTGGCAATTCCTAATGTCTAATTTTTTCTAGGAAGAACTTTGGTAAAAACATATCTCAGTAAAAAGAAATTCCTCGTAACTAAATCTAATTATAAGCTAACCAGAAAGTGAAATAGGGAAATACTAACATTATTTTCAAAATTGAAAATTTCACAAAGGAGTAGATTTTATAGATAATGTCTAATGTATTTCAAGATTCAACACAGCTATTGTTCTGTTGATGTTCTTGTACATTATTAAAGTCGATATTTTTAATAACAATAGATATCACAGTCAGATTGTAAGCCTTTTTGAATTTTGCTTTAGTTTTTTTTTTTTGTTTTTTTTTTTTTGGTGGTACGCGGGTCTCTCACTGTTGTGGCCTCTCCCGTTGCGGAGCACAGGCTCCAGACGCACAGGCTCAGCGGCCATGGCTCACGGGCGCAGCCGCTCCGCGGCATGTGGGATCTTCCCGGACCGGGGCACGAACCCGTGTCCCCTGCATCGGCAGGCAGACTCTCAACCACTGCGCCACCAGGGAAGCCCAGCCTTTTTGAATTTTGGAATCACACATGTAGATATAAGATTTAATAGCTGCTATGAAATAATGTTTGGGTCAAAGAAAACATTATAATTGCTATTATGTTTACTGACCCAAAAAGAAAATCAAAAATAATATGAAGATTTGTATTATATATAAACTGGAATATCATAGATACACTGTAAAAAGAAAAGTTCCCAGATGTTGCAAGAAGTAAATGCTCTTTATTCATGTTGTTTTAGTATACAATTAAGTATAAAGGACTCCCTACCCAAAAATCATCTCCCCAAATAATCAGCTACAGTAAAACAGTTCTAGCACACCCTGGCTTAAAGGAATGCCAGCATATTACCAGAAAATGATTGTTTACTTAATGCTCGTTCAGAATTCATCAGAAAGGGACCACTTGCTGGTTCAAGATTTTAATTTTTGAATAAAAAGCTTCTTCGTAAAATGATCTAATACCTTTTGGTCTCTCTTTCCTAAGCTCCAGAAAGTAATGGCACGTGATTTTTCAACAAAGCCTTTACTCTCTGCCATTAATCCTTTCTGAGTAAGCAAATAAGTAATCCTTTTAATCACCAGGGCTGATATACCCTATTGGTGAAACATCAGATAGGCCCCTGCCGACTGCAGAAGAATCATTTCCATGGGCAGGGAGAAGGGCAGGATAAACATCTCCATACAGGATGTCATGGCTGAATTAAAAAGCACTGCGCGAGGAGCAGAGATGGATTATTATTTTATTGCATTATAATCCATGGCATCATTAACTTGGATGGCATGTTCATACGCTCATATCCTTCTCTCGAGCTGCAGTTGTGTGCGGCTAGCTGGCATCCATTTATACGGGGCTGTATGAGAGTGAAGAGAGAATGTAGCTGGACACAACTCTGAAGTATGAAATACTGTGTCTGCCATAAAGTGTTGGAACTTTCTCACATTCTCTAAGTGGAGCCATTTAAATTAATCTCTTTCAACCTTTAGGCCTAGTGCTGAACATATTTATTTTCTTTGACCTCCCCCAATGTGTGACTTCTGTCCATTTATTCCTTTTAGTTGATTTTTTTTCTTATCTCAAAGAGCTCAGTGGGATTTTAGAAAACAGAATTATTAAACTTGAATGCACTGCATCAACAGCTCTTAGAGTCATTTTTTTAAAAAGACATACATATGCTTTAGCAATAAAATTAAAACCCACTTGCATGGCATATTGTCTTCCATTTCATATTGTCCTTTTACCCATCATGCAAGATAAAAACAATGACAAAACATTCTTTTTTGCTCCTTTTTGATATCCTGGGAAGCTGAACATCACCACAATCATCATCGTCACCACCACCATCAATGTCATAGCTAATACCTTTGGATTACATATTGATTGTCAGGCACTGGCTCCAAGCCGTGTGTGTGTGTGTGTGTGTGTGTGTGTGTGTGTGTGTGTGTATGCACACAACTTTTATATATATATGTATATATATATACACACACACACACACACACACAGAAATTATATATTATATACAAATTATAATAACATATAGCTATATTACGTTAATTAATATCATATATAAAAATTAAACACTAACAATTCTGTGACAGGGCTTCTATTATTGACCTTATCTACTTAAGCCTATTTAGGTTAATCTAAATATATCATCAGAAGGTTTCAGATGGATTCGAATTGTCATAATGTATACAAATTTAAATAAAACAAGGGAGTTTGCTCTCAAGAGCTCAGAGGCCACATCAGATTTCAGGTACATGACAAAATTAATTTTCATTGTCTAAAATTAGGACAATTGCAAAATCAGAAAACTATGAACACACTGAGTTTCTGTACGGAGTGTCTCTCCTTTTTCTGTTGGCTACCCAGCAGCACTTAAATTGTATTTTTTTTTATTTCATTGAATTTGAATATTTTTTCAAATTATTGAATTATTTTGTTATATTTAATAAAAGCTGAAAATATGAAGAACAATGAAGTTTCCAAAGGGTATTTGAATGAATAAAAGAATTAGCAGGTCAGGCTGAGCATGGTCTCAAGTCCCATTAAAATAAGTCATCACGGGGCTTCCCTGGTGACGCAGTGGTTGAGAGTCCGCCTGCCGATGCAGGGGACATGGGTTCGTGCCCCGGTCCGGTAAGATCCCACTTGCCGCGGAGCGGCTGGGCCCGTGAGCCATGGCCGCTGAGCCTGCGCGTCTGGAGCCTGTGCTCCGCAACGGGAGAGGCCACAACAGTGAGAGGCCCGCGTACCGCAAAAAAAAAAAAAATTAAAAATAAAAATAAGTCATCATGTTCTTAAAATTTCCAAAAACAAATTATCATATTTTTCCCTGAATAACTTTCTACTTCTTTTAAAGGAACTTATTATTATATGAAGAAGTTAATTATTTTTAAAGGTTAGTAGAAAATATTGCACTCTAGGGAAAAAGAAATCAAAATCCATCTGAACAAAAGATTTTCCATTTATTGGATTGACTCAATTTTTTATTTTTTAATTTTTAAACATTTTTTTATTGAAGTATAGTTGATTTACAATAACCCGGAATTAGATTTTCCCTTTAAAAAAAATGTACAGATCAATAATTCCTCAAAAATTACTGATTCACAATGCTTTGGTTTTGAAAAACTAATCCATATTTGACTCCGAGGATATTTCTTTAAGGGGTTTTAAACTTAAAAAAATAATAATTCAAGAATTAAGTCATAAATTGATGGAGATTTTGAGATAATCTATACAGGAGGGTATGTGTGACCCAACAAAAATAAAACTGAATGAAACAAAGCCTGCAAAAATGCCTAACTGGATGTCCAGCCCAGTGGCTGGAACAGCCGGGGCTCCAAAGCTTAGTCCGTTTGACTTGTATAAGGCTTAAAGTATGTTTTAAAATTTTCTTTTATTCTTTTATCTTATGAAAATAAAACATGGTAGGAATAAAAAGTAATAACCGTACCAACCAATATCCATATTACAATTTACACATTCCTTACATATGATCGTAGGGATCCTCCATGGAGATAGGAAGACCTGAGGCCCATACATTCCTTTTGCTACTAACAGAAATGAACTTCACAGTGTCTCAAAGATGATTTTCCCAAAGCCCACAGAAGAAGAAAACGCCAGAACCCTGGCCTACAAGTATCCTCTCCACTATCTCATGCTTTCCCTCCACAAGGAACCAAGAAAAAGTATGATTCTCCTTTGCAGAAAATACTCAATACCGTCACTCAGCAATTATTTTGTGGATGTCTATCAAATTAAAAAGGTGACTTTAGGCCTTGAAAAGAATGCAGAGCCCAAGGCATTGTTCTGCCTTCAAGGAGCTTAAAATTTAATGGAATCTGTAACCCCAAGCACATTTTTAAAATTCTGTGGTATAATGATAGTCAATTTATTATTCATATGCCATCAGTGTTTTCTAAATCATTTAGTGCATTTCGTATTACAATAGCAACATTTTCCTCTCTCACTCAAAACAAAATTCTTAACAAACGAACAGAAATGGAAGAGAAAATGAGTGTGTATGAGGAGAGCTTCAACAAAACAGGATTCTATACAACTAAAAGTAGCTACAGCCAAATAATTCATGTTTGGTACAGAAATATAACTGATCCGGTTGTTCAATACCCTCTCTTTCAGAAGGAAAATGTCTAACATGGCAAAAACACTTTCGGCTCAACTAGACATATTTTGGTCATATGATAGGGTAGGAGTTATCTGAAAAATCCACTTTTACTCGAAAAAAATCCAGGGAGGTTTACTGTTTTTAGTTGTCTCATATATAGAATCTTGATTTCGTTACTTCCTCAGGAGCAGATACACTATCTTCCACTTATTCTCCATCCATCCATTCAACAACTATTTATTGAATCAGTACTATTCTAGGCACTGGAGGATCAGCAGTAAACAAGCCAGACAAGCTCCTGCCCTCACACTGGGGTGCAGGGGACACAAATATATATGATGTCAACTGCGATGAAGAACAGAGCAGGATAAGGGGGTTGAGAGCGTTGGGGCAAGGGCTGTTTTATATGAAGTCCTCCCTGAGCAGACAGGATTTGAACAGAGACCAAACAGAAGTTCTGGGTGTATTTTGAAAGTAGACCCAACAGAATCTGCTGGTGGATACAGGGGGCAAGGAAAAGAGAAAAGTGAAGGATGAATCCAAGGTCTGGAGTCTGAGAAACTGGTAGAATGGAGATGCCATTGACAGATACTGGAAGTCTGTGGAAAGAGCAGGTGCACGGTTGGTAGGGGATGGGGAGCTTGGAACATGAGTATCATTTTGCACATTTTATTGTTGAGATGCCTATTGAATATCCAAGTAAAAATACCCACAATGCAATAGCTTACTTAAGTCTAGAAGTTGGGGCTAGCAATATACATCAGCATGTCCATGGTATTTAGACAGGAGATTCCACCAAAAGGGTGGAAGTAAGTGGGAAGAGAAGAGACACAGAGATCAAGTCCTCAAGTGCTCCAATGATGACAAGTTTAGAAAACAAGACAGAACCAACAACGAGAAACCACTTCACACCCATTAGGTTATTATTTCTTTTTAAAAAGGAAAATAACAAGTGCTAGGATTTGAAGAAATTGGAACCCTTGTGCTGGTAGGAAAGGAAAATGGTGCAGCAGATGCTACAGCAAACAGTTTGGTGTTTCCTCAAAAAGCTGACATAGAATACTATACGATCCATCAGCTCCACTTTGGGGTATAATCCAAAAAACATTTGATAACAGCAAATCAAATGGATGTTTGTACACTCATGTTTATAGCAGCACTATTCACAATCACCAAAAGGTGGAAACAATCTAAATGTCTATCAACAGATGAATAAAGAAAATGTGCTATATACATACAAAGGATTATTACTCAGTAATAAAGAGGAATTACATCCTGATACATGTTACTATATGGATGAACCTTGAAAATATTTATGCTAAGTGAATAAACCCAGAATTAGAAGGACAAATATTATATTATTACACTTGTGCGAGGTATCTAGAGAAAGCAAATTCATAGAGAGGGAAAACAGAATAGAGGTTACCAGGGGCTGGAGGAAAGGAGAATGGAGGATGATGCCTTAATGGCTACAGAGTTTCTGTTTTGGGTGATGAAAAAGTTTGGAAGTAGGTAGTGGTGATGGTTACACGACATTGCGAATACACTCAGTGCCACTGAACTGCACACTTAAAAATGGGGGGAAAAATGGTTAACATGGTTAACTTCATGTTATATATATTTCACCACAACAGGAAAACGAAAGTGAAAGATAGAGCCAGCAGAAGAGACTGAGAAGGGGTAGCTAATGAGGTAGGAAGAGAAGTGGGAGAGAGTGGAGACCAAGCAAAGTGCTTCATAAAGAAAGAAATAATCTTAAGGGTTCCAGGCTACTGGGGGGCTAGGTAGGATGACTGTGGAATGAGGGTGAAAGTGGGTGGGCAGCTCACAAAAGCTTATATTATTAACTGAATTAAAAGAGCCCTTGTCCTTGGAAGTTTCATTCAATTTCCACTAACCAATGTTATCAGCACAAATCTTGGCATTATTGAAGCACGGTAAGAGTTATAACTAACTGCTACAGAGCAACAGAAAGTGTAAGGGAGAAGAAAAGAGAGAGGGAGAGAGAAGAGGTCCGAAATATTCCAGCACAGACACCATTTTTACCGGGCCTAACATTAACGCTTTTAGTCCCTGACCTCCAAAGTATGAAATTAATCTATTTTAAAAGAAAACAGGGGACAGGGTACTGATTGAAACCAATCAATCAAGTTGGGAGGTGATTAATAGAAGGCAGTCTTGTATGTGCTGCAGGCGTATCTACAATGCAGGTAGAGAGGTGGTCATTTTATAGTTCATTACGTATCTGTGTGATGTTATTTATTGTTTACTTAAGCAATAGCAATTGAAGCACAGGCCAATTCCCAGGAATTAATGACCCACCGGGAGAGTCCATTACTTCCGGACATTAACCTCAGTCAGTTCAGTTTCTCCAGGAAAATCCCTTCGAAGAACTATTTGTTCTCCATCCCTTGTCACCACATTTGAAAACAGTATTTTACAATATTCCTTTAGTGTAAGGTCATTGAACTATACTCACAGGTCTACGCTTTTGAAAGCAATAGTTTCTTTAAGATAATGGGGCAGGGGGACTGCAAAGCCCACCGCTTGAAGGCCTTCTGAGTTTACCCTACTGTACACAGCCGCCTACAGAACAGAATTTTTTTTTAAAAAGAGGGTGAGTTAAAACTCACTTCAAATGTTTCAATAGTCCTAGTTTTAAAATAAACATTTTATCTGAAGCATTTTCAGGCTTTGAAGACTCCCAAATATCTCCAAACCAGAGCTTAAAGTGTGAAGGACTCACAGTTCTGGTACTTTCTCTTGGAAAGAGTACAAAGGAAAAAAACAAAGGAAACATTAACAAAAAGAACTAATGTGATTAAAATACTGGCCCAGTTATGAGGAACAATCTGTAAGCAGCCAGAAGACTGGCCCAAGTGCTAAAATAGTTCTCAGTGGGTTATGTTTATAAAACTGAAATTCTTCCAAAGCAATAAACAACCAGTATTTACTAGGAAGGCATAATCCTGATCATTACCAGAGGACGTGAAAGCTGGACAGAACCTGAGTCATCCCCAAGGCCAGGACCCGTGACACCACTTGCTTCAGGACAGAGAGAACTGGACTCTCCTCAATGCCTACTCTAGAGCTACTTTCACCTTAGCTTTGCCAATGCCATTTGATAATAACAGTAATAATAACCATATATGTGTACCTATTGTGTGCCAAGTATTCTTCAGAGAGCTTCAGACACATTGATTTATTTAATCTTCACCATCACGCTATGATCTGGGTACTGCTATTATTACCCCCATTTCATAGGTGAGGAAGACTGAGGTACAGAAACGTTAAACAACTTCCCCAGTGTTACCCAGCTGGTAAATGGAAGAGGAATGTCTAAAACCTTGGTAACTGGGCTCCACAGCCTATGCCTTTTTTGTTTTTTTGCTTTTTGCTGGGACTTTATTAACAAGAATAACAACAACAACTCACATTTGGAAGATGCCTTTTAGAGTATAAAATACTTTCACACACAATGTAGATTTGACCCCAACAACCTTGGGAAGCTGACTTACGTCTTATTATTCTCATGTAGCAAGCGAGCAGAGAGTCTCAAAGTGGTTAAGTGACCTGCCTTGCACCCGAAGCTGATAATGTCAGAGCCCCATGTTGGAACCCAGGCTCCAGCCCTGTTACTTCGAACTCTTTGAGAAATAGTCCCTACGGTCAAGGAGCTGACAGTTAAGATTAACCCGCTCAGTAAATCATCTCAACAAAAGAGCAAGCTCTCTGGGAGTTTCCTCTACTGCTGTTACCAAGGAAGTGTTTCCCCTGGTCTTAAAGTTCCTGAAAGAATTGTGCCAAACACAGGCTTCTGCAGGCACACATTTGGCCTCAGACTTTGGGTTAGGCTTCATCAGGCGTTTGCATCATTTCCAGGGCTAAAGACATCCCCCACTTAGACTACTGACCCCTCTGCACAAAGCTGTAAAACACAATAAACCAAATTTGATGGGAAAATAAAAACACGAATTGGCAGATATTAACTGAGGATCTGCTCTAGAGCCCTTGGGACCTGGGGTTTTCTGAAGAGATAAAGAGTTGGGGTAGAAACAGCCTATGCCTTTCATCAGGAAGGAAATGACCTTAACTGCACACTCTTTTTCCAACACCTAGCTGGCATTAAAAGCAGTTAACCAACACTTATATTATACTTATTATGTCCTCCAAATATTAACTCACTGAGTCCTCGTAATAATCCCGTAAAGTGTCCTTATCGCCATCCCCAATTTACAGATGCTCAAACTGAAGCAGAGAGAGGTTAGGTAATGTGACTGAGCTCACACAGCTGGGGAGCTTCATGGAGCTGATATATATATTCAGTCTGGCTCCAGAGCAAGTACGCTGTCTCTCCTTCCCAAAGTTTCAAACACTTGAGCCCACGGCCCTCCTATCATAATCCTCTGTCTTCCTTCTCCCATTTCCCAATGGACCCATGATATCCGTTACATATCTCACCATAAAAGGAAGAAAAGGGTGCAGAAACGTTTACAGACCACTTCAGTCATAAACTTAGCCTGGCACTGTGCAAACTTAGTACTCATGTAGTTTACTGCAGGGAATTTTCATGACTACTCAATACTATTCGTCTTCTCATTTCACAGATGAGAAAACCGAAGCTTAGAGAGGTTAATTCACTTGCCAAGGTCCCACAGCTACACAGCAGCAGAGTCACTTCCGAGATACACCAGGAGGTGTCCCTTCCTGGCTTTGTCTAAGCACCACACTCTGGGCTCTCCTCCTGCAATCTCAAGGCGTCAGGGAAGTGAAAGGAATCATACGTGTTGGTCATTTCTACACAGGCACCAATTTTATTTTTAATTGTGTATGTGAGGGGGTAAAGGGAGTCTGGTTCAAACACCGGGGTAAAATTGCCAGAAATATCATTAAATGTTAATGATGTTAAAATTTAGATTGTAGGAAGTCCTTCTTGTCAGCTTGGCATTTCACACAGGTTATCTCATTCAGTTCCCCCAATTCTGTTGGCCGCTCTATTTTCTCTCTACAGATGACAGAATTGTGATTCGGAGGCATAAAGTTGCTCAAGTCTGCACCATCTATTGCTGATGGAACTGGTTCTTAAACCGAGCCCTTCTTTCTGGAAAGTTAGATGCGCTGGTATAACATGAAATTAAAAGGTAATGGTCTGTTGAGAACTGAATCATAAATACAATTTGTCAATTTATACCCACCGTGTATCTAGTGTGTACCCTAATATTTCCACATACAACATCCATCTGGCGAGAATGCACTTCTGAGCCTGCAACACGGCTATGGAGGGATACCGGAAAGCCACTGGAGCAGAGAGCCCTTGGGTTAATGGTAGAAAATGGACAGTGGATGAGAGTCCTTGGCTTGTGAATATCCCAGTCCATCTCACTTCAAGACAACAACCACATGACTTGCTGGACCTCCTTGTAAGAGCCACATTATGTGTAAGTGTCCTTCCATACCAGCAAGTCCAAACCAGCATAGTGAGCGCTCAATACTTACTGCCTGAGTCATATGTTTCCAAGACAACTTTACACACCATTATGGGCTGAATTTTGTCCTCTTCAAATTCATATGCTGAAGCCCTAACCCCCAGTACCTCAGAATGCAACTCTATTTGGAGGCAGGGCCTTTAAAGAGATGATTAAGTCACAATGAGGCTGTTAAAGTGAGCCCTCATTTGGACACATAGACACCAGGGATGTACATGCACAGAGGAAAGACCATATGAAGACACAGCTAGAAGGCCACCATCTACAAGCCAAAGAGAGAGGCCTCAGAAGAAATCAAAGTGGATGACACCTGGATCTTGGGCTTCCAGCCTCCAGAACTGTGAGAAAATACATTTCTGTTGTTTAAGTCATCCAGTCTGTGGTATTTTGCTTTCACAGTACTAGCAAACTAATACAGACGCCAAATTTAACAGTGCCCAAATTTGCCTTTAATATTTATCCAGAACTTAAGCACTTAAGTGTGAGATATTTTTAGATTCTTTGATATGTGACCATCTAGGATGAAGATTCTTTCCCATCCTTTCCTGAAGTTCTGAGAATCCCATTTGTCCACCTGACTTCTAAAACTTCTAGGGGTACCTCCTGTTTCATTTGATGTAGACTCACTTTTCCCCTCAGGAAGAATTTTTAAATTAAATACCTTCCTAAGTTATCTGGAGTATTCCCAAATAATGTATTTGACATTTCAGTGCAAATTGCAATTGCATATTTAGTAGCAGATCTCATATCCTGGAACTCAATTACTGTCCCGTGAAGGAGAAGGAAAGGAGACCTATGATGTCTGAGACTCATTATGAAATAAGATTGGAATTAACTCCATATATACATATGGTGATAACAGAGTATGTAGACTCACCTTTTCAGAGCAAAACTTTGAAGCATCTAAATCAAATTTAGTTCCTTTCAAAAACATTTACCGAGCATGTAGTATGTGCTGGGAGCAGACATACGATAATTTAATGTAGACACTGTGACATTGGGGGCATTTGGATTAGGCAAATTTGTGTTGGAGTCACTTTAATTAGAAATAAAATACTGTGTTTTTTAAAAAATCAAGTAATGTTTGCAGTAGAGACTCCATCTCTTCCCTTTCCTTTTTGATGAATATAAGGGTGAGAAGGAGGTCACCAGTAACACAGAGATGGGGTGCAGTTGGATGTGGGACCAATGTTTGTAAAGGGGCGCGAATCAGGGTTCATATCAGACTCAGTTTTCCACTTATTATTTGCTGATGAAAAACTTTGCACTTTGACTGAGCCTTATCAAAACAAACCAAATCAGAATGCTCCATTGAGGCCTGGCCTCACATTACCCTGGAGATACAACAATGAATAACATTGACCCTACTACTAAGACACTTAGAATCTGAAAGATATTGTCTCTACATGAATCCACTCACTTGATAGGGAAAAAATACATTCAAATTAGAATAGGAAAAAAGGAAGAGGCAGAGGAAGACAGTAAGGTACTTTGCACGCAATGATTACCAGAACCTTCATCACATTTTATAGCCAGGTTAGAGTTCTGCCACTCTGCGGAAAGGGAAGGGAGTGAGGGAAAGGACAGAGAGAAGCAACACAGTCACACCACCGGGGCTTTATCCGATAGTAGCCTGGGTCACCCTGGGCATACCCACTGCTTATCCTGAAGGAAGAAAATTGCAAAGAGAGCATTTGGACCACCAAAAGCATCCTTGAGAGTCAACACGGACCTGTTTAGGGAAATGTTTTTTGACGAGTTGCCACAAACAGCAGCCTTTAAGCCTCAACCTACCATTTTTCACCCCTTTTAGGGTCCGTAAGCACCTTTCAGAAGCTTGATTTATCCTCAAGGCATTGACCTGACAAAATGTCAAGGAAACAAAGGGTCAGTAACATTTCTGCCCAAGAAAGAGCCGTTACTTTTAAATAATTTTGAAATTTTAGAAAGGCCATTCTCCCCATTCTACAAGTCTATGATGACTCTCGGATGCCTAAGGATTTACGATCCATGGTTTTGTAATCTCTGTGGAACAAACCTGACTTCAGGGGCAATCATTAACAAATTGTTGGCATTGTTTCCTTTTCTGAGGCTGCACACCAGCTCCTAAACTGTGAACACCTCCTCCCAGACATTTCAGTTGTCCAAGGTCTGAAATTTATGTTTTAAAAGATGTTTACTTCTCGGGCTTCCCTGGTGGCGCAGTGGTTGGGAGTGCGCCTGCCAATGCAGGGGACGCGGGTTCGTGCCCCAGTCCCGGGAGATCCCGCATGCCGCAGAGCGGCTGGGCCCGTGGGCCGTGGCCGCTGAGCCTGCGCGTCCGGAGCCTGTGCTCCACGGCGCGAGGGGCCACGGCGGTGAGAGGCCCGCGTGCCGCAAAAAAAAAAAAAAAAAAAAAAAAGATGTTTTCTTCTCAAGATGGATTGCAAAATAAAGATTCAAAGGACTATAGTAATCATTATTTAAAAAATAAAAAGCAAATAATCTTAGAATTAACACTCTTAACTTCTCTTATGATCTACTCCATTTGAATCTGCTCCATTTGCAAAAACAATGAACAAAAAATAAAACTCCTCAAAGTATACAGTAAATTGGATTTTTTTCCCATTTCATATCAGATTGAGGATTAATATTGCCCAAAGAATAGTGCATAAAATCATCTCAGTTTTATGGTTAACCCAATTAGTCAATTACTGGGAAAAGACTCAGATTTCCTGAGTCAGCGCTCTCATCACTTAAATCATGCTGATACTCATATATCCATGTGGACTTAAAGCAGAAATTGTCCCTTTGAGTAGCTCCATGACCTGTTTCCCTATGTGAGAAAGGAGATCCTCCTTTTTACTGCACAGACCTCAACCTAAACTGAGACTAGGTCTTTAAAAAAAAGAATTAAAGTACAGTCAATACGAACGGAAGGCAGAAGGGACCAAGATAACCTCAAAAGGCAGCTAATCCAAAATGTGTTTAGATTTGGCTAAATGGAGATTTAAAATGGATAAACTGGGAGCTGATCTGATCATAATCCCCAGCTACATACCCCTGCATTTCTTTTTTATTCTTAAAATCATCTCCCAGTTCCAACTAAGAAACTAAAGCCCGCAAGCATTCAGCCTATTCCCAAGGAGCATATAATTCTACAGCTAAAATGAAGGACATTGATCAATGGCACCAGGTGTTAGTTACTGTAAGGACTTCTGGGCCTCAAGTGCCACGAGATTCACCACACTTTATGCCGTTTCAAACTCTCAGTACAGTTTACTCTTCTGTGACATTTAAGTAGGCTAAAGGCAGAGAAAGTATAATTTCCATTTCCAAATAGTGAGACAGACCAAGAAAAGACACATTATTGGCTAATGGCAGAACTGGATCCAAATAGAAATTGTGCAACAGTAAGTGAAAGCCTCTCAATATACCAAACTGTGTAAACATTTTCCTTTAGACGTTGGGAATACGTTGCTTGCATAAACCTTAAAAGGCTGTGATGAAGCTTTCTTCTACCAATGGAAAAACATGTACAAATTATTATAATTTATTAACCTTATTTTCCCTTCCAAAAGTATGGCACCAGAGGACAGTAATATTATACCTGATTCTACTATCACTGAATAATAAGGTGATTTCATGTGAGTTTGGGAAAAGAGAAGGGTGGGAGAAACCAAGTACAGGGAAAACAAATAATTGAATGAAATGCTTTACAAAAACTTCAATTTTAGGGACGAACACTCCCAAATTCCTTCTACGAGGCCACCATCACCTTGATACCAAAACTAGACAAGGATGTCACAAAGAAAGAAAACTACAGGCCAATATCACTGATGAACATAGATGCAAAAATCCTCAACAAAATACTAGCAAACAGAATCCAACAGCACATTAAAAGGATCATACACCATGATCAAGTGGGGTTTATTCCAGGAATGCAAGGATTCTTCAATATACGCGAATCTATCAATGTGATAAACCATATTAACAAATTGAAGGAGAAAAACCATATGATCATCTCAATAGATGCAGAGAAAGCTTTTGACAAAATTCAACACCCATTTATGATAAAAACCCTGCAGAAAGTAGGCATAGAGGGAACTTTCCTCAACATAATAAAGGCCATATATGACAAGCCCACAGCAAACATCCTCCTCAATGGTGAAAAACTGAAAGCATTTCCACTAAGATCAGGAACAAGACAAGGTTGCCCACTCTCACCACTCTTACTCAACATAGTTTTGGAAGTTTTAGCCACAGCAACCAGAGAAGAAAAGGAAATAAAAGGAATCCAAATCAGAAAAGAAGAAGTAAAGCTGTCACTGTTTGCAGATGACATGATACTATACATAGAGAATCCTAAAGATGCTACCAGAAAACTACTAGAGCTAATCAATGAATTTGGTAAAGTAGCAGGATACAAAATCAATGCACAGAAATCTCTGGCATTCCTATATACTAATGATGAAAAATCTGAAAGAGAAATCAAGAAAACACTCCCATTTACCATTGCAACAAAAAGAATAAAATATCTAGGAATAAACCTACCTAAGGAGACGAAAGACCTGTATGCAGAAAATTATAAGACACTGATGAAAGAAATTAAAGATGATACAAATAGATGGAGAGATATACCATGTTCTTGGATGGGAAGAATCAACATTGTGAAAATGACTCTACTACCCAAAGCAATCTACAGATTCAATGCAATCCCTATCAAACTACCAATGGCATTTTTCACAGAACTAGAACAAAAAATTTCGCAATTTGTATGGAAACACAAAAGATCCCGAATAGCCAAAGGAATCCTGAGAACGAAAAAAGGAGCTGGAGGAATCAGGCTCCCTGACTTCAGACTATACTACAAAGCTACAGTAATCAAGACAGTATGGTACTGGCACAAAAACAGAAAGAGAGATCAATGGAACAGGATAGAAAGCCCAGAGATAAACCCACGCACATATGGACACCTTATCTTTGATAAAGGTGGCAGGAATGTACAGTGGAGAAAGGACAGCCTCTTCAATAAATGGTGCTGGGAAAACTGGACAGGTACATGTAAAAGTATGAGATTAGATCACTCCCTAACACCATACACAAAAATAAGCTCAAAATGGATTAAAGACCTAAATGTAAGGCCAGAAACTATCAAACTCTTAGAGAAAAACATAGGCAGAACACTCTATGACATAAATCACAGCAAGATCCTTTCTGACCCACCTCCTAGAGTAATGGAAATAAAAACAAAAATAAACAAATGGGACCTAATGAAACTTCAAAGCTTTTGCACAGCAAAGGAAACCATAATCAAGACCAAAAGACAACCCTCAGAATGGGAGAAAATATTTGCAGATGAAGCAACTGACAAAGGATTAATCTCCAAAATTTACAAGCAGCTCATGCAGCTCAATAACAAAAAAACAAACAACCCAATCCAAAAATGGGCAGAAGACCTAAATAGACATTTCTCCAAAGAAGATATACAGAATGCCAACAAACACATGAAAGAATGCTCAACATCATTAATCATTAGAGAAATGCAAATCAAAACTACAATGAGATATCATCTCACACCAGTCAGAATGGCCATCATCAAAAAATCTAGAAACAATAAATGCTGGAGAGGGTGTGGAGAAAAGGGAACCCTCTTGCACTGCTGGTGGCAATGTGAATTGGTTCAGCCACTATGGAGAACAGTATAGAGTTTCCTTAAAAAACTACAAATAGAATTACCATATGACCCAGCAATCCCACTACTGGGCATATACCCTGAGAAAACCAAAATTCAAAAAGAGTCGTGTACCAAAATGTTCATTGCAGCTCTATTTACAATAGCCCGGAGATGGAAACAACCTAAGCGCCCATCATCAGATGAATGGATAAAGAAGATGTGGCACATATATACAATGGAATATTACTCAGCCTTAAAAAGAAACGAAATTGAGCTATTTGTAATGAGATGGATAGACCTAGAGTCTGTCATACAGAGTGAAGTAAGTCAGAAAGAAAAAGACAAATACCGTATGCTAACACATATATATGGAATTTAAGGGGAAAAAAATGTCATGAAGAACCTGGGGTAAGACAGGAATAAAGACGCAGACCTACTGGAGAACGGACTTGAGGATATGGGGAGGGGGAAGGGTGAGTTTTGACAGGGCGAGAGAGAGTCATGGACATATACACACTAACAAACGTAGTAAGGTAGATAGCTGGGGGGAAGCAGCCGCAAGGCACAGGAATATTAGCTCGGTGCTTTGTGACAGCCTGGAGGGGCGGGATGGGGAGAGTGGGAGGGAGGGAGACGCAAGAGGGAAGACATATGGGAACATATGTATATGTATAACTGATTCACTTTGTTATGGGGCAGAAACTAACACACCATTGTAAAGCAATTATACCCCAATAAAGATGTTTAAAAAAAAAAAAACTTCAATTTTATACACTTATGTCTATATTCAAGAAGGAAGAGGAAGACAAAGATAAGATGATGCAGAACTGAATGTAGTAAAATTAATGATATATATATATATATATATATTTTTTTTTTTTTTTTTTTTTTTTTTTTTCCCGATACGCGGGCCTCTCACTGTTGTGGCCTCTCCCGTCGCGGAGCAACAGGCTCCGGACCCGCAGGCTCAGCGGCCATGGCTCATGGGCGCTGCCGCTCCGCGGCATGTGGGATCTTCCCAGACCGGGGCACGAACGCATGTCCCCTGCATCGGCAGGCGGACTCTTAACCACTGCGCCACCAGGGAAGCCCAAAATTAATGATATTTAAATAAAATAATGGAGTTTCACTCTCTAGAAGTGACCTGAAAGCACTTGATCCATTGTGACCCTGATTTTTTTTCTCAGGCTAATATACAATAATGGCTAACTCTCAGTGAGTACCTACAAAGGGCCAGACACAGTCTCCATGCATAATGTGTCTGAATTCATGTCATTTTCCCAAGGACTCAATAAGCAGCTGGTAGTATTATACCTCCTTCACAAAGGTGAGCTCAGAAGCACAGTACATTTAAATGACTTGCCCCAAATAACCTCCACTACGAAATTGTGAGACCAGGATTAGAAGCCAGTCTGGCTCCAAAGCCTCTCATTCACTTCCAATGATGGTCACTTCTCAGCTGATTTATTTGGGACAAAATGGACTATTCCTATGCATGCATGATACAGGATTTTTTCTTTTAAACTACTGTTGATCTCTAACACATGAGCAGAGTACCAAGGAGGAAAATAAGAGGGGAAAAAATTCATAGCTTCTCAGCTCCTCCCTCTGGCCAGCCCTGCTTCCTCCAGTCTTCAAGTGTTGATCCCAAGGACTTGCCTCAGCAAATTTCCTGCAGAATATGCTTCCCAGGTAACCTAAGACACTGTAGACTTTCTGTCATGGCAGTAAATCTAACACATGCACACCCTTCCTTTTCTCTAATCCTCTCAATATAGTTATATAACTTTTGGTTAAATCAACAGCCACTGTTTATGTCACTATGACAATGAAATACTGTTCACTGCTGAGCCAAACAGCATCCTATGATTACGATTCCTTCTTCATATGCATTTTGTCTTGGAATCAACAAAGCTATTGCTTGTGCATCTACTGAGCTTCTATGAACTTTACCTTCTCCCAATGTGTCAATGCCCCTGGCAAATGCTTCTCAATACATTTTGCAAATCTTATACATAATAAATACTCTAGCAGCTCTGTTTGGTTCTCAAATACTTCTCTCCTACAGCCCTCCACCTTCCTGCTCCAATTTGTACTTATTTCCCGGTATCGATGTCCTCCTGACAATTCCTTTCCACATTCTTCTGTGTCAGACTTTCTATTTCACAAATCCCACATGTTTGTCTGTCTTGGTTTATTCCTTTGTTTTGCTGGAGTCTATTCTCCGGGAGCTTCCTCTTAGAAAGCATGCATGGGACGTATATTTTGGGGATACCGCCACATCTGTTATTCTTCACTCACACGTGATTGATAGTTTGGTTGGGCATACAATTCTTGGTTGAAAATCACTTTTTCTCTGAATTTCTGTTTTCCCTTACCCACTGTTTTTAGTGAAAAGTCCAAAGCCATTCTGATCCTCCCTCCTTTGGTATGAATGACTAGTTCTCTCTCAAGGCAAAATAAAACATTTTTTATCCCTAATGTTCTGAAATGTTGTGATGACGTGTTTTGGGTTAGCCTTCTTGAATTCATTGGACTGGGTGCTTTGTGGACTTGTTTAATCTGGGTTGTTCTGTTCTTTTGTTCTAGAAAATTCTTCTTTATTACTTCTTTGATAATTTTCTCCTCATTGTTTCCTCCCACCTCTCAGGAATTCCTTCTAGTGGGGATAATGGACATCTTAGATCAATTTTATAATTTTATTTTCTATTTCTCGTCTCTCTTTTTTTCCACTTTCTGGAAGAGTTCATTCATTACATTATGTTCCCACCCTTTCATGCTGTTTTTTTTCTTTTGGCTACCATATTTTAAATTGTCAAACGCCTTCTTGATCTCCGTTTCTTTTTCAGAGCTTTCTGTTCTTATTTTACAAATACAGTCCGCAAATATCTGTGGAAGTTTTGAAGTTTTCTTCTGCTCCTTGCAAAATTCTGTTTCCTCCAGGTTTCTACTTTCTCTCAATTTGAGGCTTTCCTAAACTTTTGGGTGATTCTTGACTTTTTCAATATTTACAATTGAAGCCTGTCTTTATTTATCCTTGGGACTCCCTTCAGTCTTTAACTGGTATCCCTGAGTTTCTCCAGGGAAAAGAGCCTCAGTGTCCTCCAAGGAGGATGAACTGGGGAGAAGAACTGATGTACACCTGTTGTGTGAGAGCCCTTCCACTGGGGCTGCTCTTTCAGCCCCATGCCTCACCTCAGCCTGTGGAAGTACCTGGCATCCCTAGATGGGGTTCCAAGGAGCATGATGTCTAATTTGTTGGTTATCTTGTCTTCTTCAGGTTAGGTAGTTATTTCTTCTGCTCTGATAAGCCAGTTACCATCTTGCTTCAATAATGTTTGTTAAAATATTTTTCCACCATTGCTTTCTTTCTGGTTTTCTTTGCCCTTGTGAATTAATATCTTTTTGGTTCTCTTGGTGCACTTTAGCCAGCTTTAGGGAGGGAAAAATGCATGTGTGGGCATGCTGTCATGTTTAAGTAGAAACCCTATGTTTTATTTCCAAATATGTATTTATTATTTCACATGCCTTATGATGAAGAGTCATTTTTAACACAAGAATTTATCCTCTTGATGAGAGTCTTCTTTCTTAAACTTTGAGAAAATAGTTCAGTCAAGGTGCAAAGCCAACATAGGAGAGTTTTCTCTTTAAAGACAAAAAAGGGGGGAAAAAACCCAAGTGTTCAAAGGAATAGTGATAGCTACATTGTAAAATTCAATACAATTTTTTAAAAAAGTGTTCTTAAATACCTTTCTTTACAGAGCCATATTGTATAGTGAAATACTTAGGCAAAGATATACATTCTTCATTTTGCATAGAGCAGTCAAGTTTAGACAAGGAATCTTGACATACATTGTTTCCATCATGCAAACCTCTCCAGAGAGAGACAGACTCTAAACCAGGAATGGTAACTTTCTGTGCAAACAGTGGCAGCAATCAGAATGATGATATCAAACTATTACACATCCAAACAGAAGGCACAAGACCAATCTCAACATCAAAGGCAATCAGCAAATAATTGAATGGACATGGCTACATGATTAAATTGTTTCATGTACAAGATGTATAAACAGAATATAAGAAATTAGGCCATGTGATAAAGTAGAGCCTTTCTTTTAAAATTCTGCTCAAAATAGTTTCTCTGTGATTTTGTGTATAAGAAAAATGGGTGAGAGAGAGATTCAGATGAATGGACTAAAGAATATGGGATGTGTGTGGGACATTTAAGTCATTTCTGGTACAGTTACTGCTCTGCCAGGCATAATGACTCCTATAAATTATTGAAACTTCCAGCTTTGTAGTAATGATTTGGTAACAAGTCCAAATGCATTGGGGCATAAGTGAACATCAAAACATTACACTGAGTGTTAAATGTTATTGTCTGGTCCAGAAATTATTTCAGTAAATAACATCTGGTGAAAGTAATTATCCTGAATTTAAGTTGCAAAATGATGAGATATTTTGTAGAAGATTAAATACAAACTTCTTATTTGTTTATTATAAGAATTCAAGAATAATCTTCAAAGTAAAAGTGGAATGCTACTACATGTGATATGATTAAGGGTAGACCCGTCTCTGGCTTCTGACTTGTCAAGTTTATGTCTTCATTTTATTACACTGGTATGAAGCCTGAATCTGAGAGCTCAGATAATATGTATACTATGGAACTTGGGATATTTACAATCAGAAATTCGTAGCCTCATCCATAAACACCAGTTAATATACCTGAGTTGTTTATGATATATGCTCCTAGTTTGCACTGTATCCTAGAACATACTTTCTCACACTTAAGCTCTCTGCCCAGTGGGGACTTAAGGGTCTTCTTTTGGATAAAAGTAGTCAAATAGACATCTCTCAAAAACAAAAGAAAGTACTCTTTGTGTGTGTGTGTGAGTGTGTGTTTGTGTCCATATATGTATCCAAGTTATATGTGTACCAAGGACCAGGGTGGGGCAAGTAAAGCACTCATTTCAGGTGAAAATCTAAATGGATGCCCCCAAATCTCAGTAATCATAATAAATAATATTTTAATGTAGCATTTTAAAAATCAATATTAATGCAGAAATATATACATGGTACAACAACTAAAGGCAATGAGTCCAAGATGGGATCCTGGAAGGACAGTAGATTAAAAACCAAGGGAGTGTGAATAAAGTACAGACTTTCGCTAATAAAAAAAAATACACAGTGAACAAAATGTCAAATTTTTAAATAAAGACAGCTGTATCACTGATTTTCACTTTTCCATCAAACTCCAACATACCTTGGCACAGCACAGGTGTGTGCTTGTGTATTTATTTATCAAGCCTTTTTTAGTTTGTTGTGTGTTCAAAAACAAACAAAAAGGTAGTCAGGGCTTCCCTAGTGGCGCAGTGGTTGAGAGTCCGCCTGCCGATGCAGGGGACACGGGTTCGTGCCCCAGCACGGGAAGATCCCACGTGCCGCGGAGTGGCTGGGCCCGTGAGCCATGGCCGCTGAGCCTGCGCGTCCGGAGCCTGTGCTCCGCAACGGGCGAAGCCACAGCGGTGAGAGGCCTGTGTACCGCAAAAAAAAAATAAAATAAAATAAAAAAAAAAAAAAAAAAAAAGGTAGTCAGATGATGACTAATATCTGTACAATTTAAAAGTTAATGAATTGTACCAATGAATACTATTATTTATCTAAATAGTCTGTAAACTCCTTAGCTACAGACCAAACTCCCTGAACACTGGAAATATATTTTACTGTACCCATAATATTACCAAAAACTTCAATATTTTACATGAACTACTAAATAAATATTTGGACTTATATAGGACTGGGTAGGGTAAGGGGTATAGCGGTAAACCAGAAGTAAAGAGCCCCGAGTTCTAGTTCTGGTTCTGCCACTGTCCAGGACAAAGCACTTAATCCCACTGGGACTCAAGGATCTCATTTGTTCAACTGACTGAGTTGCATTATCTCTAAGCTCTGCGACTCTAAGAGACTATAGATTTGTGATTTTTTAGTTTATTTTTTTCCAGTTAGGAATAATTAATTAAGAAAGCCCTATTAAACAAAATATTACAACACAAAAGAATTGGCTTTCTCACTGTTATTCATTTGATATCATCAAAAACAGAATTAAAGGGTGTAGATTATCACAGAATCCATGAGTTCTTAATGGACAAAAAGCTGAACATTGTATTGTGGCTATAAATTGGACATACTGAGAGATCAGAACACCAACTCCGACAGTTGAAATGGACAGATACACCCCTGGCATCCCAAATACATACTATAAATGGGATTTCCTGTTAAAAATGTAAAACATTACTTATTTTATTACTAAGTAGTCCACAAAACTCTACTTTTAAACCTGTGATTGACCTGGTATAAACAGTCTTATAGAATCTAACACATTTGTAACAATTATTTTCTAGGAAAAAGTACTTAATATTCTAAAACTACCATATGCGTTTTATAATATAACCATTATTTTATAACAACTATATTATAATTAAATATAAGTGCTCTATATTATATACTGAATTCCTATACTGTGTAAAGAATTCTATGTACTATTCTGTGCTATAGAGAGAATTCTACACTGTATTATAAAATGTTACAAAAATTGTGCTTCTTTATCACATCAAAAATCATATCTTGTTTTATACGCTCAGGTCTCTAATCTTCTCTAATAATGCCATATTTGGGCCACAATATCCTCACTTCTGGATTTCACAATGTCACAAAATAAATGATAATCTATCTCTTGTCAGTCATTTCTAACAAGCAAGTTATTACATTTAAAGAAATTAATAAAATAGTTAACATAACATAACACAATACTATGGCTTAGACCCTCTAGGGTATATATTATCACTTGAGTGTTTTGTGGAAATGTGAGATACTAAGGTTGAAATTAAATTAAAAGTTTGAGTCAAAGATTATGTTTTAAATAAATGAACTTCCCCACAAAGGTATAAAATAAAAGTTCCAAAGGATTTTATTTAGAGAATTGTTAAGAAATTATAACTAGAATTGTTTACTGTAAACTGCTATAGGGATTTGCAATGTATTTCATATTTTTCCTGTAGGTAGGATAAATATTTGTACTTTATTTGAATTCAAAATAATTTATCATCTCCTTTCCTTCCCCACACAGAAAGTTAAATGTATATGCCTATTAAAATTTTTTTCCAGTAATTTTGACTGAATAGAGGCCAACAGAAGGCTCTAGAAATTGTGAAGGATATAGATCAATGAGGAAGTTTAAGCAAAGCAAGTACAGGAGTTTAGCTAAAGCCAAACATTTTCGAATCATTCTAGATATTGACATACACTGTCCCATTTACCTACATTCACACGACTTTGTGAGAAACAATCACTAAAATTCAACGTCAGTGTTTCCAATACTGTAAAAACGAACTCCCAACTTTGTGTGTGTTCCTATCTACAAGGCAGTTCAATGCCTTAAAAGAGAGAAGCTTTACTAAGTAACTTTTAAGCTATTAAAACGGCAGCTTGTTAGTTCCATGCTCCAGAAAGCCAAAGCCTATGGCTGTGCCTAGCTAGGGTTACTGAATCTGTTAATTCCTTTTGTGCTTTTGAAAAGTTACTATATTACCAAATATGATGTCTTTAACAAAGATAGTAAAAAAACCATAACCAAATAAATCCTATAAGCTTTTGGGCTGTTGTGGCAGTTTTAGCTATGGTGTGCTTTCATATAAAGCTATTACTAAGAGACATCCAAATTTACACCTTAACTGTCTACTGCTACTAGACAGATGGCTGTGGAAGGGAGACCTGTCATTTAAATGAGTCACCATTTTCATCAATATGTTCATTGGTTACCAAGCAAAGCTAGGCTACATCTGAGTCATTACTTTCTGGCCTCGGATGTGAAAAATGATCCATTAATCTATGTAGCTACAATTCTAGTTCCTTTTTCTAATTCTGTATGTTTACCTGAAAACCTGAACAGTCATTTGTACCTGAGCCGTTCAGAAACATTAGATATAGTCCTGTTTATTTTTCTCCAATTTTGAGCTATATTTCACCTGATGCATTCATAGGGAAAGAACAGAAATGGAATTTTCCTTGAGGTTGTACTCTGTTCAAGAAGAATGATGCTTTGAGAATCCATATATCCTGTATGGTAGTGGGGAAAAAATGAAATTGCATTTGAGTTTGTTTTTCCAAACTCCATTTGTGCTTTGGTTCTAAAGAAAGATCATACTGAGGTCTTGGAAATAATCCATATAGAATACACTGATTACTCCATTTTGAAAATATACTGTCAAATGCTGACTTCCCTTCACTGACTACAGATAATTCCCCCATTACTCCTGCCTTGGGAACCTAGACTTTGAGAAAGAGTTGTTTATTCTGAGAGTTGGCAGCTGCGCCTTTGGTAAAAAAAAGTAAAAACCAAATACACACACACACACACACACACACACACACCCCTCACCAACAAAGACGACAGCTTCTGCTTTTGATATATGAATGTCATCAGACCATTGTCAAAACCAAAAAGAGGTAGTGGCCAAAAAGAGTATGCCCTGGCCTGCACTGAGACACAGCTGCAATTCAGCTGGCCATGCTAGGCCCCATCTGTAAGAGTTGGATGCTTGGTGACCCTGGCCAGCCTGAAGCCTATTTAAAGAAGCTCAAGAAAGCTAGGCAGACAGATGGTAAAGCAATAGAATAATGAAGAAAATCTAGCTTATACTGATGCTTCTTTTGCCTTCCAAGAGGATGTCGTTAGTACCAAATAACACTCCATGATGGGACATCTATCACTCACAGGCATGCAAATATTTGTTCTCAGTCACAAAGTATCAGTTAAGTTGGTCAAAAATTTCAAAACATGTAAACAGAACACAACAACATTCAGCTACTATGACAATTAGCATACAGATTGCATACAGCAATTATTAAGCGATTACAATTTCGTTGCCTTAGCCTCTACCTCTTTTTTCTCATAAGGAGGTTTTTGTTGTTGTTTCTTTTGTTTTATTTTTGCTATGTGCCTTAGCTTTAGTGGAACTAAAGGTATTAGAAGTAATGGGTAAAGCCAAATGCAGATCAAACATCACTATGGCTTCTCTCTCTGAGTACCCCAAAATGAGGGAAAGAATACTCAAGGAACTGAAAGGCAGCCAGCATGCAGGAGGAGGGTTGCAGGAGTTGAGGTCAGGTCACTTTATGAGGTTGGCTATAATTGTAACTGCAACTGGAAGGCACTAACGGGTTTTGATTGGGGGGGGGGGATATCATGACTCCATTTACATTTTAAGGCCTATCCTTCTACTGGATGGGTGGAGAATGGATGGGAGGAGACTAAGAGAGCCAATAGTAGGAAAATAGATTAGGAGATGGTTTCATTTTACTGCAAAATGAACAGTCCAGCTTGGGGCTGAAATAGCATAACATTTGCAACACAGCTAATAGGATGGGGGATGGGAGGGCACCAGGCTGTGTTACTGGCCCTCCCTGGCATGCCTCATTTCTTTATGAAGTCGCTTTTTGTGCCTTAAATCTCAGTGCCATTATGATTTATGACTGCATGAAATCTTTCAAATTAAGATTTGTTTGATTGTCTGTTTCTATTAAGGTAACCGTAATAGCAATTTTCCTTTTTCCAAACAAATGTTCTGCAGAGCACTGCAACTCAGAGTTTGTGTATGGATCGTGACAGTGATTAATTTCTGTCGCTAAATTCTTTATTTTCTATAACTAATTTAAGATAGCTGCCACTTTTTAATAACTAAAGGATATAAATCCAGTAGGGTATTTTTCTTAGGTAATTGATATAACATCTTCATATCAGTGACTATAAATTATGACTCTGTTACCCCATTCCGTCACCTAGCAAAGCTGTTGAAAGTATGTATACCCCGGCTGTCGCTGTGCAGTGGTGCATACAATTTCTCCTCAACTAAACAACAAATCATAGGGCCAAACACTGTCTAAACCAGTAATTTAGGTAGGATTTCATTCAGTCAAATGAAAAAGTCCCTGGTCTTACAGAGCTGCTTGGTTCGGTAATATTTTTTAAAGGTTAGTGCTTACCAAGTTAAAGAAGTCACTCTAGGTAGAAAAAATATTGGGGCTGGAAAGGGGGAGACTATCCACTTTATTTTACCAAAAAAAGTGAGTTTCCCAAATTTGCCTATCAGTAAATAGGGAAATAAAATTTCTCAAAATGTCCAACCGTGGTCATTAATTTCACCTAAGTGGAGGCAATTCTTCTCAGCCCATTCACACATCACTTCTTGAAAAATACATCCACAAACATCCATGACTCTCAAACAGAATCTCTTGCTATGATACAAACAACAGCAGAAAACTGAAGTACCAGAATTGATGCCAAATGTATAAATGAATTTTGGATTACACTGGTGTTGGCTTATATGTAACATAATTTTGTCCCTTAACCAAATAGTGGGGGGAAGGGTTCTAACCAGTCTAAAAATGGCATCCAAACCAGTCAGAGAGAATGGGGACATCTGTGAGTATTTATACCCATAAAAACATGCCAGTGCATTCTTACATCAAGGGATCCCAGCTGCAGATGAATGAGGGTCCCTGATATGATGCTATCAATCTCAGCCATTGGCAGCAAGGATACCCCTAGAGCAGCACCCTGAATACTGACATACAACTGTAATTGATTACATTTAACTTTATATGATTTGTAGATAAATGATGGCTGCATGTTTATGCAAAGTGTCTCCATAAAGAAATGAGACTAATTTTCTTCTTGAATAGCTTGTGAAAGCAGAAGAGCAATCACATTGCAGCAAGAATACATGGCAACGTGTTTCAACGAGCAGCAAGTCGTATTTCCAAGTTCAGCCAGTCAACTGTCACACGCTAACATCTGCAGTGGATAGCGCTTTATGTCAGAACAAAAATGTGTGATCGCTAAAAGCAAAAGATTAACGTTGAGTCCTGTGTGATAAATCTTCAACATATCCCCTTGACGTGATAAAATAAGCTTCTAGGAACAAAAGAAGGTTGAAAGTCACAATTTTGGTGCCAAGAAACTTTTTAAAAAGGTCATGGAAGATGTTTATGTTGCTATACAAAATGATTATCTGGTCAGTCTTTGAGATTCATTCATTAAAATGTGAAAAATATCAAGGATCCCACTAATTTAATTAAGACAAATGGTGGCTAAGGGCCTGAATTTAAGCAAAGAAGAAATAATGATAAATATTAGGGCTAAAAAGGATATTCATGTTCATTCAGTCCAGCCTCCTCTTTTTACACATGAGAAAACTAAGATCAGACTCAAACGACTCCTACATGGTAGAATTAAAACTAATTTCACTTGTTCTGAAAGGAACTATGTCATGAGAAAAGTTTCTGAAAAGATTATGCTGGGTATTTTGGACAACAAAACACACAAAAAATTACAATGGGTCATTTTCTTTCATTTTCAAAAAAGAGTAGGTTAAAACCCGCTTTTTAAAGTTTTAAATATTTTAAAAGTATAACCTAGATATAATATATTCAATGACTTTATTGGAAAACTCCCACATCCTCAGGATCCTAAGACACATGTATCGAAATTATAATTGAACACCAAGATTTCCTTCTTGATATCTGGTTTTGTTGAAGGAGAAAGTCCTGACTTCTGCATATGCTGCATGGGGTACACCACATGACCCAAATCAGTTTTAAGATGTCAAAATGTTAAAAGCTATCTCAACCCTTAAGGAATTCTATATAACGCCAACACATTGGCTAAGACCAGAGATTATCGTCTTTATTACAACAGTTCTTTGGCTCAAAACATGGTTTTTGGTTTAACCAAATGCTCAAAAATGTGACATCAGTTCCAAAAGTGTCTTGAGAAATAGTTCAATTATTAGACAAATTTGTATTATTTGCTCAAGGAGACTAGTTTGACATAGGAAGCATTCAATAGAGAAGATTTAAAAATGTTTTTAGGACTAAGTCAGCAACACAATTTATATTTTATAGTTAAATATCTTTATTTATATTAGTCCCATTTCTACAGTTTAATTATGAACTCTGAAACACTGTATTTTCTTTTACAGCTCCCTACGGTCCCTGGAAGAATGAAGTGTTCTTACACAGCCTGCATTCAGTAAGGGTCACTGATGCAATGATCTTAAACTCCTCTAGGTTAAGTTCTATTCCCAAAGTCTGGGACTGCATGTGATTGACATTAGGAGTGAGAAAGCATATGCTTAAATACCACTGACCCATGCAGGCCTACTGCATGATGGGGGGTGGGGTGGGCGATGGTGCTGAATTGTACAGTTAGAAGATAGAACTTGGCTTTTATACTTTTAACAGAAAAATCATTCCATCTTGGAGGGCAATTTTCTCACTTTTTAGGGAAAAAAAAGGCATCAAAATTTAGAGTCCCGGTGACCGTAGTTACCATATATTTACACTTTATGCTGAAAATTACCTTTGCACTCCTCTGCCACACTCTTGAACACTGAGAGGACAGTTGGCTTTCCGTATCAGCAGGTTCCACACCCACGATTCAATCAAAGGCAGATTAAAAATATTCCAAAAAAGAAAAATTTCCAGAAAGTTGCAAAAAGCAAAAACTTGAATTTGCCTCTCACCAGCAACTGTTTACATAGCATTTACATTGTATTTGGTATTATAAGCAATCTAGAGGTGATTTAAAGTATAGAAGAATTAAAAAAAAAAAAGTATAGAAGAAGATGTGGTAGGTTATATGCAAATACTATGACATTTTATATAAGGGACTGGAGCATCCATGGATTTTGGTGTCCACGGGCCAGGGGTAGGGGTGGGGATCCTGGAACCAATTCCTCGTGGATATGGAGGGATGACTGTATTGTACTGCGAGCAAAGCAGCTGTAACTACAGATAGCGGGTGTGTGTGTGTGTGGGGGGGGGGGGGGGGTGATTTCTCATTCAGTGTATGCCTATGGCCTGGTACGCACTGTGCTAGATCCAGATAAATCCCTCTACTCCTGACCAGGGCCTGCCTTCCATGGACACTGCACTTTGCATGTTTAATTGGTATTGCAGCAAAGGAAAGAAGCACTGACTTTCTGAATGTCAGAATCAACACTGATAACAGGGATAATGTAGAAGCAAATGCAACGACGTTTATGCTTCTTTTTCAAAGTTAAATCAGTCCTACTCTCCGTAAAATCAAACGAAGCAAGCATCACATTCCAATTCTGTTATATTCTGACAGTTTACTGCAATAGGGAAGAAAGGCAAAAATAAATGCAGCAAACCACAAATTGCTTCCAATTGTCTGAGAACTCCTGAAGTGCACAGTAAGTAGCTCTAAAAGCAGAAATCTGGATTCCAAACTAATTCCAATATGCTTCAAATTGCCTCTTAACATATTTCTTTGGGGAAATGCTTCAGTGTTGAGGTCTCTTCCAGCTAGTGTAGCTACCTCTGTTCATTCCCACCTTAACTCAGCCCATCGTGAGGTCAGATCCCACCAGTGTATCACCAGAGGACCCTCTATGGTGTCATCCTCAGGGCCAGTATATGTAAATATGAATCAATTTCAGGGAAATATGACATAATTAGAGGCTATTATTATGCAGTCCTCTATGAGCCCTAATTTGCATGTTTCCAATAAAAGTACACAGCTCACAGCACACACAAGCTGTCATTTTTTTCAATACTATAATTATTACTTGCAAGCCTTGAAAAATACCTCTATCAATTCCAGAAGAGGGTCTGAGAGAGATTACTGCAAATGACGATGGAATAATTATTTCTTTCGCTTTCCAAAAATTTCCAACATGGCAATATATCGAAAATTTCGTAAGTGTATAAATCACAGATTAAAATAATCACATTATTAGGGTTAAACTTCAGGAGTTAAAAAAAAATACCTAAGAACGATTGAGAACTAATATCACAGCAAGACATGATTGCATTAGTCGAAACTTGGTATCTCACTCTTGTTTGTGTTTTTAATTAAGGTACCAGTTTATTTTTAAATCAAAGGTGATGAGTTGGATTTTGCACTTGTTGGAAAGGCATTACAGAGAAGATTTAAAATCTAGATTTCAAGAACAAGGTGTTTTTATCCTCAGTTTTACCACAGAAATACAAGGAATAATACAAAGATATGTTCTCGTACTACTATTATTTCTATTATATCAAAAACTTAAAATATAGAGCCATGGATGCAGCTGGTTTTAAACTTATGATATAAGGCTACAACAAAATCTAATCAGTTGATATTTAATATACAATGATAGCTTCTATTAACATTTATTACCATCTATTATATTACTAGAGTTTGAAAAATTATTTATGCACCTTCTTTTACTTATTATATGCTTATAAATTATTTACTGTAAGTCAGCTCAGATCTTTTCTAGAAAAAATGAACATTCATGAAAATATTATCTGTAAATACAAAGACAAAGAAAAAAGAAAGTTCTTGGCAAAGGGAGAGCTACCTTCTCCGCCCAGCAGAGACCTTAATTAACTCTTTCATCCAGTATAGGGCCAGGCTTCAGTCATCTGGTTTGATCAGTTTCTTTATGGGGGTTAATAATCTCACCTCTCTCAGGACATAGGCTCCTGAAAATCAAAGATTTCCTATAAACTCCTTGAGGGCTGTGAGCCTTCAGCATGAATTAATTATAACCATCACTGACTGTGCCACTTTTGGGTGGTTTCAATAATTCTTTTGGAACACTGTTATAAAATCTTAGTTAATCTTGATTATTTGCTCATTCAGCAAGTATTTGTTGAAGTTACTCGTACCGGGAACTGTTCCCGGTACTGAGAATACAACAACAGGAAACATGCCAACCAGATATAAACAATCCCTATATTTTGGGTGCTTGCTTAAGTTCTAGTAGGGAGACAGAGGGAGGAAAAAACACTGTAAGTAAATACAGTATAACATGTTAAATGGGTGAAGGATAAATGGAAGAAAATAAAGCAGGGAGTATTGTGGGGGGAGGGAGTTGCAACTTAAAGCCCAATGGCCCAAAAAGCTCTCATGAGAAAACAACATCTAAGAAAACATTTAAGAAAAATATCAGGGAAAGAACTTTCCAAGCAGAGGAAACGGCAAGTGCAAAGGCCCTGAGGTGGGAACAAGCCTGCTGTGTTCTAGGAACAGAAAGGAGGTCAGTGATTTGGAGCAGTTATATGGTCCCTTGCCCAGCAGCATCACCTGAAACTTTGTCAGAAATGCAAATTCTCAGACCTTCTTGGTCATAAACTGGGACCGAAGGGTAAAATGGCCATCTGTGTATTGACAACTCTCTCCCCTTCCCCGTTATTTTGACCACAATGAAGTGTCAGAACATGGTCTGAAACAAAGTGAGCAGAGGAAAGATAATAGCAGACGAAGTCAGAGAAGTAATGGGTCATTGCAATTCTACTCTGAGGGAGAAAGGAAGTCAGGAGATGTGTATCACTGGAAAAGAAGGGGGGAGGGAGGGAAAGAGAGGGAGAAAAGAAAAGAAAAGAAAAGAAAAGAAGTCAGCAGATAAATTGATAATATAACAACCCAAACTGAGAATATGGAGCCAATAAATGATATACGTTGTTTTTAAGAAATGTAGACTTTTATTCGCATTTATTTAACAAAAATGCTCATTCTGAATTGCTCTGTTATTTAAAGAATACATATGCAATCTATGCATATGCATTCAAGATCTACCATTACTTCATATTTATATTTTGAGCTCTAACAAGCAATTATTTTGCTTAAGAAAAAACCCACTCAACACATTCAAACTCTAAACAGGTAGAGACTGTGTTTTCTATTAATTCTGTTGAATACTGCTATGGACTGAATGTTCATGCCCCCAGCCCTAAAATCATAGGTTGAATCCTAACCCGCAAAATGATGGTATTAGGAGGTGGGGTCTTTGGGAAGTGATTAGGTCATAAGGGTAGAGCCCATATTAATGAGATGCATGCTCTTATAAAAAAGACCCCAGAAAGATCCCTTGCCCCTGCCCGCTGTTGAGGACACAGAAGAAAGATGCCATCTATGAACTACAAAGTGGGTCCTCACCAGACACTGTATCTGCTAGTACCTTGATCTTGGTCTTCCCAGCCTCCAGAACAGTGAGAAATTAACTTCTATTACTTATAAGCCAACCAGTCTGTAATATTTTGTAATAGCAGCCCAAACGGACTAAGAGAAATACAAAATTCTATGTCTCCTCCAACAGGAAAGCACCCGTATGTGCCAAATACCTTGATGTATTTTATCTTATACCATATAATGAAACAGTTTCTGTGTAGTGAGAAATGCGAAGTGCAAGCAGCAGATCAGGAATAAGAAAGAGGAAAGAAAAGAATAAATTTAACAAAAGCCTGAATGACAACAATAAGAACAGTGATGACAATAAGGTTTTATGTGAGAAAATTCTGATTTAATTGCTGTTTGTACGTATACACCAATAAACACACAGATACACACACACGTTTAGTAACAGGACAGAAAAATCACGTTTCTATTTAGGGGATTACAACTTTCCTTACATTAATCACAGCAAATGATTATGAGCATCACGCCAAGATACTCTCGTAACTCTTTTCCCTCTATTTTCAGTCAATATATTCCTTTGAATACAGTTCAAGGTGCCTCTGCCTTCCTTGACATTTGTGGCTATCATACACTTTATACTTGCCTTATTAAATTAAGCAGTTTGGTATACACTGTCTGAAATATGCTCTTACTCATTCAACCTCTATCACTAAGAACTTATAATATGCCATACAGGTTCTTCACCCCTAACAAGATTCCTCTGCACATTTACAGCATTGTTTCTATTAATAAAAATTATTCACTAACAGGCACAGTTTGCTACCAAAAACTTGGTTATCAAAGAAAGTTATAATACAGAAGCCAAAGAGATACCTCTCAGGATGTCAGCAAGTTGAGGTTATTAGCATAAAAATATCGTTAAATGCCATTAACTAAAATGCAACTGAGGCAGATAGAAGGCCCTTAGCTTTTAAATCAACAACAGTCAGTACATGGAAAGTAGCTTAGTAGCCATCCACTGACTTAATTGTACTGCCAGAGCAAACCACTGATTGTCTGGGCCCTCCAGCTTGGTTCTGTCCCTGGATGAATGCAGCAAATGTGAAAGTTACAATAATGAATCAATGGCTGTTTGTACAAACTCTTGAGATCTGTTTTTCCAGGGAATTGTCATCTGTCGATGCTCCCTGGACTTCATCTCCCGATAGAGATAAAAAGCTGCATAATATTGTCTGTCATCTCTTTCCCCTCCTTTCTTTCACTGCTTCCCTCCCGTTTTCATCTGCCCTTACTTCTGATAGGTTTTGAGAATAATAATGATAAAATAAACTACGTAGCACTTACTACCCAGGCACTGCTGTGTTTCATATATAATAAGTCATTCAACCATCATCACAACCATATGGAATACGCACTATTTCTATAGTACAGGTGAGGAAACTGAGACTCCGAGAGTTTAAGTAATTTGTCCAAGGTCACATGGCTGGTCGGTGGTAGAATCTGGTTCTAATCCAAACTATCTGTGCTCTTGAACAATCCCGCCTCCTCAACTACCCATGTGCAAGGAGACTGGTCTTGAGCAATGAACACACACCTTTTTCCCCAACGTGTGATGGACTCCATCTCAAAGGCTCCTCATAACAAGACTTGATAATTGGGATAAAACTCCACTTTTCTGAACACCTACTGTGGTAAGAATATATTACTCCTAAGTAATTACTTGTTAAATTCAGCTGAGTTGGGCTGAAACTTCAACCTGATGATTGGGGCATTAAAAGTATAAAGAGTTTTTGTCTAGATATGAAGAAAAACTTGTCTGCTGTGACTAAGTCAGAAGAGGCCAGAATTGTGCCCATGGAGAGAAATATTTTCCAAAATCCAAGCATTTCTCCTCTGGCCTTTGTCTTCTCAGAAAAAAACAAAAGCAAAAGCAAAACTATACATTTGAAAACTTAACAGCTATTTGAAAACAACTGAAAATGGTCTTAAAGGGAAAATGTAAGAGGGCAACCATGTCTAAGACTAAAATAATGAAAACTACATGCTACCAGAGTTAACATTTTTATGTAACTCATTAAGCTATATTAACGTTGTTTTACAGAAGATTCAATTAAATTATTACTGACAATCAACCCAGTAGCTGTAGGAATACAAGGATGAATAATGCAAAGTTCCTACCTATGGCTTATAAATAGAGATGATAAGATTAGTTGAAAAATTACCACTTGAGTAGCATAAGATTTAGGAGGAAAGGTCATATTCAATTGGGTAAAGTCAAAAAGAATGTCCCCTCAACCCCAGCTTTCATGATTGCTGGTCAGCAAGGCCATTGCCTTTATCCCCTGCACAGCACCCCTCCCCTCCACGTATATGGTCAGCCCCTCCGGATAGGCCTTTGCCACTTCTGGCCTGGACCACTGTAGACTCCCTGTCATGCTCTTTCTTCACTGTTGCCATGAGATCCCTGTGGTAATATTTCCCCAGAATTAGCTTTAAAAACTCCTCTCTTCTCTTTCTCCCCATATTCAAATTCTGTAAGACAGTGTTCATGTGTCCCACCAGGATTCTTTTCTTCAAGCTAAACATCTCTGACCCAGTCAACTACTTCATGACTTACAACTTCCAGACTTTACATCATCTTCATGGTCAGCATCCCTCTAAAACATTGGTACCCAGAGCAAAGCAGACCTTTCTTTTGGTATGGTATTCAAGAGGCTGTGAATGATATTACGTGCTGTCCAAGTGGCTCAACTGAGAGGGCATGCTACATGAACACCGAAATTCTGATAGAGCCATAGGTTGTTGCAGCCCCATGACCCAGTCTGGTAACCCCAGAGTTTAAAGGAAATTTGCCTGATTCTGGATGCCTTTTTCTTGGTGAGTTCCAGACCGCCTCCTAGTAATCCCTGCTTTATGTTCTAGATGTTTAGTAAAATATATCAATACTAGACCTCGATTCCAGGCTACCACTGTAAATATTAAGTACCTACTCCTAGTTTCTAAAATCCATCTTTTCCCACTTTGGGTTCATTACAAGCCTTCTAAGACCTTCCATCACACTTTCCTAAAGACATCTGCCTGGTGCATTCACTATCTTTCTACCTCACTCAACTAAATTTGTGCCTTCTCTCATATTGCCCTCTCATCTTGCGTTTCCCCTTCAACAACGACTGTTTCAGTATTTGCAGACTACGGATTACTCTAGTTGGCAAAGTACACAAAAGCAAAACAGAAAGTGAATACTACAAAACCCCATCACTTGAGCCACTAAAGGCCTTAGAAATAATCTAACATGTGTGTGGAATCAGCACACAACAGAGCAAAGATGTCCTAGGTGATTTTACCTACACCGCTTAACTCATTTATCACGGCCATCCTCTAAACTGAGAAGGCTGAGGTCCGAGAGAATCCAGGTGGCCCAGGAGAACACTTCTAATTTTTAACCAAACTTGAGAAAGGAGGGAGGCAGGCAGAAGTGAGAAAGGCAGCCAGGAAGGACACATTTCTAAGCCCTCATTCTGTGCCGAGCACTGAGGACGCAAATACAAGTGTGTTTCTTTGTCCAAATCCCTTTGAAGTTCTCACAGTTTTCATCACACATCCCAGTGAAATAGGTACTAAAATAATAAGGAAATTGAAGCTCAGACAAGGAAAGTAACTTGTCCAAAGGCACAGAGCTAATATGTGAGCCTTTCACTTTTTAAAAATTGAGGTATAGGGACTTCCCTAGCGGTCCAGGGGTTAAGATTTCACCTTCCAAAGCAGGGTGTGCGGGTTTGATCCCTGGTCCGGGAGCCAAGATCCCACATGCCTCGCAGCCAAAAAAATAAACAAAACATAAAAACAGAAGCAATACTATAACAAATTCAATAAAGACTTTAAAAATGGTCCACATCAAAAAAAAATCTTTTAAAAAAACCTCATTTGTCATTTAAAAATAAAATAAAATAAAAATTGAGGTAAAGTTGACATATAACATTATATTAGTTGCAGGTGTACAACATAATGACTTGATATTTGTATATATTACAAAATCACCACAATATGTCTAGTTAACATTCGTCACCATACACAGTATATTTTGCATAATAAAATATACATAATACATACAGTATTATTAACTATAGTCACCATGCTGTACATTATATCCCTATGACTTATTCATTTTATAACTGGAAGTTTGTACTTTTTGACCCACTTCACCCAGTCTGCCCACCCTCCCCCCCCCGTCTAGCAACCACCAATCTCTTCTCCCTATTTGTGAGCTTGTTTTCTATTCTTGTTTTTAGATTCTGTCATACAGTATTTGTCTTTCTCCATCCGACTTATTTCACTTAGCATAATCCCTTCAAGGTCCATCCATAGTGTCAAGAATGGCAATTTTCTTTTTCTGGCTTAACAGTATTCCATTGTATATATACCAAAATTTCTTTTTTTTGTTTTGTTTTTGCGGTATGCGTGCCTCTCACTGTTGTGGCCTCTCCCGCTGCGGAGCACAGGCTCCGGACGCCCAGGCTCAGCGGCCGTGGCTCACGGGCCCAGCCGCTCCACGGCATGTGGGATCCTCCCGGACTAGGGCACGAACCCGCGTCCCCTGCATTGGCAGGAGGACTCTCAACCACTGCGCCACCAGGGAAGCCCCCCCAAAATTTCTTTATCCATTCATCCATCAATGGACACTTTGGTTGTTTCCATATCTTGGCTGTCGTATATAAAGCTACAATTTACAGGGGTGCATGTATCTTTTCGAACTAGTGTTTTTGTTTTCTTCGGATAAATACCCAGAAATGGAATTGCTGAATCATATGGTAGCTCTGTTTTTAATTTTTTGAGGAATCTTCATACTGTACCACAGCACTGTTTCCATAGTAGCTGTACCAATTTACATCCCCATTAACTTAATCTTCTAAGTCACCAGTGACATTCAAGGTGGATGTGATTAACATGAAGTCTCCCTAGACAGCTAGCACTTTGTTTAAATACCACTTTTTTGGGTGGTACTTACCTGACTCATCCACTCTGGACAACTATTCTGTTTGATTTAGGCATCTATCTCCTCAGGAAGATAAGTTGGTTAAGAGCACAGACTGAGTCCACATTATTACCTTCTAAATGAGTATAATAATCAGACTTACCTTACAGAGCTGTCTTAAAGATTAAATGAGATAATTCATCTACAACACTCTGTAGATGACAGATATTGTTATTAACTGTAATAACTGAGAGAATAGTCTTTCCACTAAAGACTTTTTCCTTTCTTTTTTTCTGTTTAAAATATTTTTTATTATGGAAAATTTCAGACATGTATAAAAGTAGAAAGAACAGTAAAATGAACCTTCATGTACCTTAGCTACATCCCAATTTCAATGTTTATCAACACTTGAACAATCTTATTCCATCTGTATTTCTACACGCACACAGTTATTTCGAGTAAAATTTCCTGTAAATTTCATCTGTAAATATTTGTGTATGTATCTCTAAAAGATAGGAACTCTTTTTTAAAAACACAACCACAACCGTCACACTTAAAATTGTAACAATAGTTCCTTAATGTTATTAAATAGACAACTGATGTTTTACAATTTTTTGTTGCAGTTTAGTTAGATTTAGTCAAACTTTATTCAAATAAAGTTTATACTTTGTGATTGTTATGTCTCTTAGACTCTTTTAATCATAGCTTTCCTCTTTCCTATCTTTTTTTTCTTTATAATTTTTTTTATTGTTGAAGGAATTGGGTCATTTGTTTCAGTTGATATAATTTCCCACAGAATCTTGTGTAACTATATAAAAAGCAATTCTCTCTTCACATTAGCAATCCTACTTTCCTTTTTTTATCTCAAGGATAATTTTCTACTCATTATAATTTATAACAAGCACTTTTGTCAACTGTATAAAAATTTGCCTGAGAAATATTTATACGGATTTCACTTAAATTAGCACTTCCTCTGTGTCAGTAACTGTTCTAATTTCTTCACAAATATCAGTTTACTTAATTATCATAACGTTATTGTCCCCCTTTTACAGCTGAGATGCTCAAGGCTCAGAGAGGTTAAGGAACTTGCCTAAGGTCGCACAGCTAGTAAATAGGTAAACAGCTCTATTTAGAAACTAAGGTTGGGGGAATAGTAAAGATTCACTTAATCTAACCATTTTTCATCATCAGTGTTGCACAGCTGAAAAGGCATTAGACTTGAATCCCATGCAGACAGCCATTTCAAGAGTGAACTATGAAATCTCTTTTTATAAAACTTCACCTTACCCTAAAAAGGAATGAAATTGGGTCATTTGTAGAGACATGGATGGACCTAGAGAGTGTCATACAGAGTGAAGTAAATCAGAAAGAGAAAAGCAAATATTGTATAATAACGCATACGGATGGAATTTAGAAAAATGGTATAGATGATCTTATTTGTAAGGCAGAAATAGAGACACAGACCTAGAGAACGAATGTATGGATACCAAGGGGGAAAGGGATGCGGTGGGAGGAATTGGGAGACTAGGACTGACACATGTACATTATTGATACTATGTATAAAATAAACAACTGATGGGAACATACTGTATAGTACAGGGAACTCTACCTAATGCACTGTGGTAACATAAATGGAAGGGAAGTCCAAAAGGGAGGGGATATCTGTATGTGCATGGCTGATTCATTTTGTTGTGCAGTGGAGGCTAACACAACCTTGTAAAGCAACCATTCTCCAATAAAAATTAATTAAAAAAAATTTTCACCTTATGATAAACCACACCAGTCAGAAGTGTAGTACACAGCCTCTTCAAATTCTCAAATCTTGGGGCAGCTTTTCTCCAGTAATCAGGCACGCATATCATTTATGAATCAACAAATATTTACTGAGTTGAGACTCTGAGTCACAACTAAAAGGCCCAGTGTGAACTAACTGCAGGATGGGTTAATTAAAGAGAAAGCAATTGTCATCTGATAAAAATACATAAAATATAATGTTAAAATAGTCAAAAGGGGCTTCCCTGGTGGCGCAGTGGTTGAGAGTCCGCCTGCCGATGCAGGGGACACGGGTTCGTGCCCCGGTCCGGGAGGATCCCACATGCCGCGGAGCGGCTGGGCCCGTGAGCCACGGCCCCTGAGCCTGCACGTCCGGAGCCTGTGCTCTGCGACGGGAGAGGCCACGGCAGTGAGAGGCCCGTGCGTCGCAAAAAAAAAAAAAAAAAGTCAAAAGATTAAAAAGCAATGAATATCACTTATAATTTATGCATTTGCTTCAAATAAAATTATTGAACTTTAGAAGATAAATTTTCTGTTTTATATATCTAATAAGAACAATCTATAGGATGTGAATAGTTGAGGAGTAAGTTAAATAGACTGGATTAAAGTTAAACCGTAAACCCAAATTCAAGTATAAACTTATTATTGATCTTATTGAGCTTGGGTGTTAGCATTCCCAGAACAATTATCTCTAATAAATTGAAGTGTGTGCTCAGATTACTTTCGTAAATTGATGGATTGTCAAAATAATGTGATATCTGGTGCTCTTCAAAATTCCCTTTAAATTCAGTTTTACAGTAATATAGCAATTTAGAAAGAAATGGCTTTCTTGTCTCTCCACATTTTAAGATTTATTTCAAATGTACTTTCACAGATAGAACACAAACTGACACCCTCTACTTAAAACAAGTCAAATTTGTCAAGCTCAACTGCTCTGTTTTTGACTTCCACTTTTTTAAGGAAAATCATAAATAAGAACTTAATTTTTTTCTTGAAGAGGCAAAATAATTTTTAGTGGTTCATCTGTCCTTTAAAAAAACCTGCAGAGGCATTCAGGGAGAAATCTCATTATCTTGATCTTTTGGAAGCCTTTGTTACATTCCAGTGACCAAATGTCCAACTTCATTAACTCCTGCTAGAAAGAGCGTTCTTCCTTCCCCCACTTAAACAGGAGAGGCCCAAAGCTTTCTTTAGAGTCAATCTAAATGCTTTCTCAGATAAATCAGTAAGAAGAAAAGTCAAAGTCCATTCCAACTCTAAAATGACGAATGAAGTGTTTTCCTGGTATGATTTGTGTTTGTTTGTTTTCATCAGATAATAAGTTTATATGTCACAGAAACTGCATGGTTTGTACATCAGACAGAAAAGTCCAAGACAGTTTCCTTAAAGTATGCAGGTCACATGAAAATTATTGTTGGTTGTGTGTGTAAATTCAACAAATCCAACAATTACAAATCAACAAACACCTTAGACTTAGGGCCCTATAACAGACTACTGCACTTAGATGAAAGGAGACACACACACACACACACACACACACACACACACACACACACACACACACGAGTGAACGTGCTCAGGAATGAATAGGGAAGAAGTCCACTCAGACCAGAAGAAACCAACTGTATTTTTGTTGTTATTGGGTTTTTTTTTGCGGTACGTGGGCCTCTCACTGTTGTGGCCTCTCCCGTTGCGGAGCACAGGCTCCGGACGCGCAGGCTCAGCGGCCATGGCTCACGGGCCCAGCCGCTCCGCGGCACGTGGGATCCTCCCGGACCGGGGCACGAACCCGTGTCCCCTGCATCGGCAGGCGGACTCTCAACCACCGCGCCACCAGGAAGCCCTATTGTGTTTTTTGCCTAAATAAAACTCACCTTTCTTTTTTTTTAAAGGACATCTATTAAACAAAAAGTCCAATGGTTACTGACCGGAATCTTCCCTTAAGTTTTATTTTTCAAACTATGTTGTCAGTCTTTGTATTTTAATGTAAGTTGTGAACTGTGATTAGTAAGTCCTTGATTTGTTTCTTATATACACACACACACACACACACACACACACACACACATACTGGAAATAGACACGTGTAGCATCTAGTTTTGAGGAACCTAACATAAAAACTTTTAAACCTCTTCAAAGAAATGCCGACACGAGGAGCTTTGAAAATGTAAAAGAACAGATGAGGAAGGAAGCAAAGATGCATGCATATCCACACACGGAGGAGTCATATTTTATGGTAAAGTACTTACTGCCCTCACGTTGGGCACATACTAAATATCTGATTTCCACATATTCAAGGTTCTTACTCAACCATTTCCCCTTCTGTGCGGTTATAATCAGACACGGTGTACTGCCCCGACCCCCGGGAATGGCTCATGGCTTACATGCTAGCAACACATGTGAGCTTTATCACTAATAGCAAAGACACAGGTCATTTAAAACCTCCCTCCAAAGAAAAATACCATTTCTGTTTGCTTAGCTAGGTTAGCGCTCATCCACCGTATCTTGAAAACAGATATACTTAAGCAATTCAGAATACACTAGTCCTAATAAAATCAGTATGTTACACATTGAAGTCATTGTGCAATTCAAACTCTTAGACCCCTGCAAACGAATGTGAAACTCAAGAAAAGTTTGAGCAATTATTTAGTCAAAGCCTTTTGAAGCTTCTTTATCAAAGATCCCTAGGGCAGCAGAGAATGCAAATTTCCTGGGCGAGGGTGGCTGGTCCAAAGGGGCCTCATCTGTCACAGGATTCAGGAAGGAGGCGGGCACATCAACCCAGGGGCTCTGTGCATCCTGCAGACCCCCAACGCTGCAACACGTTTCCCCTGGGGTACCTGTGCTTAGGTTTCTCAAACCTCTGGTTTGATCACTAATCATTAGAGAAATGCAAATCAAAACTACAACGAGGTATCTATCACCTCACAGCAGTCAGAATGGCCATCCATCAAAAAATCTACAAACAATAAATGCTGGAGAGGGTGTGGAGAAAAGGAAACCCTCTTGCACTGTGGGTGGGAATGTAAATTGATACAGCCACTATGGAGAACAGTATGGAGGTTCCTTAAAAAACTAAACACAGAACTACCATACGACCCAGCAATCCCACTACTGGGCATATACCCTGAGAAAACCATAATTCAAAAAGAGTCATATACCACAATGTTCATTGCAGCACTATTTACAATAGCCAGGACATGGAAGCAACCTAAGTGTCCATCGACTGATGAATGGATAAAGAAGATGTGGCACATATATACAATGGAATATTACTCAGCCTTAAAAAGAAATGAAATTGAGTTATTTGTAGTGAGGTGGATGGACCTAGAGTCTGTCATACAGAGTGAAGTAAGTCAGAAAGAGAAAAAGAAATACCGTATGCTAACATACATGTATGGAATCTAAAAAAAAAATGGTTCTGAAGAACCTAGGGGCAGGACAGGAATAAAGACACAGATGTAGAGAATGGACTTGAGGACATGGGGAGGGAGAAGGGTAAGCTGGGACGAAGTGAGAGAGTAGCATGGACTTATATATACTACCAAATGTAAAATAGATAGCTAGTGGGAAGCAGCCGCATAGCACAGGGAGATCAGCTTGGGGCTTTGTGACCACCTAGAGGGGTGGGATAGGGAGGGTGGGAGGGAGATGCAAGAGGGAGGAGATATGGGGATATCTCCTCCCCATATATGTATATGTATAACTGATTCACTTTGTTATAAAGCAGAAACTGACACACCATTGTAAAGCAATTATACTCCAACATAGATGTTAAAAAAAAACCAAAAAACCTCTGGTTTGAAAAGTAGGGTTCCCTCTCTTTGCCTCTAGGAGGTCTAATATCTATCTGTCTTACTATAAAATCAGGACTTTGACCCAACTCAAGATTCCCTTGCTTTCTTCAAGCAGAAGCCAAGAAAGAATACCAGAGCTGTCACTTAAGGGTGAATGCCTGAATGTATCCTGGAGAAAGAAATCTCCCATTTTTCAAACCAAACAACACACTTAACGCAGTCCATTTTAAAGCCCAGGCCATGCCCTTATCTAAGGTAATGGCAGGCTTCTCAGAGTGATCCCAACTGCTCTGACAGGTAACTGAGAAACCTCAAGACAGAGAGTTAGCTTAACATCGAGTAAGCCTTGAGTGTTTTTTGAAAAACAAAGTAATCAAGGCTAAAATGCCTATAAAGACAGGTCACAGCCACATTAGGCAATTCATTTGCTCTTACTTATTTATAAATTTCTGCTTCTTTTGTTTTAAAAAATCAATTAAGTGCTTAGGAATAAAATGAGCATATTAAACATCACCCAGTTTTTCCTGCTTTCATCTGTACATCTAATAAAACATTCTGAAACAAGTCTAAATTCCAGAAGGGGAAAGTTGCAGTATGCCAAGGTTAGGCTTGTGTGAAACTGAAACTCTGGAATCCAAGCCAAAAAAAAAAAAAAAAAAAACTAGGACCTAATGTTTGAGTAAAGCAGCATCAATGAGGTTTTGGATTCATGCATGTTTGACTAGGCTGTTTTGATTTCCATGATGCTTTTCCCCCAAACACTTTATCATGGACAGGCAGATCTTTAAAATAGACAAATGATCACCCAAAGAAACCACTGAAGGGGCTTCCCTGGTGGCGCAGTGGTTGAGAGTCCGCCTGCCGATGCAGAGGACGCGGGTTCGTGCCCCGGTCCGGGAAGATCCCACATGCCGCGGAGCGGCTGGGCGTGTGAGCCATGGCCGCTGAGCCTGCGCATCCGGAGCCTGTGCTCCGCAACGGGAGAGGCCACAGCAGTGAGAGGCCCGCGTACCGACAATTTTTTAAAAAGAAAAAAAAAGAAACCACTGAAGATGTCAGTTTGCCATGCTGTGCTTCCTCATAAGCCTGATGCTGCGTTGGTAATTCTCCGAAGGCTTAAGCAGCAAGGGGCCCACAGGCTGAGTCCTGCCCACGGGTGGCTGCGTGGGCGTGGTACTCCGTTCACAGAATATGAAACAGAAGATTTTGAATTATTTCCAGAAATTTCAAATCAAGATATTTCATGTATCAATATCCTAATTAATGGCTTCTCTTTAAAAATATAACAAAACAGAAAAAGACAGAGACAAAGAACAAACTAGTGGTTACCAGTGGTAGGAGGGGTGGAGGGAGGAACAAGATAGGTGAAGGGGATTAAGAGGTACAAACTGCTAGGTATAAAATAAATAAGATACAAGGGTGTAACGTACAGCACAGGGAATATAGCCAATATTTTATAATAGCCTTATATGGAGTATAATCTATAAAAATATCAAATCACTATGTTGTACACTTGAAACTAATATAATATTGTAAGTCAACTATAGTTCAATTAAAAAAAATTTTTTTTAATTGGAGGTTGTACCACCTCTGGGCAATGCCACAGTCAGGGGCAGGCCCCTGTGCTCAGTTTAGGGTTCTTTATCCCAGGACTGCTTCACTCATCTGCAGGACCTGTTTGATCCTTGTGGACACTGACTTTGTAAAACCTTCAGATGGAGCTTTAGATGCATTTTTCAGGCCCTGATGGACGTTATTCCACTCTCTGCTACGGAAATGTTCATAACTACATACCTCTTAATATATATAACATGTTGAGAACAAAAAGCATGTAACAAATTCTCAAAAAGTGTCAGCTGTTATCATTATCATACCATATCCTCTCTTTCTCCATCCCTCTCAGCTTATACCATTCCTTTCTCTATTTTTTTTCCTCTCTGGAGATTAGATTACAAAATAGCCAGCATCCTGGCTTGTGCATAACACAAACACATATGTTCCTATGTACACATGTAATACAGGTGAAATTTGAAATACGTATGTGTATACTACGGGAGAGATTGTTTGGGAGAATTCTGGTTGTTTATTCATCCCACTTTGTTTCAACTGAGGAGCAGAGAAGCCTGACTCTAGCACCAGTCCATCTGTTTCCTTTCCAAACCTCTATATCGTGTGTAATTTAAACCTCCTTTCCAGGATTACTTTTATTTTAAAACTTCAAATTCATCACTGTCCTAAAGGAGGGGCTGCTTTTACTTAGATGTGCCATAAGACAGACACTGCCTTCGGCATTCCAGCAAAACAACACACAATGGTGGCAAAAATATGCGCCAAAGAAAAGTCAATACATCTTATTACAGTCATCCTGCAATAGCATGGGATCGAGATGATTAAATTCACAGCTCCAACAAACAGCACACAAATTACTTCTTGAAGGGAGCGGCATAATAATACCTGGAGCATAAAAAGAGGAAATGAACTTTAATTAAGTGTTGGCCAGTGAAATCCTACCGGAAAAGTACAATGAAGGAGGAAAACAGAAAGTCCAGCCTGCCTAAGGATGGGAGGGAGATGCTGTCAAATATAAAAGACCCTGACCAAAAAAAGTGTGCATATATTATCACACATAATATATACTATATACTATAACACACATATAATAAATAATATAGCATTATATGCTATATAAAACACACATGTATTCTAAAATTAATCTAACCAAGGATCAAGCTTCTCTTTTTAAAATATTTACTGAAGTATTGATTCATCTTTTTATTTTTAATAACACTACTATTTCATAGAGAGGAATTCAAAACCAAAATAGGACTAGTGTGTCTTTTTTAGTTAATATGAATAAATACTAATGCCTTTAGCCAAAAAAAAAAAAAAATCAGTGAGTTTAAGAACAGGCACCAGACTAAAATTTGTACCTTCAATCAGGACATGATGTGTTAAGAAAGAAAAGTAAGACACAAAAGAGAAACCCAATTTTTGGACTAAATACTAAGACACGTACTTAAAGATTAGTTTTTAAATATAGTATTTTTAGGTTTCCCTTGGTCAATATGGGGAAAATGTGGTCTCTTTGTTTGAAACAGCCGTGTGAGCTATCGTCCTCAATGCTCAAGCCCATCAAAACGTGATCTCAAGAAAGGATATGTCTGGGCTTCCCTGGTGGCGCAGTGGTTGAGAGTCCGCCTGCCGATGCAAGGGACACGGCTTCGTGCCCCGGTCCGGGAGGATCCCACATGCCGCGGAGCGGCCGGGCCCGTGAGCCATGGCCGCTGAGCCTGCGCGTCCGGAGCCTGTGCTCCGCAATGGGAGAGGCCACAACAGTGAAAGGCCCGCGTACCGCCAAAACAACAACAACAACAACAACAACAGCAACAAAAAAGAAAGGATATGTCAACAGTTGATACACGTCCATGTTAATCCCTTGCTTCCCTGTGACTATGTACGTCTGTGTGGTAACCCTCCTGAGTTTCACTGGGCATAGTAGCTGTTCAGTGAATGTAAATTGTACAAATTAATCTGTCATTCTAGAAAACAAGATTTTTCCTCTCATTTATGACATTTCAAACACTTCAGATCAAGGATGTAACTTTGTGGTAAAATTTTCAGTTAATATCTTGAATGAGTGAATTAACGTATATAAAATGACCATGATTTATTCAGCACTTATTACAATTATGATACTAAGAATAAGAAACCTTACATACCACTGACTAATACTGTCCTGGTTTTACTGATGAGGAAACTGAGACACTCCAATGTGACATAACTTGCCTGATGTCATACCACTAAAGGGTGGCAGAGTCATGATTTGAAGGGATGCAGTCTGCCTCCAGAGCCTCTTCTCTTAACTGTGTGCCAAGGGTTATGATAAAACCTTGTGATGGTTAATTTTATGTATCAACTTGACTGGGCCACAGGGCACCCTGATATTTGGTTAAACATTGCTCTGGGTGAGTCTGTGAAGGTTTTTCTGGATGACATTAACATGTGAATTGGTAGACTGGGTAAAGCAGATTGCCCTTCCTAATGTGGGTGGACCTCATCCAATCTGCTGAAGGCCTGAAGAGAACTGCAAGGCTGATTAAGAGAGAATTCTCTCTTCTGGACAGTCTTCAAGCTGGGACATCAGTCTCCTGCCTTCAGATTCAGACTTGGACTGGAACATCCACCACTGGTTCTCCTGGTTCCCAGGCCTTTGGACTCAAGCTGGAACTGTACCATCAGCTCTCCTGGGTCTCCAGTTTGCTGACTGGGAATCGTGGGACTTGGGATCAGCCTCTATAACTGTGTGAGTCAACTCCTTATAATAAATCTCTGTATATATATCTCCTATTGGTTCCATTTCTCTGGACAACCCGGAATGATACAGGCTTTAATATATATGATCTCACTTAATCCTCACATCTACCAAACTAGAGAAATAATACCAGTCACATTTTTATAGGTAAGGAAACGGATCCCAAAATGATGTCCAAATTACACTGCTAGGGAGCAGATTTTGCAGTCAGGATTTGAAGCCAAGTCTAAATCCAGAGTCCATACGCTTTTCACATAATTGTAGTACCTCTCTGAACATCGGAAAACAGATGAGAAAATTTCAGGCTAAAAGAAAACATCGACTCTCTGGTCTTTCTAGGAAATACCCCAGTTCCACAATGCTGACCCATTAGACATCTCTACAGATAACTGCATACCTTGGAACCCCAGTGAAACTCCCCCTTGAATGGAAAAGAATACATAGACTTATTTTTAAATTATAAAATAGATCATATAATCTCTGAAACTTTTAAGACTTCATACTGTCCCTTAATTTTTAATTAAATCAGTGATATTTCAATCAACCATACTTAGCACTTTTAGTTCTTATTTAGGAATCTCCCCATCTCCACTTTGATTACAGATCCTTTCTCTCTGCCTTGAAGCTGAGAGGGCACAGAAAAAATTAATTAGAAATACTTAGGATTTTAGATGAGTTCTTAGACTACTGTAGTTGTATTACACCGAGCAGTAATAGAGATCAGGCATCCCTTCATGCACACACACAAAATAGTTATTTCTGATAACAATCAAAAGCTACAACAAAAAAACTCTCTTCTAATATTCTGTGCCATTATAATAGCTGTCTTTGACAACTAAATACCAAATAATCAAAACAAACGTTAATTAGTACCCAGCATTTACTAGTCATAGAGACAGGCTTAATTATCAGGCCAATAACAGAGTATTGATCACAAGTTGTCAACTTGGAAATAATTGAAACAAGTAAAAGAAGAGTAGGATCTTTCAGTAAACAATAGGCTTTCATTTCAGAAATGCTTAGCCAGCTCTTCTATTGTACTTTACCCTTTTTGTCGATAAGTGCTTTTCATATAATTGTCTCTCTTGATTGTGCTGGGTTTTTAAAACAAAAATTATGTGGTTTAGTGAGAACATATTAGGCACATATATCATTTTGGCAGCCAATATCAAGTCATGATGGAATTAAGGGAGTCAATATCGGGCAGAAGTCATACAGTCAGTGTTTCCTATGTGCTTGTACCTCAAAAGACTGTTAGTTAAGTTTGTTTTTCATGCAGTTAAAAAACATTTACTGAGTGCCAACCACGTGCTTTGTAAATGTGGATTTAAGTATTCAATATACACTTCTGTGTTCTAAGTCTTAATATTCAACACAAAGATACATAAAGCAGTCAGCTTCACAGAAAGGCAAAACCCACTATTTGCTTTGTCTTAAGAGTCTTTCGTCAATGGAAGGTCAGTTAATCTAAAGGAGAAAAATAGACTCCACTGGAAAACTGTCTTGAAACAAACTCCTTTACATATTACCCCTTCTTTAGTCATCCTTTCTTCTAAAACTTTAATAATAATTTTGCAAGGAAATGCAACATCTAAGGACTAAAACCACTGAAAGCATGGATTTATGGCCAAACCTTCTCTGACACAAATAAGTTATCACTGTGCCTATTAAAGTTCTCCAGTTTCCGCAATACAAATGTTTTTATGTCATAAGGAAAAATTTATATCATAGAGAAAAAACAAAATTTTGTTTGTAAACATGAGTTAAGATTGAACTGACTATTCTTATCTAATTCCTGGTCCTATCCATTTTGGAAGGAGGAAGTAGAACAAGGATAAGTTAAAATTTCAAGGAACTAGATACTAACTCAAGCTGCTGATAATTAACATTGTCCAAGGGAAGAAACGGCCCTCTTCCAGCTGTAGGGACAGGCCAAGTGTTTTTAACTCCACAAAATCTCAGCAGCTCACCTTAAAATTGGCTTTACAACAGCTTTCCTGTAATAACCATGGTGCCCATTTTCTGCCTGAGGAATTTCCATTTTGAATCCCAGAAAAACATGAATCATAAGGGAAATTCTGACATAACATTAACTATAGCAATGCTTGGATAAGGGAGGAGAGAATAAAATAATTGTAATGGCTATCAAAGTTCTACCTGGAGAATTCGATGGCTAAATGGATAACCCCTTGACTTTTAACCCCTGAGACCGTAGTTGGGATTCAAGACATGACTGGAGTGACTAAAAAATCATTCTGCCCACTGATGTGAGAAAGGCCCAAAGTGAAATGAGAATCAAGGTCTCAGCCCAGTTGTTTCAGGGCTGTATTTCCAAATCACAAAACCACAGCAAACGAGCCCTCTCTGTGAAGATATACACAAAACTCGTGCTTCTAGGAAAACAGAAAAGGGTAAAAGATACAAACCAATTTTAATGAACGATGACTCACACAAATACACGACCCAAGTAAAATCTTGTTATAAAACATATACATTTTTTTAAAAGGCTTTGGCTATTTAATCAATGACATTGTTTCAAATTCTATATTGTGTCATTAGTGCTTTTGTTACGAGCTGCTAAATGTTAATGCAGGAAAATGGTAGATTCACTCAACTATCTAAACAAAAAATATTATCAATTTCCATTGAACTGACTTCCATTATAAAAGATATAAAACCTAGACACGTCAAAACATCGGCGGCCTGATACACCAAACTATGATGAGATGGAATCAGCTGGCAACTAAAGAAATACAGAAAAGCTTCCAGGAATGCTTAAGGCCTTTCTTAAATGAAGGAGTTCAAAGCCCTAGCAGGTTTCAAGAAAAATACCCTGCTAAATTACAAATTACAACCAGCTCCGTGTTTCGTTTAGCAAATAAATCATTCGTCCCTTAAATTCTTTCTCTATATCTGATTTAAAACACTGCTTCCCACAACAGGTGCTTATCCATATAAATGACTCCCAATTCTGCTGCAGAACAGTGGATTAGGAGCAGAGAAGGGAAAGATGGGGCGTCGATGTCAGAGCCAGATACCCTCTAACAAGATTTCAAAAACAAATACCTTGGCAAAACATATTATGGCACCGGGGAAAACAAGACCCATTCCACCAAAAATAAATCTGAAGCTCAGTCGAGTAATATACCCATTTTTCATAGTGAATTACATGCAACATCCCTGCCTCATCATTTTTAACTGTTTGAGGATACCAAGCTCTCACCCTGACACAGTTTTTGTGTTTGCGATAGACTTTCTGAAAGAATCCAAGCTTCATAAAGCAACAGCAATTAGACAACGGTTTTGTTTTTCTATAGATGACATTATTGAGCTCCCCTATTTCAAGTTCTGTATTTGATTTAATTAGATTAGACAATTATTAGCAAACCTAAAACACTAACTCATAGCAGTAACATATGAGAGACAGTGCAAAACCAGTTGGCATGCCCTGTGTATAAGGAAGATTTTCAAGTATTGCTCCTTTTAAGACGCCTGATTAGAAGGCTGTAATTGCAATCACTAATTCTTTTCTCAAGGGTCACGCAATTGTTCAGATGGCCTAGAAATTGCAATTACAAAGCAAGATGAGGGATGCTGGCTGATCGTCCTTTTTCTGAAATCCAATTCACTTTTAAAGTACACTGCATTCCAATAATTGCTTCTCATCAGTTCTTCATTTAATACTAACATTTTATGAATTTGCATTTTCGTTGAAAAATCTCATTAGTCCACAAAGCACTGGGCTTGTGTGGGTTGTCACATCATCACAAGTCTTGTTTTCCGGTTCCGAACCTCAGAATTTCTAAATTTCAGAAATACTGTGGTCAATCTGTTTCCACTGCTGCCACTTGTTTACTTGCAATTATGAACATACATAGGTCTTGCTTCTTAATATGCTACTGACATAATTCTTTATCTTTGACAGCACTTTGCTCCACAAATACAGAAAGTGGATGAATGACAACTAGCCACTCCAAATTCTATGGGTTGCTTTAGTCTTGGAGCCAAAAATAATAAATGAAAGAATGAATGATTCATGGAAAAGTAGTGCATTCAGGATACATTTTTGTAGTGACTGGAAGAGCAAAAAAGAGAGTCAAGTGTTGAAAAATAATTCTTAACATGGATTATTCACTGGGCAACTAACCAATGGAAAGAGGTTAGGGTGGCAGAGAGGGTACAAAATACAGAGACTAGAGAATAAAAGAAACAGATTTTCAAAGTTTGACTGCCAACGTCTCATGGTTTTGCTATGTCACTAGAAATCGTGTCCAATATCTTTGCCCTAAGCTTATTTGCCATAAACATCTTTGCCAAAAACATTTTCCCTGCATAACTAATTGGACATAAGGAAACTTTCTGGTTTAAGAGTTTGGTTTCAACTGTTTTCTTCTAGCTAGCAAACTTATTGATAGCTTTATTGAGCTGACAGATGATGATAATTTGCCCCAAACGTTGGTTTCTTAATTTGAAACACACTACACTGGAGGAGAAAGAGGCTGAGGGCTTGGAAGGTAAAGAGTTGAACCCACATTTCCCATAGGACTTTGGAACATCTATCAAAGGATGTGTGACAATATGTCAAGAATACAAACAACAGTGAAGGGGCTTTCATAACACAATACAATGCTCAGTTACAAATATTCATCCCGGTGTTTAGAAACTGACACCTCTCTTGATGAAGGAAGACATTTTAGCAAAAAAGAAAAAGTGCAACGCTCTATTCACAGTAGCCAAGAGATGGAAACAACCTAAATGCCCATCAACAGATGAATGGATAAAAAAGATGTGGTATATGTATGTAGTGGAATATTATTCAGCCACAAAAAAGAATTAAATAATGCCATTTGCAGCAACATTGATGGACCTAGAGATTATCATACTAAGTGAAGTAAGTCAAAAAGAGAAAGAGAAATACCATATGATATCACTTATACATGGAATCTAAAATATGACACAAATGGATTATCTACAAAACAGAAACAGACTCACAGACATAGAGAACAGACTTGCAGTTGCCAAAGGGGAAGGGAAGTGGGGGAGGGATGGAGTGGGAATGTAAGGTTAGCAGATGCAAACTATTATACATAGAATGGATAAACGGCAAGGTCCCACTGTATAGCACAGGGAACTACATTCAGTGTCCTGGGATATACCATAATGGAAAAGAATATGAAAAAGAATGTATATATATGTATAACTGAATCACTTTGCTGTATAGCAGAAATTTATACAACATTGTAAATCAACTATATTTCAATAAAATAAATTTTTTAAAAAAAGAAAAAGTGCAATGCTGAACAAGGAGATGAATCAACAAACATAGATAGATAGAGTATAACACTGAAAGAAAGACTTGGAAGACAACTGCTCACGTACAACCCACAAAATAAAATCAATTATTTACACAGTATTGCCATGAATCTACACACATCTTAAATGTATTTAAATACTTTCTATTTTGCCTCTTTAATTTTGTTATTCATATCTTATGTTTCATTGCACCCTTTTTAATGTCCCTCTTTTATTTTTTATTATTGTATCTTTTACAGCGAAATTGCCTTATGGCCAATTAGTTATGCAGCAAAAATGTTTGTGGCAAAGTTGTCTACAGCAAAGATGCTTAGGACAAAAGTACCTAGAACCGCTAAAAATAAAATGAAGGGTTTTTTTTCCCATCACGGCTGCACATGAACATCCCTCACTGGGTTAATAGTTTATAACGAGTATAGTAATATTTTTACAAATATTAACCTTCTGAGACCTTCTGTGTTCCATCTTCTCCTGATCGACAGTGGCAGCTCTAACACTGTCATCATGAAAATATTATTTTTAAGCACAGACTTAAAATGAGATGGTATAACATTTGAGCGCTGGAGTGAAATGTCTGAACTCCAACCTGCTTTCTCCACTTGCCAGCAGTGTGGTGTCAAGCAAGTTACTTCTTTCTGTGCTTCAGTTTGTCACCTATAAAAGGGGAATAATAGTAACCTCTCTCATACAGGTTATGAGGATTGAAAGAGTTACTTAAGTGTTTCGAAGAGCCATACCTGCCACATAGTAGAGGCTCAATATTTACCTAGTATTTTCACTGTTACTATAATTCTAAAAAAGCAACACACACTTTGTAAAAACCAATCTGAATTCATAAAACAGCATAGAGCCGACCCTCCATATTCACGGTTCCACGTCTGAGGATACAGAAGGGCTGACTGTCGTCTGCCATTTTATAGCAGGGACTTGAGCATCCACGATTTAGGGGGTCCTGGAACCAACTGCCACCAATACCCAAACCACTGTACATAAAGAGTAAACCTCCCGACGTCTCTCCTTTTCCTTTCCAGTGAAATTTCCTGAAAACGCTGTGTGTTTTCATCATCTCCAGTTTCGCTCCTTCTATTTTCTCTTAAGCCCATCTGCCCAGGCTTGCCCAACCACCTCCATTTAAACTGCTCTTATCAGAGTTACCAAGGGCCTGCACGTTGCTGGTGCCAACGGACAATTCAGAGCATTCATCTCATTTATGTGCCAGTGTACTTGCCACCGTGATCACATCCCTCCTGAAAACTCGCTTCCCCTGCGTCCAGGTCACCACATTCCTGGCTTTCTCTGCTTTCTCCTTTCTCAGCCTCCTTTCTGGGGCTGTGTTTCATCTAACAGTGCAGTGTCTCAGGGCTCAGTTCTTGGACCTGGTCCCCTTTCTATATATGCTTAGCCTAGGTCGTCTGTCCCATCTCCTATCTTTTAATCTCATTTACATGCTGATGTCTCCCAGATCGCTCCCCTGAACCACAAGCTGGACATCCCGAATGCAGTATGTCCCGAACTGAAATCTTGATATTCCTCCCCAAACTGCTCCTCAGGAAAAGGCAACTCTACCCTTGCAGCTGTTCAGGGTCCAAACCTTGGGGTGTCCTTTATTTCTCCTACTTGGCTCTACCTTCAAAGATATCCAGAATCATTACAGATGGCCAAGAGGCACATGAAAAGCTGCACAACATCACTAATAGTTACAGAAATGCAAATCAAAACTACAATGAGGTATCACCTCACACCAGTTAGAATGGGCATCATTAGAAACTTTACAAACAACAAAGGCTGGTGAGGGTGTGGAGAAAAGGGAACCCTCCTGCACTATTGGTGGGAATGTAAATTGATACAGCCACTATGGAGAACAGTATGGAGGTGCCTTAAAAAACTGAAAATAGAATTACCATATGACCCAGCAATCCTACTACTGGGCATAAACCCTGAGAAAACCATAATTCAAAAGGAGTCATGTACCACAATGTTCGCTGCAGCTCTATTTACAATAGCCAGGACATGGAAGCAACCTAAATGCCCATCAACAGACAAGTGGATAAAGAAGATGTGGTACATATATACAATGGAATATTACTCAGCCATAAAAAGGAACGAAACTGGGTCATCTGTAGAGACGTGGATGGATCTAGAGACTGTCATACAGAGTGAAGTAAGTCAGAAAGTGAAAAACAAATATCATGCATTAACGCATATATGTGGAACCTAGAAAAATGATACAGATGAACCGGTTTGCAGGGCAGAAATAGAGACACAGATGTAGAGAACAAACATATGGATACCAAAGGGGGAAAGTGCGGGTGTGTGTGTGTGTGATGAATTGGGAGATTGGGGTTGACATGTATACACTGATGTGTATAAGATGGATGACTAATAAGAACCTGCTGTATAAAAATAAATACAATAAAATTCAAAAAAAATTATCCAGAATCTAAGCATCAATCCCCCACTTCACTGGACCAAGCCTCTTCCATTTCTTGCCCAGATTACTGCAGAAGCCCCCTTACTGTTCTTCCTACTTCAATTCTTGTCCCTCTTTAGTCTATTCTCAATACCTCAACCAAAGAGATCCTGTTAAAATGTTAAGTCAGAGAATTTCCTGCCTCTGTTCAAACTCCTCCAGTATCTCATCACTTGCAAGGCCCTTTGCTGACTTCCTCTATTTCTCTCCCTCTCATTCACTCAGCTCCAGCCACACCAGTTTCCTTGCTATTCCTGGAACACACCAGAAGCATGAGCTCTGACACTCTGCCCCTGCTGTTGCTCCTGCTGGGAACGTTCTCCCCCAACCACGTGGTTCACAATTTCACTCCCTTTGATTCCAGCTCAGCGTCTCTGTGAGTCCTTCCCTGGCCATTCTGTCTAAAATTGTGACCCCCTTCCTGATAATGCTTTTTTTCCTAGTTTTTATTCCTGAGAACTTATCACTACCTAAAATATATTTCATCTTACAGGCGTTCCTCATTTTATCGTGCTTTACTTTATCACACTTTGCAGATATTGTGTTTTTTTACAAACTGAAAGTTTGTGGCAACCCTGCATTGTCTCATGATGGTTAGCATTTTCTAGCAAAGTTTTTTTTTTTTTTTTTTTTTTTTTTTTTTTTTGCGGTACGTGGGCCTCTCACTGTTGTGGCCTCTCCCATTACGGAGCACAGGCTCCATACGCGCAGGCTCAGCGGCCATGGCTCACGGGCCCAGCCCCTCCACGGCATGTGGGATCTTCCCGAACCGGGGCACGAACCCGTGTCCCCTGCATCGGCAGGCAGACTCTCAACCACTGCGCCACCAGGGAAGCCCTTAGCAAAGTATTTTTTAATGAGGGCATGTACATTGTTTTTTTTAGACGTAATGCTATTGCACACTTAATAGCCTACAGTATAGTGTTAACATAACTTTTACATGCGCTGGGAAACCAAAAAATTCCTGTGCTTTGCTTTATTGTGGTGGTCTGGAACTGTACCCACAATATCTCCGAAGTATGCCTGTGTTTATTCTTTGTTTCCTAACTAGATTTCAAGATCTGTACAGAGAGGAATTTTGTCTGTATTGTTCAACATTGACTCTCCAGCATCTAGAACAACTCCTGGCACATAGTTGGCGATCAATAAGTGTGTGAGATGAACGAATTCTTTCACTGAGGCACTTTTGAATATTTTTCAAGGTCAGTCTTCTGGCATATAGTATTGAAAACAGTTAAGGGAAACATAGGCCTTGTACAGTCACTTTTAAAAAGAACACTTTTTGTCATATTTATTGTAAAATATTGTAAAATTTATTCTAAAGTAAATGTATCACTTAATGAGTTTACTGTGAAGCAAATATAACTGTTACCCAGTTAAAGAAATGAAACTCCGCCAGCCACTTCAAAAGCCTCACCGATCTTGTCCATATCTCAGTCCCCTGCCCCACAAAAGTTGCCACAATCTTGACTTTCATAGAAATCACTTCCTTGTGTGTCTTCATTATTTTTATCACCAAAGCAGAATTCCTGGACACTTCAGTTTAGACTTGTCTATTGTAAAAATTTCCTGTGTTCCTAAACCTCCTTTAATCTACAACCCCTCACCTCACCTGCCATATCCTTCTTTTCATTACAATTTCTATTGAAAAAGCTGGGTCATTTGCCCTGTAGGGTTTCCCACAGCTTGCACACTGGTGGTGCAATTCTGCACTTGCTGCAAATGGGTAGCGTGATCCCAAGGCTTGATCAAGAATCAGGGGGGCTTCCCTGGTGGCACAGTGGTTAAGAGTCTGCCTGCCAATGCAGGGGACACGGGTTCGAGCCCTGGTCTGGGAAGATCCCACGTGCCGCGGAGCAACTGGTCCCATGAGCCACAATTACTGAGCCTGCGCGTCTGGAGCCTGTGCTCCGCAACAAGAGAGGCCGCGATAGCGAGAGGCCCGCGCACCGCAATGAAGAGTGGCCCCGGCTTGCCGCAACTAGAGAAAGCCCTCGTACAGAAACGAAGACCCAACACAGCCATAAATAAATTAATTAATTAATTAAAAAAAAAGAATCAGGTTCAATTCCTTTGGGTGGAACACAGGTTGTGTCTTATTTATTTTTTCCATCGGGAGGCACATGACAACTGGCTGTCTCTCTTTTTGTGACATTAGCACTCTTGATACTCAACACCTAGATCTATTAACCCACTAGGGGTGCATAATGGTGATACTCTAATTCTAAAATTTAATGTTCCTTTGCTGATTGGAATACTTTTACAAAGAGGCAATCCCCCTCCTCTACTAGTTGATTACCCGCTGGTGCAGTTTACAGAGAAAACGCAGGTGAAATGCTAGATTCTTTCCCTCTATTTACCAGTTTTCAAAATAATGAGTTGGTTCCCTGTCATACTTTGAATGTGATCATTTAGTGTTTTAAGAAATATCTGGACTTCCCTGGCGGTCCAGCGGTTAAGTCTCTGCCCATCCAACGCATGGGGCATGGGTTCGATCCCTGGTCAGGGAAGTTCTGAAGGCCGTACATCACGGCCAAAAAAAAAAAAAAATCTTATTAGCTACTCTGGATGGAAAGATGGTATCTTTCCAAGTTTTTTGTTTTTGTCTGATGCTTTTGGGTACAAATACAAAGCACTCTTTCTATTAGCTGAGGTAGCAAATGTGGGTATTGTTTATTTCACCTTTTGGCTCTGGTGAGCCTTCAGTAGACAGATCTGGAAAAAAAAAAAAAGATCCAGGTGCCAATGTCTCTAGTGGTCCCACTGTTGAAAACTCATCCTGGGAGGAACCAGGTTTACTCTCCAAATTCATGTACTAATAACTTACTGAGTGCCTGCTTAGCTCTGGACCCTGGGAATATCTGGTAGAATAAGACCATATAACTGTTCTCAGTGGGGAAACAAGACCAAAAAGACAATTAGTTTCAATATGATGTGGTGAACGCTGTGACAGAGGCACACGCCAAACATTATAAGAGCAGCTAAGAGCACCTGCTTGCTGGGTGGGGGAGGTGTGGGGAGCAGGGGTCCAGGGGTGACTTCCTGGAAGGGGCAATGATTATGCTGGTTTTGAGGGATGCTCAGGAATTTGCCAAGCAAACTAGTCAAGGACTGGCATTCTGGACAGAGGCAACAGCCTGTACAAAGTCATGATCTGATTAGGGAATGGAAATGATTCCCTCTTGTTGGAACAAAATACACATGAGGGCAAGTAGGCAGGAGACAGTTATGGGGACTACTGGCTACTGCAGTAAGGACTCCATATTCGAGCCTGAAAATTAAAAGGTTTTGAACAAGGGAGTGACATGAACCATTCTGAATTTTACAAATGCTACTTTGCCGTTATGTCAAGGAAAGTTTGGAGAGAGGTGAGGCTGGTGTTGAGACCGATTAAGAGACTATTAACAAAAAGTAAGTGAAAAGAGATGGCAGGAAAACGAAGGCTGCTTTAAACCTAATCCTAAATATGACATCATCATAGTAATACCATGGAGGGCCTACACAGTGATTGAGTCAAGCCAGGCGTTGTTCTCAGCACTCCACGCTTATCCCTTGGAGTCCTTAAGACAACCCCATGTCTGTGTCCCATTTCACAGACAAAGGCTCTTAGGCAAAAGGAGGCTAGTAATGTTCCCAAGCTAAGAAAGCTCTGCCGGCCGACTGCAGAGTCAGGATTCAAATCCTGGGTATCAGACTCCAAAGTCCTTGCTCCACCACGGCCCATAAAAGTGGACAGACGGACGGACGAAGTCAAGAAGTTCTGCAAGGTTCAGAGGCCCGGACCTGGGAGCCACACAGGCCTCGTACAAAGGCTTGCTCTGAACCCCCATCCAAAATAAAGTGTTACTTGATCTTACTGAGTTTAAACTATAAAATCTCAAAAACTCTTAAACCTGGAGTTTTGCAGGTTATCACAAATAATAAAATAATACCTGTCAGGTGGATGCATGATGTCTAGGCACAAAGAAAGCACAAATGTAAAACCGTGGTTAATATTATTGTGAATATTCAAAAATATTCTCTGTATTCCCCACGGAGGTGATACTCAACAAGGTAGGAAAAATGGGTGGACAGGTGGGAGAAGCAGGAGTGGACAGTACTTAAGGGGCAGCAAATGATCATTTCAGGATGTTTTCAGTGGTGAAAAGCATTTTCAAGGCAGGAACCAGATTTTACTTCTTTTATTTCTGGCAGTTTATGGCAAATAGTAGTTTCTCCAGAATGTATACTGGGGTTATAGATTTAATTCATAATATCATACCAATATGCAGGGGAAAATTCCTTTATTTCATCTGTAACTGACCTGTTTTCCTTATAAGCACCCCCTCCACAGGTGAATAGCAGAAAATATTTTATATTCTTATCCAGCGTAAAGCTTAGTTGGATCTAATAGTTTAATTAATCCTTTCAGGTAATGCTAAGTCTCTCTTTAAAAAAAATAACAATCTCAGTCTTTCACGTGGTTTCCTTTTTTCCTCCCGCCTCTCTTCTCCCTTTCCCTAAAACAGCATCCAGGTGTATGCTTCAAATCAGGATAAACCCACTCAACATAAGACTTCCAGGAAGCAGGCGATGAGGCAACAGACTCTTCAGATTCTCCAAAGTACTCCTTCTAAAGGTAGGTCTGGCTCAGGTCCTGTGAGCGTGCTGTTCTTTATTCCCACAGTGTGTGAGGATGCCGCCTTCCGCATCGACGTCTGCTTTGTATGGTGGGATATCAGCCACCACACTAGTTAGCTTTCAAGGCCAGAAGAGAACTAAAGATCTCCCCGACTGATTAATAACACGTACCTGATTAAAGTTTAGACGAGTATGGCTATCATACATTGCAGAAGCTGCCTTTAAAGGTCTGTCAAACCCAGTTATATGTAATTTATCATAAAAGTTTGGAAATAATTTATCTATGGGACAAAGAATAATAAAACCTTAGAATGGAAAATAAATGGAAAGGGATAACGTTATGCCTATCAATAAAAAAGATGATTGATTTTGAGGGTTCTGACACTAGTTGTATGTAGGCAGCAAAATGTTCTGCAAGAAAATTAGCTTTAACTAGTTCTTTCCTTGAGGCAGAGCTATATATATGTTCGTCTGAAATTAGCAATAAACGTTAAATCACCGAACTCTTAGGTTTGGGTACTGACATTTATAGGATATGGGAAGTCTTTAAGAAGTGCTTTATTTCTAAGTCAATATCTTGCTTGGTAGTTTCATCTTTTGAAGATGAAAATTGATTTTTCTCAACACTGCAAACAGGCTGCTCCCCTCCCCCATCACTACACAGTGCTAGAAGCACAAGCAAAGCCCCGATGACTGACCATGAGCGGCCTCATGGCTTTGCCATTTCAGCATGTTCCACGTAGAGCATGGATAAGGTGACTTTTCCAACATTGCACATTTTAAAAGAATTTTCTTTTTTTATTATTGACAAAAAAAGATAGTCAGATAGTACTTTTGTTACAAGCTGTCATAGTTATTTTACCTGAATTTTTTTTTTTCAGGCAGCAAGTGAAAAGGATTGGCTCAGATCTGACTTAAAAATAACTCAGTGTGTTTATTTATGACAAGCTCATTTCTCTATGAGGACAGAAGGATTAATAGTCATTGGGTAAAGCTTGAAATCTGTTGCTATTTAATTTATGAGTGCTTCAAAAAAAATCAAGCCTAAAGAATAAAAAGCATTTTTCTGTACTATTTCACTTTCACTGGAAGAACTGAGGAAAAACGTTAAACAGAAATGTTGAGGTATGTCCCACAATATGATATGTGGATTTTTTGAATGAGGAAAAAGAAAAAAAAAAAAGATCTCCATACAGTTTAAGGAATGTCTCTTCTATCACGACGTTCTGCTGGCTGCTGGGGCACTTGTGAGATTTTACCAGGGAAGTTCCATTTCCACTTGGGAGATAGAAAAGCCACCAAAATTACTCTCACCTTAACAGTGAAAAAAAAAAGGCAGATAATCTATAAAATCATAACTTTTCTGGAGTCCATCAGAGAGCTGAAGTCACAGGCAAAGAACGACAAATTCCTCCAAGAAAAGACGGGACACACAGACTGTTCTGCCCCAAGGTACGGGAAAACCTGGTAAGAAGAAAGAAGCTTGAATTTTATGAATTTTCAAAGACAGCATGCGAGCTAGCATGACAGTTTAGAATGACTGGGGACCCCAGACATGAGAAGGATCCATACCATCTCACAAGTCACAGTAGGACGATCTTGAACACGACTGAGGGCAGGGGAGAAGAATGAGGGCAGCGGTACAAGTGTCAGGAGGTGACCAGCTGCCACTTGGGACAGCACTTCCCCAGACCATCTCTTATATGAAGCAAATGCTTTAAGTTGCTGTGGGGGATGAGGGCACAAAATCCTCTTGTCCCATGGCAGAGTCAAAGATCCAACACTTTACGGGACAGATAGAAGCAAAAGCTCTCTGCTCCCCGGGGGCGGACGGGCAGGGAACTCACTTGGGCCCCAAATCCTGTACTGATACCAAGCAGACATCTGTAACTGCTAGAAAAGGGGAAGAAAACTCTCCCACTCAGAGTCTGGCTGCTGTGATGAGGGGAGGGGATGGAGGGACAGTAATGCTGAGAAAGCCCTCTACCCAAGGCTCAGGCTCACAAGACCTCCCTAAAATTGGGGATGGATCAGGAGAAGTGAGGAACCCTCCCACCACGCATCCAATTCCCATCCCCCACCCCCAACTCTACTGGCCCCACCACATGGCTAGCACTTAGTAACAAGCAATCACAGTCTATTCCTGGGGGAAGGACAAGAATGGCCCAGCTGTGCATGAGCTGCTGCAATCTGAGGACGGCGCAGGGACATTAAGAAAAATCCATCAGCACTGCAAGATCTACTCTAAGCACAAGATTAGAGCAGCCCACCACTGGAGGAATTTGAAGTCCGTGGTGCACTCAGGGTTAACTATAGCAACAGCAAAGCCCAAACCCAACCCAACCTCAGACTGGACTGGCTCAACCACACACAATAATGACCTGAGAAAGTAGGAAGTGTGCTCATTTCTGGATCTTAACGCTATTTACTTCAGTCCCTTTTGTTCTTCAACTCACAATGTCTGACATTTGATCAAAAATAACAAGGCACATAAAAAAGCAAGAAAAAAGATGACTAAACAAGTCTGTCTTCATTAAGTTCCTGCTTGGGGGAGAGGCCTGTTAGCCAATACCTAAAATGGATTATAACGTAAAACTGTATTAGAAATATTTCAAAGTGTATTAGAAGTATTACATACACAGGGAAATGAGTAATTTTTGCCTAGAGGAGGTGCCAGGGAAATCAAATAAGAGACATTAAGTGAGAATTTGCCATGAGGACAAATGGAAAAAGCATTTCAGTAGAGGAAATTGCTGTGCAAAGGCATGGATGGATGAAGAGGACATGAAATACTGGCAAGTTCACAGTTAGGCCAATAGAGCCTTAGGGGAAAATAGTTCTCTCATTGTTTGGTGCTCTCCTCATGGTGTCTGTTCAGGTGCATTAGTACACAATGCTAATTGTTCTCTGAAAATAGAAAAACAAATTGACTATAGCTGGGGGTGAAGTGACTCCTTAACACAGTGGCCTCTGCAAGAAAGATTCTGGAATACCCTTGAGCTCATTCATAAACTGCTATTGACAAGGTTAGGTTTTCTTGTGACTGGTGATAGCTGATCTTTAATTTTTAAAATACTCTTAAATGAAAATAAACACATTTATAATCATTGAAGCCTACTGAGCATCCCAAAGACAGAAGAGCTTAAAAAAAGGCATATTGGCATAAATTTGAATAAATTTCCTGCATTTCTCTATTCATAGGAAATAATACCAAACATTTTTCCCCTTTCTTTCTCATTGAGCAGTTGAACTAAGAGAAATGTATGGCTTCTAACACTTCTCATTAATGGTAATTAGTTTCTGTATTTGAACAATGTCATAAACACTCACGTGTATGTCTTTGTGGGATATAAAAATTATAACCTTTTGGAAATCACCCCAACAAAGCTAAACTCTAAGAGCTTTTGAATATAAAGTCTACTGTGGAAATGGTGCAATTGCATGGACCTTTCGATAAAATTGGCTTAAATTCATTTCATTATGAAGTTTAAACTCTCATATACAGTTAGCACAGTTTATTTACAGGCTGCCACTGAGCAGTTTGGGAAGCTGTACAAATGCTATGTCATTAATCTTTACTTCCCTCCCCATCTTCTCTGTGAGGAAATTGACTTCCTCAGTGCAGGTATAGCCACTACACAGGCTCGGATGGACTGCGGGGGCTCCATGGTTGGGGGCTGCTGCGGAAGATTTAAATCTCCCTTGCCGTCACTGATCCCCTTCTTCCCCTCTTTCATCTATCAGTAGATGGGGAGGGACTAGGCACTCCAGATTTTATACTGACCACTCACCACGCATTCGTTTATTTACACAGTCACTGTAATCCTGCATTTCTTTATCTAAATCTGGGCAGGACAAGTTGGAAATGCAGCCCAGCCAGGGCAACAAGGACTATCTGCATACCTTTCCTTCTCAGAAAGGCAGATGTAGGTGTATCCCCAGGGGGTATGCAAAGTGCGCTGAGAGTTCAGGCACTAGCATAGCTGTGGAACATCTTCCTGGATCATTAATTTCCCTCAAATATTTTTGGAGAAAATCTTATTTTTTGAAAATAAATGTCATTAGGTCATGAATTGGAATACAAATTAGAATTAGAATATGTTTAAGCTAAAATTAAAAAATTAAGAAATTGCCTTCACCCTTGCCCCAAGATACTTTCCCAGATCCAGCCAGCTCTCCTGTTCATGCTCTCCTATGAGAAGTACCATAGTGGATACTGTAAGAAGCTCTGACACTTGCTAAGGTGAGTTAATTTGTGAAGTACAGGAATCTGGGGGAATGTATTAGCTAATAGGAGGCAGTTCAATGATAGTCATGACGTCATTCTTCAAGAGGTCACAAACATTAAAAAATGGATTAAACAAAAACACAGCTGCCATGAAGTGCCCAACAGAGGAGTTGATGAGGCTAGAATTTCTGCTGAGCCCCGTTTCTCCTGAGTCCAAGAGCCACAGGTCTTCAACAGAATGTATCCAGATATCATTTTCTCAATGTTCTAGGCTCAGCACCGCCACCTTTAAGATGGGCACTCCAGGGAAAAAGCCACAGCCCAATAAAAACAACCCAAACAGCAAGAAAAATGTGTTCTTGAGATTTGCTTGCGCTGCCTTGGAGCTCAGATGTTCTGACACCCGTCTTCCCGCTCTGGGCTGTGATATGGCTTTTCCCCAGGAAGTCGGTTTTCTGACCCCCTGGAAGAGCTCTCAGAGCATCCTCTTGACCGCACTGACCCCTCCCTATAACTAGTTCATGATGCTGACTCTCCCCAGTGCAAACTCCCCCTGAACACCTGCTGGTCAGATACAGGTCACTGGACTCCAGCTTGCTGTTTCCACAAGAGGATTTACAGTGTGAGGAGACTCTGCTGGCTCTAAAACTCCTCTCTCCCCCTTTTACAATGACTATTTCTGCTCTTCTCACAGAAGTTGCCCTACCGTGTAAGGGCTACTTGCCCTCTGAGCTATGTGAGTGTTGGGAAGTGCAAAAGACAAAGGAAGGCACAGAGGTCCGAAGCAGGGAGATGCCACACTCACCGCCAGCCTTCCCCTATAGATGAACAGACCTCTAGGATGTTTTCTACAATACAGCTAAACCAACGATCTGTCCTTGTAATTAAAACAAGAGAAAGGGCCGCTTCTATAAATTCTGCATTAAAGGCACCCCTTCTAGCAACAATGCTGCTACTAAACCTGGTTCAACCATCGATTCCTTAAAGTTTCTCCACATCTCTGGGCCTACTTTGCCTCTGCTCCATCTAACGGAGCTCTACTATTTGTACGTTGTGGGAATTGCTTGCCCTTGAGATAAAGATTCACGAGGTGGTAAAGACAGACAACCATTCAGAGATATCTGCGAAGGACACATATTAGCAGCCTTCCAGTTCATTCCCCTAACTTCCTTGCGCTTAGTTCAACAGGCTAGAAAACCACGGAAAGAATTGCTTTTACTGTGAAGCAGCCTTCAGAGACATCCCCAGGCTTTGCGTGCAAGGCCTGATTTAGACTTTCCCCATTCGCACTCAGCGTGGGGTGGGGAGAGGGGGTGGGCACCAGTCATGGTGTCTTCCCTTCAATGCTCAGCTCAGCAGACAATAAATAAACCACTTTTCAGAAAATTACCTCTTCCAACATACTAAATGATACCCTGGTGCCCTGTACGTGTTGATTTCTGTCACTGTAAAAATTAATTCATCTCATACTACTTACTACTACAAGAAGTAATTTACTTCTTGAGAGTAATTTTTTTTATAGGATCAAAGCCAATACTTTTCAAAAAGGGGGAATTTCTCTTGTGAACTGCACTACAAATGGAATCTTGAAGCTGGGACATTTTTTCTTTTACTCCAGATATTATATAGATGACAGTTATGATCTCCTATTTTCGAATAGTTAATGAAAAGGAAACAATGCCAATATCTTGTTGGTGGCTTCTCAAAAGACTTTTGCCCTTTTCTTATTCCTTGTGGAAAAAATGAGTTTTTTGATTTGTAAACCAGGACGGACTGGAGGCGAAGGAGAACGGACATTCCGTCAGTGATTCTTGAGCAAACACTGGGAAGCCATCGAGCCAGTCAGAAAGGCAGATCATCTGAGTCCCGGCCAGAATCCATTCATCACTGCTCCGTCTCAAATAAGCTCAGCCACTTGACCTCAGTGTCCGAAAAGAACTTGGCTGGACTTCAGGGACCCATAAGAGATCAGAATTGTTCAACTAGATAGGCATAAAACCTGGGAAATGAATACGCTCCTTGAAGCGTCATCAGTACCGATGTGAAAGACCAGCTGTAGGTTTGGAAGGAAACCCAATCAAACATACACTTCAGGTTCTCTGGAAGGGATAGCCTTTCATCATTCATTCATTCTATAATTAATTCACCAATATTTGTCAAGCATGTATTTTGGGACAGGTACTGTACTAGGCTATGAGACTACAGAGATGAGTGAGATAAAGACATTTAGCCGGGCTGCATCATAAAAGAACATTATAGGTCAAAGTGAGAAATTTGCATTCTGGTCTAAGTGCCTTGGAAATCATGAAGGTTTTAGGTAAAGGAGCGATGTAATACGGTTTACATTTTTTTTAACTTTTTTTTTTTTTTTTGGACGCGCCGCGTGGCTTGCAGGATCTCAGTTCCCCCACCAGAGACTGAACCCAGGCTACGGCAGTGAAAGCCCAGAATCCTAACCACGAGGCCACCAGGGAACTCTCTGGTTTACATTTTAAACTACAGTGGAGAGACGTATGGAGAACAGACTGGAACAAGGGAAGTGGAACTGGTAAGAACTTGTCCAAAGTCCATTGGTTTGGAAGATGCATCTGAGTAACAGATTCAAATAAAGTTTAATAGGAAGGGATAATTTTTCCCTTTTCTTGAAAACCTCAGCAGTTGACTTACTTTTTCTTCCTTCTTCCTTTCCTTCTTTCCTCCCTTCACTCTCTCATTTTGAAATGGGAGAATCTTTAGTGTTTTTGCTGAATATAAGAGAAATAAAAGCTTATCATTAAAAACTGCCAAAATATACCAGTGTAGAAAAGATCATGTAAAAGACTGCCCCTTCGCTGTATCTCATACCAAGAAGATAACCACTGTTTCATGTCTGTATGTCCAGGTTTTCTCCATGAACATATAAGAACACGTAAGCGCTGTGCTGGGCCGGGTACTGATCTGGCAAGATCACAGCTGCAGGAGAACGGACAGTGAGGTACGGAGAGATGGAAGGATCTTGGATTGACTGACAATGCTTGGCAAGAAGACAAGCTGTCTTGTGAGGATGCTACGATCCCACTGAATGAACTTCCTGCACCTGAAGAGGACAACAGTGGCACCACAGAAATCTTTTAAAGAACAAGAAATGAAGTGGACCATCTGGGCCTTATAATACCTCCATGGGACCGTTTCCCCATAGGAAACTGATGTCTGGTTCCTTGTTCATGGACAGATTTTTTTTTTCTTAAAAAGGCAACATCCTGGGTGTTATAAGCTCTGGGTCATGATTCAGGAGGTCTGAACACTGGTTTCATTTTTGCTATCAATTTATAGCTTAACTTTGAGATAGATGCCTAGCATTCCTGATGGTCTGAAAAACAGTTTGTAAAAATGAGTTATGATTACCTGTAGGAACCAACAAACTGCTCCAACCCCATCCCTCTGGGTAGGGTAGAGTAGAAATAACACTGAGCTGGAAGATTTCAGGTGAATTACTTTTAGTCTCTGGGCTTAGTTTCTCATGTGTAAAATGAAGAAAGTTGGATGTGAATCCCTTTAATGTCCCATGTTGAAAAGCCTAGGACACTGGGTTATAAGAGATTAAATGAGCACAACATCTTTTCTCTCCTTTGGACCCATAGTGATGGTAGGTTTTTTTTTGTTTGTTTTGTTTTGGTTTTTTGTGGTACGCGGGCCTCTCACTGTGTGGCCTCTCCCGTTGCAGAGCACAGGCTCCGGACGTGCAGGCTCAGCGGCCATGGCTCACGGGCCCAGCTGCTCCACGGCATGTGGGATCTTCCCGGACCGGGGCACGAACCCGTGTCCCCTGCATCGGCAGGCGGACTCTCAACCACTGCGCCACAAGGGAAGCCCGCGATGGTAGTTTTGAAATTCCACACACATAGCTTCCAATGTTGCCTGGGCACTGGGAGAGAGACAGCATATGGAGGACCACTCCTGGTCATTCTGTAGAGGCTACATTTGGAATGGCACAGGTCACTTCTGCTTAACATTCCACTGGAGAGAATGTTGTTGTTTCCTGAAACTGCAAGGAAACCTGGAATGTGCATAGTAGGAGAAGAAAATCTTTTAGTAGTTAGCTAGTAGTCTCTGCCACAAGACAATGGGAAAGAATTTAAGTGTGTCAACGATACGTGTAAGAAAAAAGAATACAACTACCTGAACGGCAACTGGAATTAACGACTAAATGATAAACGACCAAAAGGTAAAAAAGTTACTGTGAACCAATGATTACTATCACATGATATTCTGAAAGATAAAACTATTCTGATTTTTTTTAATCTAGCAAAGGAAAGGGTAATTAATAAAAGTCTCTATGGTTGTATGCTTAAAAAAAAAAAAAACACCTAGGACACAAGTAATATGCCCAGATAAAATTAATCAGTTGTTTTCCTTCATCTATTTGATGCTAGCCTGTGTGGGTATTAGAGCAGAAGTGGGAGGTTGACTTTGTAAAGTTAACACCCCAAAATTGCTTTCAAAATATAATTAAGTTGCTTGGCGGAAATCTTCCATTCTGAATCAAAGTACACTTAGAAGACATAAGCTGTGGAGTAAGTATTGTGCTTTAGTTAGATAAAAATGGCCAATGACTGTGATGGTGCACTTTAATAACTAGTATTAAAAAATTCTTACAGTTTCCACTCTGTGTTTAGGTAAGTGCACTTTCCTAAAAAATGTCCTTGTTGCCCCACTAATCTCTTTTGCATTTCTGTGTGAAAATGCTTGTTTCTTTGCCCCAAGGAACCAGAGATATGTCATGTCAGCTTAAAATATGGTTGGTACTGGCCTCAGAGTGAGCCCCTGGTGTTTGTTTAAATAGGCCTTTTGATTCACAAGCAATAAGCCATTCATGACATATGACACTGTAACTGATGTCATCAGAGCAGCTAATTAAGTGTACTTATGCACATGACACTCCATGATGCAAGGGACTCAAAGTACAACCATATTTCCTGGTTTCTGGATACCACAGACTTAATAATTCGGCTGGAATTCATCACGATCTGATTATGCGTTTGGCAATGACCCCTTTGAAGAATGCAAACTGCTCGTTTCCCAAGACATTTAATTTGGCATTCCTAGCCTTTTCTTTACTTTCTGCAATATTTCCTATACCTTCAGTTAAACGAATCAGCTCTGCTACAGTCACTAATTTCTAGTGATTAACAAAAACAGGCCAGTGAGTTTGCTTTGAGCTTATTTCTATTTCAGGCTAAAGCACAGGAAGTCTTGGGTAATGAGCAGCAGCTGAGAATTAGATCTGCCTGACTTGATCTCGACTGTGGCAAATATGCACGGTGATCAAGTGACAGCTCCTCTATTTGCTCCACGCGTGGCTGGGAAATGTAGACGGGAGCCCAGGGTCAGAGGAGGAGCCCAGGTCTGGAGATCAGGCAGATCTGCATTCAAACCCCAGGCCCAGGGCTTCCCTGGTGGCGCAGTGGTTGAGAGTCCGCCTGCCGAGGCAGGGAACACGGGTTCGTGCCCAGGTCCGGGAAGATCCCACATGCCACGGAGCGGCTGGGCCCGTGAGCCATGGCCGCCGAGCCTGCGCGTCCGGAGCCTGTGCTCGGCAACGGGAGAGGCCACAACAGTGAGAGGCCCGCGTACCGCAAAACAAACAAACAAAGCAAACCCAGGCCCACAGCTTACTAGCTGCGAGACCTCTGACAGCAGGCTGAACCCTCTGAGGCTCACCTTCCTTGTCTGTAATTACAGATAACAACACATCCTGTGAAACATTTTTTCCAGAGTGGTGATATCAAAATATACTCCCACCAGCAATGTATAAGATGAGCTCCCCAAATTCATCAACACTTGTATAGTCAGTCTTTTTAATTTTAGCCATTTTGGCATATTGGGGTATCTCTCTGTGGTTTTAATTTGTATTTTTCCAATGACTAATGATGTTGATCACACTTAGTGGCCCTTTTGAGATCTTTTTCTGTGGAGTACCTATGCAGGTTCTTTGCCCATTTTTAATTGCGTTGTCTCCCTTTTTCTTATTTATTTTTAGGAGTTATTTATGTATTTTGCATATAAGTCCTCTGTCAGATATTATGTGTTTCAAAATCTTCTCCCAGTCTATGGAGAATTTTCATACTTATTTTTTGATAAATAGAAGTTCTTAATTTTAATAAACACTAATTTATAAACCTTTTCTTTTATGATGAGTGTTTTTGTGTGTCCAGTTTGAGAAATCTTTGCTTATCCCAAAGTACTGAAGATATTTTCCTTTTTTTGTAAAGAAGCTTTTTTTTTTAAGTTCTAAAATTTAGGTCTATGACCCAACTTGAATTAGTTTTTATGTATGGTGTGTGATGTAGGAATTGTGGTTCATTTTTCTTTTCTATAACCAAATCCAATTGCCCCAGCACAATTTATTGAAAAGAACATGTTTTGTCCACTGAACTGCAGTGGAGCCTTTGTCATAAGTCAAGTGAACTATATAGGTGAGGGTCTGTGTCTGGATTCTATTCCACTGATCTAATTGTCTATGCACAAAAACTATGCTGTCTTGATTACTATTGTATTATAGTAAGTTTTGAAATCTGGTAGTTTAAGTCCTCCAACTTTGTTTTTCTTTAAGGTTTTCTTGAATATTTTAGATCCTTTGAATTTCCATATGAACTTTAGAATTAGCTTGTCAATTTTCTGCCAAGTAAACTGTTGGAATTTTGAAAAAAAAAGAAAAAAACCAATTCCTGCTTCAAAGAGTTGTTGGGAAGATTTAACGAAAAAAAAACTGGTACAATAAATAATAAGCTCACTACTAATGCCATCCCCCTTCTCCCTGTACCCCCATTTCCCACTTCCAGCATTTTCCATTGCTATCTCCCTCCCTCCCTCCCTCCCTTCTACAGCTATTTCTCTTCATACTTCCTCTTATGCATTTTAGACACTATAACAGGCAAAAGACACTGTTCCTGCCCTCAAATACCTAGTATCTAGCGGGAAAGACAAGTGATAGGTACTTTTTTTTTAAACATCTTTATTGGAGTATAATTGCTTTACAATGTTGTGTTAGTTGCTGCTGTATAACAAAGTGAATCAGCTATATGTACACATATATCCTCATATCCCTTCCCTCTTGCGTCTCCCTCCCACACTCCCTATCCCACCGCTCTAGGGGTGGGTGGGACAGCACACGGAAGGACCGTGTAATTCAGTCCCAGAGCAGCAAAGGTTAGGTCGAGCAGATGGGGAGCAGTGGGATATGAATGACAGAGAGCTTGTACACAGCAGGAACATCACATGTAAAGGCCCGGAGGCAAAAGAAGGCCCAGACCTGCAGGTAGTTCCGTGTGGCCAGAGGCAGGACACAGAAGGGTGGTTGTCGGAACTTGGAAGCAGGCAGAAGCCAGAGCTTAAAGTACTTCGTAGACCTTGTTGAGAAATTTAAACTTTATCCAGAGAGCAATTAGGTGCAACTGGAGGGTTGTAAGTGGAGAAGAGGCGGGATACAATTTGGGCTTTAAAAAGACAAAGGAGGAGAAGGAGCTGTAGGAATTAGTCAAGACAGTGAGGCCAGATACAAAGCCTGTGAAGTACTCCAGGGAAAAAGGACGGCAGCTAGAACCAGCGTAGGTAGAATTTCTATTAACCCTTCCTGAAACTGAGAACAGCCTGGAAACTTCTGTGAAGTTTCTAGGTGGTCAAATAGGCTTACCACTTTTCCCACTTTGCTGGGTGTCAACTGCTTGTAAGCACGACTACTTGCTATTATCACTTATATATTTCCTTTGTGAGTCATGGTACATAAGCTAGAGTTAGGGTCCAACTATGGAGAACAGTATGGAGGTTCCTTAAAAAACTAAAAATAGAGCTACCATATGATCCAGCAATCCCACTCCTGGGCATATATCCAGAGAAAACCATAATTTGAAAAGGTACATGCACCCCAATGTTCACTGCAGCACTATTTACAATAGCCAGGACATGGAAGCAACCTAAATGTCCATCAGCAGATGAATGGATAAAGAAGATGTGGTACATATATACGATGGAATATTACTCAGCCATAAAAAAGAACAAAATAACGCCATTTGCAGTGACATGGATGGACCTAGAGATTGTCATACTGAGTGAGGTAAGTCAGACAGAGAAAGACAAATATCATATGATATCGTTTAGATGTGGAATCTAAAAAAATGGTACAAATGAACTTATTAACAAAACAGAAAGAGAGTCACAGATGTAGAAAACAAACTTATGGTTACCAAGGGGGAAAGGCAGGGCGGGGAGGGATAAATCGGGAGATTGGGATTGACATGTACACACTACTATATATAAAATAGGTAACTAATAAGAACCTACTGTATAGCACAGGGAACTCTACTCAAAACTCTGTAATGACCTATATTGGAAAGGAATCTTAAAAAGGTGGATATATGTGTATGTATAATTGATTCACTTTGCTGTACAGCAGAAACTAACACAACATTGTAAGTCAACTATAGTCCAATAAAAATTAATTTAAAAAATAGAGCTGGGGTCCAGCTGATGATTGCTGTGGAGTCCGTCCTCTTCCTCAGTGGTGACCAATGTCTTATTTCTATGCGAGGAGAGCCTTCGTCACAAAATTACCTTCAAACCAAACCAAAGAGAACAAAACAAGAAACTTGACTAGCCTTCTAGAGAACCTATTTGATTATAGTTAAGATTGTACGTGTGTGTGTGAAGGGGGAGACTGTTTCATGAAATATAACCTTGCCACCGAAATGATGTTTCATGAAATATAACCTTGCCACTGAAATGACCTTCCCTAACTACTGCTGCTATGACTTGGGAAGACCCATTAGTGTTTAATAAAACATGCCACATCAATGCAGTTGAAAGGGGAAGCATTTGAAGAATTCTAATATCTTAAGAAATGTGCCGACCCTGACATTCTTATGAGAAACCCGGGCATTTTAGAAGCAATTACTCTAACTTACAATTTTATTAAACTTCAAATTAGAAGGAATTACTCTTTGGAAGTACAAAATAAGAAAAAAGAATCTTACACTTATTCATCTTGAAAAACAGCTTGCAAATAAAAGAACTTTTAAAAAACTTAACAGCGGAAAGGCTTGCAGAACTGACATCTGGCACGTAGAACCGACGTTTAAAATGTTTAACTGATGCTTAACAATGCGCCATAGATCCACATAAATACAGTAACTGCTGGTTATTCAGAGAGGAGCGTGAGCCAACAGCAGGAGGCATCTTTTAACACCGGCCATTTTTCAAATTATTTGGGCTCACAATACTTCTTTGCCAGAAAGCGATGTAGTGTGAAACCCATCCAATGAAACCAGATAGATTGGGACACCACTACTTCCATATTTTTACCAAGCATTCAACATGCAGGCACCCTCTGAATTCTATGGTTCAAGATCATAAAGCCTCCTGTGAGGCTCATTTATCATCCCAAAGGGACAACTGCAAAAGAAAACACAACTGAATACTGTCAATCCATAAATGCTCATATGTTTGCATGGGACCTAACGGAAACAAAAAGACACTCCCTTGTATTTTCTTCCAAATCTACCTCCATGCCCATAAAGGCCTTGAGAATGCAAATATATTTCTAAAAATGTTTCCACTTTTGTTCTCTTTTGTCACCTCTGACCATTTTATTAAACTACCATTTGTTGAGCGTCTATTACACAACATTCACTATGGTAGGCACTTTAAATAGGATCTTACCTAATGACAATACCATGAAGGAGCTTGTGTTAGTTTGCTAGACTGGATGGCTTACACAACAGAAACTGTCTTATTTATCTTTTGAACTTGCTTGCATTGGTGTGGTCCAGCATGAATTGCCTCACTGTTCTGGAGGCTAGACGTCTGGGGTCCAGGTTGGTTCCTTCTGAGGACTGGGAGGGAAGGATCTGTTCCAGGTCTTTCTCCTTGGCTGGCAGATGAGTGTCTTATCCCTGTGTCTTCACAGCGTCCTCCCTCTGCCCATGGCTGCGTCTAAGTTTCCTCTTCTTATAAGGTCACCATTCATACTAAATTAGGGTCCATCCTAGTGACTTGTTTTAACTTAAGTACCTCTGTAAACACCCTGTCTCCAAATACCATCACGTTCTAGGGTACGGGGGGCACAAATCAGCCCAGAACATAGGTATTATATTCCCATTTTACAGATGAAGCAATTTGGGTTTGGAAGGTCCAAGGCCAGAAAGAAAGTTGTGAAGTGAATATTCCTGTGGGGCTGCCTGATTCCAGAGAGCAAGCTCCTATTTGCCACCCTAAACTCCTCTCCAGCCGCAACCCTACCCCATACTGTATCCCATCCCCCTCCATCCTTAGCCTCACCATAGGTATGAAAGGGCATCAGCTGATGATGCAACGTAGAAAAATATTTTTCCACCAGGGATAATGGGAAATGTAAGCAAAGACACCTTGAAAGCTTTACTTTATTATCTACTTAGCATTGGATGGTAATAAGCATCTTAGAAACAGAATGTAAGAGAACTTGACCCTGCGATCTAGGATCTTTCAATTAATGATGGACAACGCCAATGCAAACAAGTTCAAAAGATAAATGGTAAAAGCTGAATAAATGTCTTCATTAACTAGATAATGAAAGGATTTCCACTAAACAAGAGCAAAGAGATAAAGTGGAGTCAGAAGGAAGTGGAGGGAGTTTCATATTTAGATTAGGCTGGACTGAAGGAAATCTTCATCTCTCTTCCTGTTATTCAAGACCAACTGTGGGAAGGGTTTCGGGAGCCTCCGAAAACAGTTCAGTGTTCTCTCTATTTTTTTAAGCTCATTTCCATATTTCACACATTTTGCTCACTGCCTCAGCAACGTGTCGCTATTACAAAATTTGTAAACACAGTTCTAAACAAAATGGCATAGTCAGAAAATTTCAGTTATTCAAGTCATAAAAATGAAGTCTAACATCAACCGTTATGAAAGTTTGATTCTCTATCAAAACATCAAAATTAGCCGAAGACACATCTTGCTACGTTTTTCAGTCACTTAGGAGCAGGTCAGAAAGGCCTGCAATATCCTTACCACCGTATAAGCACCAGTAAAGGATCATTCTGAGCATCTTACATATATGAAATACGTCTTTAGAGTAAACTTCGGGTCCTCAAGTGACACGACATTAGCCACAGCTTTCTGGCCGAAGCTGGCTTTAAATGAAGTTTATGAATAAGGAAATGTTCGTCCATATCATGTGGGAAATTAATTTGGACAAAATTAAAAATTGATTGATCACATACCTTTTTTTTTTTGGCTGTGCCTGGCAGCATGTGGGATCTCAGTTCCCCAACCAGGGATCGAATCCATGCCCCCTGCAGTGGAAGCACGGAGTCTTAACCACTGGACCGCCAGGAAATTCCCTTTTGATCATGTATCTTAACATCAAGGATGAACAGTGTAGATCTCTAAATATCAGTCCCACCGCTGGAGTTATCCACAGGACCATGAAGAATCAGAGGAAGGCATCTTTTACCATCATCCCAATGAGTTACTTACATCGGAAACCCTGATTTTAGCCTGTATGTTTGGGGACAATCAATTTGAATACTCTTTTTCCCCTTTCTTTCATAAAGATTTGTCAAAAGGTAAAGCATCTTTGGTCCAAGGCACAACCATTACCAAAGAATAAAATTTCTTATAATGCAAAATTTGTCAAGAAAGTGTGGGTGCACACACACACATTGAATTTTAATACATTCAAGCCTAAGAAATGGCTTCAAGCTCAGGTGTGTAAAGGAATATGATACACAACTGAGAACTGTAAAAAATAAAATCCAGAAACAGATGTCCAGAAGCTCTTTTCCTGGTTTCTTTGGGTGGGACTATATCGGGTGAAAAATTCAGCCCACTGAAAGGCCTAACAATGGATTCTTATCTTTGGAAACTATAGTGTTACCCTCAAACAATAATACACTGTCACTATTTCTCTTAATTCCACTTAAAAGCACAGTGACACAATTCCAATGCATATGTAACTAATTACTAAGCAGCAGATAATTATGCTCAAATCAATAGCTGGACAGCTGGGTTACTCTATGTCAAAACCCAGGCAATTCAATGAAAGCTCCCCTGAGGAATATTCTTGGTTGTTAGGGTGAATTTTGCTGTTACTTTTGCATTTTGATTGATTAATACACAATGCACCTTGGCATATTTTCTATTTGGAATGCAAAATGCTAGTAACACATGAGAAGACACGGTTGAATTCTCCTACTATTTCTTAATGGAATTTTTCTTTAATCTTTCAGAAACACAGCAGAAATGTTAGGTTTTGTACATTTAAAAAGACTTCACTTCAAAAATCTAAAAATAATATGCTGACCTAAAGTAGCGTGACTATTTAAATGGACAGATGCATCAAGAAATTTCTAGCAAATTATTCCTTTAATAATATCAAAGAAAGAAATTGATAGTAATTCTTGGAGAGGTATAAATATGACACTATAAAGTATACAGTTAATTTTAGAGATTGCTATACTAGTTCTATATGCATTCACAGCGGACATTTATGTATTCTTTATGGGGAGAGTACATATAATGTTTGTTTACCTTCAGAGGGAATGGATTTTATACAGAAGAAGAAAAATGAGAAGGACATTCAGAACATTAAAACTTATTTCATTGGGCAGTAGTGGAATCTGGTTCCTACTCCAGGTTCCTTATTCTGTCTTAAAAAGTTTGCCTCAATCTTACTAGTCCAGTGGGGAGAATCAGAACATCCTTTATACACAAGTGCTCCAATCTTCCTCTCCTAAATCACTACTCACAATCCCCATCTCACTCTCTCAGTGCTCACAGCCATACTTTGTGGTGACAAAATGTGGTGTCTTATGCTGGATGCCTTGTAGGGATGACAATTTCGTTTAACTGATGTGCTATCTCAACAAGACTGACGACGTGATTCAGGGAGGTGACCCGAGCTCTACCAGCAGGTCAACCAAGTATCAATACTTTTGGTTTCTTGTCCACGGACAATTGCACTGATCTATGGTCCTATGGTAATGTGGACAACCACACCACACTCTTTAAGCACCACTGACCACTGGATTTTTTTTTTTTTTTACTAAGTACAGTTTTTTTTTAAATTAATTTATTTTTGGCTGCTTTGGGTCTTCATTGCTGTACATGGGTTTTCTTTAGTTGAGGCGAGCAGGGTCTACTCTTCGTTGCGGTGCACGGGCTCTAAGCGTGCGGGCTTCAGTAGTTGTGGCACATGGGCTCAGTAGTTGTGGCTCGTGGGCTCTAGAGTGCAGGCTCAGTAGTTGTGGCGCATGGGCTTAGTTGCTCCGCGGAATGTGGGATCTTCCCAGACCAGGGCTCGAACCCATGTCCCCTACGCTGGCAGGTGGACTCTCAACCACTGTGCCACCAGGGAAGCCCCCCACTGGATATTTTTATTTCATTCCCCCCCATTTTTTTTAACAAAAGCCTTCTTCCTTCTCTATTGGCTACCTCATGGACCTCATGTCTTTTGATCCTTATTCTTGTCAAACTTGAAAGGATCTAGTTATCTTTTTTTCCAAGGCCATCATCACACAGGAAAACAATATATTTTCCAACCTTCCCCACCCTACGTCCCCATAACTTGTCACAGCTCATTGTTCTGATTTGCAGTGGAAATATAACTTGTAACTGCCTACAAATTCACTATAGAATTTAAATTTCTCTTCCGGGATTACTAGAGTAATCCAATCTACTTTGCTTCAATTTCTACTTGACGTGAGTATTTAAATATAATTTTTTCATTAAAGAGATGATGAGTGAAGAACATGATTTAATGGAGTTGTGCCTAATAAAATAAGAAGGGTTTGGGAAACAATTAGTAGTAGGGATTTTTTTTTTCCAGAAAATTAAATGTGCAGAGTTTCTGTCTGTCTCTTTTCATAAGCAAGGGCCTCTGCTCTCTCATGATCCCTCTTGTAAAATTTTAAAACTAAGCTGCTCCGGAAGAGTTGAATATAAGGTAGAAAAGCCATATACACATAGGTATGTTTTCAGGTATCGAAGTTTCAGAGGGGATTTACATCTTTTACACCAGCGCTGCCCACGCGATGCTTTCTACTTCAGCCTCATCGTGATGCAGACAGGTATGTTCCCTTGTAACGGGCTAACGATCCTGGCCTCAGTGGAAGAATGTTTTCCTTTCAATTCCTCTGAGCTACTATAAAAGCACCACCTTTTATGTTTCCACAGTATCTCTAAATTGTACCACTTAAAAACAGTTGCTTGGCTATGATTCGTGGTTTCTAGCTGAGAAAAAGGAGATTGTGATTTGGAATTTGCAGCTCAAATCTCTGGCTTATCACATCTCCCAAATAAAAGAAATGAAAAAAGGTCAGAATAACCAGGCAATATGTAAACCAAGATCTTCCATGCTCTGAGGTTTTGCTTGATTAAAGTGTGTTTGTGTGCGGAAATACGTTCCATCATTAACTAACATGTTTAACAGTAGGGTACTGTTTTAGCTCCACAGACAATTCAAATAATTGAAATGCGGTCTTTCAAAGCCAAGTCTAAGATTAAATATTCAAAGTACAAGTGAATCAATAGACAAGCTATTGTAACACACTACGGGTAGAAAAACAAAACTCAAAGGACCAAAGTTCCCTTAAGGTCCTTTCTGAGCTCCCTATCCTCAATTTCTGGTTACTTGGCCCAAGGAAACAGGCTCCCTAGAATTCAAAATGGGAAAGAGGGAGGTCTGTATGTAGATGTAGATTTTCTGGGAAACACACACACACACACACACACAAATAGACTATAAAATGCTTCTAAACCCTTAAAACATCAGAGGCCAGAGGCTCTACTGGTCCAACATTAATGAGGCCAAACGAAGAAACAAAATTAAGAGGACTCGCCACATCTACAGCAAGAGAGATTGCATCCAACTGAACCTGTGATATTAAATACTAAACATCTGGCCACAAAGTGATGGATTTTCCTCTGTCATCTGTCCATGAGCTCCAAAACTCTCTAACTTCCCAATTCTTTTTTTTTTTTTTTTTTTTGGCTGTGTTGGGTCTTCGTTGCTGCACACGGGCTTTTTCTAGTTGCGGCAAGCGGGGGCTACTCTTCCTCGTGGTGCGCGGGCTTCTCATTGTGGGGCTCCTCTTGTTGTGCAGCACGGGCTCTAGGCGTGCAGGCTTCAGTAGTTGTGGCACGTGGGCTCAGTAGTTGTGGCTCACGGGCTCAGTAGTTGTGGCACATGGGCTTAGTTGCTCTGCGGCATGTGGGATCTTCCCGGACCAGGGCTTGAACCCGTGTCCCCTGCACTGGCAGGCAGATTCTTAACCACTGAGCCACCAGGGAAGTCCCAATTCTTTTATTTTTAACCTTGTTATCTCTCAGCAATAACCTTCACACACCATAATTTTCATTAGCATGCTTCATACCCAACTCTGTAGAAAATCTTTTATCACCAAACATATCTATTGTCTCTGCTCTATAAATCAGTTCAAACATATGTCACTTCTTATCTAGTATTCTCATCATGCTCATTTGCTCACCAACCTCCCCAAATGCTACACAGCTTCTCATCTATGGTTTCAAAATTTTGCAAAACTAAATCTTACCTGGGGGTCCCTTCCCATTTCCCATTCTTTAGCCAGATTCCTCAAGTCTAGTTATAATTTAGAAGCAAATGAAAAACCAAACTTCTCTATGGATTTCTTCCATTTAATCCTATATGTATTTTCTCCCTATTCATCCTTTAAATAATTTTCTATTCTCTACCTCTCAAGCTCTGTTTTATTCAAAGTCAGCATGCAGTTGAGATCAACTGGGTTTTGGTAAGCATTTCCAGTGACACCTTGATTTGATTATCTAAAGATTTATGATAGTAACATGGGATCAAAACCAAAATAAAATGAACCCTTCTATTTTAATACATATAATTCAGTTTTTAAAATATTTTACATCTTCCATATAATTATGTGTCTTATCTAATGTGTATATACATGCTCATATATCATTTTGAAAGAACCACATATTATGGTTTATCAGCACTTATGAATATATACAGCACTTATAAGTATGTAATTACTTTTATCTTACTCTTTAGTGAGGATGTTGAGATCAATGTCCAAGACCCCTTGAATAATGGTTTAATGTTTATTATAACAGTAAATGCTATTATTATCCCACTTCTACCTTCCCATGCAGGGGCCCCGGAAACAAGTTTCAGTGAAGTCTACAGGAAGGAACCAGCTCATTTTGTTTAGCTGAATATGTAAGATTCAAAAATCCTTTTCCACCAGCTAGACACAATTATAACCAGGCACATTAACAAGACTCTTGCTTCCACCCTGATTTATCTTCCTTTTCAATCATATCATCTTTATTTAATGTCTTAGGGCTGTGTTCTGCTGGTATTTGCTCTGGTTTGTTCTCCTAGTGAATTTATTAGCCGGGAACGTAATTTAATCTGTGATTTCAATTTCCCACCAGAAGATCACATTTGTCATTATCCTTCCTAATAATATTGTTTTAAAAATACGCCAGTTGCTCTCTACTTTGTGAGATCATAGAGTTCACACCAAGTCACTTTTCTAAAAGAATGTGATATATTTTTCTAATGTATACTGTTACTTCCAGAGACCATCCCAGGGTAGCAGAATGACCACTCAGGTCCAGATGTTTGCTGCTATACAAGTAAAACACATGTGCACAGGGCCTGAGATGCAGAGGGAAATTTGGACCTGTGATGCCAGCTCACATGGGGAAACCTACCCAACACGGGGGTTTTAGAACATCATAAGGACAGGAGGAATGCCTGAATATCTGAAAAATCTGAATTTGAATTTCTAGACTCCTCTAGCATTTATATAAGACACATGGGGAAGGAACCCCAACCAGGTACCTGCTTTACCTTAAAAAGGTCCATGATAAAGCTTAATCTTAAAACCTAATTAACCAAAGCCTCAGTTTTCTCATCTCTGAAGAATACAGTGATTCTCAACCAGGATGCAGGACTGATTGGGGCAGATGTGTAGTTTGAAAAATTACATTTATCGTTATAATATAATCTCACCTTTGGAAAAAAATTATTGTTTCAATAATACAAACTAAAGAAATTGAAGGTTGAAGAAAATAAAGGCAAGGGATTTTATTTTTTATTTTTTTAAAAGAGAGTCTGAGCTTAAAATAGCTGAAACACAGTGAACTAAATTCTCTCCCAGATCTAAGACCTATGATTTCCCCCTCTAGAGAACAGATCGCTCAACTATCAGCATTTGGCACTGAACATGGAAGGGCTGGTTATTTCCTGCAATTAGTGCTGCATATCAGCAGTAATAATGAATTTCAGTCTTGCTTTGATGAAATATAAAACATTTAATTCAAACATTAGTCAAACACACAGATAACACCAACATCCTTTCAGACCCTTGTATGACTTGGCTTCTTATAACCTCAAACAGCCCCAGAGTTCCCCGGACCTGCTAATCTTGAATCATGTAAATCACATCCTGAAATGTTTTAAAGAACTCACAACTTGCCCGTTAAAAACTAGCTAAACAATATGCAACCTAACATCACTCCTGATAGAAGAATGAGCTTCAGACCACCTTCACTGTGGACTACCTCCCCGGTGAATAAAACGTTTCACACTCAAACATTTAAGGCTTAAAGATCAGGACTCTTAGTTAAATAAATTAATCTGGTGTGAAAACTATTTGCATTTTTAACATCATCAGAATTTCTTTCACCCCCAACTGTTTAGTTCACTGCTTGTACGATTATAATTAGCAAGAGGTGGGGGGGGAAGACATTTTATTCAATGCTAAATGGCATTCAAGAATTCCCAAAAGAAACACAGAACAAGTGGGTGGGGCTAAGGAGCCGCAGGGCTCTTCTTAGAGAGAAGGTAAACTTTCTGCATGACGAAGTGTAGTCTCCTCTTAAAACAACAGTTCATTTTCCCGTGTATCTCCAGTATTCAGCTCATTCGTGTGACTATTCTGGTAATATTTATCAAGCCCTTACTTTGTGCCAGGAATCACACAAGGTGATGAAGGATGCAAAGTCACAACCAACAAGAAGCTGTGGCTGGAGGATGGGGTGGGAAAGTTAGTTTACCTCTGCCTTTGGGTAAAGGAGATTCTGAGATTCTACCAGGAAGGTTGTTAGTAATCAGGTTCCGATGTACGCCGTCTCCAGCATCCAGGGGCCGGGGAGGACCAGGAAATCCTTCACAAGGATGGGCCTCAGTCTCCAACCTCCTCTAATTACACCTTCCCCGTGCTCCTCTGGCTCCAGCAGCACTAAGCTCCTTTCTGTCCCCTAAATATGCTGAACTGTGTTCTACCTCTCACTCACAGCTGAGGACCCCTAGGCTGAAAGACCCTGCGGCTGGGCATCTCCCTCTCCTTCAGTTGTCCGCCAGCAAGTTACCTCCTAGGAATCCCATACAGCATTCTTTGAAATCTCCATCACATCATGATTCTCAACAATCTGATTTGTTTACCTGTTTACCGCCTGTCTCTCTCTACTGAAATATAAACGGAGTAAGAGCAGGGACCTTCTCTAGAGGACATCACATCGGAACTAAGTTGAAAACACAAAAACGAGTTAACCGGGGAACAAAGGAGAAAGGAGAGCAGTGCTTTCCAAGTACAGAAAACGCTATATACAGTTGGCCCTTGGTATCCACGGGTTCTGCATCCAGGGACTCAACCAACTGTGAATCGAATATTCGGGGGGAAAAAAATCCCAGAAAGTTCCAAAAAGCAAAAGTTTACTTTGCCACGCTCTGGCAACTATTTACATAGCATTTACATTGTATTTACAACTATTTACATAGCATTTACATTGTATTTACAACTATTTACATAGCATTTACATTGTATTAGGTATTCTAAGTAATCAAGATGATTTACAGTACACAGGAGGATGTGTGAAGGTTGTATACAAATACTATACCATTTTATATAAGACGAGCATCTGCGGAATTGGAGGCTCCTGGAACCAATCCCCTGTGGATACCAAGGGACGACTGTGTATGTATGTATATATGGATATGTATTTATACATTCAGTTATGCATAGATGTATGAAAGCACACGTTATTTATTTTTTTTTTAGGATTCATTTCAATTTTTGACTTTTACTTTTTTTCTGCAGCAGGTTCTTATTAGTCATCAATTTTATACACGTCAGTGTATACCTGTCAATCCCAATCGCCCAATTCATCACACCACCATCCCCACCCCCTCACAGCTTTCCCCCCTTGGTGTCCATACATTTGTTCTCTACATTTGTGTCTCAACTTCTGCCCTGCAAACCCGTTCATTTGTATCATTTTTCTAGGTTCCACATATATGCGTTAATATACGATATCTTTTTCTCTTTCTGATTTATTTCACAGTGTATGACAATCTCTAGATCCATCCACGTCTCAACAAATGACCCAATTTCGTTCTTTTTTATGGCTGAGTAATATTCCATTGTATATATGTACCACATCTTCATTATCAATTCATCTGTCGATGGGCATTTAGGTTGCATCCATGACCTGGCTATTGTAAATAGTGCTGCAATGAACATCAGGGTGCATGCGTCTCTTTGAATTATGGTTTTCTCTAGGTACATGCCCAGTAGTGGGACTGCTATATCATATGGTAATTCTATTACTAGTTTTTTAAGGAACCTCCATACTGTACTCCATAGTGGCTGTATCAATGTACATTCCCACCAACAGTGCAAGAGGGTTCCCTTTTCTCCACACGCTCTCCAGCGTTTGTCGTTTGTAGGTTTTCTAATGATGTCCATTCTAACTGGTGTGAGGTGATACCTCATTGTAGTTTTGATTTGTATTTCTCTAATAATTAGTGATGTTGAGCAGCTTTTCATATACTTCTTGGCCATCTGTATGTCTTCTTCGGAGAAATGTCTATTTAGGTCATCTGTCCATTTTTGGATTGGGTCATTTGCTTTTTTGATATGGAGCTGCATGAGCTGCTTGTAAATTTTGGAGATTAATCCTTTGTCCGTTGATTCATTTGCAAATATTTTCTCCCATTCTGAGGGTTGTCTTTTCGTCTTGTTTATGGTTTCCTTTGCTGTGCAAAAGCTTTGAAGCTTCATTAGGTCCCGTTTATTTATTTTTGTTTTTATTTCCAGTACTCTAGGAGGTGGATCAAAAAAGATCTTGCTGTGGTTTATGTCAAAGAGTGTTCTTCCTATGTTTTCCTCTCAGAATTTTATAGTGTCCAGTCTTACATTTAGGTCTTGAATCCATTTTGAGTTTATTTTTGTGTCTGGTGTTAGGGAGTGTTCTAATTTCATTCTCTTACATGTAGCTGTCCAGTTTTCCCAGCACCACTTATTGAAGAGACTGTATTTTCTCCATTGTATATTTGTCATAGATTAGTTGACCATAGGTGTATGTTTATCTCTGGGCTTTCTATCTTGTTCCATTGATCTATGTTTCTGTTTTTGTGCCAGCACCATAGTGTCTTGATTACTGTAGCTTTGTAGTATAGTCTGAAGTCAGGGAGTCTGATTCCTCTAGCTCCGTTTTATTCCCTCAAGATTGCTTTGGCTATACGGGGTCTTTTATGTATACCTACAAATTTTAAGATTTTCTGTTCTAGTTCTGTAAAAAATGCCATTGGTAATTTGATAGGGATTGCATTGAATCTGTAGATTGCTTTGGGTAGTATAGTCATTTTCACAATATTGATTCTTCCAATCCAAGAACATGGTATATCTCTCCATCTGTGGGTATCATCCTTAATTTCGTTCATCAGTGTCTTATAATTTTCTGCATACAGGTCTTTTGTCTCCCTAGGTAGGTTTATTCCTAGGTATTTCATTCTTTTTGTTGTAATGGTAAATGGGAGTGTTTCCTTAATTTCCCTTTCAGATTTTTCATCATTAGTGTACAGGAATGCAACAGATTTCTGTGCATTACTTTTGTGTCCTGCTACTTTACCAAATTCATTGATTAGCTCTAGTGATTTTCTGGTAGCATTTTTAGGATTCTCTATGTATACTAGTATACTATCATGTCATCTGCAAACAGTGACAGTTTTACTTTTTCTTTTCCAATTTGTACTCCTTTTATTTCGTTTTCTTCTCTGATTGCCGTGGCTAAGACTTCCAAAACTATGTTGAATAATAGTGGTGAGAGTGGACATCCTTATCTTGTTCCTGATCTTAGAGGAAATGCTTTCAGGTTTTCACCATTGAGAATGATGTTTGCTGTGGGTCTGTCATATATATGGCCTTTATTATGTTGAGGTAGGTTCCCTCTATGCCCACTTTCTGGAGCGTTTTTATCATAAATGGGTGTTGAATTTTGTCAAAAGCTTTTTCTGCATCTATTGAGATGACCATATGGTTTTTATTCTTCAATTTGTTAACATGGTGTATCACGTTGATTGATTTGCGTATATTGAAGAATCCTTGCATCTCTGGGATAAATCCCACTTGATCATGGTGTATGATCCTTTTAATGTGTTGTTGGATTCTGTTTGCTAGTATTTTGTTGAGGATTTTTGCATCTATATTCATCAGTGATATTGGTCTGTAATTTTCTTTTTTTGTAGTATCTTTGTCTGGTTTTGGTATCAGGGCGATAGTGGCCTCATAGAATGAGTTTGCGAGTGTTCCTTCCTCCGCAATTTCTTGGAAGAGTTTGAGAAGGATGGGTGTCAGCTCTTCTCTAAATATTTGATAGAACTCACCTGTGAAGCCATCTGGTCCTGGACTTTTGTTTGGTGGAAGATTTTTAATCACAGTTTCAATTTCATTACTTGTGATTGGTCTGTTCATATTTTCTGTTTCTTCCTGGTTCAGTCTTGGAAGGTTATACCTTTCTAAGAATTTGTCCATTTCTTCCAGGTTCTCCATTTTATTGGCATAGAGTTGCTTGTAGCAGTCTTTTAGGATGTTTTGTATTTCTGTGGTGTCTTTTGTAACTTCTCTTTTTTCATTTCTGACTTTATTGAATTGAGTCCTCTCCCTCTTTATCTTGATGAGTCTGGCTAATGGTTGATCAATTTTGTTTATCTTCTCAAAGAACCAGCTTTTAGTTTTATTGATCTTTGCTATTGTTTTCTTTGTTTCTATTTCATTTATTTCTGCTCTAATCTTTATGATTTCTTTCCTTCTGCTAACTTTGGGTTTTGTTTGTTCTTCTTTCTCTAGTTCCTTTAGGTGTAAGGTTAGATTGTTTACTTGAGATTTTTCTTGTTTCTTGAGGTAGGTTTGTATAGTTATAAACTTCCCTCTTAGAACTGCTTTTTCTGCATCCCATAGGTTTTGGATCGCCGTATTTTCATTGTCATTTGTCTCTAGGTTTTTTTTTTTTTTTTCTTTTTTGCGGCACATGGGCCTCTCACTGTTGTGGCCTCCCCCATTGTGGAGCACAGGCTCCAGACGCGCAGGCTCAGCAGCCATAGCTCATGGGCCCAGCCGCTCGGCAGCATGTGCTATCTTCCCAGACCAGGGCACGAAATCGTGTCCCCTGCATCGGCAGGCGGACTCTCAACCACTGCACCACCAGGGAAGCCCTGTCTCTAGGTATTTTTTTTATTTCCCCTTTGATTTCTTCAGTGATCTCTTGGTTATTTAGTAATGTATTGTTTAGCCTCTGTGTGTTTGTGTTTTTTACATTCTTTTCCCTGTAATTGATTTCTAATCTCATAGTGTTGTGGTCAGAAAAGACGCTTGATATGATTTCAGTTTTCTTAAATTTACTGAGGCTTGATTTGTGACCCAGGATGTGATCTATCCTGGAGAATGTTCTGTGCGCACTTGAGAAGAAAGTGGAATCTGCTGTTTTTGGATGGAATGTCCTATAAATATCAATTAAATCTATCTGGTCTATTGTGTCATTTAAAGCTTCTGTTTCCTTATTTACTTTCATTTTGGATGATCTGTCCATTGGCGTAAGTGAGGTGTTAAAGTCCCCAACCATTATTGTGTTACTGTTGATTTCCCCTTTTATAGCTGTTAGCAGTGCCTTATGTATTGAGGTGTTCCTATGTTGGGTGCATATATATTTATAATTGTTATATCTTCTTCTTGGATTGATCCCTTGATCATTATGTCATGTCCTTCCTTGTCTCTTGTAACATTCTTTATTTTAAAGTCTATTTTATCTGATATGAGTATTGCTACTCCAGCTTTCTTTTGATTTCCATTTGCATGGAATATCTTTCTCCATCCTCTCACTTTCAGTCTGTATGTGTCCCTAGGTCTGAAGTGGGTCTCTTGTAGACAGCATATATATGGGTCTTGTTTTTGTATCCATTCAGTAAGCCTGTGTCTTTTGGTTGGAGCATTTAATCCATTCACATTTAAGGTAATTATCTATATGTATGTTCCTATGACCATTTTCTTAATTGTTTTGGGTTTGTTTTTGTAGGTCCTTTTCTTGTGTTTCCCACTTAGATAAGTTCCTTTAGCATTTGTTGTAGAGCTGGTTTGGTGGTGCTGAATTCGCTTAGCTTTTGCTTGTCTGTTTGATTTCTCCATCGAATCTGAATGAGATCCTTGCCGGGTAGAGTAATCTTGGTTGTAGCTTCTTCACTTTCATCACTTAAAGTAGTATATCATGCCACTCCCTTCTGGCTTGTAGAGCTTATGCTGAGAAATCAGCTGTTAACCTTACGGGAGTTCCCTTGTATGTTATTTGTCATTTTCCCCTTGCTGCTTTCAATCATTTTTCTTTGTCTTTAATTTTTGCCAATTTGATTAATATGTGTCTTGGCGTTTTTCTCCTTGGGTTTATCCTGTATGGGACTCGCTGTGCTTCCTGGACTTGGGTGGCTATTTCCTTTCCCAAGTTATGGAAATTTTTGAGTATAATCTCTTCAAATATTTTCTCTGGTCCTTTCTCTCTCTCTTCTCCTTCTGGGACCCCTATAATGCAAATGTTTTTGCATTTAATGTTGTCCCAGAGGTCACTTAGGCTGTCTTCATTTCTTTTCATCCTTTTTTCTTTATTCTGTTCCGCAGCAGTGAATTCCACCATTCTGTCTTCCAGGTCACTTATCCGTTCTTCTGCCTCAGTCATTCTGCTATTGTTTCATTCTAGTGTAGTTTTCATTCCAGTTATTGTTTTGTTCATCTGTGTTTGTTTGTTCTTTAATTCTTCTAAGTCTTTGCTAAACATTTCTTGCATCTTCTCGATCTTTGCCTCCATTCTTTTTCTGAGGTCCTGGATCATCTTCACTATCATTATCCTGAATTCTTTTTCTGGAAGGTTGCCTATCTCTACTTCATTTAGTTGTTTTTCTGGGGTTTTATCTTGTTACTTCATCTGGTACATAGCCCTCTGCCTTTTCATCTTGTCTATCTTTCTGTGAATGTGGTTTTTGTTCCACAAGCTTCAGGATTGTAGTTCTTCTTGCTTCTGCTGTGTGCCCTCTGGTGGATGAGGCTACCTAAGAGACTTGTGCAAGTTTCCTGATTGGAATCCGCTTGACTGCTGATGGATGGGGCTGGGTTCCCTCCCTGTTGGTTGTTTGGCCTGAGGCAACCAAACACTGGAGCCTACCTGGGCTCTTTGGTGGGGCTAATCACAGACTCTGGGAGGGCTCACGTCAAGGAGTACTTCCTAGAACTTCTGCTGCCAGTGCCCTTGTCCCCACGGTGGGCCACAGCCACCCCTGCCTCTGCAGGAGACCCTCCAACACTAGCAGGTAGGTCTGGTTCAGTCTCCCCTGGGGTCACTGCTCCTTCCCCTGGGTCCTGATGCACACACTACTTTGTGTGTGCCCTCCAGGAGTGGAGTCTCTGTTTCCCCCAATCCTCTCAAAGTCTGCAATCAAATCCCACCAGTCTTCAAAGTCTGATTCTCTAGGAATTCCTCCTCCCGTTTCCAGACCCCCAGGTTGGTAAGCCTGACATGGGGCTCACAACCTTCACTCCAGTGGGTGGACTTCTGTGGTATAAGTGTTCTCCAGTCTGTGAGTCACCCACCCAGCAGTTATGGGATTTGATTTTACTGTGATTGCGCCCCTTCTACAGTCTCATTTTGGCTTCTCCTTTGTGTTTGGATATGGGGTATCTTTTTTGGTGAGTTCCAGTGTCTTCCTGTCGATGACTGTCCAGCAGCTAGCTGTGATTCTAGTGTTCTCACAAGAGGGAGTGAAAGCACGTCCTTCTAGTCTGCCATCTTCGCACACATGTTATTTGCTTTGAGATAGGAGGCTTAAAGTATTTTTCTCTCTTATTCAATCTCTGTTCCAGTGGCCTTGTTACTGTCTAAAATACCCACCGACAATGGCAAGACTGTTTAATGGAACATGCAGTGCCTGGAAATTCCACACTGACTGTATTATGCACGTTAACTCATAGCATCCAATCCACCTTAAAACCCCACAAGGATAACATGGATAACTAATAAGAACCTGCTGTATAAAAAAATAAAATTTAAAAAAACCCCTCAAAAACCCATAAGCAGGGCGCTGAGATACAAAAAAGTGAAAAGACAGCCCACGGTCACTCCGCTCATGGAACAGAGCCAGATTTTCAGCACAGGCTGGGCAAATTCCAGAGATCTGAACTACCAAGCTGGACACCCCTCTTTTTTATATTTGGGCACCTGAGGTTCCTAATAAAATGCCAGAATGTTATAGGGAGGGATGAAAATCTGAAGTCCCAGTGTGTATGCTGGGCTCAGATGGGGCAAATGGTAACCCATGTACCTGATTCATCATCCCTGCAGGCTGCTGGTGGCCGGTGGGGCCAGGGTGGCAGGAGCCCAGGTGATGGCCTCAGGCCCTAAGTGCCTGTGTGTCACCTCAGGATGCCTGCACAAATGCTGTCATTTCCTATGTCTGCTACTTTGTGAAGCAGGGTGAGACAGACTGGCTGAGCCATCATTTGACAGTCAGAACTTAGCACAAGCTGACTTGTTGAATTGGGTGCGTACTAACTGAGCAGCGCAGAACAGAGCACAAAGCCACGGTGGAGTGTGAAGGGAGGAGCAGAAAAAGATGAGTTCAGAGGGTGGAAGGGGCACATATACACGTGAGGAACCTGGGAGCATGGGGCGGAGGGAAGAGGTGAGGCTAGAGAGCTCAGAAAGAACTAGGTCCCTCAGTGAACCCCACAAACTGCCTGCCTGCCTCGCCACAGGTCCACCAGCAAGTCATCTTTATCCGAAACCAGAGTCGTGTATGGGCATGTCATGAAGAAAATTCTACCTAGTTTCTCTCAACTGGGAGGTGTTAATTTGATAATTGTCAGATGATATGGAAAACAAGGAAGAGATTAATTAAGGGAAGCAGAAATTTTCTCTGTTCTTCTAAACACTTTTGGATTATTTGCATAACATACAGAAGAATTATTATAAGAAGTCTGAGTACATATATGTATATATGTGTGTAAATATTTATATAGTACCCCTCTTCTTAATGTACCTGGTGTGCCCTCTGCAAGCTTCTCACCTGGCCCTTATTACAGTTTGTGGTGCTTATTGGCCTTAAATCATCTGGGACAAGGACCCTGTCTTATTCATCTTTGTAGGCTAGTAGCTAGCACAATACCTAGCACACAGGAGATTCTGAGTAAATACTGGGTGAGTAAGTGAATGAAAGAACGTCCATAGGGTTTTTTTAAAGACATAATGCAAGTTGAAAGAATTGAGTTATATTCTTTGTTTCTATTGGCAGGAACTTTAAATGGCAATATGTTATCATTTACTTATTAATGTCCTGACCCACTTATTACACTTGCCCTGCATTCTCTAGCTATCAGGATGCAAAACTATGGAAACACCTAAATTATCCCCCAAGATCAGGAACAATTTGAAGGTATCTGCACTATTGATCTAAGAATAACTCAGGCATTTTGATTTTTAGAAATTTTATGGTAAAACATCCTAGAAAGTTAAAGCTGATCTCTTAAAAAAAAAATTCCCATGAGAAAATTCATCTCTGATAATATTTAACTAACCAACCAGAAAATGTGAATTCAACAGGTCACAGAAGTTTCTGTTCATTGTCCAAGGAGGACAAATGCAACATCCTTCCTTATTTAAAGGCCTAGAGTCCTCATATTTCTTTCATGGGTCAAATTTGCTCTGATTTCCAGGGCAGTAAAAATTTAAGAGGGAAACCAGCGAGGACAGAAGAGTGATGTTACGTAGCCTTCAAAATCCAGACTGTGACAGAACTTTGAAGTGGATGTGAGACTTTTCTATTACGGGCTGTTATTTACAGATGCTCACTTCTGCCTTTCAAAATCATTTTCCAGATCGTCAAACATAAATCTCTTATAATCAAAATGTTTTTCTTGACTACTTACTGATTCAGGATTTCAGAATCCCCAGGATATCACTACAGAAGGAAAAATCTTTTTTCATAGCTCTGATATTACATGATATTACCTAAAATTTCTGTCTCCCGTTTGGTAGCGCAACACACGCTGACTGAATACATCAACCGCCTTATTATTTTTCCCACTAAAATATTATGTTGAATGAAGACTCCTGGCCTTTCACAATCGAGGCAGGCCCAGTAACCACCAACCTGTCACATTCCATAAACAAAATCATAAATTTCGGGGGAAATAAACGCCAATAAGGTTGTGACAGATGATGCCAATCACAAGGGGCCACTTCACAAGGAAATCATGTGAAAGATTTTGTCTTCGTCACCTTTCATGATAAATTTATCTAATAAAATTGAAAGGGCGGAATATAAGAAAAAGGAATTATAGGTTAATTGTTATCACATTACACTTTTAAAATGTTATCCCGCTTGGTACCCCTTAACAGATGCCTCCTCAGCAAACTGTCACAAGTGAACAAAGGACTTTAATTTGCAGAGGAACCAACTCCACGCTATATTAATAAAGTCACTTCTTGTTGTCTCTTAATAATGAGCTGTCAGACGGCTTGCTTTGATTAAAACAACAAACTTCCTGGTATGAAAAGGCCTGTTTCATGTGACGCTGCCCACTTCCTCTTCTACGGGATGTTCCGCAACTTTCTGACTTGCACCCTAACCGGGCTTTGATTCACCTTCCATAAAGTTCATTCTTGAAATCTTTAAAATTCATCCCCCAAGCTGCATGAATCGTGGCCTTCTTAGAACCAAAGTCGTCATCCTGTCCTATTATAAATGGATTATTATTTATCAAGACCAGATTTCAATCTCCCGTTGAAGCCTTCTCTTTCTCTCTTCCCCTGGGTGCCCCTTGTTGCCCTGCGGGCAGGACACGGAGCTCTGCAGCATATTGCCTTATGAATCTTCCTCAAGTACCCAATTATCCTGCTGCAGAGGCGTGTCAGTGTCCTGACAGCTACGAGCCACGTGCCGGCCCTGCTGTCAGAGGTGAAAGACGGCCCGCACCACTGTTCCTCACTGCATTTCCATTATAACTCGGACCTGGAGAGGCGCGGACGCTGAAAGGAGTTCGTTAGGGGTGCCACGGAGGTCAAAGACTGCTTAGAAGAAAAGGCTGAGGTGAAAATTAAAAGCAGGATAAGTGCCAGGGTAGTCCAGACAGGTGCTGGTGCTATGATAGCGGAATAGCACGCCGCCACTCCCAGGGCCCGCGGAGCTATTGTGGGAGAGCCGCACTTGGGCTGATTTTAATTGAGATCAATTTCACAAGTACCATCTTCTGGAAAGTCCTTCAACTGATTGAAAACCAAATGAAGCTTTTGTAAGTGTCGACAGGTTTTTCTGCAGTCTTCCCCTCACCCTCTCTCCAAATCGATGATATTCTGAACTTTTGGAGATTCTGTGCTGAAGCAAACAGCAGTTATTCTGGGCGATCTCCATATATACATTTTAAAATAATTATTATTCGTGCAGTACTTTTGTGAACCTAACCTGTCACTCTAATCATTTGTCAGCAGCAACATTTATTGGTGGGTCAGAAACACAAAAGTCCCCCAAAATTCTACCTAGACAGCAGCTTCTCTAAAAACTCAGTGATTCCCCTTGAGGACCACAGGACCAGCACTTGTGTTCCTGGCTGATTATGTCTTAAAAGGGTTTGGTACATGTAGTTACCGTTTAGAAAGGATGGTCTTGGGCTCACACTTATCCAAATGAATATAAAGATCACTTGTGTCATAATGATGATGTCACTTAATAACTAAAAACATATCACAGTTATGCAGGTGTAAGACCTTTTGGTGTTTAGCCTAATGTAAGACTCCACACATGACAGACTTCTCTCTATTTTAAAAAACTGCTAAATAAACGGTTACTCCAGTAACAGACAGAAGAAGGCCCTGAAACAAGAGAAAACTCACACTACAGGGAATTCTAAGGGGGATGGTAAACAGTTCCTTGTATTGAGACCAGAGTAAGAAGACAATTTCTCTTTAAATGCATCATAATGAATTTAAGATATAAAACACAAAGAGGTTACTTATTAATAAGGGTTGTGCGGGGCTGAAATAGAGCATAGTAAAGACAGCCATAGCTATTCTCATCTAGAGAATTTTATGAACAATGAATGAACAAACACATGAGGTGTGGCTCTAAAGTATGGAAAGTTCCTTTTTATACGAGGACGCTAAAATTTCCCTATTTCAATAAGTTATCATCTCCTTCAAATAATCACTCAAATAGTGAGCACAAGGTTCAAGCGACATTATATGGGTAAATCATGAGGTTTAGTACCTGGTATGCAGTCGGAGGGGAGTGCATGTGTGTGTGTGTGAAATATATGTGTGTGTGTGTATATATATATATATATATATATATATATATATATACACATAAGTTATATGTATGTAACATACATCCTATTTGTATTTGAAGACAATATATTTATTCCAGTGAAGCTGCAACTGATCAAAAGGCAGTTGTTTTGAATTCCTTCTGAATTATTTTCAGAGCCTTCGGCACCTTCTCTTTATTTAGCAAGATTTACAGAGTGCTTAACATCTGCAAGAAACACGCTTAGATACGGTGGAAAAACTTCCTATGATAGTGGCCTTGATTTCTGGACAGTGCTGTCATTCAGAAGTGAGAGTAATAAAAGAGGCTCAAACAAGCAAGCCAAAATATATCATTTGGGGTCAAAATTGAGACATACTCCATCAGGCAAGGAGAGAGTTGCTTGGGCGACTTTCTGCCTAAAGGCAACTCCAAAAGAGGACTTGCAAGAGTAAGGGTAGCTTCGGTAGAATAAACACGCGGCTTATTGAGTGACTGCATTAAAACCCAACATGTATTTAGCAGTGTAGACACTGGGGGTTGTGCAATACACTTTTTCATTACTTTATAATCAAGCTTCCTTCTTTTTTTTTGTTTGTTTGTTTTAAACTGAGCTCCAGAAGAACTGACCTTGGACAGAATGCAAGGTTCATGGCCATTGTATTTATTTATTTTTAAAATTTTTATTGGAGTATAGCTGATTTAAAGATGTTGTGTTGGGCTTCCCTGGTGGCGCAGTGGTTGAGAGTCTGCCTGCCAATGCAGGGGACACGGGTTCGAGCCCGGTCTGGGAAGATCCCACATGCCGCGGAGCAACTGGGCCCGTGAGCCACAGCTACTGAGCCTGCGCGTCTGGAGCCTGTGCTCCGCAACAAGAGAGGCCGCAATAGTGAGAGGCCCGCGCACCGCGATGAAGAGTGGCCCCCGCTTGCCACAACTGGAGAAAGCCCTCACACAGAAACGAAGACCCAACACAGCCATAAATAAATAAATAAATATTTAAAAAAAAAAAAAAAAAAAAAGATGTTGTGTTAGTTTCTGCTGTACAGCAAAGTAGATCAGTTATACACACACACATATATATATATCCACTTTTTTTTAGATTCTTTTTCATATAGGTCATTACAGAGTATTGAGAAGAGTTCCCTGTGCTATACAAGCCTCATTCTAACAAATCTAGACTCTCAGTAAATCTGAACAGCTGAAAAAAAAAATAGGTGTTTAGTGTATGTTTATAGGCTGGAGACAAAGAGAGACTCTGTTAGTTAGTGACTGCATAAAATCAAGAAATAATTACAAAAAGAGTGGTTGAGTTCTGCTAGGGAAGTCTTAAATACGTCTTTAATTATAGAAACCTGAGAGCTGGGAGGAGTCCTGGACACCATCTGGAATTCTAGACCAATTCTCTCATTTCCAGAGAGGAAACATAAAGTTCAGAGAAGTTAACTGCTTTGTCCAACCACATAGACTGAAAGAGGAAGAGTGAAAAAATTGGATCAAAGTCTTATTCCAAATTTCCACTATATTTCGTTGTTCTAGAAACAGGATTTAAAGAAGTCATAAATTTTTAAAGAAACTTTTCATTAAATACTAACACAAATAAATACCACTTTAAACACCCCTAGAGATCTTTAGCACCAAGAAACTAATGACACAACGACACTGGCCCATTGGTAGGAGTGTCTCTAGAGGAGATCTCTGGACATCAAAGTTCTAGAGCCTATTCCTCTTTATTCTGATTCTTCACTCACTGGACATTGCTTTAGGAGTAATCTGACTTCCTGTGGATGACTTCCTACAGGGGACAGAATGTGCTGGGAAGCCCATAAGAAAAACCGGCTTATCCACTTATAAAGTCTTTATAATTTTACAAGTGTATAATTGTCATTTGGGGTTAGATAGAAAAAAGTACCTTTATTCATCAATTGTCAAAATTAGTTTTAATTTTTTCACACAAAAAGCTCATGTGGTAAAGTTTCTACAAAAAATAAATAAATAACCCCCCCCATCAGAAAGAACTATTTATAAATGTGGTAATTCATTTTCCCTTTCTAAACTTTGTGCTTTAGATTAAGTATGATATAGGTCAGCATTAATTTACAAATAGCTAAATAAATAACTAAAGATTTTCATTAAAAAAAGCAATAAATGCACCAAGAGAAATGCCGCAAGGTTAAGTTTCATGCAGATATTCATTTGTACACTTGGAGAGCTATAACTTAGATTTCAAAAGATAGATAACCCTAATTTTCCTAATAATCAAATGATCTCATTTATTATGACATGAATATATTATGTTTACTTATATTTTAATATGTGTTCAACCACACTTCAACTGAAAGTACACATTCACTTGTTTTTTGTTGTGCCATGGGACTTTTTGTAAGCAAAGAGGTATTTTTAAATTTTTCTAAAAAATTACCATAAGCCCCAATTTGCACATCTTGGCCAAAGTGTAACTATCAAGGAAATAGGAGGTTTTTTTCAAATCCCCCTGCCCCAAGATAGCACTCTTCTTCACATTAATGTTCCAAACAGAATAGCTTTTTAAGAGATGAAGGAAATGTAAAGATTTTGGATTTAATCTCATAAGCATCGTACTATGAATTTGCCACATCCCATCCCACAGTTACATTTCATCAGAAAATTAAGTCATTCACTATCGTCCTATTTCCTAGAAAGCCCTGTAGCATCAAGAAACAGAATTATTTTTGACAGTAAATGATTGATCTCCTAAAGCACCAAAATAGTTTCTCTCTTTCCAAAATTGCATTACTGCCACGTTAAATGTGCTACCATATAGATACGCTTGCAAAGACATCTGACCATCTAGGAAAAAATACCCCTTTGCTTGCTTCCTGTTTGATTCCATTGAATTTGACTGGAGAAGGAAAGAGAACTACCATGCATAAGCACCTATGCTTTATATACATTGTCCCATTTAATCCTCCCACTAGCAGTAAGTAAGGAACTGTCACCATTCTACACATATACTCAGAGAGCTTAATTAGATTTTTTTCCAAAGTGAGTAGCCTGTATGTTTTGGAGCTATGTCTGAAGCCCATTCTGCGCTGACTCCATTTCAGTACCAAACTAATTTCGAATCACTGTGTGGTAAACAGTTTGCCTTCAGCTTTCAGCACTTTGCAGGCCAAACACCTTGCCTTTGAGGCCCTGGTTCTAGGCTTGCCCTCTCTCATTCACCGCCTTCATGCGAGGCCTTATTGACCCAGAGATTCTGTGTTGCCCCTCTTTCCTGCTGACCCTCATTTTACGATAACCTGCTAGGACTCTCAACGAACTCCACCTCTTCGATTCAAAGGCTAACCTACAACACCAAACCAGGAGAATGTCACAAAGAAAGCCTACCCAAAGACCTTCCAGGGAAATGCACACTTCTGCTATTAACATGTCATCAGCATAGAAAGAATTTCAGGTCAACCAGGATGACAGGGAGCCAGCAGAGCTTTCTGAGGCCTCACAAGCTGTAGCTAGTAGGTCTCCGATTAGGTGTCTCTTTAAAGAATGTAGCCAGAATTTCTACCTGTGGTGATGGTAGACTACTTGGAACAATGTGAAAAGCTGGATCCCCTCACATTTTTTTTAAGCCTGGGCAGTTGCCAAAGCAGTAGAGACTTTAGGAGCAAAATCCCTGAGATGAGGGAAGTTCCAAGAGGTGGCCTGTATCTGGCCTGGATTTCCACTCAAGGCACTTGATCAGGGACTGAGAAGCTGCAAAAAAACATCCACCAGTCTTAAAGAACAGGAATGGCAAAAATAGGATTATGAGGCCCACCGATGTTCAGTTGGGAAATCCTCCCCCCAACAAAGGTTCTACCCTAAGAACAGGGGTGAACCAGAAATAGGACAGCATTCACAAGGCTAAAATCAGACTCCCAATCAACTCAATCCTTCTTCGGATTAAGGTGAGATCCACCTAGCTTCACTCCTGCCCAAAGAAAAATGTACCCTCTTTGGATAAAGATAGCTATCATTGAGAACCTCAAATTATTTCTACATCTTACTGCACTACATTTGCCAATAAATAAAAAATTATCAAGAATATTAGGAGACAAGACTGAAAGAAGAAAAGACAAAGAATGGGGTTTTAAAACTATGTGTGTGTATATGTATGTGTATGCACATATATACATACCTACATAAAACACAGTATAGATGTCATTTTTCCAGAACTTATCTATAAATTCAATGCAAACTCAAGCAAAATTCCAGTATGTTTATTTTTATTAAATCAACAGGTTGATTCCAATATTTACATGGAATTAAAAAGGGCCCAAAATAGTCAAAAATATTGTGAAGAAAAAGTTATTGTACTAGGGACCAAGACTTCTTAGAAAGCTATAGTAAGTAAAATAGTGTGGAAGCAGTGGAAGAAGAGACACATATACTAATAGACATAATAGACCAGAAACAGACTCACACTTCTATGGGCATGATTTAAAACAAAGGTGATTTTGCACAGCAGTAGGGAATAGGATGACCTCTTTAAGGCTGGGCCAACGGGACATCCATATGCATATTTTGTTCTCTACTTTATCTCATAAAAATAATTCCATGTGATTATAAGTCTAATATGAAAGGCATTGTAACAATACAGCATTTAGAAGATAACATAGGAAAATACCTTTATGACCTTGGAATTGGCAGATTTCTTAAACACAACATAAAAAGAACAAACTATAAAGGAAACATTTGATAAATTGAGCTACATTACGCTGAAAAATACCTTAATGTACTGAACAGGCAAATCACAAAGTTGGAGAAGATATCTGAAATATATAACCAAAGAAATACAAATTCCCAGAATATATAAAGAATTCTTATACTTTCAATAAGAAAAAGATAATTTATCATTTAAAAAAGGGCAAAAGAGATGATTAGATACTTCACAAAAGAGTATGTCCATATAACCAATAAATATGGTAGTCCTCATTTTGCAGGGTTCTGGTATACAGAATTTCACCAGTCACCCAACAGCATAATGCAAATTTCAGTTACCACAGTTTATTAACTATAATTGCATGGAATGCAAACTTTGCTGGTAGCTCTTTAGTCCACAGATCACTAGATGAATAACAGTTGTGCATCATGACCAATGACCAATCATGTCACTTTTTTCAAAGTCTGTCACTGATTGGTCACTGCACGTCTGTTATTCAGTTCACACACAGACAGCAAAGAATGTAGTCGTGTTGCCTCCCTGTAGCCCAGTGATAAACCCACATGATGTTTTACAAAAATGGATAATCAACAAAGGGTCAACTTAGAGGAAGCACAGACAAAAAAATTACAGAAGAGAAAAATTAAAGAAAAAATAAGAAGAGCGATAATATTGAAAGTGAAATTAAAATTTAATATAATTGGAGTTTAAAAAGAAATAACTGACCATGGTAATGTGGACACTGTCACCATTTGAGAGACTAGATATGCAGCCAAAGGAACTCAGTGAAGGCAAATTTATCCATTTAAATGAGGAAAGAAGTGATGAAAAGGATTAAGATATCTCAGAGGAAGTGACTCCAGCAAAATACTTCAACACTGTAATGGAAGTTACTGACAGTGCAATATGCAATAGAAATAAAAGACATCCAGATTGGAAAGAAAAAATTATCTGCAGGTCACATGTTCAAATATGTGTAAAAGCTTACAGAATAATATAATAAGTCTACTAGAACTAATACATGAGTTTAGCAAGTTTGCAGATACAAGACCAATATATAAAAATCAATGATATTTCCACATATTAGCAATGATTGAACTGGAAATTGAAATGAAGAAATAACATTTATGACAATATCAAAAATATGAAATTCTAAGGGACGAATCTTACACAAAATGGGCAAGACCTGTACAATTTAAATTACAAAGTATTTTTAAGAGAAACTACTGAAGACTGAAATAAATGAAGAGATGGTTATGAATTGGATGACTCAGTATTAAGATACCAATTCTTCCCAAACTGATCTATAGATTCTCTGCAATCTCAAGTAAAACTCATATGGAAATGCAAAGGACCTAGAAAATCCAAAGCAACTTTTGAAAAAGGAGAACAATGTTGGAGTTATACTGCCTGATTTCAAATCTTACTTTAAATCTACAGTGGTCAAGGTAATATGATACTGGCATCAAGGCAGACAAATAAATTAATGGAATAGAACAGAAGAGTCCAGAAATGGACCCATGTTATATGGTCAATTGATTTTTGACAAAGGTTCAAAGGTTCAATTCAAGAGAGGAAGAATAGTCCTTTCAAACCAAACCTCCTCTCCCTCGTCCAGTCAGTAGCTCTTCTTGCCTGTTTACTAGATGCCGGCCCCTGTATGCCAGCTGTTGTTCTGTGCTACTGTACTTTTCAAGGTACTGTACTGTAAGATTAAAAATGTCTTCTTTACTTTTTATGTTTGTTTTTTATGTATTATTTGTGTGAAAGGTATTATAAACCTATTACAGTACAATACTGTATAGCCAATTGTGTTACTTGGGTACCTAGGCTAACTTTGGTAGACTTACGAACAAATTGGACTTACGAATGCACTCTCAGAACAGAAGCTGTTCATATGGAGGGGACTTACTGCATCTGATAAGAGGTTAATACCCAAAATACATAAAGAACTCATACAACTCAATAGCAAAAAAGAACAAACAACAGCAACAAGAAACAATCCAATTAAAAAATGGGCTGAAGATCTGAATAGACATTTTCCAAACAAGACATATAGATGGCAACAGGTAAATGAAAAGACGCTTAAATCATTAATCAACAGGTAAATGCAAGTCAAAATCACAATGAGATATCACCTCACACCTGTTAGAATGGCAGTTATCAAAAAGACAATAAACAACGAGTGTTGGTAAGGACGTAGAGAAAGGGGAACACTTGTGTTCTGCTGGTGGGAATGTAAACTGGTGCAACCAGTATGGAAAACAGTATGGAGGTTCCTCAAAAAATTAAAAATAGAGCTACCATATGATACAGAAATTCCACTTTTGGGTATTTAGTCAAAGAAAACAAAAACACTAACTTGAATAGATATACACACCCACATGCTCACTGCAGCACTATTTACAGTAGCCAAGACACGGAAATAATCTAAGTGTATATTAATGGATGAATGAAACTGTGGTATGTGTGTGTGTGTGTGTGTGTGTGTGTGTGTGTGTGTGTGTGTATAAATGAAACCTTTCCATTTGCTACTACACAGATAGACCTTGATGGCATTATGCGAAGTGAAATAAGTCAGACAGAAAAAGACAAATACTGTATGATCTCTTACATATAGAATTTAAAAAACAAAAAAAACCCCCCAAGTTTGTAGATACATAGAACAGATTGGTGGTTGCCAGAGAAGGGAGTAGGGGGTGGGAGAAATGGATGAAGCGGGTCAAAATTGTTATTTTATTATTATTTTGTACATTGATTATATATTGAAATGATAATACTTGGGATATGTTGGGTTTAAAAATATACATTATTAAAATTTTTAAATCAAAACAATAAAATTCTGAGCGATTAAATATATAAGCTGGAATAAAGACAAATTTTTAAAACTATTAGAAGAGAGTGTAAAAAATGTATTTGTGATCTTTCTTGGGAAAGATTTCTTAAACTGGCACAAAAAGTACAAACTATAAAAGACTGTGACATTTCACTATATGAGAATTATAAAGGTCTATAGAGTTAAACAAATTAAAAAACAAGGGACTCACTGAAAGAAAATATTCATAAGATATAAAACAAATAAAGGATTAGCATCTCAAATATATAAAAAATTTCAAATGAATAAAGAAAAGTCTAATAGAAAAATGAATCAAGTATATAAACCGACACAAACAGAAACAAATGCACCAATAAATAGATTTCTACTCAGTTGTATAAAGGAAGTGTAAATTTTACATAATTGACGTCATCTTCTTCATGAGCCTCTGTCTCACTGGTATGGGGGATTTGGTGTTGGGGGATGGAGAGTAGGGGTACTACTGACTTTCCACATAAGTGAATCTCAGCCATATTTGGTTCTAATTCACCTTCAGTTAACACAGGAAAAAAAAAAAACAACTGATCATCAAGAGAAGAATAATTATTTGATGCACAGTGCTTACTAAGGCAAGAAATTAGACTGAAACATTTCAGAAAACAATTTAACATTAGTTGAAATCTTCATTTTAACCAACCTATTAAAGAAACTAGAATCGACATTCCATGAGTACGCTGGTTAAACTATTACCTCATCTGTAAAATGAAAATGTTCCATTAGAAAGTTCATTCATTTAGCAAGGATGTATTAAGTGCCTAATTTGTTTCAAAAGCTGGAAATATAGATCTGAACAAAACAAAGTCCCTGTACTCATATGACTTATAAGTTAGTAGGAGACGTATCAATAGATATAAAGCCCGCCCCCCGAAAAGAACTCTGCTCTTAGAAATACATTATTATGCGAATGATGAAGAGATAAGCTGCAGACTGGGAAAAATAATTGCAAATCACCTATATGATACAGGACTTTAACCCAAAATACATAAAGAACTCTCAAAACTCAATGACATGAAAACAAACAACCCAAGTTAAAAATGGACAAGATATTTGAACAGACATTTCACCAAAGAATATATACAAATGCAAATACACACAAGAAGAGATGCTCAACATCATTAACCATTAGGGAAATACAAATCAAAACTCTAATGAGATTCTACTACAAACCTTTTTGAGTCTCTAAAATTAAAAAGTTCTGACCATATCAAGTGCTGGTTAGGATGTGAAGCAACTGGAACTCAAACACCACCAGCGAGAATGTAAAATGACACAAGCACTTTGGAAATCACTTTGGAAAACTGTTTGATCCAGCCATTCCACTCCTAGAGAAAGGGAAGCATCAGGTCTTACAAAACTGTGTACTTAAATGTTCATAGCAGCTTAGTTTGTAATAACCAGGCAATCCAAATGCCCAGCAACAGGGGCATGGATAAGCAAATTTTGGTGTTTATATACCCATATAATTGTGGTGTATATAGCCATACAATAGTATACGCAGTATTGCTGAATAATATTCATTAGTAAAAAGCAATGAACTATTGATACACGCAGCAACAAACTTTGGGGGTGATGGATATGTCCACTACCTTAATGTGGTGATAGTTTCATGATTATATACTATGTCAAAACTTATACAACTGTACACTTTAAAGATGTTCAGTTCACTGTATGTCAAGTCTACTTCATTGAAGGTCTTTTGAAAACAGGCTCAGACACCCATGCAAACCATTCCCCTCTCACAAACTCCCATTTCTCAAACTGCCCTTTTATGTTTCTTTCTCCAGGTCAGGGCATCCTTATGCCAATTCCATCTTTAAGTGTCTGAATTTGAATAAAACTGTTGATGAGGGCAAGGAACACATACAGATTAGGTCCTGGATCTTGCAATCCACTAGAAAAGAGAGCTTTGATATGCTTTAAAAGAACGAAAATAAAAATGTTAAAAAGGAAGAAAATCATCCTGATTTATTACTCATGTTACAGTGAGTGATCTGGCAGGAAACAAAACCAGCAGTTAATCTGCCAAGCAGAAAAAAATGCAATCCCTTTGTTGGTTTTATGAAGCATTCGGCTGTTTTATGGTGGGAGTCTATCAAATTCAATACATTTTACATGGTTGCAAATTCCTTAAAATAAGAAGATGCTCTAACAGCATAAAAATGAAGTGCTGTGGTACTTTGCACTAACAAATTTTGTTATTTTTTGTAAATTCTACTGTTTTCTTTTTAATAGTAACAGGACACCAAATGCTATCAATGTTATTTTAATATAAATGGGTATGTACGCTTTGATGTGCATATGGAAAGATAAGAATTGCCTCGCCTTCTTCAGAATTGTAAGTCAGACATATAAAATAACATGAAGACAATCTGATGGGTAAAATCCTATAAATATCCAGGATAATTTACTATAAATTACACATTATCCTACCCCCACCCGTACCCTTCAGCGGAGTAAATGCCCTTAACCAAAGATGTAGGAGGAGAACAGATTGTACCGTTCCTTATCTTTTCTGCATAAACTCTGTTAACTGCAACCCTAAATGGAGCAGCTATTTTCAGGGTAATATAAGATGACACTGGGGATGAACCAGGAGTGCTTCAATTCCCAGGAAGTAGCCAGGCCTGGAAGTGGCTTATTTGCTCCCTTTTTGGTTGGACCTATAAGCTGACCATCTACAACACTCCCTGTTAGCTATGACCCACAGCTCCTCTGCCCTCGCAGTGCCTCTGAGTGCTGACATCCCTGTGGCCTGACCCCCGGCCCCTGGCTTCTCCTTGGACCATTTACCATGACTGGACACCCTCCCTGCCTCTGCTATGATGTCATCCTGACTCAGAACTCTTCTGCTGCCCGTCCCACCTCTGCCGCTCTGAGCACTTCATCCTCTCTGGGTTTCTTTAATCTCATTCTCTGTGTTACACACTAACCACAGAATCAATCAAAATTTTCTTCTGTTTTCTCACGTTAAATGTAACTTAGTTTTCCTCAAGCTCAGAACTTATCCTCGGGAGTTCCCTGGTGGCATGGTGGTTAGGATTCCGGGCTTTCACTGCCATGCCGCGGGTTCAGTCCCTGGTTGGGGGACTGAGATCCCGCAAGCTACGTGGCATGGCCAAAAAAAAAAAGAACTTATCCTCAAAATTTTCCTAGTGCTACGGCTCCTCCTCCAACCTCAGGACAGGGGCCAGGACAGTCCTGCTATCCTACTGTCTTGTCCCACACTGCTGCTTCCAATCATGGCTTTCCCAGTTCACGGGACTGTGGAAGTTCACGGAAGTTCATGGCATCTCTGGCACCACTCTCTCCTCTTCGTCTACCTTATTCACCAGCTTCAGGGCTGGCTCTGCAACATTCTCAGAACCTGCCTCCCCATTCCAGAGGATAACTCTTCCAACACCCAGTCCTTCCCCAGGTTCCTCAGCTGATCTAACACAGGAAGGGTCAGATTCATCTTACATTGCTCCCACACACTTTGACACAGCCCCACTCACAGACTCCGAAATGCCTCTAGCTAATCACGGTTGCCTGTCCACTGTCACGCTGCTTTCCCGTCATCACCCGCTGCTGCTAAACCTCGGCACAGGTTCAGTGTTGTTAATGTGATCTCCATCACAAAAACGAGGAGCTAGCTTTCTGAACCGAAAGGTTGACATGGTTAGTAGCTTTGAAGATTCGGTTTATAAGCTAAAGTCATGGGACTTCCCTGGTAGTCCAGTGGGTAAGACTCTGCGCTCCCAATGCAGAAGGCCCGGGTTCGATCCGTGGTCAGGGAACTAGATCCCGCATGCATGCCGCAACTAAGAAGCCCACATGCCACAACTGAAGATCCCCCGTGCTGCAACTAAGACCCGACACAGCCAAAATAAATAAATATTTTTAAAAAATAAGCTGAAGTCATAAAAATCAGGAAAAGAGCCACTCTCTTTAAGAAAGAAAATCCTCCTTTTGATTTAGCAAAGCAAGCCCATCTATATGCTAATTTTAATTATTATCAGGCCCTTCGCCATCTGGACCCAACTTCTTTCATTTCCTACTTCCTTGCCACCTTCCTCAATCCCGCATCCCTTTCTACCCCCTTAACCCTGGCTCTCTAGCCGCCCCCCGCCACTCTCAGCTCCCTACTAGGCATGTTGTGCTTTTCCTCATGGTCGTCCCTCTACTGCAAGGCTGTATCCCCCCTGGAAATTTCTATCCCTTCTTTGGTCTAGTTCAAATGTTACTTTCTCTTTAAATCCCTTTCCCAGCTCTCTTAGGATTATTCATCCCTACTCATGTTCTTGAGTGCCTTTTATGAGTCAAGCACTTTATAGGATCCAGGGTTTCATCAATAAAGAGATGAGACTAAAACCTCTGCCTTCTTGGAACTCAACTTTCAGTGGGTCGGAACTGATAATAAACAAGGGGGGTAGATTAAAAAATACAGTATGTTATTTACTAATAACACACTTTGTTAATGTGTGCTATCAACCAGGACCGAAGAATAAGGGGTGCTGAGAGTTGGGAAGGAAATTGCAATGATATTAACATAGGGTGGTCTAAGGAGGCTGCACTGAGTAGGTAACCTTTGAGCAAGCATTGAAGGAGCTGAGGAAGTGAGCCTGCAGCCAAAGAATGACAAGATCAGTGTTCACTGCTAATATCTTGGTGCCCAAAGTTGAACTGTGAATTTTGTGAGGGCAGAGACTGTTCCTTATGGATGTTTGTGCATTCAGCTTCCAGAACGGTTCCTGGCACCTTGTAGGGGTTAAAAAAATGATATTTGAGTTAATATCCACAGCATACTCTACTTATCCCTGTCTGGGTAAATTTCACATTTTCAGGTGACTTTTCTAAGAGATAACATGACGAATAGGCAACTGAGTGAAAGGAGACAAACTTCAATTACCATAAAAGCAACCCACTACATGCTTTCAGCACTCCTTGTAAAATAAACAGTTAAAAGGTAACTGTCCTTGGCGTTGATATATTGAATCTTAAAGCTAAATTCTTGGCCTTCTCCAACATATTTACAAGTGTCTAATAAAATGCACAGGAAGTTTACTTCTTTTGCATGCCATTTTATTAATGAAAATGACCAAAAGTTTCATGCAATGCATTATCCTCGAACTATAGTGATTCACTGCAGGAATACATTAACGGAAACTCGCTGTCAGTGTATTTTAAATGGATTCTGGGAGGGTATTACAGTTTTCCCCTTGTATAAAAATATCCTAAAATCTATATTTAAATGATGTTATTAAACAAATAAATGGCTACAATACTGTATCAAAGGCAGCAAATTTAAGCGTGAGACCCTCATGACATATAACCTGCGTAAGCCTGAACCAAAATCAATCAGAAGCTAGAAATCAAACCAACTGACCACTTTTATGCATACAAAACCCTCACAGAGTAAGTTCAAGTGACTCATAAAAAAGAACAAAGAAGGATTTCTTCCTACTGAGATGATCTCACTGAGGTAAAGGTAAAGATAGAGTAAAACCATCTCTAGAATATCTGTGTCAAGTATGTTGGGGAAGCTGTCACGTTGTATAGTGTGGGTGTATTAGGTACTCACTTGGCAAGTGTATTAGGTACTCACTTGGCAAGACGACCTCAACAGTGAAGGAGGGGAACACCATCAGGTTGGGTGCCTCACATTTCAGAACTTGTGGTTATAATTTTAAAGGAAGCCCATGAACATAGGCTGGAATCACGCATTTGTCATAAATAAAGTATTTAGTCTCCTTGTTAGAATGAGAGATTATCCATAACACCTAAGAGATACAGAATGTTTGATGTATGAGCCCCATATTACTCTCTGAATATAATTGTTTTTGTATAAACATTGTGATTTTTATGTCTTTGAGGGGTTTTTGTCAAAGTTGTGGCCAATACATAGGTTATTTTCACACGGATTTCAATCAGTTCGTCATGGCTGGCCAGATCAATGTACCCAGAAGTAGACCTAATCTGCTATCAGCAGGCAAGACTGCTGTGATCAATTATTAATGTCTGCCTTGGGCAAGGGTTAATATTATCACATATGCTATTCTTGGATTCAAAGGATGATAATACATTATTGCATGAAGCAGGCATGGTGATGGAGGAGGAAATGTAACTTGAGACCTGAAAAGAAAGATGAAAGGGCAAGAAGAGAGTAGGCAATTGTTTTGTCCAGCTGTCCCTCCTCACTTTTAGATTCTCCTTCTTTTGCTAAAATCTTGGGTTTATTTTTTTGTTTGTTTGTTTTAATAAGGCAGGTAACTCCTTTAGGAGCACCAACTAGCTATCCCCCAGGACATTAAAAAATCAGAGAATGACACTGTATCTGCTGGAGGTTGGTCAGGAAAGCAGAAATCACTGCAGATATTTCAAGCAGGAAGAGATTTTATCCAGGGCTCTGTAGCGCAACTCAATAATGGAAGGCAGTCATGCACACGGGGTGCAGAGCCCCGCTACATCACTCCAAAACCCAGGTCAGAATGCATTGAGGACTCAGATTGAGAGATCATTAGTCAGATCTTTAATGAGGAAAACCTGATGTCGGTGTGCGCTAGGCATATAGTGCTTGTGCTACGAATCTTGGCTTTCAGGTCGGTGTTGGGGAGTATGAAAGAGGCAGGGAAACAGGTGAATTTTCAGCCTGAGTGTGAACTGCTGAGCCCCAGGTTGGCATTGGATCTGCATGACAGCTTCCCAGAGGCACCTGCTGCTATGACAGGCAGCCTGGGTACCAGCAGCCATCCTCTACCCTCCAACATGCTCCATCTCCATTACCTACGAAAAGCTTAAATGGTCTTGCATTTTTTACCAAATTCTGTTCAAGGAGCTCTGGGGATTCAGAGCACTTAGAAAATGACCACTTATCACAGCCACTGTCCCCTTTTTCTCTGCTACCCAAAAGTGACATACAAGAGTACTTCTCGGTTTATATTTACAGCACAACATTATGTCATTAATGCAACTGTTGAACAAGTGTAATTAAAGACAAATTTCAACTTACTGTTAACCTCTCCTAGTAATTACAGAGCTTAGAATGGTCTTGTACAGTATAATTATTTTTTATTCATTGTCCAGAGATTTGAAGACCCCATTATGCTTTTATTTTCTGGCAAATGACCTCCATTTTCTTTTAAAATTCTGTTCCTGCATAGATTAAATTCTCCCCTCACCTCCCATCTTTCATTCATGTTGCCCTTGTTGACAGTGCCCTAGATTTGGGTGAGCTTCACTGCAATCCCATCACTGAGGAACTGATATTTAAGATTTTTATTTTTTTCCTTTTAATTCTGTTTTTCATGTAGATTTCTAAATCATTAGTTAACATTCAAGGTAGTTCCATAAGAGTCAGGGACAGGATAAGAATAACCAACATCGTGGTTACTATTTAACATTAATCCAAGAGTTTTAACCAATGAGATAATACAAAAAAAGACACAAGTGACAAAATTGTAGGAAGAGAAGAAGCAAAGTTATCCCTTACCTTAAAAAATCCAAAACAAAAATCAAACAAGGTACACTATTTGGCCCAGTAATAAAGATGGTAAATAGTTCTAATAATGTAAATAGTGGTTACTGGTTTTCTTTTTAATGTGATATATATTATTTGGGAGGAAATGAAGGAGCAAAGGAAACGAGTTAAAAAAAAGCAAATCTTTCACCTAGAAAATCTATAGAAGTTGATACAGCAAGAAACAGCAGTGCCAGAAAAAAAAATCATCAACAACAGCTTAACTACTTAAGTAGTAGCTTCTGGGGAGGGCAGATGAGGGTGGGAAGGGTTTGATAGGGAGATTGATTTTTTTCATTACACGCTTTTTAATGTTATTTGCTATTGATTTATTTAACTATGTGATGGAGAAGTATTTTCTCTTTTTACTTTATGGATTTAGATTGTGCAAATTTTACCATAACAGGTATTATTTTATAATTAAAGAATTTATTAATCCAAGAAAATCCACTGAACATCTGCTAAGACTAATGAAAGTGTCTACAGTAATATGAACAAAAACCAACAGCTTTCTTATGTATCTTTGATAATCATTAGAACATATAATATGAAAATTTCCCATTCACAATGGTGACAAAAAGTAAAAAATACTAGCAATAAGACACATAGCAAATGTACACGAGCTGCACCATACATTTTATAGAAAGCTGCAAATGAAAACATGTAAGTGCAGAGGTTAACCATGTTCCTGGTTGGAAAACTCAATATGGTGAACCCGTAAACTCTCCTAAAATTAATTTATAGATTCAGTGCAGACTGCAACAAAATCCCCAATTGAATATTTTATGGAACTTGTCCAGTTGATTCAACAATCTAGCTGGAAAAATAAATGTGCAAAATTAGCTAAGCAAATTCTGAAAAAGGAATTGAAGAAGAAGGACTTGCTCTACTAGATATAAAATATAAATTTCCAGTACTTTCAAAAATGTGGTATTAGAGCTGGAACAAGAAGATAAATGGGAATAGAAAAAAAATAAACAATTCACAAACAACCTGATGGACACATGAAAAGATGCTATTTACCTGATAATAGGAGAAATAAAAATTAAGTGATGTGCTACTTGTTTCCCAATTTGTTGAAAATATTAAGATAAAAGTCAATAACACTCAATTTTGGAAGATACATGGAGAAAATGTGTTCTCATATGCTATTTCTGTGAGCAATTTGTTTTAGCCATTCTGGGGACAATTTGCCAGAAAATCTACATGCTAATGGTTTAAACCTTGACCCAGAAATTCTACTTCTAGAACTCTGTCCTAGAGATATATTCATGCATGTGCAAAAAAGATACATGTACAGTAATATTTACTGACAAAAAAATCTTGGAAATTACCTAAGTGACAGTCATTATGGGAAAGACATAAAAACATATGGCAGAGCCTTATGCATTGACATGGACAGATCTCCCAATGTATAACTTATATTGAAAGTGAAAAAACCAAACTGCCAAACATAATGTATAGTATGATACAATTTCTTTGTAATCTATTTATGTACATATGTACATAAGAAAAGGTTTCCAAGAATGTACAACAAATGTTTAACAAAAGGAGAAAAGGAGAGTGAGATTGCGGTAGGATAAAGGCAGAAATTCACATCATACTTCATACATTCTAGTATAAGTTTGAGATTTTTGCTTAGGGCAGAAATTTTTGCATCCATTTGTAATTAGACATATTTTCTAAATAATATAATATTTAAAATATTATAAACCAGTCTACCAAAAAAGAAAAGCTTATGGTAAGTATATTTTTATCATTTCGTGTTTAAGTTGAAATTTTAATTTTACCACTCTGGTTTTTTGTAAGAAAGAAAAATTACAAGAAGTACAGAATCCAGAATTACATATTTCAGTTTCAGTTTTATCTTTACCTTTTCTATGATATTTAATGTCTTTTTGTGGAAAAGGAGAATGGGAAGAGGAAAGAGAGAAGGAAATAAGAAGTGTGAAAAGCTCAACTGTATTCTACTGGTTAAAGTTGCTCGTCACCTCTCCCTATCCAAGAGCCTTGAAAGTAGCTCTTGGATTATCATAATAAAAACAGACAGGAGTCTGAGTTGGTGTAGGCCCCAGTGCATGCAAAGCACCTACAGCCTTCCTTGCACACACACAGAAGATGCAGACAAGACCAAACTGAGTCCTCTCAGCTATTTCTTAGCCCCTTTGGATTCTGTCATAAAGATGGTCCAGACCAGGCTTTGCCACTAAGTCTTCCCTATTACTACGTGCCAACGCCTTTTCGTAAAAATGCAAATCGCCATGCAAACTGTTAGATGTGATTATTACCAATTCCTGCAAATTACTTTTTAATGGCTCTCTTCCTTTCTCTAATCAACACTTCACCATAAAAATAAATAAATATTGGGAATTCAAATTAAACAATAACCTTTTACTTGGTGCCTAATATGTGTAAAACTCTGAGAGAAAACAGAGTTTCTCTGTTTATTTTCTCACAGAAAATAAACTGTGAGAAAACAGAAGATGAGCTAGACACAGGTCTTACTCTCTAAAAACCCTAATAATGTAACAGAGATGACAAATATGTCCACAACCGCTTCAATAAAGGCTTTTTAAAAAAACTGGCGTCTAGTTGATTTGCGATGTTGTGTTAGTGGCAGGTGTACAGCAAAGTGATTCAGTTATACATACATATATGGACATGTGTATATATATAAATACTTTTTCAGATTCTTTTCCATTATAGGTTATTACAAGTTGTTGAATATAGTTCCCTGTTCTATACAGTAAGTCCTTGTTGTTTATCTATTTTATATATAGTGATGTGTATCTGTTAATACCAAACTCCTAATTTATCCCTCCTCTGCACTTTTCCCTTTGGCAACTGTAAGTTTGTTTTCTATGTCTGTGAGTCTATTTCTGTTTTATAAATAAGTTCATTTGTATCATTTTTTAAGATTCCACATATAAGTGATATCATGTGATATTTGGCTTTCCCTGACTTACTTCATTTAGTGTGATAATCTCTAGGTCCATCCATGTTGCTGCAAATAGCATTATTTCTCTTTTGATGAAAGAGCAATATGCCATTGTATATATATACCACATCTTCTTTATCCATTCACCTGTCGATGGACATTTATGTTGCTTCCAACGTCTTGGCTATTGTAAAATAGTGCTGCTATGAACACTGGGGTACATGTATCTTTTCGAATTAGAGTTTTGTCTTTTCCATATATGTACCCAGGAGTAGGATTGCTGGATCACACGGTAACTCTATTTTTATTTTTTTAAGGAACCTCCATACTATTCTCCATAGTGGCTACACCAATTACATTGTTAATATCCAGAGAGCTCACAATGAGGAGGGTAATAGCTAGCCAGATGGTTCTAGAAGGCTTCATGTGGGAAATGACATGTCATCTGAACCTGGGAAAGATGGGGGAAAAGAATATTCCAAGAAAGATCAATATGACCAAAGGTTTAAGGGTAAAAACTGCCAGTAATTTGGTGGTGAAACTTGATGGACAGGGGAAGGGCAAAGGGAAACGGAGGTAGATATAACTGGGAATCAATCTGAAAAAGAAGGCTGGGGCACACGTTCTCAACAGCATCCTAATAAATGTCTCCATGCTTATTTGAGGATCTTACAGGGGTTTTTCTGGCTTGGGATTTACTCCTTGTCTATAGGAGCTATGTAATGAGGACTTCCCTGTATTTCACTATATTTACTAAATTGGTCGTTTTGAATCAAATAAAAGAGATTTGTTATTCCCAAATCACTTCACTTGTAATCTGATCACAAAAAGAAAGGTTATTCCCACTTCAGACACAGATGGAGGGTACAGCTTTTGGGGGCCACCATGGGAGACTGCATTTCAGTCCTCCTCTGCTTTGCAAAGCAGCCTGGCACACACGGGAGGGGAAGCCAGCTCCCTGATAGGGAGACAAGGAGCAAGGGCCCAGAGCTTGTGAGAGCCGACAGGAGAGCAGAAATGGGGATGTGCCCTGTTCTTAGGGACACAGTATAGATGAAGTCATTTGGGGACTTGCTGGAAAACATTTTTTTAAAGCCCTCTTCTCAAAATACACGTATATGTCCCAATGAGCTGGTACAAACACATCCTATGCAACTCCTTGTTTAAAGTCAGAGCCAGGCAAATTTATTGAATTATTTTTTACTCAAAGCAAAAATAAAAAGTACACTCAGAGGGCTTCCCTGGTGGCGCAGTGGTTGAGAATCCGCCTGCCGATGCAGGAGACGAGGGCTCGTGCCGCGGTCCGGGAAGATCCCACATGCCGCGGAGTGGCTGGGCCCGTGAGCCATGGCCACTGAGCCTGCGCGTCCAGAGCCTGTGCTCCGCAACGGGAGAGGCCACAACAGTGAAAGGCCCGCGTACCGCAAAAAAAAAAAAAAAAAAAAAAAAAAAAGTACACTCAAAGAGAGCAATAAGGTATTTTTAAACAGGGAAAAATGACCATCCTGTTTTAATCTTTGCTTACATCAGCAGCCTAAGAGGACAGAAACGACACAGGAGGTTAAAAACACTAAGACTTCCACAGGAGAAAAAAAAAAACCACTTAACAACTATCTCACTAGATTCTGGAAAGAAGACTTTCACATCAGAGACATCTTCACTGAAAGATGGTATCACATCAAGGATTATCTTGGCAAAACTTATGTCAGTTGACATTTCAGGGACCCCAGCTGTGGAAATGGTTTTTATGGCTGGTTGAAAGGGCAGATTCCAAAAGCAGTGGGAAGTCACCCTCTAATTATATCAGGCTTGAATCCTGACCATGGAGTTGATCGGTGAAAGGTACACAGTAGGAATTCTGCAAGCGCTTGTCGGCAGCCTGATCTGACATCCATTCTTTCTGAAACAAGGTTCTTTTCTTTTTTCTCTTTTGATTATAAAAAGACTTCACTGTCAACGGTAAATTTTTATAAGGTACCAAAAAATTCAAAAAAGGAAAATAAAACTTACTCATCATCATACCATGCCAATACATACAACTTTTCATTTTGATGCTTCTTTCCTTTTTTCCCTATGTTATTCCAATGCTTTCAAAACATTAATTTATATGATACATCGTAGGGTTTACCTGACTGATGTATATAAAATAGAAAGATACCTACCCATGCAAAATGAAAAAGAAAGCACCTTGGCAGAACCATAGAAACGACATTAAACTATGTTTGTAGATTCAGTTGCTTAAATTTTATCTCCAAATGCAATAAAGGCAATACAGTAGAAAATACAATAAAAACATTCTTTTAGGGGAAGATATTCATTACCAGAACCATGTTCCACAGTAACAGTGCAAATGCCCATTCTAGCTGAACAAGGTTGAGTGATTCCTCACTTGCTTCTACAATCTTGGGACACGATAAAGAAATTGCTACATAAGTAAATTTTATAAAGGTTACAGTAGACCAAACTCAGAGAACAAAGAGGAAAAAAACAATACTATTCAAAGCAGCAATGAAAACCAACATAATTTAATTCCACCAGCATATGCTTGCTCGGTGCTATTTATTTTACCTTTTGTAGGATTTAGGAATAGCTTTCTAATTGTGAAAAAAACAACCAAAAACCTAGATGCTGCATGCTTTTGAATTCGATACACATATCAAATATATATTAAATTCTCAATTAATTCTGCAAATATTCAGTTCCATCATGACAGATTAGAACAAAATGCCAATTAAATTTACATCTGGTGTTAACTGTTTCTGGATTTGTGTTTTTATTTACTTTTAATTTATGGACATCCTATTTGCTGAATATTAGCATAAATTTTTCACTTAAAAAAGAGTGCTTCAAATAAGCACAACTGGCATATTTTGAGGTATAATATATTAATATCTGTCTATGAAAAGATCAAAAACAAGCACATCTTTGGGCATGAGTGAGAAACTCGTCTGATGGAGGAAATCTTTCTGCAAAGTACCTGGACCTCAGAAGTATCAGGACAAGTATGACCCACTCAGAAGATGGCTTACAGTATATTTATCTTGCTGGTCTCCTGGAGTTATAATGATTACTGTCAGCAGGGATGCCCTTTCCTCTGACAGAGCTGACACTGCTGAGTACAAATTAAAGGAAAATCAGATTTTTTAGTCTCGGGTGGTGGGGGAGAGGCAGAATCTTTCCTTCCAAATCTTTCTTCTCACTATTTCAAGTCTGTCAAGGAAACTCAGCACCAGAACATTTAAACAAAGACGATGAATACTAAATGGGGAAGTTTTAATTGTTGACTGGAGTAGAGTGAGACGGTCACTGCTGAAAAATTACCCGTGTTCCTTCAGATTTCCCTAACCATTACCCAAACAAAAAGATGAATTCTAGTCCTTCCCAGCTTTGTTCTCACAGCCCAATCTGTTACAACTCAAAATATGTTCTGTTACAAACTTCCAAAAGACAAAGTATACAAAGTTCTTTAAAAAATGAACTCCAGGGCTTCCCTGGTGGCGCAGTGGTTGAGAGTCCGCCTGCCAATGCAGGGGACACGGGTTCGTGCCCCGGTCCGGGAAGATCCCACATGCCGCGGAGCGGCTGGGCCCGTGAGCCATGGCTGCTGAGCCTGCGCGTCCGGAGCCTGTGCTCCGCAACGGGAGAGGCCACAACAGTGAGAGGCCCGCGTACCACAAAAAAAAAAAAAAAAAAAAAAAAAAAATGAACTCCAGGGGCTTCCCTGATGGCGCAGTGGTTGAGAGTCCGCCTGCCAATGCAGGGGACACAGGTTCGTGCCCCGGTCCGGGAGGATCCCACATGCCACAGAGCGGCTGGGCCCATGAGCCATGGCCGCTGAGCCTGCGCGTCTGGAGCCTTGCTCCGCAAGAGAAATGGATGACTGAAACAATTATAGAATTCTTTATCATTGGAGATTTTTGTATTAAGGTCTCAGGATTTCACTGTGGTAGAAACAATGAAAGGTTTTCAAATTGCTGATGAAAAGCTTAACATAAATGCAATATTATTATGAATTCTCATATTCATATCTTTCTCTAGCTTCATGGTAATTCTCACTAAAAATGAAAGTCAACCCCCATTCTGACTAGATCCTTAATTGCATACAGGGATGATAATGTGGTAATGACACATTATCAGATGTTGCTTTTACAAAATATCTTATAAAACAGTTACTAGTATACTGTGAAATATTAATAATTAAAAACAAATCACACTTTTCAAAATAAATACATCTGTCTATTATAATATCCTTGTTTCTTTACTTGCACTTGTTTTCCAAAATGGCAGGTGTCAAAGTGGATTTTTTGTTGTAGTACACGTATCCAATTATGCACATGGTTTAGGAAAGATCTGACAGACTGAAACGATTAAATGCGTGCAAAAGAGTGATGTTAACGAAAGGGTAGCATTCTCTGCAGTTATTGTTCTAGGACAATCAAAGACAATAGAATGAGTCCCAAACTGGAAATATTCCATCAGTAACATTTAACCCAAGCCTTTGCATCCTGGATATTCTCATCTACAGTAGGGAGCCTGAAGTGACGGGCCCTGATACACTGACGTGCATTCATCAACAAGGTGAAGGAGATCAATATTATAAGAAGGACTCATTTATTATACAATTTACTGCACAATTCAGTGACCAGGTTCCTCAGTTTCATATTTAACTTTTAAGTCCTTCACTAATTCAAATAATGTTCTTACATATCAAAATGGAAACTGGCCATGCTTCTCTGTGTCTAAGATTTTGCATCCTCATTCATTTCCATTTTCAAAATAAACCAGAGAGCAAGTCTACTAGTTTAGAATGAGGTCCTTAATTACCAAGTGGACTACAGTGTCCCAAAGGCTTGCCTGGAGCATCCATCTCTGAAACGAGGTAGTTATAATCTCATTTGTTCTGTGTGTCCAACGTTTGATAAATTACAAATGAGATGAACTTGAGCTGTTTAATTGAGAAAGGTGAATAAGTCCATAAAATACTATACTTCTTTCATCATTCACTTATCTCAGGGCATTACATCACAGAAACACTGCTCAGTAAGCATGTAGCCAGGAAGCATGGCTAGCCCCCTTAGTCCTGCTCTCGCTTCAGAGTATTATATGCCTCATCTGCCCTTTGCAGCTGTGTCTTATTCTTGTGAGGATGTGAGATATAAAGATGGGAAGGAGGGGACTTCCCTGGCAGTCCAGTGGTTAAGACTCCGTGCTTCCACTGCAGGGGGCATGGTTTCAATCCCTGGTCAGGGGACTAAGATCCCACATGTCGTGTGACCTCCAAAAAAAAAAAAAAACGGAAGAAGGAAAGGAATGGAGGAAGGTCATTCATCATTCATCAATCTACAAAAGTGAGGGGAAATGGAGAAACCATGAACTTAAACTGTTGGCAAGATATCTTAGTGAAAAAAAAACAGAGCAAGGTCCTTCTAATGAATGAGGATACCCTTGTTAACCTTAGCACTGTTCCTTCCAGCAAGTCAGTTTCCTACATAATGAGTTTTGGCAGTGATTAATAATATGATGACTTAAAATGTCTTTCAAGATCACGTGGTCCTCCTACACTTCTCAGATGTTTATGAGAACTTTTAGAGAAACCCTTGCCTTAAAAATTTTACAAGATACTTTTCCATCACAGTATGATGTCTAATTTTAATCTATCATGATACCAGGTGTGTTTTCCCAAGTAGTTTTATGTACTGCCTTCTTCCAAGTGAAATACAACACTTTCATTTTTGATTTTATACTTTTAGAGTATATTCTCCAGTAAAAACTCTGAAGGTGAGGTCTCAAACATAAATGCCTTTTAAGGATAACACTTATTTGGAATCTTAAGATTCTGCTTTTTTTTTTCATGTTGTTCTTTTCCCAGGGTGGGGTGGGGGGAAAGATTGGGAATTTTGCTGATAAAGGGAATATATACACACATATAACTGCCTAATTGCCATCCAGAACTTCAGCACTAGCCAATTTGGAGATTTATATCCTCCTGATGCTATATATTAGCGACAAGTCTGTGCATGACCTCATTGAGTACCGTGCCAGACAGGAGGGGTGATCTAATGAAGCTTCGGAGATCAATCTTCAAACAATGTCTCAAAGAAACCTTGACCTGACTTCCCAATTCCTATCAGATCATGAAATCGAAAGGGCCCAGCTGGGATATTAAACCATGGAAATGTCTGTTTCACCCAACACTGGCTCAGCATGGTGGGGATGCAGGGTGGCCAGAGGGCAAAGGTCTGGGGAAGGGAGGTGTTCCGAAAATCACTCTATAAATCCTGTTTCCAGGGTGTGCTGAACTTGAGCTTTAGTACGAACCGCTACCACAGTTACGGACAACAACCATGACTTACTGCACTTGCATGTAATAAACTGTAGAATATGGAAAGAGATATAGGAGAAGAGATAAGTTAAACATTTGCACATGTACAGTGCCAATTCTTGCCTGAGCATCCTTCCACAGAAGGAGCTGGGCCATTTCAGCATGTCATAGGGACAGGCAGACTTCTAATTCAAGGCTCTCAAGACCCATCAGGTGCGCAGCAACCTCAAAGCTTCCTGTCAATGTTGCTAATGGCAAATCTAAGCCCATGAGTGTCTTCGGTCAGGATACTCCTAATAGCATCGTGATTGCCAAATGATTGAGGGCAGTCATAGGGAGAAGACAGAAATGGCCTATTAGGACTTCATGGCCATCTCTCCTCCCTCCCCACAGAGCTGCTTTCTTTCTACGGGCACGATAGGGCAGTGACCTACAGGAGATTTACTATAGCTTTTTCTAGTCCTATTTCAGCCACTACAAGTTATGAAGATCTAACACTGGGGGGAGGAATGCGAAATACACCCTAATGCTATAAGTATGTACCCTGTTGCTAGATATTTCCGAAGAATTGTTTGCTATAGCCTATTACTTATACTCTAGATGCTATTTCTCTTATATTTGTTTAATAAAAGCAAAAATGGAATATACTCATTCTATTACACTGTGGGAGAACCACAGAGAACATTGTGCCTACTTCTTTTCCCGATCACCTCTAAGAGTCCTTTATCTTTCTAATCAACCACTTCTCCACCATTAAAACCATCCCATCTGATCAGGAGGAAATCAAGCTAGCGTGCAAAAATACAGATACAAATCCTTTTGTATTTGTTCTCTTCTCCTGATTACATGATCTTTTGGGAGAATCTTCTAGGTCATCATTGATAAGCTTTGCTAACAGCAAAACAGTCTTTAAAAAAGAAATTCACAGAACCAGGGAGATGAAAAAACCCACAATTTCTCAGACACGTTCCCAGGACCAATAATGTGGAAGTTATTTCTTTAACTGTTCTGAGAACATGATCTGTTTCCCAATCTTATTTGATTAGGAAACTCTTCTCCCCAAAGAATACCTATTAATCTATTAACAAGTCACAGCACACCAACTGTCACCTGCCAATTTTAAAGCTGTTAGGAACACACTGGTCTAAATGTTTCAGCCCATTCTGTTACAGTCACGATCCTTGACGTTTTCTGTACAAAAGTTTGCCTCTGAGAAGGTGTCTTCTAAACTCATTCTTTTATTCTGTATTAAATGCCCTTAATCTCAGAGTCAACGTCTTAGTAACTCTGTAGTAATTCTCACTCATTAATTGAGTAAATTATATCTCTACGTCTGTTTCCTCATCTCTAAAATGAACACAGTGATCAAACTAGCTCATCCACATGAGGGTTTAGGATGTGTCCGCCAGAACACTCAATAAATGTTAGCTGTTACTAGTATCATTATTACATATCAAGGAAGATCGAGATCAATCCTCACAAAATGAACATGATCTTCATTCACCTTTCACCACATTCTTACCTTCATAATTTCTTTAAAGCCTCTCATACCATCTCAACTAGTAAATCATTTTAAGTGCACAGATGGGTAGAAACCTGTGCTAAGTCCTTTAATAACCACTGTTTTCACTTTCTCACTGAGGCTTTCTACATTTGGACAGGAGTTGTCCCAGTTGCTAAATCAACTATCGTTTTTCTGGAAAGGTTCAGGAGAGACAATTCCACATTTAACTATGGTCTTTCATCTTGGGCACTACCAGTTTTGGTGGCTTTAAGTAGAGTTAACATCCTCTGCAGTTCACAAAAAGTGCTAGGAAATAATATTAATCCTCAAACCGTCTTATTAACATTCTCTGGAACACAATCTCAGGGAAACTAATTAAATGTGCCCATCATCACTGGGCTGCTGGGTAGGTGGATAGGCTTCTGAGCAGGTAAGTCCCTTGAAGGGCTTCTGGAGAAAGCTCTGGGCTGATCCCAGAGGCCACAGGTCCGATCTTAAAGGTTTATTTGACACCTTTGAACAAAGTGACAAGGGCCATCTCTTAACAGCTGTAGAAGCCCCCATTGGGTGTATGTGAGAAATCTTTAAGGACCTTTAATTTGGAAATATTTTTAAACATAAAAAAAAAAAGCAAAAATACATAAAAAAAGAATGTCCATCGACCCTTTGACCAGATTCACCTATTTTTAGCGTTTTACCCTATTTGTTTTATCATTCACTTTCCCTCTTTCTCATTTTTTTCTGAGCCATTTGAAGGTAGGTTATAATATCCCTTTATCTATAACATAATTACATACATCAAGCCCTTTATCATCAAAAGATAAGGGTATTCTCTTACACGGCCACAGTAGAGTTACTGACTTGAATAAATTTTACATTAATATTTTTCTCTAGTCTACAAATTAGTATTCCAAGTTTTATCAGTTGTCTCAAATACGTCTTTTATCTCATTTTTCTACCCTCCAGCACAGGATCCGGCCTACAGTCAGTTATTTCCTTTGCTTGTCATGTGTCTATAGCCCTTAGTCTAAAACATTTACATAATCTTTTCTAATAACTTTCACCGTCTTTTACAGAATTGACATTTTTGAAGAATACAGCTCCCCACACTCTCAGTTATTATTTATTTTAATAGAACATTCCTCATTTCCAGTTTGTCTCATTTTCCTTGTGATTATATTCAGGTATAATTCTAGGCCAGAATATCGCACAGGTGATGTGTCCTCAGTGTCACAGCTGATGATACAGAACGTCTCACTGGTGATGTTAATTTTGATTACCTGGTCAAGGTGTTGCCCAATTTCTGGACTGTAAAATTATCATAGGTTTTCTCTATCACCAGTAATAAGCAATATATGGGGAAACACTAAGACCATCCAAATTATCCACCTGCTCATCATCGAAACTTCTCCCTACCTGTAGCATCAAGTGATGATTTTTGCCTGATCCACTCCTTACCATGACTCTTCTGTTTCCTGTACGCTCTGCAGGCCTTCCCATCCACCAGTCAGCCCTCGGGATTCTACTGGAAGCACAGCCTGCCTTTCTCCCCCATTTATTATTGGTTTTACCTTTTAGTTACTGGCACAGATTCATGAATTCCTATTATTTTTAATGATTTCTAATTCATGATTGCACTTAATTATTTTAGCATTCAAATTGTCTAAGGTTTGGCCAGGAGAAGTCTCTTCATGCTGGTTTCTGTGTCCTTTCAGCATGGTCCCATCTTTTTTTCCCCCAGTACCTTCTTCCTTTGTGGTATAATAAGATACAAGTCCTTCTACCTATCCTACCCCTGTCCTGCAATCAGCAATTTCTTCATGGATCTCTGATTCCTTTTAGTAGGGAATGGTATTGGAGACCAAGACATAGAGCTAGATAGGATCACTGCTATCGGGGTGTCTTTCCTTCTTCACATGTTCAGCAAAAAGAGCTCAGAAATATATGCAGATGCAAACATACACATACAATTATATATATATATATATACATAAAAACAGTTACAAATATACATGCATACACATAAAAATATGTATATCTTTTAAACCATGCGCTGTTCACCCAGATACCGCCAGTTCTAGTATTACCCTCTTGAGGGCTCTTTCTTGTCTTCTCCCTTCCCATATTCCACAGTGAGATTCCAACGTCAACATATTTACTTATTTTCTCAATCCTATATCTAAAATAACTTGCAAATTTCTTGCCCATTACATAAACAGACTTTCTACATAGAGTTGAGGATTTGTTCATGACTGCCACTCTACCCTTCCTACGACTGAGGATATATAGTCAAATTCTGTGTTCATAAGGTCCGGGGTGGGGGGGCTTCCCTGGTGGCGCAGTGGTTGAGAGTCCGCCTGCCGATGCAGGGGACACGGGTTCGTGCCCCGGTCCGGGAAGATCCCACATGCCGCGGAGCAACTGGGCCCGTGAGCCATGGCCACTGAGCCTGCGCGTCCGGAGCCTGTGCTCCGCAACGGGAGAGGCCACAACAGTGAGAGGCCCGCGTACCGCCAAAAAAAAAAAAAAAAGGTCCGGGGGGGTCCTTCCTTCCTTCCTTTTCCTTTGAGTAGGGTTATACTCATTACGAAATTAGTTCATTTTTTTCAGTTTGTTTCCAATTTTTATTAATTTTATTTTTTGAATTGGTACACATTAACATGCTTTCAAAAGTCAAAAATATATAAAAAGATACACTCAGAGAAGAATCATTCCTTCCATAGCCTTTTCACCCTATTCTCTACTCACCCCTTATAGGTAAGCATCTTCTTTGTTTTCTGGTTACTTCTTCTTGTATATCTTTTAGTAAAGATAAGCAGATAAGTATGCTTTCTAATTTTTCCTTCTTTCATATATATAGTAAGTGGCATTCATCACTTCATTATAGAGGTCCTCATAATTTTTTTATAGTTGCATAATACTAGAGAGTGTGTATATACTATAGTTTATGCAACCAATCTCTATGCTTGAACACTTAAGTAGTTTCCAATATTTTGCGATAACAACAAATGCTTCAATGAACAACCTTGTGCATATATATTTTTACATTGTTGGTTTATCTTCAGGGTAAATTCCTAGAAGTAAGATTGCTAAGTCAAAAAGCAAACACACATATAGTTTTGCTAGATATTGCCAAATCCTCCTCTGTAAAGACTGTGCCATTTTCTATTCCCATCAGCAGCATATGAGACTCTTGTTTCTATATAGCCTTGCCAAAAGAATATATCATCAAACACCTAAGTTTGCCAATCTGGTGGATGAGAAATAGATTAGTGTTGTTTTCAATTTGCATTCTCCCATTGTGAGTGAATTTGAACATTTTTTCACATGTTCTCCTTTTGTGAATTGTTTTTTCAAGTCATTTGCCCATTTTCTATAGGATTTTTGTTCATTTCCCCTTAATTTTTAAAAGATGATCATGAATTAGAGTATCAGCCCTTTATCTGTGATACATTCTGAAAATATTTTCTCCCTGTAATCACTTGTCCTTTAACTTGTGTATAGCGTTTTCCTTTTTGAATGTTTTGTTTGTTTGCTTTTTGACATGCAAAAGTTCTTATTTTTTATGTAGCCAAATTTATCTTTTTTGTTCTGTTGTGTTACAATTTTTAATAATTACTTGAAAATCTTTCCCTATACCCAGGTTTTAGAGAGATTTAGTGATCTTTTCTTCTGGTATATGTATACTCTTTTCATTTTAAAATCTCTGATGCATTTGGAGTTTACTTTTAATAATTCTTTTATTTATTTTTGGCTGTTTTGGGTCTTCGTTTCTGTGCGAGGGCTTTCTCTAGTTGCGGCAAGCGGGGGCCCCTCTTCATCGCGGTGCGCGGGCCTCTCACTATCGTGGCCTCTCTTGTTGTGGAGCACAGGCTCCAGACGCGCAGGCTCAGTAGTTGTGGCTCACGGGCCTAGTTGCTCCGCGGCATGTGGGATCTTCCCAGACCAGGGCTCGAACCTGTGTCCCCTGCATCGGCAGGCAGACTCTCAACCACTGCGCCACCAGGGAAGCCCTGGAGTTTACTTTTGTGTGTGATATGAGAAATGGATCTAATTTTACCTTTTTTCAAAATGGCTATTCGATTTTCCCAACACCATTTATTATAAAAAGACCATATTTATCTCCATGTTTGAGATACTACTTTTATTTTATACCAAATTTCTATGTGTAACTGGATTATTCTGGAGTTTGTATTTTATTCCATTGGTTTCTGTTTTTCTGTGTTATTTGGTACATAAATATTCATAATTGTTACAACTTCTTAGTCGTAATGGCTTCTAATGTTATATTTTTGTCTTATTTAATATTTGGGGGGGTTTGAAGTCTACTTTTTCTAAAAACCTGTAAGAGTTTTGCATTTACATGATTTTAAATGTCATAGCCATTGTACTCTATGATTAACACCTTTTTTGATCACTAGCACAGCTTTGTACCAGAAGAGTGCAATGAAAAGTAATTAACTGGGGCTTCCCTGGTGGCGCAGTGGTTGAGAGTCCGCCTGCCGATGCAGGGGACGCGGGTTCGTGCCCCGGTCCTGAAAGACCCCACATGCCGCGAAGCGGCTGGGCCCGTGAGCCATGGCCGCTGAGCCTGCGCGTCCGGAGCCTGTGCTCGGCAATGGGAGAGGCCACAACGGTGAGAGGCCCACGTACCGCAAAAAAAAAAAAAAAAAAAAATTAATTAACTGGTTGTATGATGTGGAGAGTTTGCAACGTCTTCTGTTTACCTGACATGGCAACTCTAGAGGATCAAGCAGATACTGCAATTAATAAATTATACAAATGCTCTTTTGCATTTGTTGTGGTGGTTATAAATGTGTACAGCGAGAGCTGATTTTGCTACACAAATTCTAATTTTGCTACACAAATTCTGATTAATATAGTCTCTCTAAACATCTTTGTGTAGAGATGTGTTTTTCTGTCCATTCAGTAATATTAAAGTTTTGAGAACCTTAAAGAGCTTATAAGAGGATAAAGTGGATATGTTTGCTTAATTATTGTTTCAGAAGAGAAATTTTATATAAATAAAAATAACCAAAATTTTCAGTTTGGAAGAGCCATACATGTGACAAAAGTGAGGCCCAGTTAAGCGACATGCCTGGTCACATAGCCAGTTAGTACAAAATCACTCCTATCATACAGGCTGCTTAACGGCTAGTCAAGTGTTCTTTTCACGCTTACATATGAAGTCTATTTCTACACACACCAGACTGCCTTCACTTTGCAAATACCTTGGCAAACAGAAGTTTTGTGCCCAGACAAGCCTATGTGACACACAATGTGTTATTTTTATCCTTTTTTCACAAGCCATTTATATGAGAAATGAAACCTTAAAGTGCTCCGACCTCCTCTTTAGGAAAAAATGTGGGGAGGACAAGGGAAAGACAGAAGGAATGAGTGAAATGGATTTCAGCATCTGAAAGTAAAATTGCCTGGTGTCCATTATAATGATGACTAAACAGGTATGTGAAGAGTGGCACTTGGGCTTGTCATTCTGGTTCGTCTATAGGATACCGATGTTACTGCCACCAATGCCCAGGCTGACCAAGAAGATCCTACTGGCTCAGGTAGGAGGACGGATAGCAAACTGACAACAAGTAGATTTCTAAAGCGTTGGAAAGATATTTTCAGGTCTCCTGTCTGCTTTTGGACTTTGTTTACATTTTTTTTTTTTTTAAGAAAAAAAAATAGTCAAACCAGCCAGGCAGAAAATCATTCTGATGTAAAAGCTGTTAAGAATCATGGAGGAAAAAACCTCCCTGCATGCTGGAGCTTACTGCTTACTCACAGGCACTTATATACCAGAACAGCAGCAACTGGAGCCACAAGCAGAAGCTAATGAGAAGGAAGAAAAAACATACTCTGCAAATGCTAACGTGGAGCAATAGCAGTCAGTGTCCTAGAAAGGGGTGTCATGTGTTTTGGTCAAAAAAATAAACCATGTAGCAATGGAGAATTTAAATCCCTAAGAGTCCTGGAAACTGTGGTGGGCTGCTTCCCCTCCCTCCTCCAGTTCTAAACCTTGTAAATCCCCGAGGGAACTCTTCGTGCAGAGATAATTTCTCAGACTACTTAGATGGTAAATTCACACATCTACAGGAAGGCATGTGATGATGGTGTATTTATGTGTGAAAGAGGAACAAGGAATCTACTGGTCTCTTCATTTTCAAGGGAGAAAATTCAAAGACATTTCAGACTACCACCTACAGACCAGGACAATGCCTTCCAGAAAAATAAACATCATTCTTTTCATGGTTTCCAAAACTGCGATGCAAAAATTCAATTGTTTATTTTAAAATCCCTAACAGGATTGTTTCATCCTGCAGGAGAAAGGTCCCGTAAGTAAAAGGAATTGCAAATGCTAACCAAAAAGGGGTAAAAAAGACAAAACGGCTCATTACAGAATCCACAGTATCAGGGGATTCTATTCTCAACTGTTTATTAAATTCTTCTTGCCTTTCTTGAGTGCATCTTCAGGCTGTGACTGGTGTTGTAACAGAATAGGAAGAGCATGAAGCCTCAAAGACACCTCCTCTTTTCTGCACCCCTGGGAATATCTTAGAGCTCACAATGGGTTAATAAAGAAGCCCTGATTCTTGATCTCATGGATAAAGCGCTCACCAATTAACAGGCCCACAGGAAAGCACAAAGCAGTTTCATATCAAAAGAGAAAAGAAGCCCTGCAATTTGCAAATGTCCAGGAAATGCATGAAATCTCAGTAAATAATGGAGAGGAATAGAAATTGTAAAGTAGGCTCAGCGCATCTTTAAAAGTGCCTTTTTCCAGGTAAATAATTCTAGATGAACAATTTCATACACACAGGGCATTTGAATAATTCCATAGAATTCGTTTTACCAGATCTTTCTGCCTAATTACAAATCTTTGAACCAGACAACGGTACTTGGAAGATCAATGCCTGGTTGCACAAAGTATGTATAAAGCGTAATTAAGAGGACTGCTTGATGGCGCAATAGATAACATGCATATGGATGTGTGAAGTCTCCACACGTATACACTTTATATTCGTGATATGTGTAGCAAAGACATACACTTCCACTGTCCCAAATGTCTTTGGCTGCCATTTTGTAAATGAAACAATCAAATGAAAATGGAATCAAAAATAGGAATAATGGAACCAAGCTTTAGATAATTTTCTTACTGGAACTTTTGAGCATAGGGGAAGTCGAATTAATTACATCTGAAAGTATTTATTTCTAACACTGTTTTACATCTTATTTAGATCAAAATCTGGTATATTTTATGAGATAGGTGGATTATAAACGTGTCCTAATTTGTTCAACTTGTTTCTCATTTTCCCATACGAAATCGAGACAATAAAACATCAACATCTTGGGCTACTCGGAAGGTAGGTGTATACTTTAAGCATGGGCATTTCATTTGTGAACTAAGAAGGTAACGCTTCATTTCCAGGAGGAAAGCAAACAGAAGTCACTGACATTGGGTGTCCTCAGTTCTCAGGGGAGGTGGGTGTAATGAATGTAAGAGATGACAAGCAAAAAAGGCATCTAAGACAGTGGCGGACACCCAGCAAGCAAATAATCAATAGTGAACTAATGTTGACCAGATAAAGTGACAGGACTCAGTGACACATTAGACAGAAGACAAAAGGGGTGAGGAATCAAAAATTGTGGGGAAACAAAAACCTAGGTCTTGACTGTAGGATAAAAGACTGTTAGAATTGCAAGGAGCCATAACGACACACATAGAAAGGAGGGGGTGAATCAGGATCAGAGAGATGAGAGGCCACAGAAGGCCATGGAAGGCCACATGCCAAACAGTCCCTGGCTTCTCCACTATTTCTACTGGGCCATGGTGTCTCCAACATCTAGACCCCTCTCATTCGGTGAGCTTTCATTCAATAGCATTGCAGAAAATTAATGGGAGAAAATAACAGAGAACATCATAATCTCTAAGTTAGTTTCCTCTTACATCTCTATGTTTTGCTAGGTTGAGAGAAAAATGGCAATTATCATAAAATGTGTATGATATGGTTTCAAAACCACTGACAAAAAAATAAAACACTTACTCATCAAACAGAAGGCAATATTTGGACCTTAGGATGAAACCAAACAGCTTTTGGTGCAATTAAATAAAGGACTTGTAACCACAGAGACAACGCACTTTGCATATTTGCATTTAAGGAGAAAACTACAAAGCAACTGCATAAGAAATGCTCCTTTGTCTCCTTTCATTTTCTGTTCCCACATTTTGGCCAGTTCAGATGTAGTTACTACATGCTTTTATTTATCAGTTTTTGAGACAGCAATGGTTTTGAAACGGCAAAAAAGAAATAAATAAAATAAAAGTTTTTATTACTGAATAATAAATGCATTGATCGTTCATTTCTGCAGAATCCTAGGCTGGAAGGAGGCTGCAGGAGTGGCTGAGCCGTATGTAGCGCTCTGACCGTGGGCACAGGCGTGACGTGGGGGAAGGCACTGAAACACTCTGGTCTTCTGTATCCTCTTCTAAAATATGATGCAGTTGAATAAAGAATCTCTAATGTCACTCATAGCTCCCTTATTCTGTGATCATTCTCCCTCGTTTGATTTTGTTCTTTATGTAAAAGTTGAATACCAGCAAGCATATGGCAACTCTCAGCAACTCTCAGAGGGGAAATCATATGTTAAAGATTAGCAATGGAGAAAGTCGCGGTGGCTAGAGTGCATCAGGCTTGTTTGTAAATTTCCATGACCCACATGGGGCTCCCTGTCCCCACAATGCAGTCTGGAGGGCAATCACTTGCTATTTTTAATTAGAGAGCTTTAATTACCTCTCCTTGTTATGAAATGGAAAGAACAGTAACTTTTCTAAACTTGATTTTTGTCCAAAAATCTCTTTGCCAATGCCTTTGGACAATAAATTCTGAATGGTGGTATTTTATATCTCCCAGACAAATGTTTCTTTCATGAAAATGGGTGGGGATGAATGAATTTCAAAATGTCATCATTTTAGCTACCATTTATTTTACTCTACTACAAATTCAATAATCTTGAACCAGAGTTAATAGAAATTCATGATAAGTAATAAAAATCAAACTGGCCTCAAATTCCCATGGCTTCAAACAGTGCCTATAAGCTATCAATTCCTCAGTCTCTCTCTCCAGCCTAGATCTCTCTACTGAGTTCCAGCCAAAATCACACAGACAGACATCACCAGACAAAATCACACAGACAGATGTCCTATCGGAGCCTCAGACTGAACACCCTCTTCCCCTTCCCCCATACCAGCTCCTCCTTCAGTGTTCTGCGTTTCTGTGAATGTTTCTACCACCCAGCCTGGTGCCTGAGTTTGGCTCCAAGACACTCTCCTCTCCTTTGCCCCAAACACTGTTGATTCAACCCCCTTTAATTTCATCAGATACATCTCAATCTTTCCCATGAATGAAATCTTAATCCTTCATTCTAAAGTGCAAGTCTGATGACTTTCCTGCTGAAAAATATGCCAGTGCCCTTAAGGTAAAATCTAATCACTCTAGCATGACATACAAGATGCTTCATAATCAGGTCTCTGCCTCATGGCCAACCTCATCTTAAGCCACTTCCTCTTTTCACCAAAAGTTGTCAATATCCTAAGCCTTTTACATTTTCCCAATGTCTCATATACTTGTTTTCCTCTGATCTTTGCAAAAATCACCTTTCCTTAATGGGACTGTCCCTTGCTCCTTTCTTTGTCAGGCCACCTCCACTAATCCTTTGAAACTCACCTCAGCCCTTCTACTGCTCAGCCTCAGCTTTCACTGACTGTCCGTGTGTGTTCTCATAACGTGATAGGTGTCCTTCCACTACAGTCCCCACCACGTGGCATTTTAACTGCTATTGGATGGTGAGTCCATAAAGGTAGAATCTGCGTTTTATTTACTTTACTGATTAGTGCATGGCATATAATAAATGTTCAATAAATGTGTAATGAATGAACAAACATGCACATAGTAAAGGGTCTCTGAGGAGAGTAATCCTAGCTCAAGGTGCCTGGGACAGTCCAGGTACACCCAGGTCCAGCCCAGGTCATCCCAGCCTGATTATGAATAGATCCCCCCTTTCATTCCCAAGTGTCCAGGTGTGGACAATAAATCACATCACCACTGTCTATGAGTCAACATTCCAGATGCACTTCTAGCCTTCTTAACAATCAACATCATTTAAAAGACATGGCAATACATTCACACGGAGAGATCTGGGAAAGATTATCACTGAACTACGTTCTTGCCCAGGTGGTAACATTTCAGGTGACTTTTTTCTCCTGGTTGTACTTTGATCAAAACTGACGTTGCTTTCATTCATTCAGCACACGTCGCTTTTACAAAACTAATAAAGCTACTTTGAAAGTGTCACAGCATAATTCACCTCGTGCGAATTTTCCAGAATATTCAGCTTTATCTTTAGGGCTATGGAAAATGCCAAGATTTTTCATATTGTAGGTCAACGAAGCATATGGCAAAATGGCCCCAGCATAAAGATAAAGGACGTCAGGAGCTCGTGATTATATTCACAAATGTCACCTAACCCCTCCTTGCATGAAAAATGAAACTAAACTCAACTAAAATAAACAGTTCTGACAGTCAGGATGCCAGAATATTCAGACATTTGGTTTGAAGCTGCTGCATAGGGTCTAGACTTCCACAGCTGATGATGAGAATAAATACAGGGACCAAACTTTCAAACAGTAACAGCATATGGAAAACGTTAAACGGAACATAAACATTGCTAATCAGAATCCAACAGAGGTAATCTAAAAAACATCCTCTTGTGTGAATGTGCTTCCACAATCAATTCTACTTTGCAGGGCAATGGCTGTTATCAGTTCCAACAGCTAAAGCTTCATGGAATGTTAGTATGGAGGAAAAAGTAAGAAATCACGTTTCCTATCAGGTTTTTAGAGTGATTAAATGTATAGAGTGAAGCATCATTGGTCAGGAACTTTTAACCAGTATTTAAATATACAAGTTAATAGCAAATTTTTGATCGAGTTAACAATTCCAAACAAAGTTCCGGACCAATTACTTTTAGCTACTTTCTCTATCTTCTCACTGACTTGCAGATGCATCTAAAAGAGAACAGTACATGTACATTTGTTCTCCCTGAACAGAGATACTTAAGACAAATCATCTCCAACTTTGCAGAGCCAAAGTTGAGACTACTGCTTGCATCTCTCCCGGAGTTGAATATTTCTGGCAGAGGAATAATTAGGAGGTCTTGGACATCAACTGAAAGGAGGACAATGGTGAGGGGGTGCATCTTGGTCAACCAGACGCTTTAACTTCCATTTTTGGCAGTGGACTGGGATGTGCGCTGATGCATCTACCATCTACTTCTCTAAAACTGATAGGTAGCATCAGAGAGGGAAGTTCCCCACTAACCAGGATCCTGCTAACCAGCTGACATGTGGTGACATCAACTCCCAGAGACCTAGGTTCAAATTCTGAAACATAACCTTGATCAATTTACTTACTCTCTTGAAGAGTCCCTACAGAATACTGGGTTTGAGTGAACGTGAACACTGTCACTTAAATTGTAGAGGTATTACGTTTGAGATAAGTTCAAAGGATACAAACTAATGAGAACCTACTGTATAGCTCAGGGAACTGTACTCAGTGCTCTGTGGTGACCTAAATAGGAAGGAAATCCAAAACAGAGGGGACTTTGCTGTACAGTAGAAACGAACACAACATTGTAAAGCAACTATACTCCAGTAAAAATTAATTTTTAAAAAAGTGACAAAAAATGACTAGTGACTAGTCCAAAAGCTCCTGCAATTCAATAAAAATAAAGGCTAGTCCAATCAAAACATGAATAAAATATTTGTGGCTGCCTTCACGGGAGGATGGGGAATTTATTATTAACGAGGATTTTTATGGGGTGTTAAAATGGTCTACATCTTGATCTGTGGGGATTACATTAGTGTATATACTATTGTGAGAACTCACCAAATGTTACACTTAAGATCTACGCCTCTCTTTTTGTAAATTATATATGAAAGGAAAAAAAAGTGGTACTTTTAAAAAATTTGCTACAATATCATTCTGTAACGATTTCTCTTTTACATGATGAAAATTAATAATCATAAGTCAAATGATTTATTTTAATAAAAATGCAGCTCTTTTAAAAAGAAAAAAAAGCTCAAAGGATACATTTTTGGAAGAGGATGTGGGGAGCAATGATTCTCTAGTCGCCTAAGTTTTCTCTTGGGAGATGAATCCGGCATGATGGCAGTGATGTTTCCCCTGCTCAGTGTGGCATCGCGATGGATGTCCTCATCCAGAAGCCCCGATGAGGGTGCCTTCAGCAACCCACAGTGTCTGGAACTAATACTCTGAGAGAAATTATACTACTTCCTACTTTGGCCAACTCATCCTCTTCCATACTTTCTGTCGCCATCTACACACTTACAATCTATTCGTCTAGCCAAGGTTGCTCCCCAGAGCATGAGATCAATATCACTGAGTGACTTCTAGAAATTTCCACCTAAGTGTCCCACTAGCACTTCACACTAGACTCAACCTCCGCAAATCTGATCGCTTTGTCTTCCACCCCACTCAAAGCCAGTTCCTTCAAACTCTGAATCTTTGTAAATGGTGTTACCATCTGCACAATTCGCAAAACCAGAAATCTTAACTTCATCTTTTTTAAATTAATTTATTTATTTATTTTTGCTGTGTTGGGTCTTCGTTACTGTGCGAGGGCTTTCTCTAGTTGTGGCAAGCGGGGGCCACTCTTCATCGTGGTGCGTGGGCCTCTCACTATCGTGGCCTCTCCCGTTGCGGAGCACAAGCTCCAGACGCGCAGGCTCAGTAGTTGCGGCTCACGGGCCCAGTTGCTCCGCGGCATGTGGGATCCTCCCAGACCAGGGCTCGCACCCGTGTCCCCTGCATTAGCAGGCAGATTCTCAACCACTGCGCCACCAGGGAAGCCCTTAACTTCATCTTTGATTATCCTCTCTCTCTCTCACCCCCTGTATCTATCTACTCAGTCACCATTTCTGACTTATTCTACCTCTTAAATGTTTCTTGCAAACTTTAATGGCATTTCCACGTCACTACTCTGCTTCAAGGCACTATTCCCTCTCCTGGATTACTCCAATTACCTTCCGAAAGATCTCCCCATCTCTGTGATCATCTCCATATTCACTGACGTCCTCAATCTCTTCTCTCCACACTGTAGCCACAGTAATCATGTGAAAACTCAAATTATCAAGTCATCCCCTAGTTTAAAACTCTTTGTGTAAAATCAACATGAAATGGATTAAAGACTTAAATGTATAAAACTATAAAACTCTTAAAAATATATAGGGGAAAAGCTCCTTAGCTTTGGTCTTGGCAATGATTTTTTTGTATACAATCTCAAAAGCACAGGCAACAAAAGCAAACATAAGCAACTGGGACTACATCAAACTAAAAAACTTCTGCACAGCAAAGGAAACCATCAACAAAATGAAAAGGCAACCTGTGGAATGGGAGAAAATATTTGCAAAGCATATATCTGGCAAGGTTAATATTCAAAATATAAAAGGAACTCATACAACTCAAAAGCAAAAATCCAAATAACCTGATTTTTTAAATGGGCAAAGGACCTGAATATACATTTTTCCAAAGAAGACATACAAATGGTCAACAAGTATGTGAAAAGATGCTCAAAAATCACTTATCGGGCTTCCCTGGTGGCGCGGTGGTTGAGAGTCCGCCTGCCGATGCAGGGGACACGGGTTCGTGCCCTGGTCCGGGAAGATCCCACATGCCGTGGGGCGGCTGGGCCCATGAGCCATGGCCACTGAGCCTGCGCGTCCGGAGCCTGTGCTCCACAACGGGAGAGGCCACAACAGTGAGAGGCCCGCATACCGCAAAAGGAAAAAAAAAAAATCACTTATCATTAAGGAAATGCAAATCAAAGCCACATCAGATATCACCTCACACCTGTTAGAATGACTATTACCGAAAAGATAAGAGCTAACAAAGGTTGGCAAGGATGTGGAGAAAAGCAAACGTTTGTGTTCTGCTGGTGGGAATGTAAATTGGTACAGCTACTGTGGAAAACATTATGGAGGTTCCTCAAAAAATTAAAAATAGAACTACCATAACATCCAGCAATCCCATTTCTGGATATATATCCAAAGGAAATGAAGCAGTATCTTGAAGAGGTATCTGCACTCCCATGTTCACTGAAGCATTATTCACAATAGCCAAGATATGGAAACAACCTAAATGTCCATCAACAGATGAATGGGTAAAGAAGATACGCTGGACACACACCATACATACACACAATAGAATATTATTCAGCCATAAAAAAGGAAATCCTGCTATTAGCAACAACACAAATAAACCTGGAAAACATTATGTTAAGTGAAATAAGTCAGACTCAAAAAGACAAACATTGTAGGATCTCACTTACATGTAGAATCTAAAATGTCAAACTCATAGAACCAGAGAGTAGAACACTGGTTGCCAGGGGCTGGTGGTAGAGAATGTGTGGGAGGAATGGGGAGCTATTGGCCAAAGGGTACAAACTTTCAGTAATAGGGTGAATATGTTCTAGGGATCTAATGTACAGCATGGTAATTAAAGTGAATAATACTGTATAGTATACTTGAAATTTTCTGAGAGTAGATCGATCTTAAGTGTTCTCACCACCCACAGATGTGTTAATTAACTAGACTGTGGTAATCATTTTACAATGTATACATATATTCAATCAGCATGTTGTATACCTTCAAAAAAATCACATTGTACAACCTAAGTATACACCATCTTTGTCAATCATAACTTAATGAAGCTAGAAAAAATAAAACTCTTTGTTTTGCCCCCTCTGCTTTATCTCTCCAGCTTTATCTTTCCTTGCCATCTTTCATCCCTATCTTGAATGCTATCTCCAGTTATATCAAACATCTATCACTTCAAAGGCGGTCCCCCATCTTCTCACCTCTGGGAATCCTACCTACTTATGCTTAGAACACCATAAATCCCATCACTATGTTCTTCACTTAGTCAACTCCTACCCACCCCTCAAGGCCCAGATGAGCATCACCTCCTGGAATCCTTCTCCTCTTGTGTGCTCCTTAAGTATCTTACCCTTGCCTTCATCTGCTGTATTTTAATTTAAATAAACTATAAGTCTTCTGCATTTGTCTCATTTCTTATTGGATCCCTAGAGCTTAGCAAGTCTCTGAAAGATATTACATATCAATAAATATTTGCGAACTCAAACTCTGAGCTTGAGGTTGGTCTCCTTTTCTTCTGACATACTAGCTACTAAATTCTACGTGAGTTACCTAACCACACCAAACTTCAGTATCCTTATCCAGAAAACAGGATAATAATACCTATTTCACAAAATTGTTGCAAAGATAAAGGAGCTCACAGATATAAAACACTTGGCACAGGGCTTGCCATGGAGTGAGCCATTGGCAATGACCCCAGTGCACTGAGGAACCGAGCGCCAGTTCTGGCCTACAGATGCATTTCACTGGGCCAAGATATTAAGACTGAAAATTCTCAAATAAAAACGTGAGCTTTACTTTCTTATGAAAACAAGTCTTAAGAGTCTTAAGATCTGACAGCCCTGGATCGCTATCTTTTATGCAACCATCGGCTAGAGCCAAGTAAAACCAACTCTTCTTGGATGACACATAGGCCTTAGTTTTCCTCAGACCCCACTAATCCTTATGCTCTTATCCCTGACCTGCTTCTCAGCTGAAGACCATCTGTGCTTAAGACCCTCCCTGTACAAAATTATGGAAAATCCTTTGACATGAAAAGTGTTAGCATACAAGTGCAAAATTATACCTGGTACAATGGACTTCAGTGTAACAGGCTCTTTCCCTTTCTCCAGATGGCCTATACATGTTTAAGCTGCCGTAAATGTATAAACATATTCAGCTATAGAAAAATTCTATGATTCTAACCCACGGGTCAGCATTATCACCACAAGCAGAGGAAGGGACAATGTTCCTTTTGTTTTAAAAACAGATTGCATGAGCTTAGAGAAATGAAGTTGGAGAGTGCTTTTTCAAAGACAATTTCCAAACCCGCTTCCACAGGTGGTGCTGTCTGGAATGTTGACCTCACATAGCCCAGGGGAGCTGGCCTTTTCTCAATTTCTTGAAAGAAAGATGTCAGGCTCAGTGACCCCCAAGTGGGGATTGTCTTCCCTCTTTGCACTTGCCATCAGCTGTTGGTGGCATTTCTTCAAATCAGCGAGGCGTCCCGTTGTGCGGGTGGGAGGAGGGGTGCTCTAGCCCAGCAGTCCCACAGAGCCTCTGACTGGGGCATCTCCTTCCTAAAGCCCCTGGATGCTGGTGGTGTTTCACATCACAAAGAGGGCTTCCCGGGCGGTCTCTGATGTTCGGTTTTGTTGCGTCTTTTCACAGAACACAGAAACCCGTCTGTGAGTATCTTGACCTACGATTCTATGCAGATCAAACTACGACCAGCATGTTTCAATAAAGGGCTCAAAATTCGGCGCCATTGGTGAGCTCTAATTCTAACCCTGAGCCTAATTTATTGTCTGACCGAGAGGTTAATCAAAGGGCTCCTATGAATCTTATTTCTCTGTGATGATTTGGAGAATTATTGGCTTAAAACAGTTGATACACATACACACACACATATACAGGCACATAAAATGATTTACAAACATAACCCTATAAAATCATGTTCTACTTTAATATAATGAAATGAAAGCACTGTGAAGCAAAGTGGTCTTGAAAAAAAATCAATCTTTTCAATCAATGAAAGTATTTGATAATGTTTCTACAAAACAAAAAGAAATATCTATTTTTTGACCAAGTTCTGAGACTCTCTAATTATTAAAGCCTTGAAGAGACTTTGTTCCTACAGTCTCACAGTTGAGAGTTGTGTTTATTTCCACAGAGATATTAACTTTATAAATAAAAAAGCACATTAGATCAATAGAGAGAAGAATTTTAATAACATAAAACAATATAAGAATACATCTAATTTCTTCTAGAGACTTTAAAAATATTTCCTAAGGAATGTGTGTAAAATATCTTGGTCCTCTGACCTCTAAACAGACATATTCTATATATTCCTGGAATATACTGCCCAGTTCCTCTCTCACTTCTCCTAAACAGAAAGATAGACATTAAGGGAAATCTAAACCTCAGAAGGGCAAAACTCCAAGTCTCCTTGCCTTCTCTGATTGGGTTTAAAAAAAACAGTTTTCTAATTGGAGCAGCATTTCAGAAGCATACACTTCTAGGCTTGGCGTCTACATTTTACAGTCAGTAAGAAATATTATTTATAATTTCACGGAAGGTAAAACATTTCACCAAGGGCAAACATTCATCATGCCAGTGAATCAACGACCGGTCACCTTTATCCCCATTCGCATGCAAATATCGTCCTGATTTTCCTACTTGTCATTATATGTGACATTTAAACCCAGTTACTTTGGACCTACAACACTAGTTAACCCCAGGCAAGTTAAGATCCCAAACAAACCCTTGCTAACCTGTCAGGAGCTCATTTCTTTCTTCCTTTGTGTCTAGTAAAGTCTCCCATAAATACATACCACATTCTGTGTAACAAAATCCTTCAGACTATACACTTTACCCAAGCAGAAAAGCACAACTTAAAATTGCTTCTTACTGGTAAATAAGTGACAAGTCTAATGAATTTGGGATGATTTTCCAGTTGGAGATTTTATCCTCTTCCCTCTAATTGTTACCACAGGGCAAAAGAAATAAAATTCAAATCAGACAAATGGTCCACTCTTTTTCTTTAAACTATATCAAAGTCAAATGAAGGAAAAGAACTACTAGTACACAGTTGGATAAAATTAGCTTCTTTACTGTGTGTTTTAGTTGCTCTCATCCCCATGGCCACAGATAATTAAGAAAAAAGTCTACCCACAAGATTTAAAGGACTGTAGAAGGGACATCTAATTGTTAAGCAAATATTTAATTCCTTTAAAAAATGAATGGAATGTTAAAGCCCATAGAAAAATACAGTTAGAAAAATATATCAAGTATAGAGAAAAATATATAGTGTATATAGAATAGAGAACATATATAAAAATCAAATATGTGGAATATATTTGAGTTAACAATAAATAAAACTAAATTCTTAATTTTTAAAAGAAGCATTATCGAGTGAATGAAACATGGTCTCCTCAACTTACAAATAATTTTCAGGAGCTCTCAATATATTACAATATTAAGCTATTATTCAGGCCTCATTGCATACACTCTTCTAGTATAATTATGTCACCTGTTGGTTCAGTCATTCTACTGAATACCTTTCACTGAGAACCTGTGACTTAAAATGCCTCTATTTCATACTTTTTATATAGGTGTTTTATGGTCACTTGGTTATGAATCCTCCCTCCAGCCCCTGTTGCCCCAGTTTAAATCACTGAGGTTTACCTTTTTATGTGCTGATCACTACCAAACAGAAAACTATAATCTTCTATTATAGAAGCATATGGATATTTTTATTGAATACACAGGATTCACCCATGAACATTGCACAAGTCATCACATTCTTCTCTTTCCGCATTCTTACACTTTGGTCAATGGGCAGAATTTGCCATTTCTCCTGCTTCCATACAACAAAACTTACAGATTGGCTGTGAGTCACTGTGGCACTGGTTGTGGCAGAGCTCTTGGTCCAGGAACCATCAGGCTACTTCTCAGTCTACCACGTACCTGGTATCGTTAATTATACAGAGGCAACAATATACTTTTATTTGTCCCTTCATGAAAAATGAGGTCTTTTCTTTAGTCTAGCTACAGTATTTTTCCTTTCAAGGCATTTAAACAACAACAACAGCTGTTTGAGAATCTGTGAAAACTATGGATACCTTTCTGAAAGCTATGAGCCCATGCAGACCCTTCTCCCGGCATGCATAACCAAATTTGGCTTTCAATTTCGGGAGAGCCTTGTTACGATAGCCGCTGTATCACCTGATGTCATCCTGAAATCCCACACTAGTCCCATTACAAATGACTATTTAAGCAATTTAGGTTGTTGAATGTTTGGTGGAGATGTTGCTTCAGATGCTTCAGCTGGAAAGGCCTTGGGTAAACCTCACCAAATAAAACAGAATGATACATTTGACATTGTAGGAAAATGGAACGTTATGATGGTGAAAGATTTGATGAAGTATTTTTCATCCCATCTGGAAGGATCAATCAGACTAGGGATATCTCTGGAATCCAACCAAAATTTCCAGCAGGTCTGAGTTGTGGACACAGGAGGTAAGGTCACCATATCTTGCCCAACCTAATGATCTAGGTCCTACCTAATGATCTAGTCCTGGAAGGAAAGTCAGCTCCACAGGCAAAAATATTGCTGAAGATGGAAAACTGTTTCCACAACCAGCTTTATGAATTTTCAGAGTTGTACTAATTTTGTATAATTTGAAGGTCTTGAAAAAAAGATGAACAACAGAAATTTGATCCCACACCTCCATTCTCATCTCCTGCCAGACTTTCTCCCATCACATCTTCATTTGTCTAGGCCAAGCAATTATTTCCTTCTAATACATTCTTAAGTTTATCAGAGGACTAGGCACAGAGCATTAAATTTAAAATATAAATCTCTGGCATGTGCAAAATGCAAGCACTAAACATCTCAATCTTTTAAGATGAACGGTAAATAAAGTAACTATTCACATGTCTGTAGACGTGAGGATTTGCAGGATCAAATAGAGTATCAGAGTAGAGAGCATGAAACAGATATGAAACAACTAAGTATTTCTCACCAGAATAAAGAATAAAATTATTACATCATGATAAGTTTATTGGCTAAATTTCTTGTATCTGGGTAAGTAATAATTATCTCCATAAAGTGAGACACACCTAAGTGGTATGTATTTTCTGTTTCTTTTCAGTGACTTTATTCTGGGGTGACAATGGTGCAGATGGCAACCAACTAACCACTGGGACCAACCCCATTCACATTCGCACTGAGCCCCTCCACCCAGATAAGCAAGAAGGCAGCCTCAGAGGCAGTGGGAAGACTTTGACCGTACGAATATTTTAGAGAATTAGCTTTGAGTTTTGCAGCCTTGGTTTGGGATTATTTATAGTAAGACTGGGGTCCCACAGCTATTAGAAAGCAACAAAAAGTCAGTTTATTTGCTCTCACACTGTTGTTTTAATAAAACACTGTTTTGTTTTCCTTATCTGTAAAATGAAAAGGTTGGGATACATGACCACTAGCACTAAATGCTGGTAGATGTCCCTAAGAACGAATGTCTTTCAGGGAACATGTAAAAGAGGACCTTGCAGCTTGAATGTAAAGGTCACGTGTCAAAAATGCAGTGCATGAGCAGGATAATTCAGTCACCGTAATGACCTATTAACCTTGATTGCTGCCATGATTATACTGTCATCTGAACTGAAGGTTCAGCAGCAGAATACACATTCTTTTCAAGTGCACATGGAACATTCTCCAGGACAGAGTGCATGCTAGGCAATAAAAGAAGTCTTAGTAAATTTAAGAAGACTTAAATCATATCAAGAATCTTTCCCAAGGGCTTCCTTGGTTGCACAGTGGTTGCGAGTCCGCCTGCCGATGCAGGGGACACGGGTTCGTGCCCCGGTCCGGGAAGATCCCACATGCCGCTGAGTGGCTGGGCCCGTGAGCCATGGCCGCTAAGCCTGAGCGTCCGGAGCCTGTGCTTCGCAACGGGAGAGGCCACAACGGTGAGAGGCTCACGTACGGCAAAAAAAAAGAATCTTTTCCAAAAATAATAATATGAGACTAGAAATCAACAACAAGGAAAAAAACTGCAAAAAACACACAGAGGTTAAACAATACACTACTAAACAACCAATGGGTCACTGAGGAAATCAAAAAGGAAATTTAAAAATCCCTGGAGACAAATGAAAATGGAAACATAAGGATTCAAAGTTTACGTGACCCAGCAAAAGCAGTTCTAAAATGAAAGTTTATACTGATACAAGCCTACCTCAGGAAAAAGCAAAAATCTCAAATAAACAACCTAACCTTACACCTAAAGGAACCAGAAAAAGAAGAACAAACAAAACCCAAAGTTAGTAGAAGGAAAGATATCATAAAGATCAGAGCAGAAATAAATGAAATAGAGACTAAAAAACAATAGAAAAGATCAATGAAACTAAGAGTTGGTTCATTGAAAAGAAAAACAAAATTAATAAACTTTTAGCCAAACTCATCAGGAAAAAAAGAGAGAGGGCCCAAATCAATAAAATCAGAAATGAAAGAGCAGAAGTTACAACTGACACCACCGAAATACAAAGGATAATAAGATTACCACGAACAATTACATGCCAATAAAATGGACAACCTAGAAGAAATGGATAAACTCCTAGAAACATACGATCTTTCAAGACTGAAACAAGAATAGAGAACATGAACAGACCAATTACCAGTAATGAAACCGAATCAGTAATAAACAAAACTCTCAACAAACAAAAGTCTAGGACCAGACGGTTTCATGGGTGAATCCTATCAAACATTATCATGGTGATCATTTCCTAATGTACGAAAATGTCAAATCATTACATAGCATACCTGAAACTAACATAATATTTGCACATCAGCTATCTTTTAATTAAAAAATAAAATAAACCAACAAATAAATAAATAAATTGGAGCTTCAGAAGATTTCTGGGATCATCTAGGGTACATTTTACTGATAAGGAATCTGAGGCCCAGAGAACTGACATTTCTACCAAGGATATTATTCAGGGCCTTTTTCACAGCCTGTGATATATGAAATTAAATGCACCAAGAACAACAATGAATAAGAATGAGAAAAGCTGGAAGCTAAAAATTTTTATCAAATCTTTAAAGCAAGAAAGTTGAAAAGAAAATGGATATTTTTTAAACTAAGAAATAATTACAAGTGCCACATACATTTTGCAGTAAGCTATAATCTAGCTCATTATTTTCCTACAAAGAAAAAGAAAAGACATTGTGTGATGTGTGTGTAATAATCTCATTGTTCACTTTACAGGAAACAAAAGGGAAAGTTTTAACAAAAGGTGTAATTCATTATTTCCAGACTGAAGGAATTAAAACAGAAGAATAAAATAGGAAAACAAATCAAACATCTTCATGTTAGACTGTCATCGCTGTAACAAAAAAATCAAGTATTCCAGGGCTTCCTCGGTGGCACAGTGGTTAAGAATCTGCCTGCCAATGCAGGGGACACAGGTTCGATCCCTGGCCCAGGAAGATCCCACATACTGCGGAGCAACTAAGCCTGTGTGCCACAACTACTGAGGCTGCGAGCCATAACTACTGAGCCACACGCCACAACTACTGAAGCCTGCGCACCTAGAGCCCATGCTCCGCAACAAGAGAGGCCACGACAATGAGAAGCCCGTGCGCAGCAACAAAGAGTAGCCCCCATTTGCTGCAACTAGAGAAAGCCCGCGTGCAGCAACACAGCCAAAAAAAAAAAAAAAAAAATCAAGTATTCCAAGAATATTATTTTTCCTCTAAGCATTTTATAACTGCATTAAGAGGAAATTAATTTTAGTAAGTACATCATGAAATCAAACTCCAATGAAGCAGACAAGAATTTTACTGCAAAACTCTAAAAGTTAAGTTATTCCACGTTTATAGGTAAAATGAATAGATTCTGTATTGCTTGCCTCCCATCATATACTATAAATGTAACCACACAAGTCTTGCAATGGCATGTGGGGCAGAATACCAAAGAAAGCTCACAGCAGGGTTTGAGACAGCTGGATGCTAATCACGTACAAAACTCTTTAAAATTTAGGATCTGAATCATTTAAAAACACACACTCTTTATAGACATTTTGAAATTTTATGATGAGAGTCTAGTCATCCAACCATTAAATTTTTGAGCAAATAACTTAAAAAGACAGAGAGAGGAAGAGAGTCAGAGTCACATAAGACAATAACCAAGTTGGAGAGAGCAACCTGACATGCAGAAGTTCTGAAAGGTGCCCTTCCTTATGCCTCTCTCCTGAACACTGCATTTTACCATGTCCAACAGGTCCATCTTCCCAATGGGGGTGACTTGCTCCATCACACCCACTGTGAAGAGGGCTCTTTGACTTCACTGAGGCCAATGAATCAGCTAGCATCTAAAGAGAGCCCCCCAGCAAGTGGGCAGAGGACTGACTGCATCACGCGTTGTTGAAGCCCCTTTTAATGGAAGGACTTGGGAAAAGAAATTCTCGGGGAAAATCTTCCAATCTTGGACCTCCAACTTTGAATCAAATATTTCAGCTGCAAGAGCTGAGCACTGAACGAGCTGCTACAGGCAGAAGAATTCAGGGATCAGGTTAAAAATCTGGACTTCTCAGATCTTGTATCCCCGCCCCACTCTACAAAGCAATGCCCATCCATCATTGTCCAACTATTATTAATGTCTCCTGGATGTTAAAGCAGGTTTACAGAGGATTAAGGAAACTGAAGTTACTATTATGCAATGTTAAAGTTTCTACAAGGGTTCAGTGAATCTTCAAAGGGATATTTGAGGATTTGAGGGGGGCAGAACAAGGGAAGCTAACATGAAATTAAAAAATACTTAACTGCTTAGCAACAAGATAAGCATCTGAGTGATCTTCTTGAAGACAAAGTCCCCAGGTCTAACTTTGTAGGTCATGGCTTTGAAGCAAAATCTGACAAAGCCAGTGGCCGACTGACTTGGCAACTTTTCTAGGTGCTTTTCCATTTTGGTATTAAGGCAAAAGCATCATAAAATTTTACTTTTTTTCATAAGGAAACTTCACATTGAACCTGTTTTAAATGGGGTGAACAAAGTAATCCTGATTTACTGGGTAGATGTGAAGTTCAAAAATGTATCTTTCTTCAATTTGTGAGCACATTTTAGCATTTTAACCATACTTTACGAATCCTCCTTAGAACTTGGTGAGGTTTTGAAGAGCTCTGCTTAATTTTACACTCATAATCCCTTACCTCTAAGCCTTTTAACTGCAATGTGTACAGCCTCAGCTGAATAATTCAAATAGTAACTTACTCTTTTCCCCCAACTTTACCCTCACAAAAAAACCCTGCAATATTCTTGCCCTTTATAATCAGAAGCAACCTTTCCTAACGAAAATAAATCAATAAATAACTGTCTCAATTGGAAGTTGTCCTTGTTTCTACATGGTTATTAAAAAAACCTACACTGAAGTTTTTAGGGAATGGGCAGTCAATCAAAACAGAGTGGATGTTCAAACTGATGAATCTGAATAACTATTATGGTTTTCTAAGAGGGAACATACGAAAATCCTTCCAGAGAAAGAAGCTGAGGAAACATTTATAAGCATGTTTTTCAATCTTTCTGAGTCAGAAAGGCAGCTAGCTGCTCCGAGGGAATGCAAGCCTATTCTCTTCTCTGTTCCTGCTTTCCTTCCAGGTCTTCTGGGTAACAAAAGAGAACTTTGGTGTGGGGAGGATGCAGCACCCCCACTTTGGTAACGGAGCCCGCTGAGCTGAGGATGAGCCGTCACTCCTCAGGGGGCCCCAGAGCAGCAGCTCCATCCTTCCTGACCAGCGTGAGCACAGGTTTGAGCTACGCATGAAGCTTGGAGACATCTCATATTGAAAATACCATTCACGCTAGTAAATATATACATTGGCTATACAGAATAAAACTTTAATATCCTCACCTTGAACATACATATATTTTCACAGATCAAGTACTGCATAAGGTTCAGCATTTTTAAAATTACAAATTTCATTACTTGTGCTTTTTTTTTGCGGTACACGGGCCTCTCACTGTTGCGGCCTCTCCCGTTGCGGAGCACAGGCTCCGGACGCGCAGGCTCAGTGGCCATGGCTCACGGTCCCAGCCGCTCCGCGTCATGTGGGATCTTCCCGGACCGGGGCACGAGTCCGTGTCCCCTGCATCGGCAGGCGGACTCTCAACCACTGCGCCACCAGGGAAGCCCTACTTGTGCTTTTGTATTTTGTTACTAATTCACATTAACTACAGTATTATACTTAGATCAGAATTGTAACCACGTCAAAGTTAGAAACTCTGGCTTCCTGGCATGGATTCCAAGACTATAAAAATTTACAAAAGGTTAGAAACGGAATAACTTTCATTTGCCAAGTATTTGCAGTTTACAGCCTAAATAATTGACTTTATCTTGTCTATCTTTAGAACCAGAATACATAGCACAATGCCTGCACAGAACGTATCCAGGTCAACTGATGTCTACATATGTGCCCTAACTGTTCTTTCTTACTGGGAAAAATCAGCAAGTATTTGGTTTGAAACAAACAAATTAATAAGCATGTTTGAAAACACTAGTCTACCAAATCATTAGCTAGTAAATGAGTATATTATTAAATTTGAATCAAAATGCACATACAGGTAACACAAAATAAACTTAACAGCATTGTCCCTGAATTAGAGAAGGTCATCATCTAAAACAGAAAATCCTGAAGTTGACAGACTCATGAAGAATAAATTGTGCCTTTAATTTACCCCATAATAGGCTATAAAAGTGTCTGGCATCAAGGATTGAGAGCCCCACACTATTTACCCGAAGATGACTTGGCCAATCTGCTGGCCATGGCACACGCACGGTTACTCAGGCCCACAGTTCTAAAAATAATACCACACAGCTCAGGGCAGGCCCTGCTGGGCAGAGCTGAATTTCAAACCAGGCTCAGGAGACGGGGCGAGCAACAATACCCTCAGACACCAGTCTCCCGTGTCTTACATTCCTAGTCAAGCTTTTCAAAGGCATTCTCAAGGTAGCTGTGATTCACAGAATGGACAGAGAAAATGTAATTATGCTACTTTAAAACAAAATCAAATTGCCAAAGTATATATCTAGGCAGAAAAAAAATATCTTTATTTAATACCTTTGAAGGCTTTGGTGAACAAAGGAAAAATTTTCAGTAGTGTAGATAGATGGACTAATGTTCCTAACTGACAAATAAGTAAGTTACATGTGCTATAACCATCCTGTTTCTTACCAAGAGCACAAGCATTTTTAGAAATAACCTTATTTTAAAATAGCATCAAAATTGACTTTTCCTTTGCTTAATGCTATATTTTTTCCAAATATCTGGTGGAAAGAGAGAGATTGAGAGACAGCACAGGAGCAAGCAGGTATAAATGGTAATGCTTTTCTCTGTAGTCCTGTTACCATCACTAAGTGTAACTGAATGTATGAGGAGGTCTCTGTTGGGATGTGATATGCTAACACACTCTAGTTTTCATTAGTTTCTCTAAACTGTCATGTGAGGAATTTAAAATATGTGCATGAGAGAAATTAATAATGGCTGTTACTGAACAAAAGTATTAAGCTTGTTGAAGTGAAAAAAAAAAAAAGCAGACTTTGCCCATGAAAAAGAAGACGTGTAAATCATACACAGGAAAGTGCTCTGATGACAGTCTCCCATTCATTTTCCTGAAACAGCTGCTGTGCCAAAGAGTAAGAATGAACCCATTAGTCCTCATGTCCCCATCATGGTGAACAGCCTTTGGTCGCACAGGGGGGTATTTAGAAAAGCTAAAAATTTTGATGAGACGGTTTCTTTTTCTTTTTTCAAAATGAAAAGGCATACAAGCGTCAGCTAAGCCTTGCCGGCTAAACTGCATGTTTTCTTTAAGAGAAGACTGTCGATTAAAAAAAAAAAAAAAAGCTTTGCTAAGATGTTCATATCTGGGCATCTCTGGGAAGTACCAAGATGGCAACAGCTTTCTAGTCCTTCATCCCTTACATCCAACAGGGACATGAGGGTTTGTCCATTTATATGCAATATTTCATTCCAACCATGAAACAACCCCAAGGGCCACAGGTAGGTATTATCCTCTCTGCTCTACAGAGAGGAAAAGCTGTGGTTCAGAGACATAAAGCCATACTTGCTTATGATGAGGCAAGTTCCCCAGGGATCTGGAGCTAAAACGAGTTTATTCCTTCAATGTTAAGTTTGATGGAGAACCTTAGGCGCTGAGCTGAATAGGGGGGGCACTCTTCACCCAACCTGGACTCCCCCTGTTGTGGAGGGATCTCCTCTCTGCTTAACAGGATGGGGGCTTGGCAGATGGAGCCACGCTGCCTCGAGTGTCTCGGCGGGTCCCAGAGAATGGTGGCTGGCTGGCGTTTGGGCAGCTCTGTGCCAGGTGAGCAGTCCTCTGTGGGTTTTCCAGCACCCAGATCTCAGCCTGCTGCTGGCTGCTGTCACTTCTCTCTCCTTGCTGTCCTCACATGGCTGGAGTATTACTTTCTGTGATGAGTGATTCTAACACACATTCCTCTATTCACCCAACACGATGTCTTTTTTTTTTTTTTAATTTCTCTAAATCCTTCTTTCATCTAAATTAAAGGTATACTTAAAATTTGTCTGTTGAGCATTAGGTAGCAGCAGGGGACCCCTGTGTCTCAGGAGCCGTTCATCAAGGGTTTGGATCATACTGTGAATAATAGTAGTTAACATTTGGTCTGCCACATGACTGACGCTTTATAAAGGTTGCTTGGTGTAGAGCGGCTGGATCTTCACCCAGGTCTATCTGACCCCAGAGCCTAAATGCATAACCACTGGGCAGCAACATGCCAGGCAATGGCCACAGAAAAAATAAAAAATTGGTGAGAAGTGACAAATATAGGAATCCAATGACAGGTATCTTATTTTTTATGATCCAGGCCAGGTGACATAAAAAGAACGAAATGAGGGGATTTTGTATTTCATTTCTACAGTTTCATGCAAGTATCTTGATCACGTGCCCATACAAATGAATTCTTGGGGGATATTCTAATTTTTCAATTTTTGATGATCGACATCTAATTTCTCAATTTTTGATGAGGGTGTTATCTCTGTTTGCTAGAAACATGATTGCCAACCTCATGAAAATGTACATTTCTTGGTGTTCAGCAGAGTTTAATCCTATTACTTGTTACATATATTACCTTGCATTCTCATAGCCTTTCTGGATACATCCAACCATTAGCCTTTCTGGATACATCCAGCCATTCATAATATCCTCTTCTTGGAACTCCCAGAGCATAGATTTAGCCACCTGCTAGGGCTCTCACCAGCTTTTATACTGTCTTCTAATAATGTATGGACACATCATCTTTCCTGACTAAATAAACACCAAATGCAAGACAATAAAAACTTTACTGGGGTTTCCCTGGTGGCGCAGTGGTTGAGAGTCCACCTGCCGATGCAGGGGACGCGGGTTTGTGCCCCCGTCCGGGAGGATCCCACATGCCGCGGAGCGGCTGGACCCGTGAGCCATGGCCGCTGAGCCTGCGCGTCTGGAGCCTGTGCTCCACAACGGGAGAGGCCACAGCAGCTAGAGGCCCGCGTACCGCAAAAAAAAAAAAAAACTTTACTGGATGCATCTTTATAAGCCCAACACCTGCTACAGTGACTGACACATGGTAGACAATCAAATCAGCCTTGGTGAAATTAATTACTAAATAAATGAAAGAACAAATAGATACTATTATAATAGTCAAAACTGCTGCCGTAGGTCAGTGTAACCTTCCACCCCAACCCGGTTGCTTGCAGTGTCAAGCATTTAGTCTCACGCTCTTAGATTTGTGTAGTTAAGCTGATCCGAGTGAGTTTCAGGTTAAGGGTCAGCTGGGCTCGGTGCCAGGCAGCTTGGCTCAGGTCTGCTCCACACATATTCATTTTAGGCCCTAGACTGAAGGGGCAGTGGCTATTTGGGCATCCTCTTTTTGTGATGGATCAATAGAGTATGAAAAGCCAGCCAAAGAGTGCAAGCACATTTAAGGCCTCTGCTTATATCATGTCCCATAATGTTCCAGTGGTGAAAGCCAGTCACAGAAGCCCAGATTAGTTGGGTGGGAAGCACATGCCATCCACAGGGAGAACAGGAGGGGTGTGAATATTTACTAACAGTCATCCAAACCACCATAACTATGAAATCATCACCAAGTCAAAAGGGACTGAAGCAGAAATTGGATTAAAAGTTTAGAAGCTACGGGGCTTCCCTGGTGGTGCAGTGGTTGAGAAACTGCCTGCCAACGCAGGGGACACGGGTTCGAGCCCTGATCCAGGAAGATCCCACGTGCTGCGGAGGAACTAAGTCCATGAGTCACAAGTACTGAGCCTGCACTCTAGAGCCCGCAAGCAACAACTACTGAGCCCATATGCCACAACTACTGAAGCCCGCGTGCCTAGAGCCCGTGCTCTGTGACAAGAGAAGCCACCGCAATGAGAAGCCTGCACACCGCAACGAAGAGTAGCCCCCACTCGCCAGAACTAGAGAAAGCCCACGCGCAGCAACGAAGACCCAATGCAGCCAAAAATAAAATTAATTAATTTTAAAAAAAGACTTAAAATAAAAGGTTTAGGAGTTGCAACTACAAATTACTTTAGAAAAATGTATGTATGGCTATCAGAGTCAGTAGTCAAATCTAATTCAAATTCCAACCTCACTTTTCTCATATGTAAAACTGGGGATATTAATAGGTCCTACCTCATAGAATTGTTAGGAAGACTAACAAAATAACACATGTAAAATGTTTTAGGCTAGAGTCCTGAACACCAAGAAACGGCCATTTTCAAAACATTTCAATATGCAGTCAATAAACGTTCACGATGCTTCTGCTGGTGGTGGTGTGACAATAGCAGTGACATGATGGTGATGGCGATGATGAAGACGGTGACAAGCCACAAAAATGTCAATTATTCATGAATGAACTAGTTTCCCATTCTAATTTCAACAACTTCATGATATCTACAAAACTAAACAAACAAAACAGAGCAAAATTTTGGCAGTTGTCTCTGCCAAAATTTTCGACATAATCTGTGATAAATACACTAAAATTTTGGCTCTTAACTCAAACTGCTTCTGTGTGTCTATGTGTGTCTCTGATTGGCTATTCCTGCTCTCTGAACCTTCTTTCCAAGGTCCTCTGTGTCCCACTAAGGTGCTTTGCCCCTCTTCTTTATTTTACTCCTTTTCAAATTTCATACTCATTCAATCTATTATGTCAAATCATTTCTCTCACTGTCCCTTTCATATCTTTCCTTCAGAACCTTCACTCTGCCAAAGCTAAGAGAACAAATTCATTTTTTCCACATATACTTCTATAACATCAATTCAACACTATTGAATTTGCACTATATTGCAGGTGTTGTATTATATGTTGCAGAAAACAAGCCTTGTGGGGAAAAAAAATCCCTGCCCTTAAAATACTTATAATCCAATAGATGAGCTAAAAACTGAGGCCTCAAGAAGATGAGAGAATGGAAACATGGTATATCTATACAATGGAATATTATTCACCCATAAAAAAGAATGAAATACTGATTCACGCTTCAGTGTGGACGGACCTTGAAAACATTATGCTAAATAAAAGAAGCCCATCATAAAAGACCATATATTAGACCATCTAAAAGACCAGACATATGATTCCATTTATATTAAATTTCTAGAATAGGCAAATCTATAGAGACAGACAGCAGATTAGCAGCTGCTGAGGGCTGGCATTGGGTAGGAGTTGGGGATAAGTGGGGAGTGACTGCCAACACATACAGGGCTTATTTTTTGAGGTAATAAAAGTGTCCTAAAATTGACTGTGGTGCTGGTTACACAACTCTGTGAATATACTAAAAATCACTGAACTGTATACTTTAAATGGGCGAATTGTATGGTATGCGGATGATATCTCAATAATACCCTTTTTAAATAAAGGGGAAAACAAAGTTTGCACCAAAACTTTTTAAATTCTCAAAAGGAAGGAAAGGAAAGGGAAAGGGAAAAGAGGAGGAATAAGAAAAAGCAGCAGTAGCATAACTTTCTGGAATGCTGTAAAAAAAATGAACTGGAATGTTAAAATTATATACAAATTACCAGATCGAGTTAAATGCTTTGCATAGAAGCTGTTGTGCATCGGCCTCCAGAGGAAATTATTTCCATACCTATATCAGTACTTTACTTGGAAAAACAGCAGTTGTCGGCTCATGTGGGTATAAGCTTCCTCCTACAGCTATCTCCACAAAATGCTAGACGGCGCTAGTGTGAGCAGATGTCCCCAGTCACTCCTGATCCACTCAGCAACCAGCAAAGCGAACGCTGTCATTGGCCATTTCCCCCCGGTGACAGAGGGAATGAGAAGCTGCAGCCTGAAGGCCAGGAAACCTTACAAAGAGAAGTGAGAGCAAGGGGTGCCAGCTGGAATTTTTCATCTTCTCAAAGCAAGTAGAGTATAACCCCTGGCGAGAGCTTATCTGCAATAATTACTACGGTTTTAAAATAAAGAACTAGGTACTTGGCCTCAAAAATGCTCTATTTGGTGCATTTTGGAAGAAACTGCATTGAGCCTTAGGCATTGAGTAAGATGGTCTCTCTTAAGAGAGTAACCAAAAACTAAAACTGCCCGTGTATCTGTCATTTCATTCAACTTACTTCTTAGTCCAAGGGTTACACCTGAACACTGACTAACCGACCTCACTTTATTCTTTTTGTTCTCCAGGACCTGTGGCATAGAAAATGCTTAATGTGTTGAAGGAACAAAGGAGAAAAGAGGTTAAGGCAGTGAGAAGGGAAAAATGTGAAAAAAGAGAGAGGAAGGGAGAATTTATATTTTAATTTTAATTATAATTAAATAGCCTGTTAAAATTCGTTATGAGGCACAAATAGTGGAACTGATCTAATGTTCTCCACAGCATGAGTTTGGAAAGAATATTATTTTTAAGGCTTATTGTTATTTTTTAAAGAGCATTAGCCATTTACACACACTTGCAAATTTCATGACTCAGGACTAGATTAGAAGTGAACAAATAGTCAAAATCAGTCACAGGACACATCCCTGATTCTTTGATTCATCTTTGTAAAGAATGAGTGAAAAACTAGGTCAGTTTTGTCTTAAGAAAATCCAAGGATCATGACTCATTAAAAACTCTTCAATGGATGGGAGTCGGACTTGGATCTTCAGAGCAATCACTGCCGGTGGGCTAGAATGGCAGTCAGGATGCCGCCTCCATTGCCTCTGGGCTGTGAGGAGAGGTGGCACAGACAGGAGGTTCTTGGTGCACCCCCCTACACACAAACACACACACGAAGAAGCTATATGATCAGGAATCTGGGGATCACAGTTCATGTAAAGTAAAAGTAAGTCTGACACAGAGCAAGTACTTAACAATCATTATTACCATACTGAACCCCACAGTTCAGATTGGTTCTGACAGTCAGTGAATGTGAGGTCCTGTGTTGCCCTGGCCCAGATATTAACTTTTTACTACTTTTGACTACCAATTAGTTTAAAATTGACTGAAACCCCCAAACCTTTCTCATACTTGCTGCTAAATTATATCCTCTGTCTTGTATGCATATGACTGGTTTTAATAACCTAAATGCAGGGCTTTTCATCTATGCCATTGCATTTCATCCTATTGGATTTCCTATCACTCTACCCCTTGAGAGCTGTTTAGAGTCTGATTTTGCCATCCGATATGTTAATATTTCCTCTAGCTTCATATTCAGGAATTTGATCATCACCAATGTCTTGATCTACACAAGAAATTTAGAAAATGGGAAGCATGAGAAATAGAGGATGAATGAATCTCTGTGACATTCCATTGCAGGAGTATTGCAGAATGTCATCAAGTTAATAATGAGTACTATTTGGGTATGGTCCTTCAACCAATTACGAAACCAACCAAAGATGTTATTCTATACACCAGTGGCTTCCCATCTGTTCTCCATAGAGTATTATGAGGTCCAGGGGCTGCAGGAAATAAAGGAGCAAAGGGTGGGTACTCTCTCCTCTCCCTAAGCCGACTCTTTTTCTTTTCTTTTTTCTTTCCTTTTTATTTTTTTGCATACCATATTTCCTCATGATCTTTTGTTTGAAAAAAAAAATCCTTTGTGTTCAAACGAATCTTTGACAACCATTGATTTAGACCAAATTTCTCTATTTTCTATGAGTACATCAGGAGATCCTTTGACAGATGTCTTTTGAAATTCAGATAGACTGTCCTGACCTCTCCTCACTAGCACTCCCGCAATCCTACCATCAGAGCAAATCATCTTAGCAAATCCACATTGGGTCCTGGTGATACACTCTTTTTTTTTTTAATTCTCAAAATATGTTTGCTTAAGAAAGCCTCTTATACTAGACTGCAATGGGCATTAAGGCCATACTTGCCAAACCACAGAATTTCAGAAATTATCGTTTATCCCACAAAGCCTTCAAAATTAGTAATGGTTTATAAATACAATTTTCAAGTTATTTCAGTATGTTAGATTGTAAATCATTCATAGCAAGAGGTTATAAAGTCATTTAAAGGAGCCAGAAGCTTTCTTATAATCTCCTTGTATTTGGGGCCTTATTTCCCCTACAAAAAGCTTGTAATGAGATTAAAGAAACTTCACCAACATTAGGGGAATCAAACAACAAGCACATCTATCAGCAATATCTATTGGTCCACAATAATAATTTCATTCACGAGGAACTATACCTTTTCACAGACTGAAAATATTTACTAGGCTTTCCTTCAGTAGTCAGTAACTATTCCGAACAAATCCTAGGCACTGAGCTATGGAGGCCGATATTATTAACCTTTCTGCACATATCAAAGGCATAGAACAGGGCTTCCCTGGTGGTGCAGTGGCTGAGCGTCCGCCTGCCGATGCAGGGGACACGGGTTCGTGCCCCGGTCCGGGAAGATCCCACATGCCGCAAAGCGGAGCGGCTGGGCCCGTGAGCCATGGTCGCTGAGCCTGCGCGTCTGGAGCCTGTGCTCCGCAACGGGAGAGGCCACAACAGGGAGGCGCCAGCGTACCGCAAAAAAAAAAAAAAAAGGTGTAGAACAATAATCTAGTGGCAGGGAATAGCTGTACAAAAAAGAAATAAAACATCAGTGGAATGTGAATAGTGTCTTTAAAACTCTGGTAAAATTTCGTTTTTGCCAGTAGCTTGGTTCCTTCTGAGCCAAATTTCATGGAGGTATAAGGCTGGCAATACTTTAGGCTATCATCCAAATACAAAGAAATTTTCACGGCAGATATACTAGACAGCACAGCAAAATCTAGACTGGGCCTCAAGAACACAGGAAAAGGGAAGCATAATTATGTAAAGCCAACATGTGAATGCATTGTGTGTGGCTGGCAGACTTCTCCTGACTCACATTAATATTCACATCGGGCACTGTTTAATGATGCCATTCAGAATGGGGATTTGGAGCAGGAAGAGGTATATAGAGGCAAATCAAAAAATAATTTATTGCAATAGAAATATTCCTCCTTTTGAAGCATCACTTTAAAAAGAGGCACATTTTTTCCCCTGTTCCTAACTTTACTAAATAGATTCTCTTCCCTGTCAAAACCCCAAGGGTACTTTATGAGAAATATAAATTGGTATGATAAAAAAATCCTACACAAAATGTATATCACTCAGGTGACACACCACTTGGATCCTTTAAAAATCAAACTGTGCTAAACAGAAGCAGAGGCCTTCAGCTGGTAATAAGGTGCTTTTGTAAATATCTTTTTCCAGTTTACCCAGGTAACATTTGAAACCTGAAAGAAAAAGAAATGCTTCCTCTGCTGTCTTTGTACTCCAAATCTGTCCAATATCAAAAATTCAAATTAAGGGCTTCCCTGGTGGCGCAGTGGTTGAGAGTCCACCCGCCGATGCAGGGGACGCGGGTTCGTGCCCCGGTCCGAGAAGATCCCACATGCCGCGGAGTGGCTGGGCCCGTGAGCCATGGCCGCTGAGCCTGCACATCCAGAGCCTGTGCTCCGCAATGGGAGAGGCCACAACAGTGAGAGGCCCGCATACCGCAAAAAAAAAAAAAAAAAAAAATTAAAATTAAAATTCAATGAGAAACCATCAGGCTATTTCCAACCCTGAATTTAAAAGTTTAAGTTTCTCCTCCTTTGGTTAAGTATTTCCTGAGTAGTTCTAAGGCCATGGCCTTTGTACTATTAGTAAAGGGGTGCAGTTCCATATATAACTTAAAATGTTTATCCTTTTAAGTTTAAGACCCAGAGAAAGAAAGAGGAGGAAGAAAAGGAACAGGGGAATCAACAATAAAACAACAGCAGCAACAATACACATTTTTGAGCCGTAATTATGTGCCAGACACTATGCTAAATGCTTTACATGCATTAATTTTTAAGCCCCCAAAGGACCTAATGATGTTAGGTACTATTGTTATTCCCATTTTAGAAATCTGGAAACTGAAAGGGTAAGTAATTTTCCAAGGTTACAGAGTTTATTTAAAATGCATAAATTAACACAAATTACAACGGCTAAATCTATATCAAGGTAAGTACTAAGGAGGTGGGGCAATTATGGATAAAAATAAAGAACAAAAAATGTCCAGTAACTCTTGACTGACCAGAAACTATTTGCTAGGAAAACAAAACAAAACAAAACTGGAAACAATTGGAATTTTTGAGAGTGGATGATGCCCCTATCAGTAGGAAGATATTTCACAGCGAGTAACAGACAAAACCATTGCAGTGGCTTATGTAAACGTGTATTTAATTTTCTTACACACATCTTGAGATAGGTGTTTGCTGCTCTTGGTTTAATAATGTAAAGGCCAACGACCCTGCAGTCTTCTTGGCCATTTCCTCTTGGTAACACCAGCCATCATATCACATTCAAAGAAGTAAAACAGGGGCCGTCAAATCAGAAAAGCAACAGCTTTCCCCAAACCACTCCCAGTCCCCCAGTCAAAAGATTTCCACTTAGGTCTCACAAGTCAGAACTAAGTTACATGGCTACTTTTAACAACAAAACAGGCTGAGAAATATGAAGAGAATCATCATGACTGGTTGGATCACTTGTGCCCAATTATCTGGAGCTAAGCACCCTGCTGCCTGGGACTGAAGTGGGGTTCTGTTAGCAAGGCTGGGACTGGATCTGGAGTTACCATGGTTGGATATGTGCCTTAGGGAGTCTGAAAATTATTCCTGTAAAGAAGCTGAGAGTAAATAAACATTTTAGACTTTGAGGGCCACATAGGATCTTTGCCATATATTCCTGTTTGTTTTTGTTTTAACAACCCTGAAAAAATCCTAAGCTACCTAAAAATCGACTGTGAGTGGGTTGTAGTTTGCCTGAGGTTTGGGACAAGGCTCCAGGTATGAAATGTAGCACTGAAGAAATTCAAATCAGTTAAGACTGGTTAGAAGCCTTAACATATCTCTATATCTAAACTTTCATTTTCTCAAAAGAAATAAGACTGGAAGTTAGGAAAACCAAATTCCTACCCTAATAAATTAACTAATAAATAACTGAGTGATTTAATAACGGAATTATTTCAGTAACTCACCTAATAATTTTAGCTCTTTCAGCCAGACCACATTCTGTAGAGTGAGAGTTAGACCAGACAAGCCACAAGTCCCTTCTAGCCCCAATACTGAGAGATTCTAACCTTAGGAAAGCATAAAAGATGAAAGCAGCAGCATCTATCATGATGACTAAAAGCCCCAACAGTGGGAACATCCATCCACATTAACCAGAAAATACTATCGGATTGATTCTATAACCCCCTGGGAGACCCTGAGCCCTTCCCAGACATGGGATATTCACATGGATATACGCTGATACTCACATGGACTCTCCGTGTGCACCCCCCACCCCAGTAAAACCCACCCCGATGGAATACCTGGTCTGAAATAAAAGAACTATTTCTCTCCGTCTCCCTATTTGAGTTTCACTCCAACTCCCCCCTCCCCTGCAACTCCCAGCCTAAATGCCAAGCTGAAGGAGGACTACCCTAAACAGGCAGTTTTTAATTTTTTTAAAGTTTAATTTTAAAAAAATCAAGCTCTTTGTGCATTCTCTCTATAATCTACCTCTGTTTGCTTTAACATAAAAATAATGTTTTTCTTTACTTCAGGTTAAGTAAAACCAGTGCCCCAGGCAGATGAGCCATGGTTCCCGAGGCCCTAGTTACTGGAGAACCTCCACATTCCTGGGGAAGGGGTGGGGATATGCATGCCCCAGCCAGGACCCACTTTCAGGTTCCTTGTTAGCCTAACTGGGGGTTTTTAGATTCTTTTCTCTCCTTTGATTTCAGAATTACAAAAATTTGCAAAGTAAAAGAAATTTACCCAGGAAATAAACACAATAAAAAAACAAATGTATATGCCCTCTGTTAAATTTCAGTCTAATTGAAATTGGCATCTACCATTTACCCATTCTTCCTTTCTCTAATGTGTGCAATCTTACTTAAACTCAATGGCCCTTTGAGGTCACAGGTTTTCAGATACACTAGGCAAAATGAGGTCAGAGATATGATGAGCAAATGCTTATTTTTCCACAATATACACTGTTTTTAGGAAGAACTGTTACAAGGATCTGCTGAGTTATATTGTCTTCTTCAATGAAAATGTTCTAACAGGAAAATAAATCATGGAAATAGCAAAAATAGTATCAGATTACACCATCTGCCCTATTCCTTCCTGTATACGTTTCAGTATGAGAGGAGGCCAAACACCTCTTACAATGCTAGTGTAGTGTTTGCTCAATGCAACTCAAAAGCATAGCATACGACCTAATATATAGACATATGATTTTTGTGTCAAAGTCCTTTGGTATTAGAAGAATGATTTTGACATTAAAATAGTTTGCCATAGGTGGCTAATTCTCCATTAAGAATCCTATTGTGGGAATTCCCTGGTGGTCCAGTGGTTAAGACTCCATGCTTGCACTGCCGAGGCTCCGGGTTCGATCCCTGGTCAGAGAACTAAGATCCCACAAGCCTCCCAGCATGGCCAAAAATAACCACAGAATCCTATTTGTGCGTGAGGGGTTATTGGAAGATAGTAGCCAAGTAAGCAATAAGAATATAAGAACAGCAGACATGTTTTGGGGAGCCTGGGCAGCTCACAGGGAACCCCCTGGCTTGCCCCCTGCCCTTCACACCCACACACACAGCTACCCTGCTTGTACACTGTCCCGAGCAGCTAATCACACCAGGCCAGACTGTCTGCCCAAGAATGTGAGATTGGGGCCAAGTAACTATATTCCTTTGGGGATGGTCTCCGGAGAAGAGAGACAGGAAAAAGTTCCTGGTGCCTTTGACAGGGAAGGATTCCATCCCTCCCTTATTTCTTACAGATGAAACTTCAAAAACTCCCCCTAGGACTTCTCCAGCCTCTCTCCCCTTTCTAGCCCAAGAAGTATATAAGTACCAAAGAAGCTTCGCTCCAATTATAACCCTCCACTAGGCATAAACTTCACCGACAACCCAAACTTCAAAGTAAAACTCCAGCCCAGCAGCCAGGTGTGGAAGAAGGCCCTGTGTGATGACGGCGCTGATCCATCTTTTCAGCCTTATCGGCTGTTGCTACGCACGCAAGAACCCAGTCACATGCACAAACACAGAAAAACACAGAACTATTTCTACTTCCTCCGTCTAACCTTGTCTCCCTTGCAACTGCCCCTCATACCAACAATCCCGACGTCCAAATCTAGCCCCTCTATAAGAAAGTGTTCTTACCGTCTTTACATCAGGATACACACGGGAATTGACCACTTCTGTACAGTCCACCGAGGTAAACTGATCTGGCTGGTAACCTCCAAGCCGGCCAAGCCTTCCATGGCTGTTGGGCTCACCTGTATCCTATTCTCAGCACCCGAGGGAAGAAGCGCTCGCTGCTTTAGGGAACACAGCCTCCTTCAGGAAGCCTCTCCGGGTCCTTCCGGAAGTGTTTTCTCCCCCAGTAATTTACACGCTCCTGCAGCATGTGATTTACATGCTCCTGTGGCCTTGAGACAGAATTAGTTATGCCTGTGTCTTACCTCCCCCCGCCCCGCCCCCCCCCACGCCCCCACCGTGAACTCCTACCCAGGCTTTGTCCCTGATTCGTATTCAGGTTACAGGAATGAAAGCGCACGTCAAATACTGTGCACTGTGGCCTTGGTTCTGAGAGCAGAGCTGTGTAGGAAGTGGGCGAAGTCAGTGGCCAAGGGGTCCTACGGCAGTAAGGCTGAGGCTAGAACCTGTGAGGGAGAGAGCAGTAAGGAGCACTGAGAAAGAAAAGCGGCAGGCTAGCCATGCGGGTTGCGCTCCGAGTTTGCTGAAGTGGAGCAGACAGCAGGTAGGACGGACGCAGGACAGCTAGTGAAAAGGGATGAGACCCACAGGGTGGCCCGGGACCGAGGAAGAGCACAGTGCCCTGGCTCTTTCCAGCAAGGGTAACACGTGGGTCCAAGGAGGAAGCATCAACAGCCAATCGGTTTTGATGAAATACATTGTACTTCATACAGAATCCAAAACAGCTGAAAGGGTGATCATGTAGCCCGAGGCCACTGACCAGAAAAGATCGGCAGCAGAAGCTTCCGCAGTCTACTAGAACCCCACCAGACCTTCCCTAGGGAATCTACCAGGCACTAGCCTGCAGGGGCTCCTGGTACCCTAATGCCTGGGTGTCAGTCTTTGGGGTAATCACCACGAGAGGGCGCCCTCCCTTGCTAGGCTGCCTAGCTGAGATGCGAATGGCCTCTCTAGATATAGCACAACAATGACTATGGTCCAAACACTCCTGCAACCAGGAGTGAAAAGGGATGAGAATCTGTGAGGAAGAGAACAGTGTGGGGCACTGAGAAGAGAAAGGGCAGGCTTACTTAGATAAAGTAAATAGTTATCTCTGGCCCGTGATGCCGAGAACAGTTTTCTCCTTTCTGCTCTGTTCTTCAAAAATTTCTGAAGGGGGCAATTCTCCCTCACTCTTAGAAATCACACTGAAGCAGAAACGGTACAATTTCCTCTCCGATTCACTTATTTAGAGACAAAAAAACAAGCATCCCTTCTTGTATTGGGTAGGCCAAAAATTCCCTCTATGGAAAACTCCGAATGAACTTTTCAGCCAACTGCAATATAATTTGTGACTTTAGAAGTCTCAAGGAGCATCTTTACTTAAAAATCTCCTTAGGAATAGCATATCTGCCACACTTATCGAGAAATGCTTATCTAGAACTCAGGAAAGTTTCTCTCCAGATAAAGGTATTGTGCTTCTTTTCTGTCAGGTTATAGGAACTAGATAATCCAGTGCATTTCCCTTTTTACCTTGGCTACTAGGAAGTTCAGATATAAAGGCAATGTTCACTTACGTATTTAATTCATTTCAAGTACACAGTGACTTTTTTTTTTTTTTTTTTTTTTTTGCAGTACGCGGGCCTCTCAGTGTTGTGGCCTCTCCCATTGCGGAGCACAGGCTCCGGACGCGCAGGCTTAGCGGCCATGGCTCACGGGCGCAGCCGCTCCGTGTCATGTGGGATCTTCCCAGACCGGGGCACGAACCCGTGTCCCCTGCATCGGCAGGCGGACTCTCAACCACTGCGCCACCAGGGAAGCCCTCATATATTTCTTTTAAATAAGAATGGGGAAGATGTTATTTTTGAACAGTGTGAAAGCATAGCTCCCATTTTACTATGTTTTTGCAAAGAGTTCTAACTTCCTAGTTAGAGACACATTCTCCGTTTTAAAGAGAAAGTAACTTAAAAAGCATTGATGTGCCGTGGGACTGTACCACATGAATACAATACTTGGAAGAGACAGACGTGTGTTGCTCAAATGACTTACTAAGAAATGGGATGCTCAGGAGAACAAGCTTGGATGGTTTCTTTAAATGTCTTTTCTGCACTCATGAAGTGGCCAGGTACCCCGAGGGATGCATCCCACATTGGCCAAAAGCTTCAACAGAAACAAAGCTCTCCAGGCTTGCTAGATAATGGGTTACCACTGAAGTCTGCCTATTAGAGGTGCTCTCTGTCTCCTCACATATGGCTTCAGGGGCGGACAGTCTCCCTGAGTTTCTGGCCTCACCTTGCTCTGTCTGTTCAGTTCCTGATAGCTCACTTTACTTTGACCTCTGATATTTTAACCACTGGCTTCAAAGTCCAGCTGCTCAGTGTATGCTCCAGGCTCCCTTTAGACCCACCTTTCTCTTAGAACCACACCCACCGTCCCCATCATTTGGTCTAAAGTGCTTCCAGGTGTCCCTCCACAGGGCTGCATCTTTAGCGGGTTCTCATCTTCAGGCCGGTCAGTTTTTCTATTCTTGTTCTCCCTCCAACTAGGCTTTCATGTCCTTGTGCTTCAGGCTGTATCTGATCGATCTGTGTGTTCCTAACACCCAGCACAGTGCAAGCACATTTAAGGCACTCAGCAAATGGTGATCAAATATTTAACCTCTTTGCCTCAGTTGTATCACAGTTTCCTCACTCATAAAACAGAGATGATAGGGCTATTGTGAGGATTAAGTGCGCTAAAACGTAAAAAGTAGAGTGTTCTGGCATATTCTAAGCACTCAGTAAAATTTAACCATTATTATTAAGTACTCAATAAATAACCAAATTATTTGGCATTCGATAAATGTGAATAAAAGACTAAATATGGATATAATGACAAAATCAGTATTAAAAATTAAATGACTCACTTGCCCAGTAAATTTTGCCTTTTAAACAATCTATGTCAGCAAACCTGTGCGGTAGTCATGGGATGTAGATATTATTATTGTACAAGGCACGTGCCCGTCACAGAGAGGGCTGGAATGCCACCAGAAGTATATACTGTGTGGGAGACAGTGGCCAAATTCCCTTTCTCCTAGGTCTGTGCGCTTTCCTAGAATCCAGGCCAGTATGACAAGTTTTACATGTGCCGCTGGAGAAAGTGACCCCCATCAGCTAGTGTAACCCAGCATTTGTTTCCAGCGCCTGCCAGAGTCATTTCAATTAGCTTCCAGAATAGACACTACCATGCAGCTGACGCAGCAATTTCCACTGAAAGCAATTTCATTTCATAAAGCAACGCCTGCAGCTTAGATTTGAGAGCATGTCGCATTTGCAAAGATGGAAATGACATAATTATGTTCTAAGTCGAGTTTATAAGACACAAACCAATTCCAAAGGACAACGAATCTGAAAAGTTGCTTTTCCCAGGTATCTTTTTCAGTCTTTTGGGGCCCAGTGGCATGGCGGCCAGAGCTGAGCACACAGCCTACACAAGAGATCTTGCTTTTACTGGGCTTCCTGCATGTTTCTCCCTTGCTTTTCAAGAAATACTATTAATTTTTCTTAATATCTTTTTGGGTTACCATAGCCCTATACAAATCTCCCATTCAGAGAACAGCATCTTCTCACACACCAGGTAAGAGTCACCCAGAAAAAGACTGTTCACAATATCCCTCCTATGAGGAAGAGCGAGAGAGATCCACGTGATCCCAATTATTGGAATTCACAGATGAGAAACGTTTATCCCATAACTTCAACCTGCTGTGTCCAACATGAATGTATTTATTAACACTGAAAACAAGGAAGAAAATCTATCTGAATCAAATTATCACTCACTCTCTTCTTAACTAATTTATCTTCTGAAATTACCATATGGTAAGTGAACAGAACTATTAAAGCTAAACGCTACTGTATGAGTAGCTAATAGAGGGATGGCAGTGGCCACGGTATCCCCAGGAAAGGCGGGAGAGAGGGTTGGAGGGAAGAATTTATCAAGCATCTATTATATGCCAGACCCTGTACTTTCATGCATTCACTTTTCACGAGGCTACACGTGGCAGCAGGTATTAGTAGCTGGGATTCCATTTCTCAGCAAGTCATTTAAGCAACACGCGTCTACCAATAGGATTCATTTCTTCCAAGCATGAATCCTTGTGTTTCTTTGGTACACCCCCAGGGCTCACCAATGTTTTTTAAGTTACTTCATCCTTAAGGAGAATGTCTCTAACTAGGAAATTGGAACTCTTCGCAAAGACATAGTAAAATGGGAGCTATGTTTTCAAACCATTCAAAAATAACATCTTCCCCATTCTCATTTAAAAGAAGTATATAAAATTGGAAATGAAAAAAAAAATTAAAAGTCACCATGTACTTGAAAGGACGTAAGCACTTAAGTGAACACTGCTTTATAACTGAACTTCCTAATAGCCAAGGTAAAAGGGGAAATGCTTTGGGTTATTTAGTCTCCTGGGTCTTCTGCAGCATTTTCTCTTACCAACATAAAAGCCAAGATTAAAGTCATGACCTCTGGTCCAGAGCAGCAGAGTTACAGTGAAGAACCTGTTTATGTCTTTGGTATATTTCAAACTGTGCCTAATATAATTTATTTATTAAAAAAATACTCATGCATACACTTTTAGTTCACAAAAAATATGAATCTTTGCAGCCAATATTTCCATATCACTCTGTTAAGGGAAGTATGTTTATACTGACACACACCCCAGGCACATTTCAAAGAACTAAACATTTATTAATATTTGAATTTCACTAGTATAGTAGGCACGGGAAATTCCTCAGCTATTTCTGGAGGGCTTTTATAAACAAGTTCACAGTCATGAATGAAATAATGGATACTTTGCATCTCAAATAAATAAAAATCTCAACTTTCTTCAATTTTATTAATTGTTGATATAAATAAAAATGAGTACTTTTCCCGAAGTCATAGAAAATAGATGCCCCAAAGGCATGAGACAAACATTATCAGTGATCTATTTTTAAGTTGATAAATATTTAAAGGTACCCATTTATTAAATCTAATCTTCAGGTCAGAACTATGACGTATTTGCATGGTGTTAAGGCAGCCTAATTTTAAATTTCAACAAGCTTGTAAAAATTGGAAATATAAATTGTAAAATCCAGGCTAGTTGTTTAATAGACTTTCTTTGTACTGGTATTTTAAATGTACTATTCTACCTGTAAACTTTCTTCTACTTAGCCTTTTTTTTTAATTGCAGTATATTTCATATATAGGGAAATGCAAAAACCTTAAGTGTGCACCTTGATGAATTTTTACATATGTATGCTCCTGTTTCCTCGCTACTTAAATCAACACATAGCAACTTTACAACATCACAGAAAGTTCTTTTGTACCCCTTTTCCCAGGTATTACCCTCCAATTCCAGGTAATTACTTTACAGCTTCTAAAATCATAGATTAGTTTTGCGTGTTCTTCATCTTTGTAGAATGGGGTCAGAAGGATGTCTCTTTGTGTCTGGCTTCTTTGACTCAACATAGAGATTCTGAGACTGTGGTATTGCCTGTGTCAGCCCTTGTTTTTTTGTTGTTGTTTTTTTTTTAACATCTTTATTGGGGTATAATTGCTTTACAATGGTGTGTTAGCTTCTGCCCCATAACAAAGTGAATCAGTTATACATATACATATGTTCCCATATGTCTTCCCTCTTGCGTCTCCCTCCCTCCCACCCTCCCTATCCCACCCCTCCAGGCTGCCACAAAGCACCAAGCCAATATCCCTGTGCCATGCGGCTGCTGCCCACTAGCTATCTACTTTACTACGTTTGTTAGTGTGTATATGTCCATGACTCTCTCTCGCCCTGTCACAGCTCACCCTTCCCCCTCCCCATATCCTCAAGTCCGTTCTCCAGTAGGTCTGCGTCTTTATTCCTGTCTTACCCCTAGGTTCTTCATGACATTTTTTTTCTTAAATTCCATATATATGTGTTAGCATACGGTATTTGTCTTTTTCTTTCTGACTTACTTCACTCTGTATGACAGACTCTAGGTCTATCCATCTCATTACAAATAGCTCAATTTCGTTTCTTTTTAAGGCTGAGTAATATTCCATTGTATATATGTGCCACATCTTCTTTATCCATTCATCCGATGATGGGCGCTTAGGTTGTTTCCATCTCCGGGCTATTGTAAATAGAGCTGCAGTGAACATTTTGGTACATGACTCTTTTTGAATTTTGGTTTTCTCAGGGTATATGCCCAGTAGTGGGATTGCTGGGTCATATGGTAATTCTATTTGTAGTTTTTTAAGGAACCTCCATACTGTTCTCCATAGTGGCTGAACCAATTCACATTCCCACCAGCAGTACAAGAGTGTTCCCTTTTCTCCACACCCTCTCCAGCATTTATTGTTTCTAGATTTTTTGATGATGGGAAGCAACTGACAAAGGATTAATCTCCAAAATTTACAAGCAGCTCATGCAGCTCAATAACAAAAAAACAAACAACCCAATCCAAAAATGGGCAGAAGACCTAAATAGACATTTCTCCAAAGAAGATGTACAGAATGCCAACAAACACATGAAAGAATGCTCAACATCATTAATCATTAGAGAAATGCAAATCAAAACCACAATGAGATATCATCTCACACCAGTCAGAATGGCCATCAGCCCTTGTTTTTATCAGCTCATCTTTTTGCAGGCTGGTCTCCCAACCTCAGATGCCACCTTCTTTGCCTAACAAATTCTGTTGATCTTGCTGGGCTCACCCAACACCATCTCCTCCATCAAGCACTTCTCAATCTCCCCAAGACAACATTAGCAGCTCCTTTTCTGATCATGCCTTTTTAAAAAAACATATTTCAATCTGCTTCCTGGGGTGTGACGCCCCCATTCTGCAGAGCAATCGCCAAAGATAGGAAGAGAAGCCAGACGAATAGTCACTTAGTGGATGAATGTGAACGGGAGGTGCAGCTGTGGAGCACTGGTTGAGAAAAATGTACAATTTAGACAGAGACCAGTTCTCGCAATTTTCCCTCTCTCCTTCCTCTTCTACCACCTTCTGTGCCTCTGCTCTCTCCATCTCTCCCCCTTCTTTACTTCTCTCCCTCCTCGTCTTCCTTATCCCTTCCATCTCCCCCTCTTTCACTTAATCTAATTTTCTTTGCTTTCTTTGCATTCATTTTTTTCTTCTCTTGTGTTAGTTGATTCATTTGAAAAACATTTAATGAAATATCACGCTACTGAGTTCCCAGAAGTTTCATTAACCCTGAGCCCAGGCAACACGTGATGTGTCTGGTGGTCGCTGCACTGTGTCTGGTGATATCAGGGTATCAGGAGGAGAAAATGAATGACTCAGGTGTGCCAGTGCAAGAGAAGAGCTGTTAGGTGTACAGAATAATCCCTGTGTGAGTGAACAGGTAAGTGCCCAAATGTCTAACTGGCCAGAAAGGTATTAGACTGTGACCATGGGTTAGACTGGTCTCTTAGCACATGGGGCTCTAAGAAGGCATTTAAGAGGCTCAGGGTGCCCAACAGGGAAGCAAAGCTACAGATTCACAGGGCAGAGACCCACTGTCTGTACACTCTCCCTCTGCACTGCACAGTCACTCTAGGGGGTGCAGGAAGAGGGGGCACAGACTACAGAACAAGTGACTCTGTAAAATATAATCATAATCAACTTTCAAACAAAACCTGAGACTTTAAATGCAATGATTTATTTTTATACCCTCCAGGGGGTATAACAGGAAGAAAGGAACTTACATAACATGAGGTACCTTAGTATATTCTGTAACTGGCACAATGGCCCAGAGAGGACAATAACCCATCCAATATCACACAGCAGTTTCCTCTGTTCTCTAGCAGCTTTTTGAGTCCAAGTCTAGCATTGTGCCTGTCACATTTCTCAAAAGAAGAGGTTCAGGAGCAAAACTTGATAGGGAAAGAAATTCAGAGAGCAATTCAAGATAGTGGGGAAGGTTAGAACAGAATACTGTTGGAAAAGGAGGTTAGGAAGGCAGTTTAAGGTCAAATTACTAAGGATTTGCATGCCAAGTAAGAAAGTGTAAATTTGTAATGAAATTAAGGACTTTTTAATCAGAGGATATGGAAGTAAAATCAATGTTTACGGGGACTGAATTAGTCTAGCAATGATGCACACTGTGGCTTATTGGGCTGCTTGTGTTTGGGTGGCCAGGCTGCAGGGTGGTACAAACCCACAGCCTCTGCCACAAGTCACCACGCTCATACCATGTGATGGCCAGAGGTGGGCCCTTGACCCAAGATCAGTCCCCCTGCCTGCTGGAAAGCAACTAGGCCATAGTCCAGCCAACTAAACCAATAGCACCCTTGCTTTGTGCAAGTGTGAACTTGAGACTTAATAGGTCAGCAATGGGTGGTGGCGGTAGAAGCTGAGGCAGATAAAGGAAAACAGAATCAGAGAGAGAAGCGAACTACATCAATGGCCCCCGCAATTTATTTTTAATTTTAGAATTTATTAAATAAGGAAGCTTATTTGTTAAATAAGAATTTGAGCAAGACGGGGAATAGACATTTATTGAAAGCCTGGTGTGCTGGGGCGGCCGGAAGCTAATCATAGGTCCCAGCTGTCTTAGAGCCCTGATGACAACTATCCTTTTCCCAAATGACATGTGTACGACTGTTCCCAGGGGTCTAGGCGACCTGAGTGAGATTCCTGCCATAGATCCGTATAGCCACACTACATCGCTCCAGGTGACTTCAGGGAGTCTCTCTTCCTCCTAAACAAAGAATTTAGGCGGCAGAAAAGTTGAGGACTGTCTGACTCAATTCCAGTCTTCAGAGGAGTCCGACGCACCCTTCCCTTTCCCGTCGTGGAAAACCCCACTGAGGTCAGGGCAGTTGCCCCTCATTCTCTCTGGGTACCTTGGAGCAGCTTCCACTTTAATCAATTCTCAGTCTCTTCTCTCAGCTTCCTCTCTTGCACTTTCCATCTGAGAGTGTGCATCTGGTCGCTCCAGAGCCAGGTTTAACTTCCTACAAAGACCTCTGGCTTTTATGGACCCCACTGGTTCTTTCTGCCTCTGTCTCTCCCCCGCAGAACACCCATCCCAGACCATCCCTCTGGGCCCAATCCCAAATCCTGATCAAACCTGTTGCAACAATGAGGGAAATGGAGGCCAGACCCTCCCGAGAAAAACTGGCTCGGGGACTTCGGTCCATCTCATAAGACTGCGGCTCCAGGACAGTGTGTGAAGGTCAGATTTAAAGGAATAATAGGTGATCTGAATTTCAAAGATATTCTGCTGTTACTTTGACATGTCCAGCAAGTGTCTCACTCATAGGAAACTACTAGTAATAAGACAAATTTCAATTCCATGCTTGAATACGTTTTAAAATTATGGGGGGGGGGGGCTTTGGTTTTGTTTTTTTATAAATTTATTTATTTATTTTATTTTTGGCTGCATTGGGTGTTTGTTGCCACGCGCCGGCTTTTTCTAGTTGCAGCGAGTGGGGGCTACTCTTTGTTGCCCTGCGCGGGCTTCTCATTGCGGTGGCTTCTCTTGCTGCGGAGCATGGGCTCTAGACGGGCGGGCTTCAGTAGCTGTGGCACGCGGACTCAGTAGTTGTGGCTTGCAGGCTCAGTAGCTGTGGCGCACGGGCTCAGTAGTTGTGGCACATGGGCTTAGTTGCTCCACGGCATGTGGGATCTTCCCAGACCAGGGATCAAACCTGTGTCCCCTGCATTGGCAGGTGGATTCTTAATCACTGTGCTACCAGGGAAGTCCTGAAAATGATTTTATAGGAGATATATTGCACAACAGATGGTGGTGGGGAGAGACTGCGGGAGAATCACGTCCCTGGGGCTCTGCTTACACGCAACATCGCCTGGCTTCACAACTGCTCCCAGGAGCGTAGTCACTGCACCAGACTCAGTCATGTCTTGAATAAAGTCTCTGTTGAAACGGGACTTTTTTCTCCTATTTTTTACTCCAGTGGGGTGGATCAGCTAGGAATAATAAAAGTTGCAATGGACTAAATGCTTCAGGTAAATTACTTCCTTCCCTCCATTGTGTGTTTATCAGCCAGCCCAAATACGTTTCACATATAATGTAAATGGAAACCTGAACACGTAAAATGTAAGATGTGTAGCAAGACATGTGTGCCCAGCATGGAAAGTATCTCATAAGTGAGAAAATTATGTGCATCGTCTACAGAGCACAGCATAGAGTATAATGTGGGATCTTCACGCTTTGCTGGTGGCTATTTTCCCAACTGTTTAATGAAAGCAACAGAAGTCACAACGAGTTGCGTTAACGTAAACTGGGCTGTTAGAAAAATTAAATCCAGGCGTATTTGAGGAAAATAAATATTTTATATGAGGCAACTGTTTTCCCTGATCTACCAAATATATTCACCTGTTGGCAATCCAGTAGAGTTGTGAAATAATGTCTTTAAGGGAGTGCATTAGTTTTGCTGGGTCTGCCATAACAAAGTAGCACAAACTGAATGGCTTAAACAACAGATTTACTGTCTCACAGTTCTGGAGGCTAGAAGTCCAAGATCAAGGTGTTCACAGGATTGGTTTCCTTTTGCAGCCAGTGAGGAAAGGATCCATTCTAGCCTTTTCTCCTTGGCTTGTAGATGTCTGTCTTCATGTTCACATGGTGTTCTCCTGTGTGTCTATCTCCAGATTCCCCCCCGCTTTTTTTTTTTTTTTTTTTTGCGGTATGCGGGCCTCTCACTGCTGTGGCCTCTCGCGCCGCGGAGCACAGGCTCCGGACGTGCAGGCCCAGCGGCCATGGCCCACGGGCGCAGCCGCTCCGCGGCACACGGGATCCTCCCGGGCCGGGGCACGAACCCGTGTCCCCTGCATCGGCAGGCGGACTCTCAACCACTGCGCCACCAGGGAAGCCCAGATTTCCCCTTTTTATAAAGATACCAGTCATATTGGATTAGGACCCACCCTAATGAGCTCATTTTAACTTGATTACCTCTATAAAGATCCCATCTTCAAATAAGGTCACACTTAGAGGTACTAGGAGTTAGGACTTCAGCAAATGAATTTTAGGGAGAACACAGTCAAACCCTTATCAGGGAGTTTAAAAATAATAAGTTTTAAAGGTAGCTCTTGTTTACCTGATACAAGAAAACAAGCATCCTTTAAAACATAATTGCTTTCTGCTTTCAAAATTCCACCTGAGTTTATAGAAACAATTCTAAAAACTAAAATGAAGTGGAAACATCAGTTTTTCCTGCCACACATACAGGGTATAGAGGACCCAGTGTGGGCCACCCAGGCCTGCCTTATCTCACTCATGACTTTTTTTTTTTTTTTTTGCGGTACGCGGGCCTCTCACTATTGTGGCCCCTCCCGTTGCGGAGCACAGGCTCCAGACGCACAGGCTCAGCGGCCATGGCTCACGGGCCCAGCCGCTCCGCGGCATGTGGGATCTTCCCGGACCGGGGCACGAACCCGTGTCCCCAGCATCGGCAGGCAGACTCTCAACCACTGCGCCACCAGGAAAGCCCACTCATGGCTTTTTTATTTTGTTTTGTTCTGTTTCAATAAATCCGAGGGCACTAGTAAAACCTCAACGTTTGCCAAAACAGAATGAAGAAACTGAGTAGGAATCCAAGAAAAACAAACAAACAAAAAAGATCACTTTACAGCATGTCAGAGTCAAAAAAAGCCAGCAAAGTCCCCTGACCCCATCTTCCATGCACTTTGTGAAATCTCTCCATAGCAACCACACTAAAGGGACATCCAGTCTGCACTGAGTGGCAAACTCACCCAGAGGATGACAGTGCCCCTTTACACAGCTGGGAGGTAGAAAGTTCTCCCTTTTATTGAGTAGAATGGATCCTAATTCTATCTATGGGACCAAACAGAACCTATCTAATTCCTTTCACATGACAATCCCCAAGCATTTGCAACCTGGTGCTCATGCATTCAGCAAATATTTGCTGTGTGCGTACTATGTGGACAGAGTCCGACACCAACTAGAATCTTCTCCGTGGTAAACACTCTTGTGCCTCAAACGTCCCTCATTGGAAACAGTTCTATTCCCTTTACCATTCTGGGTTTTCTGCTCAAAAGAGGAATTTTTCTCCTTTTAAAGTATATTGCCCAGAACCAGATACAGTCCTAATGGTTAATTTGTTTATCTTTTGGGTTCAACTGGTCACTCCATCTTGAATTACTTCATGATAAATTTGCAAAATGTTGAAAACGAATTAGTGTAAATTCCGCTGAATTGAAGAAAACATAAAGAGGTAAATGGTTGCTTTTTATGGAATTTCAATAGATTTTTTTAATGGGTTAATATTTTTTAAAACATCCCTCCTATCCTCCACATTTTCTGTAAGTTGTTTTGTTTATTTAAAAAAACTTGGGACTTCCCTGGTGGCACAGTGGTTAAGAATCTGCCTGCCAATGCAGGGGACACGGATTCAAGCCCTGGTCCGGGAAGATCCCACATGCCGCAGAGCAACTAAGCCTGTGTGCCACAACTACTGAGCCTGCGCTCTAGAGCCTGCAAGCTACAACTACTGAGCCAGCATGCCACAACTATTGAAGCCCGTGCACCTACAGCCCGTGCTCCGAGAGAAGCCCGTGCACCGCAACGAAGAGTAGCCCCCGCTCGCCGCAACTAGAGAAAGCCTGCACGCAGCAACGAAGACCCAATGCAGCCAAAAATAATAAATGAATAAATAAATTAATTTAAAAAATTAAAAAAACTTGAAAAATATTTAAATTTATTTCAAGCATCTTACATGATTCTTTGGTTTCCAGAATAAGACTAAAGCCACAAAGATTACTTACAGATTCTTCACCATCCATTCCTACCAATACATTTTATAAAATTAAAAATGCTGCTAAAAACAGCAACATGAGCACAACGTTAACCTAGAGCTAAAAGTGACACACCAGATAGTGTCAGAGAAATCTTAGATGTGGAAACACAACCAGACCATATTTTAGTGGTCAAGTCTCTGATTGTCCCACACAAGATATAAATCAGCGGCCATAGCTTACAGCTTCAGAAGTTCTTATGGCAAATATTTTTGTTCACCACTGTCTTTTTTTAAAATAACTTTCCTACTCTCCATCCTCCAGTTATCCAACAAGGTACAGCCTGGAGTTCTCCTAACAGCACTCGTGGAAAGAAGGTTTCTAGGTGACGTACACGGGGTGCTGTCAGTAAGGCAATTACGAACTAGCTGAATTCATTTGGTAAATTTGCCAGCCTTGGTTCACAAATTCCATGATGCTGAAGCTTAATTAAGCCAGTGGGGCAGAGGATCAAAAGAATTCTTCCAACCAAGTTGAGCAAAGGATCTGTGGTACTTCAAGGAAAGATAAGCCAACACTAGTTCCCTTCTCAAAAACCAGAATTGAAATTGGATTCCCATCTAACACTGCGGGCACAGTCTTGTGTGTTTCAAAACTCCCCAAATCTGCCAACTGTTTTCCCCCCTCCTGAAAATGACTTTGTAATTACATAGCACTTAACCTAACAGGGAAACTATCTCCTGGCTCAGATTTACATGGTCGGAGGGAAAAGGGCATAATTTCCTCACAGTCTCATACCAAATGCAGAACACTTTTGCTGTCTTTTTAAACTATCTTCATCAAGAACTGCCCCGTCTTTACAGCAGGAAAAATTAAGAGTAGTATTAAAAATGAGATGTTTGGGCTTCCCTGGTGGCGCAGTGGTTGAGAGTCCGCCTGCCGATGCAGGGGACACGGGTTCGTGCCCCGGTCCGGGAGGGTCCCACATGCCGCGGAGCGGCTGGGCCCGTGAGCCATGGCCGCTGAGCCTGCGCGTCCGGAGCCTGTACTCCGCGACGGGAGAGGCCCCAATAGTGAGAGGCCCGCGTACCGCAAAAAAAAAAAACAAAAAAAAAACGAGATGCTTTTCACTGATCTAAGCACTAACTCAAGCCTTAAGTTTGAGATGCTAATATTCATGCATCATATAGTTTTTCAAAACCAACAGTTAGTACATATTACATAGAAAGCAATCTTGTCAGTCTGGCATAACTCACTTTTGGTGCTTTCATTAAATCTAAAATGTCTCCAATTGTCAGTCTTCGTGTTAGAAACAAAACATTATTTTCTAATAATATTAAGCCTATATCCCAGATTAAAAGCCAGAGTTATTAAATTTAAAACGATGTATTTTTAATCCAGCCACTACGGAAAAATAAGGCCTAAAAATATACATGTGGCCCCATAAACTAACACAGAATGCCTTTTAGAAAAATTATTAGAGAATAGTATCTACGAAAGCTAGACGCACACAGGAACGAAGTCCATCCTGCCCAGCTTTCAATTCCTGCACAAATACGGGAAAATCTAAAAAAACCTGTGTCTCCCAGCAAAGGTGGTTTTTTTGTATCAAATGAGTTTGCTCCATTCAAAGATATGCTAAAATGTCAATTTACCTGAAATCTTTGTGCACCAACTTTGTGGATATCGGTCAGGAAATTGGGAAACCTGGCTTTTCAGAGAACTAGTTCCGTGACACAGCAAGTCACCTGCCCTCACTGGACACTGAAAAAGCTAGAGCAGACAGCAGGGAAGACACAGGCCCTGGGGCTCTGACAGAGGGTGCCGGTTGCTCATAACTTCCCCCAACTCAACCTACTTACTATTGTCAGTTTCTAACAGGAGCACACTTGAAACACTGTTTCCAGTACTTTTTTCTTTTTTTCCTTGCAGTCAGAACATTTAACATGAGACCTACCTTTTTAACAATTTTTTTTTTTTTTGGCGGTACGCGGGCCTCTCACTGCTGTGGCCTCTCCTGTTGCGGAGCACAGGCTCCTGACGCGCAGGCTCAGCGGCCATGGCTCACGGGCCCAGCCGCTCCGCGGCATGTGGGATCTTCCCGGACCGGGACACGAACCCGTGTCCCCAGCATCGGCAGGCAGACTCTCAACCACTGCGCCACCAGGGAAGCCCCAACAATTTTTTTTTTTTTTTTTTTTTTTTTTTTTTTTTTTTTTTTTATGCGTTACGCGGGCCTCTCACCGCCGCGGCCTCTCCCGTTGCGGAGGACAGGCTCCGGACGCGCAGGCTCAGCGGCCATGGCTCACGGGCCCAGCCGCTCCGCGGCATGTGGGATCCTCCCAGACCGGGGCACGAACCCGTGTCCCCTGCATCGGCAGGCGGACTCCCAACCACTGCGCCACCAGGGAAGCCCCCAACAATTTTTTAAAGAGCACAAGGCAGTATTGTTAACTATAGTTACACTGTTGTACAGCAGCTCTCTAAAACGTATTCATCTTGCATAACTGAAACTTTCTAACTTTTGAATAGCAACTCCCATTTCCCCTTCCTCCAGTTCCAGAACCACCATTCTACTCTCTGCTTCTATGAGTTTGACTGTTTAAGTCACCTCATGTAAGTGCAATCATGCAGTGTTTGTCCTGCTGTGGCTGGCTTCTCTTACTTAGCATAATGTCCTCCAGGTTCATCCAAGTCATCACATATTGTAGGCGTTCCTTCTTCTTTAAGGTTGAATAATATTCCATCAAAAACACATACCATATTTTGTTTATCCATTCAACTGTCGATGGACATTTAAGTTGTTTCCACATCCTGGCTATTATGAATAACGCTGCAATGAACATGGGAGCGCAAATACTGCCTGGAGTTCTTGATTTTGATTCCTGTAGTTTGAAAGTAAGGGCTGCCTCAGGGAATACCTGACTCTAATAAAAAAGACAGAATAAAACTGGAAATCTGATAAACTATATCTCTCATTTTGTCAATATAAACCCATATTAACATCTATATAGACCTCCACACACACAAAAATTATTGTATAAAGCACTAAAAATATTATACTTGCTTGGGTAATATTATATCAGTGGGTCTAAAATATGCTGACAATAGACTCTGTTTTATTAATAACCTGAGATCTCTTCCTCCCTAATACTCAATTTAATTTCTGTTGTAATCACCGAGAAATAACTTCAGTTAACATATCTGATGCAATTCCTTAGGAAGAAACATAAGATCAGTTTGCTTTTTAAAGAATTCGAATCTTGAACTTAAAGTCTTATCTTTTCAATTTCATCTTTACCTTTACATGGCTTTAAAATTACAGCATGGTTACTTGCTTCATACTTAGAAAATGTACTTCCATTACATCCATTCTAGTTGATGCTTATCAACTTGAAATAATGTAGCTGTTTTTACACTAGTTCCAGTGAATTGTACACTTTCGGAGTCCCCCATCTTTCCCATCCCACACCCTTTGTTTCAGTATTCCTGACCAAATATTTCCCTATTCTATTTTTAATTGCCTAACAATTTTCCTTATTCTGGAACTATACTTACACCATAGTGGTGAGAAATTTTTGTGACTATGTTTCCACAATGATCCCTTCAAACAGAGTAAAGGCACACTTCTGAAATATGACCTAATATACTATTTCCATATGTAATTTTAAAAATAGGTTAGTATAGGGGCTTCCCTGGTGGCGCAGTGGTCGAGAGTCCACTTGCCGATGCAGGGGACATGGGTTCGTGCCCCGGTCCAGGAGGATCCCACATGCCGCGGAGCGGCTGGGCCCGTGAGCCATGGCCGCTGAGCCTGCGCGTCCGGAGCCTGTGCTCCGCAACGGGAGAGGCCACAACAGGGAGAGGCCCACGTACCATGAAAAGAAAAAAAAAAATAGGTTAGTATAATAAAAAAACTGCAGAATTAATGACACTGACTCAGCACTGCCATCCTTTCCAATCCAGAAGTTCTGTTCTGAATTCAAAATGTTATGTTGAAAATGATGCACTTTCATAGCCAAAAAAAAAGAGCATGAAGTCTTCAGCCTATCCAATCTCAAATGGGAATGAAAGATATTTCATAAGTGAGAGATTTTACCAGTTTTCAGGCTGTTATGGCGCTCTCAATCTGTGCTAAGAAATTTCAAAAATGTAAAATACATTTGTGTCTTTTACAGAGTAAGACGGCACACATGAAATGAAACAAGTGGCTGCAATTTGGTGTGAGCACATTCAGGCAGCTACTGCTGTGCTAACGGGGCTAGAGGTTCTCTCTCCAGCCCTGCTGAGTCTTCAGCCCCTTCCTTAAGGATAACTGAGTGCTAATTCAAGGGAAGGGGGCAATGGACCAAGATGGTTTTCATAAAATATGAACACTCCCAGCACACGTCCCTTCTGACATCTGCTTCTTCATGAAAATTCTGAAATGCATCATCACATACACGGTGAAGTTAGCTGTGTCAAGTCTGTGGGTTGGCCAACATACCATGATTAATTCTTTTGTGCCATATGGGATGAGAATAACAGTAATATAACGTGAAAAATCATGCTTTGATGTAATTATTTAATTTTTTTCTTACTTTATATCTTCTTAACAAGTTTTCCGATCCATGACTAGGACTGAGGATTGTAATCCAAGGTACACTTGTGTTCGTGCAATGCGGATATGTGTTCATTTGTGAAGGTCTGAAAAGAGGGTGCTCTCAAGATGTTCTGAAGTTTCAAGTCTCTGAAACAATTTTAAGCAGACACACACACACGATGGTATTTCTAAAAAATACTAAATCACAGGTTACAGTTAAATACAAATCTTAAACTAAAATAGACTCTTACATGAGTTAGAGAAGTTGTTCTGGATATAAAAGTAACCTGATTCTCCAAATATCTGAATGAAATAGTTGCATGCAGATCAGCAGAAAATTCTAATTGTTGGTGTTCAGTGTGTATGCAGTCTATTAACTTGTAATCTATAAACTCATGTGGCAGAGACCTGATGGATTTCATGATTTGTTTATTTTTGGATACTCCTTTCCTAATGAATCACTGCCAACTGGCTAGCTATGCTGCACTGATCCAGAGTAAAAGACGGACCTCACACAAGAAATCCCATTGCAGAAGCACATAAACTCGGTCTGGTCTGTCTCGGGGTCATCTTGTGAGTTCCATGTAAAACCTATGACAAGCTAATCTATCTGCTGGCCTTTCACGTTATGTTTGTCGCACAGTCATCAGAGTCCAAAATCCCAATCACGGCAAGAAAAACCCACATCTATTTTTGAAAAGTCTACTCTTGTGGATAGCTCGTTCTAAGTTTTAGCATTCAATCCCCATTGCTCAATGAACTAGTCACACAGTCAAGAACGGAACTGCTCTCGTGCTGTTTCATTCCCTTAAGGAATTCGGATTTGGTGTTGCCTCGCGTCAGTCACCTCTGCCCTCAACCGCAAGAATCCATAATTTTTTCTCACACTTCCCACTTTCTCCAAGTCTCTTGAAGGTGTCCTATTACCATCTGACAGAACATAGAGACCCTGTGATCAAGTCTTGACAAGCTTCATCTCATTAGTGCCTTTTTTAATCATCAAGGGTGACAACCCATGATAAATTCTGTCAAAACATAGGATTCTAAATGAGGAGAGAGAAAGTGAGGGAAAGGAATGTACTCCGAGAATAGATGTGTTTATTCACGTAAATTTGAAATTAAAGAGAAAGAAAGATAAACCCGAGAGGGTAGGGGGCACTTTAAGCTAGATTAGGATGGGGGGGGGGGGGGGGCGGGAGGAGAAGTGAGGAGGAAAAATTGCAAATGAAACTCCCCAAAAGGGAAAAGATGGAGGGGAGCTAGTCATTTCTCAGTCCTGTTTAGTTACCTCTTTTACCTATCAAGGGATAGAGAATTTGTCTGAATCCAAGGAAGGAAGGGAGGGAGGGAGGGAAAAGAAAAGAAAACGAAGGAAAAGAAAAGAAGAAAGGTAAGGAAAGAAGCGTCTCGATCTGCAGACACTCGGTTAGTTCTTCTGCAGAAACAGGATGACTCCTCCATAAACTCCCTGAAGCAGAGTTGTCTGGAAGAGCAGGGACCAGGGAGAACCACTGCAAAAATCACTGCCATTCCCTGCTACACGGAGCATCCAGGAGGGGCCCTTCCCCCAAGCTCTTCCCTCTCTAATGGAGTTTCTCAAGGACCCAGAGGCTGAATATGTAGCAGCTCTGACCACAATGCCAAGAGTGTCCATGGCTGCTTGTCACTTTCCTTCCCCTCTCTGCTACTAGGAGTGACTCTCCCTCCTAAACATAAAAGACTCCAGGGGAAGACAGGCAGGGGAGAAGGAAGGGGAGAACCCTGAGCTCCTGCTCTAAGGCTCTCCCTGAGCCCCAGCAAAACTTTTTTTTTTTGCGGTACGCGGGCCTCTCACTGCTGTGGCCTCTCCCGCTGCGGAGCACAGGCTCCGGACGCGCAGGCTCAGCGGCCATGGCTCACGGGCCCAGCCGCTCCACGGCACGTGGGATCTTCCCGGACCGGGGCACGAACCCGTGTCCCCTGCATCGGCAGGCGGACTCTCAACGCCACCAGGGAAGCCCCGCAGCAAAACTTTGAGTTTAGCAGCTGTTGCTGCCTCACAGGTCAGGCTCATCCAATAAAATACATGCAATGACTGAAAGAAAGAGCCCAGGATCAGTTTGATGTGGAGGGATCTTCAGTTTTACCAAGTAGTCAGTCAAAGACGTGCTCTATTTCACAAATCTCTTATGACAAGGAACTGACTGAAATATGACCTGACAATGGGTCTGGTTCTCATTGCTTCTAATTCTAACTCAGGAAGGAAACATCTGAGTTGAATGCTGAGCCATCAAAGATGTTCACGAAAAACTGTTTGGATTGGTTCTTTTTCCCCCAAAGTATTTCACTAGTCAAAATATCGGGTTTAATCTCCAAAAAGAGAATAAAAAATTTAAAATAATGCATTTCCCCTCCAACTCTGACAAATGCTATAGCTATATTAGATTAGAATTTATATCTTACTTTAATCATTAAAATGGAGGCGATATATCAAGTTCCATTTTTATCATTGTAGAAACCTTATTTCATTGCAAATTTTGCATTTTTTTGGCAAGCAAAACTGTCTGGAACACATCACAACATGCTCAGTCTCCTTCATCTCGAAAAACAAACCCGTCTTAACTCTTCTTGCCTCTTTTATTGCCTTCTTTCCTACAAAACCATGCTGTTTTTTTTTTTTCTTTTGCGGTACGCGGGCCTCTCACTGTTGTGGCCTCTCCCGTTGCGGAGCGCAGGCTCCGGACGCGCAGGCTCAGCGGCCATGGCTCACGGGCCCAGCCGCGCCGCGGCATGTGGGATCTTCCCGGACCGGGGCACGAACCCGTGTCCCCTGCATCGGCAGGCGGACTCTCAACCACTGCACCACCAGGGAAGCCCAGCCATGCTTCTTTTGAGAAATGTATATTTCTACCTTCCTATTCACTTCTAAAACTATGACAGTTTGGCATTCTTTGTCAGGACTGCATAAGGTCACCAATATCTTGGCCTTGCCCAATCCAAGAGACACTTAGAATTTGTCCAGATGCCCACTTGCGCCTTGGAACTCTTCCTTTGTCTTCTGTGACACCACCCACTGTGGCTCTCACCACCCCCTTGTTCTCCTCCCACTCCAGCCATCACACCTCCTTACTGTTCATTACTGACCCTCTTCTGCTCTCCCTGTAAAAGTCTCTGTTCTCCAGAGGTCCATCCTCAGCCTTTGTTTTTTTTTTCAATTTGCATACATTCATGCTGGTGACTTCAGATGGGTCCACAGCCTCAACTACTGCCCAGGGCTTTTTCTTTCCTCTGCTCCTCTTCTCTACCCTTATGCACCTAGGACACACCTTCAAGACATAAATCAATACGATGTTGGACACATAATGGATGCACACTTAGTACCATCGGTACTGACTGAGGAATGAATGAATGAATGCATCTGATGTACAGAACGTTCTTCCGAGGGCTGGGTTTCCAAAGAGGAGCCTGGATTACATTCAGCCTTTCAATAGCTCAGAGCTACCCTGTAGAGTCAGTATCATCATCATTACCCTCTGTTTAATATATGTTCAAATCCAGGTCTTTCTGATTCTAAAACTGATGTTTTTTGCTATATTATACTGTCCCACAAAAACAGAGGGGAGAACCATTCTTTCCCACTTTTAAAAAGAATACCCTGCAGCTTTGTCACCTCATGGACTCCACTGCATCAGTGGGTCAGTGAGGCTGCGCTGGACAGCCTGGCATAATTGAGCCAAAGTAATGTAACTCCAGGAAGGAGACAGCTACACAGCAGGACTGGCCAAGCAGAGCTGAGGTGCTGGGTGGCCTTCAGCGGACAAGGGTGGTTCTATCTCTGCAGTAGATGCATGACAAAGGGACAGAGAAGTTCAGCCAAGCCTGGAGGAGAAAGGCAGGAAGGAGGAAGCCATTCCTTTACCTACTAGACAATGACTCCCTGGGGATTCCCAGGTATTGTCCCAGAAGGGCTATTCCTGGGACCTGGAGTCCCTCATGAGCTTAAAGCAAGACTCAGGAAAGTACAGTTTGCCACAAAAATTTTAACCTTAGCAAACAGTAGCTCTCGCAGAAGTCATGAAATTTAGATGACTAGAAATATCAGTATAATTTCCTTGCTTTACTGAAATAAATAAATCATGTTTTAGAATGTGATGACTCTTCTCTTTTCAGTAGGAATGTTTAATTTTGTAAATACACTTTCCAGTAAAGTAAGGGGAAATACATCTGAAAAGCTATTAAGATTTTATCAAATGTTATCAATTCATGACACAGAAGTATGTCACATATGAGAGTGATATCCTGAAATAATTACAAATAGATTTTTGCTCATAGCAAACCCACAACAAGCTCTGTTATAAATAGTCTCCTTTTACTGTAAAGTTAAGTAAGTGAAAGGGATTAATCCATGGTCTGAAAGCGCATCCCAGCAGTGCTCAAGGGACAGTATCTCAACAGACATCTGGAGAAACCACTGATTAATTAACAGATTAATTAATCAGACAGCCGTACTCTTAGGAGAGAATTTAATTGTTTAGATTAATAACCCTATTAATTAATCCTAAAAATCAACAACCTTACAGTTGAGACATTGCTGATTGTCTAAAGACCTATCTGTATGATAAATATCCTTCTCAAACACTCACGGCTAACTGGACAACAGCATCCCAGGATGCTCAGTGCCATCAAGAATCTGGGTGATTTTTCAGCTGGGTCAACACTCTTCCCCCCTTTCTCCCACCCTCATAACCCCATAAGCCCTTATGGCAGGACGGGAACAGTCCTTAGATGGTGTCTGTTTGAAACTTAAATCATGTGACACCAATAAAGTGTGCCATTTCCTAGAAATAAGGCTCTGAATACATTTAAAGAAAGATCACCACCAGCTGGCGTAATTCGTTCACATGACATTTTTCAAGATGAAATGAAAGCAGGCAGACCCTTCTTCCATATCACCTAACAGATAAAGCAGGAATGTACAAATATTAATAAATGGTCATGTTTGTCAAGTAAGGAGGAAAAAACAAATTTTGGGGTAGCAGCTTATTAATAATTGGGGACAGAGATACACTAGAGTGTTTGATAACTCACTATTCAAATAGAATTTTTTCAAGTGACATTCTTAGAGCAAAAGATAATGCCGTTTCTCTGGAAAATGTGTGTTTAGAGAATGGATATTAGTCTCCAAGTATCACCTGCATATACACACAAACCAAAATTTTGCCAGAGTAGCAATTATGGCCATAATTAAACATTAGTAAGTTTAATAAATAGGCAACCAGAAATACACTTTGTAATCAATTTCTTTCAAATCATATTAAGTTTAACAACTTGAGAATATTTTATAAGAAAGTTTATAGTAATGAATGTACTGAGATAAAGACACAGTCACGAACCAAAAAGTCCATCTACATTATGACATTGTTTGACAAAAGTAGAGGAGGAGTCATTAAGAAAAAAAAAACCTACAGAGGAAAAAAAAAACAAATACATAATCCTGGCTAGGAGGAAAAACGTAATGAAGATAAAAGAAATACTAAAATAATCCGGTTTTCTAGAAAAATTTTAGTTCTTTCACATGGCCTTGAGTATCTTACTTAACTGGGAACCTGGCAAACACAGAAGGCATTACAGCTAAACACATCATGTAAACAGGATGTATCCCAAATATATTTTCCTTCGATACCCCTGGCCAGAGAAATCTAGCTGCATAAGTCTATATCACATTCATTTGTGTCATAATAATAAAATAGTAACACTGAGCTGTATAAAGGACAGTTGTTATCATTATTTTCCAGATAAGAAAACAGAGGCATGACGAGTATGGATGATTTGCCTACAAATTAAAATTTAGGTAAATGCTGAAGAGGGTGTGGAGAAAAAGGAACCCTCATACACTGTTGGTGGGAACGTAAATTGGTGCAGCCACTCTGGAGAACAGTATGGAGGTTCCTTAAAAAACTAAAAATAGAGTTACCATATGATCCAGCGATTTACAGTAGCCAAGACATGGAAGCAATTAAACGTCCATCAAAAGATGAATGGATAAAGAAGATGTGGTACATATATATGATGGAATAATACTCAGCCGTAAAAAAGAATGAAATAATGCCATCTGCAGAAACATGGATGGACTTAGAGATTATTATACTAAGTGAAGTAAGAGAGAGAAAGACAAATATCATATGATATCACTTATATGTGGAATCTTAAAAAAGGATACAAATGAACTTATTACAAAACAGAAATAGACTCACAGACATAGAAAACAAACCTATGGTTACCAAAGGGAAAAGGTGGGAGAGGGATTAATTAGGAGTTTGGGATTAAAATATACACACTACTATATATAACAGAGATAACCAAAAAGGACCTACTGTACAGTACAGTGAACTATATTCAATATCTTATAATAACATATAATGTAAAAGAATCTAAAAAAGTGTATATACATATGTATATATATATATGAATCACTTTGCTGTACACCTGAAACTAACACAACCTTGTAAATCAACTATATGGCAATAAAATTTTTTTTTAAATACAATAGTGCAACCACTATGAGATGGGGTAGGAAGTGAGGGGCATGTAGCCCACAGCACACTGACTCTCAGGGAGGCCGAAGAGCAAGGGGATAATGGCTGTGCTTAAGACATGAGTTAGAATCTGGACTCCACTGACTAACTCCTGTGAATGTTATTCTAAGTTGCAAACTATTAAATGGGAAAAATAATAGCTCTACCTCATAAGGCTGATGTGAGCATTAAGTTATTTATTTCATATAAAGCTTTTTGCACTGTGTTAAAACGGTAATGCTTATTGTCATTACTATGAAAAAAAAACACTTCACAGTCTGTGTAAGCATTTCAAACATAGTGGGGACTTTTTAAGGGGCTGCTCAAGAAGCAGTGAGTCTCAGAGCTAGATCAGTTCTCAGAATGACATATTATGCAGTGGTGTTAACAGGTAGAGCAAGTTCTAAGGCAGTTTATGAAAATTATTCTACCATATAAAATGAAATTAATAGCTTTACCAAGGTTTTCTTCTGTAGCTTCAGGCAAGTAGGCTAAATTCTGTTCTCCAGTTGGGACTGGTGGAGGGGTGTTCAATTGAATAAATATTCTGGTAATAGAACAGTCACATTTCAAGGTGCACACATCACCAACTTCTAAGGAAAGCATACACAAATATTTTAAAATAACACCAAAGGTACTTCAGTTTTTTATAAGTCTTCAGAAGATGCTTTGAGCTCTTGAAGTACCAGAAAACCACCAGGTTGAACCTCCATTTTCCTCACATGGCCAGAATTCGGAGACATGCCAGTTGGTGACAATTTCTGATTAACTGTTAGTGAGGAGTGTTTAGAGTTTTCTTTCTGATGATATGGCTCTAGTTTGGATGAGCTCAGAACTCCCCCCTGCTCCATACTCCTGCCTAGTATCTTTCTCCTTTCACTATTGGAAAGAATCAGCCATAATAACTCTCTGAAATCTGTTTAATTACATACCTTAAAGTGTAAACAGCTATTTACCAATACCTGCCCTTGTAACATAATGGATTAGATGAAAACTTGTAAAATACACTCAGTCTCAATTATCTCCGATGCTCAGAACTTGGAATAATTAAAGTTGATGGCATTATCTGTAAACATCATTATAATCTTATAATCTTATTTTACCTTCAATCTTCCCAGCCACCAAAACCTTTTACAAGAGCTGTTAATCAAAAGAAAAGAGACTACTGCATTCTCCTATTTCTGCTCTTACATAACCTCTGATCGAGTCTTAACAAGCAAAGAAATGACAGAAAGATGAGCAAGAGAGGGGAACAAAAAAGATCAAAGTGCTCAGATAATACCAAATGGATTAATTAAGGCTGGGAAATGGAAGTGCTCTTGGTTGCACTTTCCTCTTTGGCTCCTGGTGATTTTTATTTTACTTTCATGGGGACGAGTTTACACAAAGACTAAGTAGACCTCCTACAATGGATATGTTCTCTAAGCCTCAGGACATGCAGCAGGAAACTACGTACAACAAATGATTTGGGGGGAAAGGCACAATGGAGTCCGACGTTGATGAATTTTTTTTTTTTAAATAAATTTATTTATTTATTTTTGGCTGAGTTGGGTCTTTGTTGCTGCGTGCAGGCTTTCTCTAGTTGCGGCGAGCCGGGACTACTCTTTGTTGTGGTGCATGGGCTTCTCATTGCAGTGGCTTCTCTCCTTGCGGAGCACAGGCTCTAGGCGCACGGGCTTCAGTAGCTGAGGCTCATGGGCTCTAGAGCGCAGGCTCAGTAGTTGTGGCTCACGGGCTCCAGAGAGCAGGCTCAGTAGTCGTGGTGCACGGGCTTAGTTGCTCTCACTCCCTCTTGCAAGAACACCAGAATCACAACTAACTGCTGAACAGTCATTGACTGGAAGACACTGGAACTCACCAAAAAAGATACCCCACATCCAAAGACAAAGGAGAAGCCACGATGAGACGGTTGGACGGTTGGAGGGGTGCAATCACAGTAAAATCAAATGCCATAACTGCTGGGTGGGTGACTCACAGACTGGAGAACACTTATACCACAGAAGTCCACTCACTGGAGCAAAGTGAGGCTTCTGAACGTCAGGCTTCTGAACCTGGGGGTCCGGCAATGGGAGGAGGAATACCTAGAGAATCAGACTTTGAAGGCTAGTGGGATTTGATTGCAGGACTTTGACAGGACTGGGGGTAACAGAGACTCCACTCTTGGAGGGCACACAAAAAGTAGTGTGCGCATCAGGACCCACAGGAAGGAGCTGTGACCCCAGGGAAGACTGAACCAGAACTAACTGCTAGTGTTGGAGGGTCTCCTGCAGAGGTGAGGGGTGGTTCTGGCTCATGGTGAGGACAAGGACACTGGCAGCAGACGTTCTGGGAAGTGCTGCTTGGCATGAGCCCTCCCGGACTCTGTGATTAGCCCCACCAAAGAGCCCAGGTAGGCTCCAGTGTTGGGTTGCCTCAGGCCAAACAACCAACAGGAAGGGAACCCAGCCCCACCCATTAGCAGTCAAGCAGATTGAAGTTTTACTGAGCTCTGCCCACCAGAGCAACAGCCAGCTCTACCCACCACTAGTCCCTCCCATCAGGAAACTTGCACAAGTTTCTTAGATAGCCTCATCCACCAGAGGGCACACAGCAGAAGCAAGAAGAACTACAGTCCTGCAGCCTGTAGGACTGTAGGAAACCACATTCACAGAAAGATAGACAAGATGAAAAGGCAGAGGGCTATGTACCAGATGAAGCAACAAGACAAAACCTCAGAAAAACAACTAAATGAAGTGGAGATAGGCAACCTTCCAGAAATAGAATTCAGAATAATAATGGTGAAGATGACCCAGGACTTCAGAAAAACAATGGAGGCAAAGATTGAGAAGATGCAAGAAATGTTTAACAGAGACCTAGAAGAAGAATTAAAGAACAAAAAAACAGAGATGAGCAATACAATAACTGAAAGGAAAAATACACTAGAAGGAATCAATAGCAGAATAACTGAGGCAGAAGAACGGATAAGTGACCTGGAAGACAGAATGGTGGAATTCAATGCTGTAGAACAGAATAGAGAAAAAGAATGAAAAGAAATGAAGACAGCCTAACAGACCTCTGGGACAACATTAAACGCAACAACATCCGCATTATAGGGGTCCCAGAAGGAGACGAGAGAGAGAAAGGACCAGAGAAAATATCTGAAAAGATTATACATGAAAACTTCTCTAACATGGGAAAGGAAATACCACCCAAGTCTAGGAAGCGCAGACAGTCCCAGGCAGGATAAACCCAAGGAGAAACATGTCGAGACACATAGTAATCAAACTGACAAAAACTAAGGACAAAGAAAAATTATTAAAAGCAACCAGGGGAAAACAAAAAATAATATACAAGAGAACTCCCATAAGGTTAACAGCTGATTTCTCAGCATAAGCTCTACAAGCCAGAAGGGAGTGGCATGATATACTTTAAGTGATGAAAGCAAAGAAGCTACAACCAAGATTACTCTACCCAGCAAGGATCTCATTCAGATTTGACAGAGAAATCAAAAGCTTTACAGACAAGCAAAAGCTAAGAGAATTCAGCACCACCAAACCAGCTCTACAACAAATGCTAAAGGAACTTCTCTAAGTGGGAAACACAAGAGAAGAAAAAGACCTACAGAAACAAACCCAAAACAATTAAGAAAATGGTCATAAGAACATACATATCAATAATTACCTTAAATGTGAATGGATTAAATGCTCCAACCAAAAGGCACAGGCTTGCTGAATGGATACAAAAACAAGATCCATATATATGCTGTCTACAAGAAACCCACATCAGACCTAGGGACACACAGAGAGTGAAAGCGAGGAGATGGAAAAAGTTATTCCATGCAAATGGAAATCAAAAGAAAGCTAGAGTAGCAATACTCATATTGGATAAAATAGACTTTAAAGAATGCTACAAGAGACAAGGAACGACACTACAAAATGATCAAGGGATCAATCCAAGAAGAAGATATAACAATTGTAAATATATATGCACCCAACACAGGAGCACCTCAATACATAAGGCAACTGCTAACACCTATAAAAGAGGAAATCAACTGTAACACAGGAACAGTGGGGGACTTTAACACCTCACTTACACCAATAGAGAGATCATCCAAAATGAAAATAAATAAGGAAACAGAAGATTTAAATGACACAATAGACCAGATAGATTTAATTGATATTTATAGGACATTCTATCCAAAAACAGCAGATTACACTTTCCTCTCAAGTGTGCATGGAATATTCTCCAGGATAGATCACATCTTGGGTCACAAATCAAGCCTCAGTAAATCTGAGAAAATTGAAATCATATCAAGCATCTTTTCTGACCACAACACTATGAGATTAGAAATGAATTACAGGGAAAAAAAATGTAAAAAACACAAACACATGGAGGCCAAACAATACGTTACTAAATAACCAAGAGATCACTGAAGAAATCAAAGAGGAAACCAGAAAATACCTAGAGACAAATGATGATGAACACGACGATCCAAAACCTATGGGATGCAGGAAAAGCAGTTTTAAGAGGGAATTGTATAGCTACACAACCCTACCTCAAGAAACAAGAAACACCGCAAATAAACAATCAAATCTTACACCTAAAGGAACTAGAGAAAGAAGAACAAACAAAACCCAAAGTTAGCAGAAGGAAAGAAACCATAAAGATCAGAGCAGAAAAAAATGAAATAGAAACAAAGAAAACAATAGCAAAGATGAATAAAACTAAAAGCTGGTTCTTTGAGAAGATAAACAAAATTGATAAACCATTAGTCAGACTCATCAAGAAAAAGCGGGAGAGGACTCAAATCAATAAAATTAGAAATCGAAAAGGAGAAGTTACAACAGACACCACAGAAATACAAAGCATCCTAAGAGACTACTACAAGCAACTCTATGCCAATAAAGTGGACAACCTGGAAGAAATGGACAAATTCTTAGAAAGGTATAACCTTCCAAGACTGAACCAGGAAGAAATAGAAAATATGAACAGATCAATCACGAGTAATGAAATTGAAACTGTGATTAAAAATCTTCCAACAAACAGAAGTCCAGAACCAGATGGCTTCACAGGTGAATTCTATCAAATATTTAGAGAAGAGCTAACACCCATCCTTCTCAAATTCTTCCAAAAATTGCAGAGGAAGGGACACTCCCAAACCCATCCTATGAGGCCACCATCACCCTGATACCAAAACCAGATAAAGATACTATAAGAAAAGAAAATTACAGACCAATATCGCTGATGAATATAGATGCAAAAATCCTCAACAAAATACTAGCAAACAGAATCCAACAACACATAAAAAGGTCATACACCATGATCAAGTGGGATTTATCCCAGGGATGTAAGGATTCTTCCAATATATGCAAATCAATCCATGTGATATACCATATTAACAAATTGAAGGAGAAAAACCATATGATCATCTCAATAGAGGCAGAAAAAGCTTTTGACAAAATTCAACACCCATTTATGATAAAAACTCTCCAGAAAGTGGGCATAGAGGGAACCTACCTCAACATAATAAAGGCCATATATGTCAAACCCACAGCAAAGATCATTCTCAATGGTGGAAACCTGAAAGCATTTCCTCTAAGATCAGGAACAAGACAAGGATGTCCACTCTCACCACTATTATTTAGCATAGTTTTGGAAGTCCTAGCCATGGCAATCAGAGAAGAAAAAGAAATTAAAGGAATCCAAGTTGGAAAAGAAGAAGTAAAACTGTCACTGTTTGCAGATGACATGATACTATACATAGAGAATCCTAAAGATGCCACCAGAAAACTGCTAGAGCTAATCAATGAATTTGGTAAAGTTGCAGAATACAAAATTAACACACAGAAATCTCTTGTATTCCTATATACTAATGATGAAAAATCTGAAAGAGAAATTAAGGAAACACGCCCATTTACCATTGCAACACAAAGAATAAAATACCTAGGAATAAACCTACCTAGGGAGACAAAAGACCTGTAGGCAGAAAACTGTAAGACACTGATGAAAGAAATTAAAGATGATACAAACAGATGGAGAGATATACCATAGTATTGGATTGGAAGAATTAATATTGTGAAAATGGCTATACTACCCAAAGCAATCTACAGATTCAATGCAATCCCTATCAAACTACCAATGGCATTTTTCACAGAACTAGAACCAAAAATTTCACAATTGTATAGAAACACAAAAGACTGCGAATAGCCAAAGCAGTCTTGAGGGAAAAAATCGGAGCTGGAGGAATCAGACTCCCTGACTTCAGACTATACTACAAAGCTACAGTAATCAAGACAATATGGTACTGGCACAAAAACAGAAATATAGATCAATGGAACAGGATAGAAAGCCCAGAGATAAACCCACACACCTATGGTCAACTAATCTATGACAAAGGAGGCAAGGATATACAATGGAGAAAAGACAGCCTCTTCAATAAGTGGTGCTGTGAAAACTGGACAGCTACATGTAAAAGAATGAAATTAGAACACTCCCTAACACCATACACAAAAATAAACTCAAAATGGATTAGAGACCTAAACGTAAGCCTGGACACTATAAAACTGTTAGAGGAAAACATAGGAAGAACATTCTTTGACATAAATCACAGCAAGATCTCTTTTGATCCACCTCCTAGAGTAATGGAAATAAAAACACAAATAAACAAATGGGACCTAATGAAACTTAAAAGCTTTTGCACAGCAAAGGAAACTATAAACAAGATGAAAAGACAACCCTCAGAATGGGAGAAAATATTTGCAAACAAATCAATGGACAAAGGATTAATTTCCAAAATATATAAACAGCTCATGCAGCTCAATATTAAGGAAACAAACAACCCAATCCAAAAATGGGCCAAAGACCTAAATAGACATTTCTCCAAAGAAGACATACAGATGGCCAAGAAGCACATGAAAAGCTCTATAATTATCACTAATTATTAGAAAAATGCAAATCAAAATTACAATAAGGTATCACCTCACACCAGTTAGAATGGGCATCATCAGAAAATCTACAAACAACAAATGCTAGAGAGGGTGTGGAGAAAAGGGAACCCTCTTGCACTGTTGGTGGGAATGTAAATTGATACAGTCACTATGGAGAACAGTAGGGAGGTTCCTTAAAAAACTAAAAATAGAATTATGGTATGATCCAGCAATCCCACTACTGGGCATGTACCCAGAGAAAACCATAAATCAAAAAGACACATGCACCCCAATGTTCATTGCAGCACTGTTTACAATAGCCAGGTCATGGAAGCAACCTAAATGCCCATCGACAGACTAATGGATAAAGAAGATGTGGTATATATATACAATGAACTATTACTCAGCCATAAAAAGGAACGAAATTTCGTCATTTGTTGAGACGTGGATGGATCTAGAGAGTGTCATACAGAGTGAAGTAAGTCAGAAAGAGAAAAACGAATATCATATATTAACACATATATGTGGAACGTAGAGATATGGTACAGGTGAACCGGTTTGCAGGGCAGAAATAGAGACACAGATGTAGAGAACAAACGTATGGACACCAAGGGGGGAAAGTGGCAGGGGGTGGGGGTGGGGGTGAATTGGGAGATTGAGATTGACATGTATACACTGATGTGGATAAAATGGATGACTAATAAGAACCTGCTGTATAAAAAAACAAATAAAAATTTAAAAATAGTAATAAAAAAATAAAATAAGATTAGGACTAAAAAATAAAATAAAATAAAATAGATAAACAACAAGGACCTACTGTATAGCACGTGGAACTATATTCAATATCTTGTAATAAACTGTAATGGGAAATAATCTGAAAAATAAAAAATATATATGTAAAAACGTAATAATAATAAAAAAATAAAGTAGGTCCCCCACTCCTCCTCCTTAGTCTCCTGTCCTTTTGCTTCAATGCACTGATCATGTATTTATTTGAATATTTATTTGTACATAGTCTGCCTCTCCACTAGACTGTAAGCACTGTTAAGACAGGGAACCAAGTCTGTTTCGTTTGCCATTACAAATTCAGATATTTTCCAGCATGATACAGAATAGGCTCTCAATATTCAATAAAATGAGTGAAAGAATGAATGAATGGGCAAATGCATGGGTGCTGGAATTCAGTCCTGGCCACTAAGTTCTGATGTGATCTAGTGAAGTCACTCCCCTCTACCACAAGTTCTTTTCCCTCTACACAGCCTTAATTACCTCTGTAGTATCCCAGGATGGGACTTCATAATTTTTAAAGAATCATCTCTCCAGACCACATGATGTTAAAGGTCTCATCTGACTGCAAGAGCCTATGATTCTACCTCTGCTTGAAGGAGGTTCAAGATCTCAATGTTGGATAGATGTTTCAGATCCTGAATACAGCATGAGAAAACAAGTAGTGGGAACAGCTGTTAAAGCCAGCTATGAAGGCCTGCTCGATGCCAGGTACCAGGCCGGGCATTTTACATGTGTTCTCTCACTCACTCCCAGGTTGAGGTGCAGAAATGTTAAACCTCTTGCCCACTGCTTTAGTTCATGACTATGAACTGAAGTTCTTAGTCATCAAAATCACTGAGTACCCACCATGCTGGGTATTATCAGCACACGGACCCAGTCTCCTAGGAGCTTGGAGTCTATCGGAGAAAAGAACAAAAGAGAAAACTTGTGTTTTCTCTACTCGTTGTAAGAAGAACGTAGATGAGTGATCTTGGACCTGAGTGAGGCAAGGACTTTATGAGTCAGAGAAGAGCAGAAGGCAGATATCAATGGGACCCAAAAGTGTTTGGGGACCAGGGAGAGTGTTGATGGGTGTGTAAGGCTGAGAAGCGGCAGAGTAAGAAAGAAGTCAAGAAATGTGGATGAAAAATGGATTGAGTAGAACTTTAAATATCTGGACTTCATTCTTTAAATCATCAGGAACCAACATCCTGGTTTTGGATGTGCTGGTAGTTTAACTTGCACACCTCTTCATCTAGAAGCCTTACCTGAACACCTGATAGGTGCCTCGCCTGTGTTTGCATGGCAACCTGTGCTCACCCCTTTCCTAGCACTGACTATACCCTATTATAGCTGCCTCTTCATTTGTGTGGTGAGAGGAAAACATTCTCCTTTTAAACAAGAGCTAAGCGAAGCCACTGGGGGAGTGGAACAATTCATACCAGCCAAGGGAGGGCTTTGTTTAAGAAATAGCTGGGCGTCTCCTTGAATACAGAAGGCGAGGCACTCCAGGGCCCGAAGAGAGAGCAACACTCCTGTTTTTCAGTACTGATCTGACCTGCTTTCCCCTATGGTTGCCCTCCCCCGAGGCTGGGAGAAACTGGGGAGACCTTTGGAGACAGAAGAGCTGCTTGCTCAGGGGCTATATCCCCAGAGCCCTTCTTAGCAGTGGCTCAGGGATTCTGAGCTTCACGCTCCGGAACCTATAAGTGTGGGTGCTCTATGCTCGTCACAGCTTGTCATTTTCCAAAAATGTCACAGTGATCCTTATATCCTTATTCTAAGCACAGTAAGTCAAATTAGTGAAAATCTCCTATTTCTACCAAATAAATATCCCCATTTCAATGGAGCAACACATTACCCAGATATATGACTGAATTAAATTTTGCTAGAACGCTGATCCTCATGTTGCAAGCTATAAAATGTAAGCTGGTCACAAAGAAACGTTCAAAACTTTGCATTCAAATGTCACTCAGTGAGGTCAAGTAGACTTCTTATTACTGAACTTTGTTCCTGGTAAACAAGAAGTGGAACGAAAAAAAGACCGTGAAATCAAGCAGCGGCTGACACCCTCCTGTGGGGTGCAGCCCCCTTCACTTCAGCAAATGCTCACTAGTTTCTGACCGGTACAGCGTCTCATGCCAGGTACGAGATACTTCATTCACTGAAGAAGTTTGTATTCCCCTGGAGTTACACCTTCTTTGAAGAATGCTAAAGAAATAAAATTTCTCCCAGTTCTTATGTGGAAATAGCTATGGGCCATTTAAGAGATAAATGCAATCTCTCTCTCCTGGAAAAACCCAAAGAAATATTTAGGACCATTATTAAAGCATCACAATTCTGGCTCTGACTTCAAATAAACAGGACAAATAAACCCTCCTTTCTCAGCATTTCTAATTTAGCAAAGCCTTTATACACCCTCTAAGAGCAAAGCGAATTTCACATTTGCATCTTATTCCAAACGTGCTGGCATTTCACTCGATTTTTTAACTGTAGTTTGGCAGCACTGAACTGCCTGCTTGGGGATACAAAGCAGTATCTGCTCAGAGTTCCTAATTCTGGGTCCATATATATACACACATATGAATGCACATATTTAAGATATCTATGATGAATATATTTTTGCTGGGACGAGGAGGGAAAAAACCCAGAGACATGCCAGGTCAGTATCCAGTAATACCACTAGATCTCATTTAATGAGTGCTGACTATGTGTTAGGCACTTGCATTTATACCATATTTAATTCTCAGAGCACTAATAACGATTGCTAACATTTACCGAGCACTTTCCATTTGCCAGGCTTTATTTTAAGAACTTGTATATACGTCAGCTTGTTCAGTGCTCTCATAGCCTTAAGTTGTGGCAGAGCTGGGATTCACACTTAGGCAGCTGGGCACCAGAGTCTAGGCCTGTAACTGCCTCCCAATGAAGTGCTACTGCAACCCCATGTGCAAATGAGGACACTGGGGCTTGGGGGGCTGGCTAGCTGGCCCAAGGTCACACAGCCTGCAAATGGTCAAGCTGGGCTCTCAAACTAGGTCATCTGTCTCCAGCTCTCAATCCTTTATGTCCTCATGGTATAATGGCCATGCTAGATTTATCTCTGTAGCATATGTGAGAAAGGAAAGCTTGTTGTTTGAGAAGCAGACGTGGTGAAAAGTGGGAAATGTTCAAAGTATGAAGAGGTTGTCCTGAAAGTCCTTGTAGATTGACTAACCACATAAGTTACTGTCTAACGTTTTGAAAGTGAAATGGGCACTGTTAATATTAATGCCAGGACAACAGGCATAAACCAAGAGGTATGGTCACCACCAGAACTCTGATAAAATCATGCCCATATCTCCATGAATCACCTTATTAGTTGAAGTGCGGAAAAAGATGCATGGGGGGGCTTCCCTGGTGGCGCAGTGGTTGAGAGTCCGCCTGCCGATGCAGGGGACATGGGTTCGTGCCCCGGTCCGGGAAGATCCCACGTGCCGCGGAGTGCCTGGGCCTGTGAGCCATGGCCGCTGAGCCTGCGCATCCGGAGCCTGTGCTCCGCAATGGGAGAGGCCACAACAGTGAGAGGCCCGCGTACCGCAAAAAAAAAAATAAAATAAAAATAAAGATGCATGGGGGAAAAGAACCCACGTACCACTTTTTCTAGGTTACGGGATCCTTACAAGTAACAAAAGTATAAATCATCTTGATAAGCAAACGATGATTTTTAGTAGTCCTCTAAAATCTATTTCAAAATCACATCACAGAGTAAGAAAACAAATTGTATTCAGGGAACTGAAATGATTGTCTGAAACCAGTTAATATTATTCACATATCATATATTTATCTAAAATACTTGAAAACAAATTAGATGTTTCAGACTCCTACAAAGATTTGTTAATTAGCATATAATAATTTCTCTCAAGAATAAATGAGGGAAATTTAAAGCAACTTCACCCTGGTCTTTGCTGCTCATCCTTCTATTGCCTCATATGATGGCTTGTTTCACCTTAATTTCTTTGCTTCCGTTTTATAAATCCTGTAATGGCAAGTACCTACCATTGTAAGAGTCTCTAGAGAGAAGTTTAAACTTTAAAAGTGGAAACAGATCCTCATTCGTTTTGCAAAATGCAAAGCTTCAAACATGCAAAGTTGCCAGGTTGTAGAATATCCTTCAAGGAAATGAGTCCTCACAGTTCAACTCTGTTCCTGGAAACTCAAAGGTGAAACAGAGAAGAGGGGCTACCTTCTAGGAGCTTAAGGAACAAAATAAGTCCTTACTCTGGCAGGCTGGGAGGGGCAAACTATGTCAGACTGTAGAAGGGAAAACTCAGAAGAGGAGAAGTCCCACCAAGTCTTGAAAAAGCTGCAATAGAAAAAGTAATCACATGGTAAATTCTGTGGCCTGCCGGTGCATCCCTGTTGCTGTGCTAGTATATTCATTACGACATGAATGTAGACTATCTCTTAACCGTCTATATTTATTTATTTTACAAGATTTTAGATTTATTATACTGGATGATACTTTTCCAGAGCAGCATGTCTTCAAGAGTCATTGAAAAAAATATTTTTAGCAAGAATTATAATAGTTGTTGCAGGTAGTGGGAATACAGTGATGAAAAAGACATAAGTCTTACCCTTTAGAAGCTTACAATCTAGCGGGGAAGACAAGAAGTAAACAAGTGGACACACAAATAAATAGACTCAAACTCCATAACTAAATCTAATGGGAAAATAACATTCGTTCTGCTGGCATTCACGTTACAATCAACATTGTAGAAAAGCAGCTATTTTCTTCAAAGCCTAAAATAACGTAAAACCATAGACAAGGAGCAACGGAATACATAATTTATGTACTAATAATTGTTTGTTAGTTCCCATAACCTTTTTTCTTTCAGCCTATTGGAAAGAGAAAGATGAGAAGCAAGAAAATTGGAAGAATGCTAATGTATTTCTTCATTTCGGCTTTTCTTTTACTAATTGGCCTTTATTCTATTTTTGCTGCCGTAGGCGCTTTTCCATACTCTGTATCTTTATCTCATTTATATCTTTATATTATTGCAATATAAATTATAATAGCTAATACTTTAACCCCCATTATTCTCACAGAGTATGGAGGAAATGATGATTTTTTTTTTTTTTTTTTTTTTTTTTTTTGCGGTACGCGGGCCTCTCACTGCTGTGGCCTCTCCCGTTGTGGAGCACAGGCTCCGGACGCGCAGGCTCATCGGCCATGGCTCACGGGCCCAGCCGCGCCGCGGCATGTGGGATCTTCCCGGACTGGGGCACGAACCCGTGTCCCCTGCATCGGCAGGCGGACTCCCAACCACTGCGCCACCAGGGAAGCCCCGGAAATGATGATTAAAAAAAAAAAAAGTCTAGGCAATGTGGACTTATTTAAGAAAGACCATGGTATTGTTGATTAGTTTAAATGTGGAGGTCAGGCAGAAATATTCTAGTCTCTCCACTCAGCAATCTCTCTGTAAACACCCAAAGAGCTATTATCATCAACATTAACACAGATATTTCTTCTCTAGTTTGTTCCCCTTGTGAAAGGCATAAACATTTTTATTAAATACATGAGTGAAATTTCATAAGATTGGGTGTTTCTGAATATACGTACACAAGGATCCCCCCCCCGTTTTAAAATAAGTTAAATATTTCTGTTTCCAAAGATTTCCAAATACACACATCCTAACAAATTGGTTTGTGATGATATGAGACTAGGCAGCTTGCCCATAATTGAAGACATTTTGCCAACAAGTCACAGGCTGCCAAGAGAAGCGGTGACAGCTCTCTGAATATGAGTATATGATCCCTATGTAAATACCCAGGCTTTCTGCCCTTTTCGAAGCAATGATTCAAGCCCATATGACTGGCAGATACCTTAATTAATCATGGCACCTTGTGATGGCCATCCTTAAGGATGACTGCTATCTCAGCTCCGAGTTAATATTCATTTCCCAACCCATTCTTTGATGTGACCCATTTCTTTTTGTCATGACCACATTGTTCAGAACTGAGGCACCAAGAACATTTCATTTAAATTACAACTCATCTTTTTTGGGGTCCTTTCTGCAGAATTTATGGCAACACTGAATTTTCACTTTTCGCTAGCTCTTTTCTGCATTCGCGGTGTGAAGCTATGCATATACTTTCTCTCTCAAACTGAGATGGCATTATGACTTAAGAAAATCAAAGTTCTTTCGAAATTCATAATTAAAGACCCAAAATAAGAATCCTTGAAATGACAAAGAAATGACAGGTTCTTCATACTGTATATGGGGTTTGTTCCTCCTGAAAAGAAGGAAGTAAATCGCTACTCCTTTGGAACACTTTTTCAGGCTATTAAGGAGAGATCTCTTATGCTGGAGTAGTAATTTATTAAATGAATTCCTAGTGGCCTGAGAGACTTAATGCACCTACTAACAGGAGCACTCTGCTGCCTTCTCATTGATAGTTCTTGCCTAGTACATAAAGTTCATAAGAGGCAGCAGTTAGCCCATCACAGCTCTTAAGAGCAAAATCTTATTCTCTTTGGTGAGATTGATTATTGACTTTGGGGGCATGTTTTCTGACTTAACAATCACTGGAAGAAGGGTTCATGCTATAACTCCATCAGCCTCATCCTTTCCTTCCTCCATTCCGTCTCATAGTATTTACAGCTGCATTTGGAGTTATCTCTGTAACTTTTCATTTGAAACTGTCAATGTTTAAAAATCCTCCACTGGCCTCCATCCCTCTCCATTAACAGGTCCTCCTCTAGTTGCCATGATATTCTCCAGATTCTTATATCACTATCAATGGTTCTCAACCTTTTGTCTGTACCAACACAACTCCCGTAAATAAGAAAGGCTCACTCAGGTGGCTGGGGGATCAGAGGTTGGTGGCAAAGCATACAGAGTCAATGTGGATGGGTGCAATTTTTAGAACCCCCCCCCAAATACTTTTTTTTTTTTTTTTTTGGCGGCGTTGGGTCTTTGCTGCTCTGCGCAGGCTTTCTCTAGTTGTGGCGAGCGGGGCCTACTCTTCGTAGCAGTGCGCAGGCTTCTCACTGCGGTGGCTTCTCTTGTTGTGGAGCACAGGCTCCAGGGTGTGCTGGCTCAACAGTTGTGGCTCGTGGGCTCTAGAGCGCAGGCTCAGCAGCTGCAGAACACGGGCTTACTTGCTCCGCAGCACGTGGGATCTTCCCGGACCAGGGATTGAACCCATGTCCCCTGCATTGGCAGGCAGATTCTTAACTACTGCGCCACCAGGGAAGTCCCCTCACAAATACTTTTAATATAACCATACATTTATACATCCTTGATGATATAAAGAACTACTGTTACATTTATTTCTACCAGCAAGCTACTTTTGTGAAGTCAACGATTTTCTCTCATGCTCTTTTTCTCCTTTCTGTCACATTTTCTAATAAGGGTTTTATAACTGATGCTGCCAAAGATAACACACGAGTTACATTTTGCCAGGCACTCACAGAGCTAATCTAATTAGTTGCTTGAAACACTTAACAAGAAATATGTGTCCTCATTTACTTACTCTAAGAAGGTATGTTACACTAACAAAATATGTATATAATTGTAATTTATATAATAATTCATCAGTGATAAGACACTGTGTAGAATCAGGGGAACAAATGTCATCCAAAGCTATGTTCCCACACCGCCTGGCATGGTCCCTGGGCTTCTTATCCAGTAACAAGGAGAGGGGTGTGGGCCAGGAACTGGCCAGAGCAGGAGCTGTGAGGCCAGATCAGCTCTGGCTGGGCTGGAAAAGCAGGTGGAAGATTTGGGCTCTGGGCAGCTTCAGGTTAAGTGAGCCCTGCTTGAAACTAGTGCTGTGGTCTTTGATATCTTAGGATAAGGAACATGAGTGGCAAAGAGTTAAAGGAGCAGTGTATCAAATTACAGAGATTAAAGAATTCCGTTATAAATCCAATATAATGTAAAGACAAATGACAGTTCTTTGAGAAACAAAAGGAAGTCCTTAGTCAAGAACATCTGAATGGTGTTCATGAACTCTCTATAAAAGTGTGTGAAACACTTAGGGGTTATTTTTGGTGGGCTGTGTTTTAGTAATCATGGAAGTAATACATGCTCAGAGCTAATATTCCTTAATAAAGGAAAAATCATAACAATGCCTATCATCATACCAATCAGAGATAAAAAATATTACATACTGCCATTTGACCTTCCAGTATTCTTCCTACATGGATAGACTATATAAATTTTTACTGAAATCCTATATGCTTCAGAGTATGTTAGAGTATTTTAAGGACTTTTTTTTAACTTGGCAGTACAATTGAACATTTTATCTTTATACATTTTAGAAACAGAAGAATAGTCCAGGGACATAGTTTTCATTTGTAAAAAAAAAAAAAAATCAACTAGATTTTTTCTAATAAACTTCTTCCAGGTAACTTGCCAATTTTTGCAGGGTTTTTTAAAATCCAGTGTTTTACATAATTATCAGGTAACTCATTCTAGAGCAATGGAATCCTTCCATAAATTTCTCTTGCTCTTCATTTTACCACTCCTTGCAGAATGGCAATAGGTTACAGACTACTTTATGAGTAGTTTTTCACTTCAGTATAGGGCTGATGGTTCCTGCATAAAAATTACCTATAACCTTCTGGATCTACCTTTCAAGTAGCTGTGCATATGATTTAATATGCTGGCCCAGGAATATTAGAGTCAGCTAAATATATGGATTGTATGTGTCAGCTCTTTCTCATAAATAATAATGTTATACTTTCTCAAAACAATTGGCTGCCACAGCGACAACTGATTGTAGGAAAAACAAAGAGGGTTCCTTGTGATGGATCCTTAATAGGTTTTAAATGATAAACATTACAACGTGATAAGCACAGAAGCATAGCAATTACATTTCCCTTGTTCAGAATGTAACCCAAATTCTCGCATTAATTCCATGCTGTGTGTTTAAATTTTGGTTCACTGAGGCTTACTGAGTAGACCAGACATATCTTGTAGTATTTCTTTCAATATCTAACTAACTGTGGTGTTGGACTGAGTGACTATTCCCTCCAGAGCCCTGGTGTGGCATCTGGAGAAACAGCTGCTCTGTTTCACACTGGAGAAATATTCACGTAATGAAATGTTTATGTTTAAAACTAGATATGGATATTTTACATACTGTTTTTATGTAATGAAAAGGGTACGTTATTTTAAGAAATCATTAAGTATTTTAATGTTTAGTCATATTTTCATTTTGCATAATAAGACTCTCAGAAGCTGATGCCACCCAGATCCCAGCCCACCCCATCCGCCTGAAGCAACTGTGTTTTCTAGCACCTGTGAAGGCAATGACGGCTTCAGCTGTGCACCAAAGCAGCCAGGCAGGCAGGCACCACGGACCCCTGCCTCACACAAACAGGTGCTTCTAACACTGGGCCTCTGGCTGCAGCGCTCATCCAATCCGAAGCATAGCTCACAGCTTTTAGGGCTCTGCACCTTAGAAACTCAAGGATGCGTTTTCGTAGAGTTTTTAAAATTAAAACCACACATTTGCAATACAAACTGCAGAGAGGAAAACCCAAAACAATTACTGTGCTCACTTCTAGCTTTTAACTTACTCAAGGGGGATACCCAGAGCTCCTCTTGATTTTATTTTATTTTTTAAATTTATTTATTATTTGATATTTATTTTTGGTTGCGTTGGGTCTCGGTTGCTGCGTGTGGGCTTTCTCTAGTTGCAGCGAGCGGGGGCTACTCTTTGTTGCGGTGCACGGGCTTCTCTCTTTGTCGTGGAGCACGGGCTCTAGGCACGCGGGCTTCAGTAGTTGTGGCTCGCAGGCTCAGTAGTTGTGGCTCGCGGGCTCCAGAGCACAGGCTCAGTAGTTATGGCACAAGGGCTTAGGTGCTCTGCGGCATGTGGGACCTTTCCGGACCAGGGCTTGAACCCGTGTCTCCTGCACTGGCAGGCAGATTCTTAACCACTTCGCCACCAGGGAAGTCCGAGCTCCTCTTGATTTTAGAGCCTCAGGACTGCTTGCTGCTGAGTCCTGCAGGTGACAGTGAACCCCGTCTCTTTCATAAACCCTAGACCAACTTCAGAAGCACAGCTGATTTGGATGGGGACTCTTTATGAGTATATTTCTATTAGGGTAAATATAAAGGTCACTTTAGGGATACAGAGAATCTTAGACATAAAACTAGTTTTGGCAAAGCCAGCGCTCAGACAGGACTTTCTCACCATCTACTGAGCCTCTTAACTCACCCGTGGCCACACCGGTCCTTTCCATCTTAGACTGAAAGTCACCCCTCTCTCTGCCTAAGGTTGATGTCTCCCCTCCACCTGTTCCTGGACCCCAACCATCCGCCCTTCTCATGAGCCCCCTCCCTGGATGACCTGCTCACTCCCTTTCTCGTATCACACCTTCAAACCCTCTCTATGGACCCCTCAGCTTGAGCCAACTCTAATCTACCTTTAGAACTAAACAAAACCAAATCCAAACACCTCTCCACCCATCTCACTTTCTCTCAGCTACAGCCATTCCAGCTCTCTCCCCATTACAACCAAACTTTTTCTGAGTAGTAGAACATACTTGCTGTCCTTGTTTTCTCACCTCCTACCCATCCCTCAAAGCTGTGTCACCTGTTCTCACTGGTGTCTCTACTTTCCATGTCATGTGGCTTCATCTAATGGCTACTTTTCAGTCCCTCCTTAACTGGACCTTTCCACAGCACAAGACACTGTCAAATGTTCTTTTTCTCGAAACTGTCTCTCCTTTTGTCTTTGGTGACTGTCTTCTCCTGGTTGTTTCCTCCTACCTCGTTCAAAGCTCCTATTCTTCATCCATCACGTAAATACTGATGCTGTGACTATGTGCTGTCTCTCATCCTTTCCTTTTCTCACTCTACACACTGTGTCTGGGCCATCTTGTCTTTCCTGTGGCTTTAATTAGCATATGCCAATGACCCCCAGACATTTATCTCCAGAACAGATCACTCTCCAGAGGTGCAGATATCCATCCCCCATCCAACTGCACATCTCACCACAAAGACCTCGAACTCAACGTGTCCAAACTGGAGCGCATCACCTCCCTGGCCCTGCTAATGGATTTCTTCTCCTGTGCACCCTACATGAATGAATGGCACCACACATGGAGTTGACTGTCAGGTCATACGTCAGCCCTCCCTCTCCTTCACCCCACATCCCTTAAAAACCAGGAGCCAGTGAAGAGGAACCATATCACTTTGTAGGGTACCTTTTTGTCTAAACATACCTACCTCTTCTCTCTTGCAATTCTTACCCTGAGGTAGCTTGTTTAGAAAAGAGAAGAAGAAAAAAACCCGTTCTTTTCCTTGGCTAGAGACTGGCAAGAGGTAGATTAAAATAAAAAGCCACAGTAGAGCTGTACCCCCGAGCAGGCATCTCTTTCCTGCCTGCTACTATGGCCTAAGGACCACATACAGACAAAGAGCAAACAGCAATGTCACTCTCCTGCTCCTCAATCCAGTTGAGAATTTTAAATTAAAAAAAAAAAAAATCATAGATTGGCTGCAAAAAAGAATTCCAGGTACTTGAAAACTAGAAAAATTTGCCAGATATATGATTGTCAAGGAAGTAGAACACGGCATTGGACATTTTTTATGAACGTCTAGATCTACACCGTTTAATATGTTACTGCTAGCCACCTAAGGCTATTTAAATGTAAGTTAATTAAATTTAATTTAATTTAAAGTTGCATTCCTGGGGCTTCCCTGACGGCGCAGTGGTTAAGAATCCTCCTGCCAATGCAGGGACATGGGTTCTAGCCCTGGTCCTGGAAGATCCCACGTGCCGCGGAGCAACTTAAGCCCCTGCGCCACAACTACCGAGCCTGCGCTCTAGAGCCCGTGTGCCACAACTACTGAGCCCACGTGCCTAGAGCCTGTGCTCCGCAGCAAAAGAAACCATGGCAATGAGAGGTCCGCGCACTACAACGAAGAGTAGCCCCTGCTCACCGCAACTAGAGAAAGCCCGTGAGCAGCAACGAAGACCCAACGCAGCCACAATTAAATACATAAATAAAGAAATAAGATAAAATAAAATAAAGTTGCATTCCTCAGCAGCACGAGCCATAGTCCAAACACTCAGCAGTCACGTATGGCTAGTGGCTACCGTATTGAACGGTGCCGAATAAAACATTGCCATCATTGCAGAGTGCTACCCGACACCGCTGATCCAGCAAAATGTAACGACAGCAATGAGCATGGTACATAAAACGAAGAGAGGTAAGACTGAATGAGAGGAAAAGGCCGGTGGTGGATCTGTACCGTCAGCAGCTGCGCCTTTAGCCTGTGGCATAAAGGTGGTGCCGACAAACAAGTAAGAGCAAGTCTCAGGGGAAGGCCAGGGAAGGGCTGCCCGTGAATTCATGGAATGACGGTGCTCACAAGACTAGCCTTTTGTTTGTTTGTTTTTTCACACCAGGCAGCATGCAGGATCTTAGTTCCCTGACCAGGAATTGAACCCGTGCCCCCTGCAGTGGAAGCGCAGAGTCTTAACCACTGGCCTGCCAGGGAAGTCAAGACTAGCCTTAATATTAGCATCCTCTGGTTTCTTCTCAGATCACATCCCTTCCCTCCCGAGCGGCAGCTGTCAGACGCTCAGAAGAGCTGGCGTGGATTTTGAGTGTACCAGTAACCTGCTGACAAGCATATATAAAGCGGCAGTTCGTGCGTAATTAGCAATTTTATGCACTAGGCTCTTCCTATCATAACCGCATTATCATGGATTTGCATTCTAACATGCCTTCTTGAGTTAAAGACGAAAGGAATAGGCACTAAATGACCCACACCTATATTTCTCTAGAAACACACTCTCCATGATGGCAGGATTATGTCTAGTTTTCCCTAGCACTTAGAACAGTGCCTGGCATGAGTAAGGAATCAATACATATTTGTCGCATGAAAATACATTGTGCGTGTGCATGCCATCCAGCCGTACAGCTCGAGAAAGAAAAGCTTGAAAAGACCCAGCCTACAAAATAAAACATGTCCTCTTAGTATAATATTTAAGGATCCGAGACCTGCTTCCAAGCTATGACAGACATATCTTCCTCTTATTCACCTATCTGCCCTAGGTTCCTAGGCTCCAGAGCCACTGGCCAACATCCTTTCCTCCACAGACACCACACACGTTCACCCCCTTAGTCCTCTGTTCATGTAGCTCCCCAATCTGGGAATCCCTCCCCACTTCACTCCTCTTCCAAGCCCCCAATAATCAAAATCCTACCCACCTGTTAAGACAGGTCATCTAAATCATACACATCTCTTTACTTCTCATCATGTCCTAGGAATTTACGTGGCACTAGTGCCATTTTGTTTCGATAGAGTTTGAATCCTCTGCACACGCACCCCCTCCTACACACAGTAAATCCTTTGTTCATTCCTCCTTGTGGTCCCCTCAGAGCCCAATGTGGTACCTGTGGGCATACTGCTCAATAATTCCTCCTCAAACAGCACCGTTTAGGAAATGGGCTTTGGTTCATCGCACAATCTTAACAGTATAGTTGTCAAATATGAAAATGAATTCTGATGACAACTGCTAACTAACATTTATTGGGCACTTATTATACGAATTGAACTACACAAACAGTTCATATAATCCGGACACAGGTAAGGTAACTTGCCCAAGGCCACATCGATTTAGGTGGCAGAAAGGAATTCAAACCCACATCTCTTTTCTTTCGACTGATTTTTGTGTTTTCTTTTCTTTGCACTGTGTTTTATCATCTGTAATAAGTGTGGATAGGTTTGATTTTTTCACTTTGAAGATATTACTCTTGATGCTATCTATAAAATATGAACGATTATTACCCACAAATGACTTTCAACCTCTGCCATACGTTTTTCCTACGGACATTAACTCCAAAATGTTTGAAAGCATTTTTAACTACAGGATGTGGGCTACAACCTATTAATATCTATCACTCTCTATGTCTACTGTAACCTTTACTATCAAGGGGAAAACCATGCTTAATTTTTTTCTGTGACTAGATAATGCCTCAGAATTATTTTTGAATCACGCAAAAAATAAACTCATCCTGTATTGTGAAGAAATATTTACTCATTCAGTTTTTGTTTATTTGTTTGTTTTTTGCTGCATCATGCAGTACACAGGATCTTAGTTCCCCGACCAGGGATCAAACCCATGCCCCCTGCAGTGGACATGTGGAGTCTTAACCACTGGACCACCAGAGAAGTCCCTCTCATGCAGTTTTTTAATAACTGACGTGAGTTAAAAGCTCCCTCAGTATCTCCAAGGTGAGCAGAGAGGTGCATTACCCAGTGCAGATTACCCTCCTAACTTAAGGCCACTCTTCTTTTGGGAGGTGGGAATGAAAATGGGCATAGCATTTTAGCTGCTGAACATTATTTGCTGTTTATGAAGCCAGGTAAATTATACATAAGTAGACCCTAAATATTCTATTAACACCACAACTAAGCAGCAGAGTATCAAAATGATTAAACCTTAAGCAACTATTAATTAGAGTCAAAAAATCCAAAGGCAAGATTCAAAAACCTTATAAAGCAGAAGGGCAGTAAACCTCTTCCGATGGGCAGTAAACTTAATTCACAGCACTTTCTTGTCCTTCCTTATTCTGTCAGTTGTATGTAACTCCATGAAGTACGCTTTGTAAATGTCTTCCAACTTCTCCTCACTGTATGACACAGATGCTTTGCCTTATTCCTAACATTGCATTTAACAGACCTATTATGTTGATAGATTGGACTTTTTATTTTATTTTTATTTATTTATTTTCCAGTACGCGGGCCTCTCACTGTTGTGGCCTCTCCCGTTGTGGAGCACAGGCTCCGGACACACAGGCTCAGCGGCCATGGCTCACGGGCCCAGCCGCTCCGCGGCACGTGGGATCTTCCCGGACCAGGGCACGAACCCGCGTCCCCCGCATCACCAGGCGGACTCTCAACCACTGCGCCACCAGGGAAGCCCTGGACTTTTTAAATAGTATACTCAATGTTAGAATACAGGCCTCATTGGTTTATTCTTTTCCAATTATTGGTTGAGATGACACTATGGTTTGTGTTATAAAAACACTAAACACTAGATATATATATATATATATATATATATATATATATTTAGTTGCTACATGCTTTTTTAAAAACTCATTCATCAAAATCACATACAACCTAGCTATTTTCCTTACTACAAATAGCTATTTTGGTTTACATCAATGATGTCTCTGGAGATTTTAAATCTAAAAAGAGATTTAATTTTTCATTCAAAAATCACTTTTTTTACCAACATTTTCCTCCCTCCAAAACCTAGGAAATGTGCCAAGATTTTCAGAAAATATATTTACTTATTCTTTGAATGTACTTGGAAGGAGATTAAAGCCTAGAAAAATAAAAGCAGATGAATAGGACTTGTGGGCTGAAAGAGATATATTTGGTTCATTTCGTTGTCACTTCCAAGAAAGAAAGAGAGAAAAAGAAGGAAGGAAAGAAGACAGGCTCAAAAACTTAAGGCAATGATTTTAATGTTTCCTAAAACTATGCCTTAATCAATTACATCTATCAAATTCTTGAAGGACTTCTTTGTCTTAATATGTATATAAATACTACCCGGTTTTGTATTTTGTTGGGGCATTGAAGTAATTTTCTAAAGGGAATATTTCTAATGCTAACACTGGGATTTTATCAAGATAGGAACTATTGGAAGTTATAGTTTGTTATGTATCTAACTGGATGATCATTGGTTCATTAAAAGTACAGAAGATATTAGGTTTTGTCACCCAAAGGTCCAATTAAAAAATATTTGGTCACCAAATTCCTTCAGTTTAGGAATCATGGAGAATATTCACAAACATTTAGAAATGCTCGGACCTTGGTATGAAGCTGCCTACTGGGTTTTCTGAGTAAAAAAAAGGATTGACATGTACACACTGCTATATTTAAAATGTATAACCAGCAAGGACCTACTGTATAGCACAGGGAACTCTGCTCAATACTCTGGAATAACCTAAATGGGAAAAGAATTTGAAAAAGGATAGATACATGTATATGTATAACTGAATCACTTTGTTGTATACCTGAAACAAACACAACATTACTAATCAACTATACTCCAACATAAAATAAAAAGTTAAAAAAAATTAAAGGTTATCAATCACTTAAGACAAAACATGAAAAATCAATACATGTAACAGAAAACAATTTGGGGGGATCAAAAATTCCAAAATGGGGCTTCCCTGGTGGCGCAGTGGTTGAGAGTCCGCCTGCCGATGCAGGGGACATGGGTTCGTGCCCCGGTCCGGGAGGATCCCACATGCCGCGGAGCGGCTGGGCCCGTGAGCCATGGCCGCTGAGCCTGCGCGTCCGGAGCCTGTGCTCCGCAATGGGAGAGGCCACAACAGTGAGAGGCCCGCGTACAGCAAAAAAAAAAAAAAAAAAAATTCCAAAATGTTTATTTTTCCTCTCAGAAGGTATAAGGTGATTTCAAATGGCAAATTATTACACCTTAGGGCATGCATGGAGGAGGAAAACAATTAAAAACCAGTGTAATAAAATTAGTTTCCATTTCAAGCACCTGATATATGCAGTGTGTTTTCAGGATATGGCTAAGTACTCACAAATAATCACTTTTATAAATCTAAGGATACCGAGAATGAAAGAGGTGAAATAAATTTCCTAAGGAACTTAAAAACTCTCTGAGTCTTAGTATCCTCATCTGTAAAATGGAGCAGTAGCAGCAATTACTTTATTGGGTTATTATAAGAATTAAATGGAATTTGTATATACCTTGCTCTGACCAGTGAAAGCACTTGGTGTTTTTTCACCAAGGCCACTCAGTAGGGAGTTTGGTATTCCCTTCTTCCTGGTCCCAAGGCCCCACCTTCTTTCTGCCACACCACCCATAATACTCTGAGCACAAGGAATGGAAGCCTAAGAGCTCCTGAAGACATTTAGAAACTTCAAATATTTTAACAGGTCCTAAATTTTAAAGGTCAAATAGTAAATTATGGGGCTCCCCTGGTGGCGCAGTGGTTGAGAGTCCGCCTGCCGAAGCAGGGGACACGGGTTCGTGCCCCGGTCTGGGAAGATCCCACATGCCGTGGAGCGGCTGGGCCCGTGAGCCATGGCCGCTGAGCTTGCGCGTCCGGAGCCTGTTCTCTGCAACGGGAGAGGCCACAACAGTGAGAGGCCCGCGTACCGCAAAAAAAAAAAAAAAAAGTAAATTATGAGCTGCCACTTGGAATTCTAACTACAGTATAGAGTATTTCTTACCCTGAAGCATTAGTGAGAACAAACTCCTGCTTCCAACAGTGGGCAGGTACATTGGTGCTATGATGGTTAACTCTATAATGGGGCATCATTATTAAAGGACTAAACTAAAAATTATCATTCCATGGGGGAAGGTGCTAAATTCTATAAAATAATATTTAAATCATTGTTTACAGACTCTCCATGAGCCAGAGATCCCCATGAGATACAGAATACAGTAAGCCAAATTTACCAATATGCATTATGCGACTATGGGGTAAATCGTGTCAGAGAGCCACTGGAGAATAATACTAGCACAGGCTCAACTACAAAAAAGTCAAAAGAAATTCTTATTGAGTCTAAGATAGCTACAGACAAAATTACTAATATATAATTATCAACAAAGTAGAGGAACATAAAGTAAAATGAGACAGGTGGTCTAATTTTCCTCATAACTTAACACACAAGTATATTTTGTGGATTTGAATGCACACTTTTGTCACATTTCAACAACACCAGGGCTGAGAACAATGGAGGGGGAGCTACAGCTGATGTTGACCAGCGGCTAGCGATGCAGTTGCCCCTAGGTGCATGTATGCAAACGCGGATGCCATTCCTGGTGGCACAACTGCAGAGCCGAAAGCCCACATTTCAGCTTACAAACCACTTAATGACCATTTGAAAAAAAGAATGAGACGCTGTCTGGAAACCTTCTGCAGTCAAGTAAGATCAAGATAGTACCAGCATCTAAACTCGTAGAAGGGTTTGGATGAAATCCAGAGATGACAGAGGCGCTCTCGGACAGGCTGCGCTAGCCATCTGCCTGCCGACCATGACACTGTGAGGATGGACCCGAGTGCAAAAGTGACTCAGAAGAGTCTGCCTAGAAAAATGCTGAAGGATTACCTCATACTTGCTTAACTTTACTTTTATAGTTATGTATGTCTGAGTGATAAGTCATAAACATCTATGTATAAGTTAAGTCTAAGACAGCTCTGTCAATAATTTGAAAATAAAAACCTTAATGGAAAAGCAGGATCGTGTACCAGCTGAACATTTCTTCTTTCTCAGTGGCACTTACTAGTGGTCTTACCCTTTATGGCACCTAAGACTTGCAATATATTTCACACCTTCTTCACCTTGTCTCCTGACCCCTCAAGCACTCCCTCTTTTAAGATAAACCCTACTCTCATCCTCCTACCCTCTCCTACTTCTTAATTTATGGCCCTTATGTTTGGTCTCATAATAATTTGGCCCCATAAACTGTAAATAAAGGTTAAGGGGAGAGACTTAGAGTTACACGGCTGACATTCAAATTCTCGTTTTCCCTGCTTGCTGGCTGTGTGGCCTCAGGGAAATTATCAAAAACCCGTCTTTACTTCAGTTTCCTGAGCTGTAGAGGGCAAATAATGATAACATCTACCTCATGGGGTTGTCGGGAAGATTAAAAGAGAACATACATGCAAAGTGCTTTGAACTGTCCTGGGTACCATATTAAATATCTTTAAAGTGCTGATAACTATACGTTTTAATGTTGTTGTCTGTAATCAAGTCGAGGCGGTAAGCTTTTTTCTAACAGACCTGGAATACAATTTTAGTTCATGAGTCACAAATTGTTCTTCAGTGTTCTGCGTCTCTACTTCCTACCTGCCAATATTGCCCACCGGATCTGTGGTGAGGACTCGTGTTCCTTCAACACAAGACCTTCTATCGGCTACAGGTTAGTTTGTTCAATTTCCACAAGACCTCTTTGAGAGGGTTTTATTAACCTCACGTTTCAGATGGCAAAACAGACCTGAAAGAGTTCAGTAACCTGACTACAGTCACTGAGCCCAGTGTGGGGTACTGGGATTTGCATCCAGGTCTTTGTGATTCCAAAGCCTTAATGTTCTTCCCTTCCTTCCACGTGATCCACACATATCAGCACAACAGAAGAAAGACAAGACATGTGACCACTGTAGAGTCACAAGTTCCCTTCTAGATCAAGTGACTGTAATTCTCAGTGCTCCCTGGGATTCAAATCCAGTCGGAACAACCCTGGAATGACTGGGTTTTTTAAATTTTTATTTTAAATTGGAGCATAGTTGATTAACAATGTTGCATTAGTTTCAGGTGTACAACAAAGTGATTTAGTTACACATATATCTATTCTTTTTCAAATTCTCTTCCCATTTAGGTTATTACAGAATACTGAGTAGAGTGTCCTGTGTTATACAATAGGTCCTTATTGGTGATCTATTTTAAATACAGCAGTGTGTACATGTCAATCCCGGACTTCCAATCTATCCCTCCCCCAACCTGTTTATATCACTCGTGGAATGACTATTCTTAAATGCTCCACTCTTTTTTTGCCTTTCTAATGGTAGAAGGTAAACATAATCTTTAGGGAAGAAATAATTATTTCCAAGGACAAAACCATAGGTCATATATTTATATTAAATATATCTAAAAGGCGGTGTGTCCAAAATGCAACAAAGAGGGAAGTTACTATTTGTAGGACAGGTTATCAAAATATCTTTGTATGTTGCCTAGTAGCACACCATACACTAGCATGCATATGATAAGTATATTAATCATAGTTTGATTAGCTTTAATCGCAAGAATAGATAGATATTTTGTAAGCTTTAATTGCAGGAATAGGTGATATCCCTCTCACAATTCAGATTAGGAAAATACAGCCAAAAGAAAATCATAATTCAAATAGTGTGCCATTTTAATACTTCCAGATGCCTTCACAAATTATAATAATTAATACATTTCAGCAAAAAAACCCTAAATGAGCATGTAAATTTTTATTTTATAAAATATTTGCATTTATAGTTTTATATAAAAGGAAACAGGAAAGCCAGAGAACTTGAATAACAACAAAACTACACCCCAAGGTGAACTTCTGATAAAAAGAAATTTGGTTTCCCGCTTCTTGGAGTGAAAGGCATGCCCTCCTTCAAACACAAAGGGCATGGAGTTCCTGCAAATTCCCTGAGACCAGGAAATGCCCTGGTAGAACCAACTGATACAACTTCAGTGTTCAGTTTCCTTAGGCACGGGAGAAAGTTCACTTGGTTCTTCATCCGTTCAACAATATTACTGAACACGCACAATGTGTCAGAAAATATACCAGAACTACAGAAGTACTAAAACGGGATTGGGGGCGAAAGAGACATGCTCACAGCCTCGGGGAGGTCATAGTAAAAAAACAGACCATGTCTCTCTGTGACTTTCTTCTAAAGGGCATGATGGTATTCACAGATACCATCTGTTTCCCAGACCTTTCACAGGGTGTGTTTAGGTAACACTGTTCACTGGACACTTTTACAGACGTGAGAGCTGTAAAGGGGTAAAAAGAAGTGGTTAGACAGCTACCCACCAAGAAAACCAAGACTGGATTGGATTCAGGGCTTCTGATTTATCAGTCAGGATTTAGAAAGAAATTAAGTGTACACTCTTCACTCAAAATGGCTATTTTTGCAAATGCTATTTTGTAGATTGATTAATTTCCAGAATGAAGTTGAAGTTAAATTGATGGAGCTCAGCGGATATAAAAGAATGCACACGGAATATATACAGTTCATGACTGGTGCTCATTTTTCAACCAAGAGACAGATGAGATTCCACAGACATCCTGTTAACGGTACATGGATATAATAAAGTAGAGAAGGTGGGCCAAAAAAGTGTCCATAATTACATGAAGGCACTCTGTCCTCAGAGTAATTCTAGGGTAGGGGAGGGAGGAAAGTAAGTTTTTCACTTAAAATTGTTCAAGATTCCTCTTTTAAATTAAAAAGTCCTCAGTGGGACAGCATATGACCTGGAATGAGATTAAAAGGTATTCATTTTCCAGAATCAGTTGACAGACTTTAAAGGCTGCCCTAGGTCAAGCGATTTTATTTATAATATAAACCATCCTACTCTTTATCAACCGCTCCTTACTCGGGATTTCTACTGCATGCTCGCATTTTCCCTTTTTTATTTTATTTTATTTAATTAATTAATTTATTTATTTTTTGCGGGCCTCTCACTGTTGTGGCCTCTCCCATTGCGGAGCACAGGCTCCAGACGCGCAGGCTCAGTGGCCATGGTTCACGGGCCCAGCCGCTCCGCGGCACGTGGGATCCTCCCAGACCGGGGCACGAACCCGCGTCCCCCGCATCGGCAGGCAGACTCTCAACCACTGCGCCACCACGGAAGCCCTTCCCTTTTTTAAAAATGCATTTTAGTGCTGTTCACCAATATTACTGACTCTTCTATTATTGACTTTTTCGCTGACAAATCAACGAAGTCTTGAAGCATACGATTTTAGAGCTGACAGATTAGGTTTTCATACCATAATGCTGGCCCCTGCAGAACCCTGGGGCTGGTTGGAGCTTTAGTTTATGAACAAAAGTATTCTAAGGCTATGTCTTGAAGACCATGAATCTAAGTTGAAATTTAGGACAGTACAGGAAGATGGGTCTTTTTTTTGAAGATGCCATATATCTTAGGTATACTTTCTAGGATCTGACATCAGACAAAAAGCTGGGATTAGAGGACCTGGGAATAACCTCGACTGTCTACCACCAGCCCAATGTCATGGCGGGTGTGCCACACACTCTAGGCTCCTTAGTGTCTTAACTACACAATTTCTCAATCCATCTAGGACATCCTCAGGTCCCTTTTCACTTCTAAAAATCAAAAATGTAGCTATTTCTTCCTAATATTTACTCCACATCTTCCTTGCTTTAAATTTACTTTCCTTTCATTTTGTATTCAGCGTGAATAAAAACAGCTATTCATCATCATCAAAACATATCACATGATGCCATTTATACAGAACCCAAAACACTATTACAAAACTTCTTTGAATTAATGTTCGGGGCTGCTTATCATGTGATAATTATCGTGTTAAGCATTTACAAGAATTATTCCATTTGCTGAAGGTCCTGAAGGAAGAAAGTAGTAAGGCTGGGATTCAAATCTTTAGGTCTCATGACCCCGAGATGCTGCTTACCTATAATTGAATCACAACCACCTTTGGGTGGAGATTCAGGGACTCTGGCAGCCACAGCAGGATCCCATATGGAGAAACTCCACATATAACCCCACCTACCACCTAATATACACCACGACGTCACCTCCCACTGCGGGGGGCCACAATTACCGGCACGGAATCGCATGCTATCACCCTCAGAAGTATTTTTTTAGTCAGAAGCGGGGTGGGGGGAGAAGGGAGAAAGCCACAACATACATGTATAATAAGCATCACACAAAAGCATCCAAGCAAACATCATTAAGGATTTATTTGAATTTTGCAGGCAGTGTGGGGAGCCCGGCTTTCTCCTTTCTTCTGGGTTCGCACTCTGATTTCCCATGCTAACCATAATGCTCCAGTACCATAAACATTTATATATTGTCCATTTAAGTAACGCACATACTCTGTCCCATCCATCGAAATGTAAACGATCACAAAAGAGTCAAGGCGGAAACCGCAGTGAAAGCTGTAACGTTTATTGAACAGAGGACATATGTTTGCAAATTACAGCACTGCACGAGCACACAGTCCAGGGTTCATAATGCTGTTCCAATTCGGCTCTCCAAAGGGTCTCCTCACACAGTCCCTTTTTAAAACAGTAACTGAAAGGAAAAAGGTGTCAATTGCAGTTACATGCACAAAACCACATGGCAACTTTCATTTAGAATGAATCTCTGCTCTACTACTGAGATGGACACAAGGTGATCCTTCAAGTCCATGCACACGTTTTTGTACGGTCAGAACTTTTCAAAGAATAATGCTTTTGTAACCCATAGAGTATCTCAGGATAGTGTCGAGTTTAGCAAGCAGGGCAACAGCTTCAGTGAACAACAGAATTTCTAACATTTGCCCCAATCAATAACCTACTTTGCCCTCAAGAAATTCAACACAGTACTTCATTTTTGGAATAACAAGGGAAAATTCATCTGACAAAGGACATGATACAGAATACACCTATAAAAGGTATTTCTCATCTCAAACAATGTTTAATAGTCGACTTCTTTCCTTTTGTTCCAGCGGAAGAAAGTTTGGTCAAATTGTCAAAAAAAATACCACCAGGTTCTTGAGGTAGACTTTAACCTCCAATTTTCCTCTAAAAGTTATATTTTAACAACAAAAATTTTTTTAAAAACTTAATTTCCAGGAATTTAAACAATTTAAAACAAAATAACTATTTTTATAAGTAAAAAAAGTTATGTTGTTCCATTTTCTGAACTACCATTCTATCTTTTTTTTGCCTTTTATGGAAATATCTAAAATAGCGATCATGGAGTAGAAAGTTATTAGATTTTTTTCTCCTTAGAGATTAATAATAGAAAACTGAAGAGGATTTTCTAATCAAAGAATCTGATAGTATAAAACATCTGATGTAGGAATACTTAATTGATGACCACTGAGACTGCTAATAAGAATAAAATTCGAAAATTCTAGAAGAGAAAGCCTAGCTGATTCACTTTACTCTGCACAACTTATCTGGTTTAATTTAAGACAGCATCTCTGATGATTTTATTCTAAGCATAAGATGCCAGCTGGTCTCTTCTAAGAACTCTGTCACCCTGCCCTTGGTCTGAATGGTGAACTGGCCACTTTAGAGGTGTAGCTGTTGCTCATTTCTTGCATATGTCTCTGGATATAATTTTCTACTCTTTATTCCTTATTCACTTTGAAATGCAGAAATCCTCCACCTGTCTGAACATGATATTTTGACACGTAATTAAATATTACATGTAAAAATTAACCATTTTGTCGAAGAATTTAATTTTCTTCAACCTTCCTTTTTATTACTGTTCAATGCCCATGCAAAGGACCTGATTCTTCATAGAGGACATTCCAGGCAGGCACTTATCTCAGTTTGCTGGCAGGTGCATCCCAGTCACTTGCACATCTGGTTTCTCTTTGCATAGAAAAGAGTTTGCCATCCACCATCATCTGCTTCATGTCTTGGCTGGATTTATCCCAGAAAAGGCTATGGGGGAATGCCCATTTGCACTCTTAATTTGTAAATCACAGTCATAAAATCAGAGGAAATGCATATCTGCCCGTCCCTAATTTGCACACAAAATTTATAAATCTAAAGCTGTTTTAAAAAGGGGCAACTTAAAGAATACCTTTATATGTGTCTATGTGACAATTTCCCCAGACTTGAAAAATGTTGGCCTTAGCTATTCGCTCATTGTTTTTTAAAATCACATTCTTTTCATTCGATCAATAAACATTTACTCGACACCCACTATGGGCAGGCACTGTAGCTCTCCTTTATCCTTCCTAAAAGAAAGCAAAGGGCCTTATTCAGTGGGTTTAAGGCATCAATAAGGACAATTTGTGCTTGAGTCAATTTATTCTTGAGTGTTCTAGTCAGTTTTAAGGTAATCTCTTTAACATAAGAGGAAAAAAAGAAGGGAAAGGAGCAAGGCACTGCGCACCTACTATGTGTCAACACCGAGCCAAGAACTGTGTGGGTGTATGTTGCAGAATTCTTAAGCCTCTTAAGAACTAAGGGAGGGTATGTATTCTTCCCATTTTATGGACCAGGATAACAAGCTTTGATGAGTTTAATAATTGTTCAAGATCATTTCTCATGCTACATTCTTAGCTTATGTTCTTAACAGATTCATGACAGGAAAAAGCTATCAACGTGATTCTAGAATTTGAACTCAGATCTGAGGAACTCCAAAATAAAAACTCAATGCTTATTGTTTCTGTTATTAATTTCACAACACCAAGATGCTGTGAATTTCTCTGGATTGAAAAACTGCTTGAGTACAGCCATTCTATGTTGCTGTAAATTCCTTTGTGAGGAGAGAGCCTTTAGAATCATGCATTCCCTATGCCAAGAATATGTGCGTAAAATCTTTCCTTCCTCACCTTAAAAATTTTGTTTTAAGATGAAATGAAGAAAGTGTTGCTATAATCCTCCCATTTCCTCAATATTATGAAGTAAAAGTCTGTAATTAACCTCTCTTGATGTTCTAGGAAATACAAATCAAGATAATCCTCTAGTTTTCATAATATATTTATTTGTCCCTCCGCTATTTCCTTTACCTTAAAAAATTAACGATATCATGAATATTAGATAAAAGAAAAAAAATACTATGAAAAAATTACTCTTCTTAAGCTTAATTATCTCCAAATATAATTCATGGTAAGATTACTTCCTTTCTCTTATGTTTTATATTCTAACTCTTAACTCATCTTCATTTAATGCAAAAGAATTAATGGGCTTCCTTTAATATTTCTCTGCTGATTTTAAAGCTTTCTTCCTCTAGCTTTACGTAAGAAGTCTTTAAAATCCATGGGCTATTTCACCGTTCTAGATTGTGATAGAGGATTGTTTATTTTCAAATTCCAATAGCAAACACAAAGAGAAGATTTAAATTTGGCAAAATAATTGAAGCTAGACATTATATAAATAGAAAATAAAACTTGCAATGACCAAAGAGCCCCCTTTTTGGTTGCAGTAGATTGCATCATAATGCCCACAGTGAAAATACTAGATTTTTCAGAAATCAGGTCCTCTCTAGCAACAATTCAACAAATGCATGTAAATGTACATCTGTGAAATAAATCTGCCGCAGATCCTGCACCTGGAAATGAGGTCTCGAACAGGAAGCCATTTATTATCACAATAAATTATATCTATAATTTAGACCCCCACTCCTTAAAAAAAACAAAAACCAAAAAAAAAAAAACCTAACTTGGAAATTATAAAGACTCACTTGGGAAAAAAAAAATGATGAAAGGTTGATCGGCGTATAATTCTTACAAAACTGCAAGCAGTATTTTTTTAAACATGTAGTTTAAAAGACAACGTATACATGCTTTTAGAGCTTAATTCCCTTGCATTTGTACTTAAGAATGAGACTGACTTTACCCGGTATCTAAATTAATCTCTAGAAGTAGCTAAACCATGTCAACCTTAGATTTTTAAAGCAGTATTGTGATTAAAATAGCCCTTGGAGACCTTAACTGCCTACCCATTCCCATATGCACCAGGAAGAAATGAATGTACATCTACCTCTTTTTCTCCGAGGGTTCCTACTCTTGAGCATTACAATGTGATGTAAGCTTCAACCTCTTTTGTACTTCTAAGTAGTGCAGGGAAGTTTCTGGAATACAGTACTGCCTAGCTGCTCTCAGAATCTGTCTGACCATGGAGCTTGCTGCATGTCTAGATCTCTTTTGATGATCTCCTTTTAACTAAGTTTTGGTGTCTGGTCAACATGACTGCATTTTCTAAGCAGAAAAGAAAACTGCCAACATCCAAAGGCAAAAACAATAGGAATTAGAAGAACTCCAGATTCATCTTAATTTCTTCCTCCCACCTCCTTCTACTCTCCTTTTTGGCTGTGGTTATACAGGGCTCTTAGTGTCCACTGCCACGGCCCACCTCTCTGCCCCCTCCCCCCCACCAAAGGCCTGAAATCAGAATCTGGGGAGGGAATCTGGGCCATGGCAGTGTCCAGGGCTGAGGAAAACTGGCCATCCAGTCACACAGCTGGCCCTTGCTCCATGTACATCAGAGTAAGACACTCTTACAGGTCCTAACACTCAAATTCAGCCAGATGAAACTTAAAAAGAGAAGTTAGAAAAAAGTTTCTTCCTTTGCAGATGTTCCTGAATTTGTCACCTTTATCATTGTACCTACATATGAAATAACTATATAAAGCACCTTAAAATAAGAATTCCTTCACCAAACTATTCTATAGAGAATTATATAAAATACTTCACCTATGAAAACAGTCCTATATAAAGCGAAAAAATATGTTAAAATACAAAATTAAAATGACTATTCTCGGGCTTCCCTGGTGGCGCAGTGGCTGGGGGTCCGCCTGCCGATGCAGGGGATGCGGGTTCGTGCCCCGGTCCGGGAGGATCCCACGTGCTGCGGAGCGGCTGGGCCCATGAGCCACGGCCGCTGGGCCTGCATGTCCGGAGCCTGTGCTCCGCAACGGGAGAGGCCACAGCAGTGAGAGGCCCGCGTTAAAGGCTAATTTGGAAATGATGTAATTTCTAGCTATTGCCAGAAATCTTTTCGTCTTGTATTACCACTTAAAATTAGTCAGTACCCAAATGCCTTAGCCAACCTCACTTATTTGCAGCAAGAATTCACAGTACCGAGGGCAGAATCCCAAAATATGTAGAAGACTGTATCTCACAATGGTGTGTCTTTAAAAAATGAACTCAGTACTTCTTTATGTGTGATATTTCACTGCCTTTTGTCTAGCTATTATGAGTTCGTTACCCAGTGTACTAAGTTGATTATTCCAGAATTTTTCCAAGCAAAAAGTTAGGCTGATGAGTATTTCCAGGGTCATCATCCATTTCCCTTTTTGAAAGAAGGCTCTAAATATGCCCTTTTCCAGTCTTCAGGCATCTCATCAGTCCTCCACGAGTTCTCAAAAATGATATCTAGCGGTTCTGTGATGACTTCGGCCCATTCATTAAGAACTCTAGGATGGCAGCCATTGGGACCTGTGGATTTGAACATATCGGGGTTATTTAAGTTCTCCTTTACCCATTCTTCCCCTAGTCCATCATGGATTCCTGCTCCAATTTTTAAGTCATACTTGTCCCTTTCTGGTTACCACATGGACTTCTGAAAACTAGCTTTCAGTCTCTGCTTTTTATCTGTCAATTTTCTCTTTGAAGCTAATAAGAGAAAAATGTATTTTATTCTTCTCAAGCCTATGTTTTGTTTAAAAAAAAAAAGGTCTACTTCTCTTTCCTTTCATGTTTCTTATAAGAAAAGGAAAGTTAAAGAGCGATAAATAAATAAAAGTATATCTTGTAATAGTTTGCCTTCCTTAAATCACATCACTGAATTCTACATTCTGGCAGCCTTAGTCATAGGTAACAGTCAACATACTGCTAAACATTTCAAAGGCTACCTAGCTCGTGCTCAGAGGGTACATATCTATCCAGCTTGTCTTTGCAAGTGCTAATTCAAAATGTACCTTCCAAAATAAAAAGAGATTCACAATCATCTTTAATCATGATTTGTATGCACGTAGCTTTAACACATAGGCATTTAAAAAGCATAGTTGTGCATGAACTGGAAAGAGATGAAGAAGGATTTCTTACAAACAGTAACCTAGTTGAATTCATCTGCTATTGTGTGGTCATCTGCACCAGTGTTCTGGGATTGATATTACACTCATTATCTCCAAGCTCTGATCCGTGTTGACAGTTTTAACCCCTTCGTGGTCACCATGATTCCTCCAAAATTGAAAGACAGCAACAGATTACAGTTTCCTGCCCATCTGTCATAGTTATGCCCTGGGCCTAGAATCCCTTGACAGATCGAGAATGGACAAAGGAGAAGAAGGAAAAAAGAAGAGTGCAAAGGAAGAATGAGGATGCCTGGATCTCTCCTATGATTTTTGATATGACAGGCAGGCTGTGCTGCTTGGATTCAACGATTTTCTTGTTGCTGTTTTTTAACTGGAAAAGCTCCTGGAAATGGTTGAATCAATTTTGCTCTCTTTTGTTTTTGTTTTGTTTTGTTTTTCTAGTCTATATCTCTCCAGTGGTACCCCCAGTTTTATCTCTTGCAAAAAAAATCATATTGCAGGCATTATTAAGACTTTTAAGAAACAATTCTGCATATTTCTCTAGGGCATAATAATTTGTTTTAGCATATGCCATCTTCACCCTTGCTCAAACCTGCCGATGGCAATATGTTAACTAATATGTCACCATTAATTACTTTGGGTAATATCATTCGGCAGTTGCATCTAAATGGATAGGAAGTATTACTAGCCATGCTCAGGAAGTTTTTTTCTCCAGAAAATCAAGCTGTTTTCAGGCCTTTTTCGCCCCTGTAAGACCAAGTAATAATATCTTACTACTCACTAATATATTCACATAGTCACTCAGATAAACCCATACCCAAGCCAATCAATGCCTCCATGAAAACCAAACTCCTGTTATAAACTATGTAAAAGTAATGTTCAATCTGTCTTGACAAACTAAGTTTTTTTTTTTTTTTTGAGGGGGGAGTGATCAAAGTTACCTTAACATGAAGAAGGCAAAACTGTTTCATTTTTAATGCTCTAATGAATGAATGAATGAAAAAGCATTGCAACAAAAATTGTATTTGCTATAGAGTGCAAGCTAACTTGCTATTTCTATCTGAAAAACCAGAAAGAGCCTCAGGTTACAGCATTAGGGTTACTAAGACCTCAGGAAGACTACAGCTGAATTCTGAAGGGGTCACAAAGGAAGGAGGCAGCATCTTGAGGACATTCTTATTAAAATGATTCTCAGATGTCTGCACGGCACCTGACAGGCTCTGTCTGAAGTCAGCAAGATGACCTTGTCTACTGTTAAAGGTCATTTTATTCCAGGAACCTGTGGAAATAAAGAAAACGCCTTTGTACAGACTATCATCTAGTAAACGGGCAGACACCCTCCACCTCAAACTTATCTAAGGATGTGGACCACGAAGTCATTCACAAATCTAGCATCAACCTAACAGCCTCGGAAACCTCTTGTGTCTTTGGTTCAACAAAAATAAATCGCATTCATTAAACAAGCCCAGCCTTGCAATTTGCTACTTTTCATTCTTTGGGGAGGGGGTGGGAGGCAAACAGGATTTCCACAGTTGGGTCATGGAGAGTTTCAAGATGTGACAGCAGTCGCAGAGAACAGTAATTAGCTGAGCACATGGTGCTTCGTGATCATAGGAAACGTGAGTAATTTCCATGCTAGGAAGGCTCCTTGGAGCTCTGGCGCCTGGCATGCATTGTGACATCCCAGATCCTTTTCCTTACAGACCACAGTCCTCAAGCCGAATAGAAATGAACAGATGTTCACAACTCTGACCAGCTTTAAGGAGATAACTGCTAGAAATACGTCTTATGGGCAAACAAGCATCATTTCACAGAGCTGCTCCTACCACCTCACATTTTTTCCTTTCATTTTCCCCCCGAAATAATCCGGCATAATCCTACAAAGAAAAAAGCCCTTTCTTCACTCCACCAAGAAAAATAACAATCTGTTTATATGTGTTTACAGCCTTCTTTGGATATGACTAGGCTGACTTAACGAATCATGAAAGGAATTGCCTCAAACCTGGTCCTTTCTCAAAATTCATAAAAGTCAACCTCTGGACCAATAAATAGCAAGTTATATTTTTGGTTCTACTAATGCTCCTGAAGTCTTCCTGTTTCTAAAGTTTGTAAAAATTGAATGCCAGCAGTTTGTAATATGCCAAATTATTATCTATGTCTACGGAAACATTACTAAAAGGTTTATACTCTGGTTTGGCCTAATTCTTCCCCAATCTGCCTTTGAGCCCACTCTCAGATAGTCCTACATCAGGGCCATACAAACCTAATTCTTGGGCTGAACTGTGACTTTTATTTGCTCTAAGCTCTTATGGGGGATGGGAGGGGTACAGGGACAGTCTTTCATTTCACAGATACTTGGCAATTCTAATCTATGTTAGAGTTCCAATCTGAGAAACAGAAGGGGTGGGAAGGGGTGCAGAAAAAGTTATTTAAGGAATAAAGAAACTATTATCCTGTGGTTAAAAATTAAATGTTACGAGATTACGTTTTCTTTTTTCTCAGTTGATTATTCTGATTTTTAACTGGCTTCCAGTCTGTTGCTCTTTTCAGCTTGTGATTTTCCCCCTAATTAAAAGGCAATCAGAGTTATATGCAGGCTAAACCATTTAGAAGTTATTTCTCTATTGTAATATTAGGTTAAAGGATGTAGCTCCATTGCAGATGTAGAACCAATAAATTCTCCACATGTGGTGGCTGAGATAAAAAAAATAAAACTGGTGACTGTACAATAACAGGCCATGCAATTCCCTTGGGGGGGCGGGGAGGGAGGGGGACGACTCTCTCACAGGAAAGAATTAATAAAGAACAGTGGTGCAAATGCTGCCTTCTCTCCTCCTGGATGGCACAAGGCACACAAATCTGAACCTTTGGGTGGTTGGTGATAAGACAAGATTTTTTAACACCTAACTTTCTCAACATTCAGCCATGTCACACTACTTATTGTTATGGAACCAAGGAAGGTTGGTAATTTGATAAGAGACCAGGGAGGTGGGCGGGTGTAAATACAGCCTCATTTTAGCTGTAAATTTCTCCAAAGGCAGAAACCACATTTTACACTTCTTTCTATCTGCCTCGGGAATATTATATATAGCATGTCACACACTTCTACTGCTGATTGAGTCAACTGTCCACAGTATAATTTTTACATACAATTTCTCAGTAAACGAAGTTGCTATTGAGAAATGTTAGTCTAGCAAGTCAGATAGGAGTATAGTTTCCTTTGCCTACACAACAGAGAATAAAATAGCAATATGTTCACTAAACCCTTCTGCATCTTCACAGTCATCTTTCAGTTCGTCGAAAGGCCTCTGGGGGCGGGGTGGGGGCACCTCTCAGCTGCTGGGAAAGCTGAGGCTGCCTCCCAGCCCCCAGTAGGCTGGAGGATGCAATGTTACGTTACACAATGAGCTGGCATATATGTCCTTTTTTTCTACAGGGGTTTTACAGGGTAGGTTTCCAGGGATTCTATAGAAAAATGTTTGGCCTGCTCCAGAATGATCCACGTATATTTTCTTTTTCTGACTTTAAACACAAGTACCCAGACGCATTATAAACCATTCTGTACAACTATCCTGCCTCCATCTATGGTGTGTACTTGGTAAGTACTGATTTACTATCTAATTCCCGGAACAAATTAAACAGGCTATAATAAACTGAACAGCTTCTCGCCACCTTCTCTGGACCCACAAGAGTTCTAAGCTTCACTCAGGACTGAATCTGCAGGTTTTAAGCAAATGGAAAGTATACTGGAGAGGATGGAAATTTTCCTACCCCTTATTATTCAGAAAACTCTCAGGAACAAATTCAGAGGTTAAAAGACAAAAGCGTCTTTATTTATGCTCTCCTCAGGGCATTCACCGATTTTATAATTTTTCCAACTGAATAGCTATGTAAATTCCCGATTTCTTAAAACCCCTTTGTTATAGTCATCGTTGACATATTCTGAATATGCTAAATTCCCCCCACACGGAGGGTAGCCCAAGGGCTGTGGTCAGCCAGTGGCAGCAAACTCCAGGAGACCAGGCTTCAGAGGCCCGGGACCTCCTCACTGCCCAGAGTTGGGTCATGTCTTATCTCTACCAGGAAGAAATGATCAGGAGTTTAACTGTTGGGAATTCTGAATTCTTCATTCAACAATTTTATAATAATTAACAGCTGGTCACAACATGAAACTGGGGCTAGGTCACCACACTTTCAAGAAGTTTAATAGTACTGTTATGGAGGCAAAATAGTAGCTGGAGGGGACAGTACTTTTAAGAACAAAGAGGGATTCCGAGCATGTTTACAGATGGAGTGGAAGGATTCCATGGAGAGAGACCAAATGCAAGAAAATAAAGGCATAATTATGGACCATAATTATGACTAGGGCCAAGGGTAGATACCCAGAGGAGGGATTAGTCTTAGAGGGGAGAGAGGCAATTCCTCATCAGAAACGGAGGGAAAGAAGAACAGATGGGCAAGGACGTCAACATACTTTGAGATGAAGGAGAGAGCGAGGGAGGTAGCTCGTGCAACTGACTTGCAGTTCTCAGGAACGACCTAGCCAAGGTCATCTGCAGAAGGGGAGGTGAGAGAGGAGCAAGGGTACAGTTTTAAGGTGCCCAGAGGCGGTAAGGGAGGCCTGAACTGGGACATGAAATCAGTTTGACAGCTGCAGGAGGGCAGATTCAGCTGGGCTGGCCTGCATAGAATTACAGTGAAATGAGCTTTTAGAGTTTTTCTGTATTGTGCTTCAAAGTCTCCAAATACTACCCAAAATAGGGATCAAGACACGGGCCTGGAAATGCGCAATACAAGTCCAGAATAGAAATGATGACAAGTGCTGCAGTGTGTTGTATATGAGTGTTCTGTCTTCCGGTAAAGCTCTTTAAGGCATATTCGATATGCCTTTGAATGAAACAGTGCCGTTGATGACTAGCTTGGTCTGTTTGGGCTGCTATAACAGAATACCACAGACGGGCTGGATTATAAACAACAGAATTATTTCTCACACTTCTGGAGGCTGGGAAGTCCAAAGTCAAGGTGCCCACAGGGTCAGTGTCTGGTGAGCCCATCTTCCTGGTTCACAGACAGCACCTTCTCACTGGGTTCTCACAAGGAAGAAGGGGCAAGAGAGCTCTTAGGTCTCTTTTATTAGGGCATCAATCCCTCCCTGAGGTCTTTACTCTCATAATCTAATCACCTCCCAAAGGCCCCACCCCCAAATACCATCACATTGGGGATTAGGTTTCAACATATGAATTTTGAGACATAGACATTCAGTCTATAGCATCATCTGTCTCTAACCAGGCTCCCTGGCTACTCATTTAAGGGTTTCTCACCTCTCTGTCCCTCCCTGTCTCCTTCTCTCTCATCTACATACTCACAGTAAAATCATCCTTTATTATGTACTAATGGTGCTTGAAACGACCATTAACACTAACCTGCTAACTCTGATTACAATTATCATTAATGTAATTACCATCCACTGTAGGTTTATAGTACATATTACAATTATTACTACGTGCCTACCCCGCCAACAGTAAACAGCTACGAACAGTAACTGAGCGACCTTCTTCTGTGCCAGGCACTGTGCTAAGGACACGGTATATTTAAACATAATCTCCTTTACTGCTTACCACAAGCCAGCATGATGGCTATCATGGACTCAGTTTTACGCATGGGGAATCTGAGGCTTTAAAGTGTAGATACCCTGAGAGGGTCAACGAGCTAATCAGTGGCAGAGCAGTCCTGTCCCACAGCAATGCCCAACCTTGTAAAAGTATGTCTGCACTCCCCATCATTTTTGTTTTTATTTATTTATTTTGGTCCGTGCAGCATGCGGGATTTCCTTGACCAGGGATGGAACTTTGTGCGTCCTTCAGTGGAAACGCAGAGTCCTAACCACTGGACTGCCAGGGAATTCCCCCCATCATTTCTGACTGTGAATGTATAGTAGTTAAATAGCATCCTCCAAAACTCACATCCACCTGAAACCTCAGAATGTGAATTTGCAAATACAGCCTTTGCAGATTGTTTAAACTCTGGAGATGAAATCATCCTGGATTTAGGGTGGGCCCTAGATGCAGCCACTGGTGTTCTTTTAAGAAGAGGAGAAGACACAGACACACACCGAGAAGAAGGCCACGTGAAGACAGAGGCCAAGAGCGGAGTAATGCAGCTACAAGCCCAGTAATGCCAGGAACCACCAGAAACTGGGAGGGGCAAGGGAGAATTCTCCCTTCGGGCCCTTAGAGGGAGCATGGCCCCCCCAAACTGTGATGTCATACTTCCGGACTCCAGAACTGTGAGAGAGTAAACGTCTGTTGTTTGAAGCCACTCAGTTTGTGGTACTTTGTACAGCAGCTCTCATAAACTAATATGGAATCCTTTCACAGAAATACTTAATTTCTCAAATGCTCTTGGGAGTGTTTTTAATCACTCCATCATTTTTAGCAATACATGCAAATGTGATTTTAGGCAAAAGGTATTTTATTTTTATTCAGGATACAAAATGTTGCGCATAATGCTTACTTAGACATTATATCTAATGTCATTCATAATATATAAGAACATTTTAATTTTGTCCTATTAAATAAATGATGCAAACTGTTATATGATTTGTAAAAGATACATTAAAAACTATATGCTGTGTTTATGCATCCTCCATGTATATTAAGATGCAGACTGAGATTTAACTATTTCCTACAGCATCAAAAACAGAAAATAATCAGGGCTTCCCTGGTGGCACAGTGGTTGGGAATCCGCCTGCCAATGTAGGGGACATGGGTTCGAGCCCTGGTACGGGAGGATCCCACATGCCGCGGAGCAACTAAGCCCGTGCGCCACAACTACTGAGCCTCCCTGCGCTCTAGAGCCTGCGAGCCACAACTACTGAAGCCCGCGTGCCTAGAACCCGTGCTCCGCAACGAAGAGGAGCCCCCCTCGCCGCAACTAGAGAAAGCCCATGCGCAGCAACAAAGACCCAACTCAGCCAAAAAATAAATAAATAAAAAGATTGGCTTATGATGTTTAAAAAAAAAAAATGAAAGAAAAGAATCAGCAGTTGGGATGATTGCTTTCATTTTGCTTGATGTCCACTAGTTTATTTACTTGAATATTTATGATTTGCTTTAAGTTGCAAGACCAGAGGGAAGGTTACAGTGACTGTCTGTAAGCATTTCTCTACAAATAACACGCTATATACATGACATTTTTATTTCCAATAAGTTAAAATTGAATGTAAACACCAGTATTTTTCTGTTTTGATATCAGTTATTGAAGAATGTGAGTTTAATGTGTAATGTAAGCATATCTGAACTCTAATGAAGCTCTCGTTTTACAGAGGAAAATATTTAAATAATTTTCATTGATATACTTGAAGATATATAATGAAACAGTTACTATTCCCAACCTGGAAAACTTTCTTGACTCTTTTGACAGCTCAGAAACCTCCAGCTAGATAACATGGCAGTTTCTATATTAGCAGTTCTCAAACATTTGTTTCCAGGAGCAAACTGCATTTTTAAAAAAACACTGAAGATTCCAAAGAGCTTTTGTTTATATGGGTTATAATTATCGACATTTACCTATTTGAAACTGCAACTGAGAAATGTTTAAAATACTTATTTAATTCATTTAAAAATTAAAATAGTACATGTACCATGTTAACATAATATTTTTATTAAAAATAAATCTATTTCCCCCAAAATTAATAATAAACATGACATTGTTTTGCATTTTTGCATATCTCTTTAATGGCTAGTTTTATAGGCTACTGAGTTCTCATATCTTCCACGCTTGAACTGTGACAATATGTTGTCTTAGTTGAAATACATAAAGAAAATCTGTGCCATTAGAAAAAGGAAAATATTTTAATAGCTTTTTAAGATAGATAATTGTAGATATTCTTTTGCTACCATGCCAAAATTTGACAACATATAGATTCTTAAGTCAGTTACCATGTGAAATCTGAAACCGTATCAATGAACTTTTTGTACTCCATCAACTACATGAAAATCTTTGGTCTGTCTCCTACTATTAACAGATCTCTTGTTATACGTGATTTGGCAACATCATGCATTAATCATTTGGAAAATATTAGGTTCCTGAGCTATACAGATCTTCTAAATGTTAACACATATCGTCATTCAATATCAAAAAAGTAACATTTGTTACTATCACCACCCAGCTCATCAAAAAAGCCTTCAAGTCTTGGGAAACTGTCAAGCTCACTGTGGCAGACACAAGTTCTTTTTTTAATGTAATTTTTACTTGAATATTCAAATTTTACCATTAACAAATAGTATCCATTACTTTTCTTGAAATATTAGGTTCACTTTACTCACTTTCAAGAAATTTAGCTGCTGGGACTTCCCTGGCAGTCCAGTGGTTAAGACTCTGGGCTTCCAATGCAGTGGGTGCGGGTTCAATCTCTGGTTGGGGAACTAAGATCCCACATACCACGCAGTGTGGGCAAAAATAAAATAAAATAAAATATTAAAAAAGAAAGAAATTTAGCTGCCAAATACCCAATAAGTAACCACAAATTGTTCCTCAGTTGTTCTTCTAAGGCAAAATGCTGTTCCATAAATAAAGCAGCTAGTTCAGCTAGTAACTTAACAGCAGAAGTGGTTAGTGAGGAGACAAGGTTCACATGCACTTCCATTTGCAACAGAAGTCTTTGTGAGTAGTTCTCATTTTGTCACACAGAATATCAAAAAAAAAGAATGTACTCAAAGGTTGAGAATTTAATAAACTTACGAATTTCTACTGACTCATCAAGGATATTTTAAGGAAAACAGCTATTTTTTGGCATGTGTGCAGGTGATGAATGCCATAAGCACTAATGCAGTTTGATGCCACTGCCTTGATTGGCACTAATGTGCCAGCATTTTTACCCACTGTGGCTTTTGTGCCGCCAACGCAAATGTCCACAAGGCGAAAAAGGCAAATAATGTTACAGTATTGTTATGAAATAATTATTACCTCAAAGATCCCTGGGACCCCCAAGGATCTGTGGACCACACTTTGAGAACCACTGTCTAAACCACTTCTAGATGGTACAGGCCACAAAATCAGCACCAGGAGATCTCAGACCAACTCATCAGTCTGGAATATAATTCTTCCCTTTGAAATAACTCCTTCCTAACAATCGCTCTGTATTTACCCTCCTGGCTCCCCACCTGCCTCAGTCCCATGAAACCAGAAAGTCTGTAGCCTTCCTGCCATGAAGGTGAGTTGACTCTCCTCCTGTCAGGAGAGGGTTTGCAAAGGTAGCTGGGCTGGCTAGGGGGGGAAATCCTTCTCGGAGGGACAGTGCTTGCCAGATTTGACGAAAGCAAGGGCTTTTCATGTGACTTAGGCAATTCTGATCAAAAATAACCCGTGGTCTCTTGGCATCCAGTCCCAGACCCCTGAACACTGAAGCGTGGCCTCCACTGGGCCTTAACCTCACCTGCCAAATTGGAATGGGCAGGGAAGCAAGACAACTGTCATAATCCTTTTTAGCAATTCCTTGGAAAGCACATTTGCATGTATAGTGGCAGCCAGAGTGAAGCACTACCCAGGGGATCTGTGCTGTTTTCCATTACTCTACCTCTTCTCTGGTTTTGGCAGGGGAAAAGAGGGACATTTTTAAATGTCTCAAGAAAGCCACAAGCTCTGATGCCATCATTCTGGGTCTTAAGGACCATCAGCTAATTGCTTTAAAGAAACAGCACTGGGCTTCCCTGGTGGTGCAGTGGTTAAGAATCCACCTGCCAATGCAGGGGACACGGGTTCGATCCCTGGCCCAGGAAGGTCCCACAGGCCACCGAGAAACTAAGCCAGTGTGCCACAACTACTGAGCCTGCGCTCTAGAGCCCACGAGCCACAACTACTGAGCCCATGTGCCACAACTACTGGAGCCCACGCGCCTAGAGCCCATGCTCTGCAACAAGAGAAGCCACCGCAATGAGAAGCCCGCGTACCGCAAGGAAGAGTAGCCCCCGCTCGCCACAACTAGAGAAAGCCTGCACACAGCAACGAAGACCCAATGCAGCTAAAAACAAAAAAAAAAGAAAAGAAAGAAAGAAAGAAACAGTACTTATGAAGTCATCTGAATAATCCTCAAGATGCTGGCCTTGTCCAAATAAACTCTGAGGACGTGTAAATGGGTTACCTGAAGCAGCAAAATATGTAAATAGGACTGAGTTTCATCATACACTGAAGGTCTTCACCACACACACACTTGCTGTTATGAAGTGACACTTCTAGAAGGTTTGGGAGCAAAACCCAAATCGCAGCCCTTCACATGGTTACAGTTCAAGGTAGCCTAATGTCACTGTGTCCAGAGTGAGCCCAGAGTGACTCTTTGTGTGTGTGTGTGTGAGAGAGAGAGAGAGACAGAGAGACAGAGAGACATTGAGGGTTGTGGGTGGGGAATGGAGGACACCTGGGTCTACCTCCTCAAACCAAACCAGCCTATCCTCCAGGTATCCTCAGCAGTCAGTGCATCCCTTCCTGCCAGGACAGAAGTGAAAGCCCCTGGCGGGAAGCAGTGCAGGGCTAGAGACCCATCCTCAGACTCTGGAAGGAAACCCCAGGTTTACTACTTTCTGGATGGGTGGCCTTGGGCACATTACTTAACCTAACTGCTCTGTGCTTCAGTTTCCCATCTGAAATGAGAACAACAGTGGTACCATTTCAGAGAGCTGTTATGAGGATTAAACGAGTTAACATTTGCAAGACTGTTTAGAACAGTATCTGGCACAGTGTAAGCCTATATAAGTGGATGTTTCTTCTAACACGTACCCCATAAAAGGCATGGAATTCTATTTCTTCATTCAATCACTGAGTGATATAAACCCACCCCTAAGGAGGCATAGATACTTAGGCACATTTTCAGAACAAAAACATAATGGATGTGCGGCAACATTATTAAGTTAGTCATCCACAAATGTTATTAGAATAAATCATGAATAGTGTGTATGCTTTAAGCACTGTCTAGCCATTAAGTTTGAAAAATTTCATTTAGCTTTGTGAAGCATGCCCTATAGGACATAACCGCCATAGCAGTCGTTCTCAGCTTGTTCAAGCATAAAGACCCCTTTAATTGTTTTAAAACGTAAGTCACACACCCCCCGCCACAGGGCGTGTGTGAGTGCACGCATCCACACACACACACACACACACGCACAAAAGAGAGTAACTTCACTATTAAATTCTTCTTACTTTCCTACCACTCTTTGAGAAAAACTGTTGCTTTAAAAGTGATCAAGAATGTAAGAATACCTTCAAATAAATGTATATGAAACAGATTATTTATGTACAGATCCACTGAGGGTAGTTAGCACCCAAGTAGGTTCCAACTGTTTTTTTTTTTGGCTACACCGTGCAGCTTGTGGGATCTCAGTTCCCCAACCAAGTATTGAACCAGGGATTCCACAGCTGTGAAAGCCCAGAATCCTAACCAGTAGGCCACCAGGGAACTTGGTTCCAAGACTCCTGTATTAATTCCTCAAGGGTCTGGGTTTCTCAGATCAGAAGTCGCTTTCACAGAGGAATGGAATCATCAGAAACTAAGATCGTGTTCTTGAAGAAATTCAAATATACTAAAATAAAAGTTGATTAACCAAGTGAAAGTCAAACCCCAGGATCCCGACTTTAATCTAACACGGAGGGGTCACCCCAGGCTTGCATTGGTTAGCATATGGCAGGCAAGAAGTATTTCAGTACATCTGAATACAGCAGTACTCCAAGAAGCTAAAGGCCAACATTTTTTTATGACTTAAATCAGAATAGCTTGCTTTCCTCTCCACACAATCTTCCACAGTTGAGCCTCACAATTTTTCACTGTTTACTCCTTCAGGAATCTGACCCTCTGCGGCAAAGATGTTAAACAGAGAAACAGATAATACCATGTAGTTTCTACAGGAAACATGCCTGGTTCCAGAGATAATAGAAAGGACCCAAATTTCCTGGAACTAATACAGATCCATGGAAACATCCCCAGGCAAAAACAGAGAAGCTCAGTGGACTGGACATTTTTCAGACAATTCAAAACTAGGATAACAAGAGATTTTAGAAGCTCCCTACTGTTGATAGGACTTTGCTCTGTATGACATGGAACGCAATCCCAAGAGCTGACTTTTTGTCCCTCAGACAAAATAGTATTTGAAATAGGTATAAACATCTGCTGAAATTACGTTTAGGAACAAGTTATTTTCTTCTGTGCCTCTCATTCCCTTTGAGAGCAAATGCAAAACAACCTCTCACATAATTGCATTTTGCTATCACTTTAAAGGCAGAGTTGTTTTTATTTTAGGACGTGACGTGCAAAATCATGTTATTTGACATTACCTTATATTCACAGGTCATGCAAGCTAAATAAAGACACCTTGCTGATTTCTTAATATAGATTGAGCTAAGATTAGTTATGCATCTGCCACCTTAACATTCAGATTGGGGGGAAGAAAAGCCTTAGTTAAAAATCACACTTGCATTGGAAGCACTTATAATTTCATGGTTCATTTAAGAGCATCACAATCAAGAATTTAATTATGTCAAAAAAAGAACGGTATCTTTGTAACAACCAGAAGTGCATCCCCATCAATTTCTCTCCTCCCCCGTCACCAAAGTGGGTCATTCTTCTTAACCTTTATGGGCTTGTTTTCTGACCTAGGAAATAACAAGTGTGATTAGATGATCTTAAGATACCCTCTGGTTCTATCATGCTGTGATTTTAAGATTTCTAGGGAACAGTCTGATGCGGAGGCAAAGGCGAAACAGAGCCAAGATGCTATGGGAACTCGGCCAATTCAGTTCCTAAACAAGGCAGTAATTCCCATGATGCAGACACACATCCCACTGGGCACTGTCAGTGGACTGGCAACTCGAAGCTACCACAGAACAACAGTTCCACCAAAACCTCAACTCCACATTAACATTTAAACATCTGCCTACACACTTTATTTAATCCATTCTATGGTTAATGCAAGGATCTCTATGACACCTGTTAAAAAACAAAATATTCAACTGAGTATTGGCTTTTAAAATAAGTAAATAAAAATGAAACAAATAAACATCTGCCTAACAATATGCCATTCAATAAATCACTGAACCTCAAAAAAAAAAAAAAACAAAAAAACATGGATTCCTCCCAACTAGGGTCTGTGTCAAGCATCAGAATGGACTGAGAACTAATAACAGGAAATTAACCTCTGTAGGGGGGAAGGGGAAAGTCTTATTTTTGGATCAGCAAATCTAACAATAATTTTCAGGTTGAGTAACAAAGTGTTTATGCTTTGCAAGTTTCTATAAATGCATAGTATAATCCTTTACACTGCTGAATTACTTAAATAATTCACTCTGGTGGTGGATAATGTTCTGATTGGTTCAATTAAATGAAGGTCTGACTGGTTCCCCTGCCAAACAGAGCCTGAGACAAAAGCTTAGGTGCAGGTCGTTTATTTGGGAATGTGATCCCAGAGAGCAGAAGTAGGGGCCAGGGAGAGTGAAATAAAGAAGGGAAAGCCAACACAAGGATGCATCTGGAGTTGGCCACTCAGTGATGTGCTGTTCAATTCTGTAAGACCTTCAGGGGAACCTTAGGGAACCAGGTATGTGAAAGAAGAAAGGAGGAACATTTAGACCTCATCTTCTATTACCCACTTGTCAAGGTTTTCCTGGTGGGTGGCAATTTTTCTGCACTTTGTATTTACACACGGTGAGAGCCTAGTCAGCTCCCATAGGAGTGAATGACAAAATCAAAGAAGCTCCTGGCTATAAAGCAAGAAGCGCAGGCTTGAGCCAATGAGCCGTTAGGCTACACTTATGTGCTACCTGTTTAAGCCTGTGCAGAAGTGTTCACTCAGCAGTGGGTGGAATACGAAACAAGGCTAAGATGATTTGAACTGGTGCACACAAGCATCGGGCATGTGTATGAGTCAGGATGGGCCAGTTATGCCACAGTAACAAATGACCCCACGATTTCAATGGCTTACAACAACAAAGGTTTATTTTTTACTCATGCTACAAATCCAAGGTGGGTCTGCTATGGCTCTGGGCCATTTTCTTCACTCCAGGACCAAAGCTGACAAATCAGTCTCCATCAAAAAAATAGCCAGGGCTTCCCTGGTGGCGCAGTGGTTGAGAGTTTGCCTGCCGATGCAGGGGACACAGATTCGTGCCCCAGTCCGGGAAGATCCCACATGCCACGGAGCAGCTGGGCCCGTGAGCCATGGCCGCTGAGCCTGCGCGTCCAGAGCCTGTGCTCTGCAACGGGAGAGGCCACAGCAGTGAGAGGCCCGCGTACCGCAAAAAAAAAAAATAAATAAATAATTTAGGAATATTAAGTCTCAATCAAAGAAAGCAAATGTTTTTCCAATGAGAAAAAAAAAGCATGGGGGATACCTCATGGGGAAGGGTAAGAAACCGTCTACTTCCTGTTTTGTGAATTCCTTCATTTTACAGATGTTCAAATCCCAAATGAAGTGGCTCCTGAGGAAGTTAATGACAGACCTGGGACTAGGCTTCCATCCTCTGTATTCCCGTTCCAGGACAGAGTTGATAGAAAACATTAGTCATCATTTTCTGTTCAAATTACCTGAAAAGTACATACATCTACAGAACATATCTGTTTCTTTTATAAAGTTAACAACCTGATGTAATAATGAAACAATTTAAAACAGCGAGGTGAGCACTACACTGACAAGACAAAATTCAATTTAATTTGTTAATAAATTAAAGGAAGCATGTTACAGTTAGAGCATTTGATTTACCAGCCTGCTGACCAGAGATATCGCGTCCTTTGTACAAACTTAAGAACCATCAGAATTTTGTCAGATGAAACCACCAAGAGGGAAGAGGGAAGAGGTTAGACGAGCCTCATTTAAATAAAGGGAGTCCCTAGTTGGGAGAGAAAACTGTAACCTCCAAGCCTTTACCTAATTTGATCTGCCTTAGAGGCCAATGATGAAAGCGTGGCAAACTACTCCATCCGTTTATTCATTCAATCTGTTTTTACTGAGCGCCCATGCTGTGCACAGCACAGTTCTAGGCACTGGGCTGACAGTGAAGGGCAAGGCAGCAATGTGCTCCCCTCATGGAGTGTACGCTTTGGGGAGGGGGTGGGGGGTGCAGAGAATAAACCATTAGACATGTAAATAACCAAGATAACTTCAAATTAGGGTAGTCTTTAAGGACAGTAAAACAGTGGTTTGATGGTGAGAGGTGGGATGTCAATCTGTTAAGTGGTGGTCTCTGAGCAGGAATCATGTAAGAAAATTATGACGCTATTTATGTAAAATCACAACCCGGTTGTTAGTAACAATCAGCAACATTATCCTTTAAGGGCTATTGTTACTCTAGTAACATCTTTGAATGGATTTTACCCCCTGTACTTTCCCTCCACTTCCCATTCCCCACTAAATCTCTCTTTTAATTGCCCATTACTATATTTTTCTTGTTTTATTTATTAAATGCACTTTTATGATTACAGACAATTTAAAAATGAAGTAAGCTATTTTATATTCCCATTACCCAAATTAAGTTGCTTTTTAAGTATTTTCTATACATCATGAAGCCTTTGAAAGAAAATTCATCCTCCCTCCTCACCACCCTGTTACCCCCTCTTCTCCTACCTCATTTAATTCTGGCGGTAAAAAGATTTCGTACCTTTCAAGTCTGGATTTGGGCAAAAATACAGGTTCTGCTAAACAAAAAATTCCTTTCTTACCTGTCCCGGGCAGAAACACATACCAGAGGCAGAATTCTAAGAATGGCCCCAGTGACTCTTGCCTTTGTCCAAGTTCCTGCCCTTTGAGTAAGGGTGAAACCCATGAATACACGATGTCACTCCCATGATTAGGTTACACTGTATGACAAAAGGCAGATTCTTCAGGTTGGCTTAATCTAATCCTAGTCATTCAAAAGCATAGTGCTTCTCTGGCTAGAAGACAGGAAGACAGAGAAATTGGGAGCATGAGAAGGACTTGGCTCACCACTGCTGGTTTAAAACAGGAGAAGGAGGGCTTCCCTGGTGGCGCAGTGGTTAAGAGTCCGCCTGCCGATGCAGGGGACACGGGTTCGTGCCCCGGTCCGGGAAGATCCCACATGCCGCGGAGCGGCTGGGCCCGTGAGCCATGGCCACTGAGCCTGCGCGTCCGGAGCCTGTGCTCCGCAACGGGAGAGGCCACAACAGTGAGAGGCCCGCGTACCGCAAAAAAAAAAAAAAAAAAAATAGGAGAAGGAATGCAGTCAGTATCCAGACGCCCACCGCTAACAGCCAGCAAAGATTTGGGAACCTCGAATCTACAGCTGAGTGGAGTCCTGACCACTGGACGGCCAGGGAATTTCCTGCAAGGAATTGTATTCTCCCAACAACCTACCACCTTAGGAGCAGATTCTCCCCCAAATCCTCCAGATAAGAGCCCAAGCTGGCTGATACCTTGACTTTGGCCTTATAAGACCCTGAGCAGAGAACCCAGACAACTTGCCCAGAGTGTTGACTTACAGAACTGTGAGGTAACCAATGGGTATTATTTTTAGCCGTTAGGTTGGTAGGAATTTGTCATGCAGCAAGAGAAAACTAACACAGCATGTAACCAGATTTATCAACTGAGGGTTCTATTGTTAAACAGCGAAATAACGACTCTTTCCCACCTTCAGAATATGCACCATTAATTCTAATGAAACGAGGGGAATTGTCTGGGAGAAAAGGGGGAGGAGGGTCAGTGATGGAGAAGTAGGACCCAATGTGGGACAGACTAATGGCAAACACTGTATCACTTACCCTGTCCGGCTGCAGTGTAACATGTGCTGGGCCACCAACTACAGTACTCTAAAGGAAGGAAAGAGGCAGAACAGCTAGGGTAAACTAAAATGTGCCATGGCACAAAGTGACAGGAAACTGGGTACAACCAACTGTTTTTCTTGTCAATTCTTAGTACATGGGGTGGGGGAGAGAGGGGAGATGATGAAATTGCTTAAATGATGTCATGCCTTTCTGGCATTTTTCCAATTATAAATTCACATGATTATATGCAGAGTTCAGAAGTATTTACATATTGCAGCAGAGGAAACACTGTGTGTTCACCTGATGCCCTTTCCTTTTCCTTGGCACAAAGGAAGGCTACCATTTCAGGCTCCCCTACAAATATGTTGGGAATACGATGGAGTTCTGGCAAATGGGATGTAAGTAGAAATAACAAAGTCATTTCCAGGCCACCCTCTTCAAAAATATCGTGAACCAATCTGAAGTTCTCTTGTCCCTGAAGAGGCCACGTGTTGAGGAAGCCTGGATCTCTGAGTCACTGCATGGAAGAGAGCCTCCACCAAGGTACACTGGACTTTGTTGGAGCCAGAAATAAGTATCTGTTAAGGTTGTCAGATTTGGTGGTGGGGGGAGGGTAATATTCTTATTACAGCACAGCTTAATAATATTCACTTATCCTAAATAATAAAAATATATTTTCTCCTTGGATTTAATTTATTAACAGGTTTAGACAGAATCTCTTTATCTTAGACTTTTTCTTGATTTAGTGTAACACCCAAGCATTACACAAGGACATTAACACAGGAATTTGAATATCAAATTTAATTACTGTTAAAAGACACTCACATTCCGACACATCTGATATTTACGCTGGATAATTTCTGTCTTAACGTAAAACTACAATGAGGTGCACACATATACATGCAAATGTACACATATACATGTAATTATTAATAACAGGAATAATGACAAACTCCTTCCTGCAATGCCAGTTTAAAGTATACTTAACCTCGTGGAGACTTAGTTATGCAATAACAAGACTTTTAAAATAAAACTAGTGTAACAACAACAAAAAAAGTACACTTAACCTTAACCACATCTCCATCCCCCACTACCCCCACACCCCCCACACCCCCCACACCCCCCACCCCCCCCACACTCCCCCACCCCCCCCCCACCCACCCCCACCCCCGCTCAGAAGATGGGCCCAGCGCTCTGATCTTTTCAGCCTAATGTAAGCAACCAATGTCAACCTGGAACAAAGACAAGTTTAAAGTGAAAACTAGCATTTGTTTAGCAGGCAGAAGGACTCACAATGAGAAGTCAAATTATTTTTCCTGAACATTCAGAAAAGGTGTTAACCACTTATAAACCAGGAGGCAGAAGTAAATATACCAGGCCTTCTAACCCAATCACCCATTTTGCCATTTACTTGAAATGAATTTCAAAAGACCTAAGAAGAGACGAAGGGCTAACACATATTCCTCTAATGTACAAGATTATAATGAACCCAAAGTCTGTTTCAAATTTACTGTTATCTATTAAAGAGTAAATAATTTTACAGCCCTCTAATACAGCTCTTAAGCTTTAAATCACTGACCATAACTAATAGCAAGAACACCCTAATAGAACCACAGACCGCAATTTCACTGAGCATAAATCATCATCATTTTTAATGCAAAGGCAACAGCAAATCTCTGTAATTACTGGGTGCATTTTGAATCACTTTTATTATTACTGCACTGGCCCCATTAAAAATCCAGGACACTGAACTGCATGGAATATAAAACTGGAATTATGATACGCTACAAACTCGAATTGAAATCCATAAATTTTCTGCTAGTATTCAGAATTATTTTGTTGCCAAAGAATTTCAGCTATTCAGAAATAACTTTGAAAGCGTTTGCTTTGTCTAGAGCAATAAGTAAGAGCATTTTACACTGCCAAACTGGGGGCGTTGATTTCGGAGCAAAACTATGTGGATGGTTTCTTAAGCACTCAGGATTTTACATTTCTAAAGCAAACCATAACATGCAAAAAGAAAAACAGAATAGAAGAATCAAATAGAATCTACCATCCACGAAAGGATATTAAATGGTGCATCCCTTCCCAAATCACTTCCATAGCCCCCCTCGCCCAATGGGATGTGATGGAGGCTACAAGAGACCCGGCAACATCAGCATCAATCCCCTTACTACAAATGACCAGGGGGTGTCAGGACATTTACAAAAAGGTAATAACAACAACATTGTTATTTGTGTGCATATGAGCAAGGAACACAGGATCCGCCACCAAGCCACCGAGAGGGATGGTGATACTATAAATATAACTTTACGTGTAAGTTTAATAGCTAATGATCTAATACCCCCCTCTTAAATATATTCCGTAAATGCTGGAGTTCACAGGAATGTATGTATCTATGTAGATACAGTATTTACTATTTACATCACATGGCTGAGTAGGCATTGTAATCGTTCTATTAAAATTAAATTTCCTACATACTAACGCCTACTCATTTGCCTGATATCCACAATGGACGTTACAGCCCTGAAAGACCAACAATTTTCTTTCAATGAGGTTGTGCCACCACAGAAAGCCTTTTTATAAATTATATGCGCTGTAATTTTCTATTCACAGTGTACTGGCATCTGAAGGGCCTTAATCTCCTCTGAGTATCTTATTTTTGAATATACTTTTCTACTACCTTTCAAAAAAGAGGATCTTGCTCTCCCTTGAACAGTCCTTGCCCACTGCTTATATGTGTTCGCTTATATATATATATTTTCATATTTATTACCCTTTATTAATCCAGTTTTTTTTTTTTTTTTTAGTTTCTGCTTTATAACAAAGTGACTCAGTTATACGTATACATATGTTCCCATATCTCTTCCCTCTTGCGTCTCCCTCCCTCCCACCCTCCCTATCTCGCCCCTCCAGGCGGTCACAAAGCACCGAGCTGATCTCCCTGTGCTATGCGGCTGCTTCCCACTAGCCATCTATTTTACATCTGGTGGTGTATATATGTCCACGCCACTCTCTCACTTTGTTCCAGCTTACCCTTCCCCCTCCCCAGATCCTCAAGTCCATTCTCTAGTAGGTCTGTGTCTTTATTCCCATCTTACCCCTAGGTTCTTCATTACATTTTTTCTCTTAGATTCCATATATATGTGTTAGCAGACGGTATTTGTCTCTCTCTTCCTGGCTTACTTCACTCTGTATGACAGACTCTAGGTCCATCCAGCTCACTACAAATAACTCAATTTCGTTTCTTTTTATGGCTGAGTAATATTCCATTGTATATATATGCCACATCTTCTTTATCCATTCATCTGTCAGTGGACACTTAGGTTGCTTCCATGTCCTGGCTATTGTAAATAGAGCTGCAGTGAACATTGTGGTACATGACTCTTTTTGAATTATGGTTTTCTCAGGGTATATGCCCAGTAGTGGGATTGCTGGGTCATATGGTAGTTCTATTTGTAGTTTATATTTTATTACGTTCTCCTGGAATGCCTCCTCTCCTCCTCCCGACCCATATCTAAACTTGACTCAAACTCCATCCTTTATGTTATAAATCCCCAGATCACCCCATCCTGAAGAATTCATTCTCCTTATTCTAAACTCTTAGTTCATTTAGCAGCCATCCTGCTTTCCCATCTTTGCTGCCTTAAGCTATGCATTTAACATTTCACAAATTTCTGTCTTTTCTTATGAACTATAAGTTCATCAACAGAAACTATGCCTTAGTACTGAAGTATTTTTTGAAAATTGTCCATAATTCTCAACACTCAAGAGTTCTATAATTTTAGGACTAGATGTTCTTTCTCAAGTTATTTAGATCTAAATATTGTATATTCTGGTCACTATATCTGATTTGGCTCCAAGCAAATCAAACACACAAATGGCAAAATTTTTTTTTAATTAAAATGTTCTCACTTCTAGATAAATTCAACTAAGTTCTATAATTCTGACCTTGCTCTCACTCGAACTTTCTCCAGAGGAGTGAACAGAGGATGTTCTCATTTGAAACCATAAAAATGTTTCTAGATGTCAGAATGTATACATGTGTTTAAGCAAATCAATGCAAGTCAGGCCAAATGACACAGCTTTCAAACAGAGAAAATAATTTTGCAGCCAGAAGGAATGTGACTTCAAATCTTGATTTTGTCATTCCACAAGCTTGGGATGTGGATTCAGTGGTTTAGAAAACAGGGATGGGAAAGTAGGGTTAGAATGACATGGATCAGTGATTCTCAGACCACTGAATTACCCAGTCTGCTGTGTGTTTGTTATCTGACTCTTAGTCCTTGCCCTAACTGTTCATTCAGACAAGCTCCTTTTAACTCTGTTTGGGAATTCCTTATGAGATTTTTCCTTCAAAAAAGGCAACCACTGGTGGCGCAGTGGTTAAGAATCCACCTGCCAATGCAGAGGACACGGGTTCAAGCCCTGGTCCGGGAAGATCCCACATGCCGTGGAGCAACTAAGGTCCTGCTTCACAACTACTGAAGCCCACGAGCTACAACAACGGAGCCTGCATGCCTAGAGCCCGTGCTCTGCAGCAAGAGAAACCACTGCAGTGAGAAGCCCGCACACTGCAACGAAGAGCAGCCTCCGCTCGCCGCAACTAGAGAAAGCCCGCGCGCAGCAACGAAGACCCAACGCAGCCAAAAATAAATAAATTAAAAAAAATTTTTAAAGTACTCTAAGAAAAAAAAAATTGAAAACCCCAGTCCTTTCACCTCTGACGTGGCATGCCTCTACAAATGCGTTCATTTAATATGGAAGAAAATGCAGGCTGGAAAGGCTAAAGGGCTCACCTCCCTCAGGACCCCAAACTAAAGTAGCCAATGGCAGAGCAGGGATTGGACCCCCATATTCCACTTGCAGTCATTCTGCTGCATTCTAGGTGCAGCAGGCCATCTCCACACTGTGGCAGGAGGTGACCTGCCCTCCCTAACCCCTTGTTGTGGTCCAGGTTGAGAACTTGCACTGGGGCTTGTGATGGTTAATTTTCTGTGTCAGTGTGGCTTGGCAGTGGTGCCCCAAAACAGTCTAGAAGTTGCTGTGAAGATATTTCTTAGATGTGTTTAACAATAGATAATAGAGTAAAGCAGCTTTTCTTGTACAATGTCGGTGGGTCTCATGCAATCAGGTGAAAGCCTTAAGAGAAAAGCCTGAAGTCCCCCAAGAATGAAGAAATTCTGCCTTCAGACTGACTTTGGACTCAAGACCATAACATCAATTCTTCCCTGAGTCTCCAGCCTGCCCTGCAGATTTAGACACACCAGCGCCCACAATCACATGAGCCAATTTCTTAAAATAAATCATTCTCACTCTCTCCTTCTCTCTCTCTACACCTACACCTACACACACACACACGCACACACACACACACACACCACATGCACACACCCTATCGATTCTGATCCTCTAATACAGGATATTCACCCTGCTGGATTTGCAGTAAGTCTCTCACTGTCTTCTGCCACCACTGAGCTTCCTGTGTATCCTTGTCTTGCAATCCTGTTGTCTATCTTCCTGATCTCAGCCTGAAAGCTTTGCCTCATCTCTAAAATGTTCCCTTTGCTTGATCAAAGGCAGGTATACCATGAAGTAGAAGCCTCGAGGCTTCTTACCTGGGCTTTTCCCAGGCCTTTTACCTAATTGTGTATTTTGTTTCTTAAAAAGGGTCCTCTCAATTTGATAAACCTCATCTCCAAAAGACGTGGCTCCACCCCTGGGTTCCACGGACGTGTGGGCCTGGGTCCCTATGTCGGAGTCTGAGCTCTGAACTTGCCTGCCTCGCCTCTGGCAGAGGCCTGACCATTCCTGGGACTAGGCTGCATGGCAGGTGTGTAAAATCTCAGCTCAGAAGAACTTAAGTTAACCTTGACTATCCAAAATCTTAGAAGTAACTCTAATAATAAGGCCTCCTCAGTGCTGTGCTGTTAATATTTAATAACCGGCTCCCCAGGGGGAAAAAATGTATACATACATACACATTCATAAATATATTATACATTTTACTGATATAAATGATGTGTAGCACACAATTTACAAAAAGATAAACCCTGTAATACCCCTTATTGTAATTCCATAATACCCAATTGATTCTCATAGAATGCTTCTGTTGATTTTGGCTGAACTCTTGCATTGGAAGCCAACCCGTATTAGAAGAGTAGAGTTCTGACATGAATGTTGGTTGCTATGTTTGTTTAAATTAATGAGCAAGATGAAAATGGCGGCAAGTGTCCTCTTGGTGCACATTCCATGGAGTGGGTGCCTGCCAAGCACTAGGCATGGTGTCCGGCCTTGGGGCTGAAGAAGTAAATAAGTCACGGGCCTGCCTTCACATCTTATGGAACGAAAAAGACTTAAAACAGCAATTATCCTGCTAATCATCTAAGATTACAATTAAATACTGTAATTTCAGGCAGAATAGTTTAAATGCTGAGCCAAATTCACTTCTACAATTTACATAATCATAACTGACTATTATGACTTGAGTGTAGATTTCATGTGGACTGGACTTTATTCACATAAACAAGATTAAAGTGTTTTCTCTAAAACATTAGAACAAAAATTAATTGAGAGTTTTAGAGCCTAAGGAACCTCTTTGATCTCCAAAATTGAAAAGGAAAAAAAAAAAACGATTATTTTTAAATCCTTGAAAGTTTAAATGTCCTGGGGTAATTGAAATACATATTCTGGTTTTGTTATAGAGATTTCTCGAGCCAGAAGGGATCTACAGTAGGAAAAAAGGCATATGTTTTATAAACAGAACACTGTTTAATGTGCCATAGTCATGACAGTAGTTTACAATTTTAAATAAGGCTAATTCTAAGTGAAAGTAGGTCAAGTTCAGAGGGTAACTTGGATTAACCTGGATCTCTGTAACACAATTTGGTAGTTCTAAGAATAACAGATGAAGACACCCGATGACAGAAATTGCAAAGAAGGCTGATGATGCAAAATGCCCAGGGCTCAGAACCCAGGACTTTTCTCCCAGTGTTTGGGAAATAGTGGCCTGGCCATGCATCTCGCTAGTTCCTTAACTCCACCCCAAGCCACTCTGCACCCCAGCTCTCTGCCTTTCAGTTGCTGATTCTTAGCGTTTACAGCCAATCCTCTGTAAAGTTTGCTCTGCTTATTAAATTAATTTCACGATCTTCAACAATCACCACAAAGATTTAAAAAACAAAACAAAGCAAAAACAAAAACTACAAGCCAGCTGTGGTTGAGAAGGTGGCGGTAGGGGCTGGACGGCGTGTCTCCAGGATGCCAGCTCAAGGAAGCAGTGGGCTGGCCCCAGAGGGCACCACGGGCTGCTTCACTTTACACTTCTCTGCAGAAGGAAATGAGAACTGACATGCCCTATCACTCATAAAAAGCCGTCTGCACCTGCCTCCTGCACACTGCCCACGGGCCCTGCTCCAAGGTAAATGCCAACAAGAAAAATGTGCACATGTGTGCACACACGTGGCTACAACATGGTAGTAACTAACCGTATCGCCAGAAAACATTCCTCCACTAATACTGAAGTATTTCTTGTCCAGGTCGCATCTGTTTATAGTATAAAAGGGAAGGTTAATTATTACTAAAGAGAAATCCCAAACACAAATAACAAATATTTCCGTTCCTGTGGCAGAACCTCTTAATATGTTTGCTGGATAGTTCTGCTTGTAGTTTTTTGTTTTTTTTTTTTAAAGCAGAACCTAAATATTAGAAAAGTACCATCACCATATGTAGTAAAGACTAAAACCCACTTTAAAGAAAAAAGAAAGGTCACCAAAAGAAAAGATGCTGAAGCATCCCAACTGTTGACAATATTTTTAAATGTCCTTTCAACCCATCTCTAAAACTAACAAACCTTTCCCACTAACTTTATTCTTTTAAACACGCAATACAAATCTTAAGTATCTCAGTTATCATTTGTATTGTATAAACTGGGCAACCTCTGAAAGAATTATTTTATGATAATATTCAAAACAGCCATATATTACAAAGTATTTATAAGTGCCTGACTCATTTTTATTGGACATTTCAAAATGTTCTAAAACAAGTATAGGACTAGCAAAATAAGTGGTATGAAAAGCATTAATAATAAACTGCTTTACTCAAGGTGGGAAGAAGTAGGCAGAAAGTACAAAAGGTCCGAGAAAATCATTACTGATGAGTTTATTCAGCGTTTTCTACGAGTGCCACCCTTCCTTTATGCAAACCTCCTGGAAGGCTTCCTATGACATTATCTGTAATGAAATGATAATGATGTCCACTTGTTTTGTGTACCTTAACAACACAAAGAAATAACTTATTTGTATCTATACCCCAAAGACAATTAAAGTTTATACTATTAACAGAATCCAATGTTCAATTCTAGAAGATAAATCGACCTAAGTTACATCGAAATTGGTATTCCTCAAATTGTTGGATTAAGGCCAAGGAAAGTTATTTTTCAATAATACTATAGTGTACACAAGAATAAGAAGTACGTTTATTTAATAAGGGTATCAGAATATTTATGATATTTTTAAAATATATAAAACATTAAAAATTATTTCTGCTATTTATATAAATATGGCTACAAAGACTAATATTTTGCTATAGTTCTATTGCTAACATGCCGATGAATAGATCCACCATTTTCATCTTTAATAGCAGCCAGCACTGAATACATATTAGATTAGTTAACTTTCTGAGTGCTATGTACCAAGCACTGTGCTAAATGCTTGACCTACATTTTCTCCTTTAACCTTTCAGAACAATCCTGTGAGGTAGGAAGCATTATCTTTGATTTATAGATAAGGAAAGAGTGGCAGAGAAAGATTCAGCCATCTGCCTGAGGTCACACAGATCAAAAATGATGGAGTCCAGTACACCTGACTTGACTCATCTCATCAAGTGTACTGTTTAGCACTTGCTTAGTTGGTGATGCTCTAGTAAATGTCATACAACTGTGCTCTGGATTTATGTTCATCCTGTCCAAACTTAACTTAAAACTATTATAATATGGACTGCCAATGGATTTGGTAGAGACTGAGCACTTCGGAAGGGATCGCTTTCACTAGGCAACAACCGAGCTCCATCAGCTTCTGAGCAACTAGCCACTTACTTAGATTCAAGCTTAGATCCCAACCACATGTGACACAAATTGCCTTGAACCCCAACAGTATGATCTCCTGTCAGGTGGTAGAGTACGGATGTAACTTCTCAGGTCAGTGTTACGGGTTGAACTGCGTCCCATCCAAAATTCACGTGTTGTAGTCCTAACCCCCAGTATTCCAGAATGTGACTCTATTGGAGATAGGGCCTTTAAGAGGTAATTACGGTATAATAAGGTCATATGGGTGGGCCCTCATCCAGTATGACTGACTGGTGTCCTTGTAAGAAGAGGAGATTAGAAGATTAGGACACAGACAACAAACAGAGAGGAGACCATGTGAGGACCCAGTGAGAAGATGGCCATCTGCAAGTCAAGGAGAGAGTCCTCAGAATGAAACCAGCCCTGTCCACACCTTGATCTTGGACTTCCAGCCTCCAGAACTGTGAGAAAATAAATTTCTGTTGCTTAAACTACCCAGCCTGTGGCATTTGGTTATGGCGGTCCCAGGTAACTAATACAGTCAGCAATTAAATCCATGTTCAACCTCTGCAGGAATACCTTGTTCCTGAATTACATGCTTTTCACCAATAAAATAGGAAAATTAATTGATTACCATTAGAGCAATGTAGGAGATAGTTTTTTTAAAACAAAGCCCCAAAGATGGGGGTAGGGTGGAGCCCAATAAACTGGGTGCTTGTGGATAAAGAGATTCAGAACTCCTGAGGAGATAACAGGAAAGAAAACAAAGAATGGTGAAAGCATGAAGGAGCTCTGTAAAATAAATAAGTTTAGGTAACTCTCCAGGTCAAACATATCTGACAGGTCCCAGACAGCGGAATAAATTCGGAACTCCTTAGCACTATAGCAAAGTCCCTCAAAAACCCAGCCCAGGGCTTCCCTGGTGGCGCAGTGGTTGAGAGTCCACCTGCCGATGCAGGGGGCGTGGGTTCGTGACCCGGTCCGGGAAGATCCCACGTGCCGCGGAGTGGCTGGGCCCATGCGCCATGGCCACTGGGCCTGCGTGTCTGGAGCCTGTGCTCTGCAACGGGAGAGGTCACAACAGTGAGAGGCCCGCGTACCGCAAAACAAACAAACAAATAAACAAAAAAACCCAGCCCAGCGCTCAATAAGCTGCACCCTATACCATATAAACACTGGCCCGTAGCTGAGCACCACCCATGGCGGACCACTCACCAATTTACATTATTCCCCGCTCTACTCTGAAATTTGGGTGATGATGTTTCATGCATGCATTCATTCAACAAATGTTGTGTAGCAAGGTGCTGAATATTCAAAAGTTTATAAAATGGACAAGTTATAAAATGGACGGTCTATTTCCCTCAGTTTCCAGTCCCTAGTCCCCACTGTAGCTCTGCCTAGTGAAAGCTACCATTTACTTTCCAAAGATCCTCCCAACCTCCAATCAAAATGGACAGCTTTCTCTTTGGTACCCCCCAAAATTCTGTTTATATTTCATTTTGGCATTCATATCATACTGAAATATTACGTATACTTACATATACACATATTTACTATGTATGGATCTGTGGATGTATTTGTGTGTGTACATAGATATCAATACAGAAACAGATAGATCTATATAGATTGTCCTCTAGATTATAAATTCCATTAGAGCATAATTTATACTTTAGTTACCTTTGAATTCCCCACATAACACCTAACAGTACTTTGCACATTCTTGGTGTTCAAAAAATATCTGCTGAACGTCAATTAATTTTTAAATATTAATGAACAATAATCAATAATATGCTAAGGTACAGAACTAAACAAAAATATGAAACTCACCAAATCTAGGCCCCCAAATTTCTAGGTTTACAATGTTTTCTCTGCAAAACACTGTTGCCCATTCCCTCTGCAAATATTTTTACTTGTTATGAGCTGAACTGCCACAGCCCACTTCATGATGCCTGGACTCTGCCCCAGGAATTCATCTCTAGCAGGCCATCTAGAGTGTGGTGTGTAGGTGACGCTAACAAAATGACAAAAGCCAGCCAGGTATGGTCTCTGTGGTATATCCAAGGATAATGGCGCAAAGGTTGGACCTGTACCTGCTTGCTGGAACCTAAGATCGGTTTAGAAATTGATGCTTATCATATCATAAACCGTCTAGCTTTGCAGATGGCATACTGGCTTTCTTAGTTGTGTTTTTCTACCTGTAGGTAAAGCATATCAACAGACTGATCCTTCTAAAGCATATTCGGGGACATTAACAATCAACAGTGCTTCTCTAACACAGGCTGACAGATGTTTCTCTCGCCATCAGGTTTTGAGACACAGGCTTCAGATGATTTTGCCCATGCAGGAACCCACCACCATGGTTCACGCCTCAGTTTAAAAACCTTGACTGCTCTCTTCAGGAATCTGATGGTTGTGGTTTAATGTGACATTCCCATTGTGACTAACAACAATGCCATGTCACAGATGGGAAAAGTTAGAATCTGATCCTTTGTGACCTCTAGCTACCTAAACTTTGGATATCAACTGATTTTACTAAAAGGTCATACTATTTATACAGATCCAGTTCTGTTTTTTAAGTTTCTTTTCTTTCTGTATCAGTGTTCCATGGACCTTTAAAAATGTATTTCCACTCCCAAACAGGCCAACTGATGACCAGCTTACATCAGGGGTCAGCCACATCATCACCTCCTCCATAAAATCTTCCCGCTTTCCAGATCAGATACCCACTCCATAGAGTCCCATAACAGGCTCCCATGCCTACTCATAGCACTTATCCCAGTCAAAGCATTGTAATCCCCTACTGAGTGGTCTGTTTTCACAATACGTTCTTGAGGACACAGACTGAGTCTTATTCTTCAAGACAAACAATGTCTAACAGAGAGAGAGTGCCCAGTTAAAAAATTTCAAATGAATGCAGAAATGAGTCTATGCAATAGCACAAGCAAACATCAATTTTGAAGTAAAATTGTGTGGACAAAGAATGTCACCTGCCACTTCAGTAAACAAAGGATGTTGCAGCCATCAAGTCGTCAGCCACTGCAGCCACCCCTGATGGTGCACCTGAGGGGAACTCAGGGTGGAGAAAAACAGGATACTGGCCCTACATAGTTAAGGTGCACATCAAAGGAATAATTTCAGTAAGCTCAGACTCTTGCATCTTCCCATACATAGAAAAGCATTAAACTCATTAACTTGAGATGTCTCTTTTTTCTTTAGGTAACAGTAATCTTTTGATGTTCTGACTACGGGGGTTTTGGGGTGTTTTTTTTTTTTTTGGCAAAAACTCCTATATATCCTGGCTCTGCTCTTACCTCTTTAGAACAGTCCCTCAGAGCTATTTGAGAGGCTATATCCGGGGTTTAAGTCCTCAGTAAGTCCATCAAATAAAACAGAACCCTCGGGCTTCCCTGGTGGTGCAGTGATTAGGAGTCCGCCTGCCGATGCAGGGGACGCAGGTTCGTGCCCCGGTCCGGGAAGATCCCACATGCCGCGGAGCGGCTGGGCCCGTGAGCCATGGCCGCTGAGCCTGCGCGTCCGGAGCCTGTGCTCCGCAACGGGAGAGGCCACAACAGTGAGAGGCCCTCGTACCGAAAAAAAAAGAAAAAAAAAAAAAAAAAACAGAACCCTCAACTTTTAGGTTGCGCAATTTTTTCAGTTAACGATAGTAATGTTTCTCTAAATCCTTACTTAAGGTTACCAACAACACATGGACATCTAAGTTTTCAGTCCCCTATTATACACAGAAGCTAAAGCAGCACAGAAATAACATTATTTGAGTATTTACTATGTTCTGGGAATATTTCTAAGTCCTTTATGAGTATTATTTAAATGCTCACAAAAAATTCATATAAGGTATGTAGGACTGCTATCCCATTTTATAGATAAGGAAAATAAGGACCCAAGAAGTAAAGTAACTTGTTCAAGACCCCTCACATAGCACAGCATTTTTGTAGACAGAAAGTACCAAAAGTTCTTAAAATTACATTTTAAATTATTTTCTGAGAACTTACTATATGTTCGTCTATGGTTTAATAGTGTCTTTGGACAAGTTTTTTGAAATATAATTTGCATACAATAATTTACCCTTTTTGTCTATTTGGCTCAATGAGGTTTTGTTTGTTTTTTTTTTTTTGAGGTACGCAGCCCTCTCACTGCCGTGGCCTCTCCTGCTCCGGACGGTAAGGCTCAGCGGCCATGGCTCACGGGCCCAGCTGCTCCCTGGCATGTGGGATCTTCCCGGACCGGGGCACGAACCCGTGTCCCCTGAATCGTTAGGCGGACTCTCAACCACTGCGCCACCAGGGAAGCCCAGCTCAATGAGTTTTGACAGATGTATACAGTCATGAAATCACAACCACAATAAAATATATAACATTTTCATCATCTCAAAAATTTTCCACGTGCCCTTTTGCAGTCATGCCCAGCCCACGGCAATCACTGATCTTTTTTCTGTCACTGTAGTTTTGTCTTTTCTAGAATATCACACAAATGGAATCGTACACTACATAGTCTTCTGTGTCTGGCTTCTTTCATCTTGCATAAGTCTTCTGAGGTTCATCTATGTTGTTGCCAAGTATCAGTAATTTGTTCCTTTTTCTTGCTTGGTAGTATCTCACAGTATGGATATATGACAATCTGTTTATCCATTCACAAGTAGATGAAGACTTGGGCTGTTTCCAGTTTGGGGCTATTTTAAGTAAAGCTTCCATGTATATTCATGCATAGGTCTTTGTATGGACATACGTTTAATGTCTCTTGGGTAGAGAGCTATGAGTGGGGCTGCTTGGCTGTAGGGTAAGCTTACACGCACCTTCATAAGAAACTGCCGAACTGTTTTCCAAAGAGGCTGGACCATCCTGCATTCTCAACAGAAACGTATGCGAGTTCTACTTGCTTTATATTCTAAACAGCGCTTGGTTTTGACAGGCTTTTTAATTCTAGCCATTCTAATGGCATCTCACTGTGGTTTTAATCTGCATTTCTCTAATGACCAATGATGGTGAGCATCTTTTCATGTACATAATTGCAATCCATAAATCTTGTTTGGTGAAGGTCAAAATGTTTGTCCATTTTCCTGTTGAAATGATTTTCTTACTACTGAGTTGTTAGAGTTCTTTCTTTAAGCAGACAGGCACTTTGCAAATTCTTTCTCTCAGTCTCTGGCTTGAACTTTTATTTCCTTAATAATATATTTTAAATGTATTCCTTAACAATATAGTTTTTAATAAACTTTATTTTTAGAAGTTTCAGATTTACAGAAGAATTGAGAAGGTAGTACAGAGTTCCCATATAACCCCATACCCGCTTCCCCGTTTTTAACATCTTACATTACTATGGTACATTTTTTATAATTAATAGCCATTTTTTAAGTTTCTAGCTGATAGTTGCAACGTCCTGGTCATTCCTGGGTCTGGTTCTATTGACTGCTTTTTCTTTTGGTAGGTTAATTTTCTTTTCCCTTTTTATTCTGCATATCTTACAGATTTTGATTAAACACAAAACACTGTATACAGAAAAGCAGCTGAGACTGAGGTAAATGAATTTACTTCTGGAATGGGCATATCTCTTCTGTTGTCAGGCTATTATGTGAGTGCTTGAGTTAATCTAAGAGTACTGAGGTGGGTGTGTGTTTTGTTGATGCTATAGTAACTTTTGGTACAGCGAAAACTATGAATTCTTCTAGCAGTGGATTCCAGCCACCTTATGTTTAATGTGAGATCTGGGGTAGCAGAGGGTTTTTCTTAGAGTTCCTGTTCCACACCAATATACGGTGGGGTCAAAGGAGTTTTCTTTATTCTCCTGCTGCAGCCTCTGTCTTTGACAGACCTTGTGCACCTGAGCTTCAGAAGTGAGGCTTTCTCAGCATCCCTTCCTCTTCTCCCTATGAATGACAGCCAGTCTCTACCTTGCACCATTGGTGGATCAGTGGCTCATGAATCCAAGCCTGCTCCTCTCCAGCTGATGGGCTTTATCCAGCATCAGTGCAGGGCTGAGACAGTATATTTTCTATCACTATTCCAACAATGTGCCAAACTTTGCCTGGATTCAGGTTTGGGCAGGCTTCTTGCCCATCCCCTGCCTATGACAGCTTTTGTGTCCTATGACAGAAGTTCTGGGACACTGGTGGATTTTGCGCCTGTCTCCAAGGGGTAGAGGTCGTCATCACCTACATGCCTGCACCACTGACAAGCTTCCTCTGGTTTCCTGCCCCACTCATTCTTTCTCATGAGTATTCAGTTGAAGGCCTATGGTAAAAAGTGGTAAGTACTGATAGATACAGGTCCTCTTTGAATCTGGCGTCCCTGACAATTTAAAATTGTCATGTTAGCCCATACTAGCTTTTAAAAATTCACAAAAATTTTACTTGTTGTCTTCACATCTGCTTTGATGGCTGCTAACCCTCCTTCTCGGGCCCTGCTAAAGACAAAACAATGATGTGTCCCTTCTCTCCTTGGAATTTAGATCATCTGACTACCTTTAGAACTCAGGTCTCTGATGGGACCAAAAATAGGCACAACACTGTACATTATCCACCTTTTTCTCATGGTTAATGTGGGACCAGTGTATTCCTGTGGCTTTCTACACTGTAAATGAAAGCAGAGCTCCAGAGTTAAATATTATTTAAAACAAGTTAATGGTCCTATAGGACTTTACAGTATAACCAAAGGCTTTCTCATTATTTTGAAACTTCTTTCCTTCTTTCCAACAAAATTAAGCCTCATATTCAGTATGTGAGTCTTTTTTCAGACTCAAATGATATGAAGGTATCCTAGGAATATTCCCATTAAGACACAGTGTTCACAGATGTAACATGGGCTGAGTCTTACAGGAATTGAATAATATGTCAGCTAATTCTTCAGAAGAGGCTAATTCCCTCTTTTATAATTAAGGCCTAGAAGACAGCCTGCTTCTCCAAGTTTATAATTGCTACTCAATTTCAAATATCTATTCTTAATTTCAATTGCAAAATAAGACCATTAAAACACATGAACCTAAGCAAAGGGGATACTTATTACAAATGATTAAATAGATTTTTTAAGCAAACAAATCAAGACTTACATATGACCCAAAAAGGTATCTTTAAAAGTAATTTTTGTAAATAGTGCTGCAATGAACATGGGGGTGCATGTATCCTTTCGGACTATTTACAATAGCCAAGACATGGAAGCAACCTAAATGTCCGTCAACAGAGGAATGAATACAGATGTGGCACATATATACAGTGGAATATCAGCCATAAAAAGGAATGAAATAATGCCATTTGTAGCAACATGGATGGACCTAGAGATTATCATACTAAATGAAGTCAAACAGAGAAAGACAAATAGTATATGATATCACTCATATGTGGAATCTAATTAAAAAAAAAAGATACAGATGAACTTATTTACAAAACAGAAGCAGACTTACAGATATCAAAAACAAACTTAGAGTTACCAAAGGGGGCAGGGATAAATCAGGAGCTTGAGATGAACATACACACACTACTATATATAAGATAAATAACCAACAAAGAGATACTGTAGGGCTTCCCTGGTGGCGCAGTGGTTGAGAGTCCGCCTGCCGATGCAGGGGACACGGGTTCGTGCCCCGGTCCGGGAAGATCCCACATGCCGTGGAGCGGCTGGGCCTGTGAGCCATGGCCGCTGAGCCTGCGCGTCCGGAGCCTGTGCTCCGCAACGGGAGAGGCCACCACAGTGAGAGGCCCGCGTACAGAAAAAAAAAAAAAGAAAAAACAACAAAGAGCTACTGTATAGCACAGGGACCTCTACTCAATATTCTGTGATAACCCATATGAGAAAAAAATCTAAAAAAGAATGAATATATACCTATATGTATAACTGAAACACTTTGCTGTACACCTGAAACGAACACAACATTGTAAATCAACTATAACCCAATAGAATTAAATTTTTAAAAATATTTTAAAGTAAGAAATGTTTTTAAAATAATTTTTGTTGGGAGACAATGCTTATTAAAACAGTAGAGCTATGTACATGATCAAGATATTAATAAATCGTTTCTCCTGAAAAATGCACAGTTCTAAGAAAATCAGACTTGTCTCGTGATAGTCACATTTCTGTTTTGTCTTACTTTTTATTTGATTGTTTGGTATTTGGGACTAAAATAGGACTACACCACTAACTAACTTGTTTACCAAAATGACTTTCAACTGTTTCCAAATCCCACCTCAAACACCAAATATGCTATTATGGATATTCAAAAACTGTGCTGGAGGCTAAGAAAGCAACTCAAATTAACTTCAAGAAGTGTTCCAAGAAAGAAAAGAATCATTTGATTAAATGTCTGCTTCCAATACTATTCTCCACTTTGTCTAAAAGAAGAAAAGCCCCGATCTTAAGAACTTATCTTAAACTAAAATCACAAGTTATGTGTTTATTAGCAAAGACATTAATTCAGTAAAAACTCCTGAAAAGCAGAACCAAAGAAAACCAATATTTGCTTTGCAGTGTGTGTACCACAGTAACAATCATACATAGTTAATGATGGCTACTCACTTCATCAGTGGATGCTCAAGGTTAACAGGGACTTTTGTCACCAAACTGGTGTGATTTAATTTATATATGACTTTCTTTCCAGTCTCCTTTTGCCAATCAGTATTTGTAATGCATGTGGAAAGAATGAAGGAATTCTCCTTATCTTAAATCAAACACGAAATATGGATTCATTCTACTGTAAGTCTGTGAAATTTACACTTACTAGTATGCAATTAAATTTTTAAAATAAAGTAAAAATCTCTAGGACATATCCACTCCCTACCCCACAACTATGCCTCATTTTTCCCACCTATAAAACAAGGATAGCAAAAATAGCATCTTCCTCAGAGACCTGTGATGAGGATTGAATGAAATAATGTGATAAAGCACTCTTAGCAAATAATATAGACTGTTATCACTATTATTATCCTGCACAAGGGAGGTGGTTCGAGGAAGAAGTCCTCCCCTGATGCGAAGAGGAAAATCAGACATATCTATAAATAATTCATATAAGGTTGAATCAAGAATAAGTCTAAATTTCACAGTGAATGAAATCAAAGCACAGTGAAAGGTGTTCAGACTACAGGGTGAGTTCCCTACTCTTGGAAGCTCTTGCTTTTTCAATTTGCCTGCTTTCAAAAAGAACACCATCCCTCTCCCCATTGCCCTACAAATCACTCTTAATATAATTTAGCATGTGCGTCCCCAAACAGCAATCTTGGGGATAACAAAGAAGATCATGCTTCCTGTCAGGGAGCAGGACTAATATGCCTCAGCAGGTCAAGCATGTCACTGTCACAATGTTTTAATAAACCATCAGAAGATTCAATTCACCCCCATTTTCAAGGTAAGTATATCAATACAAGGAACCATATTAACAGAGATAAACATATGGCCCAAACTGCTGTGCCAAGAAGTGCCAGTGAAAACTCTGATTTAAAATGATACAGCAAGGGGCTTCCCTGGTGGCGCAGTGGTTAAGAGTCTGCCTGCCAATGCAGGGGGCACAGGTTCGAGCCCTGGTCTGGGAAGATCCCACATGCCGCGGAGCAACTAAGCCCATGAGCCACAACTACTGAGCCTGCGCTCTAGAGCCTGAGAGCCACAACAACTGAAGCCCACGCTCCTAGAGCCCACGCTCCGCAACAAGATAAAGCCAGCCACCGCAATGAGAAGCCCATGGACCGCAATGAAGACCCAGTGCAGCCAAAAATAAACATAGATAAAATAAATAAATATATTTTAAAATAAATAAAGGGCTTTCCTGGTGGTGCAGTGGTTGAGAGTCCGCCTGCCGATGCAGGGGACACGGGTTCGTGCCCCGGTCTGGGAAGATCCCACATGCCGCGGAGCGGCTGGGCCCGTGAGCCGTGGCCGCTGAGCCTGCGCGTCCGGAGCCTGTGCTCCGCAGCGGGAGAGGCCACAACAGTGAGAGACCTGCGTACCGCAAAATAAATAAATAAATAAAATAAAATGACACAACAATAAAACTCAAAGTTAATGTCACCAACCTAACTCCAACTCTCCACCACCTCTCCATAATGAAGTAGGTCTCAAAAGAGCAAACTATTTTGCATACCCTCTGGCTCCACTCTAATCTATAATGGATGCAATATACATATCCTGAATTTTTCTCCTGTGCAAACCAGAGATACAGGGGGTTCGTGCAATCCCAGATAGCAACGAATTCCCTCTTTTCTTTAGATGCCTTATCAATGACAGGGACTAGAGCGCTGAACTTGGATGCAATTAACAATTCACTGAATTATCGTTTTTTTCTTTCACATTTAGGTAGAGCTATTTTTCACCTTAACTGGATCCTGTAGTTAGCAAGTTCTAAGAATTGCTCAACGGTTTTTTATGTAAAATATTTTCCTCTTCATAAAGATTATCTACTGCTTTATGACTTTCTGGCCATGAAAATATTGCTGCTACTTAATGCAGTACTACTTTTGTCAATCAAGAGTTTCCCAAAGGAGCACCTCCTAATCCAGCAGTGTTCCATTCTGCATTGATATATGGCTACTTTAAAGTGCCTATATATTTATTGCGTGACTGACGGCCAGCTTGGGAAGCGTTGGGTGCATCCATTTCTACACACTGAGCTGAATTCAGCACCTGAGGTAGGTATTTCTTCCAGAAACATACCATTCTGTATCCCATCTTTAATCCTTGCTTCAACGACCTTTTAAAAAAGTAATTCTTTTTGACCTGTCAACACATGTTTAAATGTAAATCAAGGATTTGTTATAACAATATTTCTTACAGAGTTTTCCAACTTCATCTTTGTTACAATTGGGCTATTGCTTCCACGCAAAGCCAAACATTCAAATTAAAATGAACGCCACTTCAATTTCTTTTGTAAGAGTTTTCAGTTTAACATGGCATCTGGCAAGCAGCCCCCATCTGTATTGTCCACCAACAGGCCTTGGGTAGGGTGAGGGCAGGAAGGGAGCAGACTAGTTGACGAGGGAGTACAAGGGGGTGGGGGCAGTGGGAGAGTGGGAGGATGAAGGAAAAGAATATAATTCTAGAATCTGGGAGCAATTTCCCGAACTACACTTAGGGGGGAAAAAAAGCCCATTTCGGCTGTAAAAACAGTAAAATCAATAAAGATTCAAGTTAACCCCTCACCCCCCTCAGAGTCTCTGCCCTCTGGTTCAAAAACAAAATGTCTGCAAAACCAGAAAATTCAATCGTTACCCACGACTATGTGGCTGTTGTCTTTTGAGCAAGAAGGGTGCGGGGCTGGTCCCCACATCTCACTGCTGTCGCTGCCTCTCTTGCTGGTCTAGACAGAGACGGCAACTTCCAAAAAGCTACTGGCAGGAAGTCAACTGTAACAACATCATGACAACAACTGCCATAGTAGTTACCAAACTGAAGGTAAATGTCAAACATCGTTCATGAAAGAAAAGCTATGTAATGGAAAAGGATGTCACAATAATCTGGGAGTAAGATCACAAAATTCCTCCTCTCACACTCAGGTGGCTTCAAAAGAGAACACTTAAGGGTGGTTTCATATTAGGAAACTTGTTCATGCAATACATCACAACGTTAGGCCCAGGAAGAAAAAGACTTTCGATTATTTTTAAGTTGCTACAAAGATATTTAATAGAATCAAATATCCATTCCCAATAAAAATGCCTACAAAATTAGGAAAACAAAGATGCTTTTCAACATCATGAAGAGTATCTTTTTTTTCGGGGGGGTTGTTTTTTTTTAACATCTTTATTGGGGTATAATTGCTTTACAATGGTGTGTCAGTTTCTGCTTTATAACAAAGTGAATCAGTTATACATATACATATGTTCCCAAATCTCTTCCCTCTTGCGTCTCCCTCATGAAGAGTATCTTAAGCTGAGAGCCGATGGCAGAATAATAACAAAATACTTGTAGCATGTCCATTAAAATTTGGAATAAGACAAGAACATCTAATTATCACTATTATTTAACAATGCTACATAAATTCTAGCCAATGCAGTAGGACCAGAACACAGAAATAAAAGCTGTAATTCCTGTAAAGTAGGTGATAAAATTATCACCTGTGTATGATTACATATAACATTAGAACTCCATCTTTTTTTTTTTTTTTTTGCGGTACGTGGGCCTCTCACTGTTGTGGCCTCTCCCGTTGCGGAGCACAGGCTCTGGACACGCAGGCTCAGCAGCCATGGCTCACGGGCCCAGCCGCTCCGCAGCATGTGGGATCTTCCCTGACCGGGGCACGAACCCGCGTCCCCTGCATTGGCAGGTGGGCTCTCAACCACTGCGCCACCAGGGAAGCCCAGAACTCCATCTTATATCATGTCCCAAAATAAATTTCAGATGAATTAGAGTTAAATGTAAACCTAAAACCAAATAAATTAATTAGAGATGTAGGTAAATATTAACTGATCCTGGACTAAAGAAGGGATTTATTATAAGAATAAAAGTAATCACAAAAATAGATTGATTACACTTCTCCATTAAAAAAAAAAGGTTCAATACAATCCCTATCAAATAACCAATGGCATTTTTCACAGAACTAGAACAAAAAATTTTACAATTTGTGTGGAAACACAAAAGACCCCGAATAGCCAAAGCAATCTTTTTTTTTTTTTTTTAGATTGATTTGAGCCCTCTCCCTTTTTTCTTGATGAGTCTGGCTAAAGGTTTATCAATTTTGTTTATCTTCTCAAAGAACGAGCTTTTAGTTTTATTGATCTTTGCCATTGTTTTCTTTGCTTCTATTTCATTTATTTCTGCTCTGATCTTTATTATTTCTTTCCTTTTACTAACTTTGGGTTTTGTTTGTTCTTCTTTCTCTAGTTGCTTTAGGTGTGAGTTTAGGTTGTTTAAATTTTTTAATTAAATTATTTGTTTATGGCTGCGTTGGGTCTTCATTACTGAGCACCAGCTTTCTCCAGCTGTGGCAAGTGGGGGCTACTCTTCGTCGCAGTGCGTGGGCTTCTCATCGTGGTACCTTCTCTTGTTGCCCAGCACAGGCTCTAGGTGTGCAGGCTTCAGTAGTTGTGGCATGCGGGCTCAGTAGTTGTGGCTCGCAGGCTCTAGAGCACAAGCTCAGTAGTTGTGGTGCACGTGCTTAGTTGCTCCACGACATGTGGGACCTTCTCGGACCAGGGATCGAACCTGTGTCCCCTGCATTGACAGGTGGATTCTTAACCACTGTGCCACCAGGGAAGTCCCCAAAGCAATCTTGAGAAAGAAAAACGGAGCTGGAGGAACCAGGCTCCCTGACTTCATACTATACTACAAAGCAACAGTAATCAAGACAGTATAGTACTGGCACAAAACCAGAAATATAGGTCAATGGTACAGGATAGAAAGCCCAGAGATACCACGCACCTGTGGTCACCTAAACAATGACAAAGGAGGCAAAAATATACAAGGGAGAAAAGACAGTCCCTTCAATAAGTGGTGCTGGGAAAACTGGGCAGCTACATGTAAAAGAATGAAATTAGAGCACTCCCTAACACCAGACACAAAAATAAACTCAAAATGGATTAAAGACCTAAATGTTAAGGCCAGACACTATAAAACTCTTAGAGGAAAACATAGGCAGAACACTCTTTGACATTAATCACAGCAAGATCCTTTTTGACCACCTCCTAGAGAAATGGAAATAAAAATAAACAAATGGGATCTAATGAAACTTAAAAGCTTTTGCACAGCAAAGGAAACCATAAACAAAATGAAAAGACAACCCTCAGAATGGGAGAAAATATCTGCAGACAAAGCAACTGACAAAGGATTAATCTCCAAAATATACAAACAGCTCATACAGTACAATACATAAAAAACAAACAATCCGATCAAAAAATGGGCAGAAGACTTAGACATTTCTCCAAAGAAGACATACAGATGGCCAACAAACACATGAAACGATGCTCGACATCACTAATTATTACAGAAATTCAAATCAAAACTACAATGGGTCATCACCTCATACCAGTCAGAATGGCCATCCTCAAAAAATCTAGAAACAATAAATGCTGGAGAGTGTGTGGAGAAAAGGGAACCCTCTTGCACTGTGGGAGGAATGTAAATTGATACAGCCACTATGGAGAACAGAGTGGAGGTTCCTTAAAAAACTAAAAATAGAACTACCATATGACCCAGCAATCCCACTACTGGGCATATACCCAGAGAAAACCACAATTCAGAAAGAGTCATGTACCACAATGTTCATTGCAGCTCTATTTACAATAGCCAGGACATGGAAGCAACCTAAGTGTCCATCGACAGATGAATGCATAAAGATGTGGTACATATATACAGTGGAGTATTACTCAGCCATAAAAAGGAATGAAATTGGGTCATTTGTAGAGACATGGGTGGACCTAGAGAGTGTCATACACAGTGAAGTAAATCAGAAGGAGAAAAGCAAATATCATATAATAAAGCATATATGTGGAATCTAGAAAAATGGTATAGATGATCTTATTTGCAAGCAGAAATAGAGACACAGACATAGAGAACAAATGTCTGGATACCAAGGGGGAAAGGGATGCGGTGGGAGGAATTGGGAGACTAGGATAGACACATATACATTATTGGTACTATGTATAAAATAGAGAGCTGATGGGAACATACTGTATAGCACAGGGAACTCTACCTAATGCACTGTGGTAACATAAATGGAAGGGAAGTCCAAAAGGGAGGGGATATCTGTATGTGCATGGCTGATTCATTTTGTTGTGCAGTGGAGGCTAACACAGCAGTGTAAAGCAACCATTCTCCAATTAAAAATTAATTTAAAAAAAGAGAAAGGAAAACCTAAAAGGCAAATGGTATATTGAGTAAAATATTTTCAATTATTATAACAAACAAATTATGTACGTTATTGTTATTTAAACAGCTTTCTGAAATTATGGAAAGAACATTTAGCCTCAACAGAATCATAAGGACATGAACTAATAATTTAATATAGGTCTTCATATTGAAAATAACTTTATAATCACAAGATTTTGTATTATACAACAAAGATTAGCCAGATGTTTTGATTACTGTCAGTTATTCTTTGAGGCACTTTTCATATACTGTCTCTCTGATTCAACACCCTTAAGAAGTAGGTAATATTATACCCATTTATAGATGAGACAACTGAGTTTTAGAAAGATTAAATAATTTGTCCAAGTAAATGGTAAAAAAGAATGTAACTTCAATTCTATCCAAGTCTGTACCCTCTATATTCCTCCAGTCTGGAAGAAACAACTAAAATTATTGATAAGGTGGAATACATAGGAGTTTAAAATTTTTCGACATCCAAAAATAAATCATTAAAATCTAAGGTAAACCACACTCTGAAAAATCTCTGCAACCTCTATGCAACAATGGTTATTTTCCTTAATATATAAAGAGCTCTTGCCAAGCAACTGGAAGTGGTCTAAGACCAACAGAAAAAACAGGCAAGTACAGTGAATAATCAATACATAATTATAAAAGCCACAAACATGAAATTATGTAAATCAATAATCTAAGAAATGTCATTCAAAGAATGATGAAATATTATTTCTCAAACATGACATTTTCAAATTATGAAGAAATGTAAATAATCAATAATAACATGGGTGAGGTTTCAACCCAATAAGAAAATGGTTAAATTAATTATGGTGCTAAACTAAGATGGAATATGTCTTAGCATTAAAATCATTTTTCAAATGATATCTGCCAACATAGGACTAGCCTTATCCTTACTCTTATCCAATACCAGATTTATGCATGTGTACAAGACAGAAATTCTAATTCATAGGTGATTTTTAAAGAAATACACTGTAGTGTTAAAAACTGTAAAACAGACCATTTTAAATTTCTTCTCAGTCTGCTTCAGTGTTCTCCAAATTTTCTCAATTCAGTCTATTTACTTTTCAATCAGAAATATTTTCAAAATTGTATTAGAAACAATGATTTATTCACTATCAGTAAGAACCCTTCAAATTTGTGAAGTTCTTTTAGAATTTACAAAACAACCTCATAAATATTATCCCATTTAATTCACACTACAACCTTTTGAGATAAATACTGGCATTATTTTACAGAAGAAATAATGTTTCTTAAACTAAAAAGATCACATTTCCTTATGTCTTCCAAGGACAGGGCAGAGAGATAGGGCAGGCAAAGAAGGGGCCCTTAAAACAAAATGAAATTTTAAATTATGAACAAGACCTATAGAAACTCTAAACATTGTCAGTGATAAAACACTTCTCCCTGAAAAAAACCTTTTGTTGGCCTAACTTCTAGCTGTCACAGTTACTGTCGAGTTTCAATGGCATTTAAATTCGCTTCAAATTAGCATCTTCAAATTAGCAGGCCTCTCACTGTTGTGGCCTCTCCTGTTGCGGAGCACAGGCTCCGGACGCGCAGGCTCAGCGGCCATGGTTCACCGGCCCAGCCGCTTCGCGACATGTGGGATCCTCCCAGACCAGGGCATGAACCCGTGTCCCCTCCATCGGCAAGTGGACTCTCAACCACTGCGCCACCAGGGAAGCCCAAATTAGCATCTTTTATTACCTGTCCTTTTATAGGCATTGTGTCCTACCTGGGAGTTAATTCACAGAACTCCTGGTTATATGGTTGGCACCAACCCACGAATTTTGTTATAAGAGTCCTTTCTAAAATAAGTTTGTAGGACTTCCCTGGTGGTGCCGTGGTTAAGAATCCGCCTGCCAATGCAGGGGACACGGGTTCAATCCCTGGTCCAGGAAGATCCCACATGCCGTGGAGCAACTAAGCCTGTGCGTCACAACTACTGAAGCCCATGCGCCTAGAGCCCGTGCTCCGCAACAAGAGAAGCCACCGCAAGGAGAAGCTGGTACACCACAACGAGCAGTAGCCACTGCTCGCTGCAACTAAAGAAAGCCCGGGTGCAGCAACGAAGACCTAACATAGCCAAAAGTAAATTAATTAATTTTTTAAAAACACTTAAAAATAAATAAATAAAATAAGTTTGTAAAAGTTGTCATGTCTCTCCCACGGTACTACATGAATAAGTTAAACTGTAGATTGAAAATAAACAATGATAGCTTCGTGATTTGTAAAAACAAAACAGAAAAACGTGAAACTTGAGTTAGTTCAATTCCATTATTATTATGACCACTTAAGAGTTTTTATATGTGTTGAAAACTCAATACAGTGAAACAGAGTACAAACTGCATGGTGCAATATGTTAGTTTGGTTAAGTGCAAATTCTATTTTATAGATGAAATGTTTTTATTAAATTTGAATTCTTTAAAACTGAAATATATTCCTTATTTTAACTGTTAACTGTTTAAAACTACAGAAGAAATCAAGAAAATAATTGCTGTGTATTATTCCATGACTTTTACTTAAAATAGCTTTGTCAAATAGAGGTAGGGTGTTAAAAAAACATGGGTGTCAAATACAACAGGTACACTTCTAGTCTTATTATAAAATTATGGTATGCTCTAGGGAAAATATCTTAAAATTCGGATTTTGGTAAAGAATACATGCTGATTGTTTTCCTCATCTTTCGGACATGTTCCAAATGAAGTAGGTCTTATTTTGTTTGTATTTATAACTTTATGGAAACATAACAGTAAGGTTTTAAGAGCTCATCAGACCATTTATTTCAATTAGAAGCAGTAATGAAATCTCTTTAAACTATTAGATGTCACTTAGTCTCTATGTAAGATGGATTGTATGCTTAATGTCTTTTGGCATGATCCACAATTATTTGCCCTTAATACTTTTTATATTGACTGAAAACAAGGATTCCCTTCCTACTTCTCCTAGGCGTCCTCAAGTCCAAATCAGCTGTTGATCTGAAATAGCATTTTTCATAAAACTTAGAAAATAACTGTTAAAAACTTTTTAACTCAAGTGTTAGCAATAGTATAATAAGCCTTAGCTATAGCTAAGGACTCGATGCTGTTTCTAGCTCTACACAGACTATAACCTTGAAAAGTTATACTGATCACGGTCCTGGGTGTACTTTCCCTCACCATGGGCAATGTTCTTCCAAATACCTTAGGATATCCCTTGTTAATTTCAAGCACCAGCGTTGGTTGAGTCTGTGTCATCTGACTTACCTTACTTCAAGAAAATTCATTTCAGAACATATTTCTAGTGAACTGGAATCTAATTACTTACATAATCTGAAAAAATGTGCTTTTTTATCAAAATTTCTTTCTTATTTTTCATGGCATGCGTTAGACAACTACCTAAGAGCAGCCAAGGTGCATGAGGCCACCCTTAGCACTGCTAACCCTGCCCTGAGCATCTTTTCCTCATTGAACAGTGAGGAAGGAAGAAGAAGCACAACTGAGGCCTCTTTAAGACTGGAGATGCCACTGCAGAGAAAAGAGCTTGCTTTTTTTTTGACCTTTTTAATTTTAATAAAAATATGAAAATAATAATACGTACCAAGAAGGAATAGCTATATTTTTCTTCCCATCCACAGAGGCAGTAGTTAAGAGTGTGACCTTGGGCAAGTTGTATGACCTTGGGCAGGCTGCTTAACCTCTCTCTTTTTTTTGCTCCTTTTTTATCTTCCTTTTTTTTTTTTTGCGGTACACGGGCCTCTCACTGCTGTGGCCTCTCCTGTCGCGGAGCACAGGCTCCAGACGCGCAGGCTCAGCGGCCATGGCTCACGGGCCCAGCCGCTCTGCGGCATGTGGGATCTTCCCGGACCGGAGCACGAACCCGCGTCCCCTGCATTGGCATTGGCAGGCGGACTCTCAACCACTGCGCCACCAGGGAAGCCCTTTACCTTCCTTTTTAAAAAAAATTTTCATTGCAGTATATTTGCTTTACAATGTTGTGTTAGTTTCTACTGTACAGCAAAGTGGGTCAGCTATACGTGTATATATATATATAAATATATATATATTTTTTTAATATATGTGTGTATATATATATATATCCCCTCTTTTTTGGATTTCCTTCCCATTTAGATCACCACAGAGCACTGAGTAGAGGTCCCTGTGCTATACAGTAGGTTCTCATTAGTTATCTATTTTATACACAATATCAATAGTATATATGTCAATCTCTCACTACCAGGTGACAGTTCTGAACATTCCAACCGAACTTTGAAAATCTAATTTTTGAAGTTTTTACAAATAATTTTCACTATTGTATCCTCAGGCCTGCAGAAATGACTGCGTATCACTGGTACTAAAAATTTACTGCTGATTAATTACCAAATCCCCCTATTCTCAGGAGTAAAACCTGGGCCAACAGGCTTTTCTGTACACAGCCAAGACATGACCACTATGATGGCGGCTGAAATGTCCAGGCAAGGACAGGTACGGGGTGGCAGGAGCCAGGCTACCCCTCTGGCAAATGTTGTTTGCTCAATGCCTGCTAATATCCACAAACTTGGTTATAAGAGTCATTTTCTAAAATAAGTTTGTAGAGGTTGTCATGTCTCCCATGGTACTACATGAATCAGTTAAACAACAGACTGAAAATAAACAATGATATTAGCACCATGAAGCCAGAGGCATTCTTGGGAGAAGGAATATTTACTGTCATTTCAGCTTCTGCCAGGACCCAAGGCACAGCTCCAAAGGACGTAAGCATGTTCTCTGCCAACCTCTCTTTCCTTTCTAAATATTCTTTCTATATCCTTCAGCCCCAAAAAACAGAAGCCCTCATGCCACCTGTCTCTCCAAACACCTCCATCCCAAGCCATCTCTCCCCAAAATCCATGAATAACCCTGTTACCATGAAAGTCTTATTACTTACGGTAATTAAATTCACACTGAGGCGTGAATGAAGCTTAACACTCTTACAGCATTTTTAAAATAACATTATATTAACTCAGCTCTACTTGGTAGTGTGTGGCAAGGAGATATTTTTCAGTGAAGAAGTCTATACACCTTCCCCATCCACCATCTACCCTAGAGCCTGCCTTCCGCTTTTCCAAGTCTGCTAGAAAACAGGATATTTCTACAGTCCCATAAAATCCACATCTACCACAACCCCCATGCACAAGCACTGCCAAACTTACAGGACGCAATACAACATCACACATAGCTTGTAACCTGCAGCGCAAACATAGGAATGGTGAGAGTACTTTCTATTCACGTATAGCTATATATATCCTACAAGCATTATTGTATAACGTTTACATTTAGGCATAGCTATAAACACCAGATGCATAATACCTAGTATTTGTATATTAACGCAATACGCTCCGTAAACCTCTAATCTCTCCACCTCCCCCCTCACTGGTATCATGTGAGCAGACAGAGAAATGAGGGCTCTTCAACACCATCCCCACAAAGTTCCCAGTCTCCTCATCCACCCTTCCTCTCCGCCCCTCTGTCATGGAGAAGGCATCCCCCCCGCACACTGGAAGTGTGTCCCCCTTTTTTTTCCAGTGCTCTGGACACAATTCCCTCCCACCTCCTTGATCTCTTGGGTGGTCTCCCTTCTCCCACATCTTCACCTGCTCCCTCTCTCTGGCTGCCTCCCACCAACACTTAGACATGCTGTAGCTTCTCTCATCCTTAAAAAATACAAATTCACAAAACTCTTCCCTTGACTCAAATTCTCCCTTCTTCCTCCAGCTATAGCTTTAATTCTATCTTCTCAGTCTGACTTCATTAAAAAGTTGCCTATAGTACATCCAGACAATGGACTATTACTCAGCACTAAAAACAAATGAGCTATCAAGCCATGAAAAGACACAAGGGAATCATAGATGCCTATCACCAAGTGAAAGAAACCAATCTGAAAAGGTTATATACTATGTAGCCTTTCCAAATATGTGACGTTCTAGAAAAGGCAATACTGTGGAGAGAGCAAAAAATCATTGCTTGCCAGGAGTTGGGGGAAAAGAAGAATGAATGGGGAGAGCACAGAGGATTTTTAGGGCAATGAATATACTCTGCACGATACCATAATGATGGCTACATGTCATTCATTATAGATTTGTTCAAAGTCAAGAATGCACACCACCAAGAGAGACCCCCTAATGTAAGCTATGAACTTTAGGTGATTATAATGTATCAAGGTAGGTTCACCAATTGTAACAAATGTCCCACTTCTGGTGGGAGCGAGGAACACTGTGCATGTGTGGGACAGGGGTATATAGGAACTCTCTGGACCATCCTCTCAATTTTTCTGCAAACCTGAAACTGCTCTTTAAAAAAAATTAAATCTTAAAAAAAAAGTTGTCTATGCTCCCTGTTTCCACGTCCTCTCATTGGTCCATCACTTGAACCTGCTATTTCAGAAGTCCCCACTGGCATGGCTGCTACTTCCCATGGCATGGATACATTCAGTTCTTGTCCTGCTTGACCGGTCTCTGACCTCCTGACCAGTCCCTCCTCCTTGAAGCATCACTGCTTCCACTGACTCACCCTTTCTGCCTCCCTCGAAGGTTCTTCGTCCTCTGCCCATCTCCCAAATCCTGGTGTTCCCCAAGGTTCTGTCCTGGTCCCTTCTCCCTTCTCCCTCTACAGATCACTCGTATTTGTGGCTTCAATGTGCAGACTACTCCCAAATCTGTATCTTTTGTCCCAGCATCTCTCCTCTGCTCCACAACTGTATTTCCAACTGCCAACTAGACAAATATGTTCAAATATGCCTCCGGCATCAGTATATTTAAACCTGAAGGCAACATCTCTGTTTCCAAACTTGCTCTTCTCCTGGGTCTCCTGCTCAGGAAAGGGCATTGCAATCCTAAATCAGAAATCTACACGTCATCCTAACCTCTCTCCCCTCATCCCTGTCACCCAAACAATCATCCAGTTCTGGCAATTCTACCCCTCAGTTACCTCCATGGCGCCTCCCAGCCTGTCGCCACACAGTCCAGGCTGCCGGCAAATCTCTCCTGACACTGCAACCTCGTCCTAATCATTTCCTCTATCTCTGGTCAGGATCCATCAATAGCTCCCCTCTCGAGATACACTCCAGCGCCTACATATTACTCCAAGGCCATCCAGGACCAGCCCCTGCCTGTCTCGCCATCTCTTGCCACTTCTTCCAAGCATTCCGTGCTCCAGCCAGACTGAATTCCTTTAAATTCCCGATGCCCTGCTGCACTTCTTCCCTTTCTGGCCCTTTGCACACACTGTTCTCTATACCTAGAACACTTGTTCCCTTAGGACCCTCCTCTCCTTCAGGCTAAACCCTCCATCCTTCAGTTCTCAGACCAAAGGCCAGTTCTAGAAAGTCTGCCATGATTCCCCCTCCCCGCAAACTAGGTTGGAAGCAATCACTATACTTTATCATTGTTGTTCATCCCATTTTATGTCTTCCCCGCTACATCCCAAGTTCCTTGAAGGCAGGACTTCTGCATCCTGCCAATCACAGTAACCTGGAACCTGGCAGAGCCTCACCATAGAGAAGCTTGATAAAGTATCGAGAACATGTACACAAAGCTTTTCCTAATCCTTACTCTGTGAAAACATACCCCCACTTCATTAAGGTAGAAATCACAGCAGTCGGAGAAGCCAAGGACAGAGCAGAAGAGGGATTCATCCAATGTTTTTAGATTTCAAGCAGCGCTCTTTCCAAGCTCTTGGTTCTCCAAAGCTGGATTGCCTTGGTACAAAGGGAAATTTACTTTTCTTACATTTTAACTCACCTAAAAGAGGAAAGTGGCAACTGTTGATAAGACAATGAACACAGCACTGCAGCACAGTTCCTGGTAACATTAACTGTTATTGGGGCAAATACCACAATCCTGCAGTCCTTTCAAGCAATTCCTGGGAAAATTCCTCAACTTACTTTCCTCTGTAAAGATTCACTATTCCTGCCTTGATCACTCTACGTAAAATCCACTTTCAAACCATCTAATATTCTCACCAAAGTACAAAAAAATTACAAGGATCAGCCATGCAAAGACTATAAAGGAGACGTGAGGCCTCTCTAACAAGCAGAGTTCCAAATGCACAGAACGAACACTGTGTTCTGATCATGACAGAGCCAAGGAATCTGGAGAAATTAAAAAGTGGACCACACTTTAAAGAAGAGTCCTGGGCTTCCCTGGTGGCGCAGTGGTTAAGAATCCGCCTGCCAATGCAGGGGACACGGGTTCAAGCCGTGGTCCGGGAAGATCCCACATGCCGCAGAGCAACTAAGCCCACAGCTACTTGTGAGCCACAACGACTGAGCCTGTGCTCTAGAGCCCGTGAGGCACAACTACTGAAGCCCGCGTGCCTAGAGCCCGGGCTCCGCAACAAGAGAAGCCACCGCAATAAGAAGCCCGCGCACCACAACGAAGAGTAGCCCCTGCTCGCTGCAGCTAGAGAAAGCCCGTGTGCAGCAACAAAGACCCAGTGCAGCCAAAAATAAATAAATTAATTAATTAATTTTAAAAAAAGAGTCCTAACACTGTTGCAGAAAACAACTTCTTAGAGCATTTAAAATCCAAAATTTAAGAAGCAATGCATACGTAGGCAACAGATTCAGAAAAACCAACATGATCTGGCACTATACATGTGCATGCTCAGTTTGGGGTACATTACTTGTATTTTAGTTTCTATTTCAGTGTGTGCTTTTCTTGTAACAAATGCATGAAGTGACAGAATTTTTTTTACACTTAAATTCGTCAGCTCCATTTTTTTGGTCCCCACTTGGAACATCGATGAAGGGAGGTACACAAACACTTCTGGCCCCATTTTATTCTTCATCACTTTGAGAAATTACATATGTGTAGAAAGTGAATGAGGGTATATTTTTACTATCAAACGTTATTGTTATGGGATTTATATAGAAGTTGACAGAAAGTATTATTTACAAAAGTAAACAGTACTACAATGTAAGTCGAAATTTTCTTCGATAAAATGCACTTACTCAAATGCACTACTACCATCTCACACACTGATCTAGGCAGGAATGCGCAGTCCAAAGCCAATGCCCAAACATTCATGTCCTTAGAACCCTCTTCCACTTATCCTTTTCAGCTTCTGACTTTGATATCGAGGCCTTTTTAAGCATCAGAATCAAAATGTGTTACATCATCCCCACCCGCAGCCCACACTCTCCTCTACCCACCCAGCCCCGTACTCAGCTCTTCTGAAGAAGCAGCAAGCCCTAGTGATATGAACTTGTACCCGGCATCCCTTTCTGGCCAGGACTTGACCTCTGCCCTCACCAGGTGCCCAGGAGCTCACACTCTCTCAGCCTAAGCCCGCCTCACTTCCCAGGATGTAATCACGAAAGTCTGACTGGCCTTGAACTCCTTTGACCTGCCATCTCCAGGAACGAGCCTTTATTTTACACTGATGTCAGAGTCACTGTATACACGTATCTCCACCTCTACCTGCCTGGGAAAACTGTGTTCTCCCCTTCATCGCCCTGTTTGGGGCACACAGCAGAAACACAGTCAGAGTGGGTAACTGGGACATGTGTTTAACTTGAGGCAAACTGTCCTCCGGACTTGCCCTCTTTATATAGCTCATACAAAACAAATTTATACTCTTAAGCAGGTTATCTCAGTTGCCTGTCTTACAAGATAACCTATGGATAATATTAAACCTTATATTCTCATCTACCCTAGATATTTTTATCTACTTTTTACAAAGTTTTCTCTTGAACTTCCTTAAATCCAGACGTTATGACCGCAATTTAGGACTATAAAGCAACGCAAGTGCCCTAGACAAGCACACAACATTCGGATTACCCGCATGTCTCTGCTGCGGTGCTGTGTCTACGCCCCTCCAGCTACAGCATCCTTGCCACATTCACCGCTGGGCTTCTCTCTATGTCTTGACTTTCCCGCTGAGGTGCTCCTTTTCCTGGGCAACTCCAGGCAAGCTTGAGGATTACATATACTGTTTACTTCTCCCTTTCAAGTCAGGACCCTCTACCTGGATGGCTGCAGAAGCCTGAACTGAACAGACTCAGCTGGTGGCCGAGCTCTTGTAAGAAATTAAGACTTTCTGTAGTTAATTATTAAAGGCCCAAATCCACAGTTCAGCCTTCCTCACAGATCAGCTGCCATACGTTCCCAGCTTCTCCCCAGGGAAGTCCTCACTGGTGACGGAAAATCTCACTTCCTTGTGCTGTGCTCTCCTTTCCTACATGAGAATCCACTCAGGCTTTCTAGAAGTCACAGCTGTACCTGCTTCATCTCATCTGGATTAACAATCAACCAAACCGGTGACCCAGCACAGCAGCACGCCCTCAGTGACCCCATTACCACCAATGTCCTTAGCACCCATTACCTCCCTATACTTAAGCTGAAGGAACTTATCCCAAGCGGACTGACTTGTGTTTTGTTAACTTTTCCCCTAGACTGCTCATGTCAATCGTTCACTTTTCAAATCTGCAGCTGGGATTTGACTATGGAATTGAGAGCAACAGGGCATCATTTCTCACTCTTTGAAGGAAAGGGTCGGCCAATTTCCCTTGGGAGCTTCTCAGAAAGGTGAGAAAAAGAAAGGTCGAGAACAATGTGGGTTTTAACCAGTCTTCTGGTACCTTCAGACCCAAACACTCCCACGGAGGATATCATGACTGTCCTGTGCTCCTGGAGAAGCACCGCGCACCCAGTTCCTGACCGAGACTACGCGGACACTTGGTCCCAGTTTAGAAGTAACACCTGGGTGAGGGATCCTGTCTTATCAACCGTTGGTGGCACCGGGAAGCAAGGAATAAAAAGCGAACACAGAAAGAACCCAGAAGAGAATACCAAATACCCAGAGCCTCCTCGTCTCCCGTCGTTTCCTGGCAAAAGCGGGCTGCCAAGCCTGGGCAGGAGCGGCCGGGCCGCGTCCCTCCCGCCGCGCGCCCACGCCGCCTCCTTACCTTGCGGGAGTACGGGGGCTTGCTCAGGTGGATGCCGTCGCGGACGAGCTTATCCCTGATCATGATCTTCAGCTTCAGTTTCGGGTAGCTCACCAGCTCCCTGCCGCGAGGGGCGGTCGTCAGGCTGCGGGGGTCCCCGCGGGGACCCTGGGCCTGGCCGCCGCAAGGCTCCCCCCGGCGGCGAGTGGGGACGGCGACCGCAGGCGGCCCGGGTGGCGCGGGCGGCGGCTGCGGCTCCAGCGTGAAGTAGAGGCCGGCGGCGGCGGCGTCCTGCTCCCGCAGCCGGCGCACGGCCTCCAGGATGCGACGCCGGTGCGCGGGCGCCAGCACCCCGATGGCGTCCAGGTCCGGCTCCCCGATCTGCTTGCACACCTCCAGGTCATCGTAGCCGTTATCCACGAAGGACTCCGCGTACTGCTGGAGCTGCAGCGCTTTCAGCCACTCGTAAACTATGTTGGTGCACATGGTGGGACTGGAACCCCCGCCGGCAAACGGCGTCCCAGCGCCCGAGCGGCACGGGCGGCACCAGTTCTGAGAACTTTTAATCCTCTCCTCCAAAGGGAAAGAAAAAATCTCAGTGAAGTTTTCCTTTTAAAGAAAAGGATAGGGCCGGAGATAGAAAGCCATCAGAAGCCTGAAGAGGGAGAAGCGGAAAAGCGGCAAAGTGAATTCCCCAAGCAGCCTGGAGCTCGCAGGCACTGGCGGCTGGGGGAGCCGCTCCGCGCCGCCCCTAGATTCTCCGCCGCCGCCGCCGGCGCCTAGGGGAGGGGCGCGCGAGGGGGCGGAGGCGGGCGGGGCCCGGGCACACCCCTCGGACCCGCGCGGGGTCAGCGGCGCGTCGCGCCGCCCAGGACTTTCCGCAGCCCGGACCGTCCTGGGGCTGCGCGCCGCATCTCAGTTTCTGGCCGCCGCCGTTGGCGTCTGAACGCGCGCCCCACGCTGCGGAGGCAGCTCCTCGGCGCAGATCCGCGGCCGCCCAGGAGCGCCTCGTCTTCGCGAGTGCGAGTCACTGTCGTCCTCCTAGCGGAGAGGGGGTGTCTCTCCTAAACTGCCGGGCTCCCGCGGAAGCCTTGGATTGCTTTTCACATTTGTTTTTAATCCGCTTTCTCTAGCTCGTGGAAATCTCTAAGCTCACTTCTTACCGAACCTCTCTGGCTGCAGCCTGCGCGCTCGCCGGTCGCCCACGGGCACTTCCCCAGACTGGGAGAGGCTGGGAGGTTGTTTCCCTTCTCCTTTCCCGATCCGCGTTGGATTCCCTTTGCTCGGAGCCCGCGCGCAAGGCCGGAGCCCGGCGTTCTGGCTTCTCCCAGGGACAGCCGCTCGGCGCCCGGCCGCGGCGCTTTGGCTCGGCGGGTGGGCGCGACGCTGGGCCCGCCCGTTTCTGCCGGCGCTGCGTGCGGCCCCTCCTCGCTGCAGCTGGGCACTCTGGGCGGCGGGAGAGGCTGGTGCTTCTGCCTGGCTCTCCCTTCCTAGGCCCCCGGGTCTGCGAAAGTTTGGGACGGGTTGTACGAAATTTCCCTTCGGCTGGCGCATTCCCTGCCGCCCCGCACCCCCCACCCCGGCGACTTTCTGTCGGGTCCTCTCACCCTCGTCTCCACTGTGCTTTCTTTCCGGTCCCCCCCCCACACACACACCCAGCATTCTGCCCTGCCTCTTCGGGTGCTCTGCCCCCCAGGGATGACACTTCGAGGCGTTCAGTCCAGGAGCCTGGGGAGCAGAGCTTACGCCTCCCGCCCCGGGATCGCGTGGACATCCATACACCAGCACCCAGCTCGCGTTAGAGGAGACGCACCAACCTCCGCCCGCCACACTTTCTCTCTAGGGAAGAACACAATCTACCAATTTTCCCTTTCGTGCCCAATGCCTGAACAGGCGCCTGGGGCGGGGACCCGAGGAGCAGGTGGAACCGCCGAGTGCCTCGCCGGAGTTTCCTTAAGTGTCTTGACCTCTTCGTGGGGCTAAGGGAATTTTGGTCTAGGTACTCAGTGGGGCAGGTTCACTGCCTCCACTCTTTTCGCGGAAGGGCGTTTCAACTTCACACCTGAGCCATTTCAGGACCTGAACTGGACACTTTTCCTGGAGTCGCCGTGGGGCGTGCCAGCCGCTAGCCCCGACCCGACGATGATTTCAGTGTCGTTTCCAGACCTGCTCATTTAGCCTGCAGGGCAGGGAGGGGGTCCTCGTTCCTAAATCAAAAGAGCTGAACCCCTTTGGGGACGTAGAGCCCTTAAAGAATCAAATGACAGTTTTGGCCCTTTGGGCGGGCAAAACAACCCACCTAGGTGCACCCAAAATATTGCCTATAGCTGGGGGCAGGGGCAGAGGATGGGCCGGGTTCCCAAGCCTCCGGACTCGCGGATACCACATTAAGAACAGTTGCCAGGAAGGATCTGCCAGGAAGGAGCCTGGTGGGCGTGGGGAGTCGAGCGCGAAGAGCTGTGGGGCTGCATGTAGCCCGTCCCCCACCCCCGCTGGGTCGCCCGGGTCACGCCTGACGGAGCTCGCCCTAGGGTCGCCGGCAATGCTAGGTTGCGTTTCTCCCGCGCGCTTGGGTGCTGAAGGCACCAAGCCCTTTCCGCCCGGCGCAGCTCGCCGTCTCTCTCTCGCCAAAGCAGGCTCACAGTGCCCCCTATCGATCGCGCGGCCGAATTTTAACGAGTTGTTCAAGCACCCCTACCCCCAAACTTACTCAGCCAAAGAAGTGAGCTTCAAGGCTTTATATTAGTTCCCCGGCCCCCTTTTAAAATACAAATGTTTACAGCAGGTTTACCTTTGTACCCCGACACTGTTTCATAAAGACCTTTGACTTTTAGGAGGAAAAGACTCCAGCAGTTTGAACTATGCTGCTAAGAACAGAAGTTACAGCAGGTTATTTATTTGTAATTTACCATACGCCAGGCACTTACACATATCTCCTTATATATGGCAAGCCGTATTATTATCCAGCATCTTACAGAAGAAGAAATGGAGGCACCGAAACACCAATTTGCCCACCCACCCCACCCCAAAGATGTCACTGTTCACGATAGAGCAAGGGCCAGAACCCTGGAGGAATAAATTCAGCGCCTTTCTTCCAGCCAGGAAACTTCCTCGTCTCCAGAGTGTGCTGGGTAACGTGCAGGAAAAATTGGTCTGGTTGTAAGAGGGGAGCGCCTTTTGTGTTTAGACTGTGAAACTGAAAGCTGCAGGGTTTTTTAGTGCTGTGGCTTTTTTCTTTCCCCAGTTGTGTGAAAAGTCCAACAGTGTTACCGAGGGGTTCTTTGCTTAGTTATATACAGCTTTTTCCCCTCTGGGAGCTTGAAGACACTCACCTTGCTCATTAATCCTCAGTGACGGCAGCAAGTATTTGCATTTCCGTTTTATAATTAGGGAAACTTGTTTGGGGGAAGATAAACTACTTGTCCAAGGTCATACAGTAAATCAGGGCAGAGACAAGAAGAAACCTGCCATGTCAAAGTGTCTTCCCAACCGGTGGCTGGGATTCTCCCTTTATTTATGTGCAAAGCCACTATCCAATTAGGAAATAAAGCATCCTGGTGCTCTCTTTGAAATGGAAGGCTTTTATAAATCAATCGTTGTTAATCAGTCATAAATAAAACTTACTGTTACCTGTAGAGAAAGCCTGCTATGTGGAGACTTCACTAGTCTGAACTACTGAGACACTTTTTCCCTTCTACTTCTCTTATTTCCTACACTTGCTCAAGTCTTTTATTTGTGAGCCCTCAAGGCTACTTTCTTCTGCTTTGCCTTAGCATACTGAACCTCTTAATAGATTTAGTTTGCAGAGGCAACTACATATAATCGCAAATACAAAAGTTTTATAGGCTAAACAGGAGGGAGAGACACAAGGCTAAAGTCCAAAGTACAACAGGCAGTTTTAAGATTTAGAACTGTATTGTTCTGGAGCTAGAAGGCCATTCAAGGTCATCTCAAACATCCATATTTACATGAAGGAAGTTGAAGCTCAGGAAGGTCAAATTACTTACCTAAGGTCACACCACTAGTTTGTGACAGATCTAGGACAGGAACCCAGATCTGTTTCTTCCTATGTTCTTCACAATGCACTGCATTACCTCATTTTTGCTGTAAGCGCCTGGCTACTGTCAAAAACATTCATTTACTCATCGAACGATTATTAAGTAGGCATTTCAGTGCCAGGCACTGAAGCAAAAAGAGATGAGATTTCCTTCATTAATTGGAACTGGAAAGATTTCAGCATTCTAAATATGTAGAGAATAAACCCATAGTTTTTTGTATGTGAGTTCATGAATTAAGAAGATTACAAAGGTGATATTTTCTTCTATCTTTAATTAATTATTCAAATTCCATGAATCTTTACACTAGCCAAAATGTGTAATTAAACTATTTTACATCCAGACAGAAATGTATTTATAAAAACAAGTGGCTATTATGCTTCTAGGCACAGCCTTGGAACACCAAATTAATTTACTCAACACACATTGTCGAGTACCTATAATTTTACAAGTATTTTCAAGTGGTATTGCTTTATTAGAATCTTTTTCTTTTTATAAAAATGTTCAAAACATTTATGATGCTGATTATTATTTAATATGTTTGGAGCCAGATGTTTTTCTGCAGAGAGGACTCCTTGCCTGATGAAAATTAATGGGAAAATAGGTTGTAGACAACGTTTCTTTGTAGACATTCTTTGAGAACTGTTCTGTAACGGGAATAACTATGGCAAAATGCCTGTTGATACTCAGTGTAATAAATTAATGATAATTATATTCAAGTTTTAAATTCTAAATCTCAGAAGACAGCTTTTCTACTTTGCTCAGACTCTGTAACCTGATCTAAGGATATAGAGTGAAAAACAATTTGTTTTGAAATTTTCTCGGTGCCACTTAAGGTTTCATACCATTTTTTTTCGGAATAAATTGTTTGCACGTAGGGTGTGTAAAAATTAATTTCCATTAACATCTATTAAACATCAGTCCCCATTGTGTCTAGGCTTGTAGAAGTCAAGGATATATAATATTAATCTTAAAATGCAGAATATGTCTTGCCTCTGTTTAAACTATGAGCTAAAAAGCATCTAGGAGGAGCGGATGCCATAGGGAGAAAGGAGAATAATGGACTTGAGTGATGTAATAGGCAATGTGTTCTCTGGTGGCTGGGAGTCAGACGTTGGGTTGGCAACTTAATTGGGGGCAGGCTGGGCGGGGGCACCTGTTAATATGTCTGAGCTGTATACATTATACTTGTGTGTGACAACACGTATATGAAAGAAGGAGAGACACGAAGCAGTAGAGAGTAGCAGCAGGATTCCATTAGCTTATTCATTTCTATTATAACAACCCTTTCTTTCTTTAAAGAAGGAACAAAGGGTAAAAAAAAAAAAATGTTCAAAAAAGTCAGAGACCTGGAGATCACTAACAGAAAAAGCCAAGCAAGAGACTAATAGTGATAGAAAACAAAATGAGATCCATTAAAAAAATAATAAATCTACGCTCTTACCTCTGGTAAGCCCGAAACATGCTGTATTTTAAAATTCACTCAAGAAGAGGAGGAAAGGATTGGTTAGTTCAGTGTTTCTTAAAGTAAAGATGGTAGGTGAAGTATTTTGTTAAATGATAGGCAGCTCTTAGGAATACCTTTTTTTTTTTTTAATCTAAATCAGCAAAGTTAACTTACCACCTGAAAGTTAGGTTACATAATCTCATACAAGTGAAATGATATTGATAAAAACTATTTCAGACAAGTGCAAGTTATCTACCTAATCACAAAAATGAAATCATTCCATTTATGACCAGGTGCCAAAACTGAACACATACTAGCTGTTCCCATCTAACGGTTCATTTCCATTCAGGTGTTAGGACAAATGATTTGGTGAGGCTACTTCCTGAGATCCATTTGGCTCCCATGAGTGAGAGGTTGTACGTGGTCTCTTTTGAGACAAAGTAATTTTATGTGTTTGTTTTCAAATCTTCCTTCCTCCTTATTTGGTTCAAATTTGCTATTGGAATATACACTCTAAAACTCTTGAACCCTTAACTTATAGGAAACCCGCAGTAATTGGGGCTCCTATGGAAACCTGAGGCCTTGTTCCTTTTCCAGCTTTAGAGAGAGGCAGGTGGACTGTCTGTGACCTTTGAGGTCACTTTGGATATACATATGCAAACTCAGACCTCATTTATGGGTGTGTTAACATCCTATCTGAGTGCAGCACCAGATTCTTAAACCAGCAAAGCCCTGTTCCTAGAAGTGTGTTGGACAAACCCGGGAATAGTAGATGTTTTGAATACATCTTTAAACCTTTTCAGCCTATCAGTTTCACCAAAGCCAAATTTCAGACTCTTGGGGTTGTTCATCTGTCCTGTCCGAGTGAACCCAGACCCTCACAGCTTGGACCATGGCCATGGTCTTGGCAGCATGCTCTCTGCCAATGTGTCCTGACTTCCGAGGACTTGCTGGTTTCATGAGCAAGGAGAGCGGGATCTTCAGGGACCTGCTCAGAAAAAATATAAATGATACATTCCTTATACTGTACATCAGGATAAATTCCAGATGGATCAACAATTTAAAGATAAAGGTGAAACAATATACATACTAAAAGAAAATATGGGTATATTCCTCTGTAACTTGGGAGTAGGGAAGACTTTCTTAATTTTGAATCCACTTCTAGAAGCAATGGGAAAAAAGATTGATGCCTTCGATTACATAAATATAAAAAGCCTTTGCATGGCAAACAAATAAAATTAAAATTGAAACTGCCATTAGCAAAGTAAAAAGGCAAATGACACCCTCTGGGAAAACATTTAGAACTTACGTGGCAATCAAGGATTGGAAAAGCTAATACCAAAAAAAGCATCTCAAAATAGAAAAGGAAAAAGGCAATAGACCTAAACGAAAATTGGCCAGAGTTCCCAGTAAAAATGCAAATGGATATTCATCTGAAACCATTCTCTACCTTCCTCAAGGTAAAAGAAATGCACTTTCAAAATATACTTAGAGACGGCAACTTAACCTATCAGATTAGCAAAAAAGTTTAGCAACGAACTCAGTTGGCAAGACCGCAGAGAAACAAACATTCTCAAAATTGAGAATAAAAAGGCAAAATGGTACAACCTCTGTGTTGCTCAGACTCCGGAAAATAAAACTCACAGTATCTATTTAATTGAAAGAGAATTTAACCAAGTATTGAATCTAAAAGACAAAAAGTAAACCCTGCAGTATACCAGATGTAGTAACTTTAGGAAGAAGCTATTTATCCTTAAAAATTGAGGGAACAAAGGAAAGAGGTTGGAATTATTAGAATATAAAAACTTCAAGAAGCAGCCCTGCTGAGCGGGGACCCAGAATTCTGAGGAAGGTGTGCTGCCTGATTGGTTAGGAGGAAGGACCCCATGGAGCTGGGGTCAGACTTCTGAGGAAGGAACACCATCTGGCTGGTAGAGGTACCTCAGGAGTTCCAAGGAGGTCCCCCTGCAGAGCTGAGGTTTCTAAGGAAGGCTGCTTACTAGCTGGGGCTGAAATCTTAGGGAGGGTTCTAAGAGTGTAGAAAACTGGAAACCGTAACCTGTCCCTACTGGATGAAACACCATTGCAGGGGTGACTCTGACAGGAAGAGGGAACAAAGCAGAAAGCAGCAAGTCCCTCATTCTTTTTCCTGCTTTGCAGCCTACTTCTAGCACACTTTTGCCAGAACTTAGCAGAAAGCCAGCTGGTAAAGCAGAAAGGTGGAATGCTGAGTCCCAGCACCTGCATCTCAAAGTGGAGGATGAAATGGTGGGTAGAGAGATGAGAAAAAATGAACAAATAATCAGCATAACACCTATGGAGGGGGATTTGGTGATAGCCAGAAAGTTTCATGTTCATTTATCCTTCAATTTCGCATTCCCACTTCTGTGAATCTATCGCAAAGATATACTAGCAAAAAATTTTTTAAACTGTTTAAGTATGCATAAGACTGTTAATCACAGTTCTTTTTGTAACAGCTAAATATTAGCACCAGCCCAAATGTCCATCAGTAAGGGACTGATGGAGTAAGCTCTGGTTAAACGACACAGTGAAGTACTTGGCAACTGTTAAAAGGAATGAGGACTCCCTCTGTACATGAGCATGGAATGAGCTCCAGGCTATACCACTATTTGAAAAAAAAAAAGCAAGATGGAGGAAAGTATTCAATACTTACATTTAGTATTCTATACTTAATTTAAGGAGGAGGAGGTGTGAATATATGTCCTACAATTTGAGAAATGATTATTCAAAAAGAGATAGATGGCATAGGGTGGAAGAGATGGGGTTAGGACCTAGACTTTTTTTTTTAAAACATATTTTGTCGATTTGGCTGTGGAACAATGAAAAAGTTTTAAATAATCATAAAATTAAATTAAATTTTAAAATCAACCTCCCCAAATTAGAAATAAAACAAAACAAAGAAACCTATTTGCCCTGTAGTGGCATAACCTCACAGAGAAGAGCTATCTAAGGGACTTAAAAGGGCAATTTGACCATACAAACCCAATGGGATCACCCTAAGGAAAAAAGAACAGCAACAACAAACAGTAAACTATTTGTTTACTAATGAGACTGTTGTTAATAGTATTTGGATTGTTAGGAAGACATTGTTACATGTATAATGTGGTATAAATCAAATAATAATTGTTGGTGGTGTTGAGATCCAAGATTTTTGAAAGCACTATTGAAAAGGAGCTAGAGTTGTAAGATCAATGAGTTAAAAATAAAACTCCGTAGTCCTAAATTTTAATTTGAAATAATATGAACTCATAATATATTTTATCTTAAAAAAACACCTTTTCTTAGCTTTGTCTACAAAAAGGTTTAGAAAAAATGATTGACCCAATAGTAATGAGACCTCTAGAACCCAAATTCTGATCTCAAATACTATTTCCCACTAAAGGGAACTACTTCCTTAAAAAAATGCCCGGTTCCAGGTTTGGGGAAGGAAATGAACAAGATTAGTCTGGGAAATGTTGTCATAGCAGAAGACAAGGTATCTATCAAAGACTGCTAGGCATGCCAAAGGGCTCAGGCACCAAACTGAACAAGTTCCCACCAGACAAAGATGGAATAATTTGAGCATTATCAATTAGGATCATAAATGTAATGAATGAAAACTGATCAAATATGTTTAAACTCATAAGTTCCTATGATATTTTAATAAGACCCTACTTGGTAACCTTTAGAGGATATTAGAGAACCACTTCATTATTTTAAAGACTGGTACCTAAAGAGAATGAATCAAGCGCTTTTCCTGCTTTTCCTATATGATTTGTAACTCAGGAAACAAAATCATTGATGAGGAGAAATTTCTTCATAGAAGCATCCCAGCTACGAAAATTAAAATGTCACTAATGCGACTCCTATTAAGGTAATATATCTACCAGTAGACTTCAAAATAGGAATCCCTAAGAAGCTTTTAGGGAGACCACAAGTTCAATATTATATTCATGGCACTATGAAGACATTATTGGCCTTTTCCCCTGTGTTAACTTTTACAATAATGGTACAAAAGTAATGGTGGGCAAAACTGCTGGGGCCTCAATACCTGTCAAGGCGGTGGCACAAACCGTCTTACTAGCAGCCGTTGTATTTCTACCAACACACACTGCAAGACAAAAACAAGCCAACTTCACCTCAGAATTTCCTAATGAAGCAGTAAAAGTAATTAATTGTATTAAATCTTGACCGATTACAAAAAAAAAAATTTTTTTTTCCATGTTAAAAGAAGGTAGAAATACACATAAAGCCCTTATGCTGACTACTGACCTCTGGTGGTCATCTCCTTAAAAATCACTTGTGTGATTGAGTTGCCCCTGAACTAACTGCTTTTTCCACGGAACATAATTTTCACTTCAAGGAATGATTGACAGAAAAATTATGGTTATTCAGAGTTGGGTATTTGGCAGGTATTTTCCTGAAAATGAATGAAGTGACACTGACACGTCAAGTAAACAACTGACAGTATCTGTTGCCAGTGGTAAAATTCCGATTTTCCGATAAAAATCTGAATTTGGGAAAACTTGAGTTTGCCACCATGAGCTCGACAGCTTCCCAACACCTACAGATTTTTTAAAAATAACCAATGGTTATTAATAAATGTAGTTTTTTGATATTGAATAATGAAATATGTCCACATTTGGAAGTTCTACATATATCAGTATATTTTCCAAATATTGTCACAAAATCATGCCTGGTGAGAGATCCATTCAAAGAGGAAGATAAGCCTATTCTTAATTGAATAGGAAAAGTCCACTGACATGGTTTTAGATTTCACACTACAACTAACCTTTAGAAAACTACCATTCATCAAGGTTCTGTATAGTGTCCAAGGAGAATATCTACAGTTATCTGAAAAGGGTATTAAAATAATTCTTCCACTTCTAACAACACATCTTTGTGAAGATGGATTTTTTTATGCACTTCAATTAAAGCAACATATTGCAACAGATTGAATACAGAAGCAGAAAGAAAAATCCAGTGCTCTTCTATTCCATTAAACCAGACGGTAAAGAGACTTGTAAAAATGTAAAACAATTCTCTTCTTCTTGTGAATTTTTTATTTTGGAAAATATAGTTTCTCCCATAAAATATGCTATTTATGTTAACATATAATGTTTTATTATTGTTATTTTAAACAAATAAATATTTTAAAGTTTTCTCAGTTTTAATTTTTAATATAGTAAATACCAGTAGATAAAATCCACAAAAGCAAAAGCTCTGCGGGATCCTCAATAATTTTTGAGCGTAATGTACTCATAAGGCAAAAAGTTTGATAACCGCTGATCTTAGTAGTATGTCAATGGTTGACAGCATCACTAAAAGAGAGACATCCAGACATTATTATTACTTCCATTGGAAGTAGACACTACCTATGAAGAAGTCTTGCTAAAAGTTATATTGAACCTGACTGAACAAAGTTCTATGAGAAACTACCAATTTATAGGGAATACAACAGATGAACATGTGGGAGATGCAATCAGCAAAATCCAGACTAAATGAGATTACAAGAAAAGCACCATTTTTCTTGAACAAAAATGGCAAAGTCAGGGTGTGGGTGCGGAGAGGAATTGGGAGACAGAGACTTTGACGAGAGAAACAAAAGGCAGATCAAACAATTTTAAAATATGGACTTTTCCTGGAACCTGATTTGAACAGACATTGTTAAATACTGTTATAAGAAAATGAGAAAAATGTAAATACTGACTAAATATTTGTTGATATTAAGAAATTGATCATTTGGGGGGGGTGATACCAATATTGTAGTTATGTGTGTTTTCTTTCTTTTTTTTTTTAATGTAACAATTCCATAGAGATGCAATTTTTGCAGGTGAAATATATAATGCCTGGGATTTGCTCCAGAGTAATTTGGAGAAGTAAGAGGTAGTAATACACGAAACAAGCCTAACCTTGAGTTAATTATTGAAGCTGGATTATATTAAATAGGGTTCATTATATTATTTTCTTTACTATTGTACCCGTTTTCAAATTTTCGTAATAACAAGTTAAACAAATATATAGGCAATGCGAGCTCCACATTGTTCTGTGGGATGGCTTGCAACCCTGTAGATGGGCACAAGGTGGCCTACCGTAATTAGAACAGGAGGTGAGATTGCCAATGACAGAGATCAGAGAGATTATGTAGAGGCCGGAGTTGCAGATGGCTAGAACTAGAACTGTGAAAAAAATATCTATATAAAGAATATGATCAATGGCTATTGCGTTAGTAGGGTGGAAACAGAACCAAAAAATTGGAAAATAGCGTATGTCACTGATTAGTTCTTTGTCATTTAATATTTATTGAGTGCCTGTCATATTTCAAGGACTGTTCTAAGAGTGGAGATACAGCAGTGCCCAAGAGAGACAGTTTCTTTCCTCATAGGGCTTAAATAAATAACTGTATCATTTCAGATGAAGATAAAAAATATTAAGAAAAATAAAGTCTAAAAGGAAGAATAAATGTCATGAAATACCTGGGGGAAGGAATGTTCTGGGTAGAGGGAACAGCAAATGCAAAGGTACTGAGGCAGCACCAAGCGTGGTGCATTTGGGGAGAAGTAAGAAGGCCTGTGTTTTGGAGAAAAGTAAGAGTGAGGGAGAGTTGGAACAATTGGAATCAGAGAGGGGGGCAGGGCCGAATCACCTTGAGGGCGTTGGAGCTTGTTCCAAGTGTGATAGAAAACCATCTCTTCAGATTCCTGGCAGGGGAACGTGAGCTAATTCGTAATTTAACAGGACTATTCTGGCTGCTGCATGGAGGAGAGACCACAGGGACCAAGCGTAGAAGCAGTGAGACCACTTAGAAAGCTACTTTAGTAGGTCTAGCAAGGCCTTGGACTTGGCACCTATAGTGGCAAACGTGGTGAGGAGCATCCAGAACGTCTGATACAGGCATACCTCGCTTTATTGTGCTTCGTCTTATTTATTGAGTTTCACAGATACTGCGTTTTTTACAAATTGGAGGTCTGTGGCAACCCTGCTCTGAATAAGTCTATCAGTACCATTTCTCCAACAGAATTATCTTTTAATTAAGATGTGTACATTGTTTTTAAAGACACAATGCTATTGCACACTTAACAGACTACAGTGTAGTGTGAACATAACTGTTATATACACTGGGAAAGCCCAAAATTCGTGTGACTCCCTTTATTTTGATATTCGCTTTATTGTAGTGGTCTGGAACTCAACCCTGCCATATCCCCAAAGAATGCCATTACACTAGTAGAGCTTGCTGGGTGTGGACTGTGAAAAAGAGAGAAACCAAGGTTGACTCCTAAATGTTTGGCATGAGCAACTGAGGGATGGGGTCGCCATATTCTATTATAATGGAGAGACAGGAGTGATTTGGGGAGTGGGGATAGAAAGGAAGCAAGAGTCCCCATTCAGACATATCAAGTTTCAGACGCCTAAAAGTTATCTAAGTGGAGTCGTCAAGGGGCGTCTGCAGCTAGGGGAGAACAGTAGGGCAGAAGTATAAGCTTGGCCATTTCAGCATGTAGTTGGTATTTAAAGTCACAGGATGAAGTGAGATTAGATTAAAGCAGGCAAGAAATGAAAATTTAGGGCACCGCGACATGGAGCATCTGGAAGGCACTCTGAAAAAGCACAGGAGAGAAGCAGAAGGATCAGGCCGTGAGGTGGGGACGGGACCTGTGAATAAAGCCACTCCAAGAAGGCAACGAGCAACTGTGTCCATTGCTGCCGAGGGATCCAGACTGACTTTGGATTGAGAGCAGGGAGGTCAGTTTCTGGCCTTGCCCAGAACAGTCTCAGCCCAGGGGTGGGCTCAAGAGAGACTGAGGGGAGAAAGTGGAGGTGACAGTACAGGGAGTGTAGCCATAAGGGATCAGAAAAATGGCGTGAGGGCTAGAGAACGGTACGTGGTAAAGGAAGGGTCTTTTTTTAGTAACAAGAGAAATTTCTGTATGTGGGGCCGCAGAAGGGAAGGATCCAGGAAGGGGCGGAACAGGTGATGCAGAAACAGAGCCCCTGGGTGGCTGGGAGGGGATGGAATGGGGACATGCGTGGAGGCTCTGGCCTCAGGTAGGAGTCCAGCTGGTTCGTTTCATTTCTAACAGGTGGGAGAGCAAGTCTGTAGGGACAGACACAGGTAGATGAGTAGATGTGGGGATGGGAGGACGTGGAAGTTCTGTTCTGATTGATGACCGAAGGCAAGGTCATCTGATGAGAAAGAGGAGGAAGCCATGCAGGTATGAGATGGTGTAGAAGCAGCCATCCTAGGGAGTGGGAGACTGAATCGACTAGAGCAGGGATGCCGGTAACCCTGGGGTCGTATTTGCAGCTTATGGTCATAAACTGAATGAGGCCAGTCAGCAGGATTGTATGCTATCCTTCAGCAGCATGGAGCTGCTCCAGCGCATGTGCAGAGCTGGCAGAGGATTCACTTTAACCAAACCTTGACTTAGAAAAAAAAACCCAGAAAACAATGCAAGAGAGGATTTACACATAGGAAATGGAAACCTGAAACAATCCAACAAACAAACTTAGAAGTTTGACAGTCTTTCTGTTATCCTGCATAAAGCAAAGAAAGAATTGAGTTAATCAAATAATCTGACTAACAAAAAACTATGTTACATAAGATTATACATTTTTAAAGGATGAGTACACCTAATAAAACTATACTGGAAACCTTCTTGACTCAGAGGACAGCGTGGTACCTTGGGATTATAATGATGAGCATCAGTTATTGTGCTAGTGAAAGAAGTACTAAACTTGATATTAGAGAGAAGAGGAAAGAATGACTATATTTGATAGAATTCCAGATTACCCACTTTACATTCTAACTGAAATTACCTTAGCATAACCTACTGCACTGAAAATGCTGCAGGAAAGGAAATCAGGACTCAAAAACCTTTTTCCAGGGCCTGAGTTCAGTGGTGTAGATGGGAAAAGACAATTTACAAGTCACTGTGAGCACAAAAAGACATAAATTTCAGGTACAAAGGAAATAAAAGAAACGAGTATAAAAGGTACATGAATGGAAGAGTTTCTTCTTTAAATTTTATTGCATTAATTTAATTCTATACCTAGAAATAATGGAAAATGACTTAAGGCAAATATTTTTTTCCAGAGAATTCTGAAAGATTATGCTTTGGATTGGTAGAAGGAAGGTGGGAATAATTTACAAAAGTCACCATGAAAGATTTATAAAATATAAAAGCAAAAGTAGACTTTTTCTGAAGACATCGAAATAGAAGATCTTTAGAACTATGTTCTCCAAGAAGTTCTGTGAGATTAATGGTAAAAAAGTGTTTAAATTTTTTTGACAAAATACTTAGGGTGTCCATTAAAATGGAAATTCCATGAAGAAAATACTAGATGATAAGTAAGAACAAAATGATAAATTATGTATCTTTACAGGGACTTATGTCTATGTATCTCCTAGTTCCTTATGGAATTTCTAGGTAAGGGCAGATTTCTTTGAAGCAAATGGTGTCAATGTTAGTGTGTGGTAGAAAGACGCAGCGTTGTGCCTTTTTAAAAAATACACAGCGAAAAAAAAAAAAAAATACACAGCGGTGCTTCCCTGGTGGCGCAGTAGTAGAGAGTCCGCCTGCCGATTCAGGGGATGCGGGTTCGTGCCCCAGTCTGGGAAGATCCCACATGCCGCGGAGCGGCTGGGCCCGTGAGCCATGGCCGCTGAGCCTGTGCGTCCGGAGCCTGTGCTCCGCAACGGGAGAGGCCACGACAGTGAGAGGCCCGCGTACGGAAATACACAGAGCTCCAACACTTTCAAGGGAATTCTTACCTGGTATTATGAGCCACAGGAATCAGCTAGTGGTTTTTTAAAAAGCATCTCATACAGTACAGAGTAATCTATAAGCAAAATATTTTAACATGACTTCTTTTAGTAAAATTCCACTTTTTCTGTAATAATATCCCATTCTAAATTTCCCTTTCATATAGATTTCTCAAGTATCCTATAATCAAGTTAAGACAAGAGGAAGTTCAAAATATGCTCTGTAGATTAGAAGAAAAAATGTCTTATGCTTCTTCATAACAGTACAAAATAATGGGCTTTAAAGACCCCAGTAAAACACGAATTTTCAGATCCAGCAGCCCCTGCTTAGTCTCATTTTAACCCTAGTACCTTGCAGTATGGGACACCGGTCCTTCCTGTCATTCCCGTGACCTTGCTAACACTGCACCGATTTCTTCCGGCTGCTAAACTTGTCTTACTGAGCCTCGTCCTCTGGCCCCAGTTTTGCAGACGACCATCTTTCACCGATTGCTAAATAAACCGGTATTCCATGTCCTCTCAATATACTTCTCTACGCGCAGTTCCCTGAAGCACTGGTCATGACTCAACAGCTACAGCGGCAGCTTGGCTCCCACACTCTCTGTTGTGTTTTAAATCCAAAGTTCTAGATTTCCTGAAGGACAAGTGTACATGAATGTCTCACTACCAATCAAATTGATCATGTAGTTCCAACTGCCCCCAGTAGAACCATCTTTCCTCCCAAACTGGTTCTTCATGCTCTGTTCTCCGTTTATTTGAGTCAACAACACTGTACTCAGTACCCCTGTGCCAGGGGCTGTGAAAGGCCCTCTGGACGTAAAAGACACTCACTCACTGCCCGGAGCCCCTGCGCACGATGGGAAGCACGGAAGCCTAAACACAGAAATAAGTCCTCAGCTGGTTGTAAGAATGAAGATCTACAGGTGCCCAGCTGGCTCCACGCTGAGCAGCTGAGCAGGCAGGTACAGGTAGTGATGAGCTATCTGACTTGTAGTTTTAGACTGGATATGTTGATGACAAAGTGAAGCATGAACTGGAAAATGCCAGGTGTAATATCTATACTGCATATCAGTATTAGGTTTATATATTGGTATACAGAAGATATCATGCATTCCTGGGAGGCAGGGTACAGGCTGGCCCAAAGATTTAGCAATTCCACCTCAGCATACGTATTCCACCCCAGTTCTCTCAAAGGTCTATAAGGATGTTCATTGCAATGTTATTTGTGATGCCAGGGCCTTGGAGGCAAACTGTTATTCATCATTGGGAGGGTGGAAAGGTTAAAAACATGGTGGGTGCAGAGCACATAATGGAGAGACGAAACAAGGATCTAAGGATGCAGCTCTGTTTTTTCAGAATACTTCTGGAAACACAGGGGAATTGAAGGGAAGGAGAGGAAACTTCAGCTTGGTGTTTCTAATCTGGGCTTAGGACAGAAGGGGTGGAAAGAGGGAGGCTGCTATCCTCCTATTTACCCTCCAGATTGAACAGGGCTTGTTCAGAGACTAAGTAGAGATAAGCCTGTGGCCCAAAGAGCTTTAGTATCTGCAGTTAAAACTTACTTGGGAAGGTTGCAATGTATCTTCCCACACTACCACAAAATCTCATTATCATTCTGGAGTCAGCTCTCTGGGGAGGCCTCTCCAGTAATCCCAGTCTCCCACAGGGTTTTGGTTTTGGTTTGTTTGTTTGTTTTTATTAATTTTTATTGGCGTCTAGTTGCTTTACAATGTTGTGTTAGCTTCTACTGCACAGCAAAATGAATCAGCCATACATATACATATATCCCCTCCCTTTTGGATTTTCCTCCCATTTAGGACACCACAGTACATTAAGTAGAGTTCCCCGTGTCCCACAGGGTTTTATTATGGACCCTTCACCAGAGCACCTACTATGCAGGACTGGAATCTTTGGGGAAGTGGGGTACAGGATGGAAAAGTATCTGAGCTTTTAGCTACGCTGCCTGGTTTAGTGTCCTGACCCTGAATCTTTGTAGCTGCGTGGCCTTGGACAAGTTATCGAATCTCTTGAAGACATGGGATTTCCCCTTTAAAAAGAGATGATCTTGCAGTACCTACTTCATAGGGCTGCTGGGAGGACTAATATAGATAAGTCAGATAAAGTGCTTAGAATGGTTGTTGGCACATAGTAGGACTGCCACAAATGTTGGTGAACATTATTATCACTGCTGTTGTTGCTAGTATGATTATTATTAATAACAATAGTGTTAATATTAACTTCTTGAGAGAAAAATTTGACTTTTATGGTGTTGTATATTTCACACCAGGCCAAGTTCACTTAGTACCTGTTGATGAAGTTGAAGTAGGTCTTAAGTTCAAGTGCAGGAACTAATGAGGCCTGAAGAACAAGGCCACATGCTTTCTTCCAAAGTCACTTTCTTTGTTTTTTGTACCGTCTGATTCCCATGTCCTGCCCAGAAATAATATTCTCCATTTCTAGACAATTTTGCAATGGGTATAATCTCATTATTTTATGAGTCAGTGACTACCAATAACTTACTTTTTAATTAATCTATTTACTTATAATGCCACACTAACTACTAATTTTTAACAAATTTTGGCATAAATAAACAGTTCTTTCTGTGTGAAGAACATGTAGGACTGGGGCAAGTATCAACAAACTTTTGCTGTAAAGGCCCAATAGTAAATGTTTCAGTCGTTGTGTCCTGCATAAATATCAGAAAACATTCTGCTCGATGGTTCCACAAAGAGTCCAAAATGCATTGCACCCTTTAAAAAAACCTGTCACCTGTGTACATGTATATTGTATACTTCACACAAATGTCTCTGATGTCAATGAAGTGGAAAAATGTTCACGTATTTCCATGATTCAAAGTCAGCCTTCTTTTGACAAGCCATAAGGGGATTTGCTGGGGACCACCTTGAGGACCAAGGTTGTTGAAGGTCCTTGCAGCTTTGAGAGTTTTTTTTGCAGAGCCCAAGGCCATGACCGCCTTTGCCTTGTGATAGAGCTAACTTCACTCATTTTATAATGGAACTGACTGTGTGGGTTGATATTCACTAAAGAGAACACAGCAAAATAAATGTGACCAAGAAAGAACAGGTGACAAGCAAGACATGACAGAGAATTCTTCTTCTTATTTGTTCCTAAGTCGTGGCAATGAAAAATACTTTGAGGTAGAACACTAAGGAATTTGAAAAGGTGAGAGTTGCCGGGGTTAGTAGAGCCTACCTACCTGTCTTTGGAAGCGTTATCACCAAACCTCCTTGAAATCTTTTTTTTTTTAAATTTCTTTATTTATATTTGGCTGTGTTGGGCCTTCGTTTCTGTGCGTGGGCTTTCTCTAGTTGAGGTGAGTGGGGGGCCACTCTTTATCGCGGTGCGCAGGCCTCTCACTATCACAGCCTCTCTTGTTGCGGAGCACAGGCTCCAGACGCGCCGGCTCAGTAGTTGTGGCTCACGGGCCTAGTTGCTCCGCGGCATGTGGGATCTTCCCAGACCAGGGCTCGAACCCGTGTCCCCTGCATTGGCAGGCAGATTCTCAACCGCTGTGCCACCAGGGAAACCCCTCCTTGAAATCTTTTAAACATGTTGTTCTGCCTTTGAATTTGGCAAGTTCCTTAAGCACCTGAAAGACGAAAGTGTTAAGAGACTGTGGATTTCCAAATACACATGTATTTTTTGTGGAGCGGTATAGAACCGTTTGGTCCTGTGGTGATTCTTAGCTATACTACAGGCATAGAAGAGGAAAGGTCAAGTTGGAATTCCAGCAGTTTCTCGACAGCAAAATGGAAATACATGTGGTAAAGATAACACTTCTCTAACAAAGAAACAAAAATTTGACAACTTTTTAAAAAATACAGTAGGTTCAGTTTCTGCCATGTTTAAAAAAACAGAATAGGCTAAAAGCACCACCAGAGATCATAAGCAAAATTGAATAGGAGTGTTAACTTTCCTATAAAGAAGTTTGAGAGTAACAATTATACCACGACTTCACTGAGGAAAAAGGTAAATGCACTGAAAACACACCAGAAAAAATATGTTATTAATTTTTTATAATATTTTTCTAATAACCAAACTAATCCATACGGGAAAGAAATGCACAAAAATGGTCACTGTGGTTATTTTAGGATGATGAGTTCATGAGTGAATTTTTATTTCTGTTTTATACTTTACTGTATTTTTCCATTTGTTTGCAATTTTAATATATTTACAAGCAGACACAAAAGATAAATAGTGAGTCCGCAAATACTCCTTTTCCAATATTCATATTATCTCTGGCATTACCTTCTCCAGGAAAGCTTCCTAACCTTTAGAGGACCCTATTCCTTTAAAACTGGGTGACGGACTACAATAAAGAGTCAGACTCCAGTTTTGATGTTTGACTGCGACAGCTTTTAAGCCTCACCCTGCTCTCCTTTGTGTGCCACAGCCCGGGAAGTTGATAAGAAAGAGCCGGTGTGCCTTCCTTTGGATCCAGTGAAAGATTCAGACCACACAAACCCCGTCAGCTCACAAGAATTCTGCCCGAGGCTCCAACCCTCAGCCACAATAAAAACCCGGAGTTAGTTTCCTTTCCTTCCGCTCTCAAGCCATTTCCGATCTGCTAGAGGAGCCTCCACGCCCCTCCCCTCCCCAGAGAGCTCAATTATGTAAGTAATAAACTTTTTCATACCCTCTCAAGGTGTGTGTGGCATTATCAGTCTTGACATCTGAACTAAAATTTAGGCCGGGGTCCCTCCTGCTTTTAAAGGCTAGCCACAGGGACGTCCCTGGAGGTCCAGTGTTAAGACGCCAAGCTCCCATTGCAGGGGGCACGGGTTCAATCTCTGGTCTGGGAACTGAGATCCCACATGCTGCAGGACCAAAAATGATAATAATAATAATAAATAAAAATTTAAAAAGCAATACATAATTTTTTTAAGTGTAGCCACACCCACTACTGGGCATATACCCAGAGAAAACCATAATTCAAAAAGACACATGCACCCCAATGTTCTATTTACAATAGCCAGGTCATGGAAGCAACCTAAATGCCCATCGACAGATGAATGGATAATGAAGATGTGGCACATATATACAATGGAATATTACTCAGCCATAAAAAGGAACAAAATTGGGTCATTTGTAGAGATGTGGATGGATCTAGAGACTGTCATACAGAGTGAAGTAAGTCAGAAAGAGAAAAACAAATATCGTATATTAACACATATATGTGGAACCTAGAAAAATGGTACAGATGAACCAGTTTGCAGGGCAGAAATAGAGACACAGATGTAGAGAACAAACGTATGGACACCAAGGGGGGAAAGTCGGGGGGATGAATTGGGAGATTAGGATTGACATATATACACTAATATGTACAAAATAGATAACTAATAAGAAACTGCTGTATAAAAAAAATAAATAAAATAAAAATTAAAAAAAAATGTAGCCACAGAAGGGAACCCCTGTTATTTTGTGTTCCCACAGTACCCCACAGTAATCTCTATCACTGTGCTGTACATTATCTATTTATGCAGCTGTATTCCCCAACAGCTTTGAGCTTCTTGAGGATGGAGGTGGGGGGCTATTTATTATTATCCATTTTTAGTCTTTATCCAGCATCCCAGGGATGCAGTAGGTATCTGTAAATGTACAACAGGTAGGAATTGCTCCACAATTTCCAAGAGCGTGAAATATCCATTCCTTTGTTTCTCAAAATCAAATCAAATCTGGCCACCCCCATGAGCCAGAGGTAGCAGGAAGGATAAAACATTTTTCGCGATGCTCTCATCTCCCAAGTCCAGGTGCAAGAACACTGAGGCTTCTGCCCGCCAAGAAACTGGAGAAAAGCTACAGCCTTCAGTCCACTCTGGCTGTGTGTCCTCCTCCAGGGTCCTGGGAGCCATCTGAAGGTGACATCTGTAATGCCAAGCTCAGCCCGGGTGTGTTCAGGCCCCAGCTAAATACAAAATCTCCCAATGGGGTTCACCACCACTTCCTGGCATTCCAGAGGGTGGCGAGTCTTTACCACTGCGAGAATCTGCCACCAAATATGTTTCCCATCCTACCTCTTCCCACCATTTCCTTTGCCATATCCCCTCTTTGATCAAGAGAGCCCCAAACTCAAAGTCCTGGCTTGCCTTCTTGGTCAGCAATTAATTTTCAATAAACCTTGTGACAAATAATTGTTTAATGAATAGAGGAAACATTAATTACCCAAGCTAAGATTCTGCTTTTAGTATTGCCGTAGTAGGGGGGAAAGATAGAATGATTTATTGTGATAAGTAATATTGTTTAGTCCAACTTTTGCCACCTTCTTTTATACATTTGTGGGATTCCCTTTCTGTTTAAATTAGCTTTAATTAGGTACAGTTTACATCCAGTGACATTCACTCATTCGAATTGTATGGTTCTATGAATTTTGTCATACACATACCACCCTGAACCAGCACAACAATTAAGATACAGAACATTTCTCTCACCCCCAGAAGTTCCTCTTTCCCCTTTGCAGTCAATCCCTACTCCTGTCCCAGCTCCAGGCAACCACTGATACGCTTTGGATCATGGATTCTGCCTTTTGTAAAATTTCTTATGAATGGAATTCAAGCTATGCGGTCTTCTGTGTGTGACTTCTTTCACTTAGCAAAATGTGTTGAGATTCAACCATGTGGTGTGAACCTGTAATTATTGCCTTTTTATTATTGAGTAGTAATTTATCATTAAGAATGTACCGCCATTTGTCCATTTAACGATTGATGGACGTTTTGGGTTCTTTCCAGTTCCTGGTTTTCATGAATATTGCTGCGGTGAACATTTGAGCACAAATCTCTGTGTGGATTGATGCTATGCTTTCATTTCTTTTTGGATAAATACCTGGAAGGGGATCGCTGGGTCATATAGTGACCATAAGGAACTGCGTTCTAAAGTGACCATATACCTTTATATCCCACTGGTGATGGAGGAGAGCCTGATTTGCTACTCATGTTCTACAATGTTTGTCATTGTCAGTTCCTTTCATTTTAGCGATTCAATTTTATATGCAGTGGTATCTCACTGCGGCTTTAATTTGCATTTCTCTAATAACTAATGACATTGACCATCTTTTCTTGTACTTATATCTGGTAATTTTATCTTTGGTGAAGTGTCAACTTTTTGCCTGTTTTATGTTATCAAAGTTGTTTTAATATTGAGTAGCAAGGGTTCTTTATGAATCTGCATAGATTTTTTTTTATCAGATATATGCTTTGCAAATAATTCTCTCAGTATGTGGCTTGCCTTTTCATTTTCTTCACATTGTCTTTTGAAGGACAAAATCCTTAAATTATGTCCAGTTTATCAACTTGTTCTTTCAGGGTTCATACTTTCTGTGTTTTCTTTAAGAAATTTTCGCAAAATGTAAGGTCATTAAGGTTTTCTCCTCCGTTTTCTTCTAGAAGTTTTGTAGTTGTCACTTTTACACTTGGATCTATGATCCATTTCAAGTTAATTTTTGTATGTGGTCTGAGGTAAAGGTCAAAGTTCATCATTTTTACGTATAATTAATCAGCTTTGCCAATACTATTTATTGAAAAGATTATCCTTTCTCCATGGCATCTTTGTTGAAAATCAGTTGGGCACCTAAAGGGCATTATGCAAAGTAAGCCAGAGAGAGAAAGACAAATACCATACGATCTTACTTATATGTGAAAACTAAGAACAAATACGAAAACCAACAAGCTCATTCATACAGAGAACAGATTAGTGGTTGTCAGAGATGAGAGGCAGGGGAGTGGGCAAAGGGGGTCAAAAGGTACAAACTTCCAGTTATAAAATAAGTAAATAAATCTTGGGGATGTAATGTATAGCATGACAACTATAGTTGATAATACTGTATTGCATATTTACAAGTTGCTAAGAGGGTACGTCTTAAATGTTCTCAACAAAAGAAAATGTTCTGCAACTATGTATGCTGTGGATGTTAACTAGATTTATTGTAGTGATCATTTCATAATATGTACAAATATTGAATCATCATGTTGTACATCTGAAACTGATATAATGTTGTATGTCAGTTATAACGCAATAAAAATAATATTGAGGGCAAATAAAGGTATGTTTATATTAAAAAGAAAAAGAAAACCAATTGGGGCTTCCCTGGTGGCGCAGTGGTTGAGAGTCCGCCTGCCGGTGCAGGGGACGTGGGTTCGTGCCCCGGTCCGGGAAGATCCCACATGCCGCGGAGCGGCTGGGCCCGTGAGCCATGGCCGCTGAGCCTGCGCGTCCGGAGCCTGTGCTCTGCAACTGGAGAGGCCACAGCAGTGAGAGGCCCGCGTACCGCAAAAAAAAAAACCAAAAAAGAAAACCAATTGGTCAATTACGTGTGAATCTATTTCTGAACTATCTATTCTATTCCATTGACTTATATGTCTATATCTATGCCAGTACCAAACTGCCTTTACTGTCGCTTTACAGCAAGTCTTAAATTCAGGTAGTATAAATCCCCCAATTTCGTTCTTCTTTTTCAAAGTTGTTATGGTTATTCTAGATCCTTGTAGTTCCATTGAAATACTAGAATGAGTTTATCAGTTTCTATTCCTCCTCCTCCTAAAGCCAGCTGTATTTCCTTGAATGTGTAGATTGACTTGGGAAAATTTGACATTTTACAAATATTGAGTCTAAATTTATGAGCAGGGTGTATCCCTCCATTTATTTCTATTTTTAAAAACTCTATCACTGTCTTTGTAGTTCTCAATGTACAGGTCTTTTGCAAATTTTTGTAAAATTTTATCTAAATATTTCATATTTGCATTGTTATTGTAGATTTTTTAAAATTTCAGTTTCTAATCATTCATTAATATTATAAAGAAATATGACTATTTTTTATATTGATCTTGTATCCTGTAACCTTGCTAAACTCACATATTAGTTCTAGTAATCTGTGTGTACTGTGTGTGTGTGTGTGTGTGTGTGTGTGTGTGTGTGTGTGTGGTAGGTTCCCTTGGAATTTTTACATAAATGGTCATGTTATCTGAGAATAAAAAAAGTTTTATTTTTCTTTTCCAAATGGTATGTCTTTTGTTTCTTTTTCTAGTGTTATTACTCTGGGTAGAGCATCTAGTACAATACTGAACATAGGTGATGAGAGCAGATATTCTTGCCTTGCTGCCTCATGAGCATATAATAACTTCTTGGTCCTTCTTGCTGCTTTGGAAGTCTAGCAGAGACTCAGACCTCGTGGAACGCTGAGAGTATGTCTGGTTTTCTCTGCGAATTCCTCTTCTTCCTATATTATAAATATAGGCATTTCCGAATTGACTGTCTACTGTCCTCTCTGTCCACCATCTTGGATGATTGTGATGACACTTTCAGGTAATCTCAGAATCGCTAGCCTGGTCCAGGCTTTTCATCACTTCTTGCAATAGCCTTCTAACTGTTCCCCGTGCTTCGGCCCCTGCTCTCCTCCCGTCTATTCCCACACAGCAGCCAGAGTGATCCTGTTCAGATTAAGTCAGGCCATGTCACTCCTCTGCTTGGTACCCTCCACGTTTGTTCATCTTTTCTCTCAGAAGAGAAACCAGTGACCTTACGATGTTCTGTAAAGCCCTACAGGATGCATGTACAGCTCCAGCAACCTTCCCACTTACTTACTCCACTCCAGGACACTCATCTCCTTGCCGATGCTCAAATGTGCCAGGCAAACACACTTGACCTCAGAACTTTAACACTTGCTGCTCCCTCCATCTGGAAGACACTTCCCCGCTTGATCTGCCCAGTCTGCTCCCTCACCACCTCCTTCATCTTTTCTCAAGTGTACTTTTTCTGGCCACCCTAATTAAAGTACCAAACAAACAAGCAAATAAATAAATAAAAAATCTCCCTCTCACGCACAGTTTACTCTCCACCCTGATTTTATTTTTCTCCCTGGAACTTATTATTATCTAACATAGTATTTACTGTAGGTTCAATGACAGCAGAGATTAGGGGTAGGGTAGTGGCTGTTTTGTGTGCTCAAAATCCATAAGGCACTTCTAGACCTAGCAAGCTTATGTTAAAGAGCTTGCATACTTTCTGCAATTTCTTGGTAAAGAGAATACTTTCATTATATGCCCATAATGGAGTACTGCATATTACTCCAATCATTTGGAAACGTGTACAATAGTAGAATTCAAAGACACTTAGCTGTTAGGACTTCTAAAGCCTCTAAGTTATCTGGCTCTCTTGGCCTGTTCCTTTGGATTATTTTATCCGGAAACATTCATTGTCTGTTGTGTTTACAGATTTGTAGCAGAATGATTAGAGCAGCCTCAAAGAACTTTGAAATAAAATGAAAATTGGTCTCGTTCTTACTAGCTCTTCCTAACAGTTTTCTAATTTATCTCTGTCATTCCATTGTTTAAAGTTAAGCATGCCGCATTGCATGCTCCTCTGCCTAGAACCGTGCCTGTGCCCTATAGATAAACTGGGAAAGAATAATGTGCTAATTTGTGGGCTCCAGAGCATGGTTGCATTTAGGTTTTAGCATAAACTTTAATTTTAACAAAGAGAAAATAGCAGATTCAATTATAGATGTGGAAAGCCTTGGAGACAACTAGGAGTAAAGAGAGACAAAGTCAGAACGATTACAGTCTTAAAATAACAATAGCGTTAGTATTTCACTGTACAAAGCACTTTATCTTTTGTGTACCTCATTCACTATAAGCCTTGAAATAACTATTTTTATCGCTTTAAGATGTGGAAACCGGAGCTCAGAAAGGCTGTGGGTTATTTCTAGTCACATAACTATTAAGCGACAGACAAAGGATTACCAACCCCACGTCTCACAGTTCAAAATTATATGTTCTTTTCACTGCATTTCATTAACATATAATCGATCCTTGATCAAAAATTATCAAAGCACCTGAAATAATATGATTTTTAAAAGTTTCCAAAGGCATCTGTGTAAAAACAATGGCATAAAACCTTGCCAAGGGTAGGTCTTCCATAATTGAAGAAAGAGGTTGAGATGCACAGAGCAAACCAATGGACAGTGTCAAAATCAAAAGAAATGTCAAAATAAAGTAAAAACTAGAGACCTCACAGAAAGAAAGAAATGTAGTAACGATGGAGATAAATGGCCTCTCCATGTACCATCAGCATTTCTGTGGAGCCACAGTGAACCTCCTAACATTCAAAAAATGATTGTGATTATTATTAAAGATATAAGAAGGAGCTTAAAGTTCAGTGAGACCTTCCGGGTGCTTGGTAGTCAAGCAGTATTAATAAGGTCACAGTCTATTGTGTTATTTCTTTATAGCAGTCTTTTGAAATGTTTCAGATTTTGTTTTTACATTATAAAGATATTTGTTTGGTTTTTAGCTATCGTACTTGAAATTGATGCTCATAAAAATAAAGGATACATGTTATAAATTTGGACATAACCAGAATTTCAAAAATAAAGTCAGTGCTTTGAAGACGGGAAAAATATTTCACTAATGAATTCAATGTCTTGTGAATTTTTTAAAATACAAGAAAATAAATAATACTTTATAAAAAATAAAGTAGCAGATCCTGCTGTTGTTGTAAATTATATACCTAATATAACGTCTTTCTTCTTTAATATTTCAGGGAAAAATACAGTTGTTCCAGAAGATAATAATGAAAATTAAATTAAATATAAAATTGTGTTGTTTGTGAAACCACTTACAATAGAAATAACTTTTTGAAATATATATGGGCTAATTTCAAAATTTTCAAAGCAGAGTGTATCATAAATTAATTATATACCAGGATAAATACACATTGGTATTCTAGGCATCTGTTTCGTCATCTGCTTGACTAGATTCTAATTATGAGTTTTAAGCTGGACAACCTGCACATGGTAGAATTATTACACTTAAGATATTAACAGAAGTATTTCTTTTTTTTTTTGCGGTACGCGGGCCTCTCACTGTTGTGGCCTCTCCCATTGCAGAGCACAGGCTCCGGACGCGCAGGCTCAGCGGCCATGGCTCACGGGCCCAGTCTATCTGCGGCATGTGGGATCTTCCCGGACCGGGGCACGAAACCGTGACCCCTGCATCGGCAGGTGGACTCTCAACCACTGCGCCACCAGGGAAGCCCCAACAGAAGTATTTCTTAAACATTTGGTTTACACACTTAATGCAATTTTTGTAAATGCACATAAATCCATTTGATTGAATTGTGTATTCATATGGAATGCTTGCAGGTCTAGTAGACGGTAAGCAGTTCCCTTTTTGTAAAAATAAATATTACCTGCAAGTTTTATTTTTCCATCTTTAAAATTATATGTTAGGTTTGGAAATAAATATTCTCGTCTTAAAATGGAGAATATAAAAACATTTGAAATTCTTATAAACATATGTCTTTTCTAGGTATTCTGTGCTTTCATCCACAAATAAGAATTTCCTTTTCCTTAATCAGACTGTGTTTAGGAGACGTTATCATGAGGAATAGTATCTGCACATATCTAATGGGGCTTTTGACACATTCACATGTTTAAGAAGAAAATGTTTTACTTAAACTTATTTTAAGAGAAATATGTTCTCATGCTGAAAATTTAGAAAATAGGCAATGAAGGAGAAAATAGTACTTATTCATAATTTCATCAACCATGGATAACTGCTGTTGACATTTTGTCACATTTCTTTCCCACTTTTGTATGTACTTATACAATTTTTTTCACTAATTTAAATAGACATAAAATGAACATTTTTGTACATTCCTCTTTGTTCACATTTCTGATTACATTCTTAGGTTAAGTTCCTAGCAAAGGAAATACATTGTTAATATCCACTGGATTATCCTCACCTGCACACAAACGTCTCTGAGATTTCCCTTCTTAGGAGCACTTCCTTGACCCCCGCGATCCTCTCTGGGTACATCACTAGTTCCTGTTATTCTTTACAGAAGAATTACCAGAGTTATCTCTACACATGGTCTCCACTTTCCATCTCTCCTTAGCTCATACCAGTCAAATGTTTTTCCCCTCTACTCTCTTGAAAGGTCACCAATGACTTCATCCATGCTGTCAAATCCAAAGGGCTCTTCTCTGTTCTCTCAGCAGCATTCAGTGTAGTTACCCACTCCCTTCTCTGGAAATACTTTCTTTTCTTGGTTTCTGTATCACTAAACCATCCCGTGAAACACACAGCAGGGTGTATATCATGCTTTCTAAAGCTGGGCAAAGAGAAATGGAATTTAAGAAATGCCCATGGGCTTCCTCCCAAGTGACCACGAGGTGTGGGAACAGAGCACAGCAAGATCACGACAGTCAGAAGCCCTCTCCATCTCATTCTCACACTTTGCAGGTGTGTCCCTGCCAGCACAACAAGGGGACCTTGGGGCCTAGAGTACTAGGCGTGGGCAAATTGGAAGCAGGGTAGGAAAAGTAGATAAATCACTTCCTTCAGGAGCTCCTCGTATTAGCTGAAAATAAACAGACTCTGCCAAAACCACCTTGGAGAAGAGAACTTTCAAACTTTTACTTTTGTCACGGGACTGACCCATTACCACGCCAAACATGGCCAAATGGGTCTTTTAAGGCTTTATAAATGGGTGACAGTCTTACGAACGTAGCTTAGACTCATAGACTTTGTCTGGAATGTCCTTTAGGCGTTGACCATAATTCAGGTTCAAAGTCTGTTTCTGAACCCACGAAGTCTTAGACCATCCTGTTATACTGTTTATACTAGATGCTGTTATTGCACTAATATATCCTAGAAGCAAACTAACTAAATGCCTTTTGATTTGAATGAAGCAAGTACAGTTAAAGAGACTAGATTCTAATTTGCTTTTAAAGTTAATGGAGTCACAGACTGGAGGGAAGCAAAGGTGTTGATGGAGAAGCTCAGTGGGGACAGAAAGACTCCCCCCTACCCCCAAATTAGGCTGCTTTCTTTGCCGGAGAAGAACACTTGTTAATTATGAAATACTCATAAATCTGCCTCAACTTAAGTGCCCACGAGCCGAGGATAATGGAAGGAAAAACTATTTAAATCACATTATGTAGCAAGCAACGGAATAATGTATTTTATACCGTCTCAGTGCATTTCATCTCCTCAAGGCCACAGAGGTGCTCCTGCAACTTCAAATGTCAGAAGGAAAACTCACTTTTGGTTTATCTTGTTCTCTATGATTCATGGGTTTTTAGTAGTAAACAGTTTGCTTCAAGAAGATTTTTCCTTTTCCATGCCTGCTGCCGATTTATGGGTTTTTTTTCTGAAGGGCTTTGAAAGTGATGAAGCTGCTAAATATATAGTTATCTCTGAACGTTATCTGAAATTTTAGGGGAATTTCTAGGGCCAACACTTTTAAAGAAATCCAAACCATATCTTAAAAAAATTTTAACGGCATGAACAGTAGTTATGGAATGTCTTACTTTCAAGGATAAAACATTGTTATTTTACCTCTTATGGGTACTATTAAAATCCAAGGGAAGAAAAAAACCGACTTTTTACTTTGGTGTATTTTGTTTTACTCTTCTAATATTTTAAAGTGGAATTACAATAGTAATCAATCAGGTGTGCAGGCCCCAATATAAGAAGAACTCCCACTATCGGAGAGAAAAGGAATGAGCCACTCAGGTCAGAGAAAAACTATACTTTGGAGTAGAACAATCTCATCCCTGCTGATGTAAAATAACTCCTTGAATGTGATTAATAATTATTGAAGTTCCTGTACAATTAGGAATTATTGCATCTAAGAGTCATGGACATTTACAGCTGAAAGGGTCCCATAAAGATAATTTAGCCCAACCTCTTCATTTTTCATAGATGGAGGCACAGAGAGAATGAAAGACTAACCAAAGGTCATGAGGCTAGAACCAGAATCAAATTCCCCACCTTCACTGGAGTGGAATTAAAAAGACATTAATTAAATTCCATTGCAGGCAATATTGCAGACTAAGTGTTCAGAAGAAAGGAAAATTGCTGTATAGTTTTAAGTATTTTATAATGCATGGTTGAGCTGGCAGAAAAGTACAAATATTAAGAAGGGCAAAAATGATAAGAAAGTGTGAATTTAGAGTGGCATGTAAGTGCTGGAATCGGGTGTTTGTCCATGGTATTTGCCAGTCCCTGAGGGCCAAGAATTTGGGATTTAAAGAGCCACATACAAAATCTGGAGCTTTGAGCAGAGTGGGGATTTGGACAAGTCTTTTCCAATACTTTTTGGTCACATAAAGCTAGAACTTATAAAGGATGTTAACCTCAGTAATAGGTTAAAATAGAAGACCGTCACCATTTGAAGGGAGAGAGCTAGCAAACTTATCTCAGATTTGACTCTGAGTGTCAGAGGAAACACAGGTTTCCCCAGAAGATTCCTAATATTCAGGTAGGTGTGGTGTAAGGATACATACTTCCTGTGTGGTAAAATTTATTTCCAAGTGATCAAGGGCAGGCAGTGTCCCCAGGGATATAGCAGAAGCAAACCACACGCTCTCTGAACACTTTCAAACCAAGCCCTACATCATCCCTGCAATTAAAGTTCCGAGGAACTAATCAAAGGAGGAAAGAAATCTCCACAAGAGAGACATAGAAGAAAACACGTGAGAAAAACATACTTGAAGTGACTTCAGATATTGAAATAATCAGATACAGAATAAGTTCTGTATCTGATGGTTCCAGATCTGATCTTTTATTATGTTAAAAAAAAGATATTAAAGCATTAATATATTAAAGATATTAAAGATATTAAAGCATTAGATCAATATGAAAAAAGTATATGTAAACAGGACTTTCAAGAATTAAAAATATAGTGCTTGAAGTTAAAATTCAATGGAACCATGCAAAAATGAAAGTAAGAAGAAAAGTCCCGTTTACAGAAGCATAAAAAAATACTTAGGAATAAATTTAACAAAAGAAATGAAAAACTATAAAACATTGCTTAAAGAAATTAAAGAAGACCTAAATAAGCGGAAAGACATCCCAAGTTCTTTGTTCAGAAGACTTAATGCTGTTAAAGTGGTAATATTCCCTAGATCGATCTATGGATTCAATGCAAACAAAATTATGGCTGGCTTTTTTTGCAAAAATTAACAAGCCGATCCTAAAATTTGTGTGTAAATTCAAGGGACCTAAAATAGACCAAAAAGTATTGAAAAAGAACAGCATTGGAGAACTCTCATTTCCTGATTTCAAAACTTATTACAAAGTTACAGTAATAAAGACAGGGTGGTACTAGCATAAGGATGGACACAGAAGGATAGAATAGATCAATGGAATAGAATTGAGAAATAAATCCTCACATTTACAGTCAACTGATCTTTGGCAAGGATGCCAATACCATTCAATGGGGGGGAAAATAATCTTTTCAACAAATAGCGCTGCAACAACTGGATACCATATGCAAATCAATAAAATTGGACTCCTACTTTATAACATATACAAAAATTAACTCAAAATGGTTCAAAGACCTCAATGTAAGAGCTAAAACTTTTTTTTTTTAAGATGTTGGGGGTAGGAGTTAATTAATTTATTTATTTTTACTGTGTTGGGTCTTCGTTTCTGTGCGAGGGCTTTCTCTAGTTGTGGCAAGCAGGGGCCACTCTTCATCACAGTGCACGGGCCTCTCACTATCATGGCCTCTCTTGTTGTGGAGCACAGGCTCCAGACGCGCAGGCTCAGTAGTTGTGGCTCACGGGACTAGTTGCTCCGCGGCATGTGGGATCCTCCCAGACCAGGGCTCGCACCCGTGTCCCCTGCATTAGCAGGCAGATTCTCAACCACTGCGCCACCAGGGAAGCCCGAGCTAAAACTTTATAGTCTTAGAATGAAACATAGATGTAAGTGCTTCATGACCTTGGGTTAGGTAATGTTTTCTTAGACATGACATTAAAAGTACAAGCAACTGAAGAAAAAATAGGTAAGTTCATCAAAACTAAAATTTTTTTGTGCTTCAAAGGACACCACAAAAGTGAAAATACAACCTATAGAATGGGGAAAAAATTGCTAATCACTTATCTGATAAAGGATTTGTATCTAGAATATATAAAGAATGCTCACAACAATAAAAAGACAAGTGACCATGAGCAAAAGATTTGAACAGAAATTTCTTAAGGTGTATGATGACATGAAAATATCCTCAACAAAAGAAAACACTGGCCATCAGGGAAATGAGAATAAAAACAACAACTTTGTTATTGATATACAACTTTACAATATACAACTTTATACCCAAATCTATGGCTACAATTTTTTTTTTTTTTTTTTTTTTTTTTTTTTTTTTTTTTTTTATGCGTTACGCGGGCCTCTCACCGCTGTGGCCTCTCCCGCCGCGGAGGACAGGCTCCGGACGCGCAGGCTCAGCGGCCACGGCCCACGGGCCCAGCCGCTCCGCGGCATGCGGGATCCTCCCAGACCGGGGCACGAACCCGCGTCCCCTGCATCGGCAGGCGGACTCTCAACCACTGCGCCACCAGGGAAGCCCTACAATTTTTTTAAAAGGTAAATGCTAACAAGTGTTGGTGAGGACGTGCAGAAACTGGCACACTTACATAATGCTAATAAGATTGTAAAATAATGCACTTGCTTTGGAAATGAGTTTGGGAGTTTTTCAAAATATTAACATAGGAGTACCATATGATCCAGCAGTCCCACTAATAGGTATATACCCAAAAGAAATTAAAGTATATGTTTACCTGAAAAGTTGTACAGGAATGCTCATAGCAGCATTATTTGCAATAACGAATAAGTAGAAACAACCTAAATATCCATGAAGTGATGAAAACATAAATAAAAGGGCTTATATCCCTACAATAGAAAATTACCCAGCAATAAAAAAATGATGTACCAATATATGCTACAACATGGATGACTCTTGAAAATATTATGATAATGAAAGAAGCCAATAACAAAAGACTATATTGAATGATTACATTTATATGAAATATTCAGAATAGGAAAATTTATAGAAGCAGAATGTAGATTGCCTGGGACTAGGCCTGGAAAGATTGAGGACATGGGATAAATTACTAATAATGGATATGGGATTTCTTTGGGGGATGATGAAACTATTCTAAAATTGATTGTGGTGGTGGTTACACAACTCTGCAAATATACAAAAACATCATTGAATTTTACACTTTAAATTGGTGAATTTTATGGTATGCAACTTATATATCAATAAAGCTGTTAAAAAAATCAATGGATGTAGAAAGGCAAAGAGGATTCCAGTTCCAGGCAAAATGGGATAAGTACATGCCACTCTCTCTCCTCTGCTAAATGCAACTATAAAAACTGGGAAAAGGCATGGAAAATCTATTTGAGGACTCTGAAAAGTAAAGAGTACTAGGCAAATTGGAGAAGAAGACCAGAATTCTAAGTAGCACCAAAAAAGCAGTTAATTCACCGTTTTTCCTCTGGTATCTTCCAGCCTGAAGGCAACGCAGCATGAAATCCAGAATTAGGAACTGAGGACCAGATGGCACATCTTCAGAAGAAAACTTCTACTTCTGCCTCAAGGAGCAGAAAGAGTACAGAAATACCCGTTTCTTTTTCTTCACTTCATTCAATCATGCTCATGTCTCCAAACAACAATCAGGCGGCATACAAATGGGATAATGTGAATAGAACTGTAAAGACTTCGACAATAGAGCTGACGTTAGAACCCATCCACAGAAAGCAGGTTGGACCCTGAGGCCTGAAAGTAACCAGGTCAACTGCCTACAAAAATGTCAACATTCTCCACAGGATTTAAATGAGACATAGAATCTTGGAACATAATATTAAAAATATCCAGGACACAATCTAAAATTGTTCAATATGTGAAGAAGCAAGACAATTTCAACTTTCACAGGGAAGGAAAATCAACAGATGTCAATGCTGACGTGACACAGATGTTGGAAGGATCTGAGGAAGACTTGAAAGCAGCTACTGAACAAATATCCCAACCAGCTATTGTGAACATTCTGGAAACAAATGGAAAAATAACCTCAGCAAGGAAATAGAAGATATAAAGAAGGGCCAAGGTGAAATTTTAAAACTGAAAAAATAAAGTAATCAAAAGCAAGGCAGGGATGGCCACTCTTACCATTCCTATTGACCACAGTACTGGAAGTCTTAGCCAGTACAATAAGGCAAGACAGATTAGATATAGATAGATAGATAGACAGACAGACAGATATAGAAAGGCAGCATACCGATTGAAAAATAAGAAATAAAACTGTCCCTATTTGCACAAGGCATGATTGTCTACAATAAAAATCTCAAGGAACGTACAAAAACATTTCTAGTACTCATATGGGAAGTCACAGGATAAGATACCAGGTCAACACACATAACTGAATCATCTTTCTACATAGTAGAAATGTACTGAAAACTTTTTTTAAAGTACCATTTACAATAGCTCCAAAAATCAAAAAAGAAAAATTTAGGAATAGATATAGCAAAACTACAGCACGTGCTTGTTGAATACCACAAAATACTGGGCAAATATGACCAAAAGATTTGAGTTCACAATAGGAGAGATACAAATGGCAGATAAGCACATGAAAAGATAATCTCATTAGTGACATGTAAATTAAGATAAAAATGAGATTCTGTCATACACCTACTAGAATGGCTATAATTTTTTAAAAGACTGACAATAGCAAGGGCAGACAAGGATTTGGAATAACTGGAACTGTCATACAATACTGAGAGAAATGCAAAGTTGTGCACCCGCTTTGGAAAAGAGTTTTTTAGGTTTGTATACAACTAACCGTACACTCATTATACAGCCCAGGATTACCAAGTAAAACGTTGGCAAGTGTTATCCTAGATGACCAATACAGCCAGATACTCCTTAGTAGAGGGAGGTAACCAAAGAGACAAACCTGCTTCAGTCTCAGATGTATAGGAATGACTCATAGTCTGACTCCCATACCTAAGTTACTTAAGTCATTTTCCCTCCAGAGATGATTATATGGCACAATGATGACATGAACATTGGAAATGGTTGATTATCGTGTTTTTCATTGTCAATTATCCCGTCATGTTTCTGGTTTACCGCTCCATCTCTTGTCAGTATCATTTCCCTGATCACTTTTACGTGGACTGATTAAGCCATTTCTGAAACTGAAATTTTGAGAACTGGTCTGTAAGACGCAACCTGCCAGTCAGTTACACTGTAGTAAACGGCTGGTCTGCAAGGTCATACAGGACGCCAGGGCTCTTTAATCCATTGGACACCATAAGCACAGTGCCTGGGGCCTATAACCTTTTCATGGTACCATGAAATGTTTGTGATTTTAAAAAGAGAGATCTCGTATCTTGAAGGAAAACGGCTGAATCAAATTAATAAATTTTAACAAATGTTTGACTAAATATCTATAGAATACAAAATTATGTCAACTAATCATCTGCATCTAAACTCAACGCTTGTAAGATACAAGTATATATAATACGAGATGTGGCGGGAGACTGCCTGGGAGGAGTGCCGAGGACCCACAGAGATTTAAAAACAGCAGCCACAGGGGCTTCCTTGGTGGTGCAGTGCTTGAGAATCCGCCTGCCGATGCAGGGGACACGGGTTCGTGCCCCTGTCCGGGAAGATCCCACATGCCCCGGAGCGGCTGGGCCCGTGAGCCATGGCCGCTGAGCCTGCGCGTCCGGAGCCTGTGCTCTGCAACAGGGGAGGCCGCAACAGTGAGAGGCCCGCGTACCGCAAAACAAAGAAACAAAAAAACAAACAGCAGACACTTGAATCGTTGTTTTGTTTGGCACTGTGAATAATATTGGAAAAAACTTTTCCTTAATTACTTATCCTCTGTGGACTTCAGTTTCCTCATCTGCCCGTTGGGTTTGAACTATAATCCCATTGAGGCTCACCAGCTGTAGTGAGTTTAATGCGTGGTCCAACATCCCAGTCACCTTCCTCAGAAGGTCTGCGTCTCGGTGCCATGATTTCCAAGCTCTAGGAGAAGTCTGTGGTGGCCGCACCTTGTACCTGCATGGCCTTGGCTCCTTAGCTGTTCTCAGACTTTGACCCGAGAATCACTCAGGTCTATTTTTTGTTGTTTTTTGGGCTTTTTTTGGCCATGCAGCACGGCTTGCGGGATCTCACTTCCCCAACCGGAGACTGAACCTGGGCCATGGCAGGGAAAGCCCAGAATCCTAACCACTCTACTACCAGGCCACTCCCTGGGTCTATGTTTAAAATGCAGGTTCCACAGCTCCTCTGCCAGATATTTTGATTTGTTAATCTTGAATTGAGCCCAAGAGTTGCACTTTAAGCAAATTTCCAGGTTATTCTGGTGCAGGTGATCTGTTTGAAATACACTAAACCATCAAGATTAATAATACCACAGACTGACTGAACTAATGTATTGCCTAAGAGCCACTGGATCATTGCACTGTGTCCTTTGTTTTGGAGAAAAATAGACAATCAAAAGGAACTTTTATGCAAGGAGCTTTGAATGTGCTAAGTTCCTTTAGAAAAAGTGTTGCAGAGGAAAGGGTTATATAGTGAAAGGAGTTCTCTCTCTAAATAGATTTTTTTTAAACTTGTTTAATTGTCTATGAGGGCTTCCCCAAGCTAGAAGATATGCATTGTAGGCTGAAATTTCCCAAACTGATGACATCCAGATGGGACTCCTTTATACTGCTGTGGAGTAAGTAGTCAAGAAAATGCCAGAGAAAATTATAGAATTCAAAGGAAAGAAGAGACAGAAGAATTAGGGAGAGGATAATAGTTTGTAGTTTGAGCCTAATCCAGAGATTAGGGGGGACTTCCATTTATTGAGTCTAAGTGCATCCGCTCATTCAGAATTCAGGTGTTGTCATTTATCTTGAATGTTAGGAGGCCATGGTGGTGTTGTGAGAGTGAAGTGGATACAAATCCATTGGGTGCAAGTCTAGCTCTGACATTGGCAGACCATGTAATCTGGGGCAAGCTGCTCAGTCCATTAGAGCTTCATTTTTCTCAGCCCTAAAATGACATAAAAGTGACCCGTATTATGGGCTTGTTGTAAAAATTGAAATAACACATGCAAAAATCCATTGTAAAATTTAAGTCTTATCAAAGTTAGGGAATCCTTAATTTTATGAAGTAATTTGCAATTTACCCCAGCTAAAATAATTAGATTATATTTCCTCATAAGTATGGCAAAAAGAACACTGCAACTTGAAACCCAAAGTTCGGGAAACTATGGGGGTTTTGCTCCACCATGTAAACCTGAGATTTTAGGCAGTGAACAATAGAGTAAATAAAATAAAGATTCTCAAGAAATGGACTTTTGTTGTTGTTTGGAGAAGAGAATTGAAAATTTCTCATGGAAGCAATATCAAAGGCATGCCCCCACCCCAAATCACACTTATTATATAACTAAATGTGTCAAGAGTTTCTGTAAAGCAATCAAGCAAAGCCATGCATTCAGGGTCCGCTGAGCCAAAGAGGCTTGGGTATAATTTAATGAGTTTAATAGATGGTCCAACGTCTTAGTCTCCCTTCTCTGAAAGCCTGAATCTGAGTGCAGAGATTTCCAAGTGCTTATTCTGGAGAACACAAATTCTATTTGACCTCAGAATGTCTTCATTTTATGAAGCTTTTTACAGCTATCATTGAATATATTGCTTGACCAGCTTTTTTATTATTGAGAGAAAGACTTTTGGTCCATGATTCATTCAGACAACTCTTGATAATTGACCATAGTATTAACTACAGAAAAGAAAGCATTCTAGTGGTACAGAGTCCAATTTCAGTATTGACATAAGAGGATGCAAAGGTGTTCAGATCAAGTGAAAAGATCAAGAGAGCCATGAAGAGATGTGGGTACATATGAGGGTGTGCTTGGGGCAAGGCATGGTGATGGATAGGGTATCCACAAGTTGCACCTGTTTCCTGGAGCAATTAGCAATTGAACTGCTTTCAGTCTCAGAAGCGTGCTCAATTTTGCAATAAATTATGGGTCACTTTAATGATAAGTTAGATTGGAATTGTGAGTTTACTCTGCCTGGTGTGGTAAATGCAATCACTGAATTTTCCCTATCCCAACTGTGGTCCTTTCACTCCTGGTCCCTGACCCTTTATGACTCTTTCAAGGAAGTCTCTAGCTCCTGTGACATCAGACTTCACCACCCCCCAAAGCAACTTGAAAACAGTTTAGGCCTTCATAAGAGCCCTCACCCAACTTTTAGTAGCATTCACATTTCAAGCACACAGCAGGAAAGCAGTAGGCTAACGTAGCAAAATTATACCAGCGTACCACACACAAGACACAACTCTAAACCTTAATGAAAATAACTTGTTCGGGGCTTCCCTGGTGGCACAGTGGTAGAGAGTCCGCCTGCCAATGCGGGAGACACGGGTTCGTGCCCCGGTCCGGGAAGATCCCATATGCCGCGGAGCGGCTGGGCCCGTGAGCCATGGCCTCTGAGCCTGCGCGTCTGGAGCCTGTGCAAAATAATTTGTTCATCTGGATTAAGATGCTGTGGGTTTTTTTTGTTTGTTTGTGTTTATCTAAATGTTTTAGATCCACTTCTCTGGCCCTGTGCAGGGTTACATGGTTAGAAGTACTCTGCAATCCCCCACTCCTCATTTTACCAGAAAAAACTCATTCATATTTATTTCATGCGTTGGGCATTTTATGTAGGGTCTTATATTAGAAAAAAAGTGTTCCCTTCCTTTTAAAAAAATTGCCACTGCCCAATTTAAGGATGCTGTCGTTAGATACAGTGGAGACAGTTGGTATCTTTCTGACAACTGCTACCCTTCTTACTACCTAGTCTGGCAGGAATTGCAGCTAGAGGCAATCAGGGGCAGTCCCCAAGAAGGCATAACTGAGTAACACTATGGTCTTTGTCCCAATACTTCTGTTTGGGAGACTGTCATTATAGGGTTCCTGGTAATTGTATCATTTTTATAATGGTGTCTTTACAGCTCTGTTCGTGTGATTGGCCTTTTCTAATCACAACTCATAAGATGACTGGATGGGAAAATGAGTTTACTTGGAGTTAAGTATTTCTTCAAGAATATTAGTTGAATAGTAACTCTTTTGGTGATCCCTGGATGACATAAGTGTTTTCATGTGTTTGGTTTTTTAAAAGAACGTCATTACATTTGAACTTTATTTTGAACTTTGTATCTTGGAAACCAATTGCTTATTATGTGCTGAGTTCTATTCTAAGTACTTCATGCATATTAACTAATGTAGTCCTCCAATAATCCTATAAGAAGCATCATTATTGTTACTTTTCGTTTTACAAATGGGAAAATGAGCTATACACCGTTTAAGTGACTTGCCAAAGGTCATAGAGCTAGTAAGTAGAGGAGTTGAGATAGAACCCAGTCAGTATAGCTCCAAAGGTGGAGCTCTTAACTACCAATCTGGGCTGCCTCTATAAAGAAGGGATCTCGTGTAGTGTAGAGTATTTGCCAATCCTACAACACTCCTCTATTTCTTTTTTCTTTCTTTTTTTTTTTTTTTTTGGCTGCACTACACAGCTTGTGGGATCTTAATTCCCTGACCAGGGATTGAACCCGGGCCCCAGCAGTGAAAGCTCCGAGTCTTAACCACAGGACCACAGGGAATTCCCTACTTCTTCCTTCTTAACAGGGCCTCAATTGTCTTGGACTTTTCACTACATCTCATACATCTAGTTTCCTCAGGGAAGACTGACTCCATCCTTTGGGATGGAACTAATTAGTCTAAGAATGGTCCGTTCCCCATCATTGTGTTTAGGTCAGGGATGGGCATGACCCAATGAGATGTGATGAAGTATTTTCTAGGGCTAGGAAAGTTCTTCCTCACTCTTCTGGAGAGAGCCTATTGAAGCCCCTGGGTGTGCTTGTGAATAGATGTGAGCCCGGGAGATGCTGCTGTCATCTGGCTCCCAGCTCCGGAATGAAGTCAATACATGGGGCTGAAGAAAGCCAAGGAAATCATGGCATCTTGGAGCTGGAACCACTGGGTTAATTCAACCTCTGTGGTGTATACCAGGCCTGGATGTCTAATTATTTGACCCAATTAATTTCAGTCTTCATCAAGGCATCAAGTTGACCCTTGATGGTTTTAGAATATGACTTACGCACAACGGACTTGTCAATCCTGACGTCTGTAACAAGTGCTCTTGTGCTTGTTTTTCTGTTGGTTGTGACAGCATGAGTCACAGTGAAACACCTATGTAAGCTCAGCCATCAGTATGCAGCACATAACAGGAGACAACGAGTGTGGTTCAAACACATGTACTGTGTGTTTCCCCCTTATGAAGATACCATCCTCAGTGCATTCATGGTGGACATCATCAACAGTTCATTGCGATCTGTACCTACTTTTGGAAAGCTTCTATGATTCCAAGAGGTGGTGGAGGGCAATTAATAACTTCATATTCAAAAGTTATATTTGTAGTCATGAGGAACTATTTAAAGTTCATTTCGTCAGTGAATTCACATCTAAAGTGCTGAATGTATATGTGAAAGCCCTCAGACCTCTTGAAGAATGCTTTACTTTGGAGTATACAGCATATATAGTGTGCAGCTTCCTTTCATATTTGAATGTTTTTCACTGGAGCGAAAAGAGATTATTCTGAATCATTTTTAAGAGGAAGATGAAATTTATGATAAGATGTACACTATTGGAACCACAGATGATAATTTGATGAATAAAAATTTTCAACAAACCACATGTTCCATATTTATTAACATGTTCAATAGTCTATCTTAAGTCGTATGTTAACTGCCGATAGTAGAGACGAAATGTTACAGACAGAATTAACCTATGGACCATTGAATTCTGATAGTTCTGAAAGTTAATTCAGTAAGAGGTGAAATTAGTGTCCCTAAAATTTACCGGGTATTCCTAAATTGACTAGGTGGCTTACACAACAGAAATTAATTTTCTCACATTTTTGAAGTCTGAGATCAAGGTGTCAACAGGGTTGGTTTCCTCTGAGGGCCATGAAGGAAGGATCTATGCCAGACCTCTCTCCTTGGCTTGTAGGTGGTCGTCTTCCTCTGTGTTTTCCCATGATCTTCTCTCTGTACTTATCTATGCCCTAACCTCCTCTTCTTGTAAGGACGCCACTCAGACTGGATTAGGGTTCACCCCAATGACAGTATTTAACCTCAGTTACCTCTTTAAAGAGCCATCTCCAAAAAAAGTCACATTCTGAGGTATTAGGACGTCAACATATGGATTTTGAGTGGACACAATTCAGCCCATAACAACTGACAACAAAAAAGTTAAAAAACATATTTTTTTAAATCAAGACACAATCTAATTTAAACATGAGCTCTGAGTGAGGTAGTTTGTCATCCTTAGAAAGTGAAGCTTTTAAAATGTTTTTCTACTTTCTTAACATTTGTTTGGGGTTGACAAATTCTATCAAAAGGTTTTATTTTTACTAAACCAAGTAGCAAATAGAGATCACACCAGGGAGAAATAAGATATAATTTTAATTACCAATTTTCATTTCTATTAATTATAAGTCCGTCAGTGTCATTCTAATTTAAACCCGCAATCCCTCCTTTCTAATGATCTCTTAATGATCCTGAAACCATGAATCTGTGTCAGAGCTTCAGAGCAGTTTCATCTGCTGTGCACTGGATGCATCTCAGTGGGAGAAGGGGCTCCTAGGGGTTCGTGTGGAGGGCACAGACAGCCCAGGGACCCCCAGAGTGGGGGAGTCCAATTCCATAAATGAGTTGAATGTGGTCAGGTTTCTGAAACTGCAAATGCATATTATTAACTTGACTGTCCTTAGAGTCCATAGCTCTAATCTTTGTTACCACTCATCTTTATCAAGCAAAGAGCTTTTGAGCGCCCAACACTATGTGAAAGTATAGTTTTATTTTTAACTTTACAAATATCACAAAAATGGAAATGATAAAAGCAAATACAAATGACTTATCTGATGTCTCTTCTTGCCCCTCCTTCTTCTGCCATGCACATTTCCCGGGGAGTAGATGCCCCATTTTGGAGACTATTGTCTCAGATGCTTTATGACATCAGTCCAGGTGTGGATATGGATATGTATCAGCACCTGGAAGGGATATACGAGTCACTTGTTGAAAAGGGAAGGTGTGTGTGCAGATTTCTCATCGTCCATCTGGCTTTCTCCAGGTCCACAGATTCCACAGGTGGATGGGACAAATGTTCTCTGATCGCTAGTGGTCTTTTCTTGTTTTCTCACCTTTGAGCCCACAACCTTAAATGAAATGAATAGTTTACTGGTTTAATGCTAATGCTATTAAGAGACTCCTCCTAAAACTGACCTTATTTCCTGGCTGCACGCTCCCGTAGAACCTGCTGCAGCTGCCATTTCTCTTGTGGACGTCTTTATGTAGCCTCTACTGAGATGAGCTTGGAAAGAGGCTATTCCGAAGTCCGAGGAAGAAGGCATGATTCCCATGGCTTCTAAACTGGGAAAATCTTCCGTTGGAAGCTTATATCTTCTCAGAAACCAGTAAAACTGATGACTGCAGTGTGGCCCTGGCTCTGCTCTTCGCTCTGTTTACAGAACCAGGTTTGTATATTATCATGAGCTGCATGGTTCTGGAAGACGAGTCTTCTGGATCAGTCTCTCAAAAAACAAACAAACAAACAAACAGACTCAGCGGTAGTCTCTCCATACGTACTTTGACTTGCTGTTTTCCTAATAGTTATCAGTAAGGAAATGACATGGACTTATTGTGGTGATCATTTTGAAATGTATAGAAATACCAAATCACTATGTTGTGTAACAGGAACTAACATAGTGTTGTAGGTCAATTATACGTCAAAAACAAACAAGCCATCAAAATCATAGAAAAAGAGATCAGATTTGTGGTTACCAGAGGCGGATGGGGGGTGCGGTGTGTGTGTGAGGGGAGGGGGAATTGGATGAAGGAAGTCAATAGATCCAGACTCCAGTTATAAGATAGATGAGCACTAGGGATGTGATGTATAACATGATAAATGCAATTGACACTGTTGTTTGTTACATATGAGAGTTGTTAAGAGCATAAATCCTAAGAGTTCTCAACATAAGGAAAAAATTTTCTATTTCTTTAATTCTGTATCTGTATGAGAGGAGGAGTGTTCACTAAACTTACTGAGATGCTCACTTTATGACGCATGTGAGCCAAATCATTATGCTGTACACCTTGAACTTATCAATTACATCTCAACAAAACCGGAAGGAGGAAACTTAACAGTAAAAAAAAATATTTCTTTCTAAAAAGGTAAGAAACAAGATTATGAAAATATCAATAAAATACAGTTATTCCCTTTCTAAACGACATATTTCCATTTTAGATAGTATTCATTGTCACTCTGCCAAGAAAAATGAGATACTTAGTAGGGACCCTAAATAAGAAACCAACAACAGAAAAACAAAAAAACAAGAAGGACACACTTTCCAGACTAAACAAACTCTCCCCTAAAAATGTCCTCCCAACTTGGTAGCCTCTATTCCTCAGAGCAGTCATTGGTAACTTTAAGCTGCTTAAATCAGCTTAAGGATATTGGTTGATATTATCTCTTACATATAGACATATGTAAACTAGTTTATGTTATGTATACACCATGTTATCTCCTTTATTCTTTGCTGTATTTGTCTTACTATCATTTTTCATTTTAGTATTTTATGCTATTTTAAAATCCATTATCTTAATGGCAAGTTGGTGCAAATGGAAGAATTTCCAAATAACGTCTCTAAGTTCTTCTTCCAGGTCCCCCCTCAGCTAGCCCCACCAGCACCCTTTCTGGATCCCAAAATAAATCTTCTGACCCCATCCTGAGTTATTCTGTCAACCTTGAAGAAGCGCTATGAGCAAGGTTCCCAGCTTCAAAGCCAAGTCACTGTTCCTACAAAGCCCCAGATAGCAGCAAGCCCCGTCTCTGTCCCTGGAGTCTGAAATCTGTTAGAACTCTGGGGCTAAATCAGTCCCACGGGAGACAGGAAAGGAGAGCTGTGGATTGAGCACTGGTCCAGGGATGGCACGCAGACTGTGCTTGACGCTGTTGACTACGGAGCCCCACGGGGTGTTCCATGGAACAGAATGCCCTTCAAGAACTGAGGCACAGATATGTGGAAGGACCTGCCTTTTACCAGGGAATTTCTTGTCAATGCCAAAAGTGCATTTACACTTGTACAGGGGCTACAAGGAAGAGTAGAGGATAATTAGTACTAGATGGGATTACAGGGATCCTGTTCAGAGTTCTTGAGGTGAGGTGGAGCTTTTCAAATCCTACTTGCTCTGTCTTGGTGTAGGTGGGGACTTGGGGCACAGCATTCTGGTTATTATCATTGTGACAATGTGCCAGTGTAATAGCAAGGAAACGTGATTTTCCTTAGGTGTGTTGGGACATAAAACCTATTGAAAATCTTTGCTGTGGAGATTGGGGAGTTTGTTTTTAAGGAGGGATTAGCTCAGCTAGATTTGCATAGAAGATAGTAGATCACTTTAACTATTATATACAGGATGGCCTAGAGATACAAGTGAGAAATTAGAAAGCTGTTGTCATATACCAGTTGGGGTCTCTGAAGCAAAGAAGGTACTTTGGGAAAGGAGATGAAGGGGTGACTTCTAGGGATGTTTAGGAAGTAACCTGTAAAACAGAACCCAAAGAAACACTGCATTAAGATTCCTTTGACTGTAAGAAACTGTTTTGTCCATAAACCAAGAGATAGATTGAAGTCCCAGTTTTAACTGACATAATTATTAGAGGCACACAGTTTCTGCAATATAAACTGTTGATTTGGGAAGGGGGATTAGAAGGATTGAGAAATTTGACCCAGCTAACATTGCCTATTATAAATATGCTTTACAGTCCAAGATTCTGTTGTATCAGAAGAGATTAAAATCCTGATGCCCTTTAAGCCACTAACTCAGTATTATTTTGAAATGGCAGAAAAAAAGAGTATACAAAAAAGCAGGATTGGGGGGAGGGCTAATTTTTGCTTTGTTTTGTTTTGTTTGTTTTTTGCGGTACGCGGGCCTCTCACTGCTGTGGCCTCTCCCGTTGCAGAGCACAGGCTCCGGACGCGCAGGCTCAGCGGCCATGGCTCACGGGCCCAGCCGCTCCGTGGCATGTGGTATCTTCCCGGACCGGGGCACGAACCCGTGTCCCCTGCATCAGCAGGCGGGGATGCGCCTCTCAACCACTGTGCCACCAGGGAAGCCCCCGGGGCTACTTTTTTGGAGAAAAAAATTTAAGAATACTTCTCTGGGGGGAAAATGTTTGCTTGAGGGGGCGGGTGGTGGTGGTTGTGATTTTTTTTTTTTTTTTCTGGCACAAAGTTATTTAAGAAGTGGTGAATTTGCTGAACAGTCTTCTTTGTGTCCTAGTATCCAAAGGCACACTTCCACATCTGAGATTCTTCTTTAAAGGTTCTCCTTTTAGGTGGTGTAATAATTTGCCTAGATTTCACTTCATCCAATTTTTTTGAGGCTTTGGAATATACAATAGAAACGTATACAATGGAAAGCACTGGCCCCATCCTCCTCTTTCCACTTATTTGTTTCATTTTAAATAAAGACTAATCATTAATTGGTTAAAGTAAAATTTCCATGTCTAGTTCCAGAGAAGTGTACATGAGCATACTGACAGCCTGGATCTTGCTGTGAGCAGCATGGGTCCTGAATTCGGCATGTCTGCAATTATTCAAACATGGTCATCTTTCATTAGTTACTGATAAATTAGGCAGGATGACAAAAGCTTGAACTAATTTCTCTGAAAGATGGATGGTAAGTGTTCACTGCAGGAGCAGTTCTCAAGCCTGTCCTGCAACTGTAGGGAGTCTTCCTGCCTGCCTCTACATCAGGAGACCTCCTTAAAAAATAGATGCAGCCAGTTTGGGATGGACCTCAAATATCTGCATTTTTTAGAGGTCAAAAAGGTGATTCTGTTCATCTTTAGAATTTGGAAACTACTGTTGTAATAAATGAATTTGCTAATTGTTCTATCCTGCCCAACAGATAAGCCCATGTTTAGTTTTCAGCATCTATCATATATCACACGTGACATTTATCATAAATCCTACATGATTTGACAAGTGTGTCATACACCAGAGAAAAAGCTTAAATAATTTCCCTGTGGTTGTAAATATGTGAACGTCAAAGCCAGAGCCAGAATTCGCAGTCTCTGAATTTTCACCTCGTTTTTACGAATGAGATCTGCTGTCCTTCTTCATCCTATCTCTGACACAGTCAAGTGGAATGAGGGTAAAGAAAAACAAAGAACTTCCTGGATGTTTCTGTTGTACACCTTCTTTGGTAAGTTTTAGGGAACAAGTTCAGAGTGCTGAACACAAAGGGCTTTTTAGGTTTTGAGACATTCTGCAAATAATGAAACTGATTTGGAGATAATTACAAAACAAAGAGAGATCTAAAATCTGAAGACACCAAAGCTTGATAATAAAGCAGAAAAGAAAACAGAAGAATACACAACTTCAGTCTAATGGCTGAATACAATGTCTAGCCCAGGAACAAAATGGGTAATAGTTGTGTCAAGAAGGATGATGGGAAGTAAGTTCAGAAGTTAAGCAAATCCAATTCAACTCAAAAAGAAAAAAAAAAAAAAGGACCATATTCTGTCTACTGTTAATAGGAATAATCAACACACTAAACTCTTGGCTACTGGTATACATTTACATTTCCGTCTACGTGTACGCCGTATGTATACACACACACTGGATTGACCCGTGTTGGTTATTTTAAATTCCTTTAATTACGAAGTAAAACTTAAAGTTATAGAAGTGCTTTTGAAGTCAGTGGCGAGAGACACAGACCGAGGGACCAAACTTCGGTCTGACCCTTGGTTGGGGGTTTTGGAAATCCCGATGGAAGAGAAATTAAAGTCTCAGTAGTCATGGGACCAGAGAAGGCTCTGAAGGGCACGTGGATGGCAAAACATCTGTCTGATGAGAGTGAAGGCTCTCTGCCTTCGGGGACTGGCGACGTGTCACGGGGAGCCTGAGAGGTTTCCCAAGGCAATGGTGAAGTGAGAGATGAGAGACTCCCCGGCTAGAGGATCAGCCCGGGGACGGGCTGGGGATGGGCAGGGATGCCCCCGCAGCCCGTGACCGGCCGGGAGCAGCTTCCGCGGGGCGCTGAGGCAGGGGCAGAGCGGCCACTGCGCAGGCGCCGCCTGCTCCCGCAGAAGCGCCTTCGCAGAACGGGGTGGGAGCAGGGTTGGGTAGGGGGGATTTGGGGTGGATGGGCTCCAGGTGCCAGAAGCGGCCCCTAAACTCCCCTCTGGCAATTGCTGATGTAAAAAAGAAAAACTTACTACCCACAAGTGGAGGGAATTTACTGTGGGTGGATGGGCCGGGAAGATGGCTTCATACAGGAAAAGCATTTGAGCTGTGGCCTTGGAAGGGGAAAAGTGCGAAGTGCGTGGCGAGCAGGAGGGACAGTCAAGGAAGGTGCTGGAGAGGTTAAGGGGGGAGGGGGATGGCTTAGGGATGTGTTAGGAGATGACTGTGTATTTTAACACAATTCTAGGCACTGGGGCCAAATGTAAGTAAGCAAAAAGCTTACACTCTAGGGGATAATCCTGGACTTCAAGGAATTTTCCTTTCCTTAAAAGTAGTCCCTATTCAATACTAAATGTGTGGTTTTAGTCCCAGTGTGGGCCTAAGCTGCACTCACCCTCAGCTGCAAACACGCCCGGCTCAAAGAGTCAGGGTCTGAAATTCCCGCTTAGCCTCAGTCTTTTGGTTTTATTCTGGCTGTCAGTGGGCTGGAAAATCCCACACACTTAGGGATAGGCAATCTGCTTTATTCAGTCTGCCAACTGAAGTGTTAATCTCATGTAGAATCCCCCTCACTGATACATCCAGCATAATGTTTGACCAAATATCTGGGCATCTTACGGCCCAGTCAAGTTAACACATAAAACTAACCATCTCAGAGGTATCTAGTCTGAGACATTGGCTCTTTTTGGCAGATGAATGATACCTAGAAAACTGTGTCAAGAAAGATGTTGCATGAGTTAAAAACAAGACAAAAAAACTCAAAAGTTAGCTTGAATCAATTATACTTTATATTCATTTAGAAACACCCTATTAATTATAAAATACATCATGCATTTCAGTGAGTAGAAGCAGAAGTGAAATACGGTAGTTGACAAGAATTCTATTGGACCAGAGTCATAATAGGGGCAAAGTACAATTCGTGCATTTTGCTCTTTTGGCAGCTCCATGAGAAAGAAGCCCATCAGTCAGCAGGAGGCGTTCAGGGAGTCAGCAGATCTGAGTCTCAGCTGAGAGATCTGAGGGCTCGACAGTCTATAATAGATGTAAGAATCGGGAAGAGGCACAGACACTGAAGTGCAACTAATAAAGGAAATATTTTTAAAGGAACAGATGTCATCCCTGAAGATAAATGAAGATTGTGTACTTTTGTTTGTTTGTTTGTTTGTTTTGCGGTACGCGGGCCTCTCACTGTTGTGGCCTCTTCCCGGACCGGGACACAAACCCGTGTCCCCTGCATCGGCAGGCAGACTCTCAACTACTGCGCCACCAGGGAAGCCCAAGGTTGTGTACTTTTATGGAAAGAGGATTATAGAAACATTTGTCTTCATTCGTTATCTGGACCTTGTGAAATCCTTTTCATTATCATTGAGTACTAAAGAAATGGTTTTGGTGCCTAAATGTACCTGAAGTACATTCAGTTAAGATAATATTTAGCTTTAGGAGGCTGGGTAAAGAATTTAAGAATTCTTCTCATCCCCAAAAGAAATACAAATTTATAAAATTTTTCTAAATTTATGAATTTGACTATTGGATTTTTTTCTTTAAATGTTAGAAATGAAACACTAGAAAAGGTCATCAGACCTTGTCATCAGCTTATTGGACAGCTGAAAAAATTAAGTCCACGAGTGGTGATCTGGGATGGCCTTAAGTGCCCGGCTACGGTGATTGAGAAAAAAACCATTTTGTTTCTGATTCTCACTCCTTTTCCCTTTCCACTGCATCTTTCATAAGACGCTTGGAATCTAGCAAGTACACACAATATATGAACAAGGAGTGGTATTTCTGGTTTGAACGGGATTATATTTTTATTTTAGTTGTGTTACCAGGTTACTTTACTGAATGGTAGTAGCAATTCATTCCTGTTTTGGTTGTCCATTGCTGTATCACAAACCACTTTAAATCCTAGTGGCTAAGAACACCACCAATCAATTACTTTACTTATAAGTCTGCAAATTGAGTGTCATCCAGAGGGGTTGATTTGGTGTTTGCTCCTCATGTGTCTGGACCCACAGCTGGGATGACTTGCATAGCTGGGGCTACACAGCTGGGGGCTGGCCAGACATCTCTCTCTCTCCACGTATTCTCAGGGCCTCTTCATGTCATCTCCAAAATAGAGGTCTTGCCAACATGGCAGCCTCAGGGTTCAAGTGGAAGCTGCAGGTCTCTTTATAACCCAGCATTTGCAATTCCTTTCAGTCACTTCTTCTGTATTCTATTTGTCAAGCAAGTCACTGAAGGCCAGCCCAGACACAAGGAGAGAAGGTACAAATCAGCCACAAATCTCACAGGCAATGAACTGAGTACTTGTTCCTGAATCTTTCCTGGCCTGGATCTAGCTGTTCTTTAAAAGTTGTGTCAGGGCTTCCCTGGTGGCGCAGTGGTTGAGAGTCTGCCTGCCGATGCAGGGGACACGGGTTCGTGTCCCGGTCCGGGAAGATCCCACATGCCGCGGAGCGGCTGGGCCCGTGAGCCATGGCCGCTGAGCCTGCGCGTCCGGAGCCTGTGCTCCGCAAAGGGAGAGGCCACAGCAGTGAGAGGCTTGTGTACCACAAAAAAAAAAAAAAAAAAATGTTGTGTCAATTTGACAGGTAAAAACTGGTAACTCATTGCTTCTTTTATATTTTCATGAGTATAGGTGAAGATGAACATCTTCTTATATGGTTATTGGCCACCTGATTCACCTCTTCTATGAGATGCCTATTCATATATTTGCTTGTTTGGGGTTGTTCATCATTTTCTTAATTAATAGGAGCCTCTTGTATAAGGGAAACATCACTTTTAATCTTGTCATATGTATTGAAAATTATTCTCTCTATACATTAAAAAAAATTTGACTTTGTTTCGTCTTTTGCTGTATAATAATTTTGTGTGTGTGTAGAGATAAATACGTCTGTCTATTCTTTTTTTTGGGGGGGGGGCAGGAGTTTATTAATTAATTAATTTATTTTTGCTGTGTTGGATCTTCATTTCTGTGTGTAGGGCTTTCTCTAGTTGTGGCAAGCGGGGGCCACTCTTCATCGCGGTGCGTGGGCCTCTCACTATCGTGGCCTCTCTTGTTGCGGAGCACAGGATCCAGACGCGCAGCCTCAGTAGTTGTGGCTCATGGGCCTAGTTGCTCCGCGGCATGTGGGATCCTCCCAGACCAGGGCTTGAACCCGTGTCCCCTGCATTAGCAGGCAGATTCTCAACCACTGCACCACCAGGGAAGCCCTGTCTATTCTTTAATGGCCTTGATTTCCTTTGTTGCTTTGGAAAATATCAATCACCCCACACTTGTACACACGTTTAAAATTTCTTTCAATATACTTATTTCCGTTTCTCTGTTTATTATTGTGTATTTAATTCAAATCGCTTTGGAAATTATGTTTTTAGTCTGAAATAGGGCGTATAGCTTTGTTATCTTATAGTGCTGTGAGACTGTAAAGATATTGTGAAAAACAAAGCTAGAGGAGAAAACCTTTTTTCATTTATTTAACACATTTATTTAGCACCTACTATGTGGGACTTTTTAGTTACTTGCAATATGGGACTAAACAAGACCAATAAGTTCCCTGCTTCTAGAGTTTACTGCCATGGTTTGAATGTCTGTGTTCCCCCAAATTCATATGCCGAAATCCTAATGCTCAAGGTGACGATGTTTGGAGGTGGGGCCTTTGGGAGGTGATTAGTCGTGAGGGTGGAGCCCCATGATGGGATTAGTGTTTTTATGAAAGAGACCCCACAATGCTCCCTAGCTGCATCTGCCATGTGAGGACACAGTGAGAAGTAGGCAATCTGCAACCCAGAAGAGGGTCTTTATGAGAATGTGACCCTGCCAGCAGCTTGATCTTGGACTTCCCAGCCTCCAGAATGGTGAGGAATAAATTTCTGTTGTTGATAAGCCACCCTGTCTGTGATATTCTGTTATAACAGCATGAACGGACTAAGACACTTATTTACCTTCTAAGAGGAGAAAAAAAGACAAACAAGTTAACAAATGAAGCAAAGATGAACAAATTAACAAATGAAGTAGAAATAAACTTGGCATTTTCAAGGAAAAGAAAGAAGACCAATGTGACTCAGGCATAGTAAGTGAAGAACAAAGTGGTTAGAGTTTAGAGCAGAGAAGCAGTAGGAGGGGGTCAGACCATGGAGAGTCTTGTAAGCCTTAGTAAGGAGTTTGGCTTTTATTTTAAGTATTATGGGACTCCATTAGACGCTTGAATCAGGGAGTAATATAGTTTGATTTACATTAAAAAAAATATCACGTTGACTGCTGTGTGGAGCACGAACTGTAGAGAGGCAGGGAGGCCAATCAGAGTTGTAGGGATGGATGGTAGAGGCTTGGGCGAAGGTGGCCACAGTGGAGATGGACAGACATAGACAGGCTGGAGAGAAACTTTGGAGGTAGGTGTGACGGCACTTGCTCGTGATTTGGATGTAAGGGAAAGTGGGAAATTGAGGAAGGTAACTGTGTTGTTTATTGAGATGGGGCATACTAGGGGAGCACTAAATTTTGGTGCAGAAGAAAATCAAAAGTTCTGGGTTTTTAGTTGTTGTTGTTTTTTGAGGTCGAATTTACATAACATAAAATTAACTATTTTAAAGTCAACAATTTAGTGACATTTAGTACATCCACAAGGCTGTGCAACCACTTCCGTCTAGTTCCAAAACATAAAAGTTCTGTTCTGAATATGTTAATTTTGCAATGTTCATGGAAAGATCTTGGCTGAAGATATAAATTTCAGAGTCATGGTATTCAAAGCCAGGAGACCAAACGGAACAGAGAAGGCATCCTACCGTTTAGTAGAGAAGAAGAAACTTACAAAGGAAAAGGTGGGAAAGCATTCCCTGTAGAAGAAAGACAACGACGAGAGGCCAGTGCTTTAGAATCCAAGAGAAGAAAGTACATCAAATGCTGCTTAGAGCAGAATCCCCGTGAGGTTTGATGACATGGAAGTCACAGCTGAACCTGACAAGAGCAGGTTTAGGAGAATGAAAGTGAGAGAAGCTTGACTGGGGAGAGTTAAAAGGAAATGAACTTTGAAAGCAGTGATTTCAGATAACTTTGATCACTTTGCTGTGAAATGGTGATGTAACTGGAGAGGTGTGACTTGGGGGTCAAGGGAGTGTCTGCTTTAAATATGGGAGATACTGGAGTATGTTTATGTGCTGATGATAATGATTCAGAAGAGAGAGAGAAATTGATGCAGAAGAGAGAGGGGAAAATTGGAGGCAAATCCTTGAGCAGGTGGAAGAGATAGAATCGGGTGTACAAGTGGGGAGGGCGGTCCCATTAGAGCCTGAATGCTCCTATTGGGACAGAAGGGACTCGGTATGAGTGAGATGCAAGAAGGCTGGTACATCTTGTGGTAGGACAAGGAGGGAGTTCTCGTCTAATTGTTTCTTATTTTCAAGGAAGTAAGGAGAGCAAGCCCGATCCCTGCCCCACTTCTAGGCCCTTAGGGACTTGGAATATGAGGGGGGAAATGTAGCTTCTACTTAGAGGGTGACAGTGAGAAGAGTCATGAGGGCACAGTGAGGGCAACAATGTGGAGGACATGAACCCTTTGAAGAGCAGGGACGTCTGCTAAGGATTGTGAGTTTTGGGGATGCAGGGGAAGGGACTGCCAAAGTGGGCCGGGCCCGGGGCCGGTGGGGGAAGGGAATCCTGGTGATGATGGAGCCTTGCTCTGTTGTCATGTGGCGACCTTGTGATTTAGGTCTCTGATGGGTTGAAGACAAGTTATGATTTTGGCCAGTAGCTTACCTGGCTTCTTCTAGTTGTTAGAGGGGGAGGCACTCTCTTTCTACTTTTCTACCCACTCAGTGAAAGCCACAGAGCATTTTTGTTCCTAAACAGGCTGAACTTTCATACTGAAGCCAGCATGGAGTTTATTTCCTCCCCTATTGAATCCAGTGAATGACTGTGTCCGTGCCTGGGGCTGTGGTCATCTTTCTAACCCACTTATCTAATCTCTTTACTTTCCAGCTTAAAACTCCCAGTGTCTTCACATTCCTCTCAGGCTAAGTCCAAATTCACCATCTGTCCTCCACAGGCTCAACTTTTGGCATTTCCCTCCTTCCATGTATCCTGGTCACTCAGAACTGTTTGCATTTCCCAAATTGACCCTAATTGTTTGGAATGACGTTATGACACTTCAGTTTTTGCTTAGCCCAGTTCCGTTCATCCTTTGGATTCTCTTCATTCCCCTCTCCCTTTGGGGAAGCACTACCTTCCCTTCTAAGACCAAGTCGGTACCTCTCCTCAGAGTTTGACTTTACTGTTATCAAAGCACTGATTACGCTGACTGTGATCTCTGGTCACCAAGGCTCTGATCTTTCCTTTCAATCTCTTTTCTCTCTACTGTTCTCAGTGGATTATTTCTCTTGACCGATGTTCAACTTCCCTGATTCTTTCCTTTGTTATTACAATTCTTCAGTTCATTCCATTCAATGAGGTTTTTTTGGTATTATACTTTTTAGTCCTTTGTCAGTTTTTGTTCTTTATATCTCATATTTTTTGTTGAATTTTTTCAAACTTTCTCCTCACTCAGAGAGTGTTCATGATATTTGCCGGAGCATTTTACCAGCTACTTCCAAGTCTTTGTCTTTGAGATCAGGAGCTCTGTCTAATTAACCATCTTCATATGTCGATGGTTGAATGTGTTGCTTGGTATATATTATATGCTCAAGTATTTGTTGAACGAAAACGTGAGTAAATACATACTCACTTACTTTAATGAATGTAAGCTGCACAATGTGTATGAAATATCCAATCCAGAGTGAGGACTCAGTTTAAACTCAGCTCTTTTGGAAATGCACTGAGCGTTAGTATAGCACATGTTTTACAACAATGTAAACATTTTCTTTAATTTTTTCTTCAGATTTATGTAGCATCTTTCTTTTGGACACCTTCAGTTTCTCCCTCCAGAGCCCATGTTCATCTCTACACTATGTCTCTAAGGCTGCAGAGCAGAGGGTGCCCTAACAGCGAGGTCCCTCTGCTGTTACATTATATTATAAATGGTACTGCTTTCATTCTTATTTAATATCGGAGGGAAGTAAGTGTTTAAAAGAGGTTAAGTAAGGTGTGGTCACATTGTTGGTAAACAGCAAACAAGGACTTGGACCTTGGCCTGATCCAGTCTCTCTCTTACCAGCTAAATGGAAACTAAGCCTTTGAAAGGTAATCTGCTCTGTAAAAGGACAGGAAAGCAACATCCTAATTTCAGACAATTTTTATTTTTATTTATAGAGGTATTTTATAAATGCTCTGTGAAAATATATGTTAACTCTGCTATGACTAAACCCCCCGATGTATTTATTCTCTACACCAGGGAGAAAAAAAATTACGTTTATAAATTTGAACATAATTATTACAAAAAAATTGCCAGGCACTGGGAGTCTGGTTGTTCTATTGTGAAAGGCAACTACATATTAATTTTCATCAGATCTTATATCTGGATGATAGTTGGTGATAAATGCATCCTGGATTGGCTCCCTGGGGTCCCACACCACAAAGATGAAATTCAGTTGAACTAAAGGTGCTTATTAAATTCAAACATGTTTTAATTCATTGATTCTCCATTAATTACTTTTTTAAAGACCATGTATCAATTTGTTTTTATCCTGATTATAGCAGTTTTAATATTACCTGATTTGCTGATCCTGGTACTAGATTTGCTACTTGTTCTTTCCTGTTCAAATATATTTCTAATTCACAGAGCTTCTAAGGGACTACTATTTTTATGGTCATAAAGCCTTGTGTTTGTGTAGTGATTTTGTTTTCTAACCATTTTCAGAGGTTATTTTATTATATCCCAACAAGTACTCTGTGAGGTAGGTAAGGCCAATATTTAGAGCCTAGTTTTATACATGAGGAAACAGGCAAATAGAGGCTGAGTAACTTGGAAAGTTCACTGGCATAACCAGTACCAAACTTAGGGATGGAAAACTGGTCTTCATACGCAGGCCAACATGCTAGGCATTTGAAAGAACTACATATAATGCCCACTTTTGCTAGACTCGGAATGAAATGAGAGGCAAATCCACTTGCCTAACATTTAACCAATAATCACTCATTGAGTTTTGGTGATATCAGGAGGAGTAAATAAAGTTTCCAACAGACTAACCGTTAGAAAAGTTATGTAATGAAATCTTATAAATGGATTCACTGCTCTGTCTTATCATGAGTTTTTGTTAGGAGCACCACACCAAATATTAAGATTTGTGAGCTTCGGGCACAAATTTACAAAGGTAAGTCTGGGCTCACTCATCCACTCCAACTAGTTCAAAAGCATGGATTAATGTAAAAGAGAAAGTGAACTTATAAGAGGAATTAGTGCAAATACACTAAAAATCCAAACTAGCATTTAGGTAGCCTAGACTTCTATACTCTCTTATCTACACCATGGCAGAGCTTTTATGAACATATTTTTAACAGCCCCTCAGGAATTCTCTGGGCCAGTGGTTCCCATGGTAGAGGGTGGGAGTGAGTTCTAGAAGGGGAGGGAGGCCAGAAAAAGGGACCCCCCTACTGGGGAGTGTTTTGGAAATTCGTGGGGCCTTTTTTTTTTGTAGTTCTTCTAGTGTATAACCTTAAGATTTACATACTAAAAAACAGTTTTAAAATTATAAATCACATTTCATATGTCTAGTGTATTAGGTTTTTAGGTCAATTTCTAAAAATTACATATATAGGAAAATATATTATCTATGAATTTCATTAAAGGATAGTAAAGGAAACATCCAAAATATCTGTGGTATAAATGGGAAACTGGCTCTAGGGCACTGCTCTAGATCAGGGTTCTCAAAGTGTGGTCTGTAGATCAGTAGGATCAGCATCACCCGGGAACTTGTTGAAAATACAAATTCTTATTACTCCAGACTTACTGAATATGACACTCTAGGGGTGTGGCCCAGCAATCTGCATTTTACCAAGGTTTCCAGGAGACTCTGATTCTCAAGTTTGAGAACCACTGCTTAGACTAATGGTACCTGTAGTCACATTATTGTTAAAGGGACATGGAGGTTACATTTTCTGAAATGTAGTTTTCTGGCTTTTACACCCATGTGATGCTAATGGTTTCTTGGAATCTTTGATCTCGAAAGCAAAGTCATCATCTGGTTAACCACCCTAGGGAAGCGGGTGGGCCAGCACTGAGGGCTGCCTGCACGTTCTGTCACCTCACACCCCTCCAGCGCTTACATTTTAAAAATCTCTGCCTCAGCACAGGTCTTCTGTGTGCTAAACTGTTTTTACTTTATCTGCTGAGATTTTGCAGGTCTGGAGGTCACAATGAGTTGGGATGACATTATTGCTTTTAAAAATTATTTACAAATTCACCCAATATTTAGGGGGAGACCCTGAGAAACATTAAGAAATTATAGTATTTCTGCCCAAAATTGGCAAAGAACTGTGCTGGGTTAAAATAAACATTACTAAAGAGAGAAGAGATTTGGAGTGAGAGGCATTGGGGATAGGGAGAGGGAAGAAAGACAGAAAGAGAAACAGAGAGGGAGGGAGGGTGAGAGAAACATTCGGAGATAAACTCAATTAGGGAGAGATGCACAAAGGGGTCTTCTGCTTGGGAGCAGACACACACACACACACACACACACTCACTGTGAAATAGTAACACTGTTGGTTAACCTTGCGTCAGGGTACCTGTTGAGAGCTGTACCTTAGGTCTTCCATGGATGACAGAAATTTGCAACAGGTAAGTAAATTAAGGACTTGAGTTTGATATATAAATGAAGCTCTCAGACTTCTAGACTTTGCTAGTAACAACATATTCTGTATTACCTGAAACTGTTTTTATTAATTAAATGTGTAGCTTAATGTTATGTTGTTTTTAGAAGCAGTTATGAAAAACTATGGGGTTTTATTTTTTAAAATAGTGTACAATTGGATAATGTGACCAAAACTAAAGGTCAGAATATTTCCATAAGTTTTGAGTGAATACATTCTAGAGTATTGATGTAAATTAAAATTTGAAAAAGTAAAATGACTTTGATAAATCTTTTCTCCTTTAAAAGATCACATTTGTACAAAAACTAAAAAAAGTTTTATGACAGAGCAATCACATTATCTTTTAAAGTAATGGAAGAAAATCAGAATTGTCTTATAAACACCTATGAAGAGTTACAATGACAAATATATTTCTGTCTAAAAGAGTGGACAGCACGGTACCATTTAAACGGGACACACCCTAAATTAAGGTTCTTTAAAAAGCCATGAATAGAGATACATGAAGACAGTCTCTCTACTTTTTAAAACTTTATCACTTTATGCCTATATTTTCTGGAAAAATACTATTTTTGATAATATAGCAGATCACTACCAAAAGATCTACATCACTTTACAACAAATAACTTAGATATTTTGTCAGTTCCGTATCTAAGACTTTAATGGTTTTCTGGATGAAAAGTATCAATCATAAAAATTACCCTTTGCAGTCTGCAGTTTTCCCTTGTTACACCATACTGTAAACGCCTCTTGTTAAAGGCTGACAATAAGGTGACACATGACTGCCACCATGTGGGCAGTTAAGATGATACAGATTTCAAAATCAAATAAACCTTCAATTTAATGAGAATTACCATATTCTTTATTCTGAAATGCAATGGAAACAATGATAAATAAGGACGTGTGGTACTCTTTGAGCTACATTATTCTATATCCATTAATGTGGTGTTCATTTTTGGCACAGGTAGTTGGACACCGATACCGACAACTAGCAAAAGGCCATTTATGGAAATTATCTACAACCTTGCTACTCCAAGTATGTTCCATAGGCTAGTGGCATCTGTAATTACTTGGGAGCCTATTGGAGACGCAAAATCAGGCCCCACCTGAGACACCTGGAATCCAAATCAGCATTTTAACAAGATGCTGTGGATTTCCGTACACACCCAAGGCCAAGATGTCTTCATCTACAGCCGGTGCCTACTGTCTGGACCCTCACCCTTTACTGTACTTCCCACTCAATGTAGGGGCAGGTAACTTTTACCAGAAAGTCCAGATCGTTAAGAAAAGTACAGTTTGTTTTACGTGAATTACCTGATTAGCTTGACTTTCCCTTTGCAGATGTAGAAATCTATTTTATCTATTATTTGCTGAGGTTAAACTACTGGATTAATTCCACAATTCAGAGAAAAACATTAAAACAAATCTTCTAGAAAAAAGGGCTTATTAATTTCAGGAGAGATTAGAATATTTTATTTTGCCCAATCAGAGCCCTTCAGCATAAAGAGACATTCATATACATATATATGAACATTTTCCAGAAACATTAATTTATAATACATTATTTTAAAATACCAGCTTAACGGTATTTATTTACAAAAATATTTCATTACCTAATTTAAACCTTTTGCTGTGATGACAGTTGTAAAGTACAAGAATGCAAAATAACTACAAAGTTTAACACGTTTTTAGTGTTTGCAATACTGCTTTTTTGTTTTAAATGAAACAGTACACAGAGATGGGTTTTTAAATCATATTTAAAATGCATATTCCAGCAATCACCTTTGAGATAGTTACTGGACTGAGCAAGATTAAAAAAAAAAAAGTGCAGCAACTGAAAACTACCTGCATGTACAGTTTGAGGTGTACACAAGCTTGAGCTCTATACCAACCATGCTTTGCCCCTGAAGTGGGCAATGTTAGAAAAGCTTGATCTTGCTCTTTTTAATATTGGTTTTGGTGTTGCATTTACAATGAACCAATAGTATAACTGGAAAGCAAAATGTTTTTCTGGTTCTAACTACCACGTTAAGCAGAGGTCACACCTGAAGTATCACAGTACCATTTATTTACACAAAAATTTTTTTAAAATTTAAAACATGATTTTACCCTCTTTGCATTGCTCTCTATTGATATGTTAAATCTGTTTCCACCTCCTTACGTTGTCCTCAGTTGAAGAAAATTTAAACAACACAAAACACATTGCAAAAGTATAAACCCCCCCCCAAACTCCCAAATAAATAGGATTCCATTGTCATTAGCCTATATCCATTTTAAATGCCTGAGCCAAACAACCTACAATAAATTAATACTGATTTATTTACAACTCATACAGTATAAAATTTTAAACTATAAGCCTTATTGCGAAATGTTGGCAGAACAGAGTCACGATTTTTCTGATGCAAAGAGTGCGATGAAAAGAGCAATTTCATTACACGTAGCCCTGGACTACTGTACTCAATTTGTAAAGGAATTGTGCCTAAGAATTTAAGACTGTGGGAGGAACTGAGAAAGCAATGTTATAACCCTGATAATTGGGAAGTTATTAAAACCATTAAATTCAGCTGAGAAAGGTAAGCGAAAGTTTCCCCTTTGATTTTTGTCGGGGTTGTTACAACTATTTTCTGTCCACAGAAGCTTTAAAACTTCTGTGGTAACAGTAAGATCATTAAGAGTCACAGGAAAAATCATCCCCATAGCACTTTACAAGAAATTGATCAGAGTGATGAAAAGTATAATTAACAAAAGCTGCAAACAGTATCTTCACATTCATTTTCAAATGAAAAAAAAAAAAATTGGGGGGCATAAATTTCAATTCAAGAGAACAAACACCCTAAAAGGGAAAAGAAAAAAAGGAGGACACTTAAGATAGAGAAGTGCTCTTTTTCAAAGTAAATACAGATTAAAAAGTCTAGGAATATTTGATCAAGTATCAAACTGATAAGGAACAAATTCTATAAACTACAAAATAAAAACCGTCATTGACAAAAATACATAAACTCTGTTTTCATTTTTGGAAATTTATTTTTAAAAAAGGTAGAAGAAAATATCTGGAAAACTATTTTAAATATATATATATTTTAAAACAATAATTAAGGTAGGCATCCAACAGCAAGCTGCAGCTATTGAGAAAGATCTTGTGATTATTGTTGTGGGCATTTTCCCCAAAATAAAATTAATATTTGAAAATGCTCAATAGAGGGTTTCTTTTAAACCATAGTAATGATATCTTTCCTGTCATGTGTGAAGACTTTTGAACGATGTATGATTCTTTAAAATTAATTGTATCTCGATATGAGATACCAATATTTCTTATTATAAGCGTAAAACATAACTTTTTGTATGGATAATATACATACTTTTTAAGTACTTTGACTTAAACTTAACAAGTTCACCATTTTTAAAATTAAAGAGTACATTTATAAAAATTCCATTTTAAAACTAAAAGTATATTCTCTAGCAGTATGTATAAATATAACACGTTACTGTATGATCTTAAAACAAATCTGAAAGTGTTGCAATAATTTAAGACCTAGAACGCTGAAACAAACAGCAAATGATTTTACTATTTTTTTATCCTTCAAAACTATATAAAACCTTATTGAAGGTTTTAAAACTATGATCATTTAAGGTGCAGCTAACAGCATATTCACAATTTTGGTATGTTTTATACATATGTATCACTTGATTTGAACGGAGAAATGTGAATTAAATGATAATAAAAAGTTTTCATTACCTAAAAAAGTGCAGAAAAAATTCAAGTTTGAAGTTCAGTGCTCTTTATTTTGGAAAAACAAATAAACAAAATCCCAAAAGTTAAAATGTAAAATAAGTCTTTGCCACAAAAAATTTACCTTTGGATATAGCTCTTCTAATGTCACATGAAAAAATGCCTTAAGCAAAACATATATGGAATACAGAACTCAGGGTAAAACTTTGAAGTCCATGGTATCTTTCACATATTTTCCCTTTCCTCAGCTGTTTTCTCACCACCCCCTGTAACCTAAAAGTATGTAACACTTTCAGACTTGTTTAAAACACATATCTACATGAAATAACTTCAGAGAAACCTACAATTAAAAAGTTCTAAGCAAAAGAAAATGCTCCTTTCTTTAAAGTACTGTACTTAAATTGTAATACAGTACACATAATAACATAGACAATTAGCAGCACTTTTTCCCATCCATAAAAAAATCAAATTAAGAAGTTAAGCAATAGCTCAGTTATATCCATAACCATTTTTGGAAACACCTTGTACAACTGAAATGCAAACCAAGGGAATTAAGATAATTGAAAACTTCAAATGGTGTAATATACAGAAGTGGTCAGAATATAAGGTTTCAAATAACTTTCTAAGCAAATACATATGGATTTCAGTTTGAAGAGTGAAATGAACCAGATATGTGGTACATATAGGGAAACCACTTCCTACTGACAAACTGCTAATCAGTGAATACTTCAATGATTTGAGAGTCAAGGACACAGGCAACAAAGAATAATGTTTGAAGATATGGAGGAAGCACACAAAAATCTTTCACTTTTCTAATATTTTCTATTTTGACTATTTTTTTAAAATTTTTGGTTTGTTTTCCTGAAATCTTGGCTTGCTGGTGACTGCAACTTTTTGCATTAGAAAAAAAATAAGAGATGTTACCTCTCAAATTACAATAAATTCCCTGGGTTAGTTTATTACTGCAGACTGTCTCTTATCTACAGACTGAATCAAGTATAACTCTGAGAAGCTTATTTCCTATTTTCAAAAATACTTCAAGCTTTCTAATCCTAAGTGAGTTTCTAGTTTGCTGTGCATAATTTGTAGATTAATTTAAAAATGAAATAAAATAACTTGAAATACTGATTTAAGATTTTCTTATAAAACCCATCTCAGGTAAATGTATCTAACTTCTCTATTTGAAAATAATTACAAGATTGGTTCATTTTATATACAACAGGAAAAATGACAGTTGATATAAAAATTAAGTTGATATACAATTAACACGAAATAACACAGCAAATTAAATAATTGGAGCTAATATGCCCTTACACATGAACGGGGAATCAACCAGTATATTACTTTACTTAGTGCTTCTCAACTTCAAATCCGTTAACTACTGATTTTATTGATGACATTCACAAAACTGTACCTTTAAAAAACGGCTTAATACTTCCTGTGACATATCATGGAACAATGGGTTTATTAGATAATATATGATACAAATTAAACAATTTGTAAACTGCTTCATGTTCATCATATAGCTGACATTAACTAACAGAAATGTTACTCATAGGTACTTTCTACAAAGTCAAAAACTTTTGAGAATGACTATTTTTAAAATATTTCTTTTGGCTTGATCAGTTATCTCCATCACATAAATTTAATCCCTCCCTAATGATATTTAAAGTAAATTTTAATGTAAACTTTCATATCCCATAGTGCACATTATAAAATGTAAACATAAGAGCTTTATTAATGAAAAGGGGAAAGGAAAAATGCATAACAGACTGTGAAATTAAGGTGTTCTACAATATACCTTTAATGATCATATGGAATAGAAAAACAACCATCATGTTTGCTATCAATTTGTGCTCTGATTATCTCTTAATGACAAAAGAAAACTGTTTTAAACTATTTTTTATAGAAGAAAGTATTTAAATTTCATTAATACTAAGTATAATCTTCTATATTATTCGTCCTTTGTTGCTTTAAGAACAATCAGTAATAATCTCAGATGAGCCTGCAGAATGAGCTTACCTACTTCAGATCTACCCCGTCATCTCTTTTCTGTCTGTGTGCTATTCTAGGGACCAATCATTTATTGTCCACTGATGGTCTCATCTGCTTTATACTCCAATACAGGAATAATTTAGTTACCAAAATGCACATATTTTCCTTTTCTTTTGGCTTTTTAAAACCTTGAAAGGACATGAACAGTTTTACAGTATATTTCTACAGAAAATACTTTGTACGTCATCAGACGAGACTCTTACATAGATAAGTATTGACAAAGGATGCTTGTGATTTTTTCCATGCGACAGCATGTGCACTAAGATTTAATTGGCTCATCACCTGAGTGTACTGGAACTGTTAGCAAGTAAAGGGCATATTAAAAAGGGAGCTGAACATTTTACTGAAATAATGAAACTTTTTTAAAGCAATTTTAATTAAGTAATGCAAAGGTACATTAGGTTAAACATTTTATAAAAATTCAAGCAAAATTAAAAACTTAGCCAATTTCAACATTTCTACAAATTTAACCAGTAACTATTTTGGTCAAATCCACGTTTAGCTGAATTAATGAGAACAAGGACAAGGGACATTGACGTATTCTCCTCACCACAATGGAGGTTTTTCTCACTTTCCACACTGCATAGCCATTACATGGAAACTCCCAGAATGATGAGCAGTTCAGTCATGCTCTACACTTTTCTTTTCAATGAAAAGTGATGTATCGCCTTGTTTTGCTTTTGACAAAATATGGACTAAACACAAGTATACAATAACAAGAATCCAAGAGTAGCCCATACACAAGTCAACTATGTGTATGTTTTTATTATTTAAAGCCCACCATTCAGCTTATCTGTCTAAAGATATGGTAATAAACAGTTTGTTTCTTTTTCACTAATGATACTGATGACCAGTCAGTTGAAGGGAGGGAAAGTCCAAGAGAGCCGTTTATAAGTCAGTCAGTGACACAAATATAACTGTTTCAGCTTCAGGACTTCTGACTTATTGCCTCTCCCTCAAAGAGGTCAAACAACGATGGCAGATAACGACAGCACAGAATCTTTCGGCACGTGAAAGTTTTATACAGGACTGACCCAGGAAAAGTCCCTGCTATGTCCCCTCAACATCCCTCTGTTTCTTCATTTGTAACATGTGACCATCCTAGTTCCCAAACCGTCAACTCGTAGCTGGCCCACAGCATATGCTCCACGTTGAGTGTGTGTGAACACTCCCCAGTTAAAGCCGCATGACTGAGGTCAAACAGTGCATGACTGTGCTAGGAAAGAGCAGTATCCAGTGATGAACATCTCTTTAATGTTAACTTTCCTAAAGTGAAATCAATAAAATAAAATAGGAAAATTCTTTTTCCTTCTGGTTAAAGTTGGACTTAGTTGGATTTCTGGTTGTCAGAACTGGTACCACTTCTTATCTTTGTATTTCAACATCATCTAAAGTGGAGAAAACACAAAAAACACATTTTAAAAATGCCAGAATAACTACACTTACAACTGGTTGCTATACTTTTCTAAAACATGATATCATTCTGAAACATCCTCTCATTTTTATATTTAGTATTTATATGGAAAGCAGGAAGCAGGAACTGTTCCGTTTCAAGGAAAAAGGAATGTAACTATGAAGAACTAGCCTAGAAGGTCCTCACATTTCCTAAAGACAAGACATAAGTAAATTTTGGCTCAGTGCATTCTTTGGTGACCTAAGCTAATAACTTAAAAAATAAGGTAACTTTCAGTTCTCTAAAGTGAATTAAAAATAATACTTAAAGAACCTGGAGAATGAAAGGCTGAAATGACTACTGCTGCCATCTACAGTTTACTGAGCACTTAACTCTGGGCCAGGCACTGTATAACATACTTTCTCTACATGATTTCACTTGGTCCTCACAATAACTCTATCTGTTAGGCATTATTAAAGTCTCCCTATTTTACCAGTGAAGAAACTGAGGCTTATAGGGGTTAACCGCAGTAACACAATGGTGAAACTGGGATTTGAACCCATGGAGTCTAATTCAAAAACCCATGATCTTAACCACCTCAACGTACCGTCTTCCTTAGACTCTCACATATGGCTCAGGAACGTCTGGTAGAAGGGAAGAGCGAACAGCTAGGGATTGAGCTCTTTGCTAAATATTTTGACTGTAGATATATCTGAGGTTAACTGAACTGTTATATGCCTTAGAGATCACAGTCAGGGGCACGGTTATGCCAACAAAAGGCCTGACCTAGATTTAAGGCACTAGCCTGTATCTGAGGTGTGTTGGCCTAGTACAAGGACTCACGAAAGATCTCTGAATCTCTCTGAAAGCCTGGACAATTCTCTCCCAAGTCAAGTTACCTCTCATACATTCCAGTTGTCAACATTATTGAGCAAGGAGGAGATGACTTTTGACTGAAAAGTTTAAAGAAGAGCTATTACTGACAGAGTGGGTACTCAAATATAAAAATAACCTTAATATGGCTTCTTCAGATAATACACTCAAAATGCCTTTGAGGGCTAGGCTAGGAACTAAATGTGTGAAGTAGCCCAGTATAAAGCATCAAGGAGTGGCAGAACTGTGTGTCGAAATGAAGAACGTGTATTCCACCTGACGGCTTTTAAATTCAGTTTTTCAAGCGTACTATTCTGGCTAGCAAAGTGTATTTGTAAGAAGGTTAGGGATTCCCTACTTTAGAGCATCTGTTTTTAAGCTCCACCACAACTTCCTAGTTCATCAAGATGAATTCGTTGCAAAAATGCACATTACTCCTCTGTGTGAACTGGTCTACAGACAGATTTAGTATTGTTTCATTGAATAAAAACATTGGCCAATTTCAGTTATTTAACTGTACCTAAAGATCGAGAGGCAAATTATTTCCTTCTCTAGAAGTTAGTAGTAGAATCTGAGGCATTTAGGAAAATTAGCTTTGTTGTGTTATTGTAACCCCTAAGAAACTGTTTGCAAAGCCACTGGCTTTGTTTACAAAAAGGCTGAAGGTGAGCAGGTACCTTCAAAATTTATAAACTACAGTAAGAGACCAAAGGCTATTGAGACATATTCTTGTAATGGTTCCCGCTGGCGGCAAAAATTAGGAATTTGCAACCATACTGAGGATACATGAAAATTCGTGTGTGGAAATACAACAGCTATAAAAATACAGTAATTTTCATACTTGCTTTACCTAGGCTTTTTGGCTTAAATATTTGACAGACATACCTCGTGAGCATGTTTAGAAAATGAATCTGCACTGGATAACATAGCTGCAGTTCTTTCTTCCAGGTCACTAAGTTTCTGCCCTCTTTCATCTAGTGCCAACCTGGCTCGTGCTAATTCACCAACAACTCCAGATGCTGCTCCTTTCACGCCTTCGATGCCACCAGGGCCAGGGATATGCTGAGCAAGACTTCTTGAAGCCTTTCCCGAGGATGATTCTCCAACTGAACGATTTGATAAATGAAAGAGTAACCCAGAAAATGAAAATTTTTTACTAATAAAATCCTACTACCTGATAGCATTAAAACACACTTGATTGACAATATAATTGAAGTATTTATTTTACTATATAATTATTACTTTTTAATTATGATTGTTTTAATAATTTGTAAATACTTTTCAAACATACAAAAACACAACGTACATTAATAAATATTCTACTCTATACTAGTTCATATAATAGAACTTGAGCAAAAAAGTGACTGCTAATTATTTGTTGAAATGAATAATGGGTATACGGATACCACTTTAATAACAGTAAAAAAATCACTCTTAAGTGTCCAAAAAATTAAAGATAAATTAACTTAAAAATATTTAAATTCAAAGACATAGGTTTAAATATACATATTTATTTTAGTTTATTTATACCACACTTTCTCTTACTTGAAATACTATGCTTAGGCTTAGAAGGAAAATGTAGAATTTATTCAGTATTTCTTTTCAGTCTCCAAAAGTTGTAGATAACCACATCCCTTCCTTTCTATCCATTTATCTTGTCACTTACCAAATAGATCAACTTCTTCTTTCAAAAGATCTCAGGAATTCATTGCTTCCTTTCCGTTTATAACCTAGACCCTCATCACCTAAACCTAGATAACTGCAAAAGTCTTAAAATACGTTAAAGACTGATGTCAGATTCCCTTTCTTCAGCATACATTTCTTTCTTTAGAAATGTAACTCATACCATAAAATTTGGCCTTGAACAATTCAGTAAATTTTAGTTTATTCAGAAGGTTGTACAACTACCATCACTAATTCTCGAGCATTTTAATTACTCAAACACAAAACAAAACACCCAAACAAATCCATGATGATTAGCTGTCACTTTCCATTTCCTCCACTTCTCAGTCCTTGGCAATCAATAATCCACTCTCTGTCTCCATAAATTTTCCTGTTCTGAACATTTCATACAAATGATTCACACACTGCGTGGGTTTGTGTCTGGCTTCTTTCACTTACTGTCAAGATTCAACCATATTGTAGCATGTATCAGTACTTCATCCTTTTTAATAACTGAATAATATTCCATTGTATGGATATGGATATATGACATTTTGTTTATCTGTTCATCAGTTGATGGACATTTGAGTTGTTTTCACTTTTTGGCTACTATGAATAATGCTGCTATGAACACTTGTACAAGTTTTTGTGTGAACATGTGTTTTCAGTTCTCTTGGGTATATACTTAGTAGTGGAATTGCTGGGTCATATAACTTTATGTTTAACTTCTTGAGGAACTGCCAGAGTTTTTCAATGAGGTTACATTATTTTACATTTCCACCAGCAACTTGTGAGGGTTTTGATTTCTCCATATCCTTGAGAAGATATGTTACTGTACATCTTTTTGATTACAACCGTCCTAGTCAATGTGAAGTGGTATTTCATTGTGGTTTTGATTTGCATTTCTCTAATGACAAATTATATTGAGCATCTTTTCGTGTGTTTATTGGCCATTTGTATCTTTTCTTTGGAGAAAAGTCTATTCAAACCTTTTGCCCATTTAAAAATTGGGCTATTTGTTTCTTTATTGTTGAGTTGTAAGAATTTTTTAATACTCGATATTAGACTCTTATGAGATATCAGACTATCTTTTTTGACTTTTAATTCTGATGAAATCCAATTTACCTATTTTTTTCTTTGGTTGCTTATGATTTAGGTGTCATATCTGAGAAACCATTGCCTAATCTCAGGTCACAAAGATTTATACTTGGGTTTTCTTCTAAGAGTTTTATAGTTTTAGCTCTTACACTGAGGTCTTTGATCCACTCTGAGTTAATTTTTGTGTATGGTGTGAGGTCGGGGTCCAATCCATTCTTTTGCATGTGGATATCCATTGTCCCAACACCATCTGTCAAAAAGACCACTCTTTCACCATTGAAGTTTCTTGGTATCCTTGTAGAAAATCAATTGACCACACATGTATGGGCTTACTTCTGGACTCTCAATTCTATTCCATTCGTCTATGTATCTACCCTAATGCCAGTACCACACTCTCTTGATGATTACAGCTTTGTAGCAGCTTTGGAAATCAAAATGTGTGAGTCCTGTATCTTCTTTCTTCTTTTCAGAAAAAATTGTGTGTGTGGCTATTTTGGATCCTTTCCATTTCCATATGAATCTTAGGAACAGCTTGTTTCTTTCTTCAAAAAACCAGCTTGGACTTTGACGAGGACTGTGTTGAATGTATAGATCAACCTGGGGAGTACTGCCATCTTAGCAATATTAAATATTCCAATCCATGAATGTAAGATATTAATCCATTTATTTATGCCTTAATTTCTTTAAATGATGTTCGAAGTTTTTAGTATATGTTTTAGTATATGTTTTCCATATGTTTAGTATATGTTTTAGTATTTTTTCTTTTTGATGCTATTATAAATGAAATTGTTTGCTTAATTTAATTTTTGGTTTGTTCATTGCTAGTGTACAGAAATGCAATCGATTCTTTATATGGATCTTGTATAAAATCTTGCTGAACTTGTTTATTGGCTAGAATGTGTTTTAAAAAATTTTTTAATTTAAAAAATTTTTTGGCCACGCAGTGCAGTTTGTGGGATCTTAGTTCCCTGACCAGGTATTGAATCTGGGGCTACAGCAGTGAAAGTGCCAAGCCCTAACCACTGGACCACCAGGGAACTCCCTAGAATGTTTTTTTTTGTGTGTGTGTGGTTTCCTTAAGACCTGCTATATGCAGGGTTATGTCACCTGTGAAGAGAGGTAATTTTACTTCTTCCATTCCAAACCTGCATGCCTGTATTTACTTTTCTTGCCTAATTGTCCTGGTTAAAGCCTCTAGTATAATGTTAATAGAAGTAGTGAGACCCTTTGAATTCCTATATAAAATTTAGAATCAGTTACAAAATTTGGGGGGGTGTTGATAAGGACTTCATTAAATGTTTATTTGTGTACATGCATATATCAGTTTTGAGAGAAGGGATGTTCTTATTGCATCTTCAACCACACGAACATGGTATATCTCTTCATTTATTTGGGTCATTAACTTCTCTCAACGAAGTTCGATAATTTTCTACCTTCCCCATGGAGGTCCCTGAACATCTTCTGTTAAGATTTATTTCCAGGTATTTGATTATTTTTGATACTCTTGTGGTAGGTAGAATAATGCCCCCCCCCAAACCCCCAAAGATGACGACACTCTTAATTCCTGGAACCTGTGAATATGTTACCTTCGTGGGAAAAGGGACTCTGCAGATGTGATTAAGTTAAAGACCTAAAGGTAGACTAATTATACAGGTAAACCCAATGTATAATCACATGTGTTCGTAAAAGCAAAGAGCTTTCCCCAGCTGTGGGCAGAGAAATGTGGCTTCAGAAAAACAGAGAGATGCAAAAAAGTTGCTAGCTTTGAAGATTAAGGAAGGCATCACCAGGTATGGATGGAATATGGATGGCCTCTAGAAGCTGAAAAAGGCAAGGAAACCATTCTCTCCTAAAGCCTCCAACAAGGAACACAGTCCTGGTAACACACTAGTGAGACCCATGTTGATTTCTAGCTTATAAAACTGTAAGATAATAGAATTTCTGTTGTTTCAAGTCACTAAGTTTGTGGTAATTTGTTATAGCAGCAATGGAAAACTAATACAAAGAGCAATTTTTAAAATTTCATTTTTTACTGTTAATATGATATGAATAAATTTTATTTTTATATGCTGATTATATCTAGTCAGTCTACTAAACTATTATTTCTAATGATTTAGCTACAGATTTTTTAGGCTTTCTAAATATGTCATCATATCAAACATTCACAAGTGATTATTTTGTTCTCCCTATCCTATTATTGTACCTTTATTTCTTTTTAGTTCCCTTTTAAAGTCTCTAGGGACTTCAATACATTGTTGAATATCTGTGGTAACAGAATTATATCTCATACCTTATGTCAAAGGAAAAATTATTTTTTAATGTTCCTGTACTAAGTGTGATATTTGCTATAGAGTTTTGATAGTTAAATGTTGTATCATTTGTAGCTATAATTTATCAAATTACTTTCTAGGAATTTTTATCATAAACGGATACTGAATTTTAACACATCTCTTTTGCATTTATTGTGGTGGTGGTATGATTTTTCTCTTTAATCTGTTAATGTGGTGAACTACCAATTAACTTTTTAAAAAATAATAAATCAGCTTTGAATTCCTGGAACAATGCAAACTTGGTCTTGACATATCATCTGCATTGTGATTAGATCACACATTCTTAATTCTAATCCATTGGAATCTGTTGATTTTTTTAAAAAATCATCTAACATAATGTAAACTTAAAAAAAAACCCTAACTTTTTATAATGTAAGTTTCAAACATACAGGAAAGTAAAAAGAATTGTATAATAAACATCCATATATCCATGACCTAATTTTGGTAATAGATAACATTTTTTTTTTTTGCCATTTGACTGTGTCTGTATATATACAATTTTTGAATGGAATACTTAAAAATTTATTATAGAAATTGATATTTTACTCCAAAATACTTCAGTATTCATCTATAATTTCCCTACAAATATCAACAGAATACATTTTATGAACATTCTGTATGTGTTTGAAAATGTATATTCTGCAATGTTCTTCAGGTTTAAGTTCCTTCATTGTGTTGTTAATATCTTCTGTACCCTTGCAACCTATTTTTTATCTGCTGTTATATCTCAATCAATGGATATATTTTAGAAGTCCCCACTATGATTGAGAAATTGTCTCTTCTAGCAGTTATGTCCATATTTGTTTCTTATATATACTGAAGTCAAAATATTAGGTATACTTAATAATGCCTTAATGTTTACTCTTTCTGATATTAACATAGTCGTACCAGGCAGATGATTCATTTGCGTTTGTGCTTTTCTACCTTTTAAAATTTCAATCTTTCTGTGCTCTTATATTTTATTTTTTATTAAAAAAATTTTTTTAACATCTTTACTGGAATATAATTGCTTTACAACGGTGTGTTAGTTTCTGCTTTATAACAAAGTGTATCAGCTATACATATACATATATCCTCATATCTCCTCCCTCTTGTGTCTCCGTCCCACCCTCCCTATCCCACCCCTCTAGGTGGTCACAAAGCAAGGAGCTGATCTCCCTGTGCTATGCAGCTGCTTCCCACTAGCTATCTATTTTACATTTGGTAGTATTTATCTCTTATATTTTAAATGTGTCTTCTGTGAGCAATATACTTATCCTTCTTTTAAAATTTAGTCTGATAGTCTCTATCTTTTAACTAGAATATTTATTCTACCTACATTTACTACGGTTATTTATATTTAAGTAAATCTACCATCTTTCATGTGATTTCTAGTTATCTCACCTGTTTTGTGTTCTTTCTTCCCTCCTTTTGGAAGGACTGTGATCTTCCTGCTATTCATCAAGTTATGTACTACTTTTCTAGGTTACAGAGGTCACCCTAGAAATGACAACAAGAATCCTTAACTTATTAATGCTAATAGATCTTTTTACAAGTCTCTCAAAAAATGCAGGGATCTCAGATCACCTCAAATCCATTTACCCTTTCTAATTTCCTTGATTTTATGCAATATTTTGGATCACATTGTTTATTTATATGTGTATACACATACCACAAGACTTTGCTTTACAGTTTATAAAGATTTCAGTAATTATAATTATGCATGTATTTATTACTTTCTTTCCAAAGCACTGTCTCCTATATTTCTGACATTCCATCAGGATTATTTTCCCTCTATTTGAAGTACATCCTTTAGCATTCCCTTTAGTGTGATAGTGAGGCTTATTTGTTCACTTGTCTAAAACTCTCTCGTTCTTGAAGAATATTTTCTTTTCAGTATATAGTTCTAGATTAAGTACTATCTTCTGATAATAGGACGATAGAAGATCATCCTATTACCTTGGCTGTTGAGAACTCAGTCCGTAACTTGTTAAAAGGTACCTATCATTTTTCTCTAGCCACCTGAAAGTTTTTCTTTGTTTTTGATGCACATTATTTTCATGTGACCTATCTAGCTGTGGATTTTCAAAAAATATCTTTCTTGGAATTAATTGGCTTCTTATGTGTGAATTGCTGTATTCTATCAATTCTGAAAAATTCCCAGCCGTATCTCTTTACATATTGATTCTTCTTCACATTCTTTCCTATCTCCTTCTTGAGAAGGTCTAACATAGGTTAGCCCCTCTCACTGCAACTTCTATTTCCTTTATCTTCTCCTATGTATCTTACATCTTTTTGTTTCTCTGTGCTACATTCTGGACGTTTTATTTTGACTTACGTTTAAGTTATGTTAATTCTTTCTTCAGTTGTGTCTAATTTGTGGTTAAATTCATCCACTAAGCTTTTAATCTTGGTTTCTGAACCTTTCATTTCTAGAATTTCATTTTAGTCTTTTACACATTTGTTGTATTGATTTTATAGTTTTCAGTTACCTGATAAAATGTTCAGGCATGGTATTGATACTTATCCTCTTGAACATAATATGAACAATTATTTTATAGTCTGTGTCTGATGACTCCAATATTTGAAGTACCTGTGATTCTGCTTTGGCTTTTTCTGTTTTATTGATCATGGTGTTGATTCCTAGTATTCCAGATTACCTGACTACATATTTGAAAAACTATTTCTAAAAATGATATGAGGACTCTGAATATGTTATCTTTCTTTAGAGAACATTTTCATTGGAATCTGCCAGTTGCTGGGGACTTTAGCAGTTTGAAAAAATCTTAATTGAAGTTGAACGTTTTCTGGGCCACTCAGATCATCTCAGGCTGAGCTGAAAGTCTGTGTGTCTGTATGTGCTGATTTACTTCCAGTTCACCTTTGCTCTTAAGCTGTGGCCCTTTGGGGTCTTTGCAAAGAGAAAGAGTTATTTATCAGGGTTCCCATCTTAGCCAATTCTGGGAGCCTACCTTGCTAGTCCTAACACAGTTTAGAATCTCAGCTTGCTGCTTTAGATTAGCGAAGTACTCCAGGGTAAAAGTGGCCTCAGTTTGCCACGCTCACCACCTTTCCCCACGGATACTGTCTCCACTATACGGTTAGCTCTTCGATGTTTTCGAGAAGTAAAAAATGCATATATGTTTGAATTTTGTATAACTTTGTCTAGTAACCTCAGTAAGAATGTTATTCTAAAATATCCATCCCCCCCGTGACTTGAAGAACAGTCTTAATTTTTTAAATGAATTAAAACTGACCAATCCTCATTACCCAGATGACTGAACAATCATTTGGGTAAGTTTTTAAAATGAACTTGCACTACACACTTACTTGCTGGTATTTAATCTTAGTCTTTCTAGTCAACCAAACAGAAAAGGGAAATTCTAAAATATTCTAGCAAAAAATAAAGAATGAAAGAAAATAAAAATTCAAGGATAGCTAAGAGCTCCTATTTGAAAGAAAGGTCAGACATTCATTGATTCATTCATTAGTTCATTCAAGGACCAATTTCTGATTTGTGCCAATTCTATGGAAGGTAGTAGATGAACCAGATTTTATATTTTAAATAACCTCCTAAGTGCAATGAGACTAGTTCTGGAAGTTTTGTAAGATAAAATAAATGTTTAAGTAAAAACGTTTTCAAAGTTAAGGTCATCAACTAAAGTCAATTACAGAATTAAAATAATGTAGATCATATTTAATGAAAGTCAAAACAATTTTGAAAATTATTCATTTAAAGCTGTGAATATTCCTTTTTAGTCACCTGAAGCCATTCCGATTTTGGTTTCCAGAGTAAACTATTCCCCTGACTTGAGTTAGAATATGGCAGAATATAATTTTATGTATTTTGCAAAAACTTGGGTCTATCAATTGTTGTGACAGAGAGGAAAAAGGTGAACATAATTTATACATGTAAGAAAAATTTATATGGCTTGGATGTTTCTGTTTTATAGACATATTATCCAAATTAAATAAATCAACTTACATAGTTCTTCTCTATCAAGAGATTGTGCACCACCTCCAAACAAGCCTTTAAAGAATCCCCTGTTTGGTGCTTCAGGTGTTTCTACAGGAGTGAAGAGTTCACCCAACATTTCCTTTAAAATCAAAACAAATTGTAATTGTTAAAGCTTCAGGGACACTAAACTATAATTCACAAAACCATCACTGTAAACTCTTTAACTCAAACTTACATTACCTGTTGAGGTTCACAAACAATGAGTACACTTCAAATGATCAGATCTAGAACATTCTGACTTGGTCAAACAGTAAGTTATTAAGACTAACTTGACTAAGAATAACTTGCTGCTTGCTACTTTGGCTAGATTACTTTTTTCACATTTTAAGCAAAGATGATATTCCTGCTTAAATTGTAAGGAGATTCCAATCTTAATGACGAAGTGTTCATATAACTCTTATCAGGAATTGGTAACTGGATTAATAACTAGGTCTTCTTAAATTAGAAAGAAGAAAATCTATTAGCAAGTTGAAAAGTCCAGTGTAATGATGATACACAGTCTTGGAATTATCCAAAATAGCTGAGTCAGAAAATTAGTAGTTTAGAAAGACATACATATTTCTTTTTTCATAAACAAATGCTGGGAAGAGAATTATGCCAACATAAACCTGGAATTTCAGAAATCTGGCAGGGAGATGGAAAGACTTCTTTTTTTTTTTTTTTTTTTTTTTTTGCGGTACACGGGCCTCTCACTGCCGTGGTCTCTCCCGCCGCGGAGCACAGGCTCTGGACGCGCAGGCTCAGGGGCCACGGCTCACGGACCCCGCTGCTCCGCGGCATGTGGGATCTTCCCGGACCAGGGCACGAACCCGTGTCCCCTGCATCAGCAGGCGGACTCTCAACCACTGCGCCAACAGGGAAGCCCAAGACTTCTTTTTATATTGTCAGAGTTTTCTGAAATTTTTGTCAATATTTTTCAGAGCACAGAAATGGTAAAAGTAAGTCAGGAGACAAGAAAAATTGCTGACATCTTACTGACTTTGTAGATAACACATAAAGAGGGAAGAGGAGTTTCTATAAAAAAAAAGGATGGTAGTAATATTATTTGCAAGGCAGTTTTGGGAAGCTTTGGAAGCAAAATAAAATTATAGTGAGGCTTTGGGATTGCATTTCTGCCCATTAAAGAGAAGTAGCTATGATACAAAGGACAAGTACACCACTGGTTCCAGGTAGTTCTGTTGTATTCTGATATTACATTATTACAGTTGGAGCTAAAGTATGTATTTTTTAGAGTTTCTTCCTTAGGGCTGGGCTAAGAAAGTTAATAAAGGATGTCCAAAGATTTTACATTTAGGTATATCTGTACACATATATATATTTTTGGCCGCACCGCGCAGCTTGTGGGATCTTAGTTCCCCAACCAGGGATTGAACCCGGGCCCACGGCAGTGAGAGAACGGAGTCTTAACCGTTGAACCATGAGGGAATTCCCAGTATTATCCATATTAATGCTGTCTCTCCAACCAGATTATAAATGAAAGGAGATATATATTAACACTATACAACACAGAGTTTCATTTATAATGTTGAAGTGGATTGAAGGCTTTACATTTTCATTCTCTTCCTCTGGATTTCTATAAAGTGGAGTAAAAGTAGAACGAAAAATTTCCTGAAGTCAATAAATCAAACTTGCTAAAACCCACCATAGAATATACTAATACCTATTATTTAATTCAAATTTATATTAGCCTATATAAAGAAGATGATTTTAGGCATATTTCCAATCTTTTTTATACTGTACTTCACAGATTCTAATTTAAACTGTATCTATTAAATTGATAAAACAAATGGCAAACAGCTACCATTTGAGTGTCTTTTATGCTAAATCAAGAGTAATATGACATATATATATATAGAGTCACAGCATAAAAATGTTTTTTGACATTTACCTCACTTTAGAATTATGGTTTACAGCTCTTAATTTATTTGGTGTTTAATGAGCTTGCAATCTTACAAATGTAAAGTTAAGAAATTTAAAAATCCAAAGATTACAGTTATAAATCAAGAATCACTACAGTGTACTGGAATGAGTATAAACTTTGGAACCACGTGGACCTGGGTTTGACACTCACCTCTGACTTTTACTTGCAGAGGAAGCTTAGGCAAATCAGTCTCCCAGGGAACTGGCTTCCTCAACTTTATAAAGAAGTGATAAAAATACTTACCTCTCGGGAACGTTACCAGGATTAAAGATAATGAAGATTATCTTTAATAAACTGAAGATAACATACAATTCCAAGATCAGACACTCAATGATGTATACACTAAATATCTCCTTTCACATAGGGATGAAACAAATTAGAAAATATGCAAGTCATTTATCATTAGATTAACATTGTGAATAGATATCTTTGAAGGAAGTGCCCGCATAGCACAGGGAGATCAGCTAGGCGCTTTGTGACCGCCTGGAGGGGTGTGATAGGGAGGGTGGGAGGGAGGGAGATGCAAGAGGGAAGAGATATGGGAACATATGTATATGTATAACTGATTCACTTTGTTATAAAGCAGAAACTAACACACCATTGTAAAGCAATTATACTCCAATAAAAATGTAAAAAAAAAAATTAGGTATTTCTTAATGAGTCTGCACTGTCTGCAGTTAGTATTAGGATTTGGGGAGAAGTATTGATGTTAAAAACGTACATATTTCAAGAATATAAAATAGTATCTATAGGTATTTTTTCACTTGTATCTAAATAAGGATTTTAATTATGATAAATTTATGCTTTAGAACACTTAACTTTAATGACTAATACATGTTGGTGAAATCGAAATAGATTTGTACTATCTGTGATATTTCTCTACATCTAGTAATGGGAAACTGTATGTCTGAAACGATGTCTGGAACTTTTAAACTACTCTAAAATATGAATATATAGAAACAAGTATACTTGTTTGATGTTAGACAGTTGGATTTAATTTGTCATTTGTGTTTATAAGCTTAAGTGGTAAAATATAGGACTAATTTCATGAATGAGTCAATGTAAGTGCTTTGTTTGTCACTACTCTTTTTTCTTAAATTGAAGTACAGTTGATTTATAATATTAGTTTCAGATGTACAACAGAGTGATTAAATATTTGTATAGATTATACTCCATTTAAAGTTATTACAAAATATTGGCTATATTCTCTGTACTGTACAATATATCCTTAGAGCTTATTTATTTTATACATAGTTGTTTGTACCTCTTAATCCCTTACCCTTATATTGTCCCTCCCTTCTTCCCTCTCCCCACTGGTAACCACTAGTTTGTTTTCTCTATCTGTGAGTCTGTTTCTGTTTTGTTATATTCATTCATTTGTTTTATTTTTTAGATTCCACACATAAGTGATAATGTACAGTATGTTTTTCTCTGTCTGACTTATTTCACTTAGCACAATACCCTCCAGGTCCATATGTGTTGTTGCAACTGGAAAAATTTCATTCTTTTTTATGTTTAAGTAGTACTCCATTGTATGTGTGTGTGTGTATGTATGTATGCATGTATCTATCTATCTATCTATCTATCTATCTATCTATCTATCACATCTTCTTTATCCGTTCACCTGCTGATGGGACACTTAGGTTGCTTCCATATCTTGGTTGCTGTCAGAATGGCTATCATCAAAAAGCCTACAAATAAAGAATGATGGTAAGGGTGTGGAGGAGAGGAAACCATAGTGCACTCTTGGTGGGAATGTGAATTGGTGCAGCCACTATGGAAAACAGTATGGAAGTTCTTCAAAAAACTAAAAACAGAACTACCTTATGATCCAAAATTCCACTTTCTTCAGTATATATCTGAAGAAAATGAAAACACCAATATTCACAGCAGTGTTATTTATAATAACTAAACTCTTTTTATTACATCAAATAATCACTGATTTTAATAACTTTGATTAAGAAAACTCTCTGTTATAAGAATATTGAGACTACATAAATATCTTCCAAGATAAGCACAGTAATAAATTTCAGTATTGCTGCATAATATATTCAAGGGAACCTAAACAGTTCAACTGTCATCGATTTTTTACAGTGAACACCTGGGGTTTTGTTTATAAGTTACAATCTTGAGGTGCTTAGAACAGTTATTAACTTAATTATTTAAACTGAATTAATCGGTATGTTCCACCTCTTTATGATTATGGTAAGTTTTATTTAAGTTTCACAGATAAATCAAGTCATCAATTTGAAAGACAACTTGTAAATTTTCCTTGTGTTTTCACTCAAGATATGGTTAGAATAATGCTGTAGAAAGAAATTTAAGTATTTCGATCCATAAACATATACTTTTGACTAACTTAAGTGGTAAAATATAGGACTAATTTCATGAATGAGTCAATGTAAGTGCTTTGTTTGTCACTACTCTTTTTTCTTAAATTGAAGTACAGTTGATTTATAATATTAGTTTCAGATACTTTTGACTTACCACTTAAGCTTATAAACACAAATGACAAATGAAATCCAACTGTCTAACATCTACTTTTTTTTTTTTTTTTTTTTTTTGCTGTACGCGGGCCTCTCACTGTTGTGGCCTCTCCCGTTGCGGAGCACAGACTCCGGATGCGCAGGCTCAGCGGCCATGGCTCACGGGCCCAGCCGCTCCACGGCATGTGGGATCTTCCCGGACCGGGGCACGAACCCGTATTCCCTGCATTGGCAGGTGGACTCTCAACCACTGCACCACCAGGGAAGCCCCTAACTGCACTTTAATGCTAATAAAAAGTTTTTAAAAATAGTTTTGAGGTAATTGACATAATAAACTGCATATACTTAAAGTGTAAAAATTGCCAAGTTTTGACATACACATGTGCCCGTAAAATCATGACCACCATCAAGAAAGTGAATATCCATCACTTGCATTTCCTTGTGTCTCTCTGTAAAACCTTCTCTCAACCCCCTCCTCGACCTCCTATCTCTAAGTAACTGCCAATCTGCTTTCTCTCACCACAAATTAATTTGTATTTTCTTTAGTTTTATGTAAATAGAATCATACAATGTGTACACTTCTTTGCTTGGCTTATTTCACTCAGCATAACTGTTTTGAGATTCATCCATGACACTGAATGTTACCAACATTTCACTCTTTTTTATTGCTGAGTTGTATTCTACTGTATGGATATACTATAATTTGATCATGCATTCATCTGTTGATGGACACTTGGGTAACTTCCAGTTTCTGACTAGTACAAATAAAACAGCTATGAATATAAATTTACTTCTCTCTTGGGTTAAAAAACTAGGAGTAGAATGACTATGTCTTTCATTCATTGATGTTTGACTTTTTACAAAACTGCTAAGCTGTTTTCCAAAGTGGTTGTATTGTTTTTGTTTTTTCATTCCTATCAGACGTGTATTAGAGTTCTAGATTCTCTACATCCTTGTCAAAACTTAGCATGGTATTTTTTTTAATTTTAGCCTTTCTAGTAAGAGTTTAACAATATCTCATTGTGGTTTTACTTTGCAGTTCTCTAATGACTAATGATGTCAAGCATCTCTTCATGGTGAAGCATTTGTCCAAATATTTTGCCCATGTTTTTACTGAGTTGTCTGTCTTCTTTCTATTGAGCTTTAAGAGTTCTTTACATATTCTAGATACAGATCCTTTACCAGATACATTGCCAAGATTTTCTTCCAGTCTATGGATTATCTTTTTATTTCCTAAGTGTCTTTTGAAGAGCAGAAGTTTTAAATTTTGTTGATGTTGAAATTATCAGTTTGTTCTTTTATGGTGTCATAGCTAAGAAATCTTTGCCCAACTCAAGTTAACAAAGATCTTCTCTTAGGTTCCCTCTAGAAGTGTTACAGTATTAGGATTTACATGTAGGTCTATGATCCATTTTGATCCATCAATTTTTGTATATAGTGAGAGGCATGGATCAAAGCTCATTTTTTTTTTTTTTGCATTTTAACATCCAATTTTCTGGCATAATTTGTTGAAAAGGCAATTCTTTCTCCATTGCATTGTCTTTGTCAAAATCAGTTGCCCATGTGGAGAAAAAGGAGCTCCTGTACACTAGGAATGCTGGTGGGAATGTAAATTGGTACAGCCATGGTAGAAAGCAGTATGGAGGTTTCTCAAAAAACTAAAAATAGACCTATCACATGACCCAGTAATTCCACTCCTGGTTACATATCTGAGGAAAACAAAAAACACTGATTTGAAAAGATACATGCACAGCAGCATTATTTACAACTGCCAAGATATGGAAGCAACCTCAGTGTCCATCAACAGATGAATGGATAAAGAAGATGCAACACACACACACACACACACACACACACACACACACACACACACACACACAGGAATACTACTCAGCCATAAAAAAGAATGGAATTTTGCCATTTGCAGCAACATGGATGGACCTGGAGGGCATTATGCTAAGTGAAATAAGTCAGGCAAAGACAAATACTGTATGATATCATTTATATGTGGAATCTAAAAAATACAACATACTAGCGAATATAACAAAAAAGCAGACTCACAGATATAGAGAGCAAACCAGTGGTTACCAGTGGGGAGATGGAAGGGGACAGGGGCAACACAGGGATAGGGGATTAAGAGGTAAAAACTATAACGTATAAAATAAGCTAAAAGGATATACTGTACAACACACAGAATATAGCTAATATTTTATAATAATATAAGTGGAATATAACCTTTAAAAATTGTGAATCACTATATTGTACACTTACAACTTACATAATATTATACATCAACTATACTTCAAGAAACAAAAATAATCAGTTGTCCAGGTATGTGTGGGTTCACTTCTAGACTCTCTACTCTGTTCCATTGATTTATTTATCTAATTTGATGCCAATATCATGCTCTTTTGATCACTGTAGCTTTATAATAGTTCTTAAAATCAGGTAGTGTTAGCCCTTCAACTTTATTCTTTTTTCTGCTATTCTGCCTACTCCCATACATTTCCATGAATTTTCAAGTAAACTTGTCAATTCCTACAAAAAAAAAATCCCACTTGGATTTTGTTTTGGATTGCCTTGAATCTATAGGTCAATTTTGGGAGAATCAATATCCTAATATTGAGTTTTGTGACCCAAGAACATATTTCAATTTATTCAGGTTATTAACAGTTTCTTTCAATATTTTGTGAATTTCAATGTAGAAATCATTCATATTTTTTGTTAGATTTATCCCAAAGTATTTCATATTTTTCGTTCCTATTATAAGTGGTGTTTTAAAAATTTTCATTTCCAAATGTCCATTGCTAGTAAAGAAATAAATTTCTTCCCCATATTGATCTCATACCCTGCATCCTTGTCAAATTCTAGTAGTGTTTAGAAGTAGATTTCATTGGATTTCCTATATAGGTGATCGTGTCACCTGTGAATAACAACAGGCTTATTTTTTCCCTTCCGATCGAGATGACTTTTCTTTCTTTTTCTTGCCTGAATGCACTGGCTAGAACCTTAAATACAACACTGAATAGAAGTGTTGAGAGGGAACATCCCTTTCTAGCTTCCGATTTTAAGGAAAAAAGAATTCAGTATCTCAACAGTGAGTATTACGTTAGGTGTAGATTTTCCCTAGATGCCCTTTATGTTCCCACTTATTCCTTGTTTGACTATTTTTAAATCAGGAATGGATGTTAGATTTTGTCAACTGCTTCCTACTTTTTTAGTTTACTAATATGGTGAATTCCATGGACCGATTTAGAAATGTGAAGTCAACTCCATGTTCCCGGGATAAATCCTACTTGGTCATGATGAATTATCATGACCAGAATTATCCTTCTGATATACCGCTGGATTCAATTTGCTAAAATTTCCTTTAGAATTTTAACATCTATATTTGTGAAGTATATTGGTCTATAAGCAATTTTCTTTACTTTAAAATCTTTGTCTGGTTTTGGTACCATATTCTATGAACCTACCATTAACAAGTTGGGAAGCATTTCCCCACTTTAATTTTTGGAAGAGTTTTGTATAGAACTGGTACTATTTCTTGCTGAAATGTTGATAGAATTCACCAGCGAAGCCACATGGGCCCGGAATTTTCTTTGTCCAAGGTTTCTAACTTCAATTTCCCTATAGTACTCTTTGGGTTATTTATTTTTTCTTGAGTGAACTTTGGTAATATGTGTCTCACAAGGAATTTGCCCATTTCATCCAGGTTTTTTAATTTATTGGCCTAAAGTTGTTCATAATATTTCCTTATTATCCATTTTAACATTTGTAGAATCTACAGTAGTCACTTCTCTCATTCTTGATAGTGGTAAGTCACTTCTCTCTTCATAATCAGTCTGGCTTGAGACCAATTTTACTGGTTTTAGAGCTCAAGCTTTTGGTTTCATTGATGTTTTCCTATTGCTTCCCTGTTTTCTATTTCATTGATTTCCACTTGGATATTTATTATTTTCTTTCTTCTGTTTACTTTGGGTTTAACTTGCTCTTCTTTTTCTCTTTCTTAAGGTAGAAGCTGAAGTCACTGGTTTGATGAGAACTTTTCTAATATACTGTTTTATAATATAGGTGTTTCAGCGCTATAAATTTTCCAAGTATAAATGCTCAATTGCTTTTTTCTATTGCTGTGCTTTCAAGTTACCTAACCTTTTCTTCTGTAATGTCTAATCTGTTGTTAATTTCATCCAGTATATTTTTCAACTCTAACACTGTGGATTTTCATCTCTAGAAGTTCAACTTTGGCCTCTATATCTTCTATATTCCTACTTAACTTTTTAAACACATGAAATACAGTTATAATTGCTTTAATGTCTTTTTGCGCTAATTTTAGTGTCTGTGTCAGTTATGTCTTGGTTTCTATTGATTGATTAGTCTTCTCATTATGGGTCATGCTGCCTTATCTTTTTGCATGCTTGGTCATTTGACGGGATGCCAGACATTATGATGTTTATTTTGTTGGGTGTTGAATATTTTTAATTTACTGTGAGTCATCTTCAGCTTCATTCTGGGATACTAGGAAACATTCTGACCCTTTTGGGTCTTGCTTTCATGATTTGTTAGGCAACTCTGGAGCAGTGCTCAGTTTAAGGCTAAGTATTCCTCCCTAATGAGCCAAGACCTTCCTGAGTACTTTATCCAATTTCCCATTGAAGTCTGCTGAAAAATGGTCATCTAAAGGCATCAGGTCCTAATCCCTGGAAACTATAAATGTTACCTTGTAAGGAAAAAAGGGTCTGTGTAGATGTAATGAAGTATTTTGCCACGAGCAAATTATCTTGAATCATCTGGATGAGTCCTAAATCCAATTACAAGTGTCTTTTTAAAAAGAGAGGCAGAGGGAGATTGGACACACACAAGAGGAGGTGGCAATGTGACCTGGGAGGCAGAGAGTGGAGTAATGCGGCCCCTAGCCAAGGGATGCAGGCAGCTACAAGAAGATGGAAGAGGCAAAGAACAGATTCTTCTCTAGATTTTGGCTTAGTGAAACTTATTTCAGACCTCTAATTTTCAGAAGTGTAAGAGAATAAATTTATGTTGTTTCTGGACACCAAGTTTGTGGTGATTTGTTACAGCAGCCTTAGGAAACTAAAACACTCATAAATGAATTATAAGTTTTTCCCATCTGGCTGTTGGGAAAAGGCATGTTTCCCTCTAATCCTCTATTCCTTTCAGATGGTTCTTTCTCTGGCCAGAGAGTTTATCCATACGTATATGCTGAACAGAACTCTACGGAGTACTCTTGCACCCTTTGTAGATCTCTAGTGTTCTCTCTCTGCAATGTTCTGGAAACTCTATCAAGGCATGAATGCTGGGGCACCTCTTTTGTTTCCTGTCTCTCAGGGATTACTTTCATTTCACTGCCTGATGTCTAGGATCTTGAAAACTATTATTTCATATTTGTGTATGCTTTGTTGTTTCAGGCAGGAGGGTTAATCTGGTTCCTATTATTCCATCTTGGCTAAAAATTCCATTAATGTTTATAAACATCTTCCTAATTTTTTTTTGGTTAAAGTTAAATAAATGCACAATGTAATAGGGTTCTCTGGAAACCACAGAGTTCATTAGTCAACAGGTTTTTAACACGGCATTATTTTTAGGCACTAAAAATACAGAGGTATATAAAACGCCAATATTGCCCAAAGAAAACATTCTATCACAAGGTCCTTGAACAGAGTTCATTTCTCACTTACCATATCGTGAAGGTATATAGCAGACAGTTATCAAGATAAATTGAGTGTACTATTAAGTGACCAGTTCATTTAAACATAAATAGGTAAAGTTGCTGTAGCTGCTATTGATTCTTACTAAAATAATAAAACACTGATCCAAGGATAGAATAAATTGATTCCAGAAAAGTGATGAAGTGTAGAATTTTGAGTAGTTAAATTAAGACCACATTTCAGACTGAAATGAATTAAGAATATATTCAATTGTCCATATTATTTCTTAATATAGTAACATTTTACTAATGAAAGAAAACACTACAGGAAAATTCTACCTTTCCCATAAAAAGCATAATTTTAATTCAGAAATTTAGGAATCTTTAAAAAAACACATCCACCCAAATGTAAATGGGAATTTAATATATCAGATATGTAATTTTGTTTCACTCTCAAGATTTATAATGATATCATTTAAGAGTATGTTTCTAGTATATTCTACCTTACTGAAATAACACAAACATCTGACACTGAACATATATTCAGTACTAAGCACTGTGCTAATAATAAGCACTTTACGAGTATTATCTCCTTTAATTTACATCAGACCCTATGACATTAGATGTTATTTCTATCCTCATTTTAAAGAGAATGAAGCTCAGACACAGAAACCTGTCTAACGTCACATAATTGTGTAACTAGCATGGCTAGGACTTAAATTCAGTCTTCTTGACTCTAAAGCTCATGTGCTAAAAATAAGCCACAAATTCAAATTTATAAACCAGGAAAATACGGCTGATAAATTGCAAAAACTTTCACTATGAAGTTCCCTTAAATAACGGTTTCCTCTAAATATCAAATATCGATTAATATTTTAGCTCCAACATTTTAAGAGCACTTTTATTTTAAAAGTTGACGCTAAACCGATCATTTCTAATATATATGCAAGCAAATAAAGCACTCGATATTTAAAAAAGATGTAGTTTTGTATTTAAAGAATTTGTAATCTCTCACAAATAGATGAACAAAAATATTCAGAGGAAACCTATCAAATCTTATTTTTTCTTATAATGCATATACATCCTCATGACTACAGAGTATGAGAAGGAATGACACATTTGCTCTAAAAGAGATACAATTATCTTCACATTAACGTAGGTCTTTAAAAAGGATTTTTTTGTTTCTGTATAATAGATATTTATTCTATGTGGAAAGTGGGTATAAAATGTATGTAGTATTTTGTATTTCTTTGACATCACTGGAGAGAAAAAATATGGATCAAGGAGATGGAGTCCCTCTTATAACAAGAGTTTGATGAAGACACTTTATCACCAATCTCAAAACATGTGCTCTCAAACTCTCAAGAAAGGCTTTGAGTATTCTCATGTAGGCTCATTTGTTCACTGCTGTGAGTATAAGGGATGGACAATATAAGGGACCTTAGACAATATTTCACCTCTGAAGAAATTATAGTAATATTTTTGTTATTTACCTGAAGATTTTCACAGGTCTCTTGACTGTAAGTGAGTCTCTGGATTTCTGTAGGTGAAACAAGATATAATGCTTGTCCATTGTTGGTGAAGCAGAACGTTCTGGCTATCCGCATATTGGTAAGGGGCAAGTAATACACATCCAATAGAGGTCTTAAACTTGGCAAACTTGAGAAAAAAATAAAAAACTTGTTAATAAACAGGTAGGTTTTAGTCTTGAACAAATACTAGAGGAGGTAAAAATAGCAGGGAACTTATAAACCTTCTGATTTAGTGTACCTGAGTGGGAGATAAAACTGATTTGTTTTCCTCACATACTTGTTCACTATGAACTGAATGAAAATAAATTCTCAGTGTATAAGACTGTAAACAAATAAAAGCCTTTCTTTCAAACTGAATATAATTCTGCAACATTATGTGTTGAGGGAGGAAATGTTTAAAAAAAGAAAATATCTAACTCTTACCTAAAAGTCATAATGTGTCCATTGGCACAGAAGCAGGCAAGGCAGATACTGTTACTCAATGATACAATATCTCCACGAAGAACAAATGAGGTCTCTGTAATGTTTTGCTTATAAGCACAGTTCTGAGTTGGCAGTGAGATTACTTTTGCTTGCTTTTCAGAACATATCACTGCATACTGGTTTTCACTAATTTCCTGAGAAGAGGAGGGAGATACAGAGACAGGTCTTCGTTTTTTCAATTTCTCCTTTTCATCCTTCTCTTCAGGAACATTGTGCTCTTTCCAGGATTCATATGCGGGTGGCATTAAGCAGCCTGTGGAATCCAGGAATGCCATTCTCAGGACTGCCCCTTTTAACCTCAATATAGTACCTAAAATTGTAATTTTAGTAAATAAAAAATATTTTAATCCCACAGTAAATATGTTTATTCCAACTCTGACACATACTAGACACTCAAAAATATGTAGAATGTATACTGAACCGAAATTGTACACTGGCTCACTGATAGGATTCAAACTTCAAGCATGATATTTGAATCTGGAAAAAGATACCAGTTAAGTGCTACCAAATAAATAAGCGCTACTATAATTGCTACCAAACAGATAAACACTAGGATGAGTGGAACTAGGTCTCATACCTTGCAAGTGTACTACCATTGAGTATGAGAGTAAGCAGATGGCATCTAGAGCTGCACGGTCCAATATGGCAGCCACTAGCCACTTGAAGTGTGGATGGTCCAAATTGTGGCATGTTTTAAGAGTGAAATACATGCTGGATTTGAAGGCTTAGTACAAAGAAAAAATTACAAGAAAATTTGTTTCCCAGTGTTCTGTCAAAATTTTTCTTAGAAGACAAAATTTTCCTTTCCTCTTCACATTTATGTATTTTGTCTATTGCAGGGTGGCCAGATAAAATAAAGGATGCCCGGTTAAATCTGAATTTCAGATATACAATCAATACTTTTTCTAGTATAAGTGTGTCCCAAATTCTGCATTAGTTTTCCAAAGAGAAATGATATAAAAATACTGATTACATGCTAAAATGATAGTATTTTGGATAGACTGGGCTAAATGAAATATGTTACTAAAATTAATTTCACTTTTTTTTTTTTTTTTACTTTTTTAAAAACAGCTACTAGAAAATTTAGAATACTATATGTGGCTCACACTGCATTTTTAATGGACAGAACTGATCTACAGGGTCAATGAGAAAAAAAGTTTCCACATATTTCTAAACATTACTTCAAAAAAACTATTTACCAGTAAAAGTCAAATACACTCAAGACATTGCTTTGGTCAACTTACAGTCTTAAATTAGTAGTTATAGTTCTTGATTTACTTTAATTAACGGGACTCCCTTTCCTCCATATCCTTGAATAGGTAAATATGATTTATGCTCATTTCTAAGTAAGCTAAATGATATTATTAAGGATTTGGAAAGCAATAGAAGGGAGGGTATAGAACCGATTTAGCAATTCAGTTTTTATTTTAGAAGATTTTTTTCATATTTTATTACTTTATACTTATATTTTGCAAAAAATTATCCATATATTATATTCTTTTGTTTCTAAGAGGAAGAGATCCCAGTGTTCTGTCAAAATTTTTCTTAGAAGACAAAATTTTCCTTTCCTCTTCACATTTATGTATTTTGTCTATTGCAGGGTGGCCAGATAAAATAAAGGATGCCCGGTTAAATCTGAATTTCAGATATACAATCAATACTTTTTTTAGTATAAGTGTGTCCCAAATTCTGCATTAGTTTTCCAAAGAGAAAGATGGGACATATTTATATTAAAAAATATGTTATCTAAAGTCCAAATTTAACTGGGCATCCTGCAATTCATTTGCTACATCTGGCGTTAGTCTATTGTCCAGGTTTGGAAAGTAGACAATTTAATTATTTTAAATGGTTTGCTAATTTGGGAATGGTTTATAGTCCATATGAACATATATGAGATATAGTAATCCCAGTAAGTAGCTTTTCTAAAAATGTACCAATATTTAAATATATGCTTGTCCTATAGTTGGCAGGATTATAGTATGTTTTCCAGCAGGGTAGTGGTAATTGTTGAGTTCTCCTCTTGAAGGCAAAAAAAAACCACAACAAAAAACAGTTGGGGACAAAATAGACCATTTCAGGCTCTTAGGCATGGAAACCCACCTGCTTGGAAAACACCTCTCTTCTCCTCATAGTTCCAATACAGATAATATGATATAAATGTCATTGTTATATTTTAAAATAGGCATCCTATTAAAAACAAACCTCAAAGATTCCAACATTGAAAAGAAACCCAAAGGTTCTTTCTTACACATGAAAATTATTTCATATCAAAGTAGATTTACAGCTAATTTGACTTTATTGCTAGTTGGAAAAATCTTAAATATTTTTTAATATAGTTAATAGATTATTTATATTTAATCCCTCTCTCTTTTTTATTTATTGGAAACATTTTCTTATCACGAACTGTCTGTTGTAGAAAATTTAGAAACTACAAATCAGTAAAAAGAATAAAAATTACCCACAATCCCACTATTCAGTGATAATTTCTATCAACATTTTGATTTTCATCTTTCTAGTTTTTTTTTCCAATACATATACTTGTTTACTAATAAGAAATGAGATTGGTTAAGAAATTCAGCATTATGTAACTTTTTCTAACAACTAGGTATGCAATATATAGTAAATTATTGAGCTGGATGAATAAATCAAACTGTTCCTTTAATGTAAAGGTAGTTCAGAAATGGCAGAACTAGAAATCATAATTACATTTTAATTCTAAATTCTAAGTATTGTTAAAATGTACTATATAAACAAGAAATACACTAATAAGCAAAACCATGTTTTTGTTTTTATTTTTTTCTATCTAGATCAGCATAGATTAGTAACGGAAACCAGAATTCTCAATTATTTCAAGACCTATCAGATTCCACATACATGTGATAAAATTCAATCTCATTTTCAATATAGGAAGACTGTAAATTAGTTCCTCTTAACTTTTTTTTATTAAATCACCTTTTCTAATTCTTCAAAGAAGAAAATTAATGTATTTTAAGACTTCACACTTAGAGATTAAAAATAGTCAAGTGTATAATGTTTAAAAATATACTTTTCTGTTTGTTCTCTAAATATGTACCATCCTTTTGCTTATAGAACATACTATTCTGAGGTATCCTAGAATGCAGTAGAACAACAGTGTTTTTGTTTGTTTGTTTGTTTTTCTCATTTTCTTTTGTAGTAATCATTTTAGACATGATTCTAGAATTAAAAAAATATAAAACCTGAATGGCTGTATAAGTAAATGATATTCTGGAATCTTATTCCATGTATTCCTTCAATTAAAAACATAAGACTATAACTATCCCCATTCAGACTTAGATTGATTCAAAAATGAAAAGCAAAGGCTTCTATTAAATTATACTAAAGCAAACCTTCAATAGAAGTATAGCACCAGAGCATACATACCACTTGGAGACGCAATTACTGGCTGAAGAAGTCTTTGCTCTCCTCCTGGGGGAAGGTTCAGTGCAATGACAAGCACTGTTCCCAATGTAGTACCAACCCACAAACATGGGGAGGGGGCTGAATCTGCCTTTCGAGTAAAAGTTTCACAGAAATGAAGAGCAGAGATTGCTTCTCGGGATTCTTTATCAATGCTGGTTACACTTGAACTCCGTGATCGGCTGAAGGAATTATCTTTTATATCTGAAACGATTTAAAATGTTGTGAGATTGCTCAAGTTATAAAATATCATGTTTTTTGTTTGGTATAAGTTTTGCCAAATAGTTAATCTGCAAAAAGATAAAATCTACAGCATATTTAATTTTAAGTTTCTTTTAATTGAAAAGAAAAACAATTTACTTTTATGCTAACAATTTTTTCCTTTGCTTGCATTTGAAACACAGAGGGACAAATCCACACTTATCAGAACTGAGCTGAGGTCATCCCAGCGAGTTCAGTGAGTTTTTGGATGGATGATCTCTGTGGTTTTGGTGCAGCTCTCTGTTAGTATCCTGGCTGCTTTTCCAATCTTAGCCCTTACTACCCTTTCTCACGGTGCTGTTTCTTCCTTTGGTAATATAATTCATGAGTAGATAGAATCAGGAAAGTGGGTATTTTCAATTTTCTACGTTAAAAAAAATGCTTTTATAAGTACTCTGATGCTACCTTCAAATTTATTGTATGATAGACTTTTTTCCTTCACATCTGTCCATATGAAAGCCTTAATCCATAAAAATTTAGCTTTATTTTTTTTTAAATGCGATTTTAACTGTAACCAACGTTCATCTAAGGCGTTTTTCATTAAACTGTACAACTGGTATCTGGCTCATACTTAACTTGATGCCAGGTATATTCCCTTTACCCGGCTCTGTCTGTAATGACAGGGATACTTGTAAATTATACTAATAAACCCTCTCTTGTCTTCAGCTACCTTCTCTGTGGCCAATCTCAAGTCTGTTTCAAGCCCTGGCCTCTTTTCTCTTGGAATGCATTTCCAAAGGCTTATAAAAATTTTTTCCTATTATGTCTCACTAGGGAAAGTCAAAATACATCATTTCCCCAAGGCTCTAAATTCTTCTAATGGCACTATTTATATTAATGACACCCCTGTTCTCCTAGGGAAACAATACTTGAAATGAGTCCCAAGTTTGGTTCTTCCCTTTCACTTTACTTACATGTCTCTGATGGGATGCAAAGTCCTACGCTATTCTAATGTTTCTGTTTCCTTCTTTCCACTACTAATCAACTTCCATCACCCTATGTTCAGGCCTTTATCACCATTCATCTAGACTACAATTCCCAAGAGATCTCCCCACCTTCACTCTGTCACTGTTCTATCACAACTCAACTAAATTTTACAAGGTACAGTTTTAATTCTATCACCTCTATCTTAAAAGTCCGCAACAGTTCCTCTTATACTCTTACTCAGGTTTTTAAGACTCCACAAAATATCTCAACCTACCCTCCCGGCCCTATCTGCCAGAGTGCTGTCCTGCTTCAGCTCGCTGTGGGAAATAAACCGAGCCATTCAATGTTCTCCAAACATACCTGGAGCTTACCTACTTTTTTGCTTGTGATTTTCTTTCTGATTCGTGCCCTTGCCTTTTCTCTACCTATCTAGATGGTGTTTATTCTCCATCTCAAGTACTGTCATCCTCATGAAGTTTATCCTGATTCCTAAAACCATACACAGTTTTTCTCTTTTGAATCTTGATAGCTTTTTATCCCCGCCCGGCATGAATAGTACATTTGTTCTGTAGTTATTTCTGACTTGTCTTAAGCCTTGTTCTAATGTGACTGTAAATTTCTTGAGAACAAGGGCTCTCTCCTTTTGATGCCCTGCAGAATTTGGCATAGTGCCTTGCATATGAAGGTATTCAACGTATACTTGCTGAAGACAGACCTACAGTTCGAAGTATCTAAAGCAATGTGTTTCTGCTACACCACTGGGATATATTAAAATTTCCAGTAGCTTCTGCTGTTCACATCTAATAAGTCATTCCTCAAATCACATGTTTCCAATGCTATTGCGAAAGAAATGACTTCATAATGTTGTGAAAAATGAAAAACACGTTCAAGTCTTCTAAGTTGTATTTTACTGAATAAAAAAGGCATAACTGAATCCTACTTATACCCCCCAAAAGCTTCTTGTAATCAAATTTAGATTCATAGGTTAAAAAAAATTCTCCCAAACAATAATTATATACAACATAATTTTGATTACAGTTAGCCTCTGAAAACAATAAAGCCACTAGCTATGACAACAGCATGGGTTATTTCTAACTATAGTTTCTAAAAATGCTTTTCTTTTGCCTGAGATTCCTGTTACAGATTATGACACAGTAGAAAAGAACTACTTAATGTAAATAAAACAACTTTCCATAAGCAATAGCTCATTACTGGATGAGTTTGTAATATGATACTGATTCCAAATGTTAATTCTTTATGTTCCCAAAGTTATTTTAGCAAAAAAAAACAGAAATTTAAAATTTATTTTCCAATGATAAAAATATTTGTTACTTTGATAAGACATACACATAACAAGATGAACAGACATATTCACCTATATTATCAGTTGTGACCTAGTGATAAAAATGAAAATCAGTGATACAAGAAAATTTAATATTATAAATTTCAATATAAATTAAGCTGTATGAAAACCTTTACTGTTATCTATTAGAATTACAATAGGTGATTCACAACAATCTATACTTCAAATGTTAATTCACAGGCCACGTAAACATTATTTTAATTTAATAGACTAATTTAACTACATAAAATTCATAAACTACAACTGTGTTTTTATTATATGACTTCTCTATAAAAATTAGATTGCCAGAGAAACTCCTATGGCTAGATCAATATGGGAAGGTGAACTGAAACAGAATCAACTCTGAACTTAAGAGAATTAGGTTGCTTATTTTATCTGTGTAGAACTGTTTGAAAACAAGTTAGAATCTTCAGCAGTTCATGAATTGTAACTACCACTGACTGCTCTTAAGTTAGATGTTGTGGGTCTTTGTGGCTTAAATATTAGAAATTGGGCAAGCTTAACAAATGGAATAGAAATTTTCATTTTCATTCTACTTATAAGAGCAGAAATGAAATAGCTACCACTAAGTAGGGCTACCATGTGCTTCATACTATCATAAACTTTACATTTATCATTTTATTGAATCTATATAATAACCCTGAAAAGTATTATCACCATAATTTAACAAATAATGAAGTAGAGGCTCAGACAGGTTAAATGACTGAGAAAGCTAGTTAATGGAAGAGTTTGGATTTGTGCCCATGTTCAAGTCTAAAACATCTGTTAGGCAACTCCAGATAAACATGGGATTAGTCATATCACCAATATCATACGAGTGGAATGTTTTGATTATTATTGAGCATTAAAGTTCAGTGTTTAGATTAAAAAAAAAAAACAAAACTGGAACATGTGGTCTTTCTGGCCGATCTAAACTCAGAAAAAAATTGTCATTAATGCCTCCATCCAGCTCTAGTGATACAACCATGTCATAAAATCATTGCTTTCCTGTTATTCTCTGGATGCCTAGAACATTCCACCTGTGTATATCACACTCTCCTGTCACATAGAGCCTTATGCAACAAAATTTTATATCCCCCAATCAAAACATAATGCCAAGAGGTAAATTTGGTCAGGGTAAAAATTAGGACAAAATACTTACTCACATAAAGATACATAACAGTTTGATATTTTGCCTCCTGTTCTTGACACTTGAAAAGTGACATCGGCAGTCTAACAATATCGCCCATGATTCCTGAGTTGTGGGCCATGGAATCTAGGGTGAAGCTATGGTGAAAGTACAATGTTCCATAATTCCCCTATAAACAAAAGTGAATTCTATTCACAGAAGCTTCCATAGCTGCAGGAAAAGTCCAACAGCTCAGCTACTTTAGCAACATTTGGCAGTTTGAGCCTATGGATAATAGTTGTTTTTCCCCGTTGACTCTCTGGCCAATGTAAAAGAATTACCAGCTAAGAATCTCTATCAAAAAATAGTTCAGTAGCACAATGACTTAAGGGAAAGTTATTGAGGCAACATGGGTATTGTTTCAACATATATATTAATCAAAGTTATAATTAGCTTAGGGCATTGAGATACACGGGCACACAAGTAAAAGATAAACTGAATAAAGATGATCTATAAAAGCACAGAGCACACACTTTGATTAAGTTACTTAAATAATTCATAAGTGTGAATATTCTTTTAAAAAGTAATTGACATCTATTTTTACTAATTTAAAAAGTACTTCTACATGTGTTTTCTCAACAGAATTTTAGGTACTAAAAGACACAAAACCATTTTAAGTAGTAGTATTCAGTGTTACTAAAATCATGGGCATCTTTGAGAGTCTGATGAAAACTCTGGACCCTCTTGTTGGGGAAAAAAATGCTTAACGGTAGCCTCAGATACATGTGGGTTCAAATGGCATCTTTCATTTTTATAGTGAAGGGAACTATGCTCTTCTCAAAACATACGTTAGGGCTTCCCTGGTGGCGCAGTGGTTGAGAGTCCGCCTGCCGATGCAGGGGACACGGGTTCGTGCCTCGGTCTGGGAAGATCCCACATGCCGCGGAGCGGCTGGGCCCGTGAGCCATGGCCGCTGAGCCTGCGCGTCCGGAGCCTGTGCTCCACAACGGGAGGGGCCACAACAGTGAGAGGCCCGCGTACCGCAAAAAAAAAAAACAAAAACATACGTTATCCAACATTCTAGAATTTATTTCTGGTTCCCTTAACAGCAGGGGTATTACAGGGTTCTACTAAACTGTTCTTCCTATGTTCAGGAATGGAAGCTTTCACTGATGACAGTGAAAGATATTATGCCTACTCACTCATAATAACATGCTATCAGTATAACTGAGATAAGACTATGATTTGGAAATGCTAAAATCAGCAAGGTGAAATGGACCAATACCTAAGTCTGTATTATGCATAAGAAGATAGTCAAGGAATCTAGAGAATTAACAGTGAGAAGATGAGGTGGGTGAGCAAATAAAAAGGAGAAAATCTAGTTGTTTCTAAGACAAACATGCGTGAAATCATCCGTATGCAGTCATACTTCTTATCCACTTAAAGGCAATAGAAATTCTAAAATTAAAATGGAAATCCTGCTTTATATTTACTACATGGAATCTTATTTTTGTCTTTATCAAAATGTCATTTGTCCCTATCCTGGGATATCAGGGAGCTGTTTTGGAGCTGGATATAAAGCAGAAGGAATGTGTGAATATATTCACTCTGCTTTCCTAATGGATAGGTTGCATAGAGAGTACTACAGAAAAAGATATATTTTCCACCTTATTATCGTGAAAAAGTGATAATGATTCTTGATATGAGATTCACTGTAATACAGGAAACTAGTCATTTATTTTGAAAATATTAAATTCTCATAAAATAAGTATATAAATAATAAAGTTCAAAATAAGTTTTCAGATGGTTAATTGAAATTAATCCAAAATCACACATATTTTAATCTTACACTAAACTTTGTTTAGATAAAGTATGAGAGGGCTGAGGAAATATATTATTTTGATTTGCTTAAAGTTATATTATAATTATCCTTTACAATCTACAGAAAGCATCCTGAAGGCTATTAATTCTTAAACAGTCATTTTAAACTTGATTTTCAATGAAAATCTAGTCTATGGTCATTTTAAATCTCCTGATTTCCTTGTCTTCCCATTAAAGAGAGTTTAACTACTATGTATTTTCGTTTATTTATTTTACTTACCTAAGTCAGGCTTTAGGTCAGTAGGCAAGCTTAACTTCCTTGACATTTTTGCTGAAAAATAAAATGCATTTTTAAAGTTCTGAAGAATATCTAATTCATGCTTATTCATACCAACTGCTCTTCAAGATAGGAGTGAATATTTTTCTTACTTAGATGCTAAGATAATTAAGATATGATTAATAATGTTATGGGTGGAAAGTAAATCTTATTTTCAACTTTTTAAAAAGTTTGTACTTACTTGATTGTAACACCTTTGAGTGCTTGAAGCTCTCACTTCAAGAAAGCCTTTTAAATTCTAACTGTTAATTATTTCTTAGGCTCACAGGAAAGGGTTAGGCTTTTCTAAGGAAGCAAAATCATTTCTCAGAAAGAAGGTGTTGCAGATAAGGACAATAGAGGCATAAGACTGAATTTGGGTATGTGATACAATAAAATCTTTCCAGCTCCTCGTCTTCACAGCTATTAGGCTCATTCTTTTTTAACTTAATCTCTTGAATATAGGACATCCTATATCTACAATCAAACTGAAGTATTTGATTACTTCACAAAAATATTTGGCTCATCCATTTCTTCATATATGTCAACTCAATTTACATTTTAGTAAAAAACAAAAAAGTCATGCTCAGTCTAAAATTAGAGTATTTACAAAAATATAAACTACAGATACTTCTATTTTGGATTAGAATAATACAAAAGCCTAGGTAAAAAACTACTGAAATTCACTTTCCATCCTGAAAATCAGTTATTGCCTAAATCTAGGAAGTGATTTAAAGTTAGGAGGTGTTTAACTATATCTATTATGTTAGTGGCAGTGCATGCGTAACAGAATAGTGCTTCCTATGTGAAATTTTGAAAAAGCATTTGTTTGTTAATACATGAATGTGTATATTGGGTTAAATTCTGGACTGTTAGGAGATATTTAAAGAACAGACCCTGCTAGTCCATAAGGGCGCCATGTAAACAAAGAGAAATCCAGTCATAGTACATAACTTCCACATCTAAAAAAATGACAAATCCAGTGTTAGGAAAGAGGCATTAGGCAAACTGGGAAGGGACAGGGGGAAATCAAGTATTTATTTCTAAGCTTCATTAATCTAATTAGCATCCTTTAAAAAATAACAACAATGGGTCAAATATATGAATCAGTCTTATCCCATTTTCACACAGACTTAATCAATCTCAGTTAAAAGATAAAAAGTAATAGAAAACTAAAATAGCCAAATCTATGGTTGGTTGATATCATATAAATGGCTGCTCTTGTATTTAACATCCAATTCTCTTAAACCTAGAAGACACTATACCCCTCTCAAAATGTTTTTTAAAATGCAATATTAAACTTTTGAAAGAATTCAGAGGTTTTCACCAAATATCAAAGGTACAATGTACGCAGACTGATAAATAATATCTATACAATATTCGAAGGAGAAAAATCAGTCAGATACAGTCTAAAGATACTCTTTCAGAATCAGACAATGTGGATGCCTCTCCAGACACCGCTACTCTGATTTGATTAAGTTATTCTGAAACGTAATCAAGTGCTTAAAAATCTTGAATGTGCACACCAGTCACCTGGGTATCTTGTGAAATCAGATTCTTGTACTTCTAACAGGCTCCCAGGAGATGCTGCTGCTGCTGTTATGTGGACCACAGAGAGCATCAACGTCCCTAGACTAAAAGCAACTTCAGGACAGGGAACAAGACTAATTCATCAAACCCAGTATGTAGATACAGTAAGTCCACAGCGAACATTTCTTGAAGAAGCTTCAACATCTAGCTTGTAAAATGTGGAAGTGTAAAGTACGGCGGTTAGGACTGGATTTGGAATCAGACCAAATACGAGTTTATATCTAATTCAACCAACTACTAGGTGTGTGACCTTAGGCCAATCACTTTGCCTCTCTAAACCTTAAATTTCCTCATCTGTAAAATGGGAATAGATATTAATGACAATTTCATAGTTGTGAAGATTATATAAGATGACATAAGCAAAACATTGGGCATAATACCTTACACACAGTGTGGATTTGATAAACCTTATTATTTATGAATAATAAACAAATGACTTTTTCATAAACTGTAAAATGTTACACAGATGAGCTATTAATATACTTGTAAACAATCCAATATTTCTTTATTCTAATTCTATGGTAATATTCCAATTAACTAAAACAAGAAAATGGAAAAAAACTTTTAGGATATAAATATAGAATGGCATGCACAACTATAAGCTCAACCTCTTTTTAAGTTCATTTCAAAAACTAAGTTCTATATCTAAACATAAGAAGTGAAATAAACCTGAGTAATTTATAAGATATTTTTATGGGGAAGCGGTGGAGGGGGGAAAAGACTTAATTCCTTGGCATTTCCTGTGTAACTTAGATTTATGCCTTCAGGTTCCATAGCCCTTTCTTCTGTAGTCTCCATCTAGTGATACTAAACCCATCTGATGAACTGATCATATAGTTTCAGATACTGAACTCTTCAGTACTAGTATTTCACTTTGTTATAAAGTTTTAATTTTCTCTGCTGATATTCTCCATCTGTTCACTCACTATGACCATGTTCCCATTTCAGTACCTGAACATATAATATTATAGCAGCTGCTTTAAAACTCTTGGCTGCTAATTTCAACATCTAGGTCATCTTATAGTCTGTTTCTACTGATTTTTTAAATTCTTAATTATGGGTCATATTTTCTCATGATTTTGAATTTTTATTTCACTTGTCTAGGAACTTTCGATTGAATGTGGACATATGTTTTGACTGAATAGTAGATAATATGTTGAAGGGAGCCTGGATTACACCATCAACCTTAACTGGTGTTGAGTTTTGTTCTGCCATGCAGTTAAATTACTGGTGGATAACAAGCTTGGTTTTATTCTTTGTTAGGGTGGGTCTATTTCAGTTAGAACTTTGTTCTAGGGTATGGCTAGAACAGTTCTTATGCTAAGAACTGATCCTTACTCTTCAAGAGTGGCCTTGTTGGGATATAAACAGAATGAATGAGGTGCTCAGCAAGGTCTCACTACGTCTACTCCCAGCATCGCATGACCTCTGATATCACTGGTCAGCTCTCAGCCTCACAGCAGGTGGTTGTTAAGTAGGCCTACTGAAGTCTTGACCAGTTCGTATGCGGCCCAGCCCTAAGGCAAGGACCTGCATTGAATCTCCACAGGGACTTCTAGGAATCCCCCTTGAAGCAGTTCCTTCTTCTCTAGTGCCCTCCCTCACAAATTCCAGTCACTTTAGAAGTCCAGAACTCCAATTTCTTCCTCCTTAGCTTAATGAGACTGCAACTCCACTTGGGTTCTAATCACTCTGCACTGCAACAGGAAAATTATTCTCTGGCAGAGAACTGTGTTTCACCTCATGTTTTTTCTTTCTCTTGAGGATGACAGTCCTGGACTGCTCAATGACTGGCAATAAGAGCCTCATGTATTTTGACTAGTTTTACTGTTGTCTTCTGTGAGAGGCTGAGTTCCAAGCCCAAGGTCTAAAGTTGAAATTTAGGCTAAATGTTTCTATCTTTCAGTTTTTGCGACTACTTCAGAGGAATATCCTTGTTTTAAGGTCTGTTTAATCAACCTCCTTGGTGGCAGGTCCAGGAGAGGCAGATCCACTTCTGGAGAACCTCTAGTTAGTCCTCCTGGCTTATAAACTGTACTCTGGTTGTAATTTTGTGAGGAAGCAGTTGCAGGCTTTATCCAGCATTTTCTGAAGCTCATATTTTTACTTCTCAGGAGTCTCAGAAGTGCTTGCCAACACAATTACCTTGTCACCTGATTTCATCACACTGAAAAAGAAACTTCTGCTCATGCTTTGAAGTTACTCAGCTTCCACTGAGGTTTTCAAACTGAAAACATACGATCTGAATGAGTTCTTGGAAGGCAAATTGCCTGTTTTTCTCTTCTTTATCTGTGTATTCTTCAACTCTTGCCCTGGTACCCAGTATCTTGCTTGCTTTGAAATCCTCTGTCACTAGAAACTATAAAATAGCTCTCTTTTTCTATGCCTTTGTCCACAGCAGAAACAATGGGAATGACAGTAAAGAAGTTTCTTCAGTCGGAAGAAAACTGGAGTCAGAGATGGATCTCAGCAGGCTGTTAACCTGAGTGTTTGCTCTCTCTTCTTATAAACCAGAATGAGAATATCAAGCTGGCTCGCTGAATAAGCAGTAAAGAGCTGCGTTTGATTGTAAAGAATAATGAAGCTACAATTAATCACAACAATCATGTCTGCAATGGTAGTTTCAACACCAAGGAAAGATGCATGATGTTCAAGAGAAGTAAATCTTAAGGCAAGGGGACTGCATGGGCCATTATACCATAGATGACAGTTTCCTCATGGTTGATGCTTTTTAGTTCTTTGCAAAGAAAAGTTTCTCAATTATAGAGATTCTTACCACTTCTCTGAAATTAAACAGATGCTTTGAAATTTTCCTTTAGCTTTTCTACCCACTGTGTTCCACATCTTATTCTTCTAAGGAAGGTTTTTTAAAGGAAAACAGAACTATGACTTTTATATTAAACAATGTACCAACAATAAAAGGTAAAATGACTTCTTATTATGACAGTATGAAGAAGATGCCAAAAAAGCAAATGGATCTTTGTTTACATCGAGAGCAGTTCAATAATTAGAATAAAGTGACAATATCACTTTTCTCACCTGCAGAGATCCAATGCAACTCTTTTCATGGATAATGTCGAAATGTATGCATATTAAATAAAAGCAATCAGAATAATTTAAAAAAAAAGACTAAAAATCAGCCTGTAGGATAGAGCAAGCAATCCAAGGGGGGAAAGTGGGACCAAGAAGTAGAAACTCTCCTATCACACACTATTTTAATAGTCATTTGAACTAATAATGTCAGTTTCTACCTCCCATCCTAGAATATAAATTCTATGAATTTGGGAACAGACTTTATTTTGCAAATTACTGCACCTATGCATGTGTCTAGCACTTAATGTATATGTTCAATAAACATGGCAATGAATGAAAATAAACAAAAACTGTTATTGGAATTTTTGGAAAGAAGCTGAATTTCTTCACGAAGTGAAAAAGAGAGAAAAAGGGGACAAATTAAATATAGGCTTATTAATCAAAAGGACAACTTTTGGAAATACAAAACACTTATCCATTACCTAAGGTGAAGGAGAAACTTTAAAAAGATACTAATACCTGTCTGGTAAAGATCTGACTATTACAAGTTCTCTTAATTCTTGAACTCCTACAGCTTTTGTCTTCATTATTTTTCCTGTCTCTACGTACTTTCCACAAACACATAAAACTTAACATCTAGGATATCACCATAATCAAAAACATCTCAAAGCATTTCCTATAGAAGGTATTACATAAACTTAACATAATAAGTGCTGCGTGCTGAATTATTCCCCCTGAATTCATACATTGAAGCCTTAACCCTTACTAACTCAGAATACGACCTATTTGGAGATAGGACCTTTAAAGAGGCGATTAAGTTGAAATGAGGTCACTAAGTGTGGGTGCTCATCCAATCTGATTGGTACATGTAAGAATAAGAAATCTGGATACACAGACACACTAAGGGTGTACGTGCCTAGAAGAACAGACTATGTGAGGACACAGAAAGAAGGCAACCATCTGTAAACCAAGGAGAGAGGCCTCAGAAAGAAAAAAAAAACCTGTCAATGCCTTGATCTTGGACTTCTAGCCTCTAGAATTATTCTAGAGAAAGTAAATTTCTATTATTTAAGCGACCCAGTTTGCAGCATTTTCATATGGCAACTCTAGCAAATAAATACAATAAGTAATGACAGAAAATAAATTGCCACATCAATAGTTCTGTTCAAACGATAGTTGACGAAAAACTATTTCAGTAACGTAACTTTAATTTGGACTAATTTTATGTTAGGAAGCAAACAGCAAGTTATTTCTAGAAAGATCACTGCACATCCTTCTAATGTAAGAAAAAGATGATTCTATAGAGACGCATACACAGTAAGTACTGGTAATAAAACGAACAGACTTTGCTGAGCAGATTTTATTATGAAATTTGACAGAAATACACTAAGAAATAGAATTAGAGTTTGAGTACATAATATGCCACACTCTTCGGATTTTAGTCATCCTGAAAAAGAAAAAAGAATTCATTTAGAGAAATCCCTACTTGTATAATGGTTTTAAAATACCTGTCTGAAATTTCATTCTTGACAATTAAGAGTAAGTAATACGCTTTTTTCAAAAGAATGAAAAGAACTGAGGACAGTCTCAGAGACCTCTGGGACAACATTAAATGCACCAACATTCGAATTATAGGGGTTCCAGAAGAAGAAGAGAAAAAGAAAGGGACTGAGAAAATATTTGAAGAGATTATAGTTGAAAACTTCCCTAATATGGGAAAGGAAATAGTTAATCAAGTCCAGGAAGCACAGAGAGTCCCATACAGGATAAATCCAAGGAGAAATACACCAAGACACATATTAATCAAACTGTCAAAAATTAAATACAAAGAAAACATATTAAAAGCAGCCAGGGAAAAACAACAAATAACACACAAGGGAATCCCCATAAGGTTAACCTCTGATCTTTCAGCAGAAACATTACAAGCCAAAAGGGACGGGCAGGACATATTGAAAGTGATGAAGGAGAAAAACCTGCAAACAAGATTCCTCTACCCAGCAAGGATCTCATTAAGATTTGATGGAGAAATTAAAACCTTTACAGACAAGCAAAAGCTGAGAGAGTTCAGCACCACCAAACCAGTTTTACAACAACTGCTAAAGGATCTTCTCTAGGCAAGAAACACAAGAGAAGGAAAAGACTTACAATAATGAACCCAAAACAATTAAGAAAATGGGAATAGGAACATACATATCGATAATTACCTTAAATGTAAATGGACTAAATGCTCCCACCAAAAGACACAGATTGGCTGAATGGATACAAAAACAAGACCCATATATTTGCTGTCTACCAGAGACCCACTTCAGACCTAGAGACACATACAGACTGAAAGTAAGGGGATGGAAAAAGATATTTCATGCAAATGGAAACCAAAAGAAAGCTGGAGTAGCAATTCTCATATCAGACAAAATAGACTTTAAAATAAAGACTATTAGAAGAGACAAAGCAGGACACTACATAATGATCAAGGGATCGATCCAAGAAGAAGATATAACAATTGCAAATATTTATGCACCCAACATAGGAGCACCTCAATACATAAGGCAAATACTAACAGCCATAAAAGGGGAAATCGACAGTAACATATTCATAGTAGGGGACTTTAACACCCCACTTTCACCAATGGACAGATCATCCATAATGAAAATAAATAAGGAAACACAAGCTTTAAATGATACATTAAACAAGATGGACTTAATTGATATTCATAGGACATTCCACCCCAAAACAACAGAAGACACATTTTTCTCAAGTGCTCATGGAACATTCTCCAGGATAGATCATATCTTGGGTCACAAATCAAGGCTTGGTAAATTTAAGAAAATTGAAATTGTATCAAGTATCTTTTCCGACCACAATGCTATGAGACTAGATATCAATTACAGGAAAAGATCTGTAAAAAATACAAACACATGGAGGCTAAACAACACACTACTTAATAACGAAGTGATCACTGAAGAAATCAGAGGAAATCAAAAAATACCTAGAAACAAATGACAGTGGAGACATGATGACCCAAAACCCATGGGATGCAGCAAAAGCAGTTCTAAGAGGGAAGTTTATAGCAATACAATCCTATCGTAAGAAACAGGAAACATCTCGAATAAACAACCTAACCTTGCACTTAAAGTAATTAGAGAAAGAAGAACAAAAAAACCCCCCAAAGTTAGCATAAGGAAAGAAATCATAAAGATCAGATCAGAAATAAATGAAAAAGAAATGAAGGAAACGATAGCAAAGATCAATAAAACTAAAAGCTGGTTCTTTGAGAAGATAAACAAAATTGATAAACCATTAGCCAGACTCATCAAGAAAAAAAGGGAGAAGACTCAAATCAATAGAATTACAAATGAAAAAGGAGAAGTAACAACTGACACTGCAGAAATACAAAAGATCATGAGAGATTACTACAAGCAACTCTATGCCAATAAAATGGACAACTTAGAAGAAATGGACAAATTCTTAGAAATGCACAACCTGCCAAGACTGAATCCGGAAGAAATAGAAAATACGAACAGACCAATCACAAGTACTGAAATTGAAACTGAGATTAAAAATCTTCCAACAGATAAAAGCCCAGGACCAGATGGCTTCACATGCGAATTCTATCAAAAATTTACAGAAGAGCTAACACCTATCCTTCTCAAACTCTTCCAAAATATAGCAGAGGGAGGAACACTCCCAAACTCATTCTACGAGGCCACCATCACCTTGATACCAAAACCAGACAAGAATGTCACAAAGAAAGAAAACTACAGGCCAATATCACTGATGAACATAGACGCAAAAATTCTCAACAAAATACTAGCAAACAGAATCCAACAGCACATTAAAAGGATCATACACCATGATCAAGTGGGGTTTATTCCAGTAATGCAAGGATTCTTTAATATATACAAATCAATCAATGTGATAAACCATATTAACAAATTGAAGGAGAAAAACCATATGATCATCTCAATAGATGCAGAGAAAGCTTTTGACAAAATTTAACACCCATTTATGATAAAAACCCTGCAGAAAGTAGGCATAGAGGGAACTTTCCTCAACATAATAAAGGCCATATATGACAAACCCACAGCTAACATCGTCCTCAATGGTGAAAAACTGAAAGCATTTCCACTAAGATCAGGAACAAGACAAGGTTGCCCACTCTCACCACTCTTATTCAACACAGTTTTGGAAGTTTTAGCCACAGCAATCAGAGAACAAAAGGAAATAAAAGGAATCCAAATTGGAAAAGAAGAAGTAAAGCTGTCACTGTTTGCAGATGACATGATACTATACATAGAGCATCCTAAAGATGCTACCAGAAAACGACTAGAGCTAATCAATGAATTTGGTAAAGTAGCAGGATACAAAATTAATGCACAGAAATCTCTGGCATTCCTATACACTAATGATGAAAAATCTGAAAGTGAAATCAAGAAAACACTCCCATTTACCACTGTAACAAAATGAATAAAATATCTAGGAATAAACCTACCTAAGGAGACAAAAGACCTGTATGCAGAAAATTATAAGACACTGATGAAAGAAATTAAAGATGATACAAATAGATGGAGAGATATACCATGTTCTTGGATGGGAAGAATCAACATTGTGAAAATGACTCTACTACCCAAAGCAATCTACAGATTCAGTGCAATCCCCATCAAACTACCACTGGTATTTTTCACAGAACTAGAACAAAAAATTTCACAATTTGTATGGAAACACAAAAGACCCCGAACAGCCAAAGCAATCTTGAGAACAAAAAACGGAGCTGGAGGAATCAGGCTCCCTGACTTCAGACTATACTACAAAGCTACAGTAATCAACACAGTATAGTACTGGCACAAAAACAGAAATATAGATAAATGGAACAGGATAGAAAGCCCAGAGATAAACCCACGCACATATGGTCACCTTATCTTTGATAAAGGAGGCAGGAATGTAGAGTGGAGAAAGGACAGCCTCTTCAATAAGTGGTGCTGGGCAGGGAGATCAGCTCCGTGCTTTGTGACCACCTGGAGGGGTGTGATAGGGAGGGTGGGAGGGAGGGAGACGCAAGAGGGAAGAGATATGGGAACATATGTATATGTATAACTGATTCACTTTGTTATAAAGCAGAAACTGACACACCATTGTAAAGCAATTATACCCCAATAAAGATGTTAAAAAAAAAAAAGTGGTGCTGGGAAAATTGGACAGGTACATGTAAAAGTATGAGATTAGATCACTCCCTAACACCATACACAAAAATAAGCTCAAAATGGATTAAAGACCTAAATGTAAGGCCAGAAACTATCAAACTCTTAGAGGAAAACCTAGGCAGAACACTCTATGACATAAATCACAGCAAGATCTTTTCTGACCCACCTCCTAGAGAAATGGAAATAAAAACAAAAATAAACAAATGGGACCTAATGAAACTTAAAAGCTTTTGCACAACAAAGGAAACCATAAACAAGACCAAAAGACAACCCTCAGAATGGGAGAAAATATTTGCAAATGAAGCAACTGACAAAGGATTAATCTCCAAAATTTATAAGCAGCTCATGCAGCTTAATAACAAAAAAACAAACAACCCAATCCAAAAATGGGCAGAAGACCTAAACAGACATTTCTCCAAAGAAGATATACAGACTGCCAACAAACACATGAAAGAATACTCAATATCACTAATCATTAGAGAAATGCAAATCAAAACTACAATGAGATATCATCTCACACCATTCAGAATGGCCATCATCGAAAAATCTAGAAACAATAAATGCTGTAGAGGGTGTGGAGAAAAGGGAATCCTCTTGCACTGTTGGTGGGAATGTAAATTGATACAGCCACTGTGGAGAACAGTATGGAGGTTCCTTAAAAAACTACAAATAGAACTACCATATGACCCAGCAATCTCACTACTGGGCATATACCCTGAGAAAACCATAATTCAAAAAGAGTCATGTACCCAAATGTTTATTGCAGCTCTATTTACAATAGCCCAGAGATGGAAACAACCTAAGTGTCCATCATCAGATGAATGGATAAAGAAGATGTGGCACATATATACAATGGAATATTACTCAGCCATAAAAAGAAACGAAATTGAGCTATTTGTAATGAGGTGGATAGATCTAGATTCTGTCATACAGAGTGAAGTAAGTCAGAAAGAGAAAGACAAATACCGTACGCTAACACATATATATGGAATTTAAGAAAAAATAAATGTCATGAAGAACCTAGGGGTAAGACAGGAATAAAGACACAGACGTAGTAGAGAATGGACTTGAGGATATGGGGAGGGGGAAGGGTAAGCTGTGACAAAGCGAGAGAGAGGCATGGACATATATACACTACCAAACGTAAGATAGCTAGCTAGTGGGAAGCAGCCACATAGCACAGGGAGATCAGCTTTGTGACTGCCTGGAGGGGTGGGATAGGGAGGGTGGGAGGGAGGGAGACGGAAGACGGAAGAGATATGGGAACATATGTATATGTATAACTTATTCTCTTTGTTATAAAGCAGAAACTAACACACCATTGTAAAGCAATTATACTCCAATTAACATGTAAAAAAAAAAGTAAGTAATACGCTTTTTTCAAAGTGGAAAATATTAAAGTTACCTGTAAAAACGGTATTACTGCACACTTGACTCATCTTCTCTTTCAAGATGAGCTTCTGTTCTTTCAGTAGCCACATTGTGGATTAAATGTAAAGATGAACTTCTATAGATGTAGCAGCCGCATTTTGGGTTGAATATTGGGGAATATAAACTAGAAATATCAGTACTAACTTGTTTTATAATGAATTAGAATAATTTTAAAACTTAAAATTCTATTTAATTTCATACAAACCTTTTCAAATTCATATGGCAAACTCCAAATAAACCCGAGAACTTATTTTTTGAATTGTAAATATAAAAGAATTGGGAAGACAGCACAAGAAGAGACCATACACTATGAGAACAGTGACATGCTACAGTGTATAGTGAACAGACCGGGATTCTGATCTTGACTAAGTCATGATCATGGGATATTTCTTTGGATAGGCTAAAATTTTTTTCTTGAAAAATAAAGGGGCTTGAGCTGCTTTAAAACTGTAGGATTTAATAAGTTAGTGATTTAGAATATAATGGTTCAGAACAGATTTAAGTCTGTTAGAACACTTTAATATAAAAAAGGGATCATTGGGACTCATATATAGGAGAACTCATGAAAACAGCACTTGGACATTATCTTCATTTAAGTAGACTTCAAAAATTACTTCAGTTTTTGCTTAGAAAGAAAATTAATTATTCCCCAAGTAACTGCTAATTCAAAAATCTGAGACATAAAAAGGGCCCTGGAGGTATTAACTTTCCTATATTAATAAATATCATATGACAAATATCTAGTATAATATCTAGAACTTAGGAGGTGTCCATTAAATAGAGCTACTGGGGTGGGATGAATTGGGAGATTGGGATTGACATATATACACTACTATGCATAAAACAGATAACTAATGAGAACTGCTATATAGCACAGGGAACTCTACTTAATGCTCTCTGATGACCTAAATGGGAAGGAAATCCAGAAAAGAGGGGATACATATATATGTATGGCTGATTCACTTCGCTGTGCAGCAGAAGCTAGCACAGCACTGTACAGCAACTACACCCCAATTAAGAAAAAGTAGAGCTATCATTCTGTTTGTTTTGGCACAGCACTAATTGAGTCACCATACTTTTGAATCTTTATTCTTTCATCTCCAGTGTTATTTCCCCCTCACAGTTTCATGTAATCATTCCTTCTATATGAAAATTAGTAATAAAATGGGGCATGGGCAGGGTTGTAGACTATAGAACCCAGCTAGAAATCTACTTTCAGACTGAAATAGACTCACAATGAAATAGAATGATCTTTAGAGAAGTTTAATCGTGTAATTTCAAGATCTACCAAACAATGCTAACATCTGGACCATATTTTATTCATAAGTATATCATGAGAAATTTAACACTTTAACAAAGATACATATTTTAGGACTATTTTTATATAAACTTAGAATAATAAAAAGCTTTATATATTTCTGAAATTTTATAAAATATAAATAATGAACAAATAAAAAATTGATAAGCAATCTTATTTTCTAAATGATTTACAGAAATTGCTAACTAACTACAGGAAAGTTATTGATTTTGGAAATGTTGGCCATTAAGATTTTACTAACAAAAATTATTCATAAGGTATGAACAGGCAAAACAAATCACTATATGTGTATTACATGCATAGGGATGCTGCAGTTGCATTATATACTATGTTATATTTTTACTGTTAAATTCACAAGACTAAAGTTATGTCTTTTTAGGCTGCTATTCTTATGCACGAACAATGAAGTCATTGTCAGTATCGTTTACCTGAGTTAGCTTTTGGTCAGGAAACAAACAATGAAGCCAGGCTTTGGGTAGATGGGTTCAGGAACCCTACTGTCCACTCTATTTACTTTCACTTGAGTCTGCTCTTTGAGAAAGGTAGACTTCCAGGCACTGTATATTATATTTGCGTGATGGGTACCATGATGGCCCCCATGACCTAGTGCTTGGACAGAATTTAACATGAGCCACCTTTTTTCCAGGTTACCATGTAGATAGAACAGGGTCAGAGCCAGATTATCTAGTTTCAAATCACACAACAGATTTGTTTTTGAATCCTTACAGCCTTCAGTAAATCTTCTTAAGAGGTAATACAGGATATTGTTGAAGAGGACAAACAGTGGAGTTGGACAAGCTCAGTATAAATCATGGCTCCGACATTTGCTAGCTGTGTAACCAATAGATACTCTACATACTCTTTAACTCTTAGTGTCCTCATCTGTGAAACAGGGAAATAACAGTAAGTAGCTAACTGAGGTTACTGAGTGGATTAAATAAGAAAAAAATATTTATAAATGGTTGCGACAGTGTGCTAGGAAAATTGTAATTGTTAAGTATATTTAAAAAAAAATTGTTACCATCTCAGCTATTTCAGCTGTCAGGCAGCAACAAACAGTTGATTTTCCACAGTTGGGTCAGATTGTTAAAGTGAGAATGACATCCTGTACACCCTCTGGCCCCATCCTCTCTGATATGACACAAGCAGCAGTTACTTTCAAAGTGTAAGTGAAACTTAGGGACAAAACTTCAGAGCCAATACATTCTGTCAGCCTTCCACATAAGGTCGTTCTTTCACCAGTGATGATCTTGGAGGTTCGAGGCTTAATTCTTATGCCTTCCCTTATTAGGCCACAACATAACTGCCTAAGCTAAAGCAATAAGTGTCTGTAGATTGAGGAAGAACAAGGTGATAATTTTATGAGGTTCAGGATCCTTTAGAGCAAGTATGGGATTGGATGATAGGGAACATAGTGAGGTCAGAACACTCAAGGAGTCCTAGCACATTTGATACTATTAAGCTTTAAGTATTGATAGAAAAAAAGAGAGGTCTTTAGGAGATTTTATGAATTTTTTCCCAATGTTTCATTGACATTTTATGTGTTTTTCAGTAGCATATTTTATGCTAGGTCTTATTACAAAACTAGACACTAATGTAGGGAGATAAACTGTTTTTTTGTTTTGTTTTTTTTTTAAACTGAAAAAACTTTACAATCTAAAATGGCATAGCCTCTATCTGAATGAAGAAAAAATTGAGAAGTAAGCTTGCCTTCTATATACCTTGGGATATACGTTGGAATTAAAAAACTACCAGTTATAAAGTTAGTCAGTCACAGGGATGTAATGTATAGCACAGGGAATACAGGCACAAATACTATAACTTTGTATGGTACGTAATGTATAAAAATACTGAATCACTATGTTGTACACCTGAACCTATTATAATATTGTAAGTCAATTATACTTCAAAAAAATACTGAAAGATTCCAACTGAAAACAATTAAAATTATATATAAAATAGGAGATATAAAAGTAGTTTCTGGAGATGAAAAATAATTATTTATAACTGTATAGCTAACATAAGTTTGAAAAGTTGAATAAAGTTAATGTTTCCCAAAAAATATAACTACAGAAAGTGGCATGACAAAAAAACTTGCTGGTAACACTCTTGCTTTCTTTTTTATGTTACCGAAGAACTATCCTTCCAATAATGTTCTCAATCCTAAGAAATTTATTAAAGTCTTTCAAATAATCACACTCAGATATTCCATGTTTCATATTCTATTCATAACCCAGAAAAAAAAGGAAAGTGAGTCAAAACATTTAACAAAGCAAACATAACCCCAGGATCGAAAATCAAATAGATAAATTATTTGAAAAATTTAATTATGTACAAAGTAACTTTCATGCAAGGTAAAATTCCTAGGTAATTAAATTCTACAAGTTCTTTGATAAATTATACGTAGAAAAGTCCCTTCTAACTTTTTACATTACATGACAGTAAAAGAACCTCTAAAGTACTATTAAGAGAGTATATACTAAAAAGGAAATTGGTTGAAAAAGAAGTATGCAGTAGTGCTCGTAGATAATGAAAGTGATTTAAATGTTACCAAATGATTCACTAAAGTACCACAAATACAAAGAGATAAATAATTGATACTCCATAAATGAAGAGCCCTTTGCCCAAGAATAAACCGCGTTATTCAAAAAATGACCAGAGGTGCTAAAGGTCTGCCAATGTTAATATGACTAAACAGGGTTCAATTTACAACATGCAAACAATATGGATGCTACTTCTAAGAATTTTAGAAATTTACCACATATTAAACTTTATCAGTTGAAAAGATGTAAATCTATTCCAGCTGCCTAGAAATTCATCTAATTTAAGACAATTCAATGAATTGTGGGAGTTTCGGGGGAAATAAGTAATATGTTAACAGTGTAATAAATTTTTGGATTTACATCAAAGATTAAATGTATTCTCTTTTAGTAAAATGGTGTTTCTCAGGCTTGTAAAAATCTTCAGACAGGGCTTCCCTGGTGGCGCAGTGGTTGGGAGTCCGCCTGCCGATGCAGGGGACACAGGTTCGTGCCCCGGTCCGGGAGGATCCCACATGCCGTGGAGCGGCTAGGCCCATGAGCCATGGCCGCTGAGCCTGCGCGTCCGGAGCCTGTGCTCCACAACGGGAGAGGCCGCAACAGTGAGAGGCCCGCGTACCACAAGAAAAAAAAAAAAAATCCTCAGACAAAATTCAAATTTTTATGACTAAAAAACCCTAGTTTATGTTCCTGAAGTTTAATTATATATTTTATCCCCCAGTTTGAAACTCTGAAAATCCTGGACTGAGTAATTAATTTCAAAGTATCACTCATTTTTACTTGGGGGGAAGGAGTGGCAGAAAATTCCCATTTAACCCAAGGGTAGTACAGATTACAGACTACAAGTCAATATTTTAAAGAACCACTTCCTTGAAATCTGGAGTCTGGATAATGTGAGGATAGAAGACAGGTAGGAAAAAATACAAGTAAAACTATAAAGAAAAAAATTTCAAAACTTTGGAGTATAAAACTGTACTATGTATGGCATAAATTGAACCCTGCTTTATTTTAAAATAAAGCAAAAATAAAAATTAATAGAACACTTCACACGGTTAAGTCAGAGGAAGAACTGCAACCCCAGTTTAACTGATTTTTAATAATTATTGCCCCAATGAGTTTAGAAGAAACACAGCCCCGGAGATGATTGTTTAGCATAGGAATAACAAATTAATATATACAAAATGCAATGCATTAGATAATTTTCTGGTATTGAGTTAGCATTGCAAATAGCAAGGATTAGAAACAAAATAGAAATGTCTATTTCCTACCTATATCACTGGCTACCGTCTTGGAAAACTTTCTGCTTTTGATCTTCACTGAAAATAATATTTTGATACAAAATGTCAAAATCTATTCAAAGTAAACTACATGAATTAAATGTAATTAAAAGAAAATACTGTAAAATAAAGATACTATACCCTTTTCTATAAAATTATTCACTTTTTGTTGATCATCTGAATTGTGTGGTGATGAAGAACCTACACAAATGAAGACAATGGAAGGAACAGGCACATAGTCAGTCACAAACGCTGAGTTGTCACAGGGAAAAGTACAAAGTAATCTGGTAACCCTTAAAACAAGTTCCCATACTACTGGCCAGAAGAAAATATCATGTATATAGTTAATAATAATTCTTATAATATTACAGTAAGAACAGCAATCAGTAGTGCATTATCTTTCGTCGACCAATCTCTAGTATGTATAAATATTAAACCTAATGTATAATAATTTTTCCGTAAGGTACAACCATTTGGCAAAATCTTGGTATATATTATAAGTTAGAGAACAGATAAAGAAAAATATAAGGAGTTAAATGTTTCTGAAAGAAAACATATAAATTCTTGATATTAGTTAACCAAATAAGGTTTATCTAGTAGCAGAGTCCTGTATAAGTACTATACTGGTAAAGTTTATTTTAGAGTTAGTTTTCTAGATACAAACTTTAAAATCATATATAAATTCTACTAGTACCATAGAGGTCTTTAAAATACTGAGGATGATACTTATAATTTTAGGTATGTTCAAATATTTACTTAAATTTAATGAGGTAAGGAATATTTTATTTCAACTGTGACTTTCAATACATTTATGTAATATTGTTATAATTAAGATTTTAGTCCTTTTTCTTTAAAAAGATGTTCCTAATTTTCATTGTATTTCTTTAATTTCTAACACAAACTTTTTATTATAAAGGGAATCCTAAGTAGTATTCTAGTTGACTTTATTATTAGAGTCAAACTACCTATCTTTATAACACATTTCAAATGATATCTCACCCATTAAAATTTTCACCATCTCTCCAGCTATAAATCACCTCCCTTTCTTTGAATTCCTGTAAAAGTTCACCTGTTACTTCTCTTATGATGTTAATCACTTAACGCCTTATATTTTAAGTCTACATACACCTGACCTTTCCCACTGAACTGAATTGAGAAGCTGGGACCCTATGTGATTGATATTTGCATCTCTTTTGGACTCAGTGGAGTGCTCTTCATGTAGGAATCTCTAAGTAAACATTCGCTGAACGAATAAAGCTTTTCTGCTAGAAGTGACTATCTAGAACATAACTGGAAGTAAATAAAATGGTTTTTCTATGCTGATTTCTTTTTTATCCCAGTGAAACTACTGAGCCTTCATAAATAAGGTCAAAATTTGACCTTCCCCCACAAAATCGTACTTTCTTTCTGTGGCCAGGTGGAAAACATCCTTGAAGTCTCTTCTCAGACCAAGTAAAGCCTGTCAACATTGGCAGGATCCAATTACTTCTAAAACAGTCTTATAAAAATTACTCTTTTAAAACTATGTTATTTTTGTTAAATAGCATTTATAGATCCTCATAAATCCTATATCAAAAAATATCATATAAGTAACACTGAGCTCAGCAACATTTTCAGGAATAGAAATAGGGTACACTCCTTTTTCACATAATTCAGATTTTAAAAAGATAATGGTTATGAGAAGATGTTACATATACTTTAAAATATTATTCATCTCTGATACCACATAACCACATGGATGTACAAATATTTATTAACACTTGTTTTATTTGATATATTTCATATCAGACTAATAGCAAGATAGCATATCTGAACACGAATATAAAATTATAAAAATGCCCGGTATTTCTAACATAAAAATAGGCAACATAAGCCGTAAATGTGAATAAAAGAAGCAGATATATTTTTCCCCGAACTGAAAATGCCTACTACCAGTTGTCATAACTTCTGTGACAGCTCATGAAAAAGTTCCAAAAATGATTTTAGCATTTCCTACTTGAATATATTTTAAAATTTAGATTAAATAAACACAGAAAATACATACAGCTTTTGTTTTTTTCTAGGGTACACAGAAACTCCTGAGGGCACCATCTCATGGTATGTGGCCTTGGGTTTTCTTCAATTTGAAATGTATATATCCATATACATACATACATGCATACATACATACATACACACACATAAATTTTGGATGCAGCACTAAAATATATCCCAACATTAGAGAAGTGCTCAGTGAAGCAATCTGAGTTCTTTGAAATAAAGATCAAATGAAGATGGCAGAAATAATTTTCTATGTTAATTCAGGATGGCAGAATTAATTTTCTATTTCAGAGAGATTGTTGGTTTATTTAAAGATAAATGGAAAGGGAAAACTATATTCATAACTTGGATTTTCTCAGGATGATTTTTTTTTTTTTTTTTCAGTATGTGGGCCTCTCACTGCTGTGGCCTATCCCGTTGCAGAGCACAGGCTCCGGACGCGCAGGCTCAGCGGCCATGGCTCAGGGGCCCAGCCGCTCCGCGGCATGTGGGATCTTCCCGGACCGGGGCACGAACCCGTGTCCCCTGCATCGGCAGGCGGACTCTCAACCACTGCGCCACCAGGGAAGCCCTCTCAGGATGATTTTTGAATAGAGCTTTGATATTAGTTGGCTAAACTGTTCAGATCACAAATCTTGATTACGGGCTTTAAAAGCTTTTCAGAAGAGTTTCTCTTCAATTATACGTATTATTTCAAATGAACGTATTGGTTTTGATAAAGGGCATACGGCTACTTTTCATTTTTATAATAGAGGTCCTCTTCTTAGTATTTATTAGGAATTCAGTTGAACTCCCAACCCACTTTTTATACATTTCTTCTCTCATAAACACAAATGTTGTTTTCTAGCAACTATTTCCAGAGCTTTATTTTAGTTTCTATGGTAGTTCTTAGTACTTATGCATGACTGACATCCATCTCCTGGTATATGAAACATGTTTTAGGTACAACTATTGTCTACCAAAGTGTGGTCTGTTTTTTGTAAAAGCAGTCTTTTCTGATATGCATGAATGAATATAACTCTTCAGATAAGTCTCCGCTCTTTCAGAGCATAATCAAAGACTAAACTAAATCAACTAAGAGGTTATATCTAAAGATGGGAATTTGTGATTTATCAATGATTTCTGAGGTCACAATTTTTACTTTGCATTTCAAACTCACCTAAAAGGATGCCTGGTGTCATACGTATTTCTGCACGTTAAAACTATATTTTCTTTTCATGTGAACCAAAGAGCACAGTATATTTGAAAATGTTGAATGATGTCTGAGTTTCTCTGGTACAAGAGATAACCTGGAGGGTTTTTACCAGTATACATGTTTTATATTTATCTATTGAATAATTATAATGAAGTGTACTTACATATTTATCTACAATTACCTCTCGTTGGGTTATCCCAAATTGCTAGAAATATACACCTATTGAAAGTCTGACTTAGGGTGAAAAGGAGTATTAATTTATTTGGGCTGAATCTTGTTAAAACACATTTGATAGTCATTTAATATATTGAAAGACAATATATCACATGTCCAAGTTATCAAATGTGGCCTATAGTCTTAACATATTGACAAGTGCATTCACATGGCCTTTAGGGAAGGTGAGACCATCAGAACAGTACTGTATATGGTTGGAGGAAGAACAGTAATAATTAAGAGATATTATAATTCTAAATCATATTCAGAAATAACTCTAGTCCTGTGAGATGGGAAGTACGTATTGCTCCACATTACTTGTTCAATGTTATTCTACCAACGTTCAGCCTTAATATTAGGTGCTAATGATATGAGTGATTCCTGTATTCCATATGTTTTATTGGTGTAATGAGTGTACTTAAATATGAAATTTGAATACTAAGAAAACCAGAAGGCGCATATATTTTAAGAAAAGAAATGATTAACTTGAGCAATATCAGGAAAATGCAATTTTAAAAAGAAAACCTCACAAAAGTTCTATTGGTCCTAGATCTAACGGAATGGTAAACTGAAATATGAGGGAGTAAAGTAAAATGCACCTCTCAATTTTTCCTATTCTTAAAATTATTTCTGATGTAGAACTACCTATGCAAGGATCAAAATCTGTCTAAGAACAGTGTTACTTTCTGTTAAGAACAATCTTTCCAGTAGAAAGCTGATGAAAATTCCCAGCCAGAATGATTTAATAAATACGTCAGTTAAAATTATGAAGTTAACCTTATTAAATTTTAGCAAAGTTTCAATCCACTAAAAAAAATAGTGAATTCAGGATCCTCTTAGTTGTATGGGGACTCAAAAAGTAATGTTACTTTGAAATATTAATACATACATAGGGTACATAAGACTAATATACGGAGAAGAAAGGACAAATGCTTTAATACAGCTATAAAATTATATCTCATATTACTTTGATCAAAATCAAATGTAACTAGTCTACAATTATTCTAACTGTCCACAGTCACCATTAGATAAGTGTTAAAAATCTTTCACAACATTTAGGTGAACATTATTCATGGATTAGAGCACTACTCTACCAGATGGCTCCAGGCATGCTGACAGCAAAGACAAAAACTGTAGATGACGAAACCTTCGATCCAATGGTAAGAAGTAAAATACATTCTCCCAAAAAAGTGTAAGTATTAGAAGCTAAGTAAAGTTACACGACTCTTAACAGGTAATAGCTGTAGATTTTTATCTAATGCATTTCTTTTCACTTAATGAGAATGCAAAGAATAGTTATGATTTTAAGAATAAATATGTGACACAGAAGTTCCCTGTAGGTGTGTTTTAAACGCTTATCTGTACAAATGTGACAAGCTGTATTTTTTGTAGAATTATAATTATTAATAAAATAAAAAGCAAATTACCAGAAGTTGGAGATTTGCAGCGATCTTCTGGGGCTACAGTCCCTTCACTAATATCGCACAGACCTGCTAAAAAACAAAACCAAAACCAAATCACACCACAAGTTTATGTAAGTGCAGTTTTACCTCCTATTTACAGTATGTATTTAATGACAGTCCATTAAAAAAAAAAACCCAGCAGGTTAGCAGACTACGCTGGCATTGATACTATGCTCATTAGTTTTGAGATCAGAATATAGGAGTATTCTGATATTAAAACACCTCAAACTAACACAGCAGTCATCAGTTAAACAAATAAGAAACAATTTCCGAAAGAGATAATTTGCTATTTTTCAGGGACATTAGATATAACACAGGATTTTGTTTAAAGTCGGCAATTTGAGGGCATATGACGTACATACTTCTTATTGGATTTCACTTGAAGGAGAATAAATAGTTGGTAATAAATTTGGTGACTTTTACATCATAAGGACTCTCAACTCAAACCTCAAAGTGGTTTCCCCTAAGTATATCTCAAGTACCTCCCTTAAATATCACTGAATAATAATTAAGAAAATATTGTGTGCTTCCAAGTTTGCAATATTTAAAATACAAGCATACCTTGTTTTACGGCACTTTTCACTTTGCTTGTATTGCATTTTTTTTACAAATTGAAGGCTGTGACAACCCGGCACTGAGAAAGCGTACAAGCACCATTGTTTTCAACAGCGTTTGCTCACTTCGTGTCTCTATGTCACATCTCAGTAATTCTCATAATAATAATAAAAAAGTCTGAAATATTACATTTGTTACGGTGATCTGTGATCAGTGATCTTTGATGTTACTATTTTAATTGTTTTGGGGCACCATGAACCACGCTCATGTAAGACAGCAAACTCAGTTGATAAATGTGTGTGTTCTGACTGCTCCACTGACCCGCCCTTCCCCCATTCCTCTCCCTCTCCTAAGGCCTCCCTATTCCCTGAGACACAATATTGAAAGTAGATCAGTTGATAACCCTACAGTGACCTCTAAGTGTTCAAGTGAAAGGAAGAGTCAGTCAGTCGCTCCCCTTTCTCTTGAAATCCAAAATGAGAAATAATTAAGCTTGGTGAGGAAGGCATGTCAAAAGCCCAGACAGGCTCAAAGATAGGCCTCTTGAGCCAAATAGTTAGCCAAGTTGTGACTGCAAAGGAAACGTTCTTGAAGGAAGTTAGACGTGCTACGCCAGTGAACACATGCATGATAAAGTGAAACAGCCTTAATGTTGATATGGAGAAAGTTTCAGTGGTTTGGATAGAAGATCAGATCAGCCACCACATTCCCTTAATCCAAAACCTAATCCAGAGGAAGACCCTAACTCTCTTCATTTCTATGAAGACTGAGAGAGGTGGGGAAGCTGCAGAAAAGTTTGAAGCTGGCAGAAGTTGGTTCATGACGTTTAAGGAAAGAAGCCCTCTCCATAACATAAAAGGGCAGAGTGAAGCAGCAAGGGCTGATGTAGAAGCTGTAGCACGTTATCCAGAAGATCTAGTAAGATAATTAATGAGGGTCGCTATACCAGACAATAGATTTTCAATGTAACTGAAACAGCCTTCTGTTGGAAGATGCCATCTAGGACGTGCATAGCTAGAGAGGAGAAGTTAATGCCTGGCTTCAAAGCTTCAAAGGACAGGATGACTCTCTTGTTAGGGGTTATGCATCTGGTGACTTGAAATTGAAGCCAATGCTCATTTACCATTCTGAAGAATCCTAGGAACCTTAAGAATTATGTTAAATCTACTCTGCCTATGCTCTATACATGGAACAACAAAGCCTGAATGACAATATTTCTGTTTATAACATGGCTTATTAAATCTTTTAAGCCCACTGTTGAGATCTACTGTTCAGAAAAAAAGATTCCTTTCAAAATATTACTGCTTATTGACAATGTACCTGGTTACCCAAAAGCTCTGATGGAAATGTACTATGAGATTAATGTTGCTTTCATGGCTGCCAACACAAAATCCGTTCTGCAGCTCATGGATCAAGGAGTATTCAACTTTCTCACATCTTATTATATTTCTTAAATAATATTATATATTAAAAAAATATATTTTATATATATATACATTTTACATATGTTTCTGTCACGTTGTAAGGCTATAGCTGCCATAGATAGCGATTCCTCTGATGTATCTGAGCAAAGTCAATTGAAAACCATATGGAAAGGATTCACCATTCTAGATACCATTAAGAACATTTGTGATTTCATGGGAAGAGGTTGAAATACCAACATTAACAGGAAGTTGGAAGAAGTTGATTCCAACCCTCATGTTTGACTTTGAGAAGTTCAAGACTCTAGTGGAGGTAACTGCAGAAGTGGTGGAAACAGCACGAGAACTAGAATTAGAAAGGGAGTCCGAAGATGGGACCGAATTGCTACAATCTCATGATAAAACTTCAACAGACGAGGAGTTGCTTCTTATGGATGAACAAAGAAACTGGTTTCTTGAGATGAAATCTACCCCTGGTGAAGATGCTGGGAAGATTGTTGAAATGAGACCAAAGATTTAGAATATTACATAAACTTCGTTGATAAAGTAGCAGCAGGGTTTGAGAGGGTTCGATTGTGAGTAAAATCGTGAAAGGAAGAGCCAATCGATGCAGAACACGTCACTGTTGTCTTATTTTAAGAAGTTACCATACCCACCCCAGCCTTTGGCAGCCACCGCCCTGACCAGTCAGCAGCCTTCGACACTGAGGCAAGACCCTCCACCAGCAGAAAGGTTATGACCTGCTAAGAGCTCAGATAATGGTTTGTTAGATTTTTTAGCAATGAAGTATTTTAAAATCAAGGTCTGTACATTGTGTTTTTTTAGACATAATGCTACTGCACACTTAACAGACTACTGTATAGTGTAAACATAACTTTTATACGCACTGGAAAACCAAAAAATACATGTGACTCGCTCTATTGCCATATTTGCTTTAATGTGGTGGTCTGGAACTGAACCTGCAATATCTCAGATGTATGCCTGTACTGCACATTACTTTTCTTCTAGGGCTATAACTCTTAAAAACTATACTATCACATTTTAAAAAGAGCTCTAAAGAAATAGTTTCTTATCTCAGATATATATGAATCATATAAAACTAATCTATCTTATAGGATGGCCTCAATTCTTAGGAGAAATCCTAGCAAGGTATTTTACACTATAGACAAAAACTATAAGACATGGCAAAATGCAAAGTAAACAATATGGAAATTAATTTGCTTGGAGATAGAAATGAAAAGAATTCTTCCAAAAGAATTACAAACAAACACACACCAGGAGCTTGGGATAGCTGGGCAACAGACAAGAGGCTGCATGACTAGGCCTCAGAAGTTGTCGGGTCTGATATCGACATATGTGCACATATGACCAGTATCTGCTTTTCTATTCCTCTGGTAAAATTCATGACGTCACAACCTCTACAGTCCCTAAGAAAGCTCTTACAGTAACATTTAGAGAACACTGAGTACTGAATTGGGTTTATGAGGAGTGTTTTCTATTTTGAACTATATATTATTTGTCTTCATTGGATAGGAAGCTTTTGAATGACAACAAGTAGTTTTTTTCTTTTCTTTTCTTTTTAACTTTCATCACACTAAAGATTTTGGAAAAAAAATAATAAAACTAGCCTTTACAGTTCTAAGATGACAGATGTAATTACAGGTATGCATTTATTAATCTCTGACAAAATATCTGTATATATAAATAAAATTTTTCTTGATAAAACACTAAGATAGCAGGTGTTTAAACAGTAGTGATATATAGAAACAATCTAAGTGTCCACTGGTGGATGCACAGATGAAAAAATGAGCTATACATATACAATGGAATATTATTCAGCCATAAAAATGAATGAAATTTTGCCATTTGTGACAATGTGGATGGACCTTGAGGGCATTATGCTAAATGAAGTAAGTCGGGCAGAGAAAGAAAAATACCATATAATTTCACTTATATGTGGAATCTAAAAAGATGGATGGTTGCCAGAGGTGGCAGGGGATGGGAGGAGAAATGGGTGAAGGGGGTCAAAAGGTAGAAACATCCAGTTATAAAATAAATAAGCTATGCAGATGTAATGAATACCATGATGACCACAGTTAATAACACTGTATTGCATATTTCAAAGTTGCTAAGAGAATAGATCTTAAAAGTTCTTATCACAAGAAAAAAAATTTTTTAAACTACGTAAGGTGATGGCTGTTAACTAGACTTACTGTGGCAATCATTCTGCACTGTATACAAATATCAAATCATCATATTGTATGCCTGAGACTAATATAACATTACATGTCAATCATACCTCAATTAAGTAAATAAATAAATAGTAGTGATTATATAGTCCAGTATTACAATGAGCCTGGTACTAAGTAAATTTTGAAATTTAAAGCCTTTGGTATTTTGTCAACTGCTATTAAACTCTATAAAAATGTAGTATGAGATATAATTCCCATTCTTAAAATAGCCTAGGAAGAAACATTTAAGAAGCTAAATTAAAGAATGTGATAGTGATCATTTAATTTAGATATTAAATTATTGAGTGAGCTAAAACCCCCTTCTGTGTCTTCCATCTGACTCAGGGTAAAAGCCGAAGTCCAGCTCCACATGACTGGTTGATGTATATGATCCTATGGTATATGACTGTGGTACATATTATGTGGCTATGGTGTATCCTCTCTGACTTTATTTCCTCTCCTACCACGTACTTCCCCATCTCCCTTACTCTCCCTACTTCAGCCACACTTACCGTTCACTGTAACCTTGAACTCACCAGTTACACTGCTTCTGACCCACTGTACTTGCTCTTCTCTGCTTGAAATGTTCTCTCTACAGACATCGTCATGGAAAACAGCTGTCTCCTTTAAATCTTTGCTCAAGATATTTTATTTAGAATGTAACACCCTTGTCACTGATATTTCAAATGCCCCTCATTTAATTATTTTTCCCTTTGGCACTATTATGCAACTTACTGTACATTACCTATCTTTTAAAACTTCCAGTATAATGTGAGTTCTATGAGGACAGAGATTTTTGTCTGTTTTATTACTGTAACAGTGCATAGCACATGGTAGGTGCTCAATAAATATTTGTTGAATAATTGAATATATATATATGAAAGGATTTCATAGCATATAATCTAATCCATTTTCTCTGTTGCTGCCAGAATCCCTTCAAGCAATATTCCTAGCAATACAGTTATCTAGGTTTTGCCCAAATGTATCCCAACCCAATTAGCTAGCTGGTAATAAACAACAATTACAAAGTTCTTGACACATTTAACTCTCACTGAAGCGAATGAGGTAGACAGTATTATCCTCATTTTACAGAAGAAGAAACCGAGGCACTGAGTGTTTCAGGTATCTTATTCAGTGACAAACACCTAATTACATCTAGAGACGGTCAATTTCATTGTCATTGTAATAGATATTTTACTGGCCAGAAGTTCTTGAGTACATTTGGGCCCAAAATTGTTTTCTCTATAGCCTGCCTTAAAAAGAGGAAGAAATACAATATAAATGGATAACTTAAAATCTTCTGTATCTCTCACACTAGTATATTCAGCAGTTATGTCATATTATTGGCATACCTTAAGCTGTGGTAACAGAACAACCACTTGAACACCAACAATATTCCAGTCACAAGATGAGTCACATTACATATGCCCTTTCACTTAATAACTACACTAATTTTATGAGGTGATCACCCCCATTTTGAGGACTCTGAGCCTCAGAGTAGCATCTTCTCTAATATAACACACATAAAAAGAGGGCTGAGATTTAACACAAATCTGCCTAAACTAACAACAAAACCTCTAAGCATGTTCACATGAACTGCCTGAGCCGGTTTTTTGTTTTGTATACATGTAATTATCTTTATGATCTAAACACAGGACTTAACATTTATTGCTGATAAACTTCATTTCCCTGGTTTAAGCTTATGATTTCTACCTATAATTACCTTTGGGGTTTTTATTTTGCCATCAAATGTATTAGTTATCCTTTAAACAGCAAAAATAAGCACACCTTCTCTTTCAATTGTTTAAACAGGAAGTTTAACTATTTAAAATGTTCAACAAAGCATAATCATATGTTATTCAGTATTGTAACCCACTAACTGAGGCACACTACATCAAATTAGTATCAGGCCACAAACCGACCCACTAGGTACCATGCTTTAATCCAGCAGTTGGCAAATGTTTTCTGTGAAGGTCCAGATTGGGTTTTGGGGCCAATCTGTCACAACTACTCAGCTCTAATATTGAAACACAAAAGCAGCCATAGATAACACCTAAGCGAATTAGCATGGTGCTGCTCTAATAAAACTGTACTTCAAAAACAGGCAGTGGGCCATGAGCCAGATTTGGCCCACAGACTGTAGTTTGCTGACTCCTGACTTAATCTTGCAACCATCAAATTGAACTAGGTATATAGGTCACTTCCACCTGTCTGGTTCACAAAAGTATCATGGAATTCTTTATCAAATACCCAATTAACTTCAGGAAATATTATGTCAACAGGCTGCCATGAACTATCAATGTAGCTACCAGATTAAAAAAGTAATGCTGATTTTGGAACAACTTACTTTTAGTGAATTCCTGCTGATTTCTATTATTATCTCTATTTTCAATATGCATGTAAGGCATCAACTACTTAGCAAATCATTCTAGAATTCTGACTGACTTGTAAATCAAATTTACTGATTTGTAAAATATTTGACCTTCATCAATTGGGGGTACCATTTACAAATTTTCTTTACAAATTCCCTTGATATCTTTTCATTATTGCTTGGTTTGCCTTATTTGCATAATGTGGCTTAAACTTTAATTTCTCTTTATTATTTTTCATAATTTCCAGAGAGAAAAATCATTCTTAATGGAGAGCTGAGAAACAAAGTGATTTAGTTCTATACTCTATTTTTCAACTATCATTGCAAATCATCCTTAAAGTGGTGTCCTAATCCTTCCTTAACTATATTTTCACTGTAACCAAACATTTTGCTATATTTCTCATTTTGGAGAATTCAGCCTTAATTCAACACAGTACTTACTGATCTATGCAACATTTTTATCCATCCTTGACTGTATCCCTTATTTCTTATATAGTCTCTTTCATTTCTTATAAGAAACACAAAGACAGAAATTTCAACTAGTACTACTGGGCTATTTCTCTTTTACTGTCTTATCGAAAATATTGACGACTTGACAGTAACTGCAATTGTAGAGCCCAAAACTTCATTTTTAGAGCCTCCTCTCTATAACTTTTGAACATATCTTTCCTAAAGTCTAGATACAGCTTTGTGTATCTAATTTCCTTCTTTATTAAATTCTATATTTATCTATTTCCAAGCCTAAGTAAGTACTTTTTCTCATGTGTCTATTACTTTCACATCATTAGATATTATATTCAGAATAGAAATTTCCTTTTTGTGTCCTTCACTGAGTGAAAAAGTGGCCAACAAACCAAGATGTATATTATCACGTTTCACTTTTAACAGAATTAAGACTATCAGCAGATATATATATATATATATATATATATATATATATATATATAGGTAGTTGAAATACTTTATCACTACCTGTCCCTGTGAGTTTCATAATTTTTATTATGAAAATACTGTAGATATTTTATACAGCTATAAAATATTTAAACTTAAACAGTAACATTTTATCTTATAAAATAATTTGAGTGCCATCTTATTCTTTACGAAAATATATTAGCACCTATTAGTAGAAAAAAACCCCAAATCTCTCCATTCATACTGATGTATTACAAAAGATAGAAGGACAATTTCATGATACTTGGGCTACACTTCAAGAACGTATTATAAAATATACACTTTAGCAAAAATATCATTTTCATATCAATGCAATTAAAGAATTTTAGTACCAATTATTCTACATTTGATTTCATTTGAGATATAAATATTTTAGAAGGCACAAATATTCTTAAAATGTTAAAGTATGTTTTAAAATAATGTTCTTTTAATTTTTATTTAAAACATAATCCTAAATATTGTTCAAGTGAGCATAACAACCATAAGTAAATATCTTAAACCGATGATGAAAACTCAAGTAAGTTCTCTTGTGCCTAAACATGTAACTCTTTAATACAAAATGAAGCAAATAATAAAATGAATAATATTGTAAGGTTTACTACAGAATAAAGTAGAATGCAATGGAATTCAAGAAAAAAAATTTTAAATCACACGGTAGAACTGGTCTCTATCCTTGGATGAATTTAGGTATTTAATTTCCAGTAATTTTATGTAAACTATGATGAGGTACCAACAAGAAAAGAAATTAATTAATTTCAGGAGTAATAAAACTTTTACTACTCCTCTGTCAAGACAATGTTTAACTTTCTGACACTAAATGTTGGTTCCTTCGCTTTATAAAGAAACTGGATTGTGACACAAACATTTCAATAGCTGTTTTCATATACATATTATGAGATGAATTTAAATAGTGAGTATATTATTTTCGATATAGGATGCTTTAATAGGCTCTTCTAAAAATAAATGAGAAAAAATAATTTTACAGACAAAATACACTGTCATGACTTTACCGACATGGAATAAATAACTTACTTAAAAAAGAAGAACGGAGTTTTTTCACAGATTCAGAATATAAGCTAGAAATGCCGCACATGCAAGAAGTCACAATCAGCATACCTTAGTGAAGCAATGAAAAGCAGAAGGAAAAAAAAAAAGGAGACAAAGATACTAGAATGGTATGGTTGGGACAACAATTTCTGCTGAAGATAACACATGACAAAATGATCACACAAACAAAAACAGAAAAAAATATTCAACTATCACCAAAATGATAGTAAGGTCTACATCCCATCACCTTTTTCTTTTCTTCTCTCATGAATTATGAGAAGTATTTAGTATCAGCTAATAATGTCCTGAAAGCAACTGGGAAATGAATCTCAGAAAGAATTTTAATTCAGAGAGATTGAGTTAGAAAGTATAGATCAGAGCTTCCCGATGGCATTCTGCAAATGGGTTAGGTTAAAAGTCTGCCCCAGATGGAGTTCCCCTCAATCCCAGGTCCAGCTGGGCAGGTCCTGGGGAGTCTGGAGCCCAGAGGCCAGTTACTGCTAGAGGCCTCATTAATATATCCCTATATGCCAGAGATCCAATGCCATTTTCTGTGTGTGCCATGAGGTTTGGAAAAAAAAAGGTGAGGTGTACTATTATAAACAGCTAACTATACATGTGTTCCATGAGGAATTAGTATTAAAACATTTAAAATAAGACTAATTACCTAGCAAACACAAAAGAATGCTATGGAGAGAATTCTTAATGGATCTGGGCTTGCACTGAATCAAAGCTATCAGAGAACGCTGTATTTCAGAGTTCAAATTCACTTTTGCATCTACATTTTTTTTTCACATGGGAAATGATTCCTTTGAATTAAATAGTCAAAACAATAAACTGTTGGTCTCACAACACTAAACAATAAAAGGGACAGAACTGTGAAATTAACTTTTGTTCTGTAATAATGGGATGAATTTTCCTGTCATTATAATTTAGCTAAAGAAGTGTGAAACTGTGGTTCTTTCCCAATATTAAATAAAATCCTAGAATATTAAAAACAAAAGCATAAGCTAATAACAACACAAAACAAAAAGACAGGCTGATACAGTTTATACAAACAGATGAAATCAGACAAGCTATCTACCCAATGGAAGTACTTATATTCACAGAAGTAACAGCATTTATGGAAATCCTAAAGCTCAGGACTTTTTTCTTCTTACCTCCTGAAGGCTGTCGAGATTTACGAGGAGATCGGGGTTCTCTCCGATAAGGATCACTGGAGCCGCATAATTCAATAGTGCCCAGGTTGAGGAGTACTGCTTTCTGGAGGTAGTCAACCATTGCAATGCCACTACAATTGCCAAAAACTACCCTAGGAATAGGGAAAGAGCAAATATTTTAGCACAGATAAACAGCTACAAGAAAACATATTGCAGTCTACAGGGCTAAAAAAATCATGATGGGTCTTTAAGAAAATTCCTTTTGAAACAAAAAACACTATTACGGCCATGCAAATACAGGTTACATACGCCTTCTGATGGAACTGTGCAGATTTTCTGTAGATATTAATGATTACAAATTAATATAGAAAAAATTAGGCATAGGAGTTGAAACTCAACCAGGGACATAAATCTCCACACTAGGCAATATGACATCTATTTTTTTGGACTTAAGGGTATTTTGAATGCCTCAGGGGAAGACATTCCCTTCCACTAGGAAAGTAGGGGATTATACCTTTGGAAAAGTTTTGGTAATCCCTATAGTCAAGAATAAAAAGTAGAAAGCATAAATCTTGGAGGCCTCCCTTTGGACTATTCCAAATACCTTCTCAATTATGAGTCGGGAAGTACAAACCAACTATGAATAAAGCAACTATGAATAAAGGAATTTTATTCTTTTAAGATCCCTTAAACCAGGAATCGAAAGCTAAAATATATAGAGGGGCTATATAAGTAAGTAAAACAGGCCAACTAAGGACTGTGGTGAACTGGAGAGTGGACAGCCCACCTAAAGAGGGGAAGCTTCAACCCAGTTCCTCCTGACTACTGCCGAACAGAAATGGAGACATGGGCCAGATAATCAAAGTTTTCAATTAAAGCTCTAAATATGGATTTTCACATTAAATAGTCTTGGCAACTAGTTCAAATTTAAAAAATACACAAAAAAGGCTAAACAAAATATATCTGTGAACCCAATGGGGACTGTGATCAACTGATTTGCAATTTCCTTTGAAACTTCCTATTGGTTCCTTTTCTTATTCCCTGTTTCTCTTATGGCTGTGGGCAGTAAAATATTAAAAAGGGGAACGTTTAGGCTTCCCTGGTGGCGCAGGGGTTGAGAGTCTGCCTGCCGATGCAGGGGACACGGGTTCGTGCCCCGGTCAGGGAAGATCCCACATGCCGCGGAGCGGGCTCGCTGAGCCTATGCTCTGCAATGGGAGAGGCCACAACAGTGAGAGGCCCACGTACTGCAAAAAAAAAAAAAAAAAATCTTAAAAGGGGAACGTTTGTGTTCTACATGGTGGGGCCCAAATTAGAGAATACTATCTCAGACTACAGCCAGTCTTAGCTGGGTGCACAACTGCAAGAGCTAGAGTAGGTGGTAGTAGCTATAAGGAGGAAGAAGAAAGATGAATGAGTCCCTAGGGCTAGAATCAAGGAAGGAGACAGTGACCTACACATAATAAATAGCTCTAGACTGAACAGTTAGCATGTTGTTTCTCTTATACCACAACGTTGATTTTTACTATTTACAACAGCCAGGACATGGAAGCAACCTAAGTGTCCATCGACAGATGAATGGATAAAGAAGATGTGGCACATATATACAATGGAATATTACTCAGCCATAAAAAGAAACGAAATTGAGTTATTTGGTGTGAGGTGGATGGACCTAGAGACTGTCATACAGAGTGAAGTAAGTCAACAAGAGAAAAACAAATACTGTATGCTAACACGTATATATGGAATCTAAAAAAAAAAAAGACAAAGAATGGTTCTGAAGAACCTAGGGGCAGGACAGGAATAAAGACGCAGACGTAGAGAATGGACTTGAGGACACGGGGAGGGGGAAGGGTAGGCTGGGACGAAGTGAGAGGTGACATAGATATATATACACTACCAAATGTAAAAGAGATAGCTAGTGGGAAGCAGCCGCATAGCACAGGGAGATCAGCTCGGTGCTTTGTGACCACCTAGAGGGGTGGGATAGGGAGGGTGGGAGGGGGACGTGAGAGGGAAGAGAAATGGGGATATATGTATATGTTTAGCTGATTCACTTTGTTATACAGCAGAAATTACACACCATTGTAAAGCAGTTATACTCCAATAAAGATGTTAAAAAAAAAGACCCAACACAGCCAAAAATGAATAAATAAATAAATTTATTAAAAAAGAAATCAATCTATCCTATTATAATAAAAAGTATGTACTACTAACACTATATACTTGAAGGCATGAATTGATAAATAAAAATACACCTGTAGTATAGATGAATACTTAACTATTACTATGCCTTTACAATTTACACAAGTTAACTATGGAAGGAGAAAGAACAAATTATACAGCTATGGTTCAACATTTATAGAATCAATTTAGAACATAGTCTTCTGGGTTGATGTTGTTAGACCTTCATTATACCAAACATTAACAAGGAAATTATTTCTCAGAGTACTTCCAGGAGAGGATAGATTCACTGGTCCATAAGGTATTTAACTTTAAATCAGGAAGCAGTATAAGCATATCCAGAGTAAATTATTCAAAACAGAACTATGTTCCAAATAAACACTGAGTTTGGTCTGAAATTAAAGTTATACAACATCTTTTTAAGTGATACTATAATAAAGATCATTCTGTTTTTAAAAATATAAAAATGCATGGAATATGATGAAGAGACCGAAAAACACAGAAATTATACTCACAATCCATAGGAAGAATTAACTGCCAGACTGGTTATTTGTTGCGGTGGTTCTCCACTCACCCACACCAACTGAATAACTAATTCTGTTTGATAACCTGGAGACTGCTTAAGTGGAGAATTTTTAACTCTGTAAGAAAGGAAAGCATGTTACCTGTTAACATGTTACCTCTTCAATTATCTTATTAGCCTATGTAATTATAAAGTCACCCATACATAACTATATAAAAAATAACTTTATATATAAAATTGTAAAATATAAAAAATGTCACAATCAGAATCCTGTCCTCTATAAATCATTTAGTCTAGTTGGAGATGAGACACCTAGATAAATCACAAAAATAAGAAATTATATGTAAGCTCCACATATAAACTGGGGAGGGAGGGGAGAAGCGAAGGGGGAGAAGGGGAGGAGGGGGTAGAGAGGGATGAAAGAAGAATAGGGAAGGATGGGGAGAAGAATGCAGAGAAGCAGCCCCTTAGGTATTAAGAGGAAAAAAATCAAGTTAGAGAAAAAAATCCAAGTTAGAAAAGTAGGCTTAAAACTTGAAAAAGGTATGGTATAACTAAATGAAAACTGGCCCAAAACACAAGGAGTTAAGGAAAAAGTATAAAAAATGTGCGCAATTTGTTTTTGTTTGTATAACCACTTTTACTATTAAAAAAAATCTTTTTTGACTTTGAGTTGGTAGTAGTTTTGATTGCAGACTCTTCCCCTAATAACTGCTGCATAGTGTTAAAAAAATTGCTTTTGCAAAAAATATGCCAACAAGATAAAGAAGTAGGAAAACCCATAGTCAAAAATTAACAAGTGTCTAAGTTTGGTCACAGTGGAAGGTGTGTGTAGTAACAGTAAAAAAAAAAATCACTATAGCGAGACAGGCCAGGGCCAGACTTTCCAGGGTCTTTGAGGTCCAGCTGCAAAGGTTTGATGTTGGTTTGAGTCTTGGTTGAGTTTGAGTCCTGGTTCTGCCACTTACTAGTTGTCTTCCTGTCTAGAAGTGGGAATAATATTACCTAATCACAGTATGACAGCACTGTGAGTGCCTATGAAAGAGTTTTGTCAATGGTCAGATTATACAAAAGTAATACATTTTCATTATTAAAGTATTAAAAGCCAGTGAAGATTTATAAGAAATATTTTGGAAAGATTAACCGTAGAGGCATGCAAGACAAAGTACAATGAGACCCATGCGGAAGTTCCTGTGATCCTTGTGATGCGAAATAATAAGGTAGATTTCAAACACATGAGGTAAGTTCTCAAAAGGGCTCGTAAATTCCATTAAGGTAGACACCTTGCAGTTACTTTTAACATTCTGGCAGAGGCAGTACTCAATATTTACTGAATGAATGAATGAGCTGGAGGCTGATTAGAGATAGAGGAGGGGAGAAAAAGAAGACAGTGATTCTAAGTTCCAAAAAAAGAAAAAAAGAAAGATAAAAGATGTCAAGATGAAGAGCCAGTTTTAGAGGAAGATGTGGTTAACTTTGAGGTAGGATCTTCAAGTGAACTATTCAGCAAACAGTTATACTCACTTGTACTGAGTGAGTTCATACAAAACTTATACTGGTTAAATTTGTTATAAGCATGTTAGAGGGAGTGAAGGAGGGGTGGTTTATAAATGTGAGACTTTCTAAGGAATAAAGTTACTTAGATATAATACCTTGTCATACTTGCAAACTTCAAGTGATTTTGGAAGATAAAATTTTTTTAAAATGTGAGCAATTTATTTGTGACTACTTTTACTATTAAAAAAATCTACTTTTACTTTAAAGTGAGAACATTTTTGATTGCATAGACTCTCTCCAGTAATTGTTCTTGCAAAACATATATAAAGCCTGGTTACTCCAACAATTCTTGGGGCTTCTGCTCTGGAGTGAGTATATAAAGGAAGGACAGCAGGAAGTCTATTCGATGTTCAATCTCCTGACACTAAACTCAGAGAACCCTTTGGATCATTTACTTGGTGCTTCTAGTGAAGAACACCATGACACCAGACTTTTTGCTGTCCTACTTGCTAGACTCACTCTAGGTTAAGAAAACGGTCAGGATGTTGCCCAAATTTCAGAGTAAACGTGAATCACCGAGGGTACCCCTAAAACAAACTGAGTTGCGGTCACATCTGCCTGTGCAAAGTCTTCAAGTTAATACACTCAGAACAGTACACTGGCTGATGCAGAAGCTTTGATTTCCCTCCGGGAAACACCCACTGCTTGGCTACAGCCATCTCTCTTGAAAGACAAAAATAAAGACTGAGTAGCATTTCACCTCCACCAGAGACAGCCTCTGTTGATATAAGCACAGCCTGTAGAGTCTGAGTGTGCTATTTTCTCCCTGTATGAATTAGATAAGGTTCAAGGAAGTGTCCACCCTCCCTCTGGCATATTTAATGTGCACATTACATTAGATTCTCAAGAGCAGAAACAGGCATTCAGGGATAATTTTAGAAGTGCATATACGGGCACATTTAAGATGTAAGTGATGAAGACACACAGAAGTCATGGAATTCTTATTTTACTTAGTTTCAAGGAACAAAAAAGTTCTAAAGCAAAGATAAGTCAAACTTGCTGAAAAATCCCCAATTGGTAAAAAATTAGAAATCGAATCAAGAAATGATGAAATATGTTAGATTTTAAAAATACAAAATGGGGGTTGGGTGGGTGTTACGTTTAATGTCTACAATGGCTATATGCAAGTTACCATTTTAATATTTTTAATATATACAAATTAATTTGTTTACTTTTTAAAGATAAAGGGTTGAACTTTTATAAAAAGCTCTGTAATTTGTACAAATGTATTTTAAATGTCAAAATAATGTCTGGAGGCTTTGTAGTTTCAAAATAATTTGTAGGTTTGGACTAACACCCTGCAAAAGCACAACTAAAATACTTAAATAAAACCAAAATTTTATTGGTAAAAGAAGTAAATTGAATAGCTGCTTTTAAAATGTTTCTTCAGAAAAACAATTACTGTACAGGGAGGGATGGAGTGGGAGGCTGGGGTTAGCAGATGTAAGCTCTTCTATATAGAGTGGATAAACAACAGGGTCCTACTGTATAGTACAGGGAACTATATTCAATATCCTATGATAAACCATAATGGAAAAACATATTAAAAAAAGTATATATATATATGTATGTATAACTGAATCATTTTGCCATACAGCAGAAATTAACACAACACTGTAAATCAACTAGACTTCAATAGGAAAAAAAAAAAACAACTCCCCAACCCAATTATGTACAAAAACATTTTGTATAAAAACAAACAAAAAACATCTAAGTATTAGTTATTTTCACATCAATTTAGCTATACTTATGACTTTTAAAAATTGGCTTTTGAGATTGTGGACTAAAACAATATGAAGTTAATAAATAACTGCATTAACCTGAAAACTATTAAAATGGTTAAAAAAAAGAAATGTAACTCAAATTGCCTATGATTTTAAAAAGTCACTAGTGAATGTGTGGATTTTAGACAAAAATCTCAAACTTGTTACCAGAAATACGTTACCAAAATAAACCTCAAAGACAAATTGTACTTTATATGCTTATAAAAATTAAATTGACAAAAAGCAGGAGAAATACACATTAAAATCAGAAGAAATGACATTAACAAAAATTTTACAAATTTAAGTTTAAAGTAAAGTAGTACAGAGTAAGTAACAAAAGGGAAAGATGTAGAATTCTTTTATTACCAAGTCTCATTCTACCTAAACATATGCCAGACTGTAGCAGAAAGGAGGTGTGTGTATATATACCTGACAGAGAAAGGAAGGGGAAGGGGAAAGGGAAGGGGAAGGGGGAGGGGAAGGGGGAGGGGGAGGGGGGGAGGGGGGGAGAGAGGGAGGAGAAACTTGAGACCTTTCTGAGAATGTACTGATAGGTGCTTAACCTCAATGCTTATATTCGTTAGGTCAGATCAGTCTCTCATCCTTGGCGTTACTGACATTCTGAACTGGGTCATTCTTTGTCGTGGGGCACTGTCTTGCACACCGTAGCGTGTTTTGCATCATCCCTGGCCTCTACACACTAGATGCCAGTAGCACCCCTTCTTCCCGTTGTGACAAATAATATCTGCAGACATTGCCAAGCACACTCTGAGGAGCAAAGTCATCCCCGTTTGAGAACCACTGGCACAGAACACACAACCTCAAATTCATGTAAACATATAAAGCAGATTTAAAAAAAACCAAACTCTACTTTTCTATAGATTTATATCACAAGTGATTGTCACGTAAACCAATCTGCCTTATCTCTGGGGTGAATGCAGTTTTGATTACACGGATATTCTCCACAGGAACTGCTGAACCATTCACCAATAAAAGATTCTAGCAGATCTAAAGCCAAAACAGTATAAAGCCCGGTTCTGTTAACAAATGCAAACTGTCTTTCTTGCCACCGGCCCCAGCTTGAACCTACTACAGCCTGGTTTCTGTCCCCCACTCTTGTATTGAATCTCTGACATTTTTCACAACCAGTTTTCAGTCACTGCCCTAACCGACTTCTCTGTAAATGTAATACTTTTAATAAGTCTTCATGAACTCCTTCAATGATTTTAACTCTTTCCTCTTTTCTTTCTGTGCCATATTTAAGGCACGTATGCTTAACAAAATTTAACCACTCAATAATATAAATTGGACAGAAAAAAAGGAAAACTAAACTTTGTCCAATTTATTCCTGTAAAAAAGCAAAATGTATTCAAATCTGGATTTCCACAATAAAGGCATTTAAATAATGATACTGTGATGCTACAGAAGATTCAGAAAAAGACAAGAAAATGATTACCCAACAACTGAATCTCTAAAGACTGAAAAAACAGAATTTTCAGAGTGGAAGAAAGCAGCCTAAATATACATTTGATCCACATATAAATCCAGACTAAAAAACAATGACGGATTTAGAAGACGAAGCTCTATATAGAGGAAAGATCCATGCTCATCTACCAGTATGTTTAGAGATCAAATCTTAGTACTTCCAGGATAAAATCATGGAATGCAATCATATTTCTCTTGGTGCCACAGAAAAAAAGAGTTGAATTAACCACGGCGAAACACAAAAAGAGATGTGGTTATGTCATTGTACTCCATCACAGGAAGATGTTACTTCACTTTACGAATGCTTACAATTTATCTAAATTAAAAGATAACTTCCAAAACACCTGTATTTTTAGATAACTTACTTCAAACAAGGGACATTATCACGAAGCCCATCAGATGAACTGCTACTGGTAGAAGGATGAGACTGAGGAGGAACGGGCTGAGGATTGGCACTCCCAACTGGTGTTGGCAAAGGTGGTGCCTGTTCACCCTCTGGAGATTCCATATCACTTATCTCATATAACAATCGAACTTCAAGCATCTGTTGTAAAAGTAAAAAGTTTACCCTCTCCTAATAATTACTGTTCATTTTATTACAGTTTATACATACACACACGTACACTACAGAGGAAAGAACACTTTTAAAGGAAAAATTTAGTGAGATTTCTAAAGGTAAGGATTTAGCAAAGGAAAAAAGGTTCCTGACTCAGCTTTTTAAAAATGATCGTGTGCATGTGTGCAAGTATACACACACATGCATTGATTTTAGAATTTACGGCTCTCCTGTTAGTACTAAATTAGAGTATGTTCATACTTACATTAGCTTTCCTTAAATGAAACAGAATATATTTAAAGATTTAAATGTTCAGTAAGAAGATATACAAAGAAATATGACTTTCTGTCACAGAAGATAGATGGCAATGTAAATACTGAGGTGTTTTAAAAGTGCCTGCAAAGAACCTCCTAAATAATTCTAAAACTTTAAGATGTCAGATATCTGACATTGAAACTAATTAAGAGACTACTACCGGAATGACTTCTGTAATCACTTCTTGTTTGCTGAATCTATAAATAATGACATGAGCTGAAACTCCTGCTATGCACAACATTCGACTTTCTGGACACCAGGAGATGATCTGGATGGCATACGGATCTTCATCTACAATGTCTGTGTTTGGCTTGTCATCTTTATTTCTTGACTTTTCAAATACTTTAGACGTCTTTAATTTATATAATACTTGTAGATTTACTAAAAAGAAAGATAAAATATGATATCTTAATGTAAAAAGATGATATCTTAATATAAAAAGAACAAATATTAGGTAATATTTAATCAGTCATACCACATAAGGAAAATAAACTATATATTTTGAACCACAGTTTATTCCTAGGTCTACATTTCTCTACTGTTCTTTTACATAATGCATTCACTGTACTCACTGACCAAAAAAGGTGTACTCATTGTACTTATTAAAAAGAAAAGAAAATCACCATTATGATGAATTTACATTATCTGAAAAAAATAACAAAAAGATTTTGTAAAAAAAAATTGCATAAATATAATAAAAACAATAAGGCACATATTTTGCTTTGCAGATTTATTTTCTATATATTTTCTCTCTGAAAGGTACCAATATTATCTAACACTTCTACATGGTGAAACATAATATACCCTCAGTTAACTGGATTCTAATTGCAAACATTATTCATTCAAAGCATTCTTTCCTTTTTTGCTAATGTAGCGACCATATATATTTTGCAAAGATAAGTTCGGAATCAGGCATTAAAATTATTCAGCAGATTTCTGTTGATTTGAAACATATGCCCACTTTTCCTATCTCTGAGTTAGGAAGAGAAGGTTTGAAGAAAGGACTTGGGTATTTCTGCTGAAAATTATTCTTGACTTACTAATTAACATCCTTAAAATGTCTTTATTATAAATTCTAAACTCATATACTTGATAAGTCAGGTATTAAATTTATAGTCTCTAAATTTCAAATTAAATGTTGGTTATGCAATCATTACAAAACAGGCTATATAAAAGCAATGATTGTAGAGCATGTAACAAACACGATTCAGAATACTTACTCGCAGAAGCATCCCAGAACTTAACTGACCCGTCAGCGTGCCTGTGAAAAGCAAATGAGTTAAGAATGTGTTGAAGAAAAAAAAATTACATTATTTCTCTCTTTGAAGTTAAATATATTGTTACTTAAAAAGACAGTCATCAAAATGAGGAAAAAGGTAAAATTTAGGGTAAACTGGCAGGTTCTAGACAATAACTTATTTCTTATTATGTTACTGCAAGCACTACCTGCCCAATTAATTTTCATGTAGTCTTAATCATATTTAGTTATTATTGATTCATTAGGTGAAAATGGACTTTTACTTACCCTGTAATAATTATTTCTGAGTAGCTTTGAGCACCCAAGCCCCAATTGCCTCCATTAATGGGCCATTCCTATAAGAAAAGATTACTGTATAAAGCAATTTCCAAGGATACTATATATCTTCATAATACATCTATGACAAGAGTACACAACATATTTCATATTCAGAAAGGATTTTAATTTCTCTAGAAAAGGTATCATTATCAACCACTCCAAAGTGATAAATATAAAATACTGAAATGTAACAGTAATTACTAAAACTCATGTTCAGTACCTTTTTGCTGTAACCTTGACGTTTCTGTCTAGCTCCAACAGAATAAAGTGCAGGAATAAGGTCCACAGGACAATCAGCAAAATATTCGCAACATGTAACAGGGGATTCATGTATACTCAAAGGGTAGGGATTTTCAAATATAGGATACCTTTAACAACAGGAAAAGAAAAATATTAACTTAATGAATTACTACCTATGATTAATACAACAATGAAAACTTAAAAAAATATTTAAACTTATTTAATAATAAGTTATCCTTTGTTTCACATGGTCTTGTTATTTTCAAGAAGAAAAAAAATTCATTATTACAGGTAGCATACACTAAGTTGATGTGAATTTAGGAATGCCTTAAAGTAAGGTAAATAATACTGTTCACTTACACTTTAGGGTTTCCCTATCTCAGTACTATTCCCATTTTGGATCAGATAATTTATTATGGGGACTGTCCAGTGCATTGTGGATGTTTAGCAGGATCCCTGTCCTCTGCCACTAGATGCCAGTAGCACCCCTCCCCACAACAGAAGATGTCTACACAGACATTGACAAATATCTCTTGGGGGGCAAAATTGCCCCCAGTTGAGAAACACTGAAATATTGAATGGGTAAACTCATTTAAAACCATATTTAATGATTATCTCTCAAGAAATACAAATAAGTAATACAATGTTCTTCCATTCAAAAAATTTATAAGTAAACATACTATCATCTACGAACAAGAAGAATATGGGAAATACCACAAAAAGTTGCAAAGGAGCTATGGTGAGAATTTATAGATCAGATATGATATATCTGGTTAAGAGAGAATAAGAAAAGCTTGAAGAGGCTGCCTTTGAAAGTTATGTGGATTTTTGATGGCAGTGAAGCAAGTGGAATGCTTCAGCTGTTGGGAGCTACATAAGAAAAGACATGGAAGTGTGGTGTTTGTTTAATACACCATTCAGTTTTTCTAGCAAACAGGCACCAGGTTGGAAATGTACCCTTAATTCCTTCAGTGTAGAGTAGCAGGCCGAGAAACTGTTTTTACACAAAAAACCAATAGAGAACTATAGTGGTTTAAAGAAAAGAGTAACAAGATTGGGGTTGCATGTAAAATTACCTGACAATGTTCATGACACACGGCAACAGAAAGTGAATATGGGTGGAGAGACTACAAGAGTTTATCTGGAGGAAAGCTGTGATGGGGATGAATTTTGGACATATCTGATTTTGTGTGCCCCCAGAGTATCCAAGTATTAAGTTGAATCATACGAAATTTCAGAAATTCAACAAATTTTGACTTAAACAAGAAATTTCTATGAGTAACATAACAGAGAAATTTGGCAGGTAATGAGAAATGTTTATCTGTAGTTCTAAACAGAGGTCCAGGTTATGGATATAAATGTAGCATTTTCAAAGAAATGAAACAGCCAATCCTATGCTAAAAAGACTCTTTTTTTCACCACACACTAAAGTAATTGCTCACCAAATTTTATTTCTTACCCATTTTGTGCAAGGTCTATAAGTACTAAATCCTTTTCTAGTAGAACAACCACAGCATATGGTTCTTGAAAATCTGGAATAGGAAAACAATGCATGAACAATAGTTTTAAATATGCGAGAGGACAGCAAATGAGATAACAAACATTTCTTGCTTAGTTTTTATTTTATTTTGTTCCATTCTCTCAAGTATTTAACATTCTGATATTATACTTCATACAATGCAAGGCCAGTATGTTTTAAATGAGATAAATCTATATAACACCCCATAAAAAATTATTTATTCTGTAAAGATGAATTAGACAAGAAGCTCACAGTACCTTCCATGGTATTGCAAAGTCCAAGGCAGGACATGAACAACAAACCCTAAATTTTAATCTTAATACCCATAAGAATAACTCATACTGGATCTCACAGGAACCCACTACAGTACTACTATAATATTATAATCTCTTTCTTGGGTATTTTCTATGTGCATGTTGATTATAAAATGCATTACATATTTATATCTCAATTAGCTTCAAATAAAGTAAAAAAAGATCCAGATAACTTCCTCTTGAAATAATAACATGCCAGTTGTAATGGTTAATTTCATGTGTTAACTTGTCTTTACTGTGGTGCCCAGCTGTCTGGTCAAACACCAGTCTAGATGTTGCTGTGAAGGTATTTTTTAGATGTGACTAACATTTAAATTAGTAGATTCTGAGTAAAGCAGATTATCCTAGATAATGTGGGTGGGTCTCATCCAATCAGTTGAAGGCCTGAAGAGCAAAGACAGGAGGTGTTCGGAAAAATGCAATTTGCCTCAAGATGGCAACTCAGAAACGTGCTGGAGTTTCCAGCCTTCAGAATTCAGACTCAAGACTGCAAATCAAACTCTTTCCTGAATTTTCAGTCTGCAGTAAGTTTTCACAATTCCTTTAAAATAAATTCATATTCTTGCTCTCTTTTTCTCTCTAAAATCTCCTATTGGTTCTGTTTTTTCTGAGAACTGTAACTAATACATTAGTAATTTAGAGGATTTTTAAATGTTTCTTAATGTGGACAGTTTTGTTTATTCTTCAAAGGCACTTACTACTAATATGTAATATTAAACAGATACAGTTTAAAAACAAAATTTACTTCTCAAATAAAATTTACAAAGTTATGAAGGCAGCATCTCTCCCACGGAAGAACTGGCACAACAGGATAAGTAAACTACTTAGATAACAAATAGGTCTTTGTTCTGAATAACATACCTATAGAGAATGAACTTTAAAGACACAAAGCTTACCATTTGGGTATGGGGTTTCACACAGCGTCAGGAAATCAACAATTGAATAGTCCATTTCTAGCACTGCAGTACTTTTCCCATGCATAACTGTTAAGCAAGGTCTTCTTCCTACAGTATCGTATGACAAACCTCCTGATAAAATAATAAAAGGTTCCCTAGAAATAAAATACATAGTCAGGATTACAAATAGCATAGTGGAGTCTATTTTCTTGCTGTATCATAAATTGTTTTTTAGTGAAATAATAAAATCTTAAATTTTAACATTTTTACGCATCATTTAATTGAATACTCACATGTAGCTTTTTAAATTGCGTTAGGTAAGACCCAGGTGAGTTCCTGAAAATTAACCTACAGTAAGAATGAACACTGACCACATTTGACTCTCATACCTCCCCTTTGGTCCCTGATTTTTTTCCCTTTACCCTTTTCATACAATTTTCAAAATATTCTCTCTGGGTTTCTCCTGATAAGGCTCTTAAAGGTACTGTCATTATTTCCAGTCCTAATAACCAGACCTTCTCAACAGAAATTCTAAGAGAGAATGCTAATACCCTAAGGCATCCATTGTATGTAATGAATTAACTTCTCATTGATGCATCAACAATGTACTAGCTACAAATCACCCTTGAGAAAAATGGTCGCTCAAACCATTTTCTGTAGGGCTTAATTGTTTCCTAGAACCTTGGCTGGTATGCTCTCAAACTACAACTTCCATGCACATCTATGAGCTGCCTTTTTCCCACTTCTAATTAGCCCTATAACTCTTGTCTCCCTATTAGTCATTATTAAATTTAATGATTTATCTAAATCTACTTTTAAATATATTTAAATATGCAAAAAAGAAAAAACCCTAAATATCCTTTCCTATGTTTTGGTCTGTGTGTATTTCTTAATTTTTCACCTGCCTGTTCATGTTTTTTGTCCATGTTTATTGGATTAGTAACTCTTTTCTAATTGGTTTGTAAGAGTTCTTTGCATTCTAAGGAAATTAGCTCTTGATCTGCCATATGTACCTTCCCATTTGTTGGTGGGGAAGTTGTTTATGGTGCATTATATAGATGACTTAAAATGTTCCATGTATGAGTTTCTTAAATCTCTTCATTTACAATTTTTTAAGGTAGTTTCATAATGCTTACTCTAAGTCCAGTGTAGCTATCTCCCTCCTCTCACACTTAGTACAAGCAGTATGTAATAATATGTAATGGTTAAAAGTGCTAGTTCTGGAACTAAACTGTTTAAATCTCAGTTCTGGCTTTACTTTCTGTATGACCTTGGATAAGGTGCTTAATCTCTATGCCTAGCTTCTGCATCTATAACATGGAGATAGAGTGATATCTATTTTCAGACAATTATTGAATTAATATTTGCAAAACACTGGGGCCAGTGCCTGGCACACAGACCACCCTTAGTAAGAATTACCTAGTATTATCGTCATTATCATCAAATAATCATTATCACCCATTGAGCTATTTTGCTTATTGTTTTCCTCATGAAAATGTAACCTCCATGAGGGCAAGGGTTTTTGTCCACTTTGTTCACTGCTGTATCCAGAACAGTGCCTCGCTGGTAAATGAATGAATGAACAGAAATGTATGTTACGTTAACCACTGTCTAGCTTACTAACGTTTAGATTTTTCAGCGCTAAACTGTTTTGGGTAATCTTAGTTTTTCAGCTAAGTGACAGTAACCAGAGCTTAAAACTTTGTCCTGAATAGAACTGTATACCCATATATTCATTGCTCTAATCTCTTGGCTTACTGTGATTACTGACTGTGGTCAGGAAAGTATATTTAATTTTCTTCTACTTTTCATCACATATAATAAACAGAATATATCTCTTCTCATCTGTATTTTGAAATATAACATACAACTGAATATAAAATACTAAGAAGAAGGGTGAAGAGTCTAACAACTTATACTCTTATAGAGTGAGAGGCCTGGGTCAGGTATTTTATATGTAGTATTTCAAGAATAGTCTGACAAGTTTGTTTTTACATATAGCCAACTTAAAAATAAAACACAAGTATTATTAATGTAAGAACCATGAACAAGAAGATGCTGAGTTACACTACAGAATAAAATTTCCATGCAGATACCAAGTAGGTATTGCCAGGTAGGTGATCAGCTTATTGGACAAACTGTTAACGTATTAAATAACACCATGGCATTTAGGTAGGTTTGTCCTCAAAAGGCAACTATGTGTTTGTTCAGTGGCCTTGTAAATGGCCTGTACTTTTCTAAATTTAGGAGAAAAAAAATATAGTGAAAAAACATGGATAAAAATAAATGGATAAATAGTTTGAAAGGAATACCACGGTAATATTCTTTCTCATAATAATAAAGGTTTCCATAATTCAGCAATAAATGCATATATATATATTTTCTTATTTTATGTGATGTTTTAAAAAAATCTTATTTTATGTGCAGTTTGCCAGGCAGGAATCACCTGATTCACAAATCCCACAGACTATGTATTTTTTTCATTGTAATGCCCCAAATCTTGAGGCGTAAATATCAATGAAATAGTTTACAAGAAAAAAACCCGTCTTAAATACAATGATAAAATAAAATTAAATATTTTAATCCTAGATGGTGAAAACTGTAAACATTCAAAGGTTTTGTTGGCATTTGGAATTATATTAAAAGTTCTAGGGATCTAGATTATTTCTAGGTAATATGTGAATTAAGCTTTATTCCATTACTTTAAGAGGAATTTAAGAAGAATTTCTTTAATGATGTTGTTGGGTGTTATACAAGACTTTAACTTTTGAAGGCATCTAGGTTAGGAAGGTGTTAGTTTGAACTTTTTATAATTTTGATTGTAGTTTTTAAGAGACTAGACACTTTAGGAAAGCATATATGCTTCCTGATTCTGATCAACCTCATTGGCTGGCCTTGATAACAGCTTTGGCTGAAGCTGTGTTTCCATGTGAAACGTTCTTTATCTTTTCTACCCAAAAAGCCATTTGTATAACGAACTTGCTCAACTCAGTTCCATAATGCTATCCATTTATTCACTCAAATAGTTTTTGAGCACCTGTACGCCTGAGAATAAAATGGTGCTCTCATGCCTAGTCTAGACAGAGAGTAAACACATTGTGACAAGTACTGTGAAGAAAATAAAACAAGGTTGAGTGATGTCCTGAATGTAAGGGAGGGGCTAGAGGGGTTACTGTAAAATAGAGCAGTCAGGAAAGGCCCCTAAAGTAATGACAGATGAACTGGAACCAGAATGAAGAGGAGCCAGCCATTCAAAGACCTTGGGGTTGGGGGAGAAGGATATACATTCCAGGCTGCAGGAATAACCACTGCAAAGCCCTCAAGTCAAGAATGAGCTTGGAATATCTGAGGAACTAAAAGGTCAGCATGGTTGCAACATAGTGAGTAAAGCAATACGTGGTAATGGATAACATGACCCCCAAATCTTGCAAACATATCCTGTTACACCGTTAGGATCTCAAGAACCTGTCTCCTCTATTGCATCTTCACCATTTCTTTAGTTCTCACCCTAATAACCTGCAGCTTATATAATTACAATCGCATTTAGTTGTTCATTGCCTGAGATGTAGTTCCCTCTCATTTTTTTGGTTCCTCCTTTAAAACTCAGTCCAATCATTCATTATCTTCTACAAAAAACCTTTCCTGACTCATCCTCCCGCCCTGAGTTGGGTACCCTTCCTGTGTTCCTAAGCACCCTCTTCTCAACATTTCCACACTGAATTGTCAGTGTTTATCTACTTTCCATTTGTATTGTGAGCTCCTTCAGGACACAGTATGGTATTTTACCTCTGCACTCAGACCAGTTAGCAGACTGGAACCATTCACGCATCACACCTTGAGTAGTGGAGCACGGGAAGTTGAGCCTCCTAGTGATCAGTACTACTTGACTTAGCCTTGACTTAGTGTCATTAAGGATCTCACTACAATGCCCCACACCCCTCACGCTCTATGGACTTCAGTCAGTAAGCACAGAACTCTTTGGCTGGGCCTGGCTGGGTAGACAGACTGATCCCAAGAACAAGTTTACTGCTTAGTTATGAGAAGTTTTCATCACAGTACTATTTGAGTGAACAGAGAAACACCTGGGTACCATAAGAATAAATCACTATGATAATGAAGTGAGTATTTTACTAGTATGATGATGATGATACTCCAGTATCTTTCTAGTTCAGATCTGTACCTTTGCCAATTTTAAGAGGACCCTCTGGAACTAGGGGAGCCACCTCCAGACCATGTTTCACTAGTGACTAACCCTAAGACCCTTTTGCTAATTCAGATAAAAAGATATGAGTTTGGGGTAAAAATAAAGAAACATAACATATTTAAACAAGTTCCTGTTCATTTACTGACCAATTTAACAATGATAATACAGCTTTGGTAAAGTGGATTTGTAATATTACAGTATTTACATAAAATATAAGATTTTAATATAATTTTATGTTAAATGTTTTATTATTTTTGTTATGTTAAATTGTTAAGAGTAATTGGACTTATTACATATCCTTTAAGGTATCAAAAATATGCAACCTCAAAATATTTCCTTTTGGATAACTCCTCTAAATACCCATATAACACACAACAGTGATGCTCAGAGTGTGGTCTGTGACTGCTAGGGGTTCCCAGGACCTTTTCCAAAAAATCACTAAGGGTAAAACAAAACCTTTTTCATTGTGATATTAAGACATCACTCACCTTTTTACTATGTTGATATTTGCACTGATGGCACAAAAGTAACAGTAGGTGAATAAAACTCCTGGCATCTCAGCATGAATCAAAGCAGTGGCACCAAACAGCACTAGTTATTTGTATTTTTTATTGCCACACGTTAAAGAGGTGTTTTTCTCTCACTTTAAAATGTCCTTGATGAAGCAGTAAAATGATTCATTTAAAATTTTTCATCTTGACCCTTGGGCTTAAGTTTATTAAAAGGGGTTCTATTAGTAGCATGTAAAGAAATGTCTTTTTAATACTGTGCTGAGAAAATGGGAGGTATACATAAAGCACTGGGCTTAAGTTTATTAAAAGGGGTTCTATAAGTAGCATGTAAAGAAATGTCTTTTTAATACTGTGCTGAGAAAATGGGAGGTATACATAAAGCACTGGGCTTAAGTTTATTAAAAGGGGTTCTATAAGTAGCATGTAAAGAAATGTCTTTTTAATACTGTGCTGAGAAAATGGGAGGTATACATAAAGCACTGCTTCTGTATACTGAACTGGACAGTTATTTCTAGAAAAGCACTTGTACTACTGTTTGAGTTATGAACTGAATTGCTATTATTTTTGCTTAAAGGATGACTGACGCAGCCGCAAGGCACAGGGATATTAGCTCGGTGCTTTGTGACAGCCTGGAGGGGTGGGATGGGGAGAGTGGGAGGGAGGGAGACGCAAGAGGGAAGACATATGGGAACATATGTATATGTATAGCTGATTCACTTTGTTATAAAGCAGAAACTAACACACCATTGTAAAGCAATTATACCCCAATAAAGATGTTTAAAAAAAAAAAAAAAAAAAAAAAAAAAAAAGGATGACTGACGAACTATCATTAGTTAGGTTTGGGTAACAGTTGTTTTCTCAAAAATGAATCAAATGAGTCTGTTATTTTAAGAAAAACAATTGAGATTATTTGGTTACAATGATAAAATCTAGGCTTTCAGGTAAAAATATCAAGAGTCTAGAAAACTTTTATCTGTCATGCTGAGCTTCACAGCTTCCCAATACTTAAAGACTTTCCTGATGAGATCAGTGGTAATAGTATCAATTAAAAAATATATTACATAATAAAATGTGTCAACACTAAAAGATATGAATGATTCACTGAATCAGTATTTTCCAAAATAAAACAATTCCACTCATTCTTTTTGGAATTTTAAAGTTATTTTAAAATATATTTTTATGTTAACATGCAAAGGGTTTTTATTATTTTCATGTGAAGTAATACATATTTTAAAAATCCTAATCTTTATTTCTAATACGGTAAATATCAATAGATAAAATCCACATAAATAAAAGTTCTTTGGGATTTTCCATAATTAAAAGTGTAAAGGGTCTTTAGTTTGTGGGCTGTTTGTATACACCTAAAAATTAAGCCCACACAAAAGAAAATATGCTATGACAGGTTTTCATTTTAATAAAGGTTATAACAATTAATTGGTTATTGTAATTATTAAGTGATTATATAATTATATAAAAGGGTATTATAATTAATAAAGGTATTATAATTAATAAAGGTATTAATAGTGGGCTTGAATTTGTTAAAGGGGATTCTATTTGTACAACGCAAAGAAATAAAGTAGCATTCTTTTCCAAGTTATCAACTTTTGACAATTAGTATAGTGATATTTATCAAAGTCCTATGATTTCTCTTCATACTAGACAAATTTTAATGTCTTCCTTAATTATTTAAGAATTTTTAAGAGTTATTTAGCATCGGTCCTCTAACATGTGAAATCCTCACTTAAAAGACTGGCTTACAAGCCACAGATTTGGAGAAAAGGGCAGAAGAAGAATTCATGAATCTAAACCTTTTAAGGCAGTCTTTGCCATATGGAATTAATTTGTCATTAAATGGACCGTAATGATTAATTATGAAAGGGAAAAAAGATCTCAGAACACCTTCCCTACCTTGGATGCAGAAATTTGCTTAAGAGCTCCTATGAACTGATTATTTCATGAACCTTAATAACTTTAGAAGAATTACAGTACTCTCTTGTAGCCCAAACAGCTGATGATCATAACAAAAGCTAGTATGATGAAGTTGCCATGTCTATGGCAACATAACTTTTCTCTACCTGTGCTTTGCAGGACAGAGCATCAAGTGTAGTGTGAAGTTAAACTAGAAAGCAAAACAAACAGTAACCATCAACATGGTAAATTAATGAGATAAAGATACAGAGTTTAGAAGACTTATCGTAACCATACAAATTCCACATAACTTATGCATTGATATTTCAATCTGTTACAGTTTTTATATACGGATTGGTTAGGATGCATAAGATTTATAAGGATATAGCAGCAATTCATATTAGTGTATTACTCTGGTTCTTTCTAGAATCAATACACAGGAGAATTTAACTATGTAACAATTAGGCTTTCTTTTTTCTCAAAAAGAAATCTAAACTTTTTAATGTAATCTTTGCCATATGGAATTAATTTTTGATTAAATGGACCATATATGAGGGTTCACAGTGTTACAAGCATGATTTCAAAGCTTGTTTATAAAAGAACATTTAAAAAGTCATTTATTGCAGAAAAAGCCTTACATGGATTTGATTCTCGTCCTCTAGAAAAATATAATCTAAATTATATAAGCTGATATCAATATATATTATAAACATCTAAGTAAAAGTACTAGAATAATCAGTGAACTATCACTAAGATATTTAGTCTATGTATAGATCTCAAGTGTAAGCATTGTAGGGATGGGACAAAATGTAGATTAGGATGTATAATGATGGAAAATATACCCTTACATTAGCTTGAACAATCCATAAAGCTTTAAGGATGCACCAGAGAACCAAGTTAGAGATGGAGGAGGCATGGCTCTAAAAGAAGAAACTGAAGGAAAGCTCAGAATGAGCTTCAGTAGTAGGTAAAGTAGAATGAATCAACTAGAGGCAGTATAAGAAGGGGATATCTGAATAGCCGTAACAAATAAGCAACAATTTTGAAAACAATTAGGTTTGAAATAAAGCTGTACATTTTAATAAATAATACATATTCAAAACTATAGAAAAGCATATGAATAATTTCTGGTCCCTGTCAAAACATAAAAGCTTAGCTCGACAATTGCTTACAAAAAATTAAATTAAAAAGTTTCTATGAATCATTGCTGCTTTGCCTGCAGATACAAACAAATTTAACTTCAACCCCGATTATGACAGCAGGCTGCCTTTCCATTCATTAACAGCAGTCATTTAGGAGTTCAAATTATGGTTAGAGAATTTAAGATAAATCTAAAGAATAAATGCTGATTTTTAAGGTAGTGAATTAATAAAACAAAAAAAGTCATCCCACACTGATGAGATGGATGAAACTATTAGATTTTATACTCAGTTCTTTAAAGTATACTTTCAAAAAGCAATATGGTAATTTGTCAAGATTTATAAAAATATTTTATCTTCAAAATTTCACCACTGGGGGCTTCCCTGGTGGCACAGTGGTTGAGAGTCCACCTGCCGATGCAGGGGACACGGGTTCGTGCCCCGGTCCAGGAGGATCCCGCATGCCGCGGAGCGGCTGGGCCCGTGAGCCATGGCCGCTGGGCCTGCGCGTCCGGAGCCTGTGCTCCGCAGCCGGAGAGGCCACAGCAGTGAGAGGCCCGCGTACCGCAAAAAAAAAAAAAAAAAAAAAAAATTTCACCACTGGAAATTTACTGTAATCGTAAAATAGTAAAAATCTTCTGTTGAATTCTCTGTAATATCAAGAGAAATATGCTCACTACTGTATTAATATTATAAACCTGATTATAATATTAAAGCTAAATGTTCAGAAAAAGGGAGGTATGACTGAGTGAACTACACAGCCCTTGAAACTAATTTAAAAAATTAATAAAAACTATAATACTTTAGACATACTAAGTAGAAAAAAAATACCAAACTGAATATGCTCTAAGAATATAATTAAGTGAAAATGTATATGTATTTGAAAAAAGACTTAGGGAAAATGAACAAATGAAAAGAATTATTTTAGAATAGTGGAATTACAACAGTATTTACAACTAATCAAACTTTTTAAAAGGTGCATTTTTCATATGAAATACCATGAAAATAGTTTGCCAATTTTTAATGTCATTTCCATACTGGTCATTACACTGTGTATTAAAGTACTGTTAAAATGTAGCTTATGCTGAAAATTTTTCTGCTTCCTAGGCCACTCAAGAAAAACTATATAAATCAAGTCATGATATTATCATGATTCATCCATTTGACAAGCATTTTACTGAGCACTTAATACGTGCTGGTCACTGCAGCACGGGCCAAGAATTCTTGTTTTCCATCATTTAATTTCCCTGGCTTCACTGCATCCTTTAGGCAGCACACTCCCCTCTACCACACTTTTTATTCTTGTCATCTACTTCAATGTTCCATTTCAGGACCTAAAACCTAACCTTAATCCTAAGATTATTGGTTCTGTGGCCAAAAAATTTTTCCAGAAGAATGGATCATATAATCATATGACAATGCTTTCAATATTTAAGAAAGTTATCTTCTCTATCAGTACACTTTGGGTTCAACATGAGAAATCCACTCTAAAACTTTCTTCTAAAATTATTTCATTTTCAGTCATGTAAAGCAATTATACTTCAATAAAGATGTTAAAAAATAATAATGTAAAAAAAATTTTTTTAATTGTTTCATTTTCAGTGTCTCCTATTCCAAAGGCTCTTTCTTTTCTGCCATTACTCATATGGAGGTCTTCCCTAATTTAAGGTAAAAATTAAAATCTGCATCTTACTCTTCCTCTTCTTGATGACATATAACTGCTACTTATATATACTGGTGAATTCACTAAATACATGTTCTAAATGAGTATTTTCTATTGTGAATCCACCCATTTCTTTTTCTTTCTTAAATTTAATGTCCCTATATCCTGGCTCATGTTTGAAATGATGCTAGTAAAGTACCCTTACAAATTAATCCTTCCTACAATATATATCTCCTAATTTTTCTTCTGTTATCATTCAAATCCATCTTTCTACAGAAGTATACAATGCTTACTTACTCTCTCCTACAAACACTTCAAGAAACTGATATCTTGGGTTTCCTTTTTTCTCGCCCTGTTCAGAGTCTACTAGTCTTCCTTTCTACATCTTTATTTTAGTGTCTTTCAGGATAAAATACCAGTGCTGGGAGCCTTGGTGCTAAAGGGTTCTGAGCTGTCGGGGAACCATTCTATATGTGCTTCTTTGTCTTACACTCAGGAAACATCACCTCCATTCTAGTAACCACTACTGGTTAAATATATTTCAATGGCTTGATACACGTTTACTTTCAAACAAAGTTAACAAGTAAAACTTGCTAATGATACAAAAATGGATATGTATATCAGTAGACTTAATTAAATATGTGATATCAATTATATTTTAGCAGTAATGAATTATCAATATATATACACCAATATGTATAAAATTGATAACTAATAAGAACCTGATGTATAAAAACATAAAAATAAAATTCAAAAAAACACACCTAATATAGAGAGAAGCTTAAAAACAGAGGAATCTTAGTACTTTAAATTGATAGAAGCCACGGACAAAAATCCCAGTCTTGAGCACATACTTATATAGCTACTAAATGAAGTATTCTGATGTCAGAAGACAGAGCTATCAGTCTAGTAGTCTCACTTTTCTAGCTACACAGGATTATACCATAACAGTGTTCGTTAAGGCACTGCACGTCAAATGTTATCTTAAAATCAAGAAAGTGAACAATAATTTATCCCAGCTAGGTACAAGGTTTGAAGAGTAAGATTGGGAGAAAATGTTCAACTTTTGAGAGAATGAATATAATACAGGTAAATCTGGGGTGGGTCATAAGAATGTCTCTGAAGATAGTGATACAATGAGAATTAGCCAATTTGAGGTTGAAACGTGCTGACCAACATGGTAAAAGTAACATGAAAACAGGGAAGCTTATCTGATGATGCAGGTGAAATTTTAAGAGTCCATGGACTCAAAGAGGTCTTTTCTCATTAGGTACAATTAAATGTAAATCTGCCTGTGGATTTTTCCTAAACAGTGAGTATAAGACCAAGTGCCATGACCACATACCATAAAATCAAACGTGGGGATCATCAAATTAGAATTAAATATGCAGCCAGGAAGCAATCTGTGAAACTCTCTAGTCCTGAGTAGCTAGGGTTACTTGCATTAAGTTATCCAGCCTGTTAGAGGCACAGACAGATCTCTCATCTCACATTAGTGTGATTACGTGTATTGAGTATGATTTAATATTAACTTTAAAAAGATGACCTGATAAACTAGCAAATATAAAAGAGAATACAGTTCTTGGTGAACTGAGTGACTTGTGAATCACTAGGATAATCTCATCCTAACCCAGGCTATTTGTGATACTTCCTAGTACACTGATTAAGAAGAGCTCCAGCTCTGGAGTCAACCTGGGCTCAAATTCCAGCTCTGTTACTTCATGAGGCAAGTTACTTAAGCTCTCCATGACTCATTACCTATAATCCTAAAAGGAGACAATAAAAGTACCCAAGTCATAGTGCTGTTATGAGAATTATGAAAGATAATGCATTCCAATTGCAGAGCAGAGTACCTGGACAATAATGGATGTTCACTTTATCTACTAATTCTTTTCTTCTTGGTGCTTGAAAGCCAAGCCATCTAAGTAAGGGTCTTGAGTTCAAGATATAAGATGCTATTTTTGTCTCAACTAAGAATATAAGAATTGCTAAGACAAAAGGAAACAACTTGTGATTCTGAATGTGGTTTCTCTTCTTGCTGCTATGGCTTAGCAAGAATTGAGATGGATGAGAGAGATGGATTAGCAGATGGAACATCTGCTGAACAATACTTTGGTGGCAAGAGTTCAGAGAAAAGCAGAGGCTCCATGAATGAGAAAATAGAAACACACTTATTGATGTAAAGACTATTACCAAACCTGTGATCCCAAAACAAACATTGTTTTCAGTGAGCAACGTATCTGTAAATGAATTGAAGGTGAGTTTCTTCATCTGCAGTTTCAGCAAGTAGTTTAGCAGAGCAATTGTTGCTGGGAGATCTGCAGGTATGAGTGTAATCTTGGGGATTGGTGGTTAATGTGAACAGAGAGCAGGCAAGTAGTAGAGTACAGGTAAGGGTACAGACTTGATTAAATCTGGGCTCTTCTGCTTATGAGCTGTATGACTTTGGGCAAGTTACTCAACCTTTCTTCTTCAGTTTCCTCATCTGTGAGATAATACCTGTCTCATGTGGTTGTTGCTAAGATTAAATAAATATGCGTAAAGCACTTTGGCAGCACACACATAGCAGGCGCAGCACAAGTGTTAACAGATATAGTTATTTAAGAACAATCTACAGTCGAGAAAGATAAAAATCAGAGAAAGTGAGCCCGTGTTCTGGAGAAATAACTGCACAGGGGAGTTTTGGGGCTTCTGAGAGTTAGGATTCTCTCATCAGAAACACGACACTGGTAGCAGTGGGGGAAACTCAAGGGTAGCAAGTCTGTGAGGATTATTGAAATAGATCATTAGATACTTTCATGAATATCATGAATGTACCCCGAGTTTTTACTGTAATCTGTTTTTTTATATTACATAGGTAATCTACCTAGAGCTTTTAGCCCACATATAAAATTAAAGAAATCACCATATCTATTCAACTACTTGAAAAGAAATTCTGGCACCAGGGGTGGGAGTAGGGTAATGTCAGTGGAAAACAAACACAAAAGCCCAACTTTTCCTTAAAGATTAACTTAACTACAACATGCATATGTACGTGTGTGCCTATCAAGGGTCATCAAACTATGGTCCACTGCCTGTTCTTGTATGGCCTGCAAAGTAAGAATGGATTTTACATTTTTAAATAGTTAAAAAAAATCACCCAAAATAATGATACCTGAAAATTATATGAAATTCAAATTTCCAAGTCCGTAAATAAAGTTTTATTGTAACACAGCTGCATTCATTCATTTAAGAGCCGTCTACAGCTGCTCTGGGGCTATAGTAGCAGAGCTGAATAACTGCAAGAGACCCATATGGCTTGTAAAGCCTAAAATATTTATTCTCTGGTCCTGTACACAAAAGGCTTGTCATAGCATGTGTTATGAAGAAGGGGAGTAAATTAACCTCTTAGCTGTGCTTCTCCAAATGTAACTAAACTGCCATATTTAGCCGTGATCATATTCACTTTTAGGTTCCCTAACAGAGAGGCTTCCCTTCAAGCTGGTGCTTTATATAAATCGTTGAATCTTCATAACAACTCTGAGGTAGATACTACTCTCATTCCCACCTTACAGAGAAGGAGCAAGCACAGAAAGCTTAGTTGACTTGCCGAAGGCAGCACCTGAGTGGACAGCTGAGGCCGATCTCAGACCCAGGTGGTGCGGCTCAAGAGCTCAGGCTCTAATCACTTTGCTCCAGCGTCAACGGCTGCAGGACTTCACACCTGAGTCACGTTAGATTTTACAAAAAACAGCTTCAACAGAATTGACTTAACATTTAATTTTTGACTCTTTATTAAGAACTGGCCATATAAAGAATACCTGCGTATCTTTAATAAAAGTGCTATTAAAATGTAATATTAACTAAATTGTCACTGTTCCCTATGTAAGGGAAAAATCTTGTCTCCCCTGGTGTAATATATACTTTATTGGAAAATAAAAGTTACACAACATCTTGATTCCATTTTTTGTCAGTTTACCTTTAACATTAACAGTAACAGCTAGTTTATCATGAACAGAAAACAGCTAAGTCTTCATGGCTGTGCTTTTCTATACACCAGCCTATCTTCTTCTTCCTTACGTTCAATAACACTGTGCTAGGACAATTAGAAGTGAGAGAGCTATGTCTCACGCTTTCATCAGTCTGAATATTTAATGGGAAAGGCATGCATTAAACAAATAATTTCATTATTAATGACAAGTATAAGTTTTAGAAAGGAAAAATACAGCATGCTTTGAGAGTATATTACTAGGGGACACAATCTAGTCCACATGGCCAAGACATCCTTAAAAGTAGTGACATCTATGCTGAACTATAACGGGTGAGAGGGAATCCTTCGGCCTTGAATTATTTCTAGGTAAAGAGAAGAAAATGTGGAAGATTCTGAGCAGGGAAGGATGGCCCTTCTAATAAAATCTGGTAATTTGCCAACATGAACTGATAGAACACATTCTGCCGGCACCTGCCCGAGACACTTGCTAGGAACAGGAAAGGCTGAGAGCTGCCTAGCTTGCTTAATGGAGGGTGATTCTGCTCTCGATGGGAGGGGTGTTCCAGTAGCTCCCAATGTTGGCTATGTGCTAGAATTCTGGGGAGATATCTCAAGGAAATGAGTCATGGAGTGAGGAAAAAAAGAGCTCATTTAATTCACTGAAAATCTTATCCCAGGTGAAAAAAGAAATTAGGAAGCTGGAGAAGACTGTTACCAGAGGGTTATCCTATGGATCTATTTAACAGTGCCTACAAATGCATACAAAAGAGCCAGACTCCTTTTATTTCTGATCCTATGAAAGGAAAAATATCACTGCCATCCTGAAGAAACCAGGAACTTATAAATATTACCACTACATAGGAGTGAAAACAGGAATAGGTAGAACACAGAGAGGAAAAAAAAAATCTTCCCTGTACTTCTGCCTTTGTTGCCAACCAACAGTTGTTAAAATGATTAGATAATTCAGAAGACAGTTAGCACTGTCAGTTTAAATGTTTAGACAGTTCATTTTATGTTGTATTATAAACATAGGGTTTTTTCTTCTGGTTCCCCACCCCACGCCGTTTCGCTGTTATGCTTTCCTATTCACATACATTTGCCATAGAACAACTACAGCAAATAAAAGGCAATTGGTGGTTGGAGGTTTCCCAATAAAAATAAGGGCAACCGTTTATAGAAAGTTCATTATGTACCAGGCACTGTGTGAAATGTTTTGAACACATGATTATCTCACTTAATTCATTACAACAACCTTTTGACTTATTATCACATCTATGTCATTAATGAGGAAACTAAAGCACAAAGAAGTCAAATAACTCTGTGCCAAAGGTCACACAGTGAGGGATGCCACGGCCAATTAAACAGATACTATTCCTCTTGGAGTTCAGTCAATCTTTTGTCTGAACACAATATATCTTCTGGGTCCCAGAGGAAGGCTAAAGGGGATCAAGGAAAAATAACAGCAATCTTAAGATTCTTCAGCCTACTATCTTTTTTTCGAATAAGAAAAAGGCTGAGTTGAATTAGATTGAGAAAAGAACAGAGTGAAAAGGGAAGTAAGCCAGTTATAATAACCAGTGGTTATAAGCTGGTATATAAAAAAATGTGCCAGTGGTTCTAAACTTTAGTGTGCATCAGAATCTCCTGCAGGTCTAGTAAAAACAGATTGCTGGGCTTCACCCACAGAGTTTCTGATTCAGTGGGTCTGGGGTGAGTTCTGAGAACTTGCATTTCTAACAAGTTCTCATCTAAGGCTGCTGGCCCAGAGACCATAATCTGAGAATCACTGCACTATATACACTACATAAATTCACCCTCTTACAACATAGCTCTAGTAAATAAAACCATACACCTTTCCTAGGAAACTAGAACATAAATAAAGGGGCTCCTTTAGAGGTTAAAGAGATGTGGAATTTTCAAAGAAACCTTAAAAAAATTTTTCCTTTATTATATTTTTAAATATAACATTTGGTATATACAAAAAACATGTAAGATATGTAAATTGTAAAAACCATATAAATCTTATACCTAATTCACAGTGTAAATCAGTCTCTTCAAATACTACTGATGATCTTCTTTTGATATTAAGCTGTATTTATTATTGGAATTGCCAAATATTCTTAAAATAAGATTTAATTTTTGAAGAATACTTTTAACTTTCATAATGAACATATATTATATAAACAGGTTAAATTTTAAATCTTTTTTCTTCATTGCTTATTCCACAATTTTCACTAGTGAATAAACACTACTGCTACTGAAGACTAAGCTAATAGAACATATAAAGTTGGACAAGAAAAATAATTCAAACTTTCCAAGATATATTGTGAAATTACTAAAGACAGAGAGAACACAATGAAATATTTTATCTTAAAATTATCCATTTTAGTTATCTTGCTAAATAAAGAAAGCACAAAATTTATGACTGGGTTAGACCATTCTAAAGTAGGCTTTCAAAAATAAATGATAAGAGAGCTGTCAGTGTTACTTCAGTAATTATATACAATGAATACTGTCAGTGAAGTAAAATCTTACCCAGGTCTAGTCGTTTTGAATTCCACCTTGAGGATAGGCTTGCATGGTTCTGGCTTCTTCCCATCCTTTAACTGTTTTCCTAAAATATATTTTCCTGCATTAAATTCTAAAATTCTAAGTTACTCTAAATTCTTACACATTGATAGTTTATAAAATGAAATATAATGAAATCCACCATGAAACATTTTAAAGTGGTCTTGAAAGAAGTATTTAATACAAAATAAGATATTTTAAATGATCAATTTACTGTTTGAAATTCAGTGCTAAAAAGTAAATAAAATAACTTGTCAACAACATTTATGTGATAAAATTCTAGTAAGAGAAATTCAGTCTTTCCAATGTTCTTAACTGAAGATAAGCAAAATAGGGTCTCAATTTGCCCAATGAATTCAAGTTTTAAAATAGCTTATTTGAGAAAAATAAATCTAAGTCATATTTTCACCCAAAGTGACAGGCTGCAAAATTAAATCCCTATGCTAATAAATTCATTAGCATAAATTTACATTTACTCTCTTACTCATTTATATTTACTCTCTTAAAGTAAAAGCCATCCATTGCAATGTCCAGAAGATTGCTAAAATAAACCAACCTCTATAAAATATGTCAGAAACTCATACTGTCAAAGAATTTTGATTATTTTTAAAAAGGTTGATTTCTATTATCTATTTTTACATGTTCATTGTATTAACAACTCAGAAAAATTAAAGAAAATAAAACATATTATTCCCATTTCTTAGGGATTTATCAGTCTCACCATTATTATACTATTTGTGAAGATCCCAAACACACACTGCTATCCCAACACTTCTTATCCTCTTTCCCAGCTTTATCCCCCATAGTAACTAGCTCATTCTAATGAAGTTTGTATTTTCTTTTGTTTGTTATTTGCCTCACCAACAAGAACGTAAATTCCATGAAAGCAAAGGTTTTTACGTGTGTGTTTTCTGTTGATACATCCATGGTGACAAACATTGTATGGCACAGAGTAGACACTCAGTAACTATTTAATCAGTGAATAAATTAATAATTTTTCTTTAGGATTAATTTCTAGAAAAGAGATACTTAGGTAGAACTGTATTCCAGAAAGGAAGAAGAAAGTGTAGGAGAGTATTTTGCCACACGCTTCCTGAACAGTGCTCTTTTTTTTTCTGATTTGGTAAGTGGAAAGGGCATCTCATTTTAATTTGTATTGATTTAATTCCTAACGGAAAATTCTTAGGCTTTATGATCATCTGTATTTCTCCTTTTAAAAATAACATATCTTTTACCCATGCTTGTATGTTATATTCTTTATATTTAAAAATAAACTTAATATTCAAAGGTCATTAACATTGTATCCATATGTTGCAAATACTATCCCTAGTGTCACTTGTGATTGATTAAATAAGTCTATCAGTCTTAATCATGTTTCTATTTAAGAAAACTTAAAATCCTAAAATGGCAATTCTTCCAAAATTAACTTACAAATTTAATGCAATTAGAATTCCAACAGCTTTTCTTAAATTTGGACAAAATGACCTTAAAGTTCACACGGTGGACTCAATTCCTATGAAGAGCTAACAAAACTAAAAAAGGAGACTGACTTCCAGAATGACAAAGTGTGACCTCCTTGAACTCGCTCACTTACTATAAACTCTGCAAATTAACTGAAGCCACAAAATGAGCGTTAACATTATCTACTCAATGGAAATGAGCAAACCTTGGTAAGACAAGGGGGACTGGGATGCTTTGACAAGGGCTATTCCTATTCCCCTTGTTCCCCAGCTCAGTGGCCCAGTACCATGAAAAGGCAACAGCATCATCAGCCAACAGAGAGGACTGAAGTTTATCTGCAGTTCCATTAAAACCAGATTCCCTAGAGGGTAATCAGTACTTTGTCCCAATCTGCAGCTCACTGAAAAACTCTACTCCCAAGGCATTGTGGCAATTTCATTTGACAGAACAGACATCAGCTCAGGGAGACAAAAAGCCCTACCTCCAGGGCATCACAGAAATAATAGCAATCTGCTGGCACACAGCTGCCTAAGGCTGTGGTTTTAGTTGAGGCAAATAAGATCCTGGGCAGGAATTTTTTAAAAATCCTGAAGAACTGGACATACTCTAGGGATCTAAAAGGCTGTATACATGTGCAAGGCAGTGTGCCTGCCCAGGAAAGACCTAGGAAAGGAAAAGGCCCCAGTCATTCATCTCTGGCCAACTCTTAAGACTCTGGGCCAACAGGAAGTTAACAAAAAAAGAAAGTAAAATGAGCTATAGTACCACTGCTGGCAGGAACAATGGAAGAGAGGTGCTTATACATGGCTGGTAAAAATGCGAAGGATACAGTCTTTTTGAAAAGCAGTTTGAGAACATTTATGAAAAATAGAAATATGTAAAACTAGTAAATTTCAAGGAGTAGCAATTCTACTCATAAGCATTTATTCCACAGAAACAAAAGGACAAATTCCTATCGAATACATACAGAAAGGTAAAGGCAGCACAATCTGTAGTGATCAGAAACTGAAAATAAAGTTAACGCCCATTAATTTGGCACGGCTGAATAAAGTGTGAAAAATTGTGAGACAAACAATTGGCTGATACACTACCATTGAAATGAAGGAATTAGGGCTGTGCCAGATGACATGGAGAGATTTTCCTCAAGTACAGTGGATTAAGAAAAGTGAGATGCAAAAAAAGACTAATATAGTTCTATTTTTGTAAAACAATGACCAAAAAATCTCATATGTTTGTATATGTGTGTGTAAAAACACACGATTTTAGAAATGCATATATTTTGGAAGAACACCTGTAAGATTTTTGACATAGCTTACCTGGTGGGGCAAGAAAGGGGACTGGGCTGCTAACGTTGGGGAACGTTTAGGGAGAAGAGGCTGGTACGCTACGATCCCGTATCATCATGTGTATGTGTATGAAAAAAACTATCATTCTTTTTTGTCACCGCCTCTTTGGTTTCATGGTTAGGAAGTTCTTCCCCACACAAATATCATTACAATTTTTTTTTTTTTTTGCTTTTTCTTGTAACTGCTTTATAGTTTCATTTACTATATTTATTTTCTGAAGTATATTTTGATATAGGGAAGGTATTTTTTCTTTAATAATTTCGGCACTATTTGTGTAGTTCTATTGAGCTATAATCGCCAGACAATACAGTGCAAGTATTTAAAGTGTACAATGTGACGAGTTGTGATACAGGTATGCACCTGCCAGCCTTATTACTGAACCATCAGAGCTTTCCCCACTGATATGAAATGGCACTTTTATTACATTAAATTTTTATAAATACACACCATTCAACTGCTATTAGAACATCTAATCCTGCCTTAAGATCCTAGGGAAACATCTCTTCACCTCTTTATGCAGAAAATGATGACGCAATGGACTCTTGAACCTCTGGCATCCTAACTTACAAGAACCAACAAGTGACTAGTGATAGAATTAAGTAGAACACCAGATCAAGGGACAGGAAAGGACTGCCAGGGGAGAAGACTGGTTTCTTGAGGTGGGAGAGAGAATTGGGGTAATCAGAAAGGTATGGAAAAAAGGAGGCTGAAATCTGAAAGCTAGCATGAGGGTCATGCTATACAAGGAACAAAGTAAGAATTTCAACCTCTATTTCAATCTGTTCAGAGATATACGACCTTTCAGTCAGGAATTTAAATGTTTGCTCTGAAGAAGACCAGATACATAAAACCTGACCAGGTACAAAATTCTTAACGTTTGTCTTGCTCAATAGTCTCTTGGTATTGCTCTACTGTGTCCAGCATTTAAACTTAAAGTTTAAAGCCGGTCTGATTTTTACTTCTTTATAAATAAACTTTTTTTATAAAAGTTTGGACAAAATGCATGGATGCAAGGATGCATACAAGGATGCTAAGAGAGTAGTTTCATTATCTCTATAAATTAAAAATGTTACAGTTTTTATAGTGATTTTTCATTTATCTTGCTTGGAAATTAGTGAGTCCTTTTGATTTGCATACTCTGATCTTTTTTCAACTCAGGTTTTTAAAATTATGCCACTGATTATTGCTTATATTCCTGAAAGGTTTATTCATCTGTAATCCTAGACTAACCATTTTCTAAATCAAATCAAGTAATAAGGCACTAGCTAAGATTTTATAAAGCACATATAGCTAAACGACATTTAGAGCATCACTGGATTTCACCATTAAGTGTCATTTCACTTCTTAACTGCTATGCCACCTCCGTAGAAAAATGTGTGCTTACTCTTTCAACTACCTGTGAACTACTTTGATAAATCATTGAAAAGATCTGGTTAAATATAAAACTCGACTTAGTAAATCACATAAACCTCCATGTCACATGTAATTTCTTCTTGTCTCTTATTATGCCCTGCTTCCCATCCCCCAAAATTACCCAGCCACAATCAACAAAGTCCTATTGATTCTAATTCCAGAATTTCATTATGTATGTCCATTTCTTCTCACTAGCAGTCACAATTGACATCTTCATTATTTACTGTTAACAACAGCTTCCTAATTGACCTCCCTCTTCTCCTCCCAGCTCATCTGATGCAATACCATCAAAGCAGTATTTCCAAATATAAATTTTATGTTTCTCACTATAAAATCATTTCCTAGGTCTCCATCATGAAGTCCAAACTCTTTAGCATACTACAAGGTATATTTTTGCCTCTGTATGCAGTTCTGTCTTAGTTTCCTGCTACTCACCCAAAGGAATTTTAAACATTGGTCATATTAAACTACTAACAGTTTTCCAAGAATACTCTGCTTTTGATTATGTCTGCACCTTCTGACTAAAATAACCTTGCTCTGCTCTTTGCTATCTTATAACACTCAAATATAAAAACTAGGGAAAACTCTGTAATGGACTACATTAAAGAACTGCTGTATGGATTTGTTATTTATTGAATGTATTATGCTTCAGGTAAATCTTAAAAGTAGATTAATAGAAATTTTTAATATGTCACATCCTTAAAATATTACATTAAGTTAGCTTTACTTATGTGAAGTTTGAATTTATCTTTCCTTCAGCAACGTTTAACAGAATAAAAGTTCTTTAATCCTGGGTTATTCTTTGATAAATGGATTGATTGTACTGATGAATAAGCTCCACGAACTAAATCTTAAAATGTCATTTCCTATAATGGATACCTATTGATTTTGACTATCTACCATCTCCATTTCCTCTGAGAATAATCTGACTTTGGTGAACATGACAATAGCAGAAAAATCTCACTCTGCAACACATCACACGCACATACCCAGGGTTACATGGGAGATCCTCTGGGGCCCTGGGTCAGCAAATCACTTAACCATGATGACTGCTTCAGGGTAAGTACCTGAGCCATGCCAGGACTACCAAAGTTCTTCCCTCCTAAAAAATGAAAGCCTATCTGCCATAGGAGAGAAACAAGCCAAAAGAGAGAGAGAGGGAAGTAGGGCTTACCCACTAGGCTTACCATACAGACATACAGAACTTACAGCCCACCAAGATGAAATGACTTTGCAGAGTCAATAGATGGTACAAATCCTGCTTCATTTCCACACAATCATAAAACTTTACACCTTAAAAACCACCTTGCTCAATCCTTTCATTTTACATATGCTGAAACGAAGTCCCAGAAAACAGTAATTATCTCTACAAAGTATTTCACAGACAGCAGAGCTAGAATTACATTCCAGATTGTCTGACTGCCAGGGAAATGTTCTTTGATATTCATAAAAACTAGATTAAAGGAAGATATCACTTTTTGTTTGTTTTGGTCAAAAATCATCTGTCGAGTAATTTCAGACACCCAAATAGAGACTTTCTGAAAAAATATGACTATCAACCATCTTGATATGCATAAAATTATACAACTTTATATCAGAAAATTACCTTAAATGAATTCAAATTATTCTCCTTTCTTGGCCATTTTGTCATCATTATCTAGATAACTGCTATGCCCCTCAGAATAAGAGTCCACTAACAAACAGCTTTAGCAATGAATGATGCCATCGGAGGGTAAACTGAACATAGCTACCAAATCTGGGGAACTGTCTTATAATTAAATTATAATTCAAGCACCAGGCCGTCATTTCTCAAAGTGTATTCCACGGAACCCTAGACAACCACAAGATGCTCTGTGAACAAAAGATGCTAAAGTCAAATAAGTTTGGGAAAAGCTACATAAAATAAATTAATATATAAACCAACATAAATAATAAATATACAGTTGATCCTTGAACAACATGGGTTTGAGGTGCATGGGCCCACTTATGTGCAAATTTTTTTCAGTAGTAAATACTAGACTACTACAGATGTAGAACCACAGACACCAAGGGTTGACTTTAGGTCATATGCAGATTTTCTACTAGGCAGTAGTGAGCACCTCAACACCCTGCGCTTTTCAAGGGTCAATCGTATATATGTATGTATACATGTGTATACGTACCTTCCCTCTTAGAAATTCATAGTGTACGTTAAAGATTAAGAAGTCTTGTAGTGAAGAAAATGTTCAACTTCAATTCAGCATTTCTAAAACTTCTTTGATCATAACATACTTTTTCACCAAATAACTCATTAACATAGGAAAAATTAGTATCGTGAAATACATTTTGGGGAAAACTAATCTAAAAATCTTTTGGTCCTATCCTACCAAGTAAATAGGATATCCAAATTTATATTTACTATAATCGTATATGTATATAGCATGTCAGTTTCCAGGTACTTTCACTTACATTTTGCTTATTTGTTCTAAGGTGTAGAATGGTGCCTATCACATAGTAGAACCAATATTTGTTGAATGAATAAATAAAAGTACAATCAGTTCTAATCAATTATCAAGGTAACACTTATTAATTTTTTTTAAGAATAAGATATACTTAACCACTACCTTATGTGGTTTAGATATGAAAAAAACCCAAGATTTACTGTAACTGTTAGAAAGTAAGAGCAAGAGACCACAACACAAGATAGTAATGAAAAAAAGCCCTAAATTTCAATCCATCAAAGCAGATATTTAGTATACCAAAAATTGCATACCACAAATATGGTATATGTATATATGGAATATGTGATATCTTGTTACTGTATGAAAAACACATTTTTGTGTTTTAATGTATAAAAATGCACTTAGCTTTGCCACTGAATTCAACTATCAGCATAAATTTAACTTTGGCAGGTATCTACCACATTACTGTTGCTGAAAATAATTCATATTTTATAAAGAAACAGTACTTCTGATGATCTACATTTTTAGGCTGCTATACTGTGCCAACAAACGCCATCCAACTTCCTAACATCTGCCACAGAAAAAAATGTACTTTTACATTTTGTTTGGATTCTAATTTTGAAAAAAATATTATATCAAATATTCTTTGTCTTGTTTGAAAAAAGTAATTTTAACTAGTTACCCTTTTTTGCTAAGATATTACAAACCCTGTAGAAATCTATTTATGCTACTTCTAAAAGTCTGCTCTCAAGGTCTTAAGATTTTAGTATAAAAAAAGTATCAAGATGAAATAGAAAATCACCATTCGGCAACCAATAAGTAATCCATCCAAGAAACAACAACAGATGCTAAAAACAGAGGGTAAAAATTTGATGAGGAACGGTATGTTTACAGAGTCTCAAATATTTCCCCCAAATCAAAACACTTATTGATTACAAGAAAAAATCAAAAACATTTATTAATTTCAAAAGGAAAAAATAACGTTATAATGGAGAGACCTAGTAGACAGAAGCTTAATCAAGGGATCAGAGTATGAGACATCACTAGGACAAATCAAACATAAGCTCCACCTGAGGCTGCAAAAAGAACACATCAATCCTTTTGGGATATTCCTGCTGAAAATGTACAACATGAATCTAAACATGAAAAAACATCAGACAAAACCAAATGGAGGTACATCCTATAAAATAACTGACCTGTAATGTTCAAAATTTATCAGTTAGGAAAGTCAAGAAAAGGCTCAAGAACAGTTCCAGTTTGAATGAGACTAAAGAAGCATGACAACTAAATCTATCCTGCATATAGACCCTTTTGATAAACGGCAAAACTTGGTGATATAGGAGAATGTCTTTGTAAGAAACAAATACTGAAATATTTTGGGATGATTGGGCAATATGTTGAAAACTTACTCTCACATGGTCTGAAAGAAAAAAACCTCGTTGTACTAGACTTACAAAAAAAGATAAAAATTTAGATAAACTTAAAACTTTAAAACCAATATTACATATTGCTACCATCTTCAATATTATTTTTATTTCCTTCTGGAACTGAAATTAAAGGTCTTGAAACTACTCATCTACTGTTTTGGTTTTCTGAATTCCTAGGTTCCAGTGGGGTTGGGAGATGCTAAAATGTATGGGAATACTCAGGAGTACCACAAAGATTAGGGACTTAGGCACTAACAGAAGGAAGAACAAAAATATATTAGGGAAAACTGGAACCTACTATCAAAAGGGCTATCTTCTGGAGGCACACATAAATAGACCTGTAGCAAATTTAAAATAAGTGCTTTTCCAGAAGATGACTGCTACCAAAAAGCAGTGGTAAAATAAATTACAATATGTGGCTAAAAGAATTATTATTTTTACCAGAAAACAAACAAGTCTAAAAATGCATATTGCTACAGAAAGATGTTTTTAATTTGACTGTTTATTTTCTACATTGTAATAATGCAGAATGTACCAATTTTCTTTTAAAAAGTGGGCATTCATATTTTAAAGCAAACAATGAAACATTAGCAATAACTACAAAAGTACTCTTTCAGTATGCTACCAATTTAAAAAACAGTTCCTTTTTATTTCCCTAAATTTGCTGGTTAAGAACCTCTTAGGGTAGAATTGCGAGAATGCAGATTAATAAAGAAATACAAATTCCTAGGCCTCATCCAAAATTCAAACAAGGTCTTCATAATGTGTTCATAAGCACCCTAATAAAACCTTCATGGAGGTTCTGTATATATTACTTGTACAGAAAAAAGTTAACAAAGCAGGCTTGAGACCGCTATCCCTAGAAAGGTCAGCTTGTAAGATTAGCTCTCTTGGTTGGCAACTAGTAACTTGGCTTTCAAGACAGCTTCCACCATTCCAAGACTGATAAGGGTGGCACACTATGCTATATTATCTATACAAACAATATGGTTTATGACCAATCTCTGCTTTCCTTCTGAGCATCTAAAATTTTGGTACATGCTAAAGCAGAGGGTACCTGTGGACTGACATCAATACAAACTGTGGACTTCTGGGTTCAGGTGAGCTTCGCTGGTAGATAACGTTTCACACATGTGGTAATAACTCATTGCTAGAGGAATTAAGCATGTCCTGTGTGACTCCACTGGGAGAAGACTGTTGGAAGCTTCAACCTGGCTTCCTCCAGACTTCACCCCATGTGCCTTTTCCCTGTATTGATTTTGCTTTGCATCCTTTTGCTGAGTCCTATGAGTCTTCCTAGTGAATCAAACTTGGGGTCATTTTGGAGACTCTGAAAACAATACTTTAATGTATAAAATTACCTTCTTAGAGTTCCAAGTGTTTCAGTACATATTATATATACATTAGCAACTTGCAATTGATAACTTTAAGATGACAACAGTTTAAAGTAAGTCCTATATCACTCACAAAATTATCTACTTTTTGGACTACTGGAGAAAATAATACTCAGAAGATTATGTAACTTCATTTTCTCAAAGCTCATATTTGCAATTTCAACCGCAAATATAGTTATTTGAGATTTTATTTACCTGGTTGTTACAAATTATTTCTATATGTATAAATATTTAAAATTCAGAATGAAAGAAAACCCATCCTTATCATCAAAAACAAACAAACAAACAAATCCAAATGCAAACTCAAAACAGTTTACTGTCCATCACAATTTAGGTGGTATTTAAAAGGGATACATTCTTACCATGTGGAGTTATCGTCTGTACAGGCTTAGCAGGGGATCTCACATTCCATATAGTCAAAGTGCCATCTGAATGACTGCAAATAAATTGTTTTCCTTCATGATGCCAAGCAACAGAGTGGATAGCCTATAGAAGAGGGGTAAAGAATTCCATTTTTAAAAACAAAATTTTATTTAAACACCAAGTTATTCATAATTAATTTTTCATTTTAAACCTTTTCTTATTTCACAAGCTAACATCAATAATGTTAATCTTAAATTCCCATAACTCAGTCCTCCTGTCATTATGAGATTTAATTTGGTTCTGACACTATTTTAATGATTTTTACTTTATTTACTCCTTAAGTGAGCGTAAGGATAATATGATAGTGGTATATGTATTATTGACAAGTTCAGGAAAACAAAATGTATTCTTACAATAAACAATAACTAAACATAAATTACCAAGCAATTATAATCAATATTCCATTGGAAAAACTAGTTGCATTGACAGATGAGAACAAATTTTAGAAATTAACTAAAATTTTAGAATTTTTAGACAAAAATGTACATTTGGAATTAAGGTCAATTAAAAATACCTCAGACTGAGCTTTAAGACAGGTTACCCATTTCTCACAGTAATTATTAAGGTGACTTTTAAAATCTGAAATTTATTTTATATGTCTGAGCCACTTAAAAACTATCTGAAGAATATTTTTTAAGTTTTAAACTTTTAAATTTATTTATTTAAAATTTATTTATCTTTTTAAAAAAATTAAAATTTTTTATAAAATTTTTAAAGGTTACTTTCCATTCAGTTATTACAAGATATTGGCTATATTCCCTGTGTTGTACAACGTTATACAATACATCCTTCAGCCTATCTTACACCCAACAGTTTATGCCTCCCACTCCCTGACCCCTAGATTGCCCCTCCCCCACCTCCCCACTGGTAACCAGTAGTTTGTTCTCTATTATCTGTGAGTCTGCTTCTTATTTGTTATATTCACTAGTTTGCTGTATCTTTTAGATTCCACATATAAGTGATATCATACAGTATTTGTCTTTCTCTGTCTGGCTCATTTGACTTAGCATAATGCCCTCAAAGTCTATCCATGTTGCTGCAAATGACAAAATTCCATTCTTTTTTATGGCTGAGTAGTATTCCATTGTATATATACACCATATTTTCTTTATCCATTCATCTCTTGATGGGCACTTTGGCTGCTTCCCTATCTTGGCAATTGCTATGAACACTGGGGTGCATATAACTTCTAAGGAAACAATCTCATTTACCATTATATCAAAAAGAATAAAATACCCAGGAATAAACCTACCTAAGGAGGCAAAACATCTGTATTATGAAAACTATAAGATGCTGATGAAAGAAATTGAAGATGACACAAATAAAAAGATATACTGTGTTCTTGAATTGGAGGAATCAATATTGTTAAAATGATCATACTACACAAGGCAATCTACAGATTCAGTACAATCCTTATCAAAATACCAATGGCATTTTTCATAGAACTAGAACAAATAATTTTAAAATTTATATGGAAACACAGAAGACCCTGAATAGCCAAAACGATCTTAAGAAGAACAGAGCTGGAGGAATCATATTCCCTGACTTCAGACTATACTACAAAGCTACAGTCATCAAAACAGTATGGTACTGGCACAAAACAGACACATAGCTCAATGAAACTGGATAGAGAGCCTAGAAATAAATCCATGCACTTATGGTCGATTAATCTATGAAAAAGGAGGCAAGAATGTACAACGGAGAAAAGACAGTCTCTTCAGTAAGTGATGCTGGGAAAACTGGACAGCTACACGTATGGTTTGGCCAACCCAATAAAAGAATGAAATTAGAACATTCTCCAACACCATATACAAAAATAAATTCAAAATGGATTAAAGATCTAAATGAAAGACTGGATACTATAAAACTCCTTGAGGAAAACATAGTCATAATACTCTTCAACACAAACTGCAGCAATATTTTGTTTGGATCTGTCTCCTAAAGTAAAGGAAATAATAGTAAAAATAAACACATGGGACCTAATTCAACTTAAGGTTTTTCTACAGCAAAGGAAACCATCGACAAAATAAAAAGACAACCTACTGAACACGAGAAAAATATCTGCAAATGATATGACTGGTAAGGGATTAATATCCCACATATTTAAACAGCTCATACAACTCAACATCAAAGAAACAAACAACCTGATTACAAAATGGGCAGAAGAACTCAATAGACGTTCTTCCATAGAGGAAATGGAGAGGGCCAACAGGCACATGAAAAGATGCTCAACATGGTTAATTATCAAGGAAACGCAAATCAAAACTACAGTGAGATACCACCTCACACCTGTCAGAATGGCTATCATCAAAAGAACACAAATAACAAATGTTGGCGAGGATGTGGAGAAAAGGGAACCTTCATACACTGTCGTTGGGAATGTAAATTGGTGCAGCCACTGTGAAAAACAGTATGGAGGTTTCTCAAAAACCTAAAAATAGAGTTACCATATGATCCAGCAATTCCACTTCTGGGTATATATCCAAAAAAAACAAAAACATTAATTCGAAAAGATACATGCTCCCCAATGTTCATGAAAAATATTTTTATATGACCAAAGTTTGTTACCCTTCAATTTTTTGTTCTGATATTATTTAAATTTTGTCTGTAAAAAATTTAAAAAAGCACTCTCCTATGTTCTCTTTAAATTACTTCTTTTTTATTCAAGTTGATACACTTCTTGTTCTTAATGGTCAACAGACTCTAAAAGCTATCCTACTAGAATGTCTTGAACTGCCAAGTGCAGCACAAAAACCATGTAACTGGAAGTTAAGAGTTTCACTTACATACAAAGTCATCATTTAGTATCATCATTCAATGTCCATTTATTTGGCTTCCTCATATGCTTATACATTTAAGTTAAATAAAATAATTTAATGTTTATGGATCACATTTTAAAATTTAAATGATGATAGACAAAGACAATCAGCTGTATTTTTATTTATTTATTTATTTTATAAATTTATTTATTTTTATTTTTGGCTGCGTTGGGTCTTTCTTGCTGCACATGGGCTTTCTCTCTAGTTGCAGCAACAGGGGGCTACTCTTTGTTGAGGTGCATGGGCTTCTCATTGCAATGGCTTCTCTTTGTTGTGGAGCATGGGCTATAGGCACACGGGCTTCAGTAGCTGTGGCATGTGGGGCTTAATAATTGTGGCTCACAGGCTCTAGGGCTCAGGCTCAGTAGTTGTGGCGCATGGGCTTAGTTGCTCCGCAGCATGTGGGATCTTCCCAGACCAGGGCTCTAACCCGTGTCCCCTGCATTGGCAGGTGGATTCTTAACCACCGTGCCACCAGGGAAGTCCCTCAGTTGTATTTTTAAATGCCAATATTTAATATCATGTTTTAGGGTCAAAGTATCTCTAACAAAATTCTAAATAAAATCTTAAAATAGTAATAAACTTATTCCAAAATATACACATTACATTCCATAAACTCAATCTTAGAATAAGCAATTTCTTGGACTTCCCAGAAGTCCATGGTGCAGTGGTTAAGAATCCACATGCCAATGCAGGGGACATGAGTTCAATCCCTGATCCAGGAAGATCCCACACGCTGTGAAGCAACTAAGCCCATGCACCACAACTACTGAGCCTGCACTCTAGAGCCTGTGAGCCACAATTACTGAGCCTGCATGCCACAACTACTGAAGCCTGCACACCTAGAGCCTGTGCTCCGCAACAAGAGAAGCCACTGCAATGAGAAGCCCGCACACCGCTACAAAGAATAGCCCCTGCTCATTGCAACTAGAGAAAGCCCACACACAGCAATGTGTGAATAAAGCCTGCACACAGCAATGAATAAATATATTTATTTGTTTAAAAAAAGTTAAAATAAGCAACTTCTTAGTCGCCTTAATAGATGAAATTATTTCTGTAAAATTAAGTAATGTTAAGAAGCTATACACAAAGTTACTTAAATATATATTTTTTAAAGTGATAAAAGAAATACAAGAGAGGTTTACAGTGTTATCTGGAACTTATAAATAAAAACATTCTAATCTTATATATAAAAATGTGTAACATATACATAAGTATATATATTATATAAAGAGAACTAATAGCTCTACTTAGCTAAAGAAAACAATATACATCTTTAAGAGTACCTTCTATTTTTAAGATATTAAATTATTAAGCATTCCAAAAATAAATACTAGCTAATTACAGGGACCAATAGCTCATAATATTTTGGATAACAGAGAGAAACAAGTAACAGAAAATACCCTACAAAAAGAAATAGCCAAATGTGAACTTTTAAATACAACAAACATGCACAACTTTTTCCATTATTTCTGCAATGTTTAAAGTACAAATACAACTTGATAAAATATTTTTTTCCTAATAGTCTAATACCATTATTTGTAATACTACATATGTGCTACCCAAGTGTGTGTATATATATATATATATGTAAACATAAATATCAATAATGTATATATAGTATAGTAAACTTTATGCTACAGTAATGTATATACTATGTAAGTATAGTGTAAGTATATGTATACTGTGTAGTTGACTCTTGAACAACACGGGTTTGAATCATGCAGGTCCACTTATATGCAGACTTTTTTTTTTTTTTTTTGCGGTAGGCAGGTCTCTCACTGTTGTGGCCTCTCCCATTGCGGAGCACAGGATACGGACGCGCAGGCTCAGCGGCCATGACTCACGGGCCCAGCCGCTCCGCGGCATGTGGGATCCTCCCGGACCGGGGCACGAACCCATGTCCCCTGCATCGGCAGGCGGACTCTCAACCACTGCGCTACCAGGGAAGCCCAGGTTCTACTTTTAAGCAACTGAAATATGACATGCTTTTGTGTAGTTTTCTTCATGTTTCTTCTGCTTTGAGTTCATTGAACTTCTAAGATATCTGTATATTCTAGAAGTTTATAGGGTTTAAAGTCTTCATCAAATTTGGGAAACTTTGGGTCATTAGTTCTTCAAATATGTTTTCTGTCCACATGCTCCCTTCTCAGACTCCTACTACACATATATTAGTCTTCTTGAAGTTGTACCACAGTTCACTGATGTTCTGCTCATTCTTTGCTCATCTTTCATATTGAGTAATTTCTACTGCTATGTGTCTTCGTTAATCAAGCTTTTCTTCTGCAATATCAAATCTTCTGGTAAACCCATCCAGAGAAAATTTTTCATCTTAGACATTTTTCATCTCTAGAAATTACACTTGTGTTTTTGAAGTTTTGCATGTCTTTCCTCAATATTTTCATGCTTTCATTTACCTTTTAGAGCATAAGGAGTCTGTTTAATATTTGTTTTAGTATCCTTGTCTACTAATTATACCATCAGTATCATTTCTGAGTCTGCTTCTATTGACTGCATTTTGTTCTCCTTTTGCATTATATTTCCTGCTTCTTTGCATGCATCATAGATTTTTATCTGGATGCTAATCATTGTGAAATTTATGATGGGTTGTTATACTCTTTTAAAGATTTTTGAGCCTTTTTTCTGGGATGCAGTTAAAAATACTGCTTGGAAACAGCTTAGACTTTTTAAGGCTTGCTTTTAAGCTCTGTTAGGCTAGCTGAGCCAGCCTGTAATGCAGGGCTAGTTTGGCCCCACTACTGAGGCAGTACCTTTCTGGGCACTCCTCCTGATGCCCTGTCTACTACAAGCTTTCTCCATTCTGCTGGGAATGTGAACTACTCTCAGTCCTCTGTGTGCTACGAGAATCGTTCTACCTACTCCTTTCCAGTGGATCTTTTCCAAGCCTCACACCCATGCAGTAATCAGTATTCAGCTGAAGACGCAGGGTGAAGGGCTCCTTGCGAACTTTTAAAACGATCTCTAGGCAGTTCTCTACTCTCTGTTGCCTTGTCTTATAAGCTATGGATATCTTCCCCAATTTCCCAACTCTGCCTCCTCAACTTAGGGAGACTGTTGGGCTTATTAAATTAGGTTCCCCCCTTCCCCCTTCATGGGCTGAGACCTGGAAGATCTCTCCAGGTCATAAGCTAAGGCAATTGAAGGGCTCACCTTGTTTCCCCTCTCTAAGGAATCCCTGTTCTACACTACCTGCTAATTTCTAAAAACTGTTCTTTCATGTATTTTTCCAGTGTATTTAAGGTAAGATGGTAAATTCCCTGTGACTCCATAGTGGCTAAAGCCAAGATAACTATTTAAATGACAAAAGCAAAACAAAAAAAAGTCAGTTTTTCAAATGTGCTTTCATTTTGACATAGGAAACAGCTCTACAGGCTAAAGCTTCCAGAGAAATGACAAGAACTCTTTATTAAAAATATTCTTTTAAAATAATTTCAAGATCTTGATTGGTGAACCACAGAATACTTACTAACTAAAAAGCTTTAAATACAAAAAAGCATACAGCTATGAAAGCAAAGGAAATTCTTTTAGTCAAGCTTAAAAGATAATACGCAGACATTTACAAAGTATTCCAAGTATTGCTACAGTTGCTCAAAGTAGTCTGCTTGAGTAACTGAAAGCATCGATATGAACACATGACATATTTCTCAAAAACAAACAAACAAAACCACTTACACATTTCCTAGATCTATTCACTGAATTGGAAATTGTGAACACTCCTGGTACCCAAATTAGGGTCACTAGATACCATTTCACACTGAAAGAAGCCAGTTTCATGGAAAAAGATATTCTAAATTTGGGACAGAAATATATAAGATTAATAGGTATACTTTGTTATAACAGATGGCAAGGAAGCTATCTAAGAGTATTATCACCAGAGGACTTGGGAAACAACTGGAAGAGATTCACTGACCAAAGATGGGACAATTTGAAAATCAATAAGGATAATAACTTCAGTGTACTGAAGCATATGAAATACGTTCAAATCTTTGAGTACATAGTGAAACAGAAAACAAGAACAAATCACCCATCATTAAGATTACTAGAGAACAACCTCTTTAGAGTAAATACTGAAATAAAAAGAAAGAATCAAGCATTTATCCTGCCTTTCCTATCTGAACTGTCCTACTATATAACCAAAAGAGTAAACAAGAAGGTTCTCTTTACTGAAGTGTCCCACATAATAGAGAAGAAATTATAAAATTAGAACTTCCCTATTTTGCAACACTATACACTAACAGATCTAGGTCTTGAACATCATCACTGGCTGCTAATATCACAAACAGACACTAATATTCAACCTGGTAGAAGAACATCAGCATCATCTATGAAATAGTCCTGCTAAAAATGAAACTAAATACGATCATGCCTCAGTAAACCATCCAATTTATAGGAAGTCTGAGGGCAAAAAAAGACAAAATCAATCAATCACAGTCTTTATTTGGATCCTAAAGCAAGCAAACTATAAATATTTACAGCATACTATCACTTGTATAAAAATTTAAAATAGCATACATTTATTAATTTGTTTGTAAATGCAGAAAATATCTCTGGAAGAACACATGAGAAACTAACATTGCGACATGAGGTAAGGGAACCGGATGGCCAAATGATAGGAGTTGCAGAGATTTTTTTTTCTATCTTTTGACCTATTTTAATATATTATTTCATATATATGCAAAAACTGTGCGTTACTGCAATTAAAAAGGTTGCCTAAAAAAATCACTAAGTTCTTAGAGAAGCCGTTCTGAGCTAGAGAAATGACAACAGCTTTTGATTAGCAAAAATAATGTTATTACCTCATCGTAGGTGTATCTGTAGTCTGCTTTCTTTGATTTGAGGTCCCATAACACTACTGTTCCAGATTCAAAGCCAATCAAAAGCTGTAATAAAAGAAAATGCCACATTACCTAGGAATGACATGAATCATATGAAACATTTATTTGCTGATGATAAAGATAATTATCATTCATATGCTTCAGGTATGAAATTATAATATAATTAAACATCTGCATTGCTAATTACTAATCTCATGGATGACATACGGGAATACTGCACTGCATATTTATATGCCTTTGATCATTAGGGAATCAACATATATTATACAACTGATTACTGAAAATGAAAACAGTACCATTTTGAAGTCCAGAGGGTATATTTTCATTAATTAATATAAGTCACCAATAAAAATTAACATTTTCATGTGCTTTAAAGTTTACAGACTTTTCTAATTCAACACATTATCAGGCAATCTCATTTACTCATCTATATATTGATTAGTTCCAAATTATATCTAACCTAGACCTCTCTCATGAGATTCAGACTTATAATTCCAGTGGCCACATGTTCACATATTTATTCCACAAGAACCTCAAAATAAATGTGTCCAAAGTGAATTCATTATTTTCTTCCCTACCCTCCTTTTCTGGTATTCCCTATTGCAGTGTCTCTCTCAGCATTCTTTCTTTTTTTAAATATTCATTAAGTCGCTCAGGCAAAAACCTTGGAGTCATCATTAACTCTAGTCTCTCCCCTACCAGGTAAAATCATCAAGTAATTTAAAAAGTACACACTAATATCTCTCTAATTTACTTTCCTCCACCTCCAATATCTCTCTCTTGGTTCAAGATACACAAATCTCTTCTCTAGTCTCTGGTCTCTCTGACTCTCCAGTCTTGGCCCTTTTTTTTTTAACCCATTCCATATTGTAGCTAGGGTGATAGTTCTAAAATGCAAATCTGATCATGTAATGTAGCTTTTTGTTTAATAAAACTTTTTAATGCCTTACCATTATTTTTAGATCAAGTCCAAACTGAATAATCTGACCTACAAGATACATCATGGTCTGGCCTCTGCTCACCTCCCCAGCTTTATCCTTTTCCACATCCCTCTTACCCAATACATTCCATTATATCTTTCAGGTCATGCTCTCTCTTACCTTTACGCCTTTGTCCATGCGGTCACCCTAACTGGGCCACTCCATTCAAATGTCATCCTTTTTGCTTGACTAATCCTACTAATCCTTCATGTCATTTTAGCTATCACTTCTTCCTGAAAGTCTTCCTTGACCTACCAAATGTAAGCCAATGTCCTTCCTATGTGCTCCAACAGCAACCTGTACATTTTTTAACCTGAAGGGTCACTAGACAATAAAATAATGTCTTTTTCCTTATCTGAATTCTCTTGCAAACTGAAACACTGGTCTATTTAAGCAAGAACTGGTTTTACCTTGTTTACTACTATACCTCTAACATAAGACAGAGAGCCTGATATGTTGTAGGTACTTTTTTTGTGAATGAATAAGTTCTGGAATGAAATGCATGTTCTTGCCTCACAAACTCTCTACTTTTTACCACCTCCTGCACTGGCATTTTCCAAATCTCAGTATTCCCCCTGCTTGAAACCTTCTCCCTTTTTAATTCACTTTTATTCACTTTTTATTCACTTTTAAGCATTTAGTGTTGCTTCCTTGGGTAAGCCTACTCAATTCCTCTGGACAGACGGAGATGCTTCTTCTCTTACATAAGTAAACGCATTTTCATCTATATGTCTCTAGTATCTAATATACTGCCTAATGCATAGTAGCTATTTAATAAATATTTGTTTAATAAATACATGAATGATTGGTAGCTAGCCAATAACTGTTCATGTGATCTGGAGATATGAACAAATTTGGGGGCAGATCCAGTAACTTTAACTAAATCGCAACTTAGTGGATTTCAGACTACGGGGACATTTGGAAGAACGAGTCATTGAAACTAACAAAATAGATTTTCCCACCTTGGTAGGAAGTACACTTAATTTTCCTAACATAAACTCTTCTTTCTTCGGCAATCTGAAATACATACTCTTTCTGGAAAAAAAAAACAAAACTGGTATTTGTTTCCTTTACCTTTTTCTAGTCCTTCTAAATATCTTGGACATGTATATGGCATTTTCTGATGGGGGAAGTAAGAGAGGAACTTCAGGAATAAGGAAAGAGATGGAAAAATATAAAATTTAAGAATTGATATACAGTATAAACAATACTGGATTGCTTAGGACACAGGTAACTTAAGCTCTAGCCTTAGATCTGCCACTTAGTAGCTATGTAACTAAAAAAAAAAAATTTTACCCATCCAGATCTTAGTAACATAAGAGGGTTAAAGTAAACTTTAACCTCTCTAGCCAGCTGTATCTTCCTAAGAATGTTAGAAATCTATGCCAATAAGTTAAACTTTAATCCCTACAATCTCCTAAATATTAAAAAATAGAAGAACTAACTGAAGGATGTGGTACTTATAAATAGAAAATTGCACAACTAAGGTGCTAATAAATTTGGAAGTGAGAGAAAGCATTTTATGTTAGGATTATCAGGAAAGGTATCATGAAAGATATGTATTTAATCTGAGTCTCAAGATGTGAGTAGGAATTCAGCAGAGAAAGAACAGTGGGAAAGAATTCCAAACAGAGGGACTTATATAAATAAGGGATGGAGGTAGTAAAGAGCAGCTCACACTGAAAGCTTTTGAACAGGAAAGCAATAAGATTAAAATGGCACTCTAGGAAGATTGATCTGGAAATGACTCAAGAATGGGTTGGAATGCCTTGAACTGCAGTGGTCATAAGGAGATTGAATAGAAAAGACACTGCAATGGAAGGACTGAAATGACTTACTGACTGATTCAACGTAGAAGAAAGGGAAGTTTTCAATTCTTCCACCAGGTGTCCCACCCAAAGACTGGCTTTTAGACAATTATCTTATACCAAAAATAAGTAAGTAAAGTGAAGATATAGGTTACTGTAACTTGCTTCATGTAGTTTCTCTCAAACCATACAATTGTATGATATAGGCTAGCTCTAAATAGTACCGCTATCCTTTTGTTTTCCCAGTGTTAACAGAACAGTGTTAACACAACATATAGGCTCTACCACTCTCACTAACTGAGAAAAGGAAAAACCTGAATAAACTTCACAAAATCCAGAACTCTCATTTCACTGATTTCTGATAGTGATTAACTTTCTGGTACTGATGCAGACTAATTTTCATGAAATTTTATAAGTAGAAAAAATATCATTAAATAGAACTACTGAGAGATTGGTTTGAATTAGGAAGTAGAGATTCATGGAAAAGAAAATTGTATTATTATTCAGAGTACTAATGAACCTAAATTAACAATAGCTAAGTAATGACCGCATGAAACTGGTTTCAAGTATAAAAATATTAAGTATTATTTTTAAAAAGTCTCTATTGATCTGAGCTATTTATGGAGAAAAATTTAGGGAAGAGAGATACAGAGGCAACTCTAACATAAGATGTTATGTGATAAGTGCTATAAAAATTGTTTAACTAGTATAAAAAAGAATTCAAGACCAAAAGAAAATGGTTTTTGTCAGGATTATCAGAAAATAAGGGGAATTATTCTAAATAAGCCAAAAACAAGTTAACAACCTTTAACTGTATTCATTAAATTTTACTTGTTTTAGAGATTTCTTCTTTAAAATGTAAATATTTTAATTTTCACTTGTTCTTCATAATGCATAAATAAGCAATTAAGTATATATGATATACAACCTTTGTTATCAATCTCAACTTTGCAGAGTAAGTGTAGTTCTGGAATACTTTGCATATTTAAAAAATACAAAATTCATGCATTTAAGTAATAAATATATATATTTTAAAAAATCTACCTTTCCTTCATCCATTGGATTATCACTTATATGGACGACAGGTCCTGGGTGAGATTTAGATGACCTAAAAGAAAAAAAGTTAAGATGTTTTTTTCTCAAGTAAAAATTGCAATACTATTACATATTCACTACAATAAGAATAATGAATGGAAAATAAAGATATATTTACAAAGGTTGAAAACATTTCAGCAAGTGATCAGTAACAGATATATAGTTCTCAATATGGATCAAAATAGGAATCAGGAAAAATAGTGACTCTCACATTGATATAAGTCACAAAAATTTTAAATTATGTACACTTGGGCTTCCCTGGTGGCGCAGCGGTTGAGAGTCCGCCTGCTGATGCAGGGGACATGGGTTCGTGCCCTGGTTCGGGAAGATCCCACATGCCGCGGAGCGGCTGGGCCCGTGAGCCATGGCCGCTGAGCCTGTGTGTCCGGAGCCTGTGCTCCGCAACGAGAGAGGCCACAACAGTGAGAGGCCCGTGTACCGCAAAAAAAAAAAAAAAAAATTATGTACACTTTCTGTATAGGAAAGAATCTTAAATATTGTATTTTAGCACAGAAAATTTATTCTCATGGTAGAATTCTCAAAGTTAATATTCTAAAATAAAGCAGCATCTAAAATATTGCTATCTTTATTTTACTCAATTCTAGCCTCCAGTTGGGGCATCTCATCTAGTTACACACTTCATACCAAAAATAAGAAAAATTCCATTATGGCTTTTAAAAAGTCAACAAAATAATGCCACCAATATTTGCTCAGAGAAAAAAGAAGTCATACAGATAAGAATGTAGCTGAACTGATGTCTATAGAGTAGAAATAAGCAGAAATAACCCATTCATAAACTCTAAGAGTTGAGAGACCAGTCCACTTCATTGAGAGCCACTTGTGAAACCACACAGACACCTGCACCAGGCCTCCCCGCTATATGTTGTGATCAACTCAAAGAACAGACCTAGAAAACGTTGTTCCGAGGGACTGAGAAATAACAATGTTCCTGATAAAGGAAGGAAAACCAAACTTAATACACCATTATAGCTGCAACAACACATTACTTAGGAGATATGCCACAAATTTATCCTTATGTCCAATTCTGTGGAATGCAACAATATGGAACTATTTGTTTAAAAACAAGAAGAAATGGTGAAAATAAACCTTGCCAATATCCTTAAATTCTGATTTTTATATCTAAATAATATAAGAAAAAAATTAGAGAAAGAGATAAGATTCTAAGACAGTGAAAAGTTAGCACTAAAGATCCTTAGGGCCCTATAGCACAACACAGTTTTTGTTGTCATTACTGTTAAATAAAAGCAATCATTACCATATCAAAACTAAGGAAAATTAACTGTCAAATTAATTCTGCAATGTTACACTATAAACATATACATTATATTTGGTAATTACTAAAACATAGCAAGTAGTGGTTTAGATCAGTGTTTTCTAAACATTGGTGGCAACTTGTTAGTGGGTCATGAAATCAATTTAGTGGGGCATGACCAAGCATTTGAAAGAAAAATAATTAGATGATAAATGAACAGAAAAAAATCTGGACTGTTTTTCACCTAATAAGAATAATGGTTTTATTAAACTTGTGCTATAGCTTATATATATGTGAACATATTTATATATAATATGTATATGTATCTATACAGATATATGTAAAGCATTTAAATTTTCAAACTGCCAATGGGGCAATACTTGCAAAAGGCTGATAAATCTGTATTTAATATTAAAAATTTAATTCTATATTTACTAATTAGCTATTACATAATATTATCATATATGGTACTGATAGTTTCAGATATGGAATATTTGCTCAAACTCACAGTTCAATGGCTTTATTCCACATAATGACGTAGCCTGAGAGTGTGAAGGACTCCACATTGACAATATGTATATTACCTCGTTCAGTGCCCACATAGAGCCACTTACTCTGGAAAGGCAGATGGCAAAACGTAACCCTGCAAGAGAAAATATATCCAAAAAGGAAATCAGAAAAATATCTGGTAAACTTTATTAACTGTATGAGAGGGTTAATAATGACATATACAATTTAGGAAAAGCAAAACAAGATACAATCATCAGATTTATCAACTCACTGTAGTTAATATTCAATTATGCTAATTCAACTTTAATGTCAAATATAAGTCCTTACAGTAAATAGACAGCATAACCTGATAGAAAGAAGATGAGTTTTGACATTAGTATGTGTTTCAAATCTGGCTATGTCATCCACTGTGTTACTTCAGACGTATGACAAATGTAACTTTTAAAGCCACAAAGTGAGTCTAACACATCACCCCTAGGTACTACCTTATTTCTCAGAAGTTATTAACCACACGAATCCATCTCGGTACCTGTGCTGACTACTCCCTCTACGCAAAATGCTCCTCCTCCTCATGTTCTTCTCCTGTTCAAGATTTAGTTAAAATGCCACCTTCACTCAAATTGATACCTCAACACTTTTGTATCTCTATCAGGCTTGCCTTGTAAGAGAGTCTACTTTCCTCACTAACTTGTAAGCCTTTGGAAGGGCTAAGATCCTCTGTACTTAGGCTTAGACACTGATACTGGAATATACTCAAAACTATCTCCTTCTAAGTCCTGATGATATAAAAGTCCTTCATTGACACATTATAATAATTTACATGCATGTATTAAACTTTATAATCATTCCAACAATATCTAACATTTTCTATATAAGCTCAGTTGATAACAAGGTTAAGAATGGAAAATACCTTGTCCTTTTTGTAGAACTTATTTTTAGGAAAAACAAATAAAGATAGTATGTTATGAAACCATATAATGCTCATTTTTTTCAGACTACCTATTGTGTCTCTCAAAATATACTATTTAAAATTTTAATGGAATAGCCCTTTTAATAATACACAATGATGATAATCACTGCTGAACCCCCAAACTGACAGCAGTCATTAGGCAAGATACAGCATACAGAACATTTGCTATTCCCATTAACATAATTTCATTACAGAGAATTTTCAAGATGAAAACACTTCAAATAAATACATGCAACTCATGGTCTCACTAATTTCTAGAGTTAATGTTCATTTAGATAATTACTTAAGGTTCATCATCTATATTTTTTGTTGAGTGTTTTATATGATAGCATGTCATCTTTCCAAAGGGTTTATGTAAATTTAACAAAGCAAAGAAATGACTACTGAATCAAAAAAACATCTTATAGTACCTTATTACTTCACAAGGCAGTAAGTCCACAGTACCTTTATGAAAACTTTAGGGCCATATAGGTTTCAGAATTCAGAATTTTCCACATTTTACCAAGGTACATAATAAGTATTTATATATTACCTAATATGGTGGTAGCACCTTGTAAACACACTGATTATTTCTGAGGTATAATTTTTGACAGTTTCTTTTACTTGAGATATAATTATCCTATAACTTTAGTTTCAGTCGTACAACATAATTCAATATATGTTATGTATTATGTAATGATTACCACAGTAAGTCAAGTTAACATCCATAGCCACAGGTATAGTAAGAATTTTCTTCTTCCTGTGACGAGGACATTTAAGATCTACTCTCTTAGCAAAGTTCAAATACATAACACAGTGTTATTACCTATAGTCACTGGAGGTTTCTTAAAAAGTTACACCTACCATATGATCCACCCATCCCATTCCTAGGTATTTACCCAAAAGAAGGAAAGCATATGTCTACACAAGACCTGTACACAAATGTTCATAGCAGCTTTGCAACAGACCCAAACTGGAAATAACCCAAATGTCCTTCACCAGGTAAATGGATGAAAAACTTGTGTTATATACTTAGAATATTATTCAGCAGTAAATAAGGACATGCATACAACATACAACATGCATACATGCAATACCAATGAATCTCAAGATCCTTAAGATGAGCAAGAGCCAGACAAAAAAGACATATTTTATCATTCCACATACAATTTATATGCAGTAGAAAATGCAAACTAAGCTACTGTAACAGAAAGCAAATCAATGGTTGCCTGGATTGTGAGGGTAGAGGCCAGTAACAGAAGAGGGGAGAGATTACCACAAGGAAACATTTTGGGGTGATGGGTAGGTTCATTATCTTGATTGACAGTTTGGTGACAGTTTCATGAGTGTATGTGTCAAAACTTATCACATGGCCTATTACTTTAAATATGTACAGTTTATTATATGTCAATTATACCTAAATTAAGCTATTTTAAAATGTTTTGTTTTCAGAGATTTGTGGCTTTAGGAATTATGAAAAATAAGATTGTGACTCTGATTAATACATAGGCACAAGCTCTGGAGTTAAACTGCCTGGATTTAATTTCAGCTCTGTCACTCACTAGCATGTGGCCTTCAGTAAACCATTCAGTCTCTCAGAGCCTCAGTTTCCAAGTGGTAAAGCACATCTACCTTAGTGTTCACCTGAGGATCAAATAAGACAAAGCATGGTAGATGCTTAAAATGGGGCCTGACACAGGTAAGTGCTCAATAAATGTTAGCTAATTATTATAAAAAACTAAGTGATACTCTACCAATTAGAAGTTATAGGGCAAATTTTAATGACATGAAGAAAATAAGGTACAATAATAGCATGCCAGATACAAAATGAACAATGCAATAAATATCATAAAAACAACTATTTCTGGTACTTCCCTGGTGGTCCAGTGGTTAAGAATCCGTCTACCAATGCAAGGGACAGGGGTTCGATCCCTGGTCAGGGAACTAGCTCCCACACGCGTGCCGCAACTAAGAGTTCGAATGCCACAACTAAGGAGCTGGCGAGCCGCAACTAAGGAGCCTGCCTGCCACAACTAAAACCCAGAGCAACCAAATAAATAAATATTAAAACAAACAAAACCCAAATATTTCATTTGAAATGTGCCTTAAACTAAAACATGAATAGAGCTCAAATATTCTGAAAATTCAAAAATAATTTCAAAATAAATAAGTCAAAATAATGACAGTTTGATTTTAAAAAATCAGAAATATCCAACTTCCTGATCTGTTCTGCTATTTTGCAATTTCCCATTATTCTTCAAAAAACAGTAGTTACTGGCTTAATACAATTACATGATCCATCTTTGATTTTAATACTAACAAAATTATTTAAATAATGTGTTTACAAAGTTTGAACTTATCTCCTTAAGGGCAGACATTTTGGATATATCATACAATATTTTCTGTTCCTAGCACAGCAATACCACACTGCAGTTGTTTCTCAAATATTTAAAGAAATGAAGAATAAATTTTTTACTGTTCAGAAAAATATCTAGAACTTTTCCCTAGGCTCACTTTTTCAATATAAGCTACCATAGTAAGATTTTTTTCCCCAGTCAACTATAAAACCAACTTACATTGCTGGGAAATTTTAAGCAACTTTATGTTTTAATCTTTATCCTATTTGATATTTAACATATTAAGCAGGAACTTAAACTGTTTACTTACTGATCTGACATGAAGACTTTAATACTGCCCCTAGAATGAGTCTTGTACACTTAAAAAAAAAAAATACGAATCATAGGAGTGTATTTGTACAACGTACCACCAAATTTAAAAATTACTCTGTTACATTATTACCATCATTATTTGAGTCAACTGAGAAGGGGGAAAGTCAAATAGTTTTTATCACAATTAACTTGATAATTTATTAACTAGCAAATTTTTTGTTGTTTTGTTTTGTTTTTTTGGTGGTACGCAGGCCTCTCATTGTTGTGGCCTCTCCCGTTGCGGAGCACAGGATACGGACGCACAGGCTCGGCGGCCATGGCTCACGGGCCCAGCCGCTCTGCGGCATGTGGGATCTTCCCGGACCGGGGCACGAACCCGTGTCCCCCGCATTGGCAGGCGGACTCTCAACCACTGCGCCACCAGGGAAGCCCTTAACTAGCAAATTTTAATGGGTAATGAACAGGTTGGATTAGGAATAGTGAGAAAAATAAAATTCCATGCTGCAATCAAATAAAATAATACCATGCCAGTGATTTAGGGAAAAGCCAATAAGAAAATGTGGTCCCCCAAAACATATTACTAAAAAAACCAAGTCAATCAACATGCCCTACCAAGAACTGCAAGATTCTAAATTTGGGGCAATTTAATCAGTCCGTTACCAAAACACAAAACTGGTGGTTAACACAAACTAGACTTTACTTATTATAATTAAGAGTGTCTTTTCAATCTGTTATATAAACATGACCTTACTTCCTTGTTTACAAAATAAGAATCTTAGCCTCCTCTGTTGAAAACTGAGAATATATACCTAAGTAAGCTTTTATGTAATAATTAAATTGATGAAACTATTATATTAATTGATTATTTAAAGGAATAACGTATATTAGCAGACTTAAAACTATATACACATATTAAAAACTATATACATATATTATGTACATGTCTGATACGTACACATATACATATAGAGAGATTTGTTGTTATTTAATGAATCTAAGAAAGTGATGCATGATAGAAATCTAATATTTTTCAGTAAAAGTAGTCGTGAAACAGGGCTTCCCTGGTGGCGCAGTGGTTGAGAGTCTGCCAGCCGATGCAGGGGACACGGGTTCGTGCCCCGGTCCGGGAAGATCCCACATGCCGCAGAGCGGCTGGGCCCGTGAACCATGGCCGCCGAGCCTGCGCGTCCGTAGCCTGTGCTCCGCAACGGGAGAGGCCACAACAGTGAGAGGCCCAAGAACCGGCGGGGCGGGGCGGAGCGGGAAGGGGGAAGACCGCAGGAAAACTTTTTAGGAATGCAAGTGCATGTATCATGAATCTAAAACATTACCTTAGATTAAAAACAAATTCATGGACTTCCCTGGTGGCGCAGTGGTTAAGAATCTGCCTGGCAATGCAGGGGACACGGGTTCGATCCCTGGTCCGGGGAGACCCCACATGCCGCGGAGCGACTAAGCCCGTGAGCCACAACTACTGAAGCCCGCGTGCCTAGAGCCCGTGCCCCGCAACAAAAGAAGCCACTGCAATGAGAAGCCTGCGCACCGCAATGAAGAGTAGCCCCCGTTCACCACAACTAGAGAAAGCCCACGTGCAGCAACGAAGACCCAACGCAGCCAAAAATAAATACATAAATAAATAAATTAAAAAACAAAAAAAACCCAAATTCATGACTATTGTTTTTCACGCACTTTTATTATAAAGATTAATTTTTATTTTAATGTGATAAAGATCATAATAAATGACAGTGACTTCAGTTTTTACTGATACCAGGAGACCAAGTTAATTTAAGCTTATGTGCTGACATTATTAAGGCAAAAGGTTATACCAAAAATAATTTATAATACATATAGTTGAGATCACATGGAAAACATTAAAACTCCGTGAACACTAATAAGGTTATATATTATAAGAATGGCATATTAAATTGAGACTGATAACGTACTTTAAAATGGACAAGCCAAAAAAAGGGGGTGACTGAAACCAATATAACAGAAATACACAGATGATAAAGTTGCATTCCCTCAGTGTGTCACTAAATGGAGCTGCATTCTGAATCCCTATACTGGACTTAGACACAGATATACTTATCTTACTCAAAGCGTTACTGGGGACACAATAATTTTTATACTTGCTTGAAGGACTTTAAAAAAATGTATAACATGCTAAGTTTTAGGGAGTGATACGTATATCCTATTCACTATCCTTAGCAGCAGTTGTTCAAATACTATGTAGTCAACAAGCTCCATATTAGGAAGATTTACTATTACCAATTTTCTTTAGCAAAAGAACATGCACAGCCTCCTATGTTGAAATTAATCATCCATAAGCAACGGCATAATACACAGATGATTACAACTTTACAGTTTAATCCATAGAAAGAAATATGAACCAATAAGCTCTTCTACGTGCCTATACCACCATTTGATCAGCCTGACATGACAGGAAATATGTCATCATTTTTATAGTCTCAGCAAAATCACACTATCTTGCACCTAATAAGTACTCAATAAATATTTGTTAAATGGACAAATGAACTATAAAAATTTGTGAGGATTTATTACATTAATTAACAATCAGATATTGCTTTTTTAAAAACATCTTTATTGGAGTATAATTGCTTTACAATGTTGTGTTAGTTTCTGCTGTACAAAAAAGTGAATCAGCTATATGCATACATATATCTCCATATCCCATCCCAGCTTGCATCTCCCTCCTACCCTCCCTATCCAGAGTTATCTTTCAAAGCCAAGAGAGGTCACACACACCATTATCTTACTTGAAACTCTAATGGCTTCCTACCTTCTACCATAATGCTTCTGAAGCAGTATTTAGTGACACATTGTGGTACAAATGTCTGAGAGAGGGGGTTATAGATGTAAAGTGTGCTGGATTTGGTCAATTGATATTCAGCAGCCTCTCCCATATCCTCCTACATGCCTTCTTGTACTGCAGATGCTAGAAAGCTAAAACCTACATTTACCAGACACTCCTACAACTGGAATTCTAGATGAAATTAAGTTTCTACTAACTGAATGTGCTTAAGATTTATAAGCAGAAGTGAGGCAGAGACCATCTTCCTGCTGTTTCCGCTGACAAGAATGTTCATGAAAACCTGAGAGGTAAGAGGCACTAAGACATAGCAGTGGGGACCAGATACAGCATTCCCAGATCTACTCCTTAGATGCACATGGTGAGACGCAGTTGTATGGCAGGAATATTAAGTTCTAAAACTCAATAGTTCTAGCACACTTCCAAACATTTTATAAACAGCTATATCCTTGAATTAAATTCCTTTATGCTAAAAATATCTACAGTGCTTTCTGTTCCTGTGTTGAACCCTGACTAATACAGCAAAGAAATATACCATATCTGCTACTTATCTATGATAGTTTATAGGAACCAAAAAAATACCCACTTATAATGTATCTTGTTCAGACAACATTATTCATTTAATGATTTAAAGTTGGAAAAAGGTTAAGAATAACTTTCTTATAATCGCATAAAACGCTTTTCAAGAAGTAGACCTTGTCCTTGTTTCCAAAATTATCCTATCATTGTTAGACACCAATAATGTCTAACAAGATACAGTTCCCAAAACACGTGAGACTGCTTTATGACTTAGCACACTGAACATAATAGAAATTCCCTTTCCCATTCGTCAGTGTAGGAAATTACTACTAACTCTATGAATCTGTTCATATGGGCTCCTTTTAATGCTTTATCTAAGATTTCCCAAACATGGTGATATGTCCTTTTTCTGGTTAATCTTCAAAATTTCATAAGGAAATTTCACTACATTTATATTATATCACGTTTTCCATTGCATTGTAATTCGTCATTTCATCTACCTTAGACAATTATAACTTCCATATCTTTCTGGAATTGATGACAGTATTTGCATGAACCAGAATCCTAATCAATGTTTATCAAGTGAACTAATGCAAAAGAAAATAAAAAAGCAAATATTAGATACTTTTCTTAAATTAATTGTACCTTACACTGTTATTAGATGAAAATTTAAGTTTGCATCAATGAACATGGAAATATATTAAAACAGCAGTCAGCTGAAAGCAATTTATAAATCTGTTCAAAGGATTTCCTTTTTATTTGTAGTCCCACATATCTCTTCTGATAAACTGTCACAGCTACTTTAGAAAAATCTTCATCACATCTATAACACAGCAGTACAATGTAATAAATATTTCAAAAAATAAGCTTCAGAGATTTTCGAAGGTCATTTTACATTTGTATTGATTTACTATATGCTTTATCAATTACATCTCAATTTTTACAAAACATTTAAGAACTTTTGGAAATATGCCAAATAAATCATGGTATTAACCTTCCTTGTGAAATGAGACCTTACTGTAACATCATCAATGGCTATCAAAAAAACTGAGTATCAGTAAGTAAAACAGTAAATATCAAATAGGAAAACAGTATATGTCAACTACAGAAATAATAAATAACATCTGAAAAAAAACCAAACAAACTGTTCCTTGTTGTATGGGGGGTTTCTTTAAGTTCTGTTTTCAGTGATATTATCTTGAGGAATGAAGATGAGAGTGTTTTTATATAACAAATGCTATGATAAACAAAAGCAATCTGGTACTCATCAGCAACTGTTAGCTATACTTTTTTTCCATTTCTATTAGATTGCTCTTTACTGTTTAGATAGGTATACTCTACATATCTTCCAGTCTATGGCTTGATTATTAAAGAAGTTTCTCTCTCTCTGTGTATATATATACACACACACATAAATATTACCCTATTTGTACATTTATGCAAACTTACTATCTCAGTCATTTTTTATTAGTTTTTATTATGTTTGTCTCCTTTAAAATTTACTCTTTCCATAAGTCATATTAACAGCCTGGAACAACATATTCTTCCATATTTTTTCTCCATGTTCATTAAATACACATAAGACAACATAAATTTGGGGTGGGGAGGGAGTCATTGTTTTTAAAGAGTACTGTACAAATTATTCTGAATCTTGTGTTCTTATGCATCAGCACCTGGTGGATGGGGTTTGTCTTTTAACTTTATGGTAAGTGTGCTTGTTGTACAGAACTTTTAATCCTTTCCTTTTTAGCTTGTGAGTTTTTTTGTATGCTATTTAAGCACACCTGGCTCAGGTCTTACAGATATTCCCTGTGTCACTTTCTTACAAGTTTTAACTTTTCTGTGTTCATTTCGCATTTAAGTCTTTAACTGGCTTGCAATTTACTTTACTTATGAGGTAGGGACCACTTTTCCTTATTTAGATAAGAGTTGTCACAGCATCTTTTGTTTATTGAATCCTTTTTGCTTGTAATGCCACCTCTGTCATATATCAAGTGTGGGTGATCTCGCTCTATTCATACACGTGTTTCTGGAGTCCATTTACTGTGTTTTCATTCATTTCTCTTTCTCTTGTAATCACTGTACCATTTTAATTTCTATACCTTTAAAATAATTTTTGATATTTAATAAAATAAGCCCCATCATCTTTCTTTTTCAAAACTGTCCTGGTTGCTCTGAGCCTTTCTTTTTTCCAAATGAATTTTAGATCAGCGTATTAAGTCCAATGAACAATGGTGTTAAATTTTAGATTGAAACACTACGGAATTTATAGATTTGGAGAGGAGTGACATTTTAAAACTTGAGTATTCCTTCCTCTGAAGCTCTCCATTTGTTTAAATCTTCTTTTATTCCTTCAATAAAGTTTTAGTACTTTCTCCACACAGATCGTATATATTTTTGCTAGTGTTATTTCTAGGAACACTGTAACCTTTGTTGCACGATCTGTGCTTTTTTCCCTTTTCCTTCCATTTACTTTCAAACTTTGTGTAATTATGCTTTATGTATATCTTTTATAAACAGTTTAATAGATGTATTTTGTTGTTTTTTAATCCAATCTCAAAATCTCAGTAGATGATTTTAGTATATTTACAATGATTTTCATTACTGATATAGTTGAACTAAGTTTTTAACCTTATTTAAATATCCTTTTTCTTTCTATCATTTTATCTCTTTTCCTGACCCTTATTTATTTTCTTCATTTCCTTCTCTAATGGTTTTAATACTATATATTTTCTATCTTAGCAGTTACTCTTACACTTCTAAGACACATCTAACTTTACAGCTTCCTAACAAAGTCTGAAAGAATGAGTATTGCGGGGGGCTTAGTGTCAGATAAATGTTACAGTTTTTGAGTTCTTTCATAGCTGACAATGTTAGAATATAGCTCAAAAAGGTATTTCTAATTTTATTGGTTATGTCAGAAGTTAGACCTTTCAACCTAAAGATATTTTAGCTCCACAAAACTTTCTTCACTTGTGCCTCTGATCACTACTTCTTTCCCCATTGTTCTGTTTTCTCCTGTCTTCTCCACCCAAAAGATCCCTGCAATTCTTGGGCTGAAATCTCCATCTTCTGCCTTTATCTTATCACTGTCTCTATCATATTCACCCCATTGCTCTAAAGTATTTTTATTTTTAAGCAAATTACAATAAATAAATTTTAACTTTAAGTTAGACTAAAGAGAAGGATAGATAAAAATCAACAAATTAGGTATCAATAAGAGGTAAGAATAAAATTAATAAATCCACAAACTACTTCATTTGGAAGACAGTGAAACAGAACAACTTCTGATAAATCATATTAGAACTATGTTAATACAAAGTGAGAAAGGGAATATAGAAAATACAAAAGTAAATTTAAGTACACAAGAATACAGTGGGATACAAGCCTCTCATCTTAATGAAATTCATCATACTCTGAATCATGAAATTTATTCAAGAGGAAAACAAAAAGGATCAATAACCATAAATGAAACTGAATATATTTAAAGTATGTACAAAAAAATTTCTAGCCCTAAAAAGTTTAAGTATACTCTGAAAATATTCAGAAAATAGATAATTCCTCTATTAATTTCTCTGACCTAGAACAGGAAGGAAGGCAGAAAGGTTACTCAATTCTTTAATATGAGGGAAGGATGCCCTGATACCAAAATTGGAAGATAACGTTTTCCTGTTATTGTCAATCTCACGAACAGAAGTAAAAACCCTGAAGAATATATTAACAATCATATTTAACAATATAAAATAATTTTCAACTTTATTCAAAAAATTTCACAGGCATACAAGAATGCTTAGTGTTAGGAAATCTATTAATGTCATAGATTAAATCAATATGGAAAAGGGAAGCGAAAAATCACATGATAATCTAAAAAGATGTTATAAAGGCATTCAATTAAAATTTAACTTCCATAATTGACCACCAACTCATAGGGGGAACAATTCTATCTTAAATCTACATCCTATATTATGCTTAACAGTAAAACCCTAGAAGCAGTATTATTAAAATTATTACAAAGAAAAAGATACTTGCTATCAACAATATCATTGAACACTGTTCTGGAAATTCTTGCTAATACGGTAAGGCAGGAAAATGAAAAATAAAACTTTCACTTTCATTTTGAAAATCCCTGCCAAATTATTACAGATGGAAGTCTGCTGTACCTCACGGACATGCTGGTTTAGGAAAGCACTGCTCAAAGCTCTATTCTCCCATCTCACTCTTTTCACAAAAAAAGAAAAAATTTAAAAGCTCTGCTATGAGCCAAAGACCAAACAGCACTCCAAGGGTAATCAAACAACCTAGCCAGTTTTGGATTAGTGAGAGGAATAAAGATTATATATAAAGTTAGTTGGAGCAAATACTCTTGTTTTTTCTGTTTGAAGACTCTCCTTCTTAGAACCTATCTCCCAGGTAATTAACACAGTCTGTGGAGGATCATGCCTTCTAGAAAAAAGAGATTCCCCTCTGTTTCTGCAACAGCAATGTGGTACCAATCAAACATTTTTTATTGAGCATTTACTAGATGTCAGGCATTGAGACTGCTGCTGAGAATAAAATAAGGAAAATACTTACCATTTATTTTCTAATCGAGAAGATAATCAAGAAACCAAGGCAATAAGAGTAAGAATGGTATGTGCTGTTTTAGGGAAAGAACACCATACTATGGGGTAATACAAAACCTAGTCTTGGGAACTTACAGAAAAACCTGTAAAGGAAATGACAAGACTTCAAAGATGAACAGGCATTAGCCAGCCATGGAAAGAGAATCCTAAGTGTCTTCTGAGCAGGGAGATCAGCCCATACAAATAAGCAGGAGAGAGGATAGTTCATTAAAAAACTGAAAAGCCAGGGTGGCTGGACTATAATCATAAAGAGAGGGAGAAATATAGTGAAATAAAATTATGGTGACTAAAAAGAAGAGTCACAGATCTTGCAAGATCTTTTAGGGAATGCTAAATATTTAAGTTTCAACTTCATTTTGAAGGCAGTGAAAAGTACAGTGGACATTGGTTGTTTATCTACCTACCATGCACTCTTCAGTCCACTTCCCCTAATATTAGTTAGATGTTCATTAGAGTGCCTGTATCTTACCCAAGTTACCTGTATATTCATACTTTGGGAGACACTTAAACCATACTGAATTCCAGAGATAAGCCAAACCAGGCAGGGCAATTCCATGTACTTGCTGCCATTTTAAGTCAGATAATCCAAGTCTAAAGCCAATTAGATACATTCCCTCTATGAAGGTCAACTGATTTGAGATCTCAATTACATCTACAAAATCCCTCCACAGCAGTATCTTGATTAGAATTGAATACTTAGGAGAAGATGTGTGTTTACCAGGGGGGTAGGACTCTTGGGGATCATCTCAGAATTCTGCCTCTAATAGTCTTCCCTTTACCCTCCAAAGATTCAATCCCTCCATTCACCCATCTCAATATTCCCAAAGTCTCAACCAATCACAACATTAATTCAAGTCCAAAATCTCAGCTCAAAAATTCCAAATCTCATCATCTAAATTTGTTGCAGATGAGGGTCCTACGTGTTACCATTCAGTATAGATAGATCTTGGGCAAAATTCCACTCCATCCGTGGACCTATGAAACTGAAGAGACAGATTATCTGCCCCCAACACTCCAAGCATTCAGTGGTTGGACAGGCATAGGATAACAATTGTAGAAATTCCTGTTCAAGATGAAAAAAAGTGGAAGGTAAAAAGGACTCCATAACAGTTTTGAAATCCAGGTGGGCAAATGTTGGATTTGTCTTAATTAGCTTCAAGGCCTGGGAATAAGCCTCTGTGGCTCTCAGTTCTGCCCTGCTAATCATCCTTTTTCATGAAAGACAGCAACTGTTTACAGCTGAGTACTTTTATGGGCCTGATTCCGGATGCAGCCTCCTTTCACATTGTACTCTGGTTCCTTAAGTCCCAGCTGGCAATGTTTCTGCTGTACAACTTTCTCAAGAAACTTGTGGGTCTTGAACACATTTCACTGGGTCTTCTGCATTAGCAAAAGTCACACCCACAAAGTTTTTAGAGATAACACCTTCTCTATCTAGGCTGCTGCTGAGAGGCCTGAGGGATGATACTCAAACTTCCTACAGGCTATCTGGTTGAGAAGATCTGTAGATCTTCTGTAGAAGATCTGTAAGATTCTCAATATCTTAAAAGAGCCCTTTATGTGATTAAATACTTTGACCTTTTGGTCTATAGAAGATTTTTAGTGAAAAGTTGTTCAGCCACACCCTCTTGTTTTTCCCTATGCCACACTTTCAGAAGCAATCTCCCTTTTGCCATATAGATCAGGGTAAGAATTTCCCAAATCATCAAGTCCTAGTTCATTTAATGATTCTTCCATCAATTTATTTCTCTCCTCTTGCATTTTACTATAAAGCAGCAAGAAAAAGTCAGATCACACCTCCAAGCCTTTCCCTGGAAATCTCCTCAGCTAAATATACAAGTTAACAGTTATACATTGTGCAAGAGACACTTCTTTTAAGCTTCCTGCCACTATATAACAAGGAACTTCCTCCAATTTCCAAAATCATGTTCCTCTCTTCCTTCTGAGCTCTCTCTGGCAGCAGTCTCCAAGTCCAGAGTCCTGCAAACAGCCTGTCAAAACAATTTAGGCCTCTCTATCATGTTTCCTCTGCTCACTGCCCAATTCCAAAGTGATTTCTACATCTGTAGCTATTTGTTACAGGTATCTCCTCCTTCCATATCTTTTTATACCTGAGTACATTATAAAGCCCTTGTGCAACTAGGCCAGTCTCTGACTGTCTCTAGTTCCCTTGTCAGGATTTCTTAGTTATTAATTTACTCTAGGAAGTTATCCAACATTTCCTGACTTTCACAGTCTCAAGGCCATCAAATCAAAACAGTTTTTTCTCTGAACCCTGAGAATGTTTGTTTCCTTTTTAAATTTTGTCTCAGTATGTGGTTCTCTACACTTAAAATTCCCAAGGTGACTCATCATTTCCATATCAACAAGCAACTCTTTTTTGTGGATTAGAATTAGTCTGGAGTAGTAGACCCCTCTGCCTGCCTTCCTAACAAGCCTGGATATCATTCCATTCCTTTGTTCCAGTCCTGAATTTCCTCTCACCAAATCGGTCTCATTTCTAATGCTTGTATACTTTTCATTAACCTGCTTTCAAAGAAAAATATTTTGCCATTACCACAAAAACTGTAATTCTAGGTGTAGAATCTGTTCCAAGATTATGATTTTTTTTCTTGTTAAATACGTGAATGAATTAATTCAAAAGCTTTGGAAGACCTGTGTAGACTTTTGGAGGCCCGATATCTAGCTAAATTCTCTTTTACAGCTATGCCCTGTTCTTGTGCAGACTAAGCAAACTGTAAGCCTCACAAATATGCAAAACACAGTACTTAGGTAGTATCATAATAAGAATATAATGGGACAAATTAAGTTTTTGTTTCTACATTATTTTATCTACGCTACTAAGAAAATCTGATGCTACGGCAGCAGTCAGTTCCTGAAGTACCTTATAAGCACCAACTCTCCCAACTGCTGTGTTGTTATCTGAATGGATTACTCTTTTTATCAGTTTTTCTTTTTCCCCTTTAGAGGACTTTGGACATTGATGCTCCATTGATAATTATTAAATGAAATTTGGATTATTAATGGATCATTAATCCATATAATACTGTATTTTCCTAACCATTAGTTTAGAATGCATGCATGCTTATTTTATTCCCTAAACCAATAGATGTATCTATCATCAAATGAAAAAGCTTAAGTAGAGTAAATAAACTGTAACTCAGAGTGTTAGAGTAAAAGAAAACATACCTTTAAAAGAAATGTATTGGTTTCAATATACAGACTCAGCAATTCAGGGGTCTAATATATTTATGGAGAAAAGATTCTATCTTCTGAAATTTCACTTAGGGAATAGTAAGTCCTAAATAGGAAAGCTCAGATATATAGTTTATTCTTATTTAAAAACTGTCATGCAAAAATTTAACATGGATAAGAATATTGGTCATGCTAATTCAAGGTGATGAAGAAAGACTAGCTGACAGTTGTAGTTGCTTTTAAACCCACAACTTCCTCCAATTAAACTTCCTTTAAAGGAAAAAAAAACATAGAAGCTAAATGGAACATATTCTGATAAGGCAACTGCCAGATAGAATTTTATGTGTCAAATTCACAGCTTCTACCAAAACCAACACACAAAGCAGTGAAGTAACGTCTAAATTCATGTAGTTAAACCAAGACTTGAGACTCCAATTTTTTTCTTAAAAACCATAAAAGTGAAATTCTGTCAAAATATCCATATCACATGGTTCATAACAGTGTGAACACTACTGAACTGTGCACTTAAAAATGGTTAAGAGAGTAAACTTTATGTTATGTATATTATAGCACAATTTTTTTAAAACCAGGAAAAAAATCTACATTATGAAAAAATACAGTTTAAATCATTACAATTTCTATTTATGTGAATTTCTACTAAAATAAGAGAATTTAACTAGTTATTAAAATAAGACAATATTACAATAAAATCTCTGAATTATTTAACACTTGTTCAGAATGTAATAAAACTGGTTTATAAAATTTTCATATTTCTCCTCCCTTTCCTAGTTTCGGAAATAAAAATGCAAATAGCATAAAAATGAAATAGAGTAACTTAACTATTAAGTTAGCCCAAATCCACTGTGGAATGAGGGGGAAACTAACTAGGCTACTGCTTATTGTACTTCAATGTCAACAATAAAAATAAGCTGTGTGGTAGTTATTGCAAGTATTCATAAAGATTCTAGCTCTTTTCCTTTTTGGTTAGATGAGTAAAACTAGGGATGGCCATGGGACTTGCTCTGGGCCAAGAAATGAGAGTGGAAGAGATAGTATCACTTCCAGGCAGAAGCTTTAAGAGCCAAAACATGCTTCACCATATTCTTTTTCTGTCTGCTTCAGTGACTGGTAATATTGTAAAGACTGGCTGTTCCTCAGCCAGGATTCTGGAATAAAACTGATAATGAAAAGGAAGAGAGTTCCAGCAAATCCACAAAGAACATACAGCATAAGTAAAAATAAACTGTTGCTCTTTTAAGTCTTTCAGATTTTGAGTATTCTGTTACCACAGCATAACACCAGACTATCCTGATACAGATATAAAAACTGCATGCAAGGCAGCTGTGTAAAGAAAAGAATGGATTTCTACAAATGAGAGAGATGGAAGGATGGGCAGGAAGTGACAGGCTTCTATCCCTCCCCTGCCTGGGGCAGCTGCTCCAACAGAAGGCTTCCATCAGAGTACTGATTACAGGGCATTAGGAAAAGTCGTGAATGACAGAGAGCTCAGGGTGAGGGGCAGAATAAGCCTTGCCGCCATAGGCAGGTTGCTAGAGCTGGGGGAAAGCCTCTACTATGCCTTCCCCTCCCAACCTGTAACCAGGTGCTGAGGAAAAGTAGGCTCCTCCCAAATGCCACCTCTCTCCTTCTTGCCATTTGAGGAAATCTGAACTTTAGTCTTGAGAGAATATAACAAGGTTCCTCCATGAAGCATCAGGCCCATTTCTTAGCATGCAAGTACAAAAGCTGCCATACAAGTTTGTAGCCATCCTAGAGGATTTCATCCAAAGAAGATATTCAAGGACCAAGTTACTCATGCTACAGTTTCTTGTTGTCCTAATAAAGGCCGAGGAGAAGCTCAACTTTGAACAGAATCAACTAGTTTCTGCTGGTGAGGTGGGTAAAGTGTTATTACAGAACTCAAAACTGGGAACTCCATGAGTTCATTTCATTTGTAACTTTTAGGATCACCTCATACAACTGTACAGGCTGTGGCCTGAATAACAGCACCCAACCAAGGAGGGGAGTGGTGGACTCTGAAGCTGCATCCACCAAGAAGGGCTACTTTTTTGTATTTCACACAAAGGTGCCTTCTGTTTGTCAAGATATGTGCCAACAGGTACCTTAGAGACTAGCTTACTGTTCCTTATCCACATTTATCAGAATTTCTTGGAGACCATCCTTAGGGGTACTATAGAGGAGACTTACTATGTACCAGACAATCATGGGACTGACCACTCTGGAACTCCTTGAGGTATGATCCTTCCTGAAGATTACCATGATAACCTGCAGTGTATGTTTGTGAACTTGGACCACATATTGCCACATTCCTGTGTCTCAATGAGGAATATGGGCATGCCACTGGAGAATATTCTTCTACTAGAATTCTACATCCTGGAAGAAACCCTTCAGTGGATGGTGGTTTAAGAGAACTTCTACAGCACTATACCAATCAAATGACACCACTCTGATGTGCTAGAGCACAGGTTTTCTTAACTTTGACACTTGATATTTTGGACCAGACAATTCTTTGTTATGGAATGGGGGGCTGTCTTGCGATTTGTAACATATTTGACAGTAGCCCTGGTTTTATCTACTAGATGCCATTAGCACTGCTCGCCCACCCCCAACTCCCAACTGTATAAAAAAATGTCTCCAGACATTGTCAAATGCCCTCTGGTGGGTAAAAATGCACCAGGTTGACAACAACTCTGCTAGATCTACACTTCCATTTCCAGCATGAGACTGACGGCAAGAAGATATGTACTGGGACTAAGATGCCCACCACTATTTCCACCAGCCCTATGGCATTTGAGGCTGATGGAGGGCTCCCCTTGAGATCCCACTGGCAAACAGACAAAGAAACTCTGCCCAGCAAGTTGAGATAGCCTTACTCCCATCAGGCAGAAAAGAATGAACCTTGACTTTTTGCTTGCTTTTCCTCCCCTATCTCATCCCTCTCTCCTTCCATTAACCCCTCCTTCTACTTCTCCTAGAAGTAGAACCATGATTCCAAGCCACTTAGATGATTTATCTTCCCAGACAAGATGTAGCCCAATAGCAAACTTTGCTACTGACCCCCTGCCAGCTCTGGCCTGGCATACAATGTAGACATGCCCTGACGTTGGCCAGAAAAGTCTGGATTGCTATATTCCCAGCAGCCTCTTTAGCTTGCCTACTTTAGAAAGCCACTGTGGGCAGAAGCCCAGGCTCACAAACAGACTGATCAGTTTATACAACCTGAACGGATTGATATTTATCAAAACGGGGACATGGCCTGATCCTTGGACATGGATTGGGCAGTCTAATGCCTGCCTTCCCCCAGGCATGGCCTGACACTAACTCCACTGCATTTAGATACTAGCTAGACTTCTTAACCTTAACACACAAACACACATCAAAAATATATCTCATAAGCAAAGGGGGAGGGGGGACTATATTCCTTACTCATAGTTCATGCCAAAGTAAGTTCCACATGAATCAAAGTTTAAGCATAAAAATGCAGCTATAAGAGCACTATAAAAAAATATGGGAGAACGTTTAATAAAATTGGAGTGAAAATGGCCTTTCCAATCAAAGTGCAAAACTCAGGTCATGTGAGAGATTTCTTTGAGCAAGTCGTTCCACGTCTACAAATTTATCTTACAGATATACTTGCGTAAGTGGACAAAGAAATATATGTAACATCACAGAGCATAATGAACAGCAGGCTGAAAATGTTATGTGTCCACTTATATCAAATCCAGTCCCGGATATATCAAATGTCCAGTCAATTGATGAAGTCTGACTGAATAAAATATGGCATTTCGATACAATGAAACATCATGCAGTTATGAAAGTGACTAAAGAAGAGTTAAATATACCAATATGAAACAACCTATCAGACATATTGCTAAGTGAACACAAGTCACAGAAAGAATATGTAATGCCTTCCCTTTTATGCAAATAAAATAGCTATATGGAGAGATTTTTGCTTATGTATACAGACTGTAAGTATTTCTAGAAGGACACAAAAGAAATTTATGTGGGTGCCTCTGGAGAGGAAGATGGGTCTGGAAAGGAAGGAAACTTGATTTTTATCGTATATGCTTTGAAGTTTTTGAATTAGTTTTTAGATTGTGCATAAAATCCATCACAGAAAAATGAAATTAAAGAATAAAATTCAAAGGAAAATTTCAAAAAAGAATAGCAAATAACATATATATATATAAAATAACTGAGAAAATTCTTACCTTTCTCTGCAAAATTTAAGTGAATGTAGTATGGCAGGTCTCTTTTGACGTAAATTCCATAAATGTAACGTGTCATCAGCCAAGGCACTCACAAGAGCTCCCTTAAAAATAAAATGTAATATATTTTATATAGAATACATTTACAAACATTAATGCTACTAAAGAGCTACCAAAAAAATCTTCCCAAATTTCAAAACTCTCTGCCAATAGATTTAGTTCTGAGAAACATTTGCCTCACCCAAATTCTAAACAGCAGATGTAAAAGAGTGTATTATGTGTATACGTATGTATAAAAATTGTTTCAACTTCAACAATTTAAAGTATAATTTAACCTTATTAACTAAAAGTGTACTAGGATCTAGTTGGATATATAGTTGATAACTAGCTATGTAAAATGAGAAGTCAGACTATAAGTTACTTGGTCCCTATAGTTCATCCTTCCTTGACTATATGATATGAAGTAACCTTCCCATTTTATTTGGCTTAAGACAAATCCTTATGAATATATGATATGAAGTAACCTTCCCATTTTATTTGGCTTCAGACAAATCCTTATGAATATATGATATGAAGTAACCTTCCCATTTTATTTGCCTTAAGACAAATCCTTATGAATCCTCATGAATGTACTCTGCTTGGATCATAATTCTACTACTAGAATGATATGGAAAACAAAAATAGCATTCAGCACTGTATAATTTCAATGTCCAAAGGGCTGAAAAATCTGACTAATTTAGAAAGTTAAAACAGCTGATACTATTATATACTATTAAGTCTGGAGAAGAAAACCTTTGGCAGTATGTGAGAATCATGCAGGGGGCTCAGTCTCACCCCAGACCTAACAAACCAGAAATTTCAGAGCAAGGACCATTGCAGGTGTATTTTTTAAAAATCTCCAGAGGTGATTCTGATGTGTGAATAGGATTAAGAATCTATAGGCTAAGGCTGATTTATTAAGACATATGAATGTTTTTCCTCAAAAGAGGAAGATACTCCTTATCTACACTGAGAGAATAAGACAAAAGACGCAACACGAAGAACTTTAATTTCAAAAAAAGATTTGCAATTCCAGTCCTTTAGGTTATTATGAGAAATCTTAAAATTTCCCTCTTTTAAAATAGGAGAGTTTCTCATTTATCTAAGAGAACTAAAATAGCTCTGAAGACAAGATTTACATTAAACGATCTCTCCAAGTGCTTTCCAATTTGAAATTCTATGAGGGCTCCTCTACCGTGTAACTCCTATTGCTACAACATGACTATTGGAAAACAGAAATACAGGAAGCCCGCATACTCTTCCTTTCACTAGAAAGCATCCTCTTATCTCTATCACTTTGAAGCAGAGAAACTAAAAGGATTCAGAGTATCAAAGCTTTGTACTCTTCATTCTTACTTCCAGCAGTTTCAGACCAGGTCATCTTCTTTCTCAAGGTGTTTGCCCCATCTTTGTATTTCAAGGAAGAAGAGAAGGTGTGGGGCCAAAATGGCAATCACAGCTGACCGCCTGCAGTGGCTCACTTACCTACATGTGCTTTTCCAAAACTGAAAGCAAACAGCTACTCCCAGTTGTCAGATTCCCATAGCCATCACCATGTAAATATTCATATTCTGCTAAGCATTTTTTAAAAACTATCATTTTTAAGTACTTAAAAATGTAACATTTAAGCATGTAAAATAACAGTCATAGCAAAGAACTTTATGATAAATTCTACAGAAAAGCAGCTTGTCTTATGAATAATGAGAGCATCAACTAGTTAAGATTTCTAAAATTTAGGCATATAAGTAATCTATTTGCAATGTGTTATTTACATTGGCTCATACTGCTTAAAAAAAAATAATCTCAACACAAGTATAAAGATGGAGAATAGGTTAGTGGTTGCCAGGGATTAGGGACTGAGAGCAGGAGGGGGTGCAATTAATTATAAACGGGTAGCCTGAGGGCATGACTTCACGGTGATGGGACCGATCTGTAATCTTGTTCCTGCTGGTCATTACACGAAATGTATGCAGGGAATAAAACTGCATGAAACTCTGCACACATACACACAATGAGTGCATGTAGAAACTGGTGGTGAAATGTAAATAAGGTCTGTAGTCTAGTTAAGAGTATTGTATTGATGTCTTTCTCTTGGTTTAATATTTTACTATTGTTACATAAAATGTTACTATTGGGGGAAATGGGGGAAGGGTACATAGGACCTCTCTATTCTGAAACTAATTGCCAGTCTAATTATTTCATAATAAAATTTGTTTTTAAAAAAGGAAAAATAATCTCACATATGGATTCAACAACTTTCTACACTGTGATATTTTTATGTGTATTTTAACATTTTACGATGCCTATTATTCAGTCCTACACAGAATACTGAAGTTTTTAAACACTTCCTCTGATCCTGAAAACCTACACGATTGCATATCATTTGGATCACAGTTTTACTAAAATTTTTATATTACCCTCTTTAACTCTTTACATCAATACTGCCTCTCTTAAATCCTCTGATATGAAGAAAAGATTTATCAAAAGCTGAAAGTATCGAGTATTTTTTTCTCTCATATACATCTAGAAATTTATTCCATGAAACGCAAGGACTTAGGGGCAAAAAGGATGCCCACAAACTATCCTCACATCTAAGTATAGCAGAATCTTTTCTAGAGTAATTTTTCTTCTAGCTTTTCTAGCTTCTAGCTTTTTTCCTTCTAGCTTCTCCTGCCTGTCACTACTTGCAGTAAACATCTACTGTCAGAGCTGCTCATACTTTTTTAAGACATGCAAACACATTGTTTACTCTGCTAATAAAATGATGTATCTCTAGCTCCTTCCAAACTTTACACTCTATCAGAAAGAAAGGCATCAATTACTTCAACCAATAAGTGACACAACAAGAACTTTGGACAATAACCAGTTTCTAATGGACTTTGGTTTCCTGGATGTATTTCAAAACAACCCACTGGAGAAATACAATTTATTATTTATAATAAGGTCAATCTTTGAAAAAACTTTAATGTAGATTTTTATGTTACATAACTTTCAATATTCTTGAAATAAAATTTAAATGCAGCACACTGTACCAAAAAGATCTACCTTATGCCATTCTATTTTCAATACTGTTTTGAGAAACATCTTACATTATTTATGTAACTGTCTGTGATGATGCCTTAAAGTGAATTACTATTAGCTCTGACCTACAAGAAATTCATTTTTGTTCAAATATTTAAATATAATTGCATGCAAGAATTCTGAAAGATGGGATGTGGCCCTATTTCATACATAAGCTGGTGAGATGAAAGCAATTCACTAACCTCATTAATCAGGAACTGGAGCTGGATTACTGCAGCTCCACTGTCATGCTGGCAATAACATTCTACTCCTGGACGACCAAAGCTGTCATTAATTTCATTAAGGAGTTTATGGTATGTGTGAGCTTTTTTATAGCAATTGATAAGTTATATAATAGACTCAAATATTTCAATGACCTGATACAGGCTATTTACTAAGGTTGAGATTTAGAGTTAGGTGATTACACAGCAATCTAATCAGCTAGTTCCTGTTGATAATCAGAATTTTCAGAGATTTCAGGTCTAACAGAAATAAGACAACTGTCCCTTCTAGAAAAAAACAATTAAAAATAGCAATATACAGAACCAAGCTGCATGTATTTAATATACTTTACTCTGGCCCAAGTCTTTTTCTTTCCCTTAAAGTAAAAAGAAGAGAAAAGGGAGTTGATCTGTAGTGCTTCCAATTTTGCTGAAGTCAAGAAACAAATCTGAAAAGTAGACAAATGTCATTTTAGAATATTGCTTTTAGGTACAATCTTCTTACTGGCATCTTTCATTCCTGTAGTGTCATTTTTAAACAGTGTAAGCTAAAAATATAATGAAGAACCACGTAACTATGTTTGTAATTGTGGCAGGTTATATCACCAATGAATGTATCAATGTTTTACAATACGCTTGAACACAGATTAATATGTAAATATCCATTAATTTGCATATAACAGGAAACGTACAGCATTTTCTGTATGTTAAGCATTAGAGTAAACTTGTCATATACATTAATTCATTTCATCCTCACAACCATGAAGAATATGTAATTTCCCCAATGTAAACAGATAAGAAAACTGAAGCACAGAGAAATTAACTTGTCCCAAGTCATACAACTAGAAAGTATAGCAGAAATTGAATTTGAATAAGCATTCTAGCTCCAGAGTCTATACTCTTAATTGGTAAGTTATGCTGAGTAAAAAAACAAAAACAAAAAACTCCAAACACTTACAGAACTTACTACATGCCAGGTATTGTTATACGCTTTTTACCTTCATAAACTTGAGATAAGTTAGCCATTTTAACACACTGCTACACTAATATTTTCACTAGTTAATATTAACTGAAAATAAAAAGTTAAATCTAAAAATAAAATTTGATGGGATTTAATAAAATTACAGCCCTCTTTATACAAAGTCACATTCAAGTGAACAGACTATTTCTATATTCTATTAGTACATGCCCTATGGTTCTTCTTCTTTTTTTTATATTGTGTATGATTTATATGGAGGAAGATACAATAAGTTCTAGAAAGACAAAGAAAAATCATGAAAAACATTACATAACGAAAAAGAAATACATAGATATTAATGAAAACTGGGGTATGTGGCAAGTATCAAAGCATAATGAATTTACTAACAAATGACATTCTGTACCATACATGCAATATTATGAAAGTGAATTTTGCCCACTCTATTTTAGTGAATACTATTAACCAAACAACACGATAGAAGGTGATTTTAAATGAATTTCTAGCCAATACATACAGACAGAGAAGATATATCAGTAAAAATGCATAACAAACAAAATGCAATAAATGTGAATATATAGGTAGCCACAATATATATAGACAGGTATTTCAATGACAACTGGTACAAAGCAGACAGCAAAATAATAAGTGTAAAAGAATTTCATTATTGTGCTCATTCATATTTTTACCCAGCAAGAAACAGGTCTATGGTTCTTAATTAAAAATAATTGTACCAAAAGGTTAAATTCCTATTTTCTATATATATATATTTTCCTTTGATTTCTAGAAGTCTTTCTAGGTGATATTTATTTTCAATGGCTTTTATTTTATTACTAGCAATTAACTCTTCTATTATTTTATAAACTAGCAGACTAATTGAACATGTTTAGCCTATAGTACCCTACTCTTTAAATACTTCAAAATTTGTGTTACTATTATTAATATCAGTAGTAGTATTTTTGCTACATCAATTGCCCAAATGCAACTACATGAAGCTAAATTTGAAATTGCTAATATTGGCACTTGGTAGTGCTACGTCACACCCTGATAGGTCAAAGATAGGTCTACATTTCTGTTCATCCATTTCTTTTGTCAGATGATAGCAAAGACCTTCACCTTTTAGCCAGTATTTTTAATTTCTAAGTAAGTCTAAGAAATTACTAATTTCTAAGTAATTCTAATCTTTCCAGTTAAAATTCTTTCTGGCACCAATTAGCATATTCTATATTCTCACCTTATATAAATGGAGTAAAATCTCTCTTATCTGACCAGATCAGGATTAACTAAGTTAATTAAAAATGTAAGCTACTGGGTTTCCCTGGTGGCGCAGTGGTTGAGAGTCCGCCTGCCGAAGCGGGAGACACCGGTTCGTGCCCTGGTCCGGGAAGATCCCACATGCCGCGGAGCGGCTAGGCCCGTGAGCCATGGCCACTGGGCCTGCGCGTCCAGAGCCTGTGCTCCGCAACGGGAGAGGCCACAACAGTGAGAGGCCCGCATAACGCAAAAAAAAAAAAAAAAAAAGCTACTGTAGAGGACTAAAAATTCTACTTACCTATTTTTTCATAAAACATACACAATTCTGCTAATCTTGTGATATTCGCCAAAGATTATTTTCTTTCTGTAGAGGATTAAATATTCTACTTACCTATTTTTTCATAAAACATACACAATTCTGCTAATCTTGTGATATTCACCAAAGATTATTTTCTTTAAGTGTGGATCTATTACTTAGGGTTCAGAATTGTTTTTCTTAAATAAAACATAGCTGGAACTACCCGGGTATAAGATTTGCAGTTTACTTTTTTAAATGGCATTCTAAAGATACGGGAAATGCAAACTAACTGCAACATTCGCACAGAGTCTTATTATTTCTTTTCCAGTCATCTACTGCTTTCTCATCCATATAGCATCAGACAGGAAATTTTAACTGATTAACCTTCATGAAGTCTTTCCGAAGTATCTATTTTGGATTTCTGTATTTTTAAAAACACTATTTGCATTCACATTTCATCATTATTATTATATATTATTAAAGTGAATTTCTTGATTATAATATCAAACATAAAAGGCACAAACAGATTTGTGAATACACAAAACAGATTCATGGTAAGTAAAGAATATGCAAACACCTTTACTAATTTGGGCCTCCTGGAAAATAGCCTACTGGTCTTGAAACTGCAGTATGCTGTGGGCATCTATCAATATTTATTCACAGAGAATGAAAAGTGTCTGTAGCGACCTCCCTGGTGACACAGTGGTTCAGACTCTGAGCTCCCAATGCAGGGAGCCCGGGTTCAATCCCTGGTCAGGGAATTAGATCCCATATGCCTGCCGCAACTAAGGAGCACACCTGCCACAACTAAGACCCGGTGCAACCAAACAAGTAAATAAAATATGAAAAACCAAATAGATTAAAAAAAAAAAGTGTCTGTAAATCCAGGAAGTCAGTTATACGGAGATCAAGAAAGGTTTTACTCTTACTGTGTGTGTGACACTATTCTAGACAAAATTATACTTTTTATGACATTAGTATTAATATAGTCATTTTACTTCTAGCTAAGATGATAAATATATTTTCTTAAAAATAAGAACCACTTACTGAGTATCTACTAAGTTTTAGCCACCGTTTCTTAAATCCTCACAGTAACTTTAAAAGTTTGTTATCCCAGGAGTTCCCTGGTGGCCTAGTGGTTAGGATTCTGGGCTTTCTCTGCTGGGGCCTGGATTCAATCCCTGGTCGGGGAACTGAGATCTCACAAGCCGCATGGCACGGACATAAATAAATAAATAAATAAAAGTTTGTTATCCATATTTCACAGATGATAATTCTGAGGCTTAGAGAAGTGTTTTTTTTTTTTTTTCCCCCAAGGTTACTACTGATTTATTTCCCTTTTCCTTTGGAAAGGGTAGTACTGTGCTGCAGCCAACCCTGAAGGGTCCTAACACTAAAAAAGCCCTATGGGGAAAAATGTTATAACAAATCATTACTTCATAATAACAAAGTTTAAAATTAAATTTTAAGTAATGTTATAACAAATCATTACTTCATAATAACAAAGTTTAAAATTAAATTTTAAGTAATGGATATTGCTTATATATAATCAAGAGATATTAGTGTGGAAAGAACACAAGTTTCAGAGCAAGTAGTTCTCAATCCTGGTGGTATCAGAATTCTGGCTCTACTGCAGATTTACTAAACCCAAATTGCTGGAGAAGAAGCTTGAGTGGGTATTTTGTTGTTGTTGTTGTGTCCACTGTTATTGTTTAGGTGCCACAGGAACATCTGAGGCACAGCAAGAATTAAGACACCTACTTTCAAGACAATGCCAGCTCCATAATTAGTTGCTGGGATCTGTGGAGAATTATTACACCACTCAAGTTTCTCTATAAAATGCTATTTAGTCTAGCTTGCAGAATGGTGGTGAGAATTAAAACTGCAGACTAACCAGATGGTGGCTATCATCGTTATTTAACACAATGTATTCACTACTTTAACAAGAATTAAAGTTATCTTACAGTGAACAAATCGTAATCTAAGAATGTCAACTCAATATATTAGATCACAAAAAACCATGTCATAGATGCAAATATTCATATCCTTTCCTACCTATAATGATTATTGCATATATGGTTCTCCTAGTATTTGGCATTACTAAATATTAACAGTTTTATTAAAAAATGGTCACTCACTACAACAAAGGTCTTCTTGGAAAATTCACATTTATTGTGGCTATGTTCAAAACTACATGAGAAAACAAAGCATCTGAAATGAAAATGAGGAAAAACCAAAAGGAAAGATTACATATAAACAATCTGCAAAGATATTTTTTATATGTAGAAATATTCACTTATTGATCTGACATCTGCCCTTTTAATCCCACTGTAAGGCAAATCCAAATTATAGGCTACACTGAATATTTCTTGGTGTCAATTTATCTTACTTTCTAATTCTGAACTCCAATGTATCCTTTTAAAAAGTTGCAATCTTCCTATCTTAGATACCTTTAGTCTCAATTTTTCTACTGCTCACCTATCAAGAGCTTTGATGTCTACCTAACCAACCAGTCCTCTTTGTTTCTGGAGTAAACCAGCAGTTTATCTGACCCATAACACAGGCCAGACACTTCCTGCACAGCTACACTCATGGTTTTTGTCCAGATAAGCACCATTAGAACTCCTGAAGAGGAGCTGCAGAAGGCAAGGCCTGTTTGGCTGGGAGCAGAGTCATTGAATACAGACATGATCTTTGAGTTCAGACATGATCCTCAGGGTGAGCAGACATTCAGTCCTGTCTAAAACAACCATAAGACATTTGGTCCACACCAAAAGGTTCTTGATATTGGGTCCTGTCCAAAACCATTTTGCGTAGACCAAATATGCTCATGGGCATTTTGGATAGGACTAAATTTAAAGAAACTTTTGGCATGGACCAAATGTCTTATGAGTGTTTTAGACAGGACCAAATGTCCTGCATTTTTTAATAAAACTGTTAATACTTAGTAATGCCAAGCAATAGGGGAAAAAGAAATATTTAAGGAAAAAAATAACATAATAAACCTACCAGTTAATGAAGAATAATCAGGAAGACATATGTAATGACAGATAAGCAAAAACAAAGACTAGATCCAGTAAAATCTTTTATTTTATAATACTGTACCACAAATTAAAAATCAAAATAAGCATTCATCCAACTGTCTAAATGGTTATTATATATACATATATATTTGGTTGCAAAGGGAGAGAGAAAAGAGGAATTTGGAGGCTTTTAAGTACATCATCATCATCGTAGTAGTTAAGACTTGTTGAACACTTAACGTGTCAAGCACTATACATGTATTACCTCAGAAGGAGTACCCTCTATTATAAGCTCAGTTTTGACGAATTAGGAAACTATGTACAACAAGGTTAAATAAATTAGCCAAAGCCATACAGCTAGTTAGTAAGGATGCTGGGGTTTGAACCCAAACAGTCTAACACCAGAACATACACAGATAGGCAGAGACACACACAAATCAAACCTCACTGCCCAAACAGCCAATTTTCACATGTAAATGTCACTTCCTGACTTATTTTAAGTCATTTTAAAACTGGAGAATTAACAATGAGGAAATACTTAAAATCAGTATCACTAAAGTCAGACTTGTCTAAAACAATAAAACTAGACCAAATGTAACTTTTAGTAGAAAGTAAACACCATAAAACCAATTAGGCATAAACAATAAACCAATCAAAAATTTTTTTCTAGGTTCAGTTTTCATGTTTGTTCATGGTAATAAACACCTATTTTAATAATGAAGCACTATGGACAAGCAGAGTAAGCAAAAAGCTGGAGTTTTCTTTCTCAAAATCTGGAGTTCTGCATCTCAAAATTTCAACTAGAATTAGAATAGTCTCCTTACAAATATCATCATGTGTAAAATGATGAGCCAACAAACATTTTAGAGACTATAGCCATGTGAGAGGAACAGTTCTTAGTAAAGTTAAATAAGATACTAAAATGAGTAAACAACCCTGTCTTCAAAAAACAGAATCAAAACACTGTATTAGTAAAATAAATGAAGAAAACCACATGATCATCCCAATAGAAAAAGCCTTTGACAAAATCCAATGCCCTTCCATGTTAAAGCACTCAAGGAGAAAGGAACTTCCTCAACTTGACAAAGGCCATATATGAAAAACCCACAGTTAACATTATTATACTAATGCTGAAAGACTGGATGCTTTTGTGCTAAGCTCAGGAAAAAGACAGGATGTCCACTTCTACCATTTCTACTCAACATTATTATACAGGACGTTCTAGCCAGGGAAAACAGGCAAGAAAAAGAAATACAAAGTGTCCATGTTGCAAAGGAAGAAATAAAGTAAAACTATAACTACACGATCTTGTAGATGGAAAATTCAAAATCTGAAAATTTACAATAAACTAAAAAATTCAATAAAAAACTATTAGAATGAATAAATGAGGTCAGCAAGGTTGCACAACATAAGATCAATATACAAAAATCAACTGTACTTCTACACACTGGCAATAAACAATCTGAAGTGGAATTAAGAAAATAATTCCATTTATAAGAATGTCACAAAGAATAAAATACTTTGGAATAAATTTATCCAAAGAAGTGCAAGACTTGTGCACTGAAAACTACAAAACATTGTTGAAACAAGATCTAAGTAAATGGAAAGACATCCCATACTCATGAAACAAAAGACATAATAATTGTGAAGATGGCAATATTCAAACTGACCTACAAAATTAACACAATATCAGAATCCCAGCTGTTTGCAGAAACTGACAAGCTGATCCTAAAATTCACATGGAAATGCAAGGAACCCAGAACAGCAAAATAATCTTGACAAAGAAAAAAGTTGGAAGACTCACAATTCCCCAAATTCAAAACTTACTACAATGTTATAGTAATCAAGACAGTGTGGTATTAGCATAAGGGTAGATATATATAGATCAATGGAATGATCTAAGAGTCCAGAAACAAATATTTATGATCAATTGACTCTGACAAGGATGTCAAGACACTTTAATGGAGAAAGAATAATCTTTTCAACAAATGGTACTGGGACAAATGGATATCCACATGAAAAAGAATGAATTTGGATCCCTATCTCACACTATATACAAATGCTACCTCAAAATGGAACAGAGATCTAAAGGTAAGAGCTAAAACTATAAGACTCTTAGAGGAAAACATACGAGTTAATCATTGTGACCTCAGATAAAGTCATGGTTTCTTAGCTATAAGACCAAAAGCACAAGCCACAAAGAAAAAAAAAAATAAATTGGACTTCACCAAAAGTAAAAGCATTTGTGCCTCAAAGGACACCATCAAGAAAGTGAAAAGACAATCCACGGAATGGGAGAAAATATTTGTGAATCGTATCTTATAAGGATTTAATATCCAGAATATATAAAGAGTTTTAACAACTGAACAAAAAGACCACCCAATTTAAAAATGGGGAAAGAAAAATGAATAGACATTTCTCAAAAGATATGCAAACAGCCAAAGTATATACGAAAAGATGCTCAACATCATTAGTCATTAGGGAAATGCAAATCAAAACCATAATGAAATATCACTTCATACCCTCTTGTATGGCTGTAATAAAGACAACAACAAGGTTTGGTGAGGATGTGGAGAAATTAGAACCCTCAATTATTGCTGGGAGGAATGTAAAATGGTGCAGCCACTTTGGAAAATAGAGCGGTAATTCCTCTATTATATACTCAGAGTTAACATATGACTCAGCAATTCCACTGCTATGGATAGAAATAAGAGAAATGAAAACATACATACACAAAACTTCTACACAAATGTTCACAGCAGCATTATTCATAATAGCCAAAAAAGAGGAAAATCCAAATGTCCATCAACTGATCACTGGATAAATAATATGTAGTAGACTTATACAATGGAATATTCAGCCATAAAAAGAAATAATACACACTACAATATGGATAAACCTTGAAAATATCACGCTAAGTAAAAGAAGCCAATCATAAAAGACTACACATTACATGACTACATTTATATGAAATGTCCTAAATAATATCTATAGAAAAAGAAAGTAGATATGTGGCTGTGAAGGATTGGGTAGAGAGGGTGATGGGGACAGATTGCTAATAGGTATAAGGTTTCTTACTGTGGTAATGAAAACGCTCTGAAATTAAAAAGTGCTGATGATTGCGTAACTCTGAATATAATGAAAACGACTGAACTGTACACTGTAAAAGGGTGAATTTTATGGTATATTCAAATATTTCAATAAAACGTATCTTAAAAAAGAATCAGCTTGAATGAATGAAAACAAATAGCCAAAAATAAGACTGAATTTAAAGCAAAAATGATTGTAGTTACTAATGAAACAAGTTAAAACATTATATTCTTAAATATAATTTAAAAATCCCTTTTATCTGAGATTTAAAAATATCTTTTATAAGCAACAAATGAATATAACTATTTAGCAATCTAAATGAAATGCAGCATAGTAAGAGGGCAAAATAAGACTAAACATTTTTGCAATTAAGCTTTTTTCTTTCTGTCCTGCACCCAATTTTTAAACATTTTAATTTCATTCGAGATTTGAACGCAGGAAGTATTCAGCAGATATGAAACAACGAAAACGCAGTGTTCTCTTAAACAAATGAAGACCTCAATCATATAAAGAAATAGTATGGTTTTAGAAACACGTAAGTAAAATCCCAAGAAAAATATGTCTTTTCCATAATAAATCATCATTTATGTTCCATCTAATAGTGTAAAATACACATTAATCCTTAAAATATACATATAAAACATTTTCAGGTAATTCCAATATAAAAAACAATTTATTGGGCTTCTCTGGTGGCGCAGTGGTTGAGAGTCCGCCTGCCAATGCAGGGGACAAAGGTTCGTGCCCCGGTCCGGGAAGATCCCACATGCCGTGGAGCGGCTGGGCCTGTGAGCCATGGCCGCTGAGCCTGTGCGTCCGGAGCCTGTGCCCCACAATGGGAGAGGCCGCAACAGTGAGAGGCCCGCGTACCGCAAAAAAAAAAAAAAAAAAGTAGGGAAAAGATGCTTTGGTTCAAGATAGTAAGCTGAACATATATGTCTGCTATAACTTTGTTTTAAGAACCTGCTAAAAAAAAAAGTACAGCCAAAAGATAAAAAAAACTTGGAAAATATAAGAAAAAAATGCACTATAAAAGACTTTTAGGAAAGGTAACATCGAACAAGAGAAAAAAAATGTTATCAAAGTAACAGGTCAAAAATGTATTTTACTTAGCTTCTAAAAAAAAAATAATAATGTGTCTTCAGATGGAAGTACCCAGAATGATAAATGAAATAAGACCCATACCTAAATATACCACTGTAAAATCTTATCGCACAAATGCTTAAGACCCTATAGCCTATAAGGAAAAAAATTACCATTTGGATGGCAATAATAACACAAATAAAAGATGAAACAAAGCAGAGCTTCTTATACTAAAGACTCTACTCTGTCTCCACATTTCCCATCTTGTAGCTCTTAAAAGGTAAAGAGAGCAAGCAGCAGAATATTCCTTAACCACGTCTGCTTAACTCACTCATTTCTCTTAATTGAGAACTTTAATATGCATTGGGGATATAAATCATAGTCCCTATCCTCAAAAGTCTTAAACTCTAGTAATGGAAATATAAAAGCAAGAGAGCAGATAGGTGCACAGATACTCCCAAATGGTGTTCATTTTTGTAGACAAGAATTTAGCTTGAAAAGAAAAAACACTTTCCAATTACTTTCACGATCGTCAGTTCATTTGGGCTTTAGCCTGTCTTACAGTATTCTACGTCCATGCTGTTCTTTTGTTTTCCTCCTTCCTTTTTATATAATTATATTGAATTCTGTTGGTACTTCCTTGTTTCCTTCAACAGGCATCACCTGTGACTAGTAGAATAAAATATGGTAAAAAAGAATCAGGCAATGGGACCCCAGCCAGTGATAAGTTCTGAAAGTACAACTCCTAGGCAAGTTTCACTGCTGCCACTACCACTGATTACACACATATTTGACAACCTCTACTTTTATGAAGAATGTGGTAATATCAAGAGTGGTATATACTTAGGAAACTGTTAAGATTTTTAAGATTATGTACCTTCTCAGAGAATCTGTTCATTAATTCCTGTCACCAAGGAAAAAGGCAAAGAAAGTACTGGCATTATTCCAACATCTACAGAAGTGACATCTTCAATTTTCCAACCTAGAAAGAGAAGATTGGAGTACCTATAAAATGGAAAAGAACTGGAGAACTTTGATATCCTGTGCAGTTTCTGAAGATACACTTATATCCTGCAAAGTTTAAAAATAAGAATATGGAAAGCTGTATTTTTCATGAACTCGTAAGTGACTAATAAATTATCCGTTTAATTATGTACTATTCTGTGAAATAACTTTCTTTGAGCAGATATTCTGCTAACAAACCAAGAAAGACTTTTAAGGGTAAATTGTTCCTTCCTGCCACAGTAAAAATACTAAACCCAAGAGCATAATTTTAATCCATCAGAAACCCTGAAGATTTCCACTAACTTCTGTTACCACTTCTTTTAGTACATTCTTAGACTTTTAGCAAACAGGGTAATTCAACTCTTTAAGTAGTCCAGTAAGCCTTCAAGGTGTCTACTCTGAATTGGCTTACTTTTCTGTGAATAAAAGATCAGTGGATGGGGCTTCCCTGGTGGCGCAGTGGTTGGGAGTCCGCCTGCCGTTGCAGAGGACGTGGGTTCATGCCCAGGTCCGGGAAGATCCCACATGCCGCGGAGCGGCTAGGCCTGTGAGCTATGGCTGCTGAGCCTGTGCGTCCGGAGCCTGTGCTCCGCAATGGGAGAGGCCACAACAGTGAGAGGCCCCCGTACCGCAAAAAAAAAAAAAAAAAAAAAAAAAAAAGATCAGTGGATGATTTTTATTTTTAATGGCCTAAGTCTTGAACCATAATGTGATTATTTTTCAATAACGAAGTTAAAATCTAAATACCACCAGAGTGTGGTCAAAGAATATTGATGAAAGCATCCTTAAAACAAAAAGAGGGTGAACTTTAGCAGCAGACCAACTCTACCATTTACCCTGAACATAAACAACAAATCAATTAGCACGTGAAAGCTTTCATTTCTTTGTTATTCTATACTGTTATGAGGAATAAATGGGGGGCAACAAATAAAAGGGGCAGTACATCATACATTTATCCTGGTCAAGATAATACAACCTATTCAAAAAAAATAATTTCTAAAAGTAGCAGATAGCCAGAGAAAAAATGGAAATACATATCTTGATCTGTGATAACTAAGACAACCTATGTGTGCTGCAGAGCTCTCTTCTGTGAACTGCTTCGCCTGCCTCCTTCGTCTCATCAGTGTGAGGATCACCTGCAAGTTTGAGACTAGACTTTTCAACCTCATAATTAGACTCCATGGTCTTTTTTTTTTTTATTGCTGGTTCTCATATCCAGTGATACACTGCTAGGAAGAGGAATAATTCAAACCCGGAATTCCAGTTCCTTTCCATCTTCATAAATATTTCGTACAGCTTCACAGCCCTGTCTCCAAAGGCAATGATAGAGCAAAGTGTCAGCTTATTTCCTTATGGTTGGTTATACCACAAATCCCAAGATGTTATGATTGCTTTAAAATGACATCCTTTCTACACACACTGTACTGAACATGATTCTCGTCTACCATTTGCCTCACTAAGAATACTACTACCCTGTCTACCAAATATTTAACCAGTACTTCTCAATTCTGGCTCTACATTATAAGCATCCATGGACATTTAAGATAAAAAAAAATTACAGATGTCAAACCCCATGCCGGACTCACTGAATCAGAATATCTAGAGAAGAAATCCAAACACATGTTTGGGCATTGTTTTTTTTTTTTTTCAGCTCCACAAATCATTCTAACATATATAGCCATGGTTCAGAACAACTGCAAAACCTTGTGGGCTAAAGTATAACATTATCTTCCACAAAATTCATATACTGATATACATACACACATATTGCGTATATATATGAATAATTATTCTGTTTGAAGAAAGAAAGTCTGAAAAATTATTATGAATCCCCTTAATATCTCATCACAGGTCTTACTTTCCAAACTTCTAAAAATTTGCTACTTCCATCTGAACTAGTTCTAATCAACTTGATAGGAATATGCTCAAAACAAAAACTTAAGTCTTTACCAAAGTTTAAGATAGTGAAGAACATCTCATTTTGTATTTTATGACCTATGAATGTATTTGCAATACAAAGCCTTTGTCAAACAGCAATTATTTTCACTTTCATAGTACAGTACACCTAACTCTATAGTTTCATCTGCTTAACAAACATCAATTTAAAAACCTCTTTTTGAAGATCATGTGTTTTTCACCTATAAAAATTAATACAGACTTCCTATTTGTCGTTCAGCACGTAAGAAATTTGGAAGTTGTCATTCTGTCCTAACAATAAATAAAAAGCTGTTCACACTAAAAATCAACAACTCTTCTTAGATTCATAAGACAAGTGAGGTCACAGGGCAAATGGCTGCCCCTAAAATTGCAGACGCAGATAGGCCAATACAGAAAATCACAACTTACTGAAACAAACCAACCAGCAGACACCTCTGCAGGAATCAGTGCTGGGGTAGGAAAACCTAAACTGTACTTGATGAACTGCTGAAAGCCTAAAGTAGACAAGTCTGTTAGAAACTCCAGGAGGACCCAGTCATGGGAGGGATCCCCATACATTACTGAGTTTTACCTCCATGGGCTCTACCAGGTTCTCACAGTGACTATCTGAGAAAAATCCCCTCCCACTTCCAGGAGGGGGAAAGGGAAATGCAACCATTTTTAAATACACTGGAGCATTCTGTTCATAACAAGGTCTGCCCTCTGGAGAAACTAAGGAGAGCCTAAACTGCTGGGGGGGCTTATCAGAGCCTAACTGACCTGAAGGAAGGGAAATATACACTTCAACCCACTCTAGCCATCCTAACTCCTCTGAGGGAAGTGGGAGGAGAGGGGAACTGAGGAGCGCCTGTGTAGTTCACAGTCCAGAAGCACAGGCTTGCTCAAAGACTACGACCAAACAACGCTTCCCCTCCCCGTACCACCAAAAATGAATCCAGACACAGACCTTACATCCTTCACAAAAATTAACTCAAAATGGATGGTAGACCTAAATGTAAAACTCCAAACTATAAAATTCCTATAACGTAGGAGAAAACCTAGATGACCCTGTGTATGGCAATGACTTTTTAGATACAACACCAAAGGCACCATCCATGAAAGAAAAAAATGGTAAACTGGACTTGATCAAAATCTTCTGCTCTGTGAAATGCAGTATCAAGAGAATGACAAGATAAACCACAGACCTGAAGAAAATATTTGCAAAAGACACATCTGATAAACTACCATTATCCAAAATACACAGAGAACTCTTAAAATTCAACAATAACAAAACAACCCAATTAAACATGAGCCAAAGACCTTAACAGACACCTCACCAAAGAAGATACACAGATGGCAAATAAGCATATGAAAAGATGCCCCACATATGTCAGTGGGGAAATGCATATTAGAATAAGGAGAGGGGCTTCCCTGGTGGCGCAGTGGTTGAGAGTCCGCCTGCCGATGCAGGGGACACGGGTTCGTGCCCCGGTCTGGGAGGATCCCACGTGCCGCGGAGCGGCTGGGCCCGTGAGCCATGGCCGCTGAGCCTGCGCGTCCGGAGCCTGTCCTCCGCAACGGGAGGGGCCACAACAGTGAGAGGCCCGCGTAACGCATAAAAAAAAAAAAAAAAAGAATAAGGAGATACCACTACAAACCTATTAGAAGAGCCAAAATCCAGAACTGACAACACCAAATGACGACGATGACGTGCAGCAAAAGAGCTCTTCATTGTTGGTGGGAATACAAAATGGTACAGCTATCTTTGGAAGACAGTTTGGCAGTTTCTTACAAAACTAAACATACTCATACAATACAGTAGTCACACTCCTTGGTATCTACCCAAAGGAAATGAAAATGTATACCCACACATAAACCTGTGCATGGATATGTAGAGCCACTTTTTCAAAATTGCCCAAACTTGGAAGCAACTAAAGATGTCCTTCAGTAGGTGAATGGATAAACAAACTGTGGTACGTCAGACAATGGAATATTATATAGCACTAAAAACAAATGAGCTATCAACTATGAAAAAACATAGGAAACTTAAATGCATATTACTAAGTGGAAGACAACCTGAAAAAGCTACTTACTGTATGATTCCAAATATGTAACATTCTGAAAAAGGCAAAATTATGGAGACAGTAAAAGGATCACTGGTTACCAAGAGGCAGGGGAAAGGGAGGGATGAAAAGGTAGAGCACAGAAAATTTTTAGGGCAGTGAAACTGTTCTATACGATAATACAATGGTGGATACATGTCATTATACATCTGTCAAAACCCACAGTATGTACAACACCAAGAATGAACCCTAACGTAAACTACGGACTTTGGGTGATGATGTGTTAATGTAGGTTCATCAGTTGTAACAAATGTACCACTCTAGTGGGGGATGCTAATAATGGGGGAGTCTGGGCCGAGTGGGAACAGGGGTATACGGGAAATCTCTGTACTTACTGCTCAATTTTGCTGTGAGGCCAAAACTGCTCTAAAAAGTAAAGTCTGCCAAAAAATTAATATGTTAAGAAATGAAGCTAGCCACACTCTCATGATTATAAGGGTGGACATAATTTTTACTGCTCACTCACAATTCTAACATCCTGCTAGTCTGCTATTTAAGCAGAACTATAATGTGCACTATTTCTACAGTAAAAATTTAACGAAATGCTAAAATTAACCATGAAAGATGCATAGGTCAACATTTAAAACTTCCTTAATCCAACACAATTGTAATATTTTACAGTAAATATCAAATGGTATTTGAAGAATTGTCAGTCAACTGCTTTCTTTTCATGTGAGTGAAACATCAAAACAAAGTAATTGCAGCATCTACACTAAAATATAATTATAGCATTAACTGGGGTTGAAACAGGCCTCTAGTTACATCTTCCACTATTATTCTGAATAAGAATTTTTTATTATTTTTGAATAGAGTGGTTCAAAAATATTCATCCTTATTATTTACTGCTTTGGAGTTAGGACTGTCTCTAAAGGGGTCAAAATGAATTATATTTATTATCACAGGCAATTCTTCAGAATGGCGTTTGGTACATAAATATACTTTCAAATGAACCATTTGCTCAGTCGTCTATGAAATATAGTCATAATCATGGCCTGGGTTAAAGAAACAAAAAGGAACATACATTCTCACATATCATATAACAATCTTTTATCCCAGCATCCATTCTCAGATGCTTAATGGCTAAGTTCTTAAGTATGGCCAAGTGAATTTTAAAAGAAAAATAAAACATATTATAAAAAATACAGTACAAAGACTGCATAGATGGAAAATCTGTTTCAATACTTTTCCTCCCTTTCAAAAGACAAAAAGGAAAAAATACACAAAAGGAAAGCAATTTGGCAGAAAGTACTGCAATAGTTGATGCCACTAGATTTATAGTCACTTTTGGCAGAGTACTGCTGTGAAAAAGCAGAGGTGCTGCTATTACAAGAAAAGATTATGTACTTTCAAGAAAGGGTAGGATTAATCACACTTCAACAGACAACCTCACCAGGAAAAGCTTCAGAAGTTCCAGAGAGCCCTTACTGAAAGGGAAACACAACCAAAAACCATAAAACAAAACATTATTTAACAATAATTACCATATAATTTCTAAGTCTATATTACTTTTCCAATTAACATCCTGTGTTTAGCAAACCCTAATTTCCAAACGAAGACTGCACTAAAACCAAAAGTATTAGCTATTGTTTTTAGTTAAAAACCTTTGTATTCACTCCCAGTTTAAGGGAATGTTACTCTAGATCAAGGCTCATTTTTAAATCATAGCACCAGTAAATATAAAGAAATATGCTCAGTATGTCATCATTTAATTTGTCTTATATAACAACTTCCAAAAGGATTAACACCAGTTGGAGAAATGAAACTAAGTAGAAATTAGCCTTATTTACTGAATAAAATTTATATTTACTGCTAATGAAAAATGATGTAAACAGTGAGCAACTATAAAAATTTTTCATGGCAGATATAATGTTTTCAATTTGTCCCATGTATGTTCATTCCAAGAAGGGACATGCAACATATCTGACTCTTAAAGAAGGTAACCATGCATCTAAATTTGCTTCTAAGAGCTTTATGAGTTTTTTTTGTTATTGTTGTTAATACATTTTTTCAGGTTATTTTCTCCCACAGTGTAAATGATTTATTTTTAATCAAAATTTGCAGACATATAAGAAATCACAATATTTTAATAAAATATTTACATTCACTGTTATTTTTAAAAGTATCTAAATGTTTCTACATAGCTCTATATAATATTAATGAAAATATTAGGAAAAAGCTACAAATGCCAATATATTTTAAATTAAAATTAGGAAGTAAAGGGCTCAAACAATACTTCAATAATAGAACTGATCACTGAATTGTCCCCAAACAATGCCTGATAAGTCATCTTATCATACAAATTATAATTCACCAGAAAAATAATGCATCTTTCATAGGATCAAAAAATACTTATGAAAATAATTTAACTTGGTATATAGCAGTACCATATATCACTGATTCTTTAAAATAGTTGTCTATTTATGACTAAAAGATTAAACTGATATGCGAGTGTAATTTATGAAACTTAACTATAAAAATGTCAGTAGTAATTCCTTCCTGAGTATTCCTCTCCAATTTAAAAGCAAGGAAGCCTAATAAACTAAAGCAGGGATGGCAAACTTCAGCTTGTGGGCTGAATCTAGTCCACTGCCTGATTTTATAAATAAAGTTGTACTGAAATATCTACACTCCTTCCTTCACACATTGCCTACGGCTGCTTTTGCGCTACACTGGCAGTGTTGAGTAGCTGGGTCAGAGACAATAGAGCCAAAATATTTACTATCTAGCACTTTACAGAAAAAGTTTGCAGACTCCTGAATTATAGATTTAGACCTTCATTACTTCATTTGTATGCACACACACACTCATCTTTTATATGATCTTTAGTAGAGAAGTATTAAGCTAATCATTTAAGAATCTGTATGTTCTTTCTGTTTTGATTTTATAATTGTATATTGACCACTGTCCAATTTCTGGCCTCTCTATAAGGCAGAGGATACTGCTTGATTCTGATTTGCACTGCTTTGGACGCTACTGCATCTTCTCATATGCTGTAACATTTCTGACAGTTTATTTTAAAATAAAAATACCTCAATATTATAGCTATAATTTCCAAAAGGACTAGTTTTAGCCATTTAATGACTATGTGATATTACGTATAAAGGATGGTAATGTAGAAATTTAGATTTTAAACACTGAATTAAGAAAAAGATTGCTACATGGGTGGAAAAAAGGGATGGAATTAAAACCAAAAATACATCACAAAGAGAAAGGCACTGGGCTTTAAAGGATTACTTTAACAGGGAAAAATGTATTCTAGACCAGGGGTCCCCAACACATTAGGGCTCCTGTTAGGAACCAGGCTGCACGACAGGAGGTGAGCGGCAAGTGAGCCAGCGAAGTTTCACCTGCCACTCCCCACTGCTCCCCATTGCTCGCATTACCGCCTAAACCATCCCTCCTCCCCCATCCGTGGAAAAACTGTCTTCCATCAAACCGGTTCCTGGTGCCAAAAAAGTTGGGGAACGCTGTTCTAGACTTAAGGAATCACTAAACACATGGCCCACTGTGGAACACTGAGTAGTAAGGAATAAACTGTCAACGATTCTTTCCCCTTCCCCTCCTTCCACCCAAGCCCCAAAATAAAAACAAAAGTTACACATAAAACAGAGCTAGTATCCAAAATTTCTTTAAAATGAAATACAAAAGAATGAGAGATTAAAGCAATTGGGACTGCTAAATCTGCAAGTAGATGACTGTTACTTAAAATTTTCAAAAATGTTAAAAATTATAATAACAATATATGGAAGACAACTAACTTGTCTTTCTTCTTTGGTGTTGCAAATAAATATTAGAAATAGGTTTAAGTTAAAGTACAAGACCTATTATATAGAAGCCTGAACATCTTCACAGGAAGAAGTTTGAGTAATTAAATCCAAAGGTACTATTGATATTTCCTCCTTAGAATGATTTACATCACACGTGACTAAGGGAAGGGAGATGTATCAAATACCTTTTGGTAGTCTTTTATGATTATAGTTTATCAACTCTTAGTTTATTTTACAAAAATCAAGTCAACAGTCACTTTGTTTTGCTTCCTAGGAAGTTTTATAGTACTATATTATGTTTAATAAAAGGCATTCAAATATAAAAGATAGTATATAGTAAAACATCCTTTTCTCTTTGTCATTCTGCTATATTCTTAAACAGACATCTATTTAGTTCAAACCAAAGACATTTCATTAATCTGCAATCCCAAGATACCGAATATACCTTCCGATGACGATAATGCACCAAATCAGGACAGGATATTCTCATTTAAGCATTATCAATCACAGTGCTGACACTCTGATTATTAATTTCCTTCTTGTAAACAAGGTGTCACTTCCAATGCATGAAGTTAAAGTCAAAAAGTGACACCCAAAGCTTATCTTTTATTTAGTGATAATCATCCCTATAGTCCACTTACTTACATGCACATTGCTAGTTATTACTTTTCCAACCTACTATACAATTACTCAAATTACATGCTAGCAAGTCAATGAAATTAGTCTCTATTAAATTTCTTACATAAAAATTAATAAAATCATATGATTAGGAACCCAGTATTATTTTTAAGCAATCTCATTTTAATTTACATCCTGACCATTAACACCCAATAAAGGAAAGTAAACTTTGTAAATAATATTTTAAAATGGCCCAAGTTTCCTATGTCATTAATGAGGCCCTACCGATTAAACAAAGGAAAAGCAACAACCCACCATCCTAGTATGCAATGTGAGCTGCTGTTTCATCAACGAAAGAAGTGTATCTCACATGCTTTTTCCTGCTCCCTTTTGTAAATAAAAGTTTACAACTGTGCATCTGCTGACTTACTATGAATGCAGGCAACGGGTACAAAGTAAAGGGACCCACAATGGGATTGAGTCTAACACTTCACCCTCTTTAACAGATACTCAGAACAACCAATCAGAAGACAACTCTGGACAGAGATGGTCCAGAGCATTCCCAAATCCTCCACAGAAGAAAATTCAAGATCCTAGAGCCGGAAGGACTCTTAGAAATCACAGATCCCAATTTCCTCATTTTACAGAAAAGGAAACTAAAGCCTAGAGATTTTAGTTGGCTTATCCAAAATTAGTCTGAAGACTAAACACAAGCTTGTAATAAGGGAATTCTTCCAACATTCCTTTACCTTTTTCTGTCAGGATGGCAAAGTCAAGTTATATTTTTAAAAGCAAATTATACTAAAAAACAAATGGAAAATGAAGAGAATACCTAGCAGAAATAAAAACCCATTTTACTTAGAGTAAAAAGGCTTACCAAGCACAGACTTGATTCCCCAGTAATTAACATATCCCTTTTCAATCCCATTTAGATTCTATCATACCTTGTTTCCCTCCACAGGAAATTCATTGCAAAATAACTGCTTCCAGGCAGACACCTTTTCTGGTAGTTTCTAAAGTAAATGTGCCTATTCTCCTTGCTGCAGTACTCCACGCTGAGAATCACAACCTATAGCTGACACAGTACTCATTGTTCCTTTTATACAAAGTCCTCTTCAGTGAGGAGCTAAGAGTTGAGAAGTAAAAGTATTTCGAAGTCCTTGTTTCTCCTCTACAGCTAGAATTTCAAATGACTAGAGTTCTTCTATGAACAAAAAGGATGGCGGGGTAGAAGAGTAACAAAAATTTGGCTAAATTCTAGCTGAACTGTTTCATTCTTAACTACTTTGAACAAAAATCTATTTCCAAATCTTTTTTCCAGTTTTGTTAATTACAATAAAATAAAATTAATAAGCAGCAAGTCAAACATTGCAATGCTAGCTATCTTATAGTACAAAACCATTAAACCATCATTTATCACCTACTATGTGAAACAAACTTTCACAATCATTTATCACCTACTATGCGAAACAAACTTTCACGTATTATCTTATCACATCTAAATAGAAATCCTTAAAACTTGTGGTTGAAAAGAACACAACCATTTTAAAGACAAAAACAGTACTTGAAGACCTTTTCCTTCGAAGACTGACTACATCAGCTACAAAAATAATGAAATTAAGGCCTTCCTACACAGAGCCTGGCAGCTAGTTGCTTCTCAGCAAGTATTTGCTGAAATAAATGAAAGAACTGAACATTAAAACCATAGAAAAACTCTCATATTTATAATAATATCATATTGAATAGTCACCAAAACAGTCCTTGCATGGTCCTAAAAACATACACATTATTGCATTTAATCCTGACGCTCACTTCATGAGCTAATTGGGTTATTATTCCTACTTAACTGGTGAAGAACTAGGACAAAGTGTAGTTGTTCTCAACCAGGAGCCCCTGGAAGTGTGTGAGGGCATGTGGGTTACCACACTAACAGCAGAGGTAACCCTGGCATTTAGTAAGTGGGAGCCAGGGATATTAAATAGCCTGCAATGTGCTGGGCAAACCCACAGAATTATCCAGCCCCAAATACTAGCACTACTGAGAGACACTGACCAAGGATAAATGGACAAAGCCAAACAGCTAACAGTGACTTTAAGTTATTTCGATTCAATAACAAAATCCAGGAAATCACCGAGGACCAACCCAAAGGAAATCAAATGTAAAAGCGTATCAAATTCTCAAGCTAGAATCAGTCTAGGCTACCTTCTCGAAATGGCAATAGGATAAAAGTAAAAGATTACATAATTCCAAACTCCACATCACTCTGCCACACTCTTTATTTACCAAGTTTTCCATTTCTGTCTTGTAATTGCCTCGGTGCTGTATTTGAAAACTTTATCACCACCTTTGGTTGCTCCCTCTAAGATCTGATACAAAGAAGTCATCAAGTCCTTCTCCAGTTCCCATTCTACTACCCCGGCTTTGGATCCACTTTACTACCCATATGGATTTAGTTACATATTAAGGTTCCCTTGGTTCTATTCTTTTCAACCACTGCATTATTAATCATCCTAAAAATCACAAGGTCTTCCTGAGAGCATATCTCCTTATATAATGATTCCTACAATGATTCCTTACTGAATAACACCCAGATAACTCAGGCTAGCACTCAAGGTTTTCCACCTACTGGTTCCTTATTTCTCCCTCCAACTCAATTAGGATCACAATTCCAAGCAGTCTCTAGTATTCCTCTAAACTACCATGATCCCTTTTCTCTACTTTTGCCCACACTGTTAGCCTAGAATACTTTTCCGACTCCTCCTTCCCTGCCATTCTCAAGCCTCATCGACTAATGTGCAGAAGTGTGATTAAACGCAATAAACTTCCCTGTAATCTGACCTTGTGTTATGTGAGTAGACCCTAAATAACTCTTATTTCAATTATGTTTATCTAGTTCTAGTCCTTGAACATAAGAATCATATTTTCATTTCTTTTGCATACTCACCTAGAACAATATATAGCTACTTAGAATCACAAAGTTGTTTCTCGAAGAAATCATCTAATACAGCACCTTCATTTTAAAAGTAAGAAAAAACTAACTCAAGGACACATAATTCTTTAGTGGCAAGACACGAACAAGAAATAAGGCCACAATTCATAATCGAATGTTAACGCTTAACAAGTGCTTGTTAAATGAACTCCAATGTACAGAAATCATTTTGTAAGCCTGCATTCAGCAAAATTACACTGCAATTTGAAAGACAAGCCCATGCCTTATCAAAGCAGAGACTGCCTACGATATTTTCCACAAGTCAGGAAGACAATAAATGAGATCCTTTGATAATTGTGATACTTAAAAACTCAATTTTTTACAAAGATTAAGTAAATTTGAAAGTCCATTTTTTGGCACAGTCCTTGAGATACTCATACATAAAACAACCTTGTTGTGTTTAGACGAAAATACCTTAAAATAAGATCAGGGTAGCCCATAGTTACAACAGACTATGAAGCAATTCAAAATTATACTAGTAAACCAGGAGTCCAGATAAGGACAACAGCAGAATTACTAGAAATGCCTTCATTCTTCACTGAGAACCTTTTTTCTCCCCTTTACTTATTCCATATGGGGATAGATGATTACTTTATCTCAATAGTTCTGATGCTTAGATTACTCAGAAGAACCAAACTGTACCTATTTCTACATGGCGAAAGGAGGAGAATTAAGATAATTAAATCACTACTGTACAACTTGGCATATAAAATTATGCTTCCCTGCTTCCTATTAGTAAGTTCGTTCCAACCTCATATTCACTCCAGAAGCCAAAAAGGTTGAACACAAGGCATGTTTATAATGACATCAGCCATTTGCTATACGTTAATGCAGCAAATACATTAAATTTATCTTGCTTCATCATTTGTTAGATACTGTTTAAGGATTCAGATTTTCACAATTCTTGTCTACAAACATTAGATATCGGATGTAAATTCTTCATCATTTTTTTTCTAACCTCAAAATAGATAACTTAGTATAGTCCTCCAACATTTAGGAAGACATTCTATTAGTTAAATTAGACATGCAATTCAAATTCTAATAACCCAGTCCCACTTTTGAAAACCTCCTACTCTGCTCGACAGTTAGATGAAAGAAGACTTTATTTACAAGTATATTTCTGCTCTGAAGACATCTTTTAGAACAAATGTATGACAGACTACAAGAGTCTAATATGAGAAGAAAATAAAGAGAAGGATTGTAAGAAGCCAAATGCAACAGTGAAAAATATAAAAGAACTAGGGCAAGAGAAGAGACTTATTATTAAGTCTGCACATTAAACCAATATGGAGCTTTGAAATAAACTATAGTTGTCTAGCTTTCAAAACAAAGAACAGAGAAATTAACAAATTTTAAGCCACGTATGTGGAAATTATGTAAAACTAAAAAGATCTTAGTCTTGTTTTAGATAAAGATTTTTATTTTACTTTAAAATAAAAAAAGATTTCTATTTTACTTTAGATTTTCTACAAACCAAAGCCATAATAAAGCTCATAAGCTTATCTCCTACTTAAACCTAACAGAAGGAATGACTAGTGGTATTACTGGTAGGGAAACCAATTTATCACTGTGGAATGTTCATATAAATCTCGTAAAAAGGTAAAATAAAAATGTATTTGGTAAACTGCTCTCCTAACTTCACTGTAAATACAGTGAGAGGTTCTAAAAAAAATTTAGAGTGTAACTGTAAATTACAGATTCACTTTTCATGCAGTATTTAACTATAAAAAAATGTATAAAAGCAAAAGACATATAAGTGATGATTTCGTACACTTGATCCTTTTCATTTGACAGTTAGCATTAGGCCTAACATTTCAATTTTAACTTCTCCCTTTGTGTAATTTGCTAATTCCTCAAATGCAGTAGGGGTAAAAAGTCTTGTCTAAGAAAAACATTTGATTTTATAAAATCAGCCTTGCTTGCGGTACTCATGATTATATTAAGTTATAAAAGGAGCAGACTGGCTGTTAAAGGAAAAAAGTTATGTACCGTAAGAAAATTGAGACCACACTGGGTCTCAACTGGGAAAATAGTAAAAATTGAACCCACTTAAAAGAAAACCAAAATAATCTAAAAATAGTTGATTTAATTCAACTTTTTTTTTCCCCCTTTGAGTCCAGAGGTGATACTCTTTTGCTGTGAACCAAAAAAAATTGGCTTTTCATTCTAAACAGTCCATCTGGATCCAATACCACACTACTCTGTCACTACACGGGGTGTTGCTGAACACTTAGCACCCACACTACCAAAATTAATTTTATTCCCATCTTCACAAGACTAAAATAGGAGCCCTAAACTAGAAGGTATTGATCACTGGATACCGGAATAAAAATATCTATACAATTGAAGTAAAAAATATTTTAGTGTCAACTATCTAGATATTTGGGTAAGAACTATTTAGAAATACTGTCTTAGAAATTCACAGATTCAGATCTAGCTTGGTCAGATTTTACCATTTTTACAGGTATGAGTGCACTACTGGTATTTACTATGAATGATAGACTTCACTTAGTAACACAATTCAGTGAAAACTTTTATAAGCATTTTGAACATAGCACACTAATCACAAATAAAATATCCTGATACCACATATAGCACTACTTTGAAATGAAGATTGTAAAGGTTATAAAAAAAGGTAAGACACATGTTTAACTCAAATGCAGGCTCCCCTCCTCCTTCTCAGGAGCCAGATAAATCTAACACGTGGGGAGTAAAGTTTCCTGCTCCTCCGTGTTTCTTATCATCTAGTGTTTTCGTCTATTTATTACCAACATGTTACTTCAATAATATGTAGGAAGCAGATATCCTACTGATGGATGAACAAAGCATTTTCTTTTTAAAATTTTATGTTTAAGTTTAAAATTAAGGGCATTTAGGTTAATATGGGTAAATATCATAGTAAAAGTAAACACAATTTTATTTCAAGTTAAATAGTTTGAGAGGAATTGTGAAGTGTTCTCCATTGTTCAGACTGAAAAAATTATCTTGAAGAATGAGTAGGTATTTGGAAAAAAATGCTATGACAAAACAATTACAGTTCATGCATAACCAAGAAAAATAATCCTCTATACTAATACGTACAGCTAGCCTAACAGTATTTACATATACATAACAAACGTAGACCATCAAAGGGAAAACATATAAAGACAGTACACTTCTCCATTTGCATTATACTAACAAAATGCTCTAAAACTTTTAGAAATAGCAATACTTCATAACTATTTATATAAAACTTATATTTGTTTTCTAATGATTTTCTAGATGGACAAGTCAGAAACAAATTCAAATTCAACCTCTAATTCATTAGAATAAATAGTCATAATTTCAACATCTACCATGCACAATATTTTTAAAAAAGCAAATAAAATGTGCCTTGTGCTATTATCTTTAAACCTCATCCTGTACATACTCCGTTCAATAGACCACTAGTATAAGCAGATATATTTCCCCTTAGAAACTTCTACTTCCCTGCAAAGACAGTAATTATTATAGCAAAACTTTAGAACTCTATGTGGATACGTGTTTAGCTACTATAAATTGACCTAAGAAACATCACAGCAACATACAACCTGCATGCAAGTATAATCATGGGGGGAGATACAACCACATGATTTCACATAATACCTGATCATACCATTTCTTTGGCATTAAACAGGAAAAGCAACTAATCAGCAATACAGAAGGACTGGGGAGAATACAGTAAAAGTTAAAAAATTAAATTAAATTAAATGAAAGGATACAGCCTTAAAGCACCAGTCTGAGTTCCCACTGCCAGGATCTTCTGTACAGGATCAAAGGCCAGGGCTGAGGGTTGATAGGGAAATCCATGGCGAACAGTCTAGGGATGGGCAAGTGACATCACAGCAACCAAGGCAGAAAGCAAAGTTTTAAAACAGAAAAGTCAATAGAGGTATTAGAACCGAGAAGCAATTATAATTGATGCAAAACACATATACATGCACTGCTATAAAAAAAAAAAACTATGAAGTCTACATCAAACAAAAACCTATGCACACAGAATCTGAAACCAAAAAAACAAAACAAAAAAAACGATCCCAACCTTAATTTCTGCTTTTCCATCATAGTGGTAGGCTTTAGAAGAAAATTTAATATTCTATACTATTATGTCTGAGAACAAATTACTGAAGTTTGCAGTGGTCAAAAATTCTGTATATTCGTTTAAAAATGCAATTCATGCTTTTTTTCAAGTGTGCTAACTTCATCATTACTTTATTTGGATGCTAAATACAAGTATTTCTAAGGAAATGCTGTCATAATTACTCTAATCAAGGATTCAGTAAAGCAATTAGCAAACATCTATCTCATCATTTTGCAACTGTAACAGAATGAAAATAAACACAGCATATATTTTTGCATTTTGCAATTAAATCCTTAATAATTTTAGGACACTGGGGCAAAAAAGTATGTACACACTTTTATGAAACTCTGACTTATGAATGCCTGGTATTAATACCAACACAAGTTTGTATTTCTCATTGAGCAGCTGGTGAATTAATTCGCTGCATCATTCTTTCTGAATTACAGACCGCTATGGCAACTGTCGTGCCATTAATGGGCAAAAATCACAGCTCTAACTTTTTCACCAAACAAAATGATAGAAAGACCCTATGATTTCATATTTTAAGCCTCCTACCACATTTTAAGGGAAAAGTGATGAGCAAATATCTAGTTGAACACGTTTGGCTTTTTGATAAACAACATTCATTAGACACTGTTCCCAAAGAAAACTTGTAAGTCAGTGAATTATGTATTAAAATGCTTGAATATAAAAGCCATAAGATTAAGGTCAGTATAATACGTTAGAAGCAACCTTGAAATGACTGCCGCACGTGAAAATCAACGAAAAGGAGTAAGATGATGTCAATCTCCAAAATAGCCCACCAAGCAAAGTGTGCTAGAGGAGCGAGACCTTTATTCGAGGTATGATTATTATTGGCGTTCTATCCCTCGACTCGTGTGTAAAGCCTGAGTTGCCCCTAAAACGACCCCGATTTTCGCGGGTCTGCGCGCTCCGTTCACCTTGCACAGCTGAAAGTGCTCGGACTGGAGCGTTTCCTGGATCTCGGGCTCCCGGTTCCCAGGCGGGTGCTGCTGCTGCTGCAGCTGCTGCTGCTGCGAGGCCGAAGACGAGCCGGCGGTCAGGCCGTCCAGCACCTTCCTGATGTTGAATTTCCTCATGGTCTCGGCGGGGTCCCCCGCAGCCCGGGAGGAGAGGTAAGGGGCGACCCCAGGCGGGGGGGAACCAGCCCGGGCCGAGGGCAGCTTCGACCGAGGACGCGGAGGTGTGGGACAGAGTGTCAGTGTGAGGGGAAGGAGGCAGCTGGGGAGAAGCAAAAGATAATCCGAGCAGGATATACTGCGACGGGAGAACCGCGGCCGCCAGAACCCCGAGCGCCGACCCCTCTTCCTCCGAGGCCGCCGCTGCTCGCCGCGGCTGCTGCGGCGCCGCTTGAGCCGCCGCCGCCGCCGCCGACTCGCTCCGCGGCCCGGCGGCACAGCAGTGGCAGCGGCGCCCCGAGCCCGCTCCGCCTAGCCTCACCTGGCGGCGGGCTGACTCTGCGCCGCGCCGCCGCCCCGGCTCGCCCCCGCCGCCGCCGAGTCCATGGCCCGCGGCCCCGCCGCCCACCCGGGCCCCACAGTCCCTCGGCGCTTCCTCCCGCTCCTGCTTCTCCTCCTCCCGGGGGTCGCCGGTTCTCCGTCCGCCGCCGCCGCCGCTCGGCCTCCCGGCCGTTCAGCGCCGCTGCCCGCCGGCCATAGCACGCAGGGCGCCCGGGGTGGGTCCCAGAGCTCTCCGCTTCGCTCCTCCGAGGCTGGCTCAGCCCGCCCTCGCTCTTTCAGAGCCCCGGCTGCCCACCTCAGGCTCCGCCGCCGCCCGCGCTCCCGCCCGGCCGCTCCCTCTCGCCTGACAGGGCGCCTCGGCACACGGAACCAACGCCCGCTCGGAGCAGCAGCGGCAGCCTGGGTTACAGCACCGGCCGCGGCGGTGGCGGCAGCTGGGCCTCGGCGGAGCCGGGCTGCTGAGCATGCGCACCGCTCGTACCCACCCCCTCCTCAGCCACCGGAGTGGAGCTGGGGTTTAAATTATCCTCTGCGAAAATCCCAGACCGTGGCTAAATTTCTCCCATCTCAATTGCCTTGCCAGAGGATGCAGCTGCTTTTCCTGCAGCTGGGAGAGTAAAAATGTTGATGACTAACAAGCAGCAGGAATCCTTTATTTCAAAATCGGTCATTGAAGCGGGGGTTTATATTCTCACCCCTTAATGAGGCACACACTCCCGGCTGCTGGCTGCAATATTATTGTTGTTGCTTTATTGATGGGCTTTGTTTTGGATTGATTTGGATTTGGATTTTGAAAAACAGCGTCTAGACAACGGTTATGTCTGTGGCAAGGGGATGACAGACTTATAAAGGGTACCAGGAAAGATGAACCTAGAAAGGGAAAAATGAATTCTTTCCTGTAGCTGTTACTGTTGGTAGGATGAAAGCATGGCCAATGGCAGGTAGCTGCTAGAATGGGAAGAGGATGCCAAAGGGAAACGGCTCCAAGGCTGGGTGTTTGCCCCGACCAGTGACACGCCAGCCCTGGATTCAGTCCGCACGCTAGCGTGGGTGGAGATGCGAGCGGGAGCGAGGGTGGAAGTAAACACAGCGCGGACACTCAGACCTTCAATCCGCCCGGTAATGCTGATTATCCACTAAGTAATCCCCAGTAGCTTCTCCACTCTTGCAAGGGGAAAGGAGGGAAGAATGAAGTTTTCGCTCAAACCTTTCCACTGCTTCACTGTCACAATCCCACTTGGATGCTTAGAGACAAATATCTATCTCGAGTTTGAAAAGGAGAGATTAATTATGCGGGTACCCTTTCCCGAGAGTGAGTTCAACAAGGAAAGGTGGATGGGAAGCAGAGGTACTTGATTAGGAAGGATGTAGAAACTAAGGAAAACGTAAAGCAGCATGCAAGCGCATAAAGACTAACTCTAATTCGTGGGGAAGGGCTGGAGAGGAAGGATACTCTCCTAGGCTACTAACTCCCTAGCACTGACGGCTCTGAGCTACTGAGGGTTTTCTGAAGCCAAATCAGAAGTGCCCGCCCTCTGCTTTGTGATTGGCCGCCTACTGCCCTGCGCAGGGAAATTTTCGTCACAGTATTGGTTGATGTGACAGGCTTTCAAGAACCGTCAGCAAACCAACCACGACCGGGCCTCAGGGATTTCGGCAAACGTAGTTCTCTGTGGAGCTTCCGCATCAAAGGGCGATGGCTTACGCGTGGAACTTAGAAAATTGTTTTGTGTTTTAATTTTTACTGAATTACAGAGTTAATTCACTAGGTGTAACGAGCGATAAACCAGATTTGAAGATTTTTCTCAGGCTATTTCCAAGTGGCTCTGGGATTTTTGTTTACCAGTTTAGTCCTCTGAAACACATTTTATTGAGTGTGAGACATTGTGCTACGTACTGAAGACGCAAAATGCAACTCTTACTTTCAACAAGCTCCCTAGTCAAAAGGTGGCAAACCTCATGTAAATCAGTAATTGTGGATAGATGTGATGAGCTCATTGATGGCATCACGCAAGAGGAATGCAGAGTGTAAATTAATTGGCCGGAAAAGGCCCGGCGATGGTGAATTCACCATAGTTCAGTCCAGGTGAGGAGGAGTCGACCAGGTGAAGAGGAGGGAGAAGAGCATTGGAAGGCAGCTGGGAGGTGATCATAATTACCTGGGGAGCTTTTTAAAAATACAAATGCCTCCATAGGGGTAAATTGCAAAACAGAGAGATCACTTCCCCGCAGAAGATTATGATCCACCTTTTCATCTAGTTTGAAAATAAATCTGTTGGATGATTTGTCATCATTGGATTATGAAACCCTTTGGAGAAGGGACAATTTCTTGCTGAAAGGCCTTGTGGTAGAGTGGAAAAATCCTAGGCTTTGTTGTCTGCCAGATATGGATATCAATCCAGACCGTGGTAATGTGGGCAACCTTGGGCAAATTCCTTACTGTTCCTAAGGGTCAGATTCCTCATGTGAAAGATAAGGTTAATACTACCTGCTTCCTAGGGTTTTGGAGGATAAACTAGGGAAAAATGTAAAGTTTGCATTACATTAGTTACACATAGTAGAATGGAAAAACTACTATCAGTATCCTTGGGGTGAAAGGAACTTCAACAGATCACCAATATAAGCCAGTCCCACCTTTTTGACTTGTGGAATTTTGTTTTGATTTTCATACCTCATCCCTCTCATCAGATTATGAACTCATTGTGGCATTCCCAAAACTTTGGTTCATAGAGGAAACGTAGAATTTAAGATGAATATGGAGCGTATCTGCTACTGTAGGTTAGCTTTGTGAACTTGCCGTCTATCTTCTCCTAGCTCAGAGACATATCCAGAATTCTGTTAGGTAAAAAAAGAAAAACAATGCTCCCAAATATCTACCTTTATGATGGCAAAGATAAAATAATGGATCCTCAAACTCATGATTTTTCTTGTCAGTTTAAATTGATCAATTGATTTTTAAATTAGGATTTTAATTTAGAATTAAAATTAATTAGGAATTTAAAGTCTAAAATAAAATGACTAAAAATTCAATAATTTGTATTATTCCTTTTAAAATTTAGCACACAGCATACCCATAGTATTTACCCATAGTAATATCTCAACAAAATTTTATTTATTTATTTTTGTTTTGTTTTCATGAGTGAATCAGTGTGCTGATTCAAAACAATTTAATAGATTTCTGCCTTTGGGTAAGTGACATTCTCCCAAATGGAATTCTTTCTTACCTGCTTTCTTACCTGATATTGTAGCCTTCTTTCACTGTCATTTTTATCTTATACTCACAATTTTCCCTACAGTTAAGAGGCTACTGCAGTAATCCAGCATGGAAATGGTGGCTTAGAGTGGAATGGTATGTGGTGAGAAAGGGTCAGACTCTGGATTATACTTTAATGGTAGAGCCAAGAGGATTTGCTGACAGGATGTTGGGTATCAGAGAAAGAGAAGAGGCAAGGATGGTGCCCCATTTTTGGCCCGAGCATTTTGAAGAATGGACCAGGAGATGATGGCATAATAATATATACCACTGACAAGTTATAAATAGCTATATTACATTTAGCTGAGTCAGGACAGCTCTAAACAATAGTTAGTTAATACAATGAAAATTAAAATGCAAAAAAAATTTGACACACAAAAAGGCAGCTCACTAAATTATTTGGTATGAAAGGCCAAAGACTAAGAATCCATAACATTCCCATAACAATCTTCCGATCTTCATTATTTTGTTTAAAGGCTACCAGGCTAACAAATGCTCTGTTATTGGTCTCACAGGGGCAGATGGATGCTGACTGAGAGGAATAAAGTAGAAACTAAAAGTAAATATTTTTAAAAGAAATTATGTTATTGGCGAAAGCTTTCTGGAAGGTAGACCAACTGACCCTCACCTGCTAGCATTCATTTATATCAACTTAATTTTCATTTATTGAGTCCCAAAGGATGTATGCATGACAATAATTGATTCACTACAGCATTTAACAGAATATTGAATTTAAATTATCCGTAAATTGCAGTAGAGATGTTAGTTTGCCTAGTTCATGACCCGTTTTCTGAACGGGTCCCCTAGGCCCTGCTGAAATGCTGGAACTGGGCAACTGTGTTTTGATCCGGTGACCATATGTCTTGGTCTAAACTGATTGGATCAAAGGCAAACACCTGAAATAAGCCAACTGGGAGATCATCTTCTTCTGGGAATCTGGCAATGAGTCATAAAGATGCTAATCAGTTTCAGCTGGAAAATCATGCAGAGCTGGGATTAAAGCTGAGAGTGCGCAGACGTCTGTGGAACCCAGGAGAACAGACCAGACACACAAACTACACACAGAGAAATGAGTCTAGTGAGGTAGAGAGAAAAGTCTCCGTTCCTGACTTTCCAGTTCCCAGTCTTTACTTGTGAAATCTGGCAACACTTTCTTTCCTTCTTTGTGTAAATGAGTTTGAATAGGTTTCTTGTTCTTGCAATCAAATATTCTGCCAGAAATTTAGCCCCGACCTGCCCAAAATGTAAAGGAATGTAGAGATATTGTAGCCTTCTTTCACTGTCATTTTTACCTTATACTCACAATTCTCCCTACAGTTAGGAGGCTACTGCAGTAATCCAGCAAGGAAATGGTGGCTTAGAGTAGAATGGTGTGTGGTGAGAAAGGGTCAGACTCTGGATTATATTTTAATGGTAGAGCCAAGAGGATTTGCTGACAGGATGGTGGGTATCAGAGAAAGAGAAGAGGCAAGGATGATGCCCCCATTTTTGGCCTGAGCATTTAGAAGAGTGACGTTACAATGTAATTTCCACATTTATGACTCCTGGATAATCTCCAGTTACCATTCGTACCTGAGTGGACTTGACAAATATCATCAGCTAAATAAACAAGCCTTGTCTGGGAAAAAACAGGATTCACTACATTGTGATCTTCTTTGTCAAGCTCTAGCCTTTTAGAAAAATTGATTAGGCAGATATTAATGAGCCTTCATTATTCCATAGATTACCTCTATCACTATTTAATATTATTTGTAAGAGTATCATTAAACTAAATACAAAAATGCCTAGCAAAAGTCAGTAAATTAAAGGGAAGAGAAAATTCCAGAAGTGCAAAACAAATTGAACCAAATGAGCATTTAAGCATAAGATATGAGGCATTCAGTAATATAAGAGAAAAATACTGTCAGATTCTTAAAACTTTGAAACTGGGCAATCAGGATTTCCTCAGTAAATTCTCAAATATTTCAAATCCTCTTTCTACAATGGGAACAATATTCCTATAACGGGGACCATATTTGAGGTGAGGAATAACGCTCCCAGCATTTTTAATTTCAGTATCTTATTTTAGGATTTAAATCTTGTTGTAAATGACTTCTTATATTTGATTTGTGGACTGAAGAGCTAATGACAAAGTTTGTACTTTATGCAATTAATGAAGTACAAATTTAATTATACTGTGTATAATATTGAATATACACTGTATAGTATACATTTAGTATACTGTGGAAACTGAATAAGCTTTGAAAAGCTGTTAAAGTTAATATTTTGTTCCACCCCCAACCCCAGTGCTCCCTTCTTCTCCACCCCAGCTGTCCCCTGTCTCCAAATATGCCCCGCCCAACATACACACACAAAAGAGAATAAATTGTATATGATAATACTTCTGAAAAGTATTCCTTGGGGGAGGTCAAGCACACCAAGTGTGATTCTGAGGGAATTGTCAGGCCACACTTTAAAAAAAAAATTAAACGCTACTCAGCACACAGGTCAATAGTCAAGTGCAAGCATGCTAACAGAGAACTGAGCCCTCTTTCCCTCAGAGAGAATCACTTGACACGGCAGCCCAGTGAGATGGTGTCAGTTGCGGTTGGCTGATAGGACAGGGCCTTCCATCTCTGGCGCTGAGGCTAGACACAGCTGTGTCACATGTCTCAGCCATCTGGCTGTAGAACTCTTAGATGCCAACTCTCCTTTCTCTCTGGTTAATCCTAAAGACCTGAGAAATCAAAAGGAATCAAAGCAGAAACCTTAACATAAGGAGAGTGGGAGCAACCCTCTCTCCAAGGACCCATCAAGAGTCAAGAGAATAATACCAACAATGAAAATATGCAAGGGATACTAAGTGTGGGAGGATGTATATAGAAGATGGGTAAGCATAGTCTCAATACAAGAGATGGAGCTCCTCAAAATAGGACCAGGTATCTAGCTTTAAACTCAGAATGGACTCCTTGACTGTGTTTTTAATAAACACCACACACTTAGTCCAACAACTATGTGCCTACAAATCTGTAGTTGTAGTATCTGCTTCCCTCAACTCTGGGTCAAACAAGTTCAACTTTTAGGTAACCTCTGGCCTCCTGGTCATCTGCTCTTTTTATATTACCCTGTTATTCTATTTTCATACACCTGTGGTCACAATTCTCCCTCCAGTGGCCACTGTCCTGTTCCTGGTTCTATGACCAATGACACAAACTAAGTTCCTTCAGGCATGCAATTTTTAATGAAAAATCTCTGTTAAATAACCTACTAACATGTTAGTAAACCAAAATGCTACTAAAGTCAGTATACAAGATATTAACTGTACCCCAAATAAAACTGAGCCTTTTAATTCTCATCACAATAACACACACACACACACACACACACACACACACACCCCTAGCTCCCAAAGCCTTGGGGAACCATTTAGATCTTTCTTGAATGATTTCTTAAGATAACCTTTGAAGGATGATGAAATACTTAGGACGACTGCCCCAGAATTCTCTTCACCTATTTATAACCACCCCCCCAACTCTTCCCCACCTCATGGCAGTTTGTCCAATACCCCAGATCCCTCTCTCCTTAGAAAGCCCAGCCTTTGCTGGATAACTTACTATCTCTGAATTCTCCCTCCTCAAACCTCTTGACATTTTCTTCTCTATATACTTTCTTGTGTAGCAGCCTCAATCCCCTCTCTCTGACACTCAGCTAATATTCTCAGTTAATCAGGAAAAAAAAAAAGAGAGTGAAGAGCCCAGAAGCACAAAGAATACTCTTCACAGGGAAGGGACAAGAAATGTGACTAGGTACACTTGAGTGGTTTAGTTCTTTTTGTTCCTGGCTCATAAATACATCCAGAGAGATAATAATCATGGTGTTGGGGACACAAAATGTCTAAAGTCTATAAAGTAAGAGTGAAACAGAAGTGTGCTGTCCCAGTACAGTTTCAGAAACAGAGGATCAGGAATCTGAATCCTGCTGCTTGTGTGTATCTGCCAGCAGGGTGATGATTAGTATTCCATTCCGCAAACATTTGCTCTGTGCCCACTGGGTGACAGCTACTTTGCTGGGTGTTGTGGGAAATACAAACACGACCCAACTTGCTTGTGGCACTCAATAAGATGGCAATACAGTGATAAAGAAGCAAAATCCCTAAAAGGAGCGACAAGCATCAATGTCAAATGCATCTTTGATTCTCCTGAGGATTATTACCTTATATCATTTCAAAGTCTCCATACTAATAACGCTCTCCCTTTGGGTATGTACTCATCATCATGGTACCTTGCTCCAGAGGATGGGCTACCATGGAAGCAGCACCTGGGGTTGGGAAACATGAAGGTGGAGGAGGAAAGACACTGGAATCACTCACTTCTCTATTATTCATCCAAAACCTCCAACTACTCCCACTACGTTTCATCCAGACCAGCATGACCTAAATATTTCCACCAAGACTTAATCTTGTTCAGCAGGCCCCAAACGCAACTTCCCTTCCTTGGTTTCCTCATAACTATAACTAGGGTGTAACCCCAAGGTGTGGCTCCCCTACTGGGGTAAGTGGAAGTTCTCACTTATGCACACAGGTTAGTTCCTATTTACCCTTCAACGTGGAGAGATGAGCCTCTTTTGAATTTGTAGGCATAAAATAAGTGATGACTCCTTTCAGCCCAGGCCTGTAGGAAGACAGGGAAGGAGGATAACAGGCTTTTCTTTGCTCCACATTTTTTTGGCAGTTTGAATGACTGCACTTTTGAGAGGCCAGTGGAAACAAGATCAAGTCTGAGACTATCAGTGAAACAAGAAACTTTTACTTTGTGAGGATGAAAGCAACACTATAAGGATTTTAGTAACATCTTGGGTCACATCTATTGCTGGTAATATTCTCTGTCTCTGTGCTGTTTCAAATGATTCATATGCAGTTTTCAGTCACGAGGTTTGTTTCCTCTGACTTCATCAAGGATTTGTCCAGCATCCTGTAACAGCATCTAACCTTAGTAACCTGTAGTTTGCCTACAATGCAGTGCATGACATCGATGCATAAATTCCTCTGCAGTGTCCACCTCTTAATCTGCTCTTAAATGAGAAATGTTCTGCTTATTCATGATGAGAGAGTTTGTTAAATTCAGGAAGTTGAGAAGGAAGTTCCATGATAGCATTATCACAGTTCACCAGCCTAGTGGTTTCCTTAAAGAAGCGTCTCACTACAGTTGAAACTTAGAGCAGAGGTACCCATCTGGTGATAATGTCGTGTTAATGGGTAACCTACTTGGGAAGCTCTGCTGCTTCTTTTAACTATTCAGATACGCAGAGCTGATGCTCACTCTTGTATTTCTATTCCTTATGTCCTGGCAGAGAAGAGAGGGCTCTACCACTGAGGCAGGCATACCTGGATTCTGTCACTAACTAGGTAGTGTCAGACTAGTCACTTGTGTTCATTTCCTCATGTGTAAAATACAACCCAAGTAGAGGGTTGTAAGATGAGAGACAAAGAGTATAAAGTTCCTAGCTCAAAACCTGTCACGTACATTGAAATTAAATGGTAGCTATTAAAGTCATTCTCTGTGACATCTGTAGCTAACTCTCTAGGTGATCTTATTCTGTTCTTGTGACTTCAATGTTATCTAAACGTTGATGACTCCCAAATTTGTATGCCTGTTTCAAACCTTTCCCCTGAACTCCGGATGTGATTCATATATGCCTCTTTGACATCTCCACTTGGATATCCAAAAGGCATCTACAATTTTACTGTCCAAGCTGAATTCTTCACTTCCAACCACAAGCTATACCTTACACCCCCAACAATCTTCCTTTCATCTGTTCATGGTCACTGTCCTCCCAGATGTGCAGGCCCATAAAAGTAAACTGGGACCACCTACTTCCCAAGCCTCCCCAGCCACATACACACACACACACACACACACACACACACACACACACACACACACCCCACATATCTCTATTTCAAGTTTACCAGGAAATCTCATCAGCACTATCTTTTCAAGATATTCCTATATTAAGAATTTGACAAATTCTCACAACTTCCACCTTCATGTTTTAGTCCAGGCCTGAATAATGTTTCATCTGGATTATTACAGTATATACCAAACTAACCCCCTCATCTATTCTAAAAAGAGTGATCGATTTACGATGTAAGTCTCATTATGTCTGTTCTGTACTCAGCCTCCTCCAGTGGTTTCCTGTCTCACTCTGAGTAAAGGTCAAAGTTCTATACAGTGGCCTGTAAAGACCCTGCAGGGTCCTGTCCCACTCTCTTCATCCTTATCTCCTCTCATGCTCCACTGGTTCACTCACCTTAGCCACACCTGCTTTCTTGCTATTCCTTGAACACAACAGGCGCACTTGTGCCTTAGGGCTTTACCTTTGTTATTCCTTCTGCATAAACCAGGAGTCAGCAAATGTTTTCTTTAATGGGCCAGAGAGTAAATATTTTCAGTTCTCTGGATCACATACAGCTTCAGTCACAATGACTCAACACTGCCAATATAGCACAAAAGCTGCCATAGACAATTAACCTCAGAGCGTGGCTGTGTTCCAATAAAACTTTATTTACATAGACAGGTACTGGGCTGAATTTAGCCAACCTCTGACCTCTGGCCAATATTTCTCTTTCCCCAGATATTTGTGTGATCCATTTCCACATTTTACCCCCTCCCTCCCTCCCAAACACACACACACACACACACACACACACACACACACACGCACACACACACGCACCACCCCGGTACTTCCCATCTGCACTCCAGACCCCTTACCCTGTCTTATTTTTCCACCTTTTTGTAAGGGACTTCTAGTTCCTTGTGAACTAATTCTAATATTTTCTCTTATTAATTCTAAAGTGATCAAGTTTTAGAGTAGCACAAAACTCTATCTAGCTGTGAACCCTCATCTTCTCCCACAGAAAGCCCTGGCATCTCCAGATATAATGGAATGAGTGTTTCTTACACCTGAGTGGAGAATTGGGGTGCTATTCACCTGAAAAGTAGCTTTAGGGGTCATAGAATTTGGAATGAGGGAGTGGGGCTCCCCCAAAAATAGAAGCCCAAACAGTCCTGGCAGAGTAAAGCCCATTACCTGACACACTATCCATTTATTTGTAAGGGACTTCATTTTCATCTCTGCTGTGCCCCTGGGGCATAGAACAGTTGACTGAGATAGAATGAATCAATGGGCTCTGTGTGGGAAGGAAGGAGTTCCTTCTGGTTTCTAGTATAAAAGCCAAATAACCCTTTAGCATATCACTTAACCCCTCAGGTTATGAATGTCCCTTTGTGAAATGGGGAAAAGACAAGACATGCTATAGAGATCAAATTAAATAGTAAATGCCAGCAAGCCAAAACCCCCCCCCCCAAAAAAGAAAAAAAGGTAATAGAAATGTAAGTTTTGCTTGTTAGTACATTGCATACTAATCTCTTTCAGGAAAAATATAAGTATGTTTCAAATCAAAGAACTTTGACTTATTCAGAGTTCTAAATGACCAAAGTAGTGTCCTCTTTAGGTCATTTTCTCTGTTTCAAACTTTGTATATAGAGGAAAAAAGTTGAAATCTTCAAGAGTTGTTTGAAGATTCAATCTAACTAATTTCCTTTTTTCCCAAACATTCCTTCATTACCGAAACATCTACTACAGAGATCAGGCAGAGGTGATTATTTGGGCCTCCATTTTGTAATTTAAGAACTAAAAGTTTTCAAATTTTAATCAGTTAAATCTAGAGTTGTATCACTGACCCATTTGTTTCTCAGTAATTTGATTTACAAGCTGTGATTTATATTTATAGAATTTTTTAAATAGAAACATCATATGCCAGAATATTATTGTCTAATGTTTATGACTTCTAGTTCCTTGTGAATTAATTCTCATAATGGCTCTTATTAATTCTAAAGTGATCAAGTTTCAGAGAAGCACAAAACTACCCAGCTGCTGTTAGACCCAAACGGTCTACGAGGGATTCCAACTCGCCCAAGAACCGCCAAGAGTCGAGAGCCGTTGCAACACGCAAGAGGTTTATTAGGAGCCGATGCACCGGGGTTCCCTGAACCTCACGCAGGAAGCCGATGGGGAACCCCTAAAAGCGGAATCACATACTTTTTATAGGTTTATTTACTCATAGGGCGGGTATATTCTCACAATGATTGGGTAAATGTGGTGACTTTTGAATTCATTGGCTTAGGAACTTTTGCCCCACCTTCTGGCCGTTACAGTTGTTTGTTCATTATGGCGGTTAGGGCGTATACCTGTTACGGGGCAACTGGAAAATTACCCGCTGGCTGGAAAGTCCCCGTCAACTGAAAAACTCCAAGAATTGGTTTCGATAGGGAGAAGGAGTGGCGCACGATAGGGAGAAGAATTGGTTTCGATAGGGAGAAGGAGTGGCGCACGATAGGGAGAAGAATTGGTTTACGGGAACAAGTGAGGGGGTGGAAAGTCCCTAAAGGCCTCACATTCCCCCCCCCCTTTTTTTTTTGTAACTAATTTCAATCATGGAATTTCAGTTTCTTTTTGCGAGTTTTGGTATTGTTGCCTTAGCATTAAAACTTGTACCGTACTAATGCGTTCTCTAATAAAGGCTATCAGGCGATTCAGAATGCATGGTCCAAAAGTTAAAAGCAACAATAAAATAATGAGGGGCCCTAACAAGGTGGAAACTAAAGTAGTAAGCCAGGGAGATTTATCAAACCAGGATTGGAACCACCCTTTTTGATTCTCTCTTTCCTGTTGTCTTTTGTCCAGGCGTTCCCTGAGTTTGTTCATAGTTTTGGTGATAGCCCCAGAATGATCAATATAAAAACAGCATTCTTCTTTTAGTGCAACACATAATCCACCTTCTTTGAGAAATAGCAAATCTAGTCCCCTTCTGTTTTGCATTACTACTTCTGAAAGCGAGGTGAGAGATTCTTTTAACTGAGTTATGGAACTTTCTAATGCCCGGAGGTCATCATCTACAGCTTGTCTTAAGGCATCATAATAGTGGGGTTGTTGGATGAGGGCTGTTGTACCCGTTCCTACCCCGGCTGCCATTCCTAGTCCTAGGAGTACAGCCAGGGTGAGGGTTATGGGCTCTCTCTTAAACCTTCTTTTGCCTTCGTATTCATCTAGAAAGGATGAATCTGAATGATAAATGCGTCTGGGGACCAGCTGAACTAACACACAAAAATCGGTTGAAGCTTTAAGGACCTCTAAAGAAATGCAGGGGGTTAATCCCGTGTTACATGCCCACCATCCATCCGGAGGAGGGAGGAGATACCCTGAGCCCTGTGGGAGGCTTGAATTGGTACAAAGATGTCGATGGGACGAGTGGGGCGTTCCTACACATGTACCATTTCCTAATACTGAGGCCAGGGTCAATTTACTATTTCCTTCTTGTTTCCATCGACATTGATCTGGAGTGTTAACATTACTATAATTAGAATTATATCCTATAGCATCATAATAAGGGGGAGGAGCAGCATAGCAAAGCCAACATGATTTGGTAGCCTCCGGGTTTGTGGCATTTAAAACCTCAAAAGCCGCCTGGACCAATGAGAGCATTTGGTCCCGGGGGGGTCTTGGGCTTGATTGTCATTCCTTTTGGCTCAAAAGTTTGGTTTCTTATCTCTGGTAACGCTGTGGGAGGGGCCAAAGGTAGCAAAGAGTGCCCTATCTCAGGGTTGGGGCCTATAGGAACTGGAGTAGGGGTTTCAATTTTTAGTTTGATGGTCATTAGTAATCCATCATCATATCCTTCTTTATAAAACCTAATTCCCCATGAATGGCCATTTATCCAGTTTTTATCCTTTTTCCCTGGTTCACTAAAAGAGATCTTAAGGGGATGGCACCAATTCGAGCATTCAGGTAGGGGAGTGACCTGGCCTGAGAAACCTGATCCCCCTGTTGAATGGGAGTAATTGGCCATTACTTTAATAAAATCCCAGCTGGAGGAGGGCTTCCAATAGGTATCTCCTGTGGTTTCACATCCCCAGTTTTTGCAATAAAAGTTTTCAGTTCCTCCACATTTATAATTAAGGGACCTGTGGCGATGAAATCCAGGGCATACATAGAAGGGAAGAGCTCTGAGCCTACTTCTTCGACCTAGGTCAGAACATCCTTCCCCCCATGGGTCCCAAAAATCAGGTTGGTTCGGAACTGTGTTTTGGTCATAATAACTTAATAAGTCTCCATTGAACCCAGGTGCCCCTATAGCTAATTTACATACATCAGGAAAAAGGTTTGGCCACCAGGTCCATGGGGCGGCAGTATGGCTAACAGACCATATTACATCTCCAGTTTGGGAAATTACCTGCCAGGTTAAACGCTGGGGCAGGTGAGGACTAAAATTACTCACAGTCAGTAGGGGTAACAAAGTTAAAGTTATAAGTCTGATGATCGCAGGAGCTTGAGCTTGAGCGGGTTGCTGGTCTTTTGGGCTCGCCATTCCGATGATGCAGATGCTGGCGCGGCCTTCACGTGTGAAGCGTGGATCCACGCAGTGATGCCGTCTACCTTTATAGCCGTGGGGGTGGTGAGCAGGACGATGTATGGTCCTTTCCACCGAGGCTCTAGTGTCTGGGTTCGGTGCCGATGGACGTACACGGAATCTCCAACTTGGAAGGGATGAGCCTCTGCTGGTGTTCCTGGTCGGTAAGCCTCTGCCAGCTGGGACCACACCTCCTTTTGGACCAACTGGAGTCCCAACAGCCTAGCATATAAGTCAGTGTTATTCTGGCAGTCAGGACTTATTTTTTTTCCCTAGCGTAAGAAGAGGAGGTGGGGCCCCGTATAGTATTTCAAATGGAGTAAGATGATAGCGGGAGGGGGTATTTCTAGCCCGGAACAGGGCTAAGGGAAGGAGCACCGTCCAATCTGTACCGCCAGTCTCTATGGACAATTTAGTTAGGGTCTCTTTTAGAGTTCTGTTCATTCTCTCTACCTGTCCTGAACTCTGGGGTCTATAGGCACAATGTAATTTTCAATCAGTCCCCAGGTATTTGGCCACACCCTGACTTACCTGGGCGACGAAGGCGGGACCATTATCTGATCCTATTACCTTTGGTGCCCCGAACCGGGGGAAAATTTCTTCTAAGATCTTTTTGGCCACCACAGTAGCTGTCTCCTTCTTCGTCGGGAAAGCTTCTACCCATCCTGAGAAGGTATCTATAAAAACTTCCTCTAGGAAACTGCTTCCGTCAGTAAACCAGGTAACGTCGGCGTTGGGGAGGGGCTGATCCATCAAGTCTGGTCTGCTACCGTGTGCTGCAGCCAGTACTTCCTGACAATCATGGATGACGGTAGTGCTTTCCAGGTCAGGGTCGGGTAACAAGGTGGCCGGGTTGAGTCCTGTGGCTGATGTAAACTTAATACGATCTGAGTTTAACAGCAGGGCTTGATAATGAGTCATTCTGGCATTTGTTAGCCATCTGTCGGGTGGCTGGCGAATCACACTTTCTAATGCATGGGGGGCTGTTAATCGTTAAGTTCTGCCCCAAAGTCAGTTTGTCAGCATCTTTGACCAAGGCGGCCACTGCGGCGATTATTTTTAAGCAGGCGGGCCATCCTGCTGCCACAGGATCCAATTTCTTTGATAGGTACGCAACCGGGCGATTCCAGGGGCCCAGTTTCTGAGTTAGTACTCCCTTTGCAATACCTTTATTCTCGGCCACGTACAGATGAAAAGGCTTAGTGATATCTGGTAGCCCCAAAGCTGGGGCTGATAGCAGGGCTCGTTTAATTTGGTCAAAAGCCCGTTGTTCTTTATCCCCCCAAGCAAAAGGGATGCCATTTTTGGTCAGGGGATATAAAGGGGCTGCTAATTCAGCAAACCCCGGAATCCATAGCCTACAAAATCCGGCCGTCCCCAAAAATCCCCTAATTTGTTTGGGACTCTTGGGGGCCGGTATCCGGGCAACGGTGTCTTTCCTGCTTTCCGAAAGCCATCTCTGTCCTCCTTTTAACAAGTACCCCAGATAACTAACCTGTCGTTGACATATTTGTGCTTTCTTTGCTGAAGCCCGATATCCCAATGTTCCCAGTTCTGTTAACAGCCTCTCAGTTCCCTTGATGCAGTCCTCTTGGGTTTCAGCAGCTAAAAGAATATCATCGACATATTGAAGTAGAGTTACCTGGGGATTGGATTCTCTATAAGATGCCAAATCCTGGTGGAGAGCCTCATCAAAAATGGTGGGGGAGTTCTTGAATCCTTGTGGCAGGCGAGTCCATGTCAGCTGGCCTGACATCCCAGAGGCTGGATCCTTCCACTCGAAGGCAAAGTAAGGCTGACTGAGAGAAGAAAGTCTCAGGCAGAAGAAAGCATCTTTAAGATCCAAAACAGTGTACCAAGTGTGCTGAGGTGGAAGAGTACTTAAGAGATTGTAGGGGTTGGGTACCATGGGGTGGAGGTCCATTACCCGCTTATTTACCTCTCGTAGGTCTTGTACCGGTCGGTAATTATTAGTTCCTGGCTTTTTAACTGGCAAAAGAGGGGTATTCCATGCAGATTGGCACCTTACCAGGATCCCTAATTCCAGCAACCTTTGTATTTGAGGACGGATGCCATCTTGGGCTTCTTTACTCATGGGGTATTGGCGGACCGTCACCGGGGTGGCGGTTGTTTTAAGTTCTACCACCACGGGGGGCCGATATTTTGCCATTCCCATACCGGCAGTTTCTGCCCAAGCCTGTGGAAACCTGGTCATCCAATCCTGCATGTCAACTTGTGGAGGCGAGGAATTTTCATATATCCTATGTTCGTCTTCCAGCTTCATGGTCAAAATTTGGAGTAATCTCCCTTGGTTGTCAGTTATGGTGGGCCCTTCTGGTTGAAAGTGGATCTGGGCCCCCACCTTAGAGAGTAAGTCTCTGCCTAGCAGAGGGTATGGGCACTCAGGTATGACCAAGAATGAGTGGGTTACTCGTCCCACCCCAAGATCTACTGTCCTTCGTGTGGTCCATGAGTACTGCTTATTTCCTGTAGCCCCCTGGACCCATGACCTTTTAGTTGAAAGGGGGCCCTTTGAGTGGAGGAGGACTGAGTGCTGGGCTCCGGTGTCCACCAAGAACTGGACGGGTTCCCCCTCCACTTTAAGAGTTACCCTGGGCTCGGGGAGAGGGTCCGAGCCCTAACTTCCCTAATCTTCCTCTTCCAATGTTACGATTTTATCTCTGGTTGGCCTTCCCCCGTTCCTTTTTTTAGGGCATTCTCTTGCCCAATGACCTTTTTCTTTACAGTAGGCACATTGGTCCTTGTCTAATGGCCGCCTTCTATCCGTTGTTCGCCCTTCCTGTCTATTTCTGTCTCTAATGTTTCCTCCTCTGACTACAGTGGCCAGTATCTTACTCAAATGTCTTTCTTGCCTCTTATCTCGTCTTACCTCACGAGCCTCTTGTTCCTTCTGCTTTCTTTCTTCTCTTTCTTCTTCTGTCTCCCTCTTATTATATACCTTATCTGCCTCTTTTACTAAGTCCTGAAGGGAGAAACCTTGTAGGCCATCCAGCCTTTGTAACTTCTTTCTAATATCAGGGGCCGCCTGGTCAATAAAGGCCATTGCTATGGTGGCCTTATGTTCCTCAGAGGTTGGATCATAAGGAGTGAATCGTCTAAAAGCCTCCATTAAGCGTTCTAGGAACACGGTTGGCGATTCCTGGGGCCCCTGAGTTACTTCTCTTACCTTAGCCAAATTCGTGGGGCGCCTGGCCGCTCCATGGAGACCCGCCACCAGAGCCTGGCGATACATTTTCAGGTGCTCCTTACTTTCCGGGGTATTAAAGTCCCAATTCGGCCTGACGAGTGGAAAACCGGCATCAATCTCGTTAGGCAACTGGGTAGGTTGTCCATTGGCGCCTAACACATTCTTTCTAGCCTCCAGGAGAACCCGTTGCCTCTCCTCAGTTGTGAGGAGAGTCTGGAGGAGCTGTTGACAATCATCCCAGGTGGGTTGGTGGGAGAAGACAAGAGACTATTAAAGCAGTAAGAGCCTGTGGATTTTCAGAAAAAGTAGGGTTATGCATCTTCCAGTTATAAAGATCTGCAGAGGAAAAGGGCCAGTATTGAAGGGGCCTATTCCCGTGGTTATCGGGGGGGCCATATTCTCTAAGGGGTAAAGCAGTGGAATCCGGGGAAACAGCCCTCCTGCTTCTGGTGCCCGCCGAGGGACCCCCCCTTCCGCCATAACAGGTGGCCCTACTGGTGCGGAGGGTTGTGAAGCTGGGGGTCCTAGGGGCGGCATGGGATTTAGGGCCGGAGGATAAGGAGATGGGGGATCTAAAAGAAGCAAATCAGACTGCAGGTCAGGATATATCGCCTTTGGCGGGTCCGGGGCAGCAGATGACTTTTCCGTGTCTGGGGTTTTCTTCAGGGCCAATATCTCCGATTGTGCTGGAGCGCATGCAGACGTGCCTGTTGAGGAAACAAAGGGCCGGACCCACGGAGGCGGGGAGAGAACTAGATCTTCCCAGACCAGGATATATGGTATCTGGTCTGGGTGTCCGTGGGGTCCTGTGTTAAAGACCCTAGACTTGACTAGCCCAACCTTATCTAACAAAAAAGATCCCTCAGGTGGCCACCCTGTCTGAAATGTAGGCCACTCAGAGGTACACAGCGTTTGCCATTTTCCTTTCCTTACTTCTACCGAAAGGTTGTGGGCCCTAGCCCTAACTTCGGTCCAGTGGCTTAGGGTAAGAGAAAGAGGAGTCGTCATAGTTTGTCCCATTGTCGTCCGTCAAAAGAAAGATAATAGTACAGGAAAACAATAAAATTTCAAAAGACACACATTGATATTGCCCGTGAACTTAAAACCGAAACCAACTCAAATTCAGATGGCAGCTTATATAACCTGCCAGAACCAGATGAAGGGGAGACAAAATTTGTTTCTCCTTCCAGATGGACCACCAGGGCGTCCCCCGGGGCCCGTGGACCCCAGCTATCGGCACATCTGCCTAGCCAGGAGTCCAATACAGATTTCACAGCAAGCCGGTTCGCACGGCTTTTTCCTAATGGCGGCTAGCAACAAACGAACGACAAACAAACAGACAATTAGGCTTAAGCCTACCTGATATCTCCGACTCCCGATGTTCTTGTGACCCGGGGGCGAGTGGGGATCCCGGACGAGCCCCCAGATGTTAGACCCAAACGGTCTACGAGGGATTCCAACTCGCCCAAGAACCGCCAAGAGTCGAGAGCCGTTGCAACACGCAAGAGGTTTATTAGGAGCCGATGCACCGGGGTTCCCTGAACCTCACGCAGGAGGCAGATGGGGAACCCCTAAAAGCGGAATCACATACTTTTTATAGGTTTATTTACTCATAGGGCGGGTATATTCTCACAATGATTGGGTAAATGTGGTGACTTTTGAATTCATTGGCTTAGGAACTTTTGCCCCACCTTCTGGCCGTTACAGTTGTTTGTTCATTATGGCGGTTAGGGCGTATACCTGTTACGGGGCAACTGGAAAATTACCCGCTGGCTGGAAAGTCCCCGTCAACTGAAAAACTCCAAGAATTGGTTTCGATAGGGAGAAGGAGTGGCGCACGATAGGGAGAAGAATTGGTTTCGATAGGGAGAAGGAGTGGCGCACGATAGGGAGAAGAATTGGTTTACGGGAACAAGTGAGGGGGTGGAAAGTCCCTAAAGGCCCCACACTGCAAACCCTCATGTTCTCCCATAGAAAGCCTTGGCCTTTCCAGATCCAGTGGAATGAGCATTTCTTATACCTGGGTGGAGAATTGGGTGCTATTTGCCAGGAAAGTAGCTTCAGGGGTCAGAAAACTTTGAGAGATTGAGGCTAACCAAAAAATGGAAGCCAAAACAATTCTGGCAGAGTAAAGTCCATTTTGCCCGATGCCCCTGAGCATGAATTGTTATGTCCAATTAGCACTCGTAGGATCTGAGATTTTCTTGGCTGCCATACAACTCAGATTGCTGCTTTGATGGCAGCCAAATAATTATCCAGGAGGATATTTGGGAAACGGACGGAGATCCCCAAAAGAGCTTATTTAAAACATGATTATTATAGCAGCAGGCACAAAGTTCACGGTGTACAAGAAAGTGAAACTTTCTTCATCTTCAAATGCTAAAATTATTTCCTGACTTGAAGCCCACCCTCCATTTTTGTGAACCTGATGTAGAAAATTAGTCTTGTCACATCAGGTAAACTAAGGGCTTTTTCATCCGTAAGCTTGTAAACTCAGTCATTCCAAGGTGTTTGCTTTTTTGTTCCCCTCTCTCAACGCTGCCCTGGTGGAGAAAGAGAAGTGTCAACTTCTCAGCCTTGGTTTGACTTGCCAGGTCTTCAGCACAGGAAATAAATCACAGTCCTTCAAAGGGCAAAGAGATGGTCCTAGGAGGCCAACTCTACTCCCTGCAGATGACAGTCTGCTGAGATGTAGCCATGGACTCAACAGATTTCCAGGGGGGAGTGCCCATGCCATATCCATCTAATATGAACTCCCTTTGTCCAGTTGTGAGACTCAAACCAGGGGAACTTTCTTCAGCCTTCTCATGCCTACTGTCCTGCTATCTTTTTTTTTGTTTATTTTTTTTCATAATAGCTGAGAATATTTCTTTTTTTAATTTATTTTTATCCTGCTATCTTTTTACTTTACTGGATTCACCAACCAGATGGGGGTGGGTGCTTTCTTTTCTGGGGAGCTTACAGTTTCCCTGGACCTCACCTAGAACAGAATGTTACTGAACTCAGGTTCAGCTGCTCGCCGTTCGAAAGCCAATACTCGAGAAGAAAGTGTTGGTTGGAAAAGGAAAAGATTGCTTTATTCAGGAGGCCAGCAACCTGGGGAGAAGGCAGACTCATGTCCCAGAACCAACTCTGAGAATTCTGCTCAGCCATGAAAGTTTTTAAAGGGAAAAGGGAAATAATCTTAGTAAATCATTAAGTTAGGGGGTCAGATTCTCACCATCTCCCACTGTGTGCAAGCTTATTGACTTCTTGTGATCTTTTTTTAGATTCTATCTTGTTCACACAGTCTGCTCTCCAGATTACTGAAGGGGAAGCTGGGGAAAATATCTGTTAATCACTTTTTTCTTCATTTCTACTTCTTTAAGAAAAGGATCAACAGGTTATGCGAGGCATTGTGTGAGCAAAATATTTGAAAGGTTGGTTAAGCATGGGGGCATCTCATGTAAAAGATAGTTAAGATAGGGACTTCCCTGGTGGCGCAGTGGTTAAGAACCTGCCTGCCAATGCAGGGGACATGGGTTTGATCCCTGGTCCAGGCAGATCCCACATGCCATGGAGCACCTAAGCCCGTGTGCCACAACTACTGAGCCTGTGCTCTAGAGCCCGTGAGACACAACTACTGAAGCCTGCACGCCTAGAGACCATGCTCTGCAACAAGATAAGCCACCGCACTGAGAAGCCACAATGAAGAGTAGCCCCCGCTTGCCACAACCAGACAAAGCCTATGCACAGCAACGAAGACCCATCACAGTCAAAATATAAATAAATAAATAAATTAATTAATTTTTAAAAAAATTAGCTAAGATATAGCTATACTAAAGTGACAAGGCAAAAGGTCTCCTTCCTGCAAAGAGCTGCTTCCTGCAAAGAGCTGCTTATAAATCCCCACTGTCAGACATGATTCCATTTCTATGGGATTAGGGGTGAAGGTTCATCTTCTATAACTTCTTCATGCTGACATAGGGCACCATATTCTTAGAGTGGAAGATGTCGACATGGGTCTGCAGCATCTCTCTGCTGACAGTTTTAGTTGCCCGCTTACATATATGGGCAGAACAAGCCATGGTTATTTTGATGCCCACAAAGATGCAGATTATTATGAGCAATAGTGTTAATCCCATTCTCTTGAAGCCAGTTCTCGGAATTGTGCTAGCCATAGATTCAGTGCTGCTCAAGAGGGAGCAGCTTATGTCATAGCTTTAGCCTGGTCATCATGCAGTTAGCTTTTTCCCTCTAGTGGCAGTTATAGTATCTGTAAAACAACTCAGGAATGTGCATCAGACAGGAATTTAAGATTCTGTGACTGTATTGTCCTAATCATTAACTGCTTGAGCCTGCTCTTTTGTGACTCAGGGGAAGCCTGGGATACCTCAACTTTTCTACAAACAAGAGGTAGGGGACATGGAGGGACCTTTGTACTTGGAGGGGCCCTGCAGGGTTCTGCTCAGGTTCAAGAAGGCACATGTTCTCCACTTGTGGATCATCAAACTTAAAGGGAGTGAGAGGAGAAAGAAGATACTTGAAAAGATGGTTACGTTTGTGTGGTGCCCTTGCCCAACTCTGCACTCCATCTGAGGATGTGGGAGGAGTAGGGTTCCCCAGGCTTACACCTAACTCTTCAACCCTTCCTTCCTACCCTTCTCATGTCTATATGGGGAGGGCAGAAAAAACAGACAGAATTCCTTTTTCTTCCCCTCATCACTTTTGTCTGCCTCTTAAATCTTGCTTTTTAAAATTTAAGTTTAAAAATTAAGATGTCTTGTTTGATAGCCAGCAAATTTTTCACAATCTCCCAATGGACCAAACAGAAATCCACATCTGAGCCTAAAAGCAGGAGGGTGGTTAGAGGGGCAGACAATGAGTGAGAGAAAAATCATGTTGATTAATACCTCATTTTCCTTTTTTTTTTTTTTTTTTTACTGTCATCAAGCTAATTAACATACCCACTTGCTCATCCATATACCTTATTTTTTCTTTTAACATATTTATTGGAGTATGATTGCTTTACAATGGTGTGTTAGTTTCTGCTTTATAACAAATTGAATCAGTTATACATATACATATGTTCCCATATCTATTACCTCTTGCGTCTCCCTCCCTCCCACCCTCCCCATGTCACCCCTCCAGGCGGTCACAAAGCACCGAGCTGATATCCCTGTGCTATGTGGCTGCTTCCCACTAGCTATCTACCTTACGTTTGGTAGTGTATATATGTCCATGCCACTCTCTCACTTCGTCCCAGGTTACCCTTCCCCCTCCCCATATCCACAAGTCCATTCTGTAGTAGGTCTGTGTCTTTATTCCCGTCTTACTTCTAGGTTCTTCATAACCTTTTATTTTCTTAGATTTCATATATATGTGTTAGCATATGGTATTTGTCTTTCTCTTTCTGACTTACTTCACTCTGTATGACAGACTCTAGGTCCATCCACCTCACTACAAATCACTCAATTTCATTTCTTTTTATGGCTGAGTAATATTCCATTGTATATATGTGCCACATCTTCTTTATCCATTCATCTGTTGATGGACACTTAGGTTGCTCCCACGTCCTGGCTATTGTAAATGGAGCTGCAATGAACATTTTGGTACATGACTCTTTTTGAATTATGGTTTTCTCAGGGTATATGCCCAGTACTGGGATTGCTGGATCATATGGTAATTCTATTTTTAGTTTTTTAAGGCACCTCCATACTGTTCTCCATAGTGGCTGTATCAATTTACATTCCCACCAACAGTGCAGGAGGGTTCCCTTTTCTCCACAACCTCTCCAGCATTTATTGTTTCTAGATTTTTTGATGATGGCCATTCTGACCGGTGTGAGATGATACCTCATTGTAGTTTTGATTTGCATTTCTCTAATGATTAATGATGTTGAGCATTCTTTCATGTGTTTGTTGGCAATCTGTGTTTCTTCTTTGGAGAACTATTTGTAGATGACATGATGCTATACATAGAGAATCCTAAAGATGCTACCAGAAAACTGCTAGAGCTAATCAATGAATTTGGTAAAGTAGCAGGATGCAAAATTAATGCACAGAAATCTCTGGCATTCCTATACACTAATGATGAAAAATCTGAAAGTGAAATTAAGAAAACACTCCCATTTACCATTGCAACAAAAAGAATAAAACATCTAGAAATAAACCTACCTAAGGAGACAAAAGACCTGTATGCAGAAAATTATAAGACACTGATGAAAGAAATTAAAGATGATATAAATAGATGGAGAGATGTACCATGTTCTTGGATTGGAAGAATCAACATTGTAAAAATGACTCTACTACCCAAAGCAATCTACAGATTCAATGCAATCCCTATCAAACTACCACTGGCATTTTTCACAGAACTAGAACCAAAAATTTCACAATTTGTATGGAAACACAAAAGACCCCGAATAGCCAAAGCAATCTTGAGAAAGAAAAATGGAGCTGGAGGAATCAGGCTCCCTGACTTCAGACTATACTAAAAAGCTACAGTAATCAAGACAGTATGGTACTGGCACAAAAACAGAAATATAGATCAATGGAACAGGAGAGAAAGCCCAGAGATAAACCCACGCACATATGGTCACCTTATCTTTGATAAAGGAGGCAAGAATATACAATGGAGAAAAGACAGCCTCTTCAATAAGTGGTGCTGGGAAAACTGGACAGGTACCTGTAAAAGTATGAAATTAGAACACTCCCTAACACCATGCACAAAAATAAACTCAAAATGGATTAAAGACCTAAATGTAAGGCCAGACACTATCAAACTCTTAGAGGAAAACAGGCAGAACACTCTATGTCATAAATCACAGCAAGATCCTTTTTGACCCACCTCCTAGAGAAATGGAAATAAAAACAAAAATAAACAAATGGGACCTAATGAAACTTAAAAGCTTTTGCACAGCAAAGGAACATAAACAAGACCAAAAGATAATCCTCAGAATGGGAGAAAATGTTTGCAAATGAAGCAACTGACAAAGGATTAATCTCCAAAATTTACAAGCAGCTCATGCAGCTCAATAAAAAAAAAACAAACAACCCAATCCCAAAATGGGCAGAAGTCCTAAATACCTCATTTTTCTTATCCTACCATATTTCATTATATTCAACATCCTTGTATTATTATTACTATTATTATTATTTTGGTGTAAGTTTTTATAAACTCTAGAAAGAAGTCATCAATTTTATTTTAAATTTTATCATAAAAATCCCAAGAGTTAGTTATCCACATTCACCTTGGTTTTCTCCTACATACTTTGGAAAGTGTCACTGTTTTTTTTTTCTCCCTTAGGGAAAACATGTTGACATCCAGATTATCTAAAGTCATGGATTCAAGGTAAGGCAAGGGCTGCTGTCAGCAACATAAAATCACATAACATCCCACAATCCTTTTTGTTAAGAGACCAAGACACTCTGACATATGTTATCAATGTTAGATGACATTGCACAGTGCAGTAGTTTTTATATGAGACCCCAGCTCCTCCACATAACACGTCTGAACCTATGCTTCCCTGAAGAATTTAAGCCATCCACCTCTCTAGGGTTTACTATCCCCCTTGACCTTTACCTAAGGAAAGGAATAGTAGGTATACATTCCAGAATTTATGACAAATGAGCATTATTTTTTTCTCCATGTTTCAATTTCTGTCTCCCATTTTTAAAAACTATCACGTTATATGTTGTTTTAAAACATTTCGTCAAGTTTTTATATCCATTTATAACCTGTGGACATGATTAGAATTTAGGGGTATATTACACCTCATCAGTGAAAACTTCAAGATTCGAAATCAAAGTTTTAAGCCGCATCTATAGCAAATATTCTGTTAATTCACCTTGACTTTGTCTTTCCTCCCAGGTTTAATTAACCATTCTCCAGGAGTCAGTTATCTTTTTCCCAGGTTTTCATTTTATTTCACTTCAATTCACTTGTCCAAGTTGTTAGTTGATTTTCTACCCAGCTACTGGAATAAATGTCATTCCTCCTAATATTTTACTATCTGTGCCTTTGTGATTTTCCTTTGTTGGCACTGACTTTTTATTTACTTTTTGTGATTCATGAATTTTCTAAATCGGTAACTTGGAAAATGTTGCATAGACTCTTGATTGCTCACAATCCAAACAACTAGAAAACTCAAAAGACTGTAACAATCCTACAGTTCAGCATCACAGCTGGTGGTCAGTGATGTTGCTGTGATGGTGCCTGATGCTGGTGTCCCCATAATCAACAATCCATAATTAATTATGTCTTGAAATGGTTTATGTATGGGTGTTTATTCAAAATGTTAGAAAAAAAACAAAAACCAAATGAAAACAACAATAATAATTATACATGTATGTATTATACTCACTCTAGTTATACACTCTTTAATTGTACCTTCCTTTAGTGAATCTACACTGAATGTCAGCACAGCAAATCATAATTCTGTTAGGCTGGTTTCCTGCCTCATTGGCTCAGTCCTTCTGTCCTGTTTTACTCCATATCTTGGCTCAGGCTTTTGTTCTGCCCCAGTGGATACATTACATGATTTTCTGCCATTACCTCTGGCTCTGGGGTAATGGCACTCCCTTGGGCACAAAGTATGATATTTTTCCACTGATTCCAGCCACCACCACTCTCACTCTGAGGCACAGACTGGCCGCCTCTCCTTCCCCTACTCACTGTTGTGTAATACCAAACCTCCGGACACTGTTACAGCTGAGTTCATCAGGACAGGGTGGTGAGGAAGAGGGTTAGACCTACGACATATACAGTAACGTTCCATTAACCTAAACTTCTCCAAGATATATATACTGTGATCAGAAAACAGACTATCTCTTACCACAATATAGACTTGTTCAGTTGGTCATTTGTATTATCTGTTGTTCCGTTGTGTCTGATTCCAAGATCAGGCTTATCCCTTGCCCGGAGCTGTCCACAAAGGATAGATTCCCTGATGAGCAATGGACTGGGTTGGCTGAACAATTCTATTAACTTGGGGCTTGTTAACCTGAGTATAGGGGTTGTTGAAGTGTGGGCTCAGGAATTCAGTCCTGCTCCAGGCTCAGACACATTTTCCCTTTCTGTCATCTAACTGCCTTTCTACTTAAGAATTTCAAAAGCTTAGCATAGTTGAATTCTAAGCTGATGCCAAGATACTTTGTTATGCCAGCAAGAAAAAACATCAAGAAAAGGAAGAATAATGTTCAGTGACTGAACCTGAAACTAATGTAAATGATATCTTTCATCTGTATAGCATTTTACACTTTTAAAAGGATATTATCTATTTAATATTCACAACAATACTTACCTCTCATTGCCCCTATTTTACGAGTGAGGAAATAGAGCTCAGAGAAGAAGAATTACTTGTAAAATGTCACACAGCCATAAATGTCATAAATGACAGAGTAAAGGTGAAAACTCAAGTTTTTTGGACCCTCTGTCTAGAACCCTTTTTCCTACCCACACTGCCTTTGTGACTAGCTCAAGTTATAGAATGACAAATAACCCCCCAAAACAAAAAACACAAGAACAGAACCAGGATTATGCTTTGACTTTATTGTAAAGATGAATCCCTATCCTCTACCAGATTTTCTCCATTCCTTTCAATATCCATTTTCGTGTGAATTCTTCTTCTAGGCCAAATCTGACTCAGCTCTAAAATTTCCACATTCTTCATCTGCCAAATTTTCTTCTCCTCATTAAAAATCTTCTTTAAAGTCCAATTATTATGACTTTCCTATAGTACATCCTTAAATTTCTTTGTGAGTATCTTAATTCAGGAGTTGAAATTTTTATACTGTGTCCTGTTCCCTGTTAATACTCAGAACACATTAACTAATCTTTATGAGAATGTTTCAGGGCCTAAAACTGTAGATAGTACTAACTTTTCCCATCATATAAGGTACTTCCTCACAGGGATTTTGGGGTTTAGATTACTCAGCACATGGAACACATTTAAAACAATGCCTTACACATAGTACATGCTCAGTAGAAATTGTTTTGTTATTGCCATTATTGTTATCATTTTTTGGCATACACTGGAGTGAGAAGTGAATCCCTCTCAGATCAGATTGATGAAGATTTAAAAATGTATTCAATTCTGGGCTTCCCTGGTGGTGCAGTGGTTGAGAGTCCGCCTGCCGATGCATGGCCGCTTAGCCTGCGCGTCTGGAGCCTGTGCTCCGCAACGGGAAAGGCCACAACAGTGAGAGGCCCGCGTACCGCAAAAAAAAAAAAAAAAAATGTATTCAATTCTAAATGACAATTGCGTGTTGTCCTTTTTTTTTTTTAATCAATTTACTTATTATTTTATTTTTTGGTGCATTGGGTCTTTGTTACTACACGCAGTCTTTCTCTAGTTGCAGTGAGCGGGGGCTACTCTTCGTTGCGGTGCACAGGCTTCTCATTGCAGTGGCTTCTCTTGTTGCGGAGCACGGGCTCTAGGCGCGCGGGCTTCAGTAGTTGCAGCACGCGGGCTCGGTAGTTGTGGCGCACAGGCTTAGTTGCTCCATGGCATGTGGATCTTCCCAGACCAGGGCTCGAACCCGTGTCCCCTGCATTGGCAGGTGGATTCTTAACCACTGTACCACCAGGGAAGCCTCATGTGTTCTCTTTCTGACTTGTAAATTTAAAAAGATAAATCACTGCCTTTATTTGGGTGTTTTTTAAAAATAAATATTATCATTAATGTTTATAAGGAATAAAAGAATTCTAGCCTGGTAAATTTCTGTTTACAAGCTATAGTTTGCAAAAGCTGTTCTACCCCTATAGTTACCAGTGGTGAAGGCTGTTTGGTTGCAATTATAAACATGCTCATCATACCAATATTTAGTGGCAGAAATATTGTAGTACTGAACATGTTCTGAATTCTTTTCAGTTTCTTTTTATTTTTTAATCACTAAGGATATTTGGATGACAATAATTTGTTGTTCAAGAGTTCCTCTTGTCATGCAGCTTATTTCTCTCACCTAAAATAGAAATGTATTTTTAATTGCTAAAATATGCACTTTTAAGCACATTGTCATTATACTTGAAAACTGGAAACCTATAACAATAGAAGTAACAACACTCAAATTAACCCTGGAAAGAATGCATAAGAAAACTATGATGTAATTCGAAGTTTACTTCTATCGAATAAGCCACAATATGGGGTGAATTTTATATGTACTCATAACTTACATAGTTCAATTTAGCAATTACTATTATTAAGTAATAAGTGCGGGCATTATATCAGTAACATTAATCAAAACGACTCCCCATTGAAAGTTGCAACTATGATTCCCTACTCTCTACCTCAGAGATTAGCTCTCCCCAAGAAAAGTGACACAGTTCTCCTTTTATCAGATTATCCCACTCCTTCCTACAAACTATTCTAGGCTGTTTCTTTTATGTGGAAAGTTTTCCTATTCCCAGAAGTCCAAACTCATCATTCTACACACAGCTAAAGTTTTGTGTCCTCAATGTCCTAGTAGTTTGAAAGGGAGGCGTCTGTTTCTCTATATTTTATTTTGCCTCCAAGTACAGATCTCCGAGCTCCCCATTCCTCAAACTACACACTTTGATATTTATGTATTTGTTCATGTTCAATCACTTTAAAGCTGAGTTTCTGTGTGCCATTTTTATATTTGAAGTTTTGTTCTCTAGAATCTCTTGGATGATGGACAGTGTTTAATGATTTTTATGGAATGCCTACCAGAGGGCTTCATTCAGTGATATTATTAATAATAAATGTGTTTTTTTGGTGCTAATATAGCAAGATAGCTAGTGGTTTATTTGTTTTTTCTGAACTGGATGTTTTTAAATACTCACTGTGTGTATACTCAGTTTCATTTGTGTCATTTGCATGTATGAAGACACTAGCTAGGCACCCTCCTGATCAGACAGAAAACACACGCTGTATCCTGCCAGCATTCTCTAGAACAGCAGCCCAGGCAGAAGAAGAATGATGCCTTAGAAGAGAGGAAACTGTTTACCTTGGTTCAAGTCTAGCATCATTCTTTCCCTGCTCCCAGGGTGAAGGTCGTCTCTGAGCCGACGGGGTGTGTGGTCCTCTCATGTGTGTCCACATAGCAAACAGAGAGGAGCTATAGATCCTGAAGGCACTGATTCTTCTATTTCAGTGAAAGGAAAGTGATCCAGATATCCAGTTGTCATCAGCGCGTTTCTATGTGGATGCCACACAGGCACTCCTAATTCGGCATGCTCGTTTCTCCCCTGGAACCTGATCCCTTTCTTATGTTCTCGCCCTCAGAAAAGACTATCATTATCCATCCAGTGACCAAGCCAGGTGGCCTGGGCAGTCATTTGCGAGTTTGTCTTCTCTTTCACCACCATGTTCAGTTAGATGCCAGCTCCCAGGATTCTACCTTCTCAGTAGCTCTTGGTCTGTTTCCTCCTCTCCTCCCCATTGCACCACTCACCCCAGTTTGGATCCTGATTATTTTCCCTTAGATTATTGCAGTATTGAGTTCACTGGCTTCCTGTCTTTAGTATGGAACACCTCCTTGCTGCCCAAAGATTATTTTTCTAGAATGAAAATCTAATCTTGTCATGTCCTTTTTCAAATCTCCTCATATCTCTTCACTCCCTGCCTTTAGTATAAAATTTTCACTTTCTATATCCTAACCCTCTGGTCCCTGCCTAATTCACCAGTATATCTTTTGTCACTACTCACCTTGCATTTTACTTTACAGGCGCATGGAACACTATCTTCTCTTCCCCAGTTCTGCTTTTGCTCATGCTTGGAACGTGCAGTCCATCTTTTCATCCTGTTAGTCTCAAGTTCTACATCACCTGGTCTATGAAGCCTCCATCACTGCCCCCAAGAAACTGGGTGCCTAGTCATGTAGGCCCCCATGGCCCACGCTTCTTTTTGTTCTGTAACTTTTTATAGGACCACCAAGCAATTCCAAGTTATAACAGTCATTTCCTAGTCAGCTATGTGGATGACCCCCTGGAGTACATGCAGTACACAGCATGTATGTCAGCAGAGGTGGCCCTGACTGCATGTCTGCCTCTCTGCTAGACTATCCACTCTCTTAAAGGGCAAGAATTTGCCTTTAATTGTTTTTATCTCTAGTAAGCTAGTTCTATCATCTATGAGTCCACATACATGCCCACACATATGCACACTCACCTAAAAAATAATTCTACTTCTTAGGGAATGTAGGCATAAAATATAGAGGCACATATTAAAATTTAAATTCGATTAAATCCAACTGGATTAAATCAATCCAAGTTAAATCAATCCGATTAAATCTCCTTCAGTGATTTCAGAGTTTAAAGTTGGAATGATTAGAGAACTGTGTTAGATTTTATAAGAAAATTCCATTTTTATTTCTTTTTCATTTTAGTTTTTACTTAAGAAACTTTATTTTTTAGACTAGCTTTAGGTTCACAGTACAGTTAAGTGGAAAGTACAGAGTGTTCCCGTATATTCTCTGTCTGTCTCCACACATGCACAGCTTCTTCCATTACCAACATGAGAGTGGTACATTTGTCACAATTGATGAACTTATACTGACACATCATTATGCCCCGGAGTCCATAATTTACATTAAAGGTTAACTCTTGATGTTGTACATTCCATGGGTTTTGACAAATGCGAAATGCCACATATCCATCATTACAGTATTGTACAGAATAGTTTCAGTGCTCTATTTTCATTTCCTTTTAATTTCTGAATTCAAAGACTTATTACTTTTGATTTTTTTCTCTGAATGTTTTTATAAACACTAGATACACCACACTTTTCTTGACTTTTTTTTGCTATCCCTTACTTAGAAGATGGCACCAGTGTCGTCATTGGAAACCTATGTGAGGGTATTTGTGAGACTGACAATTCTCCCATACTGTTTACTAGCCCTTCTGGTCAGTGACTCATCAGATCTCTTCCTTACAGAGCCTACAACTGGTTGGGACTCTCTCGTTTCACTTCCTGGCCTATTTGATGAATGTAGACCCAGGTTCCCAGCTTTCTTAGATTTACTTGTGTATTATTTTTCTTCTTATCTTTTCAAAAGCTACATTGAATCTTTTTAGTGCTGTTTATTGGCTTTTTTAAACTATAGAAATAATGGAGACTACTATTTGAAAGCTTTGAAAATAAAGATAAGGTATACAAATGTAAACCTAAGTAACCTGCAATACTCAGTGATAAACATTTCTTTCCTTCTAGGCTTTTTCCTATATATGTGTATATACACACATATATATACTAAATCTATTCTATAGGTATATATACGTGAATCATACTGTCTAAATAATTTTGTATTCTCTTTTTTAATGATCATTTTATGGCATTTGTTTTCTTATGATCATTAGCGTTCTCTGAAAATGTTATGTACCGCGATTCATTTGACCAATTTCTATTATTGGACATTTAGGTTGTTTCATATGTCATTTTGCCAGTATGAATAACATTTTTGGACACTCCTCGGTGAGAGGATAGCTACACTGACTCTATATAGAATTTCTTCTACTTACCACACCTGAGCAAAGTCTCTCTTAGAATATGTGTGTTAGAGTCTTTATGTCAGTCACATAGCAGTAGAGACGAGAAAGGAGAAAAGGCACTCTCTTTAGTGGTGCTATGGGGCTCGAGTCTCAGCTCATGTTCTTACAGGCTGTGTGAACTTCGGAAAATTACTCAACATCTCTTTGCTTTAGTTTATTTGTAAAACTGGGGTAATAGTATTTTATTTATAGGGTTCTTGTTAGGAATACAAATATACTAAATATATAAGTGGTATCTTTTAAAATTCATCTAGTGACTAGTGAAGTCGAATTAGAACTCTGAGTCTAGAGCACTCTGCTAAGAATTCTCTTTTTAGCATTCAATGTTAGCTCTGGCAGATATATCCTAAGGATGAAAATGCCCAAATGTGACACCTGTGGCATATTTTTAGATTATTTGAGGTCACACTTAGTATCCTAAAACATAGTCTTTTAGATCTAGTTTTATATTTTTCTTAGTTTTTGAAATTCCATTGTTGAAAGCTGACTACCTGATCATTGCTGGACGACGATATGATTTCCCAGGTACAGGTTATGTTTTAATAAGACATATTGAAAAACAGGGGTAATGTAAACCAAAGACTTTATACACTTTTCCATTTTTTTCTTTGTATATAGCAGATTGAACCTCCTAGATTGCATTGGAAGTATTTACCAGATTCGGGAAATGACCTATTGCTAATTATTTGGGTCAGATTCAGAAGTTTATCTTTTTAGCTTCTAATTTTGAGATAATTCCTTACTTACATAAAAGTTACAAAGTCTATTACAAAGAACTCTATTATATCCTCTACCCAGATTCAACAATTCTGAACATTTTGCCCCATTTACTTTAGCATTTGTTCTTTCCCTCTCTCTATATCTTCTTTTTATGCACAAACACTTTAATATGTGTTTCCTAAGGACTGTCTCTTACATAACCAAAGTACCTCTATCAAAGTCAGGAAGTGTAACATTCGTACAATGTTATATCTAATTCATAGTTTTTGTTCAAAGTTCACAACGTGTTTGAATAATATATAGTATTTTTTTCTTGTCCAGGTTACAATCCAGGATCACACGTTGTGTTAATTGTCATGTTTCTTTCATTTCCTTTCATCCAAAACAGTTCCTCAGCCTTTCTTTTTCTTTCATGATCTTAATGATTATGAAAAGTAAAGCCAATAACTTTGCAGAATATCCTTCAGTTTGGGTTTCTTTGATGTTTCCTTACAATTAGCTTCAGGTTTTGTATTTTTGAGTGTAACAGCATAAAAGTGATGTTGTGTCCTTCTCAGGGTATCATATCAGGAAGCATATCATATCGTTTTGTCTTGTTATGAGTAACATTAGCCTTGATAACTTTAATAAATTTGTATTTGTTAGGTTAACTTACTATAAAGTTATTATTTTTTCTCTTTGTAATTAGTAAATAACCTGTGGTGATTATGCTGAAACTGTGTAAATATCTTCTTGCTCATCAAACTTTCATCCACTCTCTTTAGTATTCATTAAGTTGGATCCCCTGTCTTTTTTGACATGTCCCTATCTTAGCACTTTCTTACTTTCTGGTACAACAGAAAGTTCCAGACTCATTTTATGGTTTCCCTGCCCCACCCTGGGCTCATTTCTCTCAGGATCCCTAGTTCCTTTTAGTGGAAAATGGTATTTAGAGACAAAGATCTGGGTGTTAGATGTGATCATTACTCTTGTGGTGTCTTTACTTCTAGGCCCATCCATTTGACAGATCTAAGAAATGTACACACACACTGATACATGTGTTTATACCTCTTTCTGTAAAATTATATAGTATACATATTATGGGTATGAATGTATGTGTATATATATAAATGAGTTCATACTCACATCTCCAATTCCAATTCAATATTACAAGGGTCACAAAATATCTAAAAACTAGAATAGATGGGACTGATATTAATTGAGTGTAAGCAAAAGGGAGAGGAAGAATTCAAGGTGACTATACATTGTAAATGCTAGCATGGCGCTCCCAACTGTTCAGTGTAAAATATTTTGTGTACCAACATTTTTTGTTGTGTGTGCCAAACCTACTAATAAAGCCTTAAATTGCTTTACATTTTTAGCAGCTGTATCACAGCGTTCCTGCATATTGATCTTGTGATCAAATAAAACTTGAGGTCTTTATGTTAACTGTTGTCAAGCAAGGTCTGATACCTCTTTTCTTATGAACTTAGTTTTTTGAAACTGTATTGTATGTATTCCTGTGAAATTTTATCTTATTAGTGTTTGACCATCATTCATCTCCTTCAAACCCCTTTAAACCTCGTTTAGCTAATATATTAATTGTCCTACAAATTACCTGTTATACAAAATTTTTATAAAATGCTTTCTATGGCTTTAGCTGACCTTCTCTGAAGATAAAGCAGAAGGTTGAGACTACAGTATACTTTTGGCGGTGAGGGTGATAAACCTGGCACTGTAACTGGAAATGGGGTCATTTCTTACCATAGTATTTTATGTTATGAAATAGATAATCAAGAGTTAGGTTATCAAATGCTAAAAAATCAGGGGGGCAAGGTAAGAAATGTGACTCAAGATTTACAAAAAGACAAGGAAATCTCCCTGATGGCCCTCACATAGACTGAAAAAGACTATTAATATGTCCATCCCATTCTTGGCCTTCTTTTCCTCTCAATTTAAACATTCTTCCTAGGTAATCTAATTCACTTCCAAGGCTCTAAACTCTCCAGCTACTCTTCTATAGCTGTTGCTTCTTCCATAATTGTAGAATTTTGACTGCTTTGTGTCAACTAAGCTAGGGATCACATTTCCTAGCCCTATTGCAATAGGTGTGGACATATAGCGGTTCTAGCATGGGGAATATGATTAAAAGTTACATATGCAACTTCCTCCTCACTTGCTTAAGAGGACTTCTCTGGCCTCAAACTTCCACTCTTTTCTCCAAGCACAGAGACTAGAGAAACCACATGTTGAACCTGGAACAGCTACTATCAGCCTGGGCCCCTGAATAATTGCATGAGGTAGAGCCACCCACCAGCCTGAAATACCTGCTCTAGAATTTCATGTGAGTGAGAAATACCTTACAATTGTTTGAGCAATTACCTTTTTTTTGGTGCTTCTCCTGAGTCCCCTACTTGTATATTCAACTGCTCGCTAGATATTTCTACTTTCGTATCTCAGAGATGTCTCAAGTCTAACATATTTACATTTCTCTTCAAATTTACTTCTCATTTCTGGCATTATTATCATCCCAGATGACCTCTCCATTGCACGTGGAGTTACTCCTGGCTACTTCCCTTCCCCTTCGCCCATATCGAATCTGAACATCTTGGTTCTGACGGCTTTATCGCTTGCCTCTCCAACCCTTCCTCTCCATGCTCTTGTCTGTTGCTTTAGACGAAGTCCCAGTCATCTCAGGCTGGGATTGATGCAACAACCCAATAACTGTTTTTTCTGTCTCTAATCTTGCTCCCCTCAAATTTATTCTTGGCTATGGTTTTATTACTGACTAGCTCAATGATCTCATCTGAAAAGTACGGATACTCACGGTATCTACCTTTTGGAGTTTTTATGAGAACTAATGTTGGCTAGATGCCAAGCCTTTAGCATGGTTCCTGAGATACAGCAGGACTTAAAACAAGTTAGCTATTGTTAACATTATTATTAGAATTTCCATATCATAACTATTCTTAAAATTCCTTAAAGGGTTATTATTCCTTTAAAAGGTAATCCTATAATTCCTTAAAGGAGTATTATTGTTTCTAGGGTAAAATCGCAGCCCTTAGTGAGCCTGGTTAACATTCTGTAATCTGGTCCCTATTGAACTCTCCAGATTTATCTCTTGTTATTCTCCCCTTCTAACCTTCTGCTTTATTCATATTGCAATACCTACAGTTCCCTTAACATGTCAAACTCTTTGATACCTCTTATTTTTGTACATGTTGATTCCGTTGCTTTAAACACACTACTTCATTGTCTTTCCTGAACTCTTATTAGCCATTCATCCTTCAAATCTCACCTCATATATCACCTCCTCTCGGAACTTTCCTTGATGTTTTCTGGTCTAGTTTAAGCATGTGTTCCATGTTCATCCATAACACCATGTGTTTCCTTTATTGTGGCAATTAGGATAATGTTCTACAAGTGTTTATTAATGGTGGACATGCTTTGGGTGTTTGCCTGGCCCTCTATCCTGACTTGGTGGGCTTCAGTGGTTTTATTTATATATGAGTCTTCACCCTATTTTTCATATTTGATTGAAACATACCCAAAGACAGGGCTGAGTATATTTGTTATATCTGCTGAAAATTTGAATTGAGACAAAACTATGGCTGGTTAATATGGCTGCTAGACTTGTAAAATATGAAAATTTAGGACCTTAGAAAGGAAAAAGGAAATAGACACAAAACTACAGACAGAACGTAGAAAAACAGGGATAATGGATAAGCAGAGAAAGTAGGTATTCAGAGAGGAGAATAAATTTTTTGAGAATTCAAATCCAATGTTCCAGAAAATATTTTTTATGGTTGTTTATGATATGCGTGGAATTTATTACATCTTTGCTTTATATCTCCATATCTTTTTGTTTTCAGCTCAATTTTTTATTCCATATATAGTTATTTATTTCTGAAAAAATTATCAAATTCATAAAGTTGTGAGCTATAAAGACTGAATAATCAGAAAGTTAAGTGTTATTTGAGAGACATTCTACTAGAAAAACATTGAATGAATCATCAGAAGGCCAAAGTTCTAGACAAAACTCTGCCATTATTTAACTATATAATCTTGGGTAGGTCAGTTGACTGGAGTTCCCCTCCTTTCAGTTATGTCATCTCTAAAGTAAAGACCATAATTTCTTTCCTGCTTACCTTGGAGTTGTAATAATCAATTGTCCACTTTGAAAATGTTAAGTGTTTATAGACAACAGACCTTATTAATATTCTGCAATAGAAGAATACTGGCTACGATTGACTGGAATGACTTCTCAGTCCAAAGATATTACACTACTAGTCACTAGTTTCATTTACGTAAAAAAGAATGCTTCCCATTTTCAGAAAGGTACAAATATCTACATTTGGAACCTAGGAGAGACATATTACACTATTTATGTGCAATATGGTAGCATGTATTATGTATATTCACCTAGGTAATATTTTTAGTAAAAGAAAAGGAATTGCAACCAAATATAAAAGGATAAGAAACAAAAATATTTATAAAAAAGGAAAAGAAAAAAAGATGTTTCCAATTATATGCTACAGTTATTAAGGGCTCAGACTCTTAGTTTTCTCAACTGCAAAATGAGATTTCATAATTATACAGGCTAATGGGATTGTAAAGAATTTAGCACAACTGACCCGGAATGAACTTTGGAGAGATTACTGATTAGAAGTGTGAGGCTGAGGGCTTCCCTGGTGGTGCAGTGGTTAAGAATCTGCCTGCCAATGCAGGGGGCATAGATTTGAGCCCTGGTCCGGGAAGATCCCACATGCCATGGAGCAACTAAGCCTGTGCGCCACAACTACTGAGCCTGTGCTCTAGATCCCACGAGCCACAACTACTGAGCCCCATGCACCTAGAGCCCGTGCTCCGCAACAAGAGAAGCCATGGTAATGAGGAATCTGTGCACGGCAATGAAGAGTAGCCCCCGCTCACTGCAACTAGAGAAAGCCCGCATGCAGCAACGAAGACCCAACACAACCAAAAAAATAATAAATAAATAATTAAAAAAAAAAAAAAAGAAGTGTGAGGCTGACCAGGTGCAGAAATGTGATCCCAGGTGTAGAGTTTCACAGCAAGTCATAGATTTGCATTCATATAACACTCCAGATATGGAAGGATCTGGATCCTTGCATTTGTCTCCTGGGAAGTGGTTGATTATTGGTCTTAATTCTTCTAAATGTCAGCCAATCAGATGGAATTTCTCTGCCCCTCATTTCCCAATAAAATTTTAGATATAAGCATACTAATATTTTTCTGAGTCATTATAGAACCAATCTAGTACAAACTTGGGAAACATTTATCCAGCCCTACCTAGTTTGTTTAAGATCTTTGCACAAATATTTGCAGAAAGCAATCATTGAAACTCAACCTATGTCCTAATATAATTGTGAATAAAATGTGTGACAATATTACAGATGGCTCTAGCTTTATATGACAATGTAAAACAAATGCATGGAAAATGTAATGAAAATGGTGCATAATGCATCCTACTTTATAGATGTTCATTATCTTCAGTGGATTTGTGACAGTAGTTCAGAAGGATAATTTTAACTTTCTTCATCTTTCTAGACTATTGTTAAATTAATTTTGACTATTGTTCTAAATACATTCATTTCCTGTAAGATGTAAAATCATGGGTAGAAGAGTGCTGGGTATCTAGTTGTCTAAAAGGAATAGCTGTCATTGAGAAAACAGCTCCAGTTTAATGTGGCAATAATAAAAATGAATTATGCATACTGGAAATGTAATAAGCAGAGATATTTTACCACAATAAGAATACAAAAATGATGCAATATTATATTCATTTTCAGAAAACAAGGAGAAATAGCTCCTTTGTCATGAAATATTAAGCATGCATCCGTGGGGATTTACCAATAAATTAAAACAAAAATTTTTTTGGTCTTAAAATAGAATCTCAAAAAAAGCCTCAAATCACCCACATGGTACATAGAGTGCCAGGTTTATTCTGAATGATGCTGATAGGAAATAGTGGCTGCAGGGCAAGGAAGAGAGCCAAATTTAAGTTCAAATTCTAAACATTTGTCTGTGGATCTTGTATATTTGAAATGCCATTTCCTGGTATAATGCGTTTTAAAAGTTGTCATGTTTCTAAATTTGATATACAATTTAAAATCTAACCTATATTAATGTTTCATTTTAATTATGGTAGTTCTTTTACATTAAGGAATAAATCAAGAAAATCGTGTGCCACAAAAGCATCATTTTCAGATGATATTTCCTATGCCATTGTTTGGGTTTGAGATGCCCTGACCCTGCACGTACAGTCTCCTTTCAGAAACACAAGATGAAATTCTAGCTGCACATCTGTTTTAAGTGCAGCAAAGTACAACTCCTTAACCTTATATATGCTAAATGCTTTCATTGACTGTTGAGTAAGAGTCATTTTGGGTCATTCCCCAAGATTCAAAATCAGATGAGAAAGTGACTATGAAAAATCACTAAGTACACATACACAAGAGCACATTTAGAATTTATAAAGCAACTATTCCTTAAAGCAGTTTAACCGCTCAAGTTTGAGATTTTAAAGTTTGTCAATTTGTGAGTAAATTAAGTAGGAATGTTTTTCCCTATTCCAATAATTCCACCTGTATTAATGTACATCACAGATCCTAGACGTCAGTGGTTCTCAAACTTTATTTTTTATAACAATCCCCTGAGTTGTATACTGAAACTGCATGTAGCCAAATTCTAAATCTCCTCCCCATCCAGTAGGTCTGGAGTGAGCTTGGGAATCTGTAGTTTCCATAAACCTCAGGTGATTTGTATGCTGGTGAATCACCCATCATATTTGAGAAGAACTGAGCATTTTGAAATAGTTATGAGAGGAAAACCAGTTAATGTTGTAAGTTATGCATCTCCAATTTTAATACATTTCTAGAAGCTTGTAGACACAGTTCAGGATAGAAAAGATATTTTAATCAATTGGCAATATTAGGTTTGGCTTCTGGCCCCTGGATATCCAGTTGTACATTTGTAAATCACATCCCGCTTTGGGCATTGGTACTTCATTGTTAAATGGAGGGTGAGATGGTGTGTGGAGTCTGTTATTTCTAACGTGCCTTCCCATCTTATGTGAGTCAGTGCTTCTGCACTTCTGCTTTTCTTGGCTCCTGGGTTGGGCTTCACATGAGCATAAGGCCACTGTCTAACAGCACTTGATGAGATCAGAGTGGAAGGAGATGTTCTCAACCTTAATAAATTCAACCAGCATTATTTTTGAGAGTTCACCATTCTCTTCTCCTGCCTTGGGAAGAAAGGATTTGGTAGAATGAAAGAACGTGTGCCTGACAATTTAAATTTATTTACAGGAAATAAAGAACGAAGTTATGAAATCTTTAAAGGGCAGTATATCTTGAATTTTTATTGGTGGGTAAATATGCTTGTGCCACAGAAAATGAATTTCGTGTCATCATTTACTATCACAAACATATGATTATTTCAGTAACATAGATGACATGTGACCTTCTGTTTTCTCTATTTCTAGACATTCAAAAAAATTGGGGGTACCCTTTAAAAAAATTAAAACCTCCAGAATGTGAAAGCAATCTTGGATGAAATAGCATGGTAACTTATATCTACCTCAAGCATCTGTCAATAAGTTTCATGCTTCAAAAACCTATAAAAGAGGAAAATAAAGTTCCTTTAATTTTTCTACCTTTCAACTCTGGAACAGAATATCCCTGACTTTAAAATGGATCATCTCCAAAGAAGGGAAAAATGAAAAGATAGCTTAACATATTATTAACTGCTAGTATTTTTAGTGTTTTGAAAATTTGTTTATATATTCCGCTCATTGAAATATGCAGTTATGACATTTCCAAGAAGTGATGGCGTTTGGTGTTAAAGACAAAATAGTGGCAATTTATACCATAGCAGCCTGATTCTGGCACCTGTTCTGTCTGAGGAAGAAAGTTTTCTGAGGCCACTTGTGGAGTCAGTGGCTGTCTAATGTGACATAAACATGTAAACGTTTGTTACTCTTCAACAATACTATGATTTGTGATTAATAAGTAATAGCAAATAATTAGATAGCACTAACTTAGATTTTAAGTATCATGTGTGTATGTGTGTGTATTCATGTAACTGTCATGATAACTGTCATTATCTTCATCTTACAGATGAGAAACTGAGCCAGGAAGAAATTACATCTGTTGCCCAAGGTTACGTGGCTGGTAAGTGAAAGATCCCAGGCAACCTGGCAACAGAGTTTATGTACTTAACTAGCAGACAACACTACCTCTCAACTTCAGATGTGTTGTCCTGCTGAATAGCCATCCTGGGAGGCTGTACAATTCCATCTATGTTGGCATTACTGAAGACATTCCTGTACTTTCTTCAATGTGATTGATTGATGATAAATTAAAAGCCAATCTAAACAGAGCGAAATACCCCCAGCAGCTCAATCTGGCAGTATAAAAAGGAAGTGAGCTGTCCCTCTCACTAGATGCAGCCCATAGACATGTTTAGTTTGGCCTGTGGTTTTGGCCTGGACAGTGTTTTACATTTTAATTAGTTACCAAAATAAACACAATGAAATTTAAGAGCCTTACACACAAATGTGAATTTCTGCCCTCTCTCAGAAAATTGGATCCTCAACATTGGGCTTTTATCTCCAGTTTCTTGCAGTCCCATCATCTACATCCCCCAGAAACTGGGGCTCAGTGTCACTTACCACTTGTCTCATGACTTCATTTGTGTATTTTACCTGCCTGGCCCCTGTAAACATTTGATTTTGTGACACTTGAAACAAAAATATTGTTTTCAAGGAGTAGTGGAAACAAAATAGTTATTGGAGCTTACAAAAGGAAATTTCAGAAAGGCGGCTTTTCGGTTAGAAGGGCATGTATTCCTAGGAATTAAAGGATTAATACAGAGCATTATTCTGAGCAAAAGAATTTAGGGTCAGATTAAATCTTGGGACACATAATTCTGTCCCGTCCCTAATTTTCTATGTGCCCTCAAGCAAGTTCCTCAACTTTCATGTGGAATAGCATATTTTCCAAACTCTAGGTACTATTCACACAAGATGACAAAAAAATATTTTCATGCCATGATCAATGTGTACTATTCCAGAGAAGATCAATATGTTACCCAAATGAATAGCAGAAAGATCCCATAGCAATATCACAAATCCCTCTCTCTCCAAGGATGAAATCATTGATTCTTTAATAAACAGGATCTATCAAACAGTAACGACAAGAACAGACACTAATTTGGTAATGTCTGCTGGATAATAAACACATGTGTTTAATGCGCTGCTGCTATTTTTATCACAATTAGAAATGTGTTCACCAAGAACTCTCCCACATAGCATTCTATAAGCAAATCTGCTTTGGACCTAGTCTTTAAAATGTTTGCCTTTATATGATACATACAAACTCCTTTATGCTTTGTTTTATCTGCACTGGCGGGATTTGTGCAGCCATACACCCAGACCTCCTGTTATTTAGCTAGTAGTTCACCCATACATTCGTTCGAAAGATATTTACCAAGCGCCTACTACATTCCATGTTCTCAGCTTCATTATTGCAATTTACAGCCTAGACACGGTTCAAACAATGAGGGATATTCAGTTATTATGGAGATGGAGGATGCTCAATGGGTCCATTGTTCTATTTTGTGGTTTGAATGGGATTACTGAAATTACTGAAGAAATATTTCCTCACATTTGAGTTCCAAACTTAGTAGCAAAGTACCAAACATCTTGGATATATGTTGTCCTCTGTGTTTCTGAGTCAAGCTGGGAAAACTATCTCCAAAGCAGCCTGGTATCTCTGCATCATCAGCTGGCTGGCATTGTGGGGATAGAGATAATGACAGTTTAATTTTTTTTTTTTTATAAATGTATTTATTTATTTATTTATTTTTGGCAGCACTGGGTCTTCATTGCTGTGCACGGGCTTTCTCTAGTTGCGGTGAGCAGGGTCTACCCTTTGTTGCGGTGCGCGGGCTTCTCAATGCAGTGGCTTTTCTTGTTGCGGAGCACGAGCTCTAGGCACACGGGCTCAGTAGTTGTGGATCGCAGGCTCTAGAGCACAGGCTCAGTAGTTGTGGCTCACGGGCCCAGCCGCTCCACAGCATGTGGAATCTTCTCGGACCAGGGCTCGAACCCGTGTCCCCTGCATTGACAGGCGGATTCTTAACCACTGCACCACCAGGGAAGTCTGACGGTTTAATCTTTATTATTCTTTCTGAAAATTTGCCAGTTTGTTGTTCCCATCCTATCGTTCCTTAAAGTCTGTCTCAGAGCCTTTGGCATTCCGTTGCATTCTGTTTGGCAAATCCTTCAGCCCATGTAGCACACTTTGTTTCCCTTTCTTCCAAGTTGACTCTTACTTGGTCACATTAGAGAAATGTATTAGTGTCAAATATACCAAGGCTTCCTTCATAAAATATACAGATGATGTCACTGAATAAGGTTTGAGAATGTCGTCAGTGATTTCTTCTTAGTCCAGAAAGGTGTGTAATCTGTGATTCTGTTTAGATCTCTTAAGGTTCCAAAATTTCCATTCAGATAGAACCTTTCAACAATCATTTATAAGCCTGCTTCCTTTCCTTCCTAATGTTAAACCACAGTTAACAGCATCCTGACTACTTGTGTACTGAACCACTGCAACAGGTTACATATGAGACCACAGCCAGAAGCCCATTAATGCCCTAATGAAAGCAATTTGTATCAACTAAGTCACAATGAAGACACAAGAGGGAAAAGGTTAACCCTGCCAAATGGGAGTCTTATTGAATTAAATGAAAACTGCAGTTCGCTCTTTCCTCCGAATCCTGGGTGAAATTCAGAGACACAAGCTACATCGGCCTGAAGTATTTTTGGATTTTGTTTTCTTTTTGCTCTACCTCTTAGCACATGCTTATTTCAAAGCTCTTCTACTTTTATTTCACTGTCAAGAAGTTTTCTTTCTGATTTTGAATACAGCAGGATGGAATGATTGAAGGGTGTGTGTGTGTGTGTGTGTGTGTGTGTTGGACGACCGGGTGGAGTCCCAAAGAAAGGAAATCAAGAGAGATCTAAAGGTCTCTTTTCATCAACTGTTCAACCAAAGAACACATGTTCTATTGGGTACTTTCCAAACTGCCAGACTGTGCTATTCATCTAAAAGGTTCAGCTCCATCAAAGTCTATCTTGTTGGAATTCTTAGAATTGGAAATATATTTTTTGTAGGATTTATTTTCTTTTCCCTGAGAAAAAAGTGCAAAAAATGCCCAGGAGATTATTATCACCTTCAACATTCATGAGCATCATGGATAAGCATCTCATTCTAGGTCTTAGAAATATAAGAAAACAAAAGAGGGTAAAGTAGTCTCCCTTTTTTAAAAAAAAAAAACAAACGCTAGGAGCTTACAGTTAATTTGAGGAACAGGTCATGTGCGTGTAAGTATGCAGATAATTAAAGATATATTGGTAAGTGGTATAGACAATAATGATGTAGGAGAGAGTGAGAAGGGAAGCTGAAATGGAAAGTTCCATGGAAAAATATTAATGATTGAAATTTGCTCAGGGATAATGCTCCATGACCTAATATTAACCAGAAGAATGATGACTATTAGAAAGAACTGTAGAAAAAACTTGAGGCAGAAACCTTTCCTCCCAGTTTGTTTACTACTGATCTATTTTCTTTACCCAGACTACCTGCATTTAGTCCTCATACCTAGTGCTCTTTGCATTGCCACAACTAATTCTTCTAGAACAAGGGTCAGTAAACTTTTCTCTGTCAGATAGTAAATATTTTAGGCTTTGTAAGCCATGCAGTTTTTGTCACAACTACACAGTTACAGAGCTGTAACATGAAAGCAGCCATAGACAATATGTAAGAATTGAATACTGTAATATTCTAATAAAACTTTATGAACACTAAAATTAGAAGTTCATATAATTTTCGTGCATCATGAAATAGTATTCATCTTTGGTTTTTTTTTTTACTTTGAAATCTTTACTTTAAATTTTATTTATTTTTTTAATATCTTTATTGGAGTATAATTGTTCTACAATGGTGTGTTAGTTTCTGCTTTATAACAAAGTGAATCAGCCATACATATACATATATCCCCATACCTCCTCCTCCCTATTGCGTCTCCCTCCCACCCTCCTTCTCCCACCCTGCTTCTCCCACCCCTCTAGGTGGTCACAAAGCACCGAGCTGATCTCCCTGTGCTATGCAGCTGCTTCCCACTAGCTATTGATTTTACATTTGGTAGTACATATATGTCCATGCCACTCTCTCACTTCATCCCAGCTTACCCTTCCCCCTCCTTGTGTCCGCAACTCCATTCTCTACGTCTGCGTCTTTATTCCTGTCCTGCCCCTAGGTTCTTCATAACCATTCTTTTTCTTTTAGATTCCATACATATGTGTTAGCATATGGTATTTGTTTTTCTCTTTCTGACTTACTTCACTCTGTATGACAGACTCTAGGTCCATTCATCTCATTCCAAATAACTCAATTTCGTTTCTTTTTATGGCTGAGTAATATTCCATTGTATATATGTGCTACATCTTCTTTATCCATTCATCTGTTGATGGACACTTAGATTGCTTCCATGTCCTGGCTCTTGTAAATACAGCTGCAGTGAACATTGCAGTACATGACTCTTTTGAATTATGGTTTTCTCAGGGTATATGCCCAGTAGTGGGATTGCTAGGTAGTTATATTTTTTGTTTTTTAAGGCACCTCCATACTGTTCTCCATAGTGGCTGTATCAATTTACATTTCCACCAACAGTGTAAGAGGGTTCCCTTTTCTCCACACCCTCTCCAGCATTCATTGTTTGTAGATATTTTGATGATGGCCATGTTGACTGGTATGAGGTGATACCTCACTGTAGTTTTCATTTGCATTTCTCTAATGATTAGTGATGTTGAGCATCCTTTCATGTCTTTGTTGGCGATCTGTATAGCTTCTTTGGAGAAATGTTTCTTTAGGTCTTCTGCCCATTTTTGTATCGGGTTGTTTGTTGTTTTGATATTGAACTGCATGAGATGCTTGTAAATTTTGGAGATTAAGCCTTTGTCAGTTGCTTCATTTGCAAATATTTTCTCCCATTCTGAGGGTTGTCTTCTCGTCTTTTTTATGGTTTCCTTTCCTGTACAAAAGCCTTTAAATTTCATTAGGTCCCATTTGTTTATTTTTGTTTTTATTTCCATTTCTCTAGGAGGTGGGTCAAAAAGGATCTTGCTGTGATTTATGTCACAGAGTGTTCTGCCTATGGTCTCCTCTAAGAGTTTTACAGTGTCTGGCCTTATTCAGGTCTTTAATCCACTTTGAGTTTATTTTTGTGTTTGGTGTTAGGGAGTGTTCTAATTTCATTCTTTTACATTTAGCTGTCCAGTTTTCCCAGCACCACTTATTGAAGAGGCTGTCTTTTCTCCATTGTATATTCTTGCCTCCTTTATCAAAGATAAGGTGACAATATGTGCATGGGTTTATCTCTAGGCTTTCTCTCCTGTTCCATTGATCTATATTTCTGTTTTTGTGCCAGTACCATACTGTCTTGATTACTGTAACTTTGTAGTATAGTCTGAAGTCAGGGAGCCTGATTCCTCCAGCTCTGTTTTTCTTTCTCAAGGTTGTTGTGGCTATTCGGCATCTTTTGTTTTTCCATACAAATTGTGAATTTTTTTTGTTCTAGTTCTGTGAAAAATGCTATTGGTAGTGTGATAGGGATTGCACTGAACCTGTAGATTGCTTTGGGTAGTATAGTCATTTTCACAATGTTGATTCTTCGATTCCAAGAACATGGTGTATCTCTCTGTCTGTTTGTATCATCTTTAATTTCTTTCATCAGTGTCTTATAGTTTTCTGCATACAGATCTTTTGTCTCCTTAGGTAGGTTTATTCTTAGGTATTTTATTCTTTTTGATGCAATGGTAAATGGGAGTGTTTTCTTAATTTCTCTTTCAGATTTTTCATCATTAGTGTATAGGAATGCAAGAGATTTCTGTGCTTTAATTTTGTATCCTGCTACTTTACCGAATTCATTGATTAGCTCTAGTAGTTTTTTGGTAGCATCTTTAGGATTCTCTATGTATAGTATCATGTCATCTGCAAACAGTGACAGCTTTACTTCTTCTTTTCCGATTTGGATTCCTTTTATTTCCTTTTGTTCTCTGATTGCACTGGCTAAAACTTCCAAAACTATGTTGAATAAGAGTGGTGAGAGTGGGCAACCTTTTCTTGTTCCTGATCTTAGAGGAAATGGTCTCAGTTTTTTATCATTGAGAATGATGTTGGTTGTGGGTTTGTCATATATGGCCTTTATTATGTGGAGGTAAGTTCCCTCTGTGCCTACTTCCTGGAGGGTTTTTATCGTAAATGGGTGTTGAATTCTGTCGAAAGCTTTTTCTGCATCTACTGAGATGATCATATGGTTTTTCTCCTTCAGTTTGTTAATATGGTGTATCACGTTGATTGATTTGCATTCCTGGAATAAACCCCACTTGATCATGGTGTATGATCCTTTTATTGTGCTGTTGGATTCTGTTTGCTAGTATTTTGTTGAGGATTTTTGCATCTATGTTTATCAGTGATATTGGCCTGGAGTTTTCTTTCTTTGTGACATCCTTGTCTAGTTTTGGTATCAAGGTGATGGTGGCCTCGTAGAATGAGTTTGGGAGTGTTCATCACTCTGCCATGTTTTGGAAGTGTTTGAGAAGGATAGGTGTTAGCTCTTCTGTAAATGATAGAATTTGCCTTTGAAGCCATCTGGTCCTGGGCTTCTGGTTTTTGGAAGATTTTTAATCACAGTCTCATTTTCAGTGCTTATGATTGGTCTGTTTATATTTTCTATTTCTTCCTGTTTCAGTCTCGGAAGGTTGTGCTTTTCTAAGAGTTTGCCCATTTCTTCCAGGTTGTCCATTTTATTGGCATATAGTTGATTGTAGTAATCTCTCATGATCCTTTGTATTTCTGCAGTGTCAGTTGCTACTACTCCCTTTTCATTTCTAATTGTATTGATTTGAGTCTTCTTTTTTTTCTTGATGAGTCTGGCTAATGGTTTATCAATTTTGTTTATCTTTTCAAAGAACCAGCTGTTAGTTTTATTGATCTTTGCTATTGTTACCTTCATTTCTTTTTCATAATTTCTGACCTGATCTTTATGATTTCTTTCCTTCTGCTAACTTTGGGATATTTTTGTTCTTCTTTCTCTAATTGCTGTAGGTGTAAGGTTAGGTTGTTTATTTGAGATGCTTTTTGTTTCTTGAGGTAGGGTTGTATTGCTATAAACTTCCCTCTTAGAACTGCTTTTCCTGCATCCCATAGGTTTTAGACCATCGTGTTTTCATTGTCACTTGTTTCTAGGTATTTTTGATTTCCTTTTTGAGTTCTTCAGTGGTGTCTTGGTTATTTAGTAGTGTATTGTTTAGCCTCCATGTGTTTGTATTTTTTACAGATTTTTTTACCTGTAATTTATATCTAGTCTCATAGCGTTGTGGTCGGAAAAGATACTTGATACGGTTTCAGTTTTCATAAATTTACCAGGGCTTCATTTGTGACCCAAGATATGATCTATCCTGAAGAATGTTCCATGAGCACTTGAGAAGAAAGTGTATTCCATTGTTTTTGGATGGAATGTCCTGTAAATATCAATTAAGTCCATCTTGTTTAATGTATCATTTAAAGCTTGTGTTTCCTTATTTATTTTCATTATGGATGATCTGTCCATTGGTGAAAGTGGGGTGTTAAAGTCCCCTACTATGATTGTGTTACTCTCGATTTCCCCTTTTATGGCTGTTAACTTTTGCCCTGTGTATTGAGGTGCTCCTATGTTGGGTGCATAAATATTTACAATTGTTATATCTTCTTCTTGGATCAACCCCTTGATCATTATGTAGTGTCCTTCTTTGTCTCTTGTAATAGCCTTTATTTTAAAGTCTATTTTTTCTGATATGAGAATTGCTACTCCAGCTTTCTTTTGACTTCCATTTGCATGGAATATCTTTTTCCATCCCCTCACTTTCAGTCTGTATGTGTCCCTAGGTCTGAAGTGGGTCTCTTGTAGACAGCATATATATGGGTCTTGTTTTTGTATCCATTCAGCCAGTCTACGTCTTTGGTTGGAGCATTTAATCCATTTACATTTAAGGTAATTATCGATATGTATGTTCCTATTACCATTTTCTTAATTGTTTTGGGTTTGTTATTGTAGGTCTTTTCCTTCTCTTGTGTTTCCTGCCTAGAGAAGTTCCTTTAGCATTTGTTGTAAAGCTGGTTTGATGGTGCTGAATTCTCTTAACTTTTACTTGTCTGTAAAGGTTTTCATTTCTCTGTCGACTATGAATGAGATCTGTGCTGGATAGAGTAATCTTGGTTGTAGGTTTTTCTCTTTCATCACTTTAAATATCTCCTGCCACTCCCTTCTGGCTTGCAGAGTTTCTACTGAAAGATTGGCTGTTAACCTTATGGGGATTCCCTTGTATGTTATTTGTTGTTTTTCCCTGCTGCTTTTAATATTTTTTCTTTGTATTTAGTTTTTGATAGTTTGATTAATATTTCTTGCCATGTTTCTCCTTTGATTTATCCTGTATGGGACTCTCCTGTAGTTAATTGATGATTTCCTTTTCCCATATTAGGGAAGTTTTAAAGTATAATCTCTTCAAATATTTTTCAGGCCCTTTCTTTTTCTCTTCTTCTTCTGGGACCCCTATAATTTGAATGTTGGTGCGTTTAATGTTGTCCCAGTGCTCTCTGAGACTGTCCTCAATTCTTTTCATTGTTTTTTCTTTATCCTGCTCTGTGGTAGTTATTTCCACTATTTTATCTTCTAGATCACTTATGTGTTCTTCTGCCTCATTTATTCTGCTATTGATTCCTTCTAGAGAATTGTTAATTTATTATGTTGTTCATCATTGTTTGTTTGCTCTTTTGTTCTTCTAGGTCCTTGTTAAAAGTTTCTTGTATTTCTCCATTCTATTTCCATGATTTTGGATAGTCTTTACTATCATTATTCTGAATTCTTTTTCTGGTAGACTGCCTATTTCCTCTTCATTTGTTTGGTCTGGTGTGTTTTTACCTTGCTCCTTCATCTGCTGTGTGTTTCTCTGTCTTATTATTTTGTTTCACTTACTGTGTTTGGGGTCTCCTTTTCTCAGGCTGCAGGTTCGTATTTCCCGTTGTTTTTGGAGCCTGCCCCCAGTGGCTAATGTTGGTTCAGTGAGGTGTGTAGGTTTCCTTGTACAGGGTAGTGGTGCTTGTGTTCTGGTGGTTGAGGCTGGATCTTGTCTTTCTGGTGGGCAGGACCATATCCGTTCGTGTGTTTTGGGATCTGTGACATTATTATGATATTAGGCAGCGTCTCTGCTAATGGGTGGGGTTGTGTTTCTGTCTTTCTACTTGTTTGGAATAGGGTGTCCAGCACTGTAGCTTGCTGGTTGTTGAGTGGAGCTGGATCTTAGCGTTGAGATGGAGATCTCTGGGAGAGCTTTTGCCGTTTTATATTACATGGAGCCAGGAGATCTCTGGTGGACCAATGTCCTTAACTTGGCTCTCCTACCTCAGAGGCACAGACCTCACACCCGGCCAGAGCACGAAGAACCTGTCGGCCGCATGGCTCAGAAGAAAAGGGAGGAAAAAGAAAGAAAAAAAAATAGATAAATAAATAAAATTATTAAATTTAAAAAAGTATTAAAAATAAAAAATATTAAAAAGTAATAAAAATAGGAAAGAAAGAAAGAAGAGAGCAGCCAAACCAAAAAACAAATCCGCCAATGATATCAAGTGCTAAAAACTATGCTAAAAAAAAAAAACAAGAAAAAAGCGGACACAGAGAATCCTAGGACAGATGGTAAAAGCAAAGCTATACAGACAAACACACAGAGAAGCATACACATACACAATCACAGAAAGTGAAAAAGGAAAAAAATATCTACATGTAAAAAGAAAAAAATATATATATATCTATATATAAAGAGAAAAAAGGAAGAGAGCAACCAAATCAATAGACAAATCTACCAATGATAATAGACTCTAAATACTAAACTAAGATAAACATAAAACCAGAAAAACATTACAGTAGCTCTGAAAGTCCACCGCCTCGACTTTGGGATGATTCGTTGTCTATTCAGGTATTCCACAGGTGCAGTGTACATCAAGTTGATTGTGGAGATTTAATCCGCTGCTCCTGAGGCTTCTGGGAGAGATTTCCCTTCTTTTCTTTGTTCGCACGTCTCCTGGGGTTAAGCTTTGGATTTGGACCCGCCTCTGTGTGTAGGTCGCCTGAGGGCTTCTGTTCTTCAACTAGACAGGATGGGATTAAAGGAGCAGCTGATTCGGGCGCCCTGTCTCACTCAGGCCAGGGGAGGGAGGGGTACGGATGCAGGGTGAGCCTGTGGCTGCAGAGGCCGGCATGACGTTGCACCAGCCTGAGGCGCGCCGTGCATTCTCCTGGGGAAGTTGTCCCTGGATCGCGGGCGGGCTGCACAGGCTCCCAGGTGGGGCAGTGTGGATAGTGACCTGTGCTTGCACACAGGCTTCTTGGTGGCTGCAGCAGCAGCCTTAGTGTCTCATGCCCATCTCTGGGGTCCACGCTGATAGCCACGGCTCACGCCCATCTCTGGAGCTCATTTAGGCGGTGCTCTGAATCCCCTCTCCTTGCGCACCCCGAAACAATGGTCTCTTGACTCTTCGGCAGGTCCAGACTTTTTCCGGACTACCTCCCGGCCAGCCGTGGTGCACTAACTTCTTCAGGCTGTGCTCACGCAGCCAACCCCAGTCCTCTCCCTGCGATCCGACCGAAGCCCGAGCCTCAGCTCCCAACCCCTGCCCGCCCCGGCGGGTGAGCAGACAAGCCTCTCGGGCTGGTGAGTGCCGGTCGGCACTGATACTCAGCGTGGGAATCTCTCTGCTTTGCCCTCCGCACCCCTGTGGCTGCGTTCTCCTCCGTGGCTTCGAAGCTCCCCCCTCCGCCACCCTCGTCTCCGCCCGCGAAGGGGCTTCCTAGTGTGTGTAAACCTTTCCTCCTTCACAGCTCCCTCCCACTGGTGCAGGCCCCGTCCCTATCCTTTTGTCTCTGTTTATTCCTTTCCCCTACCCAGGTACGTGGGGAGTTTCTTGCCTTTGGGGAGGTCTGAGGTCTTCTGCCAGCGTTCAGTAGGTGTTCTGGAGGAGTTGTTCCACGTGTACATGTATTTCTGATGTATTTGTGGGGAGGAAGGTGATCTCCAATTCTTACTGCTCTGCCATCTTGAAGGTCTCCCCCATCTTTGGAGCTTTTTAATCTACTTAAAAATATAAAGCATTCTTAGCTCGTGGGCTGTAGAAAAATGGGTGGTGAAGCAGATTTGGCCCATGCACCATAGATTACTGACTTCTACATTAGAAGACTTCAGCATTTCCCAACCTTTACCCTTACTATAGCTGTATTCACTTTCCTCATCTGTCTCATAGAAACTAGGTCCAGTTGCTATATACAATTTAGGTGACTTATAATCTTCAAAGTATAAAGCTGAAATTAATGTAATAATTTCTTTGATATTAAATAACTGACGTAATTTCAGATCAAAGGAAGTCTACTGGACATGTTAAGCATCAGAAACTGCCGTCTAGGGAAAAGTCAAGTAAGTAGAACATATGATGGATGAGTCAGAATCTGTGTAACTAATAGTGAAGCCTGATCCCACTGCCTCTCTTCGGCAGGAGACCAGAGACTTCCTCTTTGTAGAAGAGATCAGCCAAAAGAAAAGACTCAATGATACAGATATTTGTTGATTTCACAATGAAATTTCTTCAATGGTCCATATTATTTTGAAATATGGAGGCAAATACTAGGAGTAACTCTAAGTAAGGAAAGTGGCTGCCTGAGGAGAGCAGGACTTGGGGATGGAAAGGGATGAAATAGAAAACATACTGATTTTATTTTAAGCCTTGTAATAAAATTTGACTTTTTTTATTGGAGTATAATTGCTTTACAATGTTGTTAGTTTCTGCTGTATAACAAAGTGAATCAGCTCTACGTATACACATATCCCCATATCCCCTCCCTCTTGGGTCTCCATCCCACCCTCCCTATCCCACCCGTCCAGGTTGTCACAAAGCACTGCGGCTGCTTCCCACTAGCTATCTATTTTACATTTGATAGTGTATATATGTCCATGCCACTCTTTCAGTTTGTCCCAGCTTACCCTTCCTTCTCCCTGTGTCTTCAAGTCCATTCTCTACATCTGTGTCTTTATTTTTGTCCTGCCCCTAGTTTCATCAGAACCATTAAAATTTGACTTTTAAATTCCTACATCTACATTTTTCTTAAATATAATAATTTAATTAAAAAGAAAACAGAGCCCTTTGGTGACTCTCAATGCCTATAGAATGAACCCAAACTATTGGGCATGTCACACAAGATACTCTATAACTTGGGCATAGCCCACCTTTATGGCTATACCACAGTCACTCCACAGCATGTACCAGGAAAAGAACTATTCTATCCAACCTGCTTTTATATCCCCATGTTCTTGGTCCTGTTTTTTTCTTTTGAATGTCCTTTCCTTGCTCTCTGACTGGTGAGCTACTTATCTTTCAGATAACGCCAGCTTAAATGTTGCTTCCTCTTTGTACCTTTCACAGTCCCCATAGGAATCATTAACTGGTTCACTATCTATGTATTCTTAGCACTTTTGACATGTTCATACCATAGCACTTAGCACAGAAGATTATTTATTTATTGGACTGTCATGCTACTTAGACTGTAAGTATCTCAAGGCAAGGATCAGGTCTGATTCTTTTTTTTTTTTTTTTTTTTTGCGGTACGCGGGCCTCTCACCGCTGTGGCCTCTCCCATTGCGGGGCACAGGCTCCGGACGCGCAGGCTCAGTGGCCATGGCTCAAGGGCCCAGCCATTCCACAGCATGTGGGATCTTCCCGGACCGGGGCACGAACCCATGTCCCCTGCATCGGCAGGTGGACTCTCAACCACTGTGCCACCAGGGAAGCCCCTGATTCATCTTTATATCACCGCTTCCTAGCACATAGTAGGTGCTCAGGTAATAGTAATTGACTTAAAGATCAAACTTGCCTATAGTCAGACACTTAATGAAAGAAGAAGCTACATGATTAGTGACTCTTATTTTTAAATGTTTAAATAGTTGGTAACTAAGAGACTGATAGAAGGAAGGGCAGGAGATTCTTTTGCAGGAAATATGACAAATTTGGTTTTATTTTTCCTGAGTTGTGGATTGACAGTAAGTTATCTAGTAAATATATCGTATCAGAAGTTAGAGAAACCAGTTCAATTTCAAAAAAGAAACTAAGGTTAAAAATATATATTATGGGCTTCCCTGGTGGCGCAGTGGTTGGGAGTCCGCCTGCCGATGCAGGGGGCGCGGGTTCGTGCCCCGGTCCGGGAGGATCCCACGTGCCGCGGAGCGGCTGGGCCCGTGGGCCATGGCCGCTGGGCCTGCGCGTCCGGAGCCTGTGCTCCGCAGCGGGAGAGGCCGCGACAGTGAGAGGCCCGCGTACCGCAAAAAAAAAAAAAAAAAAAAAAAAAAAAAAAATATATATATTATGCTGTCATTATCATATTAAACCATCTGTGAATCCAAGAGATTTTACGAGATTTCTGAGGTAGACAATTGTTTTAAATTTAAATTCTCAACTCCAGATGTGCAATAGAATCACCTGGATAGCTTGTGAAAATGCACATTCCTCTGGCCCCATGCCCTGAGGTTCTGACTCAGAAGGTCTGGGGCGGGGCCCAGGAAACTGCATTTTTACAGGTGCCTTCTGATGATTCTGAGGGAGAACCTCACATCTAGAGCTTGAGAAATTCCTGGGAAAATGGAAGAAGAAAAAGTTGAAGAAATGACTTTGGGAGTGAGTTGGAAGACTAGAGGAAGATTTGTACCCAGTGAAGGGGAGAGGAAGAGATGGCTGCAATTTGGAAATGGCTTTGCTACTATTTGCGGAGAACAGAAAATACTGGAATTAGAATTTACCAGTTACTTTATCTGTCTTCAGAATTATTTCTTCTGATTCATGGTTTGAATTTTAAAATAACTTCATGTCACAGACCTCATAAACAGTTTACTATAGGGACTAAGAAGATATCTGGGAACTCATGTCAATTTTCAACCTATGATGAGTTAGAATTCTACTACTCTTAAGTGTCATGCTGTTTTCTTCCATTTACCAAATGCTTTTGCAATAATAAAATCAATTATATATTAAGGTTTAACATCTTTTTGTTAAGTGAATTATGTAAAAAGTCTTTACAGGTATGAGCATTGTTTTTCACTATATAAAACACCCTGGTGATGACTCATCCTTATGTGCAGAACTCAAGGAATCTATCATTCACTGCATAAGTTACTGTTGAAAAGTTTGCTTTTATTTCTAACTGTGGAAATGAATGAAGCCTTGTGAATATATTTTTTAAGCAGTCTAAATTCCATTTTTTACTAGAGCCACAGCTAGTTCTATAAAGGACACAAGTCCAACTGAGATTTTAATGGTAAAATAATAAATAGTTATTTGTTAAATTATTTACTTAATTCAGTAAATTAAAAATAAATAAATATTAACCAAACATATGTTAGAGTTAAAATTTGCCAACTGCTTCATTACAATAAATGATATTAAGCATGAAATCTATCACTGCCTGCTACATGTGGAAATAAAGAGTAACCAAATGAGAACAAGCAAAGGTTATTTATTCTGAGCTTGTTGTAGGAAAAGAGTCAGCCACTATTAGTTGTGTTTGGCAGAGACGCAAAGACAGGCAGAGGAGCCAGAAAGCTTTATACAAAATAAAAGGAAAGGCTTCAGGTGTGCTGTGATTGAAGGCTGCTGGTATAGGAAAGCTGAAGGTGGGCTAAGTAGAAGTGGGAAATCCTGTGTGGTTGGTTAGGGGTGCGTATATGCCCCCTAATTGGCCCTAAGTTGGAAGCCAGGACAAAAGTTAGGGAAGCTGTCAGTTATTAATCAAGTCCTGGCCATGTGGGCTGTTTTAGGGATTATTGTTTAACTTCCTGGGTCAGTTGCTAGTTCCTACAAGTCTGACTTACAGTTAGCAGGCTGGCTTTCTGGGCTGGTTACTCTAGCTAATAGTTTGATTTCCTGAGCTGGTTGCTATAGATTGTGTGACGGAGTTCCATTTACATGGTCTGGCCATTGTACATTCAATCTGATGTACATAATGATATCTATGATTTTTTAGGGCAAAATCAGAGGTAAAGTTGGATAGATCTCCAAGACTTATTCTTGAGCAACAAAACATGCTGAAGAGCTATACAAGTCATTATTTATATTACATGAAAAGAAGAAGAACCTATGTAAACAAAACTATAGATGTTTAGTAAACATATAATGTTTAGCTAATATTAGACGTGAATGTATATATTTATCAAAAGTCCTGAAATGTTATAAAAAAATCATGTAATGGAAATCCCAAGAGAATCACTGAGATACTGGAGGAATTCCTACAGTTTACTCCTAGACCCAAGGGGTGGTGGTAGAGGGGTAGAGGGAGTAGCTCTCTGTGGAGATGTCCACACACGTGTGAGGAACAGCCTTTGCATGTGGGCGGGACCCTGATGTGGGAAGAGAATGGGTATGGGTCATTCTTCCTTGAACTATGTATTCTAGGGAGGAATTCTAAGATGGAATTCAAATTTTTATTTATAAATTCTAAATGCACCTTCTAGATGTCTATGAAGGTATACTGTCAAGAAAGATAAAATATATTTTATTTGATAGTTTATTAGCTTGGTTTATAATTTAAAAATATTCCAACCTTTGGTATGTAGGCCTCCATTCGTTCCTCAAATGGTCGGAGCAGGCCTGATAGTGTCTTTCCTGTTCTAGAGCCTGGGGGAAGACTGAACTTTTTTTTTTTTTTTTTTTTTTTTTTTGGCGGTACGTGGGCTTCTCACTGTTGTGGCCTCTCCCTTTGCGGAGCACAGGCTCCGGACACGCAGGCCCAGCGGCCATGGCTCACGGGCCAAGCCGCTCCGCAGCATGTGGGATCTTCCCAGACTGGGGCACGAACCCGTGTCCCCTGCATCGGCAGGCGGACTCTCAACCACTGCGCCACCAGGGAAGCCCCAAAGACTGAACTTTGAAGGGTCAAAGAAAGGTGCTCTACAGGTAGATCACCCAGGTGGAACCTGTTTTTCCCTCTCTCTGTTCCAAACCACCTGTCTACACAGAGTAGTGTATCTGTCTATAGAAAGCCCAGTTAGAGTGCTAGATTAAAAATAACTGCTTCCCAGCCACATAGCACAGGGAGATCAGCTCGGTGCTTTGTGACCACCTAGAGGGGTGGGATAGGGAGGGTGGGAGGGAGATGCAAGAGGGAGGGGATATGGGGATATATGTATATGTGTAGCTGATTCAATTTGTTATAAAGCAGAAACTAACACACCATTGTAAAGCAATTATACTCCAGTAAAGGTGTTAAAAAAAAAACCTGCTTCCTAATATCTCATTTCTGAATATACAGGAAACATATTACATGAATCTGTATCTAATAAGGAAGACAAATTGCCCCACAAGTTATATTTCCTTGAATATTGCAAAATTATTCCATTCACATGTTTGTTGTTGTTAAAAAAAGCAAACCACAAAAATGGAATGGAAATCTCTTAAACGGTAGGAGAAAGGAAATTTCACTCTCCAATTTTGTTTCATTTTTCGTTATTAGAAACAATTCCAAGCTTACTAAAAAGTTGCAAGTACCACACAAAGAACTTTTTTCTTCCCTGAAATATTTGAGCATGAATTGCCCAAATGATGCTTTATTAATCCTGAGTACTTTAGTGTATATTTCCTACAAATAAGGGCATTGTGTTATGTAACCAAAATGTAACCATCAAAACCAGGAAGTTAACATCACTACCCTCTTATGTTGAAGCCCCATTCAGGCTGTGCCAATTATCTTAATAAAGAACATATAAGACCAGGTGAGCTCTGACCACTGTCAATCTTGCTGGCCTCAATCTCCCATCATCCCCACAGGCTGCTGCTACCCAGCCATTTTCAGTACCTCAGGTGCATGGAGCTCTTTTGTATTGGAAGCCTTTTGCATACACTCCTTTCTCTGCCTAGAACATTCCTCCTCCAGTGCTTCACCTGCTAAAACCTTCTCTTCTTCCAGGCAGAACTAGTTACTCCCTCAGATAGATTTTCCTTAACTTCCCTAACCTAAGTTAACCCTTTCCCTCAACCTCTTAAGCTTTTTTGTAAAACCTGTGCTTCTCTTTCATTGGACTCCTCAGGTGTGTAGCTATGTTTTTGTTTGTGAGATTATTATGAAATGTCTAATTTTCCTTCAATTTCTAAGTTCTGTGAAGGCAAGGATCATAATAATTTTGTTCATCAGCATATCCGGAGGGCCTAACATAGTGTCTGGAACATAGTAGATGCTCAGTAAAAATTTATTCAATGAAAAAAAATTATTCTGTTCAAAGTTTATACAAATCAATGTAAAATTTTCATCAAATTTTCAATAAACAAATCACAGAAATGAGAATTTTAGAAGTTTTGGATTTCTAAAGAGAGAGAGATGAGTGGATGTGTTGGAAAAACAAAGACCATTTTATTTATTGTGATCTATATTAAAGGCAATGATTCCATCAGACAAAAAGTGTGCATATATTTTTCCTTATAAATGTATCATTTATACATTAGAGGTATGGCTATGTATCATGTTATTACTCTTTATTTCAAAGTAATTTAAGGTCAGACATAGAAAGTGGATTCTGGTAAGATACGCTTAGCAGAGTTTTGCTCAAATGTTTTATTATAGTCAAAATTATTTGAAAAGCACATTTAATATATTACAGACATTTTACTGTAAAACTGATCCTTATAAAACTTATACGGAATATTTTATAATGTGGTATATATTATAAATAAACACTATAAACTGTATTGAGAAAAATACAAATAAGCCCTGCAGCATTTTTTTAAAAAACCAAACCTGAGTTTAAAATTTTGACTGTTCTTTCTATAAAAATTGATGAATACATTTAATAAAAAGATACAGTATTATTCTAATATTTGTCTTGCTAAAAAATGTCTTTTTTATGTATTATTAGTCTTAAAATTTCTAGTGGCATTTCACTAACTCCATACATTTAACCTAGAAACTACAAATACTCTGAATCACAGCAAATGGGAAGAGAATTTGATTTATTCAACACTTAAGGAGAAAATAGAAGTGCTGTTTCATTCTTATAATTTTCATGGTCACTGGGTTTACAATTAGAGGCACTTCTCTGGTACAAAGATATACCTAGATGTATGTAGAATTTGTACTTAAAATATCTAATAATCGTATGAAGACGTGTAAATTATAAAACCCGGAAAAAGCTTCAAGATGGCGGAAGAGTAAAACGCGGAGATCACCTTCCTCTCCACAAATACATCAGAAATACAATTACATGTGGAACAACTCCTACAGAACACCTACTGAACGCTGGCAGAAGACCTCAGGCTTCCCAAAAGGCAAGAAACTCCCCACGTACCTGGGTAGGGCCAAAGGAAAAACAGAAACAAAAGAATAGGGACGGGACCTGCACCAGTGGGAGGGAGCTGGGAAGGAGGAAAGGCTTCCACACACTAGAAAGCCCCTTCGCGGGCGGGGAGACTGCGGGTGGTGGAGGGGGGAAGCTTCGGAGCCGCGGAGGGCAGCACAGCCACAGGGGTGTGGAGGGCAAAGTGGCGAGATTCCTGCACAGAGAATCGGTGCTGACCGGCACTCACCAGCCCGAGAGGCTTGTCTGCTCACCCGCCGGGGCAGGCGAGGCTGCGAGCTGAGGCCTGGGCTTTGGAGGTCGGAGCACAGGGAGACGCCTGGCGGCGTGAACACAGCCTGCAGGGGGTTAGTGCGCCACGGCTAGCCGGGAGGGAGTCCAGGAAAAAGTCCGGAGCTGCCGAAGAGGCAAGAGACCTTTTCTTAACTCTTTGTGTCCTGGTGCGCACGGAGAGGGAACTAAGAGCGCTGCTTAAAGGAGCTCCAGAGACCAGCGTGAGCCGCGGCTAAAAGCGCGGACCCCAGAGGCGGGCATGAGACGCTAAGGCTGCTGCTGCTGCCACCAAGAAGCCTGTGTGTGAGCACAGGTCACTGTCCACACCCCCCTTCTGGGGAGCCTGTGCAGGCCACCACTGCCAGGGTCCCAGGATCCAGGGACAACTTCCTCAGGAGAACGCACGGCGCGCCTCAGTCTGGTGCAATGTCACGCCGGCCTCTGCCGCCGCAGGCCCACCCAGCACTCCGTGCCCCTCCCTCCCCCCGGCCGGAGTGGGCCAGAGCCCCCGAATCAGCGGCTTCTTTAACCCCATCCTGTCTGAGCGAAGAACAGACGCCCTCAGGCGACCTACACGCAGAGGCGGGTCCAAATCCAAAACTAAACCCCAGGAGCTGTGCAAACAAAGAAGAGAAAGGGAAATCTCTCCCAGCAGCCTCAGGAGCAGCGGATTAAATCTCCACAATCAACTTGATGTACCTGCATCTGTGGAATACCTGAATAGACAACGAATCATCCCAAATTGAGGAGGTGGACTTCAGGAGGAAAGATATCTATCTATCTATATTTCCCTTTTCCTCTTTGTGTGAGTGTGTATGTGTATGCTGCTGTGTGTGATTTTGTCTGTATAGCTTTGCTTTTACCATTTGTCCTAGGGTTCTGTCTGTACTTTTTTTTTTCTACTTTAAGAATTTTTTTTCTTAATTATTTTTTATTTTAATAACGTTATATTATTTTACTTCATTTTATCTTCTTTCCTTCCTCCCTCCCTCCCTCCTTTTTCTTTTTCTTTCTTTCTTTCCTCCCTCCCTCCCTCCCTCCCTTCCTTCCTTCCTTCCTTCCTTTTCTCCCTTCTATTCTGAACTGTGTGGATGTAAGGCTCTTGGTTCTCCAGCCAGGCATCCGGGCTGTACCTCAGAGGTGGGAGAGCCAAGTTCAGGACACTGGTCCACAAGAGACCTCCCAGCTCCACGTAATATCAAATGGCGAGAATCTCCCATAGATCCCCATATCAACACCAAGATCCGGCTTCACTCAACGACCAGCAGGCTACAGTGCTGGACACCCTATGCCAAACAACTAGCAAGACAGGAACACAACCCCATCCATTAGCAGAGAGCCTGCCTATAATCATAATAAGGCCACAGACACCCCAAAACACACCACCAGACGTGGACATGCCCACCAGAAAGACAAGATCCAGCCTCATCCACCAGAACACAGGCACCAGTCCCCTCCACCAGGAAGCCTACACAACCCACTGAACCAACATTAGCCACTGGGGACAGACACCAAAAACAACGGGAACTATGAACCTGCAGGCTGTGAAAAGGAGACCCCAAACACAGTAAGTTAAGCAAAATGAGAAGATAGAAAAACACACAGCAGATGAAGGAGCAAGGTAAAAACCCACCAGACCTAACAAATGAAGAGGAAATAGGCAGTCTACCTGAAAAAGAATTCAAAATAATGAAAGTAAAGATGATCCAAAATCTTGGAAATAGAATAAATGCAAGAAACATTTAACAAGGACCTAGAAGAACTAAAGAGCAAACAAACAGTGATGAACAACACAATAAATGAAATGAAAAACACTCTAGAAGGGATCAATAGCAGAATAACTGAGGCAGAATGGATAAGTGACCTGGAAGATAAAATAGTGGAAATAACTACTGCAGAGCAGAATAAAGGAAAAAGAATGAAAAGAACTGAGGACAGTCTCAGAGACCTCTGGGACAACATTAAACGCACCAACATTCGAATTATAGGGGTCCCAGAAGAAGAAGAGAAAAAGAAAGGGACTGTGAAAATATTTGAAGGGATTATAGTTGAAAACTTCCCTGATATGGGAAAGGAAATAGTCAACCAAGTCCAGGAAGCACAGAGAGTCCCATACAGGATAAATCAAAGGAGAAACACGCCAAGACACATATTAATCACACTATCAAAAATTAAATACAAAGAGAAAATATTAAAAGCAGCAAGAGAAAAACAACAGATAACAAACAAGGGAATCCCCATAAGGTTAACAGCTGATCTTTCAGCAGAAACTCTGCAAGCCAGAAGGGACTGGCAGGACATATTTAAAGTGATGAAGGGGCTTCCCTTGTGGCACAGTGGTTGAGAGTACTCCTGCCGATGCAGGGGACATGGGTTCATGCCCCGGTCCGGGAGGATCCCACATGCCATGGAGCGGCTGGGCCCGTGAGCCATGGCCGCTGAGCCTGCGCGTCCGGAGCCTGAGCTCCGCAATGGGAGAGGCCACAGCAGTGAGAGGCCCGCGTACTGCAAAAAAAAAAAAAAAAATTGCTTGATACTGAGGTTTCCAGATTAGGTTGACATGGGGTGAAATAAACAGCATGAGTAGGTGCAGGGGCTAGGGACAAAGAGTCATGAGAAGATAAAGTCTTACGAATTTTTTGCACAAGATTGTTTCCAGTAGTTTTCCAACATAAATTACTCTTATGCATTATTCAAAGTTCACACTATTCCTCTATTATATACTCCTAGAAGTAAAATTACCATGTCAAAGTATCTAAACATTCTTTTTTTTTGGAGTTCTTACCATCACATTTATTTTATTTTTTTTTAAACATCTTTATTGGAGTATAATTGCTTTACAATGGTGTGTTAGTTTTTGCTTTATAACAAAGTGAATCAGCTATACATATACATATATCCCCATATCTCCTCCCTCTTGCGTCTCCCTCCCACCCTCCCTGTCCCACCCCTCTAGGAGGTCACAAAGCACTGAGCTGATCTCCCTGTGCTATGTGGCTGCTTCCCACTAGCTATCTATTTTACGTTTGGTAGTGTATATATGTCCATGCCACTCTCTCACTTCGTCCTAGCTTGAAACACTTTTTTTTTAACTTTTTTTTTATATTGGAGTATAACCAATTAACAACGTTGTGATAGTTTCAGGTGCACAGCAAAGTGACTCAACTACACATATATATGTATCCATTCTCCCGCCAGACTCCCCTTCCATCCAGGCTGCCACATAACATTGAACAGAATTCCCTGTGCTATACGGTAGGTCCTTGTTGGTTATCCTTTTAAAATATAGCAGTGTGTACATGTCCATCCCAAACGTCCTAACTATCCTTTCCTTCCACCCTTCCGCCCCCATAACCATAAATTCATTCTCTAAGTCTGTGAGTCTGTTTCTGTTTTGTAAATACATTCATTTGTATCATTTCTTTTTAGATTCTGCATATAAGTGATATCATACGATATTTCTCTTTCTCTGTCTGACTTCACTCAGTATGACAATCTCTAGGTCCATCCATGTTGCTGCAAATGGCATTATTTCATTCTTTTTTATGGCTGAGTAATATCCCATTGTGTATATAAACATTCTTAAAAGTCTTCAAGTACGTTGGAATAGACATATTTATCTTTGATTTTCCTCCTCTACTTCCTCATTCTCTCTCACGCCCACCTCGTATTACTGTCTCTCAGACCCACCATCTTTGATCTTTTTATCTTAGTTGTTTTTTGTACTCTTTTCTTCTTGCACCGGCATATTCAAAGCTTGGAAAAGTCTTCCTCTGGGTGGTTTGTGTCCATACCTGTCTGGACAAAGGCTTCTAACTTCTCCAGGTTCTGACTGTAACATGATAACCTTGTTTCCTTCCTGGCCTCACGACATAGAGCACATCCACTTAAATAAATTAAAAACAGACAATGTTTCTAGACCTTGTGTCTATATTTTCATTTTAATACAGATTTGTCGTTTGTGTCTACCACATCCCCTAAATTTATAATGACGTTTAAGTTGAAAATTCTTCTTGGTTTATAATACTTTGTAGGGAGATGGGAAGAAAGTTAAAGAATTTGCAGTGTCATTGGATGACCCAGACCCACAATCAGTATAGATTCTTAGCCTCAATTTTACATTTTGCCTAGAGAAAAGAAATTTAAGGATTTATTTTTCATTGCTTATGTTGAAGAGTTTGAGATTAATTAGAAAGTGTCTCATATAAAAACTATTAGAATATAAAATAACTCACTTTGAAAAATGGTTGCATGTTTAATTTATTCTTCCTTGGTGATTGTTCCCCCTGCAAATCATGTTGTAAGAGCAGTTCTATACAGGGTGGTCTGGGGTAAGAGCCTATTGTGCAAGGCTCAGGTTACTTCATATCCTTTTCAAAAAGCTGCAGTCTGTCTCATTAGAATGCTTTCTAACCACTGTGAACAGTGACTTTCTCTATGTAGCCTTTTAAGGAGACTTACAGTTACTTGGAAATTTGCTGTAAGGGAATTGCTGGTGTGAATTACCTGTATAGAAAACACTTTTGGCTTCTAGAAAAGAAAGGAAAAGCATAGCAAAGAAGAAAACTTACCACAGTCCATATTCAGATCTAGCTATTTTCTCTGGCTGTTTCTATTTTGCCAGATCATGTAAAACAAATATTTACTGAGTGGTTACTATGATCAGACGCTGTGCTGGAAGCTGGAAATAAATAAGGCAAGTAGCCTCCTTATGATAAAATCACAGGATTCGTATTTATATTTGCCTGGTGTCTGAGTGCGACCAGCTCAGCATTTAAGTTTTTAAAACTGCATTTTCATTGCTCTACATGCCAGCTACCAGTAATCAAATTACTCGTAACAAGATGTGATTCGGTGGAGTATTTATACATTTTCTTGGCCAGCCTGCAAAGAACATATGAAAGAAAAGAAATCTTCTTTTAGAAAACTCATCCACTCTGTACTACCTGAATGAACTGATCTTCGATATTTAGACCAAAAAAAAAAAAAAAAAGTTTTTAACCCTTTTTAATTTTGTGAAAATATGGTACATAAGTAGTACTGGGAATATAAGCATCACAGTAAATAAAATAGCAATGTAGAATAAAGGGCGTTATACGGTGGTTTTCTGCTAATAAATGTAAGGGTTACTGTTTGAGATAAAAGGAAATAATGTTAGATGTAAGGCTTAGGAGGTTATGCTATGTGCAGGAACAAAGTCCTAGACGCTTGGGTAAGAATCTTATTCTCTTGTGAGTGGCTTCAGTGCTGTGAAAGCCTGGGGCATGAACTAAGCTCTGTGCACAGGAGAAAAGGCAGTCCACTTCCTTACGTCCACTTTGAGCCCAAATGATGCAATTAGGTTCCCCACACTGGTGATATTAGTCATAGTCAGTTGGTCTTTTGGTTACGTCATGCCTTATTTCTAAATCGTTCTAAGGAATAATTGATCAAATTATCCAGAGAGAAGAGTTCGAACTTCAATTTTTGATTTGGACCTTTACGCCAAATAACCAAAAATACAGTCTAGCACCTATTGGGTTAAATTTACTTATAGATGTAATCTAAATATCACATAGTAGAAGAGAACTTCTACCTCTTTAGACTTCTCAGACAAGCACTTAAGATTCAGAAAGTCTTCCCTACTCCAAAGGTCTTTGAAAGTATGCAGAGAAAATAGGTAATTCTAGCAAAAAGTAGTCTCATGTGTTCTTTTTCACACAGGCTTTGTGTTTATCTTCTTATTTTAGTAACTTCTTTAAATATGACACCCTATTTTTATACTGTATATTATATTTTGTCAACCTACTTATTTTTTTAGCATCTTTATTGGAGTATAATTGCTTTACAGTGGTTGTCAACTTACTTTTACAAATCATCTAATATGCTCCTCAGGACAACCTCCTGAGGGAGACAGGTCAATATTTTCCAAAATTTGCACAGCAAGTAGTTTATGAATAGAGTGAGGGTTGGAGCTCATGTACCTTGGAGTTAAGTTTGAGGTTCCTGAAATAGTGTTATACAGCCTGGTCCTTTAGTCTGTTTTAATTCCATACATTTCTCCTAGAAAAACAAGGTAAATAAAGGAAGAACTGTTAAGCTTTGTGGAATGTACCACTAAAACACAATAGTACCTAAGATTTTCTTTCCCAACCTAACAAACCAAACTCTATACGTCCCTTAAAATAGGACAAAATATCAGAATCAAGATGTAAAAATAGCTGAAGAAAGATTCTAATGGACCACAGAGAAACCCTGGTTCAAAAAGCTATACAAAAGTTTCTCTCAGGAGTGTCTGAGGTCCCATCTTTTACATGCACCTGATATCTTTCCTGTTACACTGTAATTAACCTGGGACAATTCTTGTCCTTTTTTTCTGTACCTCACAATTCTTTGCATATGGTAGGTGCCCAAGATGACGGTAATACAACCATCAAAATCAGACATTAACAGTGATACATCACCTCCCTCTAATCTTCAGACCCCATTCAAAGTTTTGCCAAGTGTCCTAATAATGTCCTTTTTAGTAAAAATGAAGGATATAGAAGGACACTCATGATCTGACATCTGTCAATCTCATTTAACTACCTCTTTCTCAATTTCTATTCTGTGTGAAAACTAAACACTCTCCACAAAATAAACTGCAGCTTCTAACCAGGTGTTAGTCTTAATAAGGAGGGTGTCTACCATATGTTTAACCAGGCACGCCCTTAAAAATCAGCCCTGTTTATGTTTGCACTGAACAAAGAGGATTGAGTCACCACGCATCAAAACGAATTTCAGTGATCCAGGTCAAACAATCTTCAGGATGTTCTTTTCTCAGGAAACTTTAATTTTGAGGCTCTGAGTCTACTCATTACATTATCGCAGTGCTGACTAGAAAAAAAATTCTTCAGTGTCAGGAAGAGATTGCTCCAGTAGGCTGGCAGACATCTGTGCACTGTTTCTCCAGGGCAGCCACTGCCTGGCTGAGGAAAGAGAGGAGTGATGGCAGGAAGGCCCCGGGGTCTGTCCTTGACCTTGCCATTCCCTCTGCTCTATCTTGCGTGGCCTTGTCACTAGAGAATACTGAATGGTGTCAAGATGCCTGCCTGTGTAGAAAATGAGAGGCTGTATATAGGCTGCCCCAGAATGAAGGAAGTTGATTAAGGCGTAAGAGTGCTACTTCAGGGTCAGAGGGGCCATGCGTGGCAGCAAAGTGAAATTTAGATGGAATATGGGCAGGGTGACAGTTATGTAAATCTCTCTGCCTCAGAGGATGGGAGATGACAGAAGAGAGGACAACTTAACTTTCCATTTTAATTCTCAGATACTAACACTCGCCTCTGGCCAGACAAATTTAAAGCTCAAATTCAAAATTATTCAACCACATTTCTTTTTCAGCTATCTTGCTGAGAGGGAGGAGACTTTGATGGAAGCATTGGGTTATATGCACAACTGCTTTCGCTTTTTTTTTTGACCACCAGTATTATGTCAGGAACTGTTGTCGGTGATGGGCATCCAGGGATGAGAAACAGTCCTTGTGCTCAGGAGTTGACAGAATTTGTCATATGCCACAGAGACAGACAGGATACAGCAGAGGAGTGCGCAAATGTCAGGAGAGGCTGGAGATGGGCTTTATAAACAGTTGGAGTTTTCATTTTTGTATTTCAGAGTAATATTTCTTTTTGTTCTATTAGCTTTATTAATTTATCAAACCTAAAGAGTCCATTGACACTTATTTTTCCTCTTAGAACCTAGTGTTTTCAGAATTTGGATTGGGGCATACTACATAAATTCTTGAAAGGATAGCACTTTGTTTCCAATATACGCCCAGTCTTACCTGTGTAGTGAAAAGGGTCACTGGGCAGTCATTCCCCAGAGTGGTAAAGAGATACCTGGGTGAACTGGGAGTGGGACCAGTGACAGGCTTTGCACCCCTCTGGCAAACTGCAATTAAGCCTCTTCCCGCAGGCCACTGGATGTGTGGCACAGGTGTGCTGCCGGGGGTGGGAGGGATGGCTGGTAATAGAAGAAGTGGAATCTCAGGCAAGGGAAGGTGGGGAACCGGTGGAGAGGGGGTGGTTTCTTGGAGGAAAATCAGGGGTCCTTGTACTGTTAGCAGAAGAAGAAGGAATGGAGAGTGAGCTCTAGGGTTAGACTCGCTTTGGGTTCAAATCCTGCCCTTTCATTGCTAACTGCCCCCTGGGGTGAATTACCTCATCTCTTTGGACCTAATTTTCCTTATGGGCAAGATACGGTAGTTAGAACATTAAATATGTAAGACCTTTAGTTTAGTGTCTGTTAGATGAGGAGGAGGAAGGTGAGATGATGAAGATGATGATGAAGATGACGAGAGGATAATGGCAATGTGGTCCTAAGCATTATGTGAGGGATTCATAAGGCGGATGAGGTAGACATGGTGCCTGATCCCCCCAAGTGTACGGATGAGGAGAGAGGTCATTACGAGGCAATAAAAGACATGCCGTTGGAAGGGAAGCAAAGAGTGTTGTGAGAGCTGGAGGGAGGTGTCTCAGACCCACACTTGGGAGATCAGGGAAGAATCCTTTGAGGAAGAAATATCTAAACAGAACCTTTAGTTTGAGATAAATAAGGTCCAGGCAAGTAAAGGAGAAGGGCTAGGGTGGAAGAGAACAGAAGAGTATATGAAAGGCACAGAGGAGCCAGGAGCACAGTGAACTCAAGACATTCTGAAGTAGAGACATTCCGGAAACCTAAAGCTGTTGTAGGCAAGTGTAAGATGCAGAGCGACCAGGAATGGGTCTGCAGTATGTGGGACCGAGGAGTGCTGTTCAAGGTACTAGAAGGCCTGGGGAGCCTCTGTGAAGTTGTAAGCAAAGGAGAAATGACAAAATTTGCATTTCTGAAATCTTCCCCTGATGGCAGTGAACTGCTTGCTAAAAGGGGAGAGAGTGGGAGTAGAAGGCTAGTTGGAGTGTTGCAGTAATCCAAGGGAGAGATGATGGTGCCTTAAACTAAGAAATGATGTTCCCTATGGAAAAAGCATACAAATATGTAGAAGGTAGAATGAATAACATTTCAGGATAGATTATACATGTGGAGAAAAGAAGAGAGTTTGGAGTGAGACACAAGATTCTGGTTTTGACAATGGAGTGCGTAGCTTTATCCATTAAAATGCGTTTGGTTGCACGTAGTAGGAAACTTGGGTCAGTGATTTAAACCAGTGGTTCTTAAAGTACTTTCCTTGGACAAACAGTACTAGCATCACCTGGGAACTTGTTAAAGATGCAAATTCTTGAGTCCCACTATAGACCTACTTAATCAAAATCTCTAGAGGTAGAATTTTTAAAAATTAATTTTTATTGGAGTCTAATTGCTTTACAATGTTGTGTTAGTTTCTGCTGTACAGCAAAGTGAATCAACTCTGCATACGCATATATCCCCTCTTTTTTGGATTTCCTTCCCATTTAGGTCACCACAGAGCATTGAGTAGAGTTCTCTGTGCATACAGTAGGTTCTCATTAGTTATCTATTTTATACATAGTAATGTATACATGTCAATCCCATCTCCCAATTCATCCCGCCCACCCCCTTCCCCCCTTAGTATCCATATGTTTGTTCTCTACATCTGTGTCTCTATTTCCACTTTGCAAATAAGTTCATCTGTACCATTTTTCTGAATTGTTTCAGTGGCATAGTTGAGGTAGAATCCATATTTCAGTGACTAGATAATGAGGAATGGGGACAGTAAAATAGGCAACCTTCTACAGACATAAGACTGGACAGTGAGTTTTTGAAAATAAGGAATGAAATAGGAGAAAGTCTCAAAATTGTATTTAGACAGGACAGAACCACTGTAAAGTTGAAATGTTTCTTTCAATTAATTAGGCAAGATTTTAGGGTTTCAAAACTGTTTGAATGAATTGCTCTAGTAGAGGGAAGCACTGAGGCACTTGTTGCCCAGGAAAGAATGGGATGGAATAGAATAAGGAGACCCCGTGAATAAAAGAAGAGAGGATAGGAGAGGGTGATAGAGAAATTTAAGAACTCCTGGAGCATATTATCTACATAAAAAGACAGTGTTAAAACACATAAAACTAATAGTGGATGATAAATTGTTCACATTGTAGAAATGACTGTAATTGCAATGGGAAGTCAGATAAGTGAGATTAGGGATTAATCCACTATCCTGAGAGACAGGCAAACTCTTAGAAGGATGTTAGCTTTTTAAAGCCATGTGGTGTAATTTGAAGGACAATGGCAGTCCTCTTAGTTAACCTAGGGGTTTGTGATGACTTTGTAGGTAGGGTTTGGCTCTGTATACACTTCTAAATTGCCCCTTATAATGATGCACAATCATTAACTAACTGTTTTTGTTGTCTGTGCCCCAAAAGGTATCAGATTAAAGTGGCCTTTTAAATACTGAATGATCCAACTGAAAGAGCACTTAGTCCATTTCATTTTTTTTAAAAACATGTTTATTGGAGTGTAATTGCTTTACAATGGTGTGTTAGTTTCTGCTTTATAACAAGGTGAATCAGCTCTACATATACATATATCCCCATAACTCCTCCCTCTTGCGTCTCCCTCCCACCCTCCCTATCCCACCCCTCTAGGTGGTCACAAAGCACTGCATGTCACTTTAAGGCACACTTTATCATTTAATTTAGAATTCTGTGTCTCCCAGAATAGTTCTGTTTATCTCATCTACCTCATTGACTGCTGTGAGGACAAATATGAAATACATGATTTTTAAAAACCTCATTTCAGTCAGGGGAGATTGAATTTTAAAATAAACCTCTAGCTGAAAGAAAATGCAAAATTACCAATACGATCAACAGCAAATCAACTTTGTTTTCACGTAGAGCATTTTCTGAGTTTGTTTTTGCCTTAGTACAGTATACAGTCAAGTTTAGATGCTTCGGTGTTTTTCCATTATGAACTCATTCTTTGTGTCGTAGAGATTTGGTTTTCTGTAGTGTCAGCAAATAAAAGTATGGTCACAAAAATATGTTCCTTCTTAGTTTTTTCTTCTGTCATCAATCATCCTTGATGAGAGTTTAAGTACAAAGTGAGTTTAATATTCTTATGCAGGCTGTTTTTAATAAAGAGCCTTTGCTTTCATTTTGATGAGTTAACTCTACAAGTAGAATTTACACTTAATTTCTTAGCTGCATCTTATAATTTCTAGTCCTAATTTTAAAAATTCTGAGTTATTCTTTTAGATCCTGGAGCTGCCATTGAATAGTGTTTCTCTTACACAAGTATGCTTATACTTAATTGTTCTTCATATTTGCAGAAGATATTCCTGTGTCACTACCTGCAGCCATGTTTCATGGTTGAAATACCTGATTTGCACTAGCATATTTTTATTTATTTTAGTTAATTAATTAATTATAGTATATTTTTCCCTCTGTTAGTATGCAAGATTGAGTTGTCATAAGATTACTGGTCAATACTGGTGAACTGACTGTATCATATTAGTTCAATTTTGATGAGGTTAATTTACTATTAATGGAGATGCGTAGTGAAACTGGCATCCAAAAATGTATCCTTCCATAAAAGCAACAACAGCAACACCAACAGACTGGCAAAATAGGATGTTTTTTTTTTTCCAGAACTCTGGAAATTAACCAAAGGAAGCAAGCCAGGAATTATTTATTCAAGAAAAACTACCAAATATTGGTAAGGATAGCAACTCCAAACTCCCACTCCCCAACTCAGCAGTGGCCTTGAAAAAGAAGAGCCTGCATTCCCAATACCTGAGGAAGCAGAACAGAGCTGGGGCTCTTTCAAAGCTGCATTCGCAAAGAATTGATATTATTTGGTCTGTTAGATGGTTTTCCAACTGGAAAAGCTTGTCTTTATTTGATCTGACTCAAGGTTGCCCAGTACTAAAAGCCTCTCCCCAAGGGGCATTTTTGAAAAACATTTACAGGCAAATGTTTCAAAATCATAATACCTAAAGTGATAGTTAACAGTTGGCACAAGCAACAGATTAACCAAAACATCTTGAAAAGAAAAGACCGAGCAATGAGGTGTCCATAGGGGCTTTGGAAAGTTTGGATGTGTTCCTGGGAATCTAAAAGTTCACACACATGTGTAGTGCTGTGTGCATTCTCAGAAAGAACCTGAGAAGGCCCTTAGCTCTCACCTCTGGCTGACCTTGAAGCAGCCGAGCAGGAAGTGGAAGCTAAGACAGAGTTGTAAACTGAGTATTGGAGATTACTTTAACATGCGTACAAAGCTCCTCAATAAAGAATGGGAGATTTATTGGTTTCAGGAATTAAAAAAAAATTACTTATCATTAGCTGATTCTTAAGCTAACTGAAGAAGATTTCAGTGGCCACACATGACAAAGAACAGAGACTTTACAGAATTAGCTCAGGAATATCACTAAGCAAACTGGTGAATTCTACTGAACATTTAAAAAATTATTTATACCAATTATTCACATAGCTCCCACACTCCAAAAAAAAAAAAAAGAAGAGAAGAGAACACTTCCCAACTCATTCTATGAGACCAGTATTACACTGATACCCAAACCAGATAAAACATCATAGAAAAGGAAACTACAGACCAATATCCTTTAGGAATAAATATACCATCATCTTCAACAAAATACCTGCAAATTAATCCAAAACGTATAAAAAGTGAACACCATGGCCATGTGAGATTTATCCCAAGAATGCAAGGTTGTTTCAACATATGAAAATCATTGTAATATGCCATATTAAGAGAATAAAGGAAAAATTATTATCTCAATAGACAAAAATTCAAGACAAACATTTGACAAAACAAACATCTGACAGAATCCTACACTATTTCAGCATCAAACGTTCAACAAACTGGGAATTGGAAGGAACTTCCTCAACCTAATTAAGGGCATCTACAAAACCCTACAGCTAATATCATAGTTAAGGTGAAAGACTGAATGCTTTCCCTGTAAGATAAAGAACAAGACAAGGATGTACACTCTCATCCCTTCTATTCAGCATTGTACTGGAGATATGAGCCAGGGCAGCTAAGCAGGAAAAAGAAACAAAAGGCATCCTGATTGGAAAGAAAGAAGTAAAAGTATCTCTGTTTGCAGATGACAATATCATATATAAATGATAATATGTATCACATAAAACACTAAGTGTACACACACACGAACACACAGAGTATTAGAGCAAAAAAAGTTTAGTGAAGTTGCACAATACAAGATGACTGTACAAAATTTAATTGTATTTTTGTACACTAGCAATTAAAAAATCCCAAAATGAAATTAAGAAAACAATTCTATTTACTATTCCATCAGGAAGAATAAAATACTTATGAATAAGTTTATCCAAAGAAGCATAGGACTTGTACACTGAAAACCACAAAACGTTGTTGAAAGAAATTAAAGAAGACCTAATAAATAAAAAGACATACCTTGCTCATCGTGGGAAGACTTACTGTTGTTAAGGTCACAGTACTCCCCAGAGTGATCTACAGACAATGCAATCCCTATCAAAATTCCAACTCCCCTTCCTGCAGTACGGCACAAGCTAATCCTAAAATTCACAAGGAAATGTGAGGGACCCAGAAAAGCCAAAACAATCTTGACAAAGTAAAACTGTGTTGGAAGACTCACACTTCCTGATTTCAAAATTTACTACAAAGCTACAGTAATCAAGGCAGTGTGGTACTTGCATAAGGATAGACACATAGATCACATAATATTTTAACCTGAGAGTCTAGAGGTAAACCCACACATCTATGGTCAACTGACTTTTGACAACCATGCCAAGACAATTCAATGGGGGAAAGAATAGTGTTTTCAACATATGATGCTGGGACATCTGCATATTCGTATACAAAAGAATAAGGTTGGACCCTTCCTCACCCTATCTATCAATACCAATATTAACTCAAAATAGATAAAACCTATAAGTAAGAGCTGAAGTGATAGAACTCTTAGAAGAAAACATAGGAGTAAATATTCATGATCTTAGTTTAAGCAATAGTTTTAAAAATATAACACAAGAAGCGTGAGCAACACAAGAAAAATAGACAAATTGGACTTTATCAACATTAAAAATTTTTGTGCTTCAAAGAACATCAAGAAAATGAAAAAATGACCCACAGTATGCAATAAAACATTCACACATCATATACCTGATAAGAACATTGTATCTAGTATATATAAGGAATTCTTGCAACTCAAAAAGAAGAAAAATACCCTAGAATATGGGCAAATGATTTGAACAGATATTTCTCTAATGAAGATTTGTAGTTGGAAAATTAGCATGTAAATGATGTTCAACATCATTAGTTACAGGAGAATGGAAATCAAAACCAAAGTCATTTCACATCAACTAGGATGGTTATAATAAAAAAAATAAAAATAAAAAGGAAAATAACCAATGTTAAGGATCGGGAGAAATAGGAACCCTTATACATTCCTGACTAGAATGAAAAATAGTGCAGCCACTGTGGAAAACAGTTTGGAAGTTCTTCAAAATGTTGATCATACTGTTAACATGTGACCCAGCATTTTCACTCCTAGGTGTATATCTAGGAGAATTGAAAACATATGTTCATGCAAAAAGTTGTACACAAATATTTATAGCAGTATTATTCATAGTAGTAAGAAACTGAAACAACTTGAATGCCCATAAACTGATGAATGGATAAGCAAAATATGGTATATCCATCCGGTAGAATATTATTTGGCAATAAAAAGAAATGAAGTACTGATAAATGCTACAGCATGGATGAACTTTAACACAAGACTAAGTGAAAGCAGCCAGTATAAAAGGCCACACATGGTATGATTCCATTTATGTAAAATGTCCAAAATATGCAAATCTATAGAAGCAGAAAGTAGATTAGTGGTTGCCAGGGACTAGCGGGGGGAGAAGAGGGCAGTGACTACTAACAGGTACAGGGTTTCTTTTTGGGGTGATGAAATATTCTGGTATTTGTGCACAACTCTAAGTATTTTAGAATCTACTGAATTGTACACCTTAGTGAATTTTATAGAATGTGAATTATATTACAAAAACTTTTACTATTTGATATTGAAGTTAACGTTTATGTCATTATTTTAGAAATGAAGTGGTATCTCCAGTATTTTTTTATACTCACATAAAATTTAATTTGCTTCTTGCCATTTTTTGTAAGTTGACCTTGGGATTCATTTTACATTTGTGTCTACTCAACTATGATTTTTAAAAGTTTGATCTGTTATTTTAAAAATTTGTATAAATCCTTTGATGCTAACAACAAAAAAACAAAATAGTTTTACATATTTCACATGCTCTGTATCCAAGCAACAGGTACAGAGTAGAATTTTCTGTCTTAGACTGAAATTTATTAAGCACAGATTAGAATATGGTCTTGGTTTTAACTGTGACATCAGCTTTTAAAATTGTGTTCAGTTAGCAAATCGGTTTGCTTTTGTTATATAAAAAACGGTTTCAAAACCTAATGGTTTAAACCTCAATTATTGTTTCTCACATTTCTGTGGGCCTGTGTGGTCTGGCTGGTGGGAGTGGAATTCAATCATGCATTTGGGACCTCAGCTGAGACAGGTGGACTCGTGGTCTCTCTCTGCAGTGTGGTCCCACAGCCTCCGGCTGGCTCACCTGAACTTGTTTACATGATGGAGGAAGAGTCCAGCAGCAAAAGAGGGGAAGCCTGCTGATGAACACTGATGGCTAGCTTTATGTGTCCACTTGATGGGGCCACGGGTGCCCAGATATTTGGTTAAACATTATTCTGGGTATGTCTATGAGGGTGTTTGAGATGAGACTGACCTTTGAATTGTTAGTTTGAATAAAGAAGATTACCCTCCCCAGTGGGGATGGGCCTCATCCAATCCCTTGGAGGCCTGACTAGAAAAAAAGGTGAGTGAGTAAGAGGGAATTTGCTCTCTTTGCCTGACTGGCTTCAAGCTAGGACATCAGTCTCCTGTGCTTGGACTAGAACTTGCACCACCAGCACTTCTGGGTATCTAGTTTTCATGTGGCAGATCATGAAATGTCTCAGCCTCCATAATCACCTGAGCCAATTCCTTAGAATAAATAAATCTCTCTTTCCCTCTCTCTATCTCGCTCTCTCTCTATATATATTTATAGAGAGAGAGAGCAAGAGAGAAATGTGATGCAAGCAGAGGAGTGAAAGATGCTTGTATTAGTGTTCAACAAAGAAACAGAACCAATAGGTTTTATAAATACAAATAATATATTATTGTATTATAAATGTTATCATTATAGTATATTTAATATATTAAATTATAAACCTATATGCATTAATATAATAATGTATTTTAGCATAATAATATAATATTAATATTTTATATAATATAAAAGTCTACTGTTTCTTTTTTTCTTCCAAAATTTGTATTTATTATATTATCAACAAAAATCAAATAATGTTACCTTCAATATTGAACATTTTAACTGAATTTACAATTGCATTTACATCAGTGTCAGATGTTTGCTGATGACCTTACACAGTTTTGCTTTGATTCTCTAATTTGAGGTAAAGTTCAACTAGATCTTTACCAAAATCACTTCCTCTTTTAGGACTGATATACACGTACACATATTATATATTAGACTGATTTCTTCTATTGTTACAAGTTTTGTAGATTTTGTTTTCACTCTTTTTCTTTCTTTGTTTGTTTCTCTTAATTAATTTCTATGCTTTCTTAATATACTGGAGTTTATTGATACTCTTTAATGAACTTTTAAAACTTATTTATTTATTTATTATTTTAAAAATTCTCTTGCAATTTCCAGAAACCTGGCCAATTTATATATTAAAGTAATTGTAAATTTTTAAAAATATATTTATTGAAGTATAATTGCTTTACAGTGGTGTGTTAGTTTCTGCCTTATAACAAAGTGAATCAGCTATACATATACCTATATCCCCATATCTCTTCCCTCTTGCGTCTCCCTCCCTCCCACCCTCCCTATCCCACCCCTCTAGGTGGTCACAAAGCACCGAGCTATTCTCCCTGTGCTATGCGGCTGCTTCCCACTAGCTATCTATTTTACATTTGGTAGTGTATATAAGTCCATGCCACTCTCTCACTTTGTCCCAGCTTACCCTTCCCCCTCCCCATGTCCTCAAGTCCATTCTCTAGTAGGTCTGTGTTGTTTAAGCTGTGAGGCCAAACTATAACCTCCTTAGGCCAAAGCTGGAAGCTAGATGGGACACTGTGTGAGCATGTCGAGGAGGGTTATTGGCCGGGGAATACTGTCTGCGGTGGTACAATCTTCTAAACATACAGGAGTTTCATCAGTTTGAGGATGCGTCTTATTACTGTATATTTTACCAGATAAACATGCAGTATTTACCACATTTCTTTTCATTTTTAAAGTTTTCTGTTTTATTTTATTTTAGTTGTTGGCCATGCCGCACCGCTTGCAGGATCTTAGTTCCCCGACCAAGGATATAACCTGGGCCCTGGCAGTGAAAGGGCCAAGCCCTAACCACTGGACCACCAGGGAAGTCCCAGTATTTACCATATTTCTGAAATGAGAATGTACCGGGGTGAAATATCTTTACAGTGAGTCCTGTTTGACATTGTTTAAATGTTTATGTCCTTATTCTTTCTTATTTTTACCCAGTCTTATTTAAGTCATTTATTGACTTTGTAAATAGTTTCAAACTTATAGTTTCATTCAAGAAAATTACAATAAAAATTAGAAATTACCTACCAGAATGTGTTACTTTATGTATGTATTAATTTGTAAAAGGTACTTCCATTTTAGTAGAATTAACACAAAATAATTCTGTACAGAGTTCCTTTCTAAGGAAACGTACATTTTTTATGAGGCTGTAGCTGAAAATAAATATTTTCAGTGTGTCTTATTATGGTACATTAAGCCTTCCCCGTTTTAATAAAAGTTCTATTAAGATGACTTTCATAATAAGTATAGATAATTGCATACTTTAATTGTAGAGAAAATCATTGAAACACATCGATGAGATTGCAGTTAAAAGCATAACATTGGAGCACGTACTTCCTCCAAATATAAAATATAGCACTGTGATTTAAAATTTACATGTATTCAGGAGAATCAAAACACACAAAAATTTTCAAATATTTATGTATTATTGACCTGGCATAACACTGCATATCTCAATTTTTTTTTCCTAGTGAGGGGCACAGAGAGAGAACTCAAAGGCTAAATTAAGTTAAGAAGGACATAACTACTTTAGAGAAGCAAATGTAAGACTATATTTGTTAAATTCCTCAAGAAATACAAAGCGTTTTGCTCTACGGTAAGGAAAGTAAGAAGGAAAGTGTTAGAACAGAAATTCGGGTGGCCCCAGTGGGCCAGGCAGGCACGTTTTTTAAGAAGCTAAGGAAAACATTGCAGAGAGGAAGCAATGAGCTTGAGGGGAAGAGGTAGGAAGAAAGCAAAACGGAAGATATAAGGGAAAAGGGGAAGGGGAGAGAGAAGAAAAAGGAGAGTGACCTGTAGGCATAAAGGTAGAAAGAGAGGAAGGTTAGATTGGGAGACACAGGAAAAAAGATAGGGGAAAAAAAAAAAGGTACGTGGAGAGAGGTATGGAGGTAAGGCCTTTATTCAGAAACACCCATTTCAAATTGGGAAAGCCAATCTCAGAACCACGTTTATAAAGACACGGTCAGATATGCATGACTTCAACACGTCTCAATTCAAATGCCATCTCATCAGTAACTCCCAGTTATACTTTATCTTCTCCATAGCCCTTACTATCTCCTGAAACGATCTTGTCTATTTACATGTTTACCCTCTTTCTTTCTTCTTCTGAATATAAGAGCTTACATTGAGAATAGGGACATTACCTTGTTTCCATTGCATCCTCGGTGCCTAGAAATTTCCTGGCATGTAGTAGGTACTCAATAAACATTTGTTAACTGTTGACTAAGAGAACATCTATTATTTACTTTTTTTTGTGAGCTCAAGTCTACATACCTTAAATTTTGGGGTAATGCAAGAACAATTATACATATGATGTTTGCAAAATTTCCTCTTCTTATAGGGGCCTTCAAAATTCACTCCCACTTAAACTCTTTTCTAAGAACTGCCATTTGCTAAAGTTCTATCACTAAATGTCAAGGTAATGCCCTTGCTTCTGTTCAGCAACAACCATTTGTAGTAGATCTGACTCTGTCATTTATTAGTTTACTGGATTTCTACTAGTCTAAAATTTCATAAAGACACCAATGAGTAGAGAGATGATTGATTCTCTAAAACCAGGTCTTCTCCTGAGCATATTTATAACAAGTAATATTACAATAACTAGGATTTATATAGGGGAATATTAGGTGAATGGGAAAAGTGACAAGGGGTTTTTTTGGGGGAAAGACTTATTCATTACTAGATGTTAGGAAGTGTTGTTTACTCGTACTACTCCTCAGAGCCTGACACCCCTGGCGCATTGTCATCATGCTGCCTTCTGACCAATGAATGAACCCACAGCTGTTCAGAACATGACAGTCTGCAGATTTCTTCCTGTGATAAAGCAAGGACTCTCAGGCTCTATAAAAGCAGAGGCTGTTTTTCTATAAACTTAGTACACATGATATAATCTTAAAAAAAAAACACAAAGGAAACTGAGTTTTACTTAGCATTCCTTCACAGTGGGATGAGCAGTGTGCTTTAGCTTGGAGCTTAAAAAAAAAAAAGAGATTCTACTTCTCAATGTCACCTTTATTTTTTATGTGTCCTCTTTTTGGAGAGGCTTGCTCATTTCTATAATCACTTGTTCATTCCTAATACCACTTCTCTGAAAAATAGCATGACATAAAAAACAATATGTCAGAAGAATAATAATTTTTAAAGTTTAAAGGGATTAGACTGAAAGGCACTGACAATTTTGCAGGTCCTGGAGAGTCAAAGCAGTTAGTACAAGACTCAAATCTGTGGCAGGGAAAGGGAATAAGTAGGGCATCACTTCACCTACCAAAAAATATATCTATTTGTAGGGTGAAAACTAGCAGACCTATAGTTTTTTGGCTATTCTATTTAATAATGAGGAAAAAAGGAGTTCAGTTGAAACTGCAAAGGCATACTTTGGTGAACTGAATAAAATTACCCTGGCTGGGAACTGAGCAAAATACCACAATTAATAATGTGATTTTGACCTAAAGTTGCAGAACATTTTTATGAGAACCTGAGCCTCTATTTTTGAATCCTGCACTCAGTAGGCTAATCCAGAATCATCACAGAAGTGGGATCTGGGCAGGGGGGTGGTAGCAGAAGAAAGAAGGATTGTGAGTACACCGGAGTAGTTAGTCTTATGCCTTCCCTTGGACAAGTCTTTTAAAAGGCCAGTATTCAGACACCAGATTTGGGTCACTTTGTATGGAAGGGTTAATTTTAGGTTAGGTCTGGTCTGGTTGGGAAAGTTGTGTTAAATGGATTGCCTGGTTTGCTGTGGGGCAGGCACATTTCTGAGGTTTGAATGTAAAATAATCTGGCCTCCCTTGGGTACTACAGAATGAAGATGGCCAGGGACAAGTCAGATTCACAGGGCTTCTGTGGAACAGAACAAGATACCTTTGACCAGATGCAGTCAGGATTGGTTATGGAATTAAGCCAGCTTCCAGAATTGGAGGTGAGGCAAGGTGCAAATAGCTATGTTGTCTTCTATACCATGTTATCTCATGGTTCTGTGGGGATCTAGCATCTCCAATGTGTATAACCTTGCCTGTACATTTAATTTCAAAGAGTCCCAGTAGCTTAAAAACGTGTTATCTCAATTTAAATCCACATGTCATTTGATAAAACATGCAGTAGCAGTTGTCACAAGTACTATGGTTGAAAGAGTTTGAGTTTCACAAAATAGCTTATCTTCCTTTTGTAACTGACTTTCAGGTGCATAAAAAGGCAAATCAACCCAACCCTCACACACAAACTCAACCATAGACACCAAGCTTTCAGCTGCATAAGGCTTTCTAAGGCTTGTGAATTACCAAATATGTTAAAGAAGTATAGGGTATATAAATTGGCTCCACTTGCTTTTTCCATTTCACTCAGAAGCCACACTGTGTTTGGGCAGGCTGGAATTTTGGTTGGGAGGAATTTTCTTTTTTTTTTTTTTTAACATCTTTACTGAAGTATAATGGTTTTGCAATACTGTGTTAGTTTCTGCTACGTAATGAAGCGAATCAGCTCTATGTATACATATATCCCCATATCCCCTCCCTCTTGCATCTCCCTCCCACCCTCCCTATCCCACCCCTCTAGGTGGTCACAAAGCACCAAGCTGATCTCCCTGTGCTATGCCCCTGCTTCCCACTAGCTATCTATTTTACGTTTGGTAGTGTATATATGTCCATGCCACTCTCTCACTTCCTCCCAGCTTACCCTTCCCCCTCCCCGTGTCCTCAAGTCCATTTTCTACATCTGTGTCTTTATTCCTGTCCTGCCCCTAGGTTCTTTAGAACCTTTTTTTTTTCTGGATTCCATATATATGTGTTAGCATACAGTATTTGTTTTTCTCTTTCTGACTTACTTCACTGTGTATGACAGACTCTAGGTCCATCCACCTCACTACAAATAACTCAATTTTGTTTCTTTTTATGGCTGAGTAATATTCCATTGTATATATGTGCCACATCTTCTTTATCCATTCCTCTGTTGATGGACACTTAGGTTGCATCCATGTCCTGGCTCTTGTAAATACGGCTGCAGTGAACATATTGGTACATGACTCTTTTTGAATTATGGTTTTCTCAGGGTATATGCCCAGTAGTGGGATTGCTGGGTTGTATGGTAGTTCTATTTTTAGTTTTTAAGGAGCCTCCATACTGTTCTCCGTAGTGGCTGTATCAATTTACGTTCCCACCAACAGTGTAAGAGGGTTCCCTTTTCTCCACGCCCTCTCCAGCATTTATTGTTTGCAGATTTTTTGATGATGCCCATTCTGACCCATGTGAGGTGATACCTCATTGTAGTGTTGATTTGCATTTCTCTACTGATTAGTGACGTTGAGCATCCATTCATGTGTGTGTTGGTAATCTGTATATCTTCCTTTGAGAAAAGTATATTTAGACCTTCTGCCCATTCTTGGATTGAGTTGTTTGTTTTTTTGATATTGAGCTGCACGAGCTGCTTGTAAATTTTGGAAATTAATCCTTTGTCAGTTGCTTCATTTGCAAATATTCTCTATGGTTGGGAGGAATTTTCAAGTTAGAGTTTCAATTTGGACACAAGGCTGGTTCCCTTTACCAGTCACCAGAGGAAGTTTTTTTCTTTCCAGTAGACAAGGTAGGAGCACTGAGCTGATCACCAACTTACCACATCACTTTATACTTTACCAAGAAGGAAGAAAGGGGATACTCACACTGAGTAAAATATCCTCCAAATGTAGGTTCAAGTTGGCTCCGAGTGGTATGTACACAGCGTGTTTTGGGGAAGGTCCACTGGGCTTGGGAATAGATGAGCTGGTTTTGAGCACTTGAGAAGTGGTGAAATTTCTCAGTCTCTCTCTTTTCATCTACATTTCTACCTGCCCCATCTAAGTCGAGGGCCATTGTCTCTAGGTGTTTTAGGACCTTGTGAAGAATCATAAAATTCTAAGTTATGCTTATCTTATATCAGGTTCTACATGTGCAAGACCTGAGAACACTGATAGGGAGGTTATGGAGTATAATCTAGAGTGTACAGAGGAGAGGGAAGTGGGATGAATAACCATATGCAAGCAGCTCCTTCAAAAACTGTATGATGGCGGAGCTCAACCTCCTGTCTCTACTGTTTCTTTTCATCTCTCTGTTCATAGTCACTTTCAAGCCCCCCCAAAGCATAGGCATCACAAAAAACTTCAATTCAGAGAGGTACATTTCTGTGTTACAGTAGGGAGGGAAGGAACAACTTCCTGGGAGCATATAGAAAACTATTAAGTTACTGTTTTTTTTGCACTTTCACATTTTTAAAAGAAAATAGTACCACATAAAATCTTCTGTGGGTGGTGAAGTTTGTTAGATGAGGAATTACTTGAGAAAAAAACTAAATATGTAAACTCTGACTTCAGAAGGCCAAGAACTAAACACAGGAGACATAAGTGATGTGAAACCTAATTTACATTGGGAAAAATCATCATGTGTGGATTTGTGTTACTAGTAAGTTAGTGTAATTTGTGACTGACCTCTTGCTTTTTAAATAGTTTTTCACTGGATTAAAAAGGGCAAATTGTCCTTTGAGCTATAAATCAAGGAGTGCTGAAAAATGGAGTAGAGTGTTAGGAACTGCAGGTTGAGTATAAAAGCCACTGACATCTGTAAGATTTCCTTGTAGGCAAATTAAAGTGGGTGGTAAAGGTTCTGAACATAACAGGTGAACTTTGAGGAGGGTCTCACTTTGAGAAGAGATTCAACGTGAATTGAATCAAGTATAATAATTAGATCAGGATTAGTTGGAGTAATGATTTAAACATTCAAGTTTATAAATCCTAGTAGTTGCTAGGTATCTCCTGTACTAATTGTCTACTGAATTAAAAGAAATAGTAATACTGGTTAATGTTTTTGTTTTTAGGTTCAATATAATTGTCTTTAATTTTTTTCTTTTTTAAAACCAATTCTAAATTTTAAAACAGATTAAGTCACTACAAAGTTCCCATAGATCCTCCCGGACTGGGGCATGAACCCACGTCCCCTGCATCAGCAGGCGGACTCTCAACCACTGCGCCACCAGGGAAGCCCTATTTTTTGCAATTTTGAATCAATATCGATATGTTATTTTAACTGTAGTCTATAATTTGTTCTAATTTCCTTAGTTTTCACCTAATGTCCTTTTCTTCTTTGGGGATCCCCTCCAGGATATCACATTATATTTAGTCCTCATGTGTCCTTAGGCTCCTCTTGGCTGTGATAGTTTATCAAACTTACCCTGTTTTTGGTGACTTTTGACAGTTTTGAAAAGTACTGGTCAAGTATTTTGTAAAATGCTCCTCAATTGGGAGTTGCCTGATGTGTTCTCTCTATGATAAGACTGGGGTTGGGGGTTTTTGGGAAGAAGACTAAAAAGGTAAAGTGCCATTTTCATCACATCATGTCAAGGGTACGTACTATCAACATGACTTATTACTGTCCATGTTTACCTTGGTCACTTGGCTGAGTTAGTGTGCCAGGTTTCTTTTCTATAAAGTTGCTCTTTCTCCCCCTTTTCTATACTGTACTTTTGGGAAGGAAGTCACTATGAACAGCTCACATCCGATGTGTGGGAATTTATGCTTCACCTGCTCGAGGGCAGGGTATTGACACTGATTATTTGGAATTTTTCTGTGTGGGAGATTTGTCTATTCTCCCTTATTTATTGATTGATATTTATTTTTTTTCAATTATTTATTTATATCAGTATGGACTCATAGATTTATTTTTTGTTTTGGATTATAAGCCAATGCCACTTATTTTGTTGTTAAAATTTTCCAGCCTGACAATTGGGGACTTTTTCAGTTGTCTGCTATGTCCCTTTGCATACTCCATTATTTATTAAAAAGCATTTTTTTACTTTCTGGCACTACAAGATGCTCTAGGATCATCGTATATATTTTTTGTCTCAGTCCTAGAATCAGCCTTTCTCCAAGAAGCCTTGATGTTTTAAAATTGGAATATGGTATTAGAAAACAAGATCTGAATGATAGGTGTGTTTGTTGCTGCTGGGGTGTCATTATTTCTAGGTCCTCTCTACTGACAGAGCAAGGGGTTATATGTGTATATACTAACCCATATATGTACATATTTCTATAATTATTTCTATATGTAATCATCTTTATCTATACCAAGCTAAACATGCGTTCATACTGATGTCTCCAGCACTCATCTATTACCACATGGCTCATTCTGGCCTCCTCCTCTTTCTTATCTGTAATCTCCCACAGCTACAGTGAGAAACCTGGCTTCCAACATCCAGCATCTAATTACTTAATTGTTCAATTCCAGTATATATGTACAGCAGTATCAAAATTACTGATATCCTCATGAGAATCAACTTTACCAACACACAGTGCTTATGTAACAGTTTATTTTGCCTAGAGTCTTTTAGACTTCATTCATTTCCAGACTTACTTAGGTCTTCTTTTCCCCCCAGCCCCTGCAGTGAGTTTGCTTCATACATTTGTAATAGTTATATTTATTTCATACATTCATGATATAATTAGTTTTATCACATTCTGCATTCCATCCAGGAATACCCTGACCTCCAAATAGTTTTTTTTTTTAATTTGCATACAGTAAGGTTCACTCATTATGTTATAAAGTTCTATTCATTTTGACAGATGTGTGCTATCATACATCTGCCATTATAGTATCATACAGATAGTTATACCATCTTAAAAAGGTGCTTAATGTGTTCAAGCCTCACCTAACGCCCTCCCTGCCTCAAACCCCTGGAAACCATTGATCTTTTTTACCATTGCTATAGTTTTGACTTTTCCAGAATGTCATATAATTGGTGTTTTCTTTCTTTATAAGCATAATTATTAGCTTACCTTTATTAAGTGTTCACCAGGTGGTTGTCTCTATGTTATGTGCTCTTCAGGTACCATCTTTTCTTGGTTCTCAGACCATGTGATGGCAGTACAATTTTCATCCTGAATTACTGGTGTGGAAGCACAGGATGGCTAAATACTACTCCTAAAGTTGTATACAGCTAATAAGAGATCTTGTCAGTTTGACAAGGGCTGTTTGACTCTGAAACATGTACCCAACCAATATGTTATGCTGCAAAATTCATACTCAGAACTGAGAAAATAAGAAACAGGATGCCTGCTTCAAAATGCTCCTTCATTTTGACAGTTCTGTGCACAAAACAATGGGGCTTCTTTAAAACTTCAAACAGGCATTGCTTTAATAGAAAAGCACTTTTATACTAAAAAGGAGGGAAGGACAGTAGAAGAAAGGGGGGGAGAAAGGAAGGAAATCATATCAAGTCCAGGAACAGGATCAGTGACTCTGTTAGATTCTACTAAAAGCCATACGTTTCCCCCTGAAGGTGCATGGGAGTGACCATTCTGCTGGCTCAGAGCATCCCTCAAGTTCCGCCCATCTGGAAAAAGTAAGTTCAGAGGGACACATTTAGTTATGCCTTTTTCCCTAAAGGGGACTGCAGTGTTCGACAGGAACATAGCAAATGTTTAATGTTTTAGCTCTGTATGTTCTTTGGTAATGTGGCTATTAATATAGATTCCTAACTATGATTCATGTCATGTTTTTGTCTTCTTCCAAAACCTCAATAAGAATCTTCCACCATGCTTCCCATCAGACCCCTTAAAGTTAGACATTAGATGAATTATTAATTGTTGTTAAAACACTTTTTTGATATTTGAGACGGTTTTAATGTGAATTTAACTATGTACTGATGGGTAAACAATCCATTCTGAGTATTTAGATGTGTCTTAGAAGCCTAGAATAAAAAAATTTTAATGATCATTTAGGAATCAGATGTCTGTTTTCTGGAAGAAAGGAAAGCATTCTCTCCAGAAAAAATATTAACCTTCTTTTAGCAAATGGTGGCAACGTGTTAGGTTGTACAAATTTATTTGCAAATTTTCCCTGTGAGGCTATAAAAACACAGGTGAAATTTCGATCTAGCTATTTTTATCATGAACTGGCTCTATCAATATGGTACCCAATGAAAGAAAGTGTTGGGAATTGCCTTATTCATTAGCAAGAAGCTTAGATTTATTCTAAGATTTCTTGAAGACACTTATTATTTTCCTAGGGCTGTAACAAAGTACCACAAACTGCGTGGCTTAGCTTAAACAAGAGGAATTTATTGTCTTACAGTTCTGGAGGGTAAACATTTATGATCAAGGGGTCAATAGGGTTGGTTCCTTCTGAGGGCTGTCAGGTAGACTATGTTTCAGGCTTCTCTCCTAGGTTTTGGTGATTTGTGACAATTTTTGACATTCCTTGCCTTGTAGACGTATCACCTTAATCTCTGCCTTTATCTTTACATAGCATTCTTCCTTCATATAGTCTTCCCTCTGCAGATGTGTCTCTGTCCAAATTTCCTTTTGGTAAAAGGCCAACAGTTATATTGAATTAGGGCCCATCCTAATGACCTTGTTTTAACTTGATTACCTCTGTAAAGACCCTACTTCCAAATAAGGTTACATTCTGAGTACTGGAGGTAAATATAAGTGATATTGAAGATCTAAATGAAGGTCATTGTATTAGTTCATCAGACTGACTATGTGGTCGAAATGCAAGCTACATGAAGTTGATTTAGAAGATTTAGTGCCATTCCAGGCACATATTAATAGCCAAGGGTTAGAAGATGAAAAAGACATAATCTGTAACCATATGGTTCTTTGTGGGAAAGACACCCATTAAAATACTTTGTACTATATGGTAAATCATAAGAAAAGGTTCTGGCCAGAAGGAGAGAGGGATGAGATGATTTTTTCAAGATTAAGTAAGAGTTATCTAGCTAAACGAGGAATGGCGGTCAAGGTAGAGGACTTATTATCAAGAAAGGCACAGAGGTGAGAGATGTAAGGTATGTCCATGGAAATGCCACAGTTCAGTATTATTACTAAGATGTAAAATAAGAAGTGGAGAATTATACTAGACTCATAAAATAATTTATTTGGATAGTTCCTGCTTTTAAAAATTATTTAGAAGAGTTTGTAAGACTGGAATTATCCATTCTTAAATTTTGGTAGAATTACCTGTGACACCATCCACGCTTTTGATCTGGGAAGTTTTTATATTTCTAATTCAATTTCTTTGGTGTGTCTAGGCCTATTTAAGTTTCTGTTTCTTCTTGATCAGTTTTGTTTGTTCCTTTTATCTATGCTTTCAAATGTATTAACATAAACTTCATTGCATCTTATCTCCTTTTTAATCTCTGTTGTATCTCTAATTGTGTTCCCTTTGTCATTTCAAAAGGTGCTTACTTTTGCCTTGCCTCTGTTTTCTTGATCACCCTTGCCAGAGGTTTGTCAATTTTATTTGTCTTTTCAAAGAACGAAGTTGGCTGTGTTGATGTTCCCATCATATGTTGCATTACATTTCCTCAGGTTTTCCTTTTCTTTTTATTATTTTCTTCCTTCTGCTTCTTTGTGTTTCTTCTGTTCTCTTTGTATCATTCAGGGTTGAATTGCTTAGACTGTTTATTTTCAGCCTTTCTTATTTTCTACTGTCTGGACACAGTTCCAGTTTTACATTTATTATGTTGTTATTTGATCAATGACTCCCATTTTAGACTATATGCTTCCTTAATTTGGAGACCATTTCAGTTTTTTATTGTAGTTTCATATCTAACAGTTTGCACAGTGCCTGACTCATAATAGTGGCTCAGTGAAAATGTGCTGAACGGGTGAATGTTTAGTATGATTTGTAAACTGTGCCACACTATACACATTATTAATATATTTATCTGAGCTGAAGATAGTCCAGTAGCTTGGAGTGTATGAGAATATCAATGCAACTGTCTAAGAAAAGTTATAGACCAATATTTTTGAGAGACATTTTCATTTATACCCTAAGGGAATAAAAATATCTTCATGCAAACACTTTCTGAACTGCTGAGTGTTACAAAAACAGGAAAGTCAGTCATCAAAAGTGTTTATGAAGTCAACCTGAAGACTATCATTGCCTTTATGCTTCAGTGAAGTGTAGGTGAAGGAATTCTTTATCAATAGGATTGTGATGCAATTTTAAATTTTAACACAGTAACAAGAAATTTTCCTTAATTTCTGTCAAAAGATAAATATTTGGAGTCAGATCTAAGTTCAAATGCCAGCTGTGTTCCCTAGCTACCTCTGCAACTTCAGGCAAGTGACTTTACCCCTCTGAGCTTCAGTTCTCCAATGCAGAAAATGGGGATAAAAGTACTTCCCTCTCTCCCTGTATTGTTGTGAGGATTAAATGAGATAATGGATGTAAAGTGCTTACCATAGTGTCTGGCACATGGCAGGTACTCAGTAAATATCGTTAGTGTTGTTGCTGCTACTACATGCGTGACATGTATGTCTTATGCTTCTTATACCTAATGCCCGACACATTGTAACCCTAGTGGCTAGCCTGAGCATGGTTCCAGAATTGAACTAACATCATCATGTTGATGATGGTAGATGATTAAAAAAAAAAAAAGGAGCTATGGAAGAAAGGAATCCAGGCTTTGTAATTGTCAGCCACAAGCTTCAAATTCAGGTTAAAAGAATGTAATGGATAAAGAATATTTCCAAATGTCTCCTACACAGGGAGGTGGACTTAACCATTAAAACTGAGGCATTAGCAAAAATATTCAGGGAAATAAGGATGAACATATGCAATAAAAAGGTGATCTTTTCTATTGTTCGGGTAAAAATAGGCACGCTCATTGGGAAAACTTGTCATCTAAAATTGCTTTCATACAAACAGCTCTGTGGGACCTTTTTATAATGCCTGTAATGAGAAAACTGGATTGGAATCATGCTATTATGAATGTATTCATAACAGATAATGTATAACATTACTTGACTTCTGGAATGACACAATGTGGGGAATAATTAATTATATTACAGTGTGACTCTCTTCTGCTTGGATCATGTAGATCTGTTATATCAGAAGGTCAGTGGCAATGCTACTTCTATTGAAGAATTCTCATTTCTTTCAAAAAGATAGAAAATGACTTTCCATAACGACATAACTATAAAAATCTGCATTTACTATAGCTAGTATAAGACATTTTTTGCAACAATTACTGTTGTAATTTAGGCTGAATAATGCCAGCTATTTTGCTACTCTGCTGAAGTCCTCTTTTTTGAGCCTACAATGAACCTGTAATACTTATGGAAAGAGTTACCATAGCAACCTATATTGATGTCACAAGCTCAGGCTTCTGACTTCATTGCATAATGCAGTAGCAACTGGATTTGCAGCAGAAACACCCTGCTAAAGAACAAGTATCTTGGTTCACAGCAAAGAGGACAAAGGAAAACAGCAAGTTCTAGGGGGTTGAATGCTGGATTGTGAGTTAGAATGTCTGAGTTCTTATTTTAATCCTCCTTCTCACTTGTTGCTTTGTTTTGAGTAATTGTGTTTACATGTGTGCACTGAGGTTTGAAGCAAGACATCTCCTATCTATGGGGTAGGCATAGAAGAGAAAACTCATTATTTAATGGTTTAGCATTTGGTAGACAGCTTAATAAAGCTAAAGCACCCTAAAAATAACTTGGAAAGAAATAAATTATTAATGCCTTGTAGTAGATAAACTAGCTAGCTCAGAAAGATAAAGAAGACACTTGGAAATAAAAAAGCATGTGGCTAGGGTTTTTTCATTTTATTTTTTGAAATTGTAATGGGTAAAGGTCAAGGTTGATGTCCTAATCCTAATTGTAGTAAGAATGTAAAGAACTCTTACATAAATATGTCAATATTATATAGCTATATCTATTTAAAGATGTCTTTATATGTTCAGAGTAGGACTAATCTGTATCTATTTGTGAGTGTGATGCTTCTTAGGTTTATACTGCATACATTAAATCGTAACTGTTTCTTAATTTTACCATGCAAATATTTATCCTCATTAGAAAACAACTGAATATGGGAAATGGCTTTGCTAATTTAAAATGAAATTTCAAAAATCCTGGTGATATCTTTTTTAGGATGGCCTAATCTTTCCACTGCAGCCTATAACCTGTTCATTATGTCAATTGGTCTAGCTTTTTTTTTTTGTACACTAAATTTTAGAATTGAGACACAAGTATTTTGAAATTTAAAAAGGCATTTAAACTATTAAACTTCCTCACCAGAAACTAAGGTGGAAACATGATAGAGCTTTTTATTTCCTCTAAGGTAACAAGCTAGAACATTTTGATGGAACTGTGGCCTTTCCACCCCCTCCATCCATAAGGTTCAAAATCATTCCAAAATATCAGTAGAAATTTAACATGCTACAAAACATCATTAACTAAATTCCATGTTAAAAACCAACAGAAAGGCACAAATAAATTGTTAAGTCTTACAGAACTTTTAAGTTACTGCTGAAAATGTAGAGCAAAGTAGAAATGGTGGCCATGTTTTCGATAAGCACTTAAATGAAATTGAGCTTCACATCATATTTGTAGCATGAGCCATTTGTAGGACTCTCAAAGTCTTGAAAAATCTTTATAAAACCAGAATTTAGTATACAGTGTTTGTATAGAATATATAAGGATAAAAACTAATTCTTTCATCGTAGGCTATGTCTATCAAACTAGCTAATGTGATATTTCTTTTATTCTGGGGAATAACCTTTTTGTGTGTTGGTGTGAATTTAATTCAACAGATATTTATTGACTTTACTGACCCAAAAAGATCTTGAATAGACATAGTGAAATTTTGTAAAAAAAAAGAAAGGCAGGTTAGTCTCCAAATTATTTTCCCCAGTTTAAGCAAAGAGAACAAGTAGTATTGGTTACCTTCTGAACTCTACTTTGTTCCTTGCCCTGAATTCACTATTTCTTAAGTACAGCCCCTATAAATAGCAGAGACTAAACATATGAAAAATCACAACGTCAAAGAATTATAACTATAGAAAGAGCTTTAGTTAGTTCATTTTTATCAAACTGAGGTCTGATAGGTTTAAATAACTTTCCCAAAGTTAATTAGTGGAAGAATCCAAACCTCAAACAACTGCTTGTTCTACCGCATCAGACTGTCCCCATCCTGCCTGATGGCTTTAATCCAGAGTTTCCTCTTCGATATATAGTCTGATACGTAGTCCTTTTTTTTTTCAGTTGAGGTATAATTGACATATAACATGATATTACTTTCTTGTGTACAACATAATTATTTAATATTTGTATATATTGCAAAATGATCACCACAATAAGTCTAGTTAGCATCCAAGCCCTTTTTTTCCTTAATTAAAAAAAATTGTTTTATGTCTTTTTTTCCCTTGGCAAATATCACTAGAGAGTAGAGACAAATTTTATTAGTCTTGATTAGAGACAAATTTTATTAGTCTTTTCAAAGAACCAACTTTTGGCATTATTACTCTCATTATCTTTTGCTGTGTAACAACCTTGAAAATTTATTGGCTTATAACAACCACCATTTTATTATCTCATGATTTTGTGGGTCAGGAATTCAGGGATAGCTTTCCTGGCTCATTCTCTTGCGTCACATGGTATTGACTGGGTTTACCTGGTGGTATTATTGGTTCTTGGTCTGGTCTGGAGAGTCCGAGATCGCTTCACTCACATGCCTGATGCCTTGGCAAGGAGAACTAGAGGGCCGAGGTCAGCCAGGTTTCTCCCTCTATCCATGTATCACAGGGCTGCTCCACATGGCCTCTCCAATGGAGTATTTATACTTCTTACATTGCAGCTTGGAATGCTAAGAACGTTCTATGGGAAGTGGAAATTGCATGTCCTCTTAAAGGCTAGACGTAGAGCTGGCAAAGCATCCCTTCTGCCATACTCTTGGTCAGAGTTGTTGCACAGCAAAGATTTAAGGGGAGGGGAAATAGACCCCTCCTATCAATGGGATGAGTGTCAAAGAATTGGGGCTATGTATTCCATCACATTGATCCCGTGTTATATTTTAGTTTCCTATTTCAATAGTCCATTCTTGCTTTAAATTTCTTCCTTCTGTTTTCTGTTTATAGTCTATCATTCTACACCCTACCCAACTTCTTAAGTTGGATGTTTAAATCATTATTTTCCACAATTTGTTCTAATAAGAAGTGTAAAGTTTTCCTCAAATTACCGCTTTCATTGCTTTTCAAAGTAACACTACATTGGTATTTTGCTCTTTGTTCAGTTACAAGTATTTTCAATGTTCCATTATCATTTCTTCTGTGGTCTATGAGTTACTTGGAAGTGTGGTTTTAGAATTTCAATCATATGGGGTCTTAATAATATACCCACTTGAGACTTAACAGATTTATCTATCGAATGCAATGCATGATCCTTATTTGGATCCTGACTTGAACAAACTAAGAAAGCATAAGATAATCAAGGAAATATGAACACTGACTGGATATTTGAGGAATTATATATATTTTAATATATATATAATGGTATTATCATTCTGTTAAAGAAAAAAGTCCTTCCTTTATAGAGTTACAAATATTTATGGATGAATTTGCTTCAGAAAAATTCAGATGGGAGTGGATGTATAGATGATAAAAGATTGACTACGAGTTGAATAATCATTGAAGCTAGATGAAGGATACATGAGCACTCAACATATACTACTTCATTTACTCTTGCATGTGTTAGAAATTTTTCATGAGAAGATGTTAAAAATTCATCTCTTTAAATAATGATTTCTGATTTAACTGCTTTGTGGCTAGAGAATGCAATATATATACAAGTACACAAAAACACACGCCACACAGACTATTTATATTCTCTCTGTATAATGTAGAACATATATATATTCACACACATATACATTGTATGTAAGATGAGTCTTGCTTTATGGATTAATGTATTCAATTTTGATAAATGTATCGTGTGCTTGAGAAGAAATCTATCTATCTATCTTCATTAAATCAAGTTTGGTAGTCCAAAATATTCATATTTTTATAGACTTTTTTCTACTTGAACTATCAATAATTGAAAAAGGTGTGTTTCATTCTTATATTATCATGATGATTATCAATTTTTCTCTGGAGTTCTTGAATGTTTTGCATTGTGTAATTTGAGATAGGACCATATTACATACCTAGTTGTTAAGTCTTACTGTAATTTGAAACTTTAGATAGTATCACTTGTTCTTCCTAATAATTTTTTTTATCCTAAAGACTCTTTTTATATTATTAATATAGCTCTCCCCAGCTTTCTCTGGGCTATTATTTGTTGGACATACCTTTCAACAATTTTCTCTTTATATTTTAGGTGTGTCTAATGTAGAATTTTTATGTTTAGCCTTAAATTTTCTGTCTTTAACTGGCAAGTTTGGTGTATTTATCAATACATTAATACATTTATCAATACATACAAGTTTGGTGTATGTATTTATCAATACATAAATATTGTGATTAGTGATATATATTTACTTATTTCTGTGATCTTCATTTATACTTTCTGTTTGTTTTTTTTCTATGCCTCTTCCTTCCTCCCTCCCTCCCTCTCCCTCTTTCTTTTTTTTTCTTTCTCTTTCCTTTTTTCTTTCTCTCTTTCTTTCAAATTTGCTTGTTTTATTATCCAGTTATCTTACTTTACTGATTAGAAATGATATATTCTAACTTATTTTCTTTTATAATTTTGACACTTTAAGGGGGTGTCCACTAACTTAACAATGACTAAATTTAATCAACCATTTATACCCTCCTCTTTATGAACAATACAAGGGTTCTGGAACAATTATTCCAATCATCTTTTCTGACTTCCATGCTATTATTACTCTTTAAGTTCTATCATTTAACTTCCCAAATTAGCCATTTTATTTATTATTTTATAAGACAGTTTATATAGATTTATCTATATGCTTACCAATTTCTGCTCACCTTTCTTCTTAGATCTTCTTTCTGGGATTTTTTTTTTTTTTCAGAAGTATATCTTTCAGAAATTTCTTGTGAAAGTGTACTGTTTTTCTCTCAGATTTTGTTGATCTAAAAATGCTTGAAATATGTTTAATTCACTCAATCGTGAAGAAATTTTGATGGATACAAAATAGTAGGTTGAGAGTTATTTTCTTGAAATAATTTCTTGAAGACATAATTCTATGGCTACTGGCTTTTATTGTGGCTGTTGAAAGCCTGCCTTTAGATAGTTATCATTTCTTTGCAGGAGAAATGACTATTTTTTAGATCTCTTAAGCTGTGGTGTTCTGAACTTTTACTACAATATGTGTAGGTATGGATATCTTTCATATATCTTTCAGAATCTTCCATCAGTTCTGAAAAATTCTCAAGCATTATGTCTTTGAATATTTCCCCTCCTCCATTCTTTCTATTACTACTTTATGAGACCTTCTCATTCAGTTCTTCAAGTCTATTTATCTTTTAATTTCATATATTGCATTCCCTTTTCTCTGTCTGCTTCATTCTGTGTACTTCCTTTAGGGTAATCTTTTAATTTCCTGATTCTGTCTTCAGCTTTATCTAAGTTGTTAGTTTACTTATAGAGAAACTTTATAATTTCAATGATTATGTTTTCATTCTAAAAACTGTATTTTTAACAGTAGCTTGATCTTTTAAAAATAATTTCATCTTGGCTGTTTCCTTTCTTGAATTTATTATTTCTTTCAATATTTTATTTAGAATTATTTTTTTAATATCTTTATTGGAGTATAATTTCTTCACAATGTTGTGTTAGTTTCTGCTGTACAACAAAGTGAATCAGCTATATGTATACATATATCCCCAAATGCCCTCCCTCTTGCATCTCCCTCCCACCCTCCCTATCCCACCCCTCTAGGTGGTCACAAAGCACTGAGCTGATCTCCCCGCAGCTTCCCACTAGCCATCCATTTTACATTTGGTAGGGTATATATGTCAATGCTACTCTCTCACTTCGTCCCATTTATAGATGGTAATTCTACAATTTGAAGTTATGGGGGTGGTTTTAAATATGTTGTGTATTTTTTCTGCTTATTCATTGCTGTGGTAAACATTCTCCTTGTGGGTTTCCTCAGTTTTTATGATGACTTCATAATCCATGGAAATCTTTGGGGTTATAATTGAAATACTTTTCTCTAAGGACGATTGAGTTTGGTTTGCCTGGATTCCCTGGTTGCTACTGACCTAGGTCCATCCATTTTGTTCAACATCAAGGGTTTCATTCTAATGTTGGACTTTTAGATTCTGTTCACCCAACCCTGAGTCAGGCTTAGTATCTCAGTACCAGCATTTCCCTCATAGGTACCCCAGATTTTATTTTTTCTTGCTCCTCTCCTCTCCAGCTTCAACTCATGGTGCTCTCTCTCTCTCTGGTAGTATATCCCTGAGGGTTTTCCTTACTTTCTTCTGGATCCAGAAGAATATTTTCAAGATTGTGGGCTATAGTCTATCCAATAACCAGATATATTTTAGCCTTTGTGTCTTATCCAAATTATCTGGACGTACTACTTTTTCCAACCTTCTGTCGGTTGATTTGAATTGTGGTCATTGTTTCCCTTTATCTGGTCTGGCATGGACCATAGTTTATAAAAATTGTCAAATTTTCCAACTTTTAAGGGAAAACTCAATATTTTCGAACACTGATACATATTTTACCCTTAAAACTTTTTTCTTTGGTCATTTCGATAGTTTTAGGAGTATAGACTTGTTGAACAAATAACACAAAGTAGTGTTCTTCGAATTGGAAGTCCATACATTGTGTTTTAAGGATAAGGCTTGAGGGTGAAATTCTAGTGAAAAATAGCATAAAAGATGAAACTGAGTTTAATGTTGACGGATTGATGAAGGAGGGGAGTCACTTAATGTTACATTTATCAAAAAAGGAAAAGTTATTAACTTTTCTGGTAGAAGAGAAAATGATGTGATGAAAACTGTTGGAGAAAGATAGCAATTATGAATAATATGAATTGAGTTAAGAAGATACCGAGATGAGAGAATACAGATTAGAAGCCCCCTTTTTTTTTCAATTGATCAAAGATAATGGCAAAGGGCTGAATTAAAATAATGACTAGGAGCTGGAAAGGAAAGCTATTCTCTGAGAGATTTCATAAGTATTGGTAGCATCTAAGAAGGGGTTGATGGAGAAAGAAGGAAGCAACATGTTAGTAACAATAACAGTGATACTGTCGGTTATCCAAGGATATAATCCTGAAGGCTTAGTATTATTTTGACGTCATTGAGAATAAAAACAAGTTGCTAAGTATCTTTATAGTAGTCTTGAAAGACTACTATAAAGTAGTAGAGCATCATTTGGGATAAGAAAGCTTGGGTTTCATACTAACTCTGCCACTTTTTAACTTTGTGACCTATGGAAATTTATTCAACCTTCCTTGGACCTTAGTTTCCTCATATGGAAACTGAGATAATGAGAGCCTTGTGGAGTTATTTTTAAGGTTAAACATGTATAAAAAGTTTGTAACAGAGTGAGTGGGGAAGGTCACTGAATTACTCAACCAGGAGTCTTGGCTGGGTCTTAGCTGAGGCTTGAATATACTACTGGATGGAGTTAGGTGGATGCCTAGCATCTAGCTACATCCTCTGATTTGCAGGGTGTCCCTGAGTCCATTGGGAAGGAACTTGAGACAACTCTCCATTTATGAACGCATAGAGAATCATGAAAAAGACTTGAGGTCTTGCCACTTACCAGGTATGGGCTACAGAAGGAGAAATTATTAAAGTGGTATGAACAAGATCATGGGATGCAAGAAAAAAAGTTATAATTTCATATGTATGGAAGGTCCAGCTGAAGTTAGATGTGGTATTTTCTAGCTGTGCTTGTTAGATCAGGAACAGAATGGGGAAAACAGACAGTGTGGTCTGTTAATGTTGGAACTGGCACATTTATGCCTTTATGTGTACTATAAAAGGATTAGTTAAATGCAGGAATAGAAGTATTTATTATAATAATTAACCACGGGCTGCTGACTGGGTAGAGAGGCATGAAATAAGGAAGGCCAGAAAAGGAATGAAGGACCGTGATGAAGGAAGAACAATGAGGGAAAAGAGCATGCCAGAAGTGAGATGACAGAATAGAACATGTGATGGTCAGGGAGAGGCATTTCAAGAGGCTTCTGAAGGGGAAGCAGTTAAGAGATATGGCAAGGTTTAAGGTGTGGTTTATTGTTCGCTACAGGGAGTGGAAGATACTAGTGTCCATGCGGTTGAGAAAATGCTAGATGATTCTTGTCTCGACTGCAGGGAAGGATTGGGTGCAGAGGAGTTAAACTCAAGGAGAAAAGTGGGAGTAAAGTTTTATTTGTCATTTAGCAAAAAGTATATTAAGCTCCTACTATGTGGTAGGCCCTGTACCAGGTACTGGGTTACAATGACAAATAAATGAATACAATTCCTCCTCCCTCCCCTGCTGAATGGATCGATTAGACCCTCATGGCTGCCCTGCTACCTTCTCTCTTTATGACACAGTCTGCTAATTAGCTTCACCTATTATTTTGTATTTCCCGTTCCCTAGAGAGGAATTCAGTTTGTGTAGCTCATCTTTTCAGACAAGGTCTAGAGTCTTGCTTACTGGCTTAGGCAGTAGATTGGCAGCCTTTGTGTTAGATGTTCATCCCTGTTCAATCTTCCCCTGCAAAATGGGGAGAGTTACCTGGTACAGGTACAGGTCATGTCCCCTCAGCAGGGGCAGGTGTTTTAGCCTGAGTATCCCAGAAAGCAGAGCCTGATACAAGAATTTATGCTACTGTTTTTCTGAAGGGAGGCAAGAATGAGTATAAAGGAACCAAGGTAGGGAAGGAGGGAAAGCTAATTGGAAGGTGTGTTGCTGAACTAGTAGCACTAATTTAGCCTGCTTCCTGTCACTGGACTGTCCTGTGAAAGGACATCTCAGGACTATAGATAGTTGAGGAGAAAGGGGAAGTATTTATCTATTTTTCTTGTCAGCCGTTGGTTAAAGGTTTGCTCTACTGGGATGGGACTTCCCTGAAACTCCAGAATGCATCTGTGGATACTAAGCAAGACCACTCACACCTCAGCGTCAACAAGAAAGTCCTGAGTTGATGAGAGGCATGTGGCATGGCCTTCAAGTAAGGCATTGCCAGGTTCTGCCTGAATCAAATCATTCCAAACTCATGCAGAGCTGGTTAATGGTTAATGCAGCAGCAGTTGAGACAAAAGACAAAAAGACACATGAGGCTGAGAGACTCTGGTTGATGTGTAAGAAAGCAATGAGGGATATTGTTAGTTAGGGATGTGAGAAATTGGCCAGTGGTGGAGATAACAGAGTCTGGAGTTTTCAGATATGAGAAGGTCTATGCTCAAAAGCGTAAATGTTGGAATGGCTTAAGAAGAGAGGGATGCGGTAATATTGAGTCAATGTTCCCATGGGTCCCTTAGCCTTACTTTCCCAGCAGTAGGAAAGGTGGGCAGATCTACTAAGATGGGAAGGCACCATAGCTATTGGAGGACCCAAAACATTTAAGTGGAGGAATTCCTCATTTCTGTAGCCTAGATCTTTTCAGACCTTATCTTTTGGTCCAGGTGAGGGCATTTGGGCATCAGTCATGTTCTAGGTATTGGGTTAAGCGCTTTACATAGTTTAACTCATTAAAAATTTATAACTGTAAAGAATTATTATCCCTAATGTACAGAGGAAGAAACTGAGACCCTGAAGTCTAGGTGATTTACTCAGCTAATAAAGGATTGGAATGCAGGTAAGTCTAACTGTAAATAAGGCCTGTCCTCTTTCCAGCCCACAATATCTGTCCTTTAATGTTCAGACTCTCTGGTCTTATCAGGGTCTCTTGCGGTTGACTTTGGTGCCCTTTGAAGGACTAGGGGAGTTCATGTCTTTTTACCCTTGTATGAGAAGTCTTTCCTGAGGGCCCATGAATTCTAAGGCTGAACCCATTCCCATAGCATCGCCCAAAGTGAAATTAAGTGGTGGTACCAGAAAGGAGGCTATGCCCTGCAATAGTTGCTCAGCTACACTTTCCTTGGTATCTATTTGGACTACATAAAAATCTTTTTTTTTCGGTACGCGGGCCTCTCACTGTTGTTGCGGCCTCTCCCGTTGCCGAGCACAGGCTCCGGACGCGCAGGCTCGGCGGCCATGACTCATCGGCCCAGCCTCTCCGTGGTATATGGGATCTTCCCAGACTGGGGCACGAACCCGTGTCCCCTGCATCGGCAGGCGGACTCTCAACCCCTGCGCCACCAGGGAAGCCCCATAAAAATCTTTTGTCTTATAATTTTGGTGGCATTTAGGTAAAGCCTATACATGAAAGCAAATGGTTTTGTTTTCCTGATGGAACGTTTAGTTTAGCTCTCCAACATGTTGCTTTTAGCTTGCTTATGAGGATGCATCCTCCTTTTCAGAGTATAGACTTGAAAATGTATTTCCGCAGATTTACATAAATTCTCCAGGGATCACTATAATGTGAGCAAAGAAAGAATTACCCAGCTGTGCACTGATTTAATGGAATTATGAAACTTTAGGGTACGGGCTCTGCAAAAGATATCTAGGGGAAATAGTCACTCAAGCTGCTGGAGAAATAAACCATTAAATGAATTTGTCAGTCCGATAGAAGATCATTTTAGACACCAGCATCAGCCATGGTTTTGAAAAACCCACCTTAGGAAATGCTTGTGAAAATGGTGTACATTTCAGAAATCACTTGTTATTTATGAGAATGGATGTTAATATTTTATTATAGCATTTTGGGGTGGGGGAGAAGAAGCTTTTATTTTAGAATAGTTTTGTTTGAAAAGGAGGGAATTAGCAAATGCCCTGTTCCTGCCATCAACTTGAGACCAACAGCATCCTCAGATACACTTACCTTTCAATTTAATAGGGGTCTTCAGTTATCCCTGAAAATGGTTCTGTATTCCTATGACATACATAATACCGTATATCAATGTTATTACAAAAAAAGAGAAATCAATCTAATTAATTAAACTGTTATAATGAGAAAAAACATTTAATAGGGGTCTTAAACCTCACCTGGGCCAGAGTTTACTAATAGTGGTCTGAATGTCCTTCACACCTCAATCTCTTGTCAGTGATGTGGAAAGATTTAAGAAGGTACCAGCTTCTGGGGCTCAGGGTTTTTACCATCTATTTAACCTACTTTGAATCTTTCTTTAGATGGTGGTGTCCCAAACAATTACGTGGTTTTGTATTCTGTGGCTGGTTCTATAGGTTGGTTAGAATAACATAATAGCGAGGGGGAAGACCTCATGATTCCCTTGGCCTTGGAACATGTGCATTATGTCCTTTTCAAGATAATACCCCAGCTTTAGCCAGCTGTCTGTAAATAAGTATCTTTGATTCAAAGAGGCTTATTCAAGAATATGAATGA